>NC_050574.1:2308910-3508910 GCF_011100635.1 Trichosurus vulpecula | reverse complement strand
CCAGAGCATATTCAAGAGGTAACAGGATTACTCCACTAGGCTTATTGGGGGATTGTAGAAATTTTAGAGATTTAGAGAGTTAGAAAAGTAGATTTAGAAAATTTAACTATGGGGCAGATACAATTTAAAGATAGAGATCAGTATCTGCAAGTATTGAAAAAGATTGTAAAAGAAAGAGGTTTTTACGTAACAAAAGAACAATTGGAAGACTTCCTGCAGTGTGTAGAACACTGCTACCCATGGTTCCCCAAAGAAGGGACAATTGATTTAGAAAAATGGGAGATTATGGGAAAGCAGATGAATGAAAGATTAAGGGAAGATGGGCCAGAATACTTCCCAGTGTCAGCCTTTTCCATATGGAACATTTTAAAAATGTCTTACTCCAGAGGGAGAAGTTCCTATGGTACAAAGAACAATTAAGCACGATATTGGAGTGGGGCCAGGTAAAGACTCAGTCAGAGACAGAGATGCGGGTAGAGTTGCCTACAGGAGCTATCAAGGCCTGTCAGTTTCAAATGCTTCCCCCTCATACTCCACACCTTCCCACAGCACCACCTATAGGTCAGAATAGTAAGAAGAAATCATCACTGCGAAAGGCAGTGCTTAAAGCAGTAGAAAGGGGGGATGATGTTCCTCTGCAATTTTTACACACACTCCCTGTCCTTGAAATGGAGGATCCTGGTAACCCAGACCAGAATACAAGAGTTCACCAAGTCTTAGACTTGAAAAATATGAAGGAATTAGAACATGCAACTGTAACATATGGGCCCACCGCTCCCTATGTGTTAGCTATGATTGACGCTCCTGCTGTTCGGGCGTTATGTCCATATGACTGGTATGCTTTGGCTAAAACAGTGTTAGGAGACATTAATTGGCTCAGACCGATGCTCCAAATTTCCACCCATCAACTTTCAAATCTTTTTGCCACGTTAAGGGGAGACCCTGACTTCAATTCCCCAAGGATACTACCTAAGGAAGCTGAACAAGAATTGCAGTTAGTAGAGCAGAAATCACACAGGCACAGCTTACTAGGATAAACACTCAAGAACAGGTACAGGGAGCAGTGCTACCAACCCCAGTCATGCCAACAGGAGTCTTATTCCAGACTCATGGAATAATCAAGTGGGTTCATTTACCTCATCAATTTCCCACTACATTAACCACTTATCCCACTATGGTAGCATTGCTTATTCAGAAATTACAAAAACGACTCCAGCAAATGACAGGCACTATATTATCCATTATCCATCAGCCCTATACAAAAAGTCAGATTCAGACTCTTGAGAACAATAACCCTGAATGGCAAATTGCATTAACAACTTATTTAGGACTCCTTGATAATCACAGACCCTCATACAAACTTCTTCAGTTTACAGAATAATATCCATGGGTATTTCCAAAAATTATAGCTAATACACCTATCTTACCAGCATTAACTGCTTTTATTGACGGATCAAGCAATGGGAAAGCCGGATATTACATAAGTACCTCCCTCCATAAAGTTGTTCAAACACCATATACAACAGCTCAGAAAGCAGAAATTTTTGCTGTCATCCTATTGTTACAAGAAATTTCAGACCCTCTAAATATTCTAGCAGACAGCAAATATGTTGTATATCTGTGTAATAACATTGAAACTGCAAAGTTGAAGTACACATCACAACAGCAACTTTATCATCAAAGACAACATACTATTTATATATCACACATGCAGGCACATTCTAATCTCCCTGGCCCTCTCACAGAAGGGAATCGAATTATGGATTCACAGCTCCAAGAGCGGCCAACAATATTACTATTATCTATCCAGCAGGCTAATCAAAGCCACTGACAAGTTAATCAAAATGCAACTTCTCTCTGAAGACAATTTAATGCTATGAGAGAACAAGCACATCAAATTGTAAAATCTTGCCCAAATTGTGTTATTCATACCTCAGTGCCACAAACTGCAAAGAACCCCGGAGGCATCCTTCCCAACCACCTCTGGCAAATGGATGGAACTCATAGCCCACCTTTTGGAAAACTTTCTTTTGTTCATGCATGTGTAGATACTTTCTCATCCTTTACTTTTGCTTCCCCTCAGACAGGAGAATCAGCAAAACATGGTATTAATCATTTACTTGCAGCTTTTGCAGTTCTGGGAACCCCAAAACAAATTAAGACAGATAATGCTCCCACATATACCTCTAAAACATTGTCTGCCTTTTGCCAATCTTTCAATATATCTTCGATTACAGGTATTCCTTATAATCCCACAGGACAAGCTATTGTGGAAAGAAAAAATAAAGATATTAAAATATATCTGGAAAATCAAAAAGCGACAGAGACACCACAAAGAAGGTTGAATAAGGTCTTATATACCTTGAATTTTCTGCAAAAAGGAGATGGAGATGCCACTCCAGCAGAAAGAATGTCTGTTAAAGAAAGGAAATCAAATGTTAGAGTCATGTGGAAAGATCCCTTAACAGGCACCTGAAAGGGACCTGATCCTTTAATCATGTGGGGTAGAGGGTTTGCTTGTGTCTTTCCAGAAAAATCTGATAAACCTGTCTGGATACCAGAGAAGAATGTCCGAGCATGTACCACAGTTGACCGAGAAGATGAGCCAACTAAGACTGCAGGGGAAGCATCGGAGACTGAGCCAGACCACCCAGAAAGGAGAAATACCAACTTGGGGACAGATTAAGGCTCTTTCCAACAGAGCACTGACCATGGTAACCTCCCAGGACCATCCACCATCTCCGGACTTAGTGTTCCTGGGTGTGGTGGCCCTGTTGGGTAGGTGGGTGCATGGGAAAGACATACTGGACATATTTCCCTTTTCCCCCGTGGTTGAGGCCAGTAACATATGAGGACCCGGTAGCTACAGTATATACTAATAATACCCATCTATTAGGAGGAAAAGAATACCGTTTTCGGGGAAAAAATATCACATCAGTATATCCATTGAGTGCTATTGCCACAAGAACACCTATTTGCTTTTCAAAAAGTAGTCATTCTCAATCCCCATGTTGACAGGTAAAACCATGAAAACACTGGGTACACAATCATGCCAAAGATAAGCCAGGATTATACTGGCAGTTAACTAGATTAACACTTACTGGAACATTAGTTTCTGACTTTATCACTTACCCCTCGGTTCCTTTTTATCCAAATGTGTCTAGAACATAGGACCACTTTCCCCTTTGGATGAAATGTCATCTGACTGTCCCAGCAGAAATTACTCTTTGTCAAAATAACTGCCACCCTGGGACTTTATTTGATTGGGGATTATAACACAGTGATTTTATTAATGAAACATTTATAGGGAGTTTTCCAGAAGAAGTTATACAAGTAAAAGGCAGTGGAAGACTGCAAACAGAACTTTGGAGGGCTTTTAGTGCCCTAGATGGTATTAAGCATACAGTATTTTCAGGTACCTTGGAAGGAGGGCTTTTTCTGGAAATGAATACATCTCACATTCAGGCATGTCTTGCTCCTCCACAAGCCTTTGTTGTAGCAATGCATAATGCAGACTGTACCAGTAAAGACATCATGTTTATATCTTACTTGGAATCATAGTGAGTCCCATTGGAATGTATCCTGTAGAGATTGTATTCTTACCCAATGTATCAATGTTTCCTCACCATATGTATTAATAGTGGAACAACCTTCTTTTACTTTGTTACCAACCAACCTATCCCATGAGTGGTTTCAAACACCAGGTGACCACTCACTACAATTGATTGCTGAAGGATTGCAGCGCTCATGTAGGATTGCTAATTACAGGGTTACCTGCATCAGCCTCTATACTCATTTCTATGGCCGTATCTGCTGTGGCATTGCATTCATAAATTCAGCTTACTCATTTTGTAGCGGATCTGGCAAGAAATAGAGCATTAGCCCTGTCCAGTCAAGAGCAGATTTATTGAGATCTCAACGTGAAGGTTGATCTCCTGCAGCAGTCCATCCTTTATTTAGGAGATGAACTGGAGACACTGAAGACTCGACTTTCCCTTCATTGTGATTATCGCTACACCTTTATATGTGTTACCCCACCACCTTACAATCTTTCTGATCCTGACATATCATGGGACAAAGCCCAAGCCCACCTTCCGGGTGCTTGGCATGAGTCCAATATTACCATTGACACAGTATTAGGAGTAACATAGAAAATGCCCCTCTTCCTGGTATTGATCGGGGGGGGGTAGCAAAAACAATTATTGATACTGGTAAAAAGCTTAACCCATTTAATAATGTATTTTTGACTATTTTCCATACTCTACCTTATGTTCTTTGTTTGATCATACTGATTTGTTGTCTACCTTGTGTCCTTGGGATAACGAACGCTATGATGAAGCCACTTCTAGCAATAATCCAAGAAGTGAAGTTACAGAATAAAAAGGGGGGAGACGTGGAGAGCCAGCTATATCCTGATTAGGTCTCATCAGACCTCTGCAAGGCAAACTCTTAGATCTTTGCAAGGCAAGGTCAATTGAGAATGGGTCTGTGCATGGCGAAGGCCAGTTTCAGGATAAGAAGATGTGGCAAAGTAAACCTGCCTTCGTAGCTGATTATCTACATGAGAGATGACAGAAATGTTTCAGTCTGGTTTTCTATATGAGAGATGACAGAAATGTTTCACTCTGGTTATCCATATGCAAGAGAACATAAATGTTTCAATTTGCTTAGCCTTGAGTAAAAATAGTGTCTCACTCCTAGGAACAAGGAGATAAAAAACATCATCAATGCTTTATGGTACTTTTCTTTGAAGTCAGGATGACTCAGTAATTAACCTGTATAAAATGCTGTCAGTAACTCCATTAAAATCAGTCTATAGCTTGACTATACGACTCACCTAGCCCCATGTCTTTGTCTTTTTGTGTCAATTACTTCATCATATATTCACGCCACTGTGGGTACAAGAAAGCAGGGCAGTACTGTTACTAGTATTTCAAATTTCCTGCCTATTTTTGTAAGGAAACATTCCATAGGTAGGGGATTGCCAGCCTCATACAAACTCATTTTTGTCTTTGGAAATGGCCCCTTTGGCTGATATTGGTCGTCTGAGGACAGAGTGCACTCACCTGGGCTGGGGGTCTGCAGCTCCCAGGGGCCATTCCCTCTGGCTCCAGGCTGCCTGCTTGGGCCAGGCCTTGGTCCTCTGCAGGCTGAAGGATCTCAGAGGAGCAAAGGTCTTTCCCTGTTCTTCTAGGACAGGAGGGTGACCTAATGGGGGATTTACAGAGGCTGAGGCCCTGCCCTCAGACTCCACCTACAGGTAGGGAAGGGCTTGGAAAAGATGATCCCATCCTCTCCTGCTCCTTCTCTTCAGTCCCCTTCCCCTCCCTCATCCTTCTTCAGAGAACCAAGAGGTAGAAGGGGCTTGGGAACCCAGGTGGGATGAGACAGTCAGAGCTTCAATTGTTCCAGAATCAGAGATCTCCCTCCAGTTGGTTCTCTAACCTCCCTGTCTCCCCTCTCCCCAACTAACACAAACACACATTATCTAGACAACAGACTGACTGCTTGATATAGGGAGGAAGGAAGCTTAGAAAGCCTGGGGATATCCACAGTTCTGAGAAGGAGCCATCAGGGGAAGCCTGAGGCTGGGAGATCAAATCCAGTCTGGATTCAGCCCCCTAGCAGGGGGCCTGAGGGCTCTGAAAGAAGAGGGGACACAGAAGGAGGAGGCCTGGGGAAAGGAAGCCCAAGTCGGCTCTGGAAGGGAGATATTCTAACATAGCTCATGGCAAAGAGATCAGGGAGACTGGAAAGACAGAAGGGCTCCGGGAGGACCCTGAGCCTGGGAAAGGAGGAGGACTAACTAGGAGGACTCCTGGGATCCTCTGGGAGAGCTTAGGCCTGGAATCCTTCAAGGGAGATCAGACACAGGGAGCCAGTGCCTGGGATCTGATAAGGAACCAGCCCAGGAGCTAGCTAAGAGTGCAGGTAAAGAGGGCCCGGCAGGAGCTTTGGAACATCCAAAGTGGGGTCCTCAGGGTAGGCAGAACTTTTGGATCCTTATGGGGGATGGGGAAGGAAGGAGGCTTGGTATGAAGGAAGAACAATCTTTAACCAAAAGCTGGGACAGGGAGACAGGATTCCTGGGTCCTGGTGGGAAGATTCCTTGGTCCCTAGGGTGTAAAGTCTGCATTTGGGGAAAAGGTGACCCAATGGTATGTCTGGGGAGGGTGACCCTGGGCATTCGGGAAGTTATTGGGAGTCTAGAAAGAGCTAGGGTTGCGAACTTGTCTAGTAGCCAGGCCTGGGAGGGAGGATCACTCCAGGCCAACCTGGAGGGCACTTACCACATGGTCAGAGGAAGAGAAGGAGATCCCATGGTAGGAAGAGGCAGTAGGAACCAGCACATCTGTAAAGGGCTGGCTCACACCTACCTGGGATCTGCACCCACAGAGTTGGCATCCAGAAGGCAGAGATCTTAGCTATGAGGGAGAAAGGCAGAGAGATCTTGGCTCCAAGGAAGGCAGAAATTGTTCAACTATAAGGGAAGAAGGCAGCCCAATCTCAGCACAAGTTCCTGTTTTCAGCCAGCCCACTGGGGAGGGGCCTCCCACCCACTGCCCAGCCTCTGAGGCGCCCAGGACTGGCCCTTTCCTCCAATCACACCCAGGGCCGGGAGCTCAGGACCCTGCCTGCCTCTCCTCCCAAGCCCAGCCCCCCATCACACTGAATGCCTTGGCCACTGGGATGAGAGCCCTCTCCTGTTCTAGACCCCGCCCTTGGTTACAAACTCCACCCCAGGGCTCCTATTCCACCTGGGCCACCGCACACCAGGCTGCCCAATCTGAGAGCTTTCCCCATCTCTACCACCCGATTCCAGATGTTAGGAGGTGAGAGCGGGAGAGCAAGGAAGAGACAATCTGGAGATTTCCAGGAGAGCAAGTGATTCACCGAAAAACAGGGCTTAGTTTCAGAGTGGAGGTTGTTCACCAAATGCAGTCAGTCGGGTTAGCACATTTCTCCTAACTTGAATTAGAATGGGGCTCATTTACTGTCAGATCCCAGGAGGATAACCGGGGTGTTTGACCCTCTAAGTGCAGATGTACCATTAAGGTAAAATACACTTAAAATTTGCATTTAAGCTGATGCCTTCAGGAGTTGAAAGAATAAAAATTAAATGCAACTGTGTCAGAATTACCCTCTTCTTCTCTGTGAATGTGATCAGTCTACAGGGTCAAAGGGATACATGGAGAAAGTGGGTTTCGTATCTGAGACAATTCTAACTAACCCAATCAACTGAATTGATGCTGTTTGACTAGAATTTTGTTTCATGTATTAAGACTGTAACATTTTTATGTTCTCATGCTTCAAATTTTGCTTATTTGAAGATAGGAGGGAAGCCATCACATAAGTCAGGCTCTGATAATCATTTAGCATCAGTTTAGTAACATAAATAATGGTCAGAACCTGAACTAATAATCAACCAGGAGAAGAGCCTGGACCTAGCAGCCTCTTTGTTCTCTGAGTTTGCTCACGGATGCCTCTCCCTATGTCAGCAAGCCCAGGTGGGGCTGACTTAAGAGAATTCTTTCCTCTGTCTATGGCCATTGAGGATGAGACCCTTAACCTGAGACACCATCTTGAATTATAGGACTTTTTCTTATCTTAATATTTTATGGAAATATACTATGTTATGGCATGTTAATGGTAAAGAAAATACAGATGGCCTGGATCATAATTTCAATTGACGCTTTGTCACTGTCAACTCTCTTATCTTATTGTATTTACAACCTATTCAATTAAAAAATTCCCTTTTTATGCTGTGATTAAAAGTACATGGAGATCCTAAATTTGAGTGACACAGACGCTGAGTTGGGGCTGTCCTGAAATGCATTGAAGCCTTCTCATTCTTTTGTTTGGTAGTCAGACCTTATGCTCTGGCTCCTTGTACGTACATGTCCACTAGCTTCACTTGCTTTGAAGGAATAAACAATATGTATTTACACATCACCTGGCTTCTTTGCTCCCTTTAACCGAACGTTCAGGTCAACAGCTCTCAATTTGAAAAAAATTATTTCTGGAGGGATATGCAATTGTGACCTTAGAAAATGAACTTTTAACCAGAATGCTGTGATATTATGAATTAAGCTGTAGGAGTGTGGTTACAATGTTAAAAATAAAATTAGACATATTTGGCTTTAAAATAAATAATAGTAATTTACTCTCAGAGAAGTCCAAGGTCTTGTTATTTCTTCATTCAGGTTTTCACCCTGATTAAGGAGGCAAAACTGAGGTGTTGATCAGCCTTTAGGTCAGCAAGGGATTCAAAATGGGATCAGTTTTTATTGATACCTTTTGTAATGAGATAAAGACAATTGGGATAGATCCAGGGCCATGGCATATCAGCACCTCCCCAATAGCTAGTACATGAGGGCTACCAGGTACATAAAGCCATAGGGTGTGGGGCTCGATAGGGGATGAGTAGCAGGAAATACAAAAGCAGCAGACTGGCTAATGCCTCCCCCAACACTGACTGACAAGCAGGTCTGGGAACAATAAGGCACGGAGTCAGAACTGAGTTCAATATTATCTCTGAAGTGCTTTGGGAACTTACCAAGTGAGGGCCTTGGGACCTTCTCTTTGGCCAAGACCACAAAATCTTAGGAGACCTGGGGAAGAAGCTGCTGAAAAAGAGCGTCCAATTCTAAAGTGATGAAGTTCACTAAGTAACCAAGACCTCTCACAGCTGAAGGCAGAAGGGCAGAGTCAGGGGACAGGTCAGTGGAAAGGACAGTGAGCAGAAGCCAGGAACTGTGTGTGGCCCAGGGTCCACCCTTCCTGGGGCCTGCCCCAACAGAGCTGGCTTCTAGAAGGGAGAGATATCTCAGCTCCAAAGGAAGGCAGAGTGAGCTATGCTCCAGGGGAAGAAGGCAGAGACATGCCATCTCCATGGAAGGAGGCTTTACAAGTTTGGTTACAAGTTTGTTTCTAATATAGAAGCCATTTTTATCTGAGGATTGTCTGTCCTAGGACTGTGAAAAGTATAAAAGCACACTGGAATAATGTGTATCAAAGTGCCACCTTTGAGCCATCTTAGACTCAAGAAACTCCAGCCTTGATTCCCAGTGGGCCTCCTTCCTTGACCATATCCCTAGAACTCTTAGAACATTGGAGAACAAGAGTCAAGAGAACAAGTTTATAAACAGAGTTGAAGGAAGATGTTATGCTGGAGAGCTTGGCCAGGTCTGAAAACACCTTGATCTTTTCTAGGGGTGATCTACTTTTCTAAACTGCTACATGCAGAACATGTTTGGCCAACGTGCTTGGTCTCTAATGCTCTTCCATTTCATTTTCTACCATTTCTTGATAGTAACATGACTGACTTTGTTTCTCCCATTATTTTGTAAGGTCCACAAGGGCACAGAATGCTATATACTTTTTTTTATCCTCAGCACTAAAGACAATGCATGGCACATAGAAGGCACTTAAGAAATGTTAATTGAATGACTAAATACTCCCATTTTATCCAAGTCAAAACCCCTTCATATGGTCTTCTGGTAGTTGCACTCCTCCAGGTTCTTGCAAGGAGGTTGCCCTTGTCTTTGCCAAGGTCAGCCCTCTGCATGGGTGTTTGATCCCAGCCTATCCTGCCTTCTCCAACAGTGTGCAGCCTCAATAACCTTGCTCTACCAGATGGTTCCTTTCCTGCTGCTTTCAAATACACCTGCCTCCTCCATCCAAGAGGGACCCTTTACTAGACCCTCTCCAGCCCTTAAGCTATCTTGCTCTCACCTCTTTTTCTTAACCAACCTTCTTGGAAAATCAGTCTGAACTCTGTGCTATCTCCCATCCTCCTACAAAATTGTTCTCTTGAAAGTTAGCAATGAACTCTAAATGGCCCAGTCTGGTGGCCTTTTCTCTGAACTGGACATTGTAGACCACTCTCTCCTCCTGGATTCTCACTCCTCTAGGGGTTTTGTCTGCTCCTTTCCTGTCTGACCACACTTTTTCAGTCTTCCTTGATGGACCATGGACCCCATCCCAACCCAAACAGTGTATGTTCCCCAAGCCTCCATCCTGGCTCCTTGGCTATTCTCCCTCTTGGATTAACTTAATTATCATCTCTAGAAACCTCAGTGCCTCCTCTGTACTTCAGTCCCATCACCCATTCCCTTTTGGAAATTTACAATTCCTGCTCCAATCTGAAAACCTATTTTTTTGCTCTGCACCTTCCCTCTCTTCCTAACTTCCCTCTTCCTTTGGAAGGCACCACCCTCTTCCAGCCTCCAACTTCACAAGGCCATAAAAACTTAAAATCTGTGAAAAGTGGAAGCCTGAACATGCTGAACTGCTTGAAAATCATAACTTAGATACAGAATTCTATTTTAGATACTGAGTCAAAACTTAAGGCACCATGATCTATGAAAGTCATAACTATTGTAGCCCATATGGGACCATATGTGACACATACACAAACTTATGGGTGGGCTTAACTTTGGCTTAATTCCCAAGCTCATAACTGAACAGAAAACCAAAAATATCACCAATCAGTACTGATGCACAATCTAGCCCCTCTTCCCTCTGTCTGCTTTCTATAATTAACTCAGGGTTTGGGGAGGGCTCTTTAGAGGGGATCCACTGAAATATCTGGCAAACACCCCAGATTGCCCCTATTTTGTAAATATTCATAATGGTTGGTTAAACTACATATAATCAATCTAGAGCTCTGTGGCCTCTTCCTTTCATATCAAAAGAACATCCCACAGTTATGAAGGAAGTACTGATATACCAGGCAGTGGAATTCCAAATCTCACAATTGGTGCTCAGGTAGGATACCAAAGGAATGCCAAAGGAGTAGGGGATAAGCCAGGGTTGGGGGGAAATCCCTGGATGGCCTCCATGTGGGAGTGGGGTGGCTGGTGTTGGACCACAGTTTACGTAGTGGGATGCCCAATGTTTTCCCAAACTTCAGTCTGCTGTCACCAATTGCCTTTGGATATCTTGAACTGGATGTCCCAGAGATATCTCAAATTCAACATGCCCAAAATGGTACTCATTATCTTCCCTTCAGCCAAACTTCCCTACACACCAAAAGGCCTAGAGTCCCTTCTGATGGAATTATGTTCCATTAGGTTGGGACAAGAAGGGAAGAAAGTAGTGGCGGTAAGTTAGTCCCTCCTCACAGCATTAAAAAAAAAAGCCATTACCAAATTCCTAGACTCAGAGGCTGAGAATAGAAAGGAAATCCAGTTAAAAGAAACATGTAGAAATACTGGTTTGCCAGTGAGCCAGGTTGAAGGATTAGTTAAGCATCTAGATGGGAAAGCAACAAGGCATGCAATTGTGAGAGTTTCTTTTTTCTTCTCTCCCTCAACATCTGGCTGACTGCAGCAGCCTGGGTGAATGGATGGGTGAATAGACAAGAGAGAGAAAAATAGAATATAATTTTAGTGGAATGAAGATTATTTGAGTAAGATCAGAATTTAAAAGAAACAAGACATGTGCTGGCAAATGTTTCTGTATCTTGTTAAACCCCTCAAAGTTAAAAAAAATGCTTCCTCTCCCTCTCCATTCCTGAACTGTGGCCTGGTTCTGGGGTGCAAAAGGATTGACAAGAAAAAAGGAGGTAGTGGGGGGAAGCTTTACTGCTCAGATCTAAGAGTAGGTCACGTCACTGATTAGGGAGAAACAGGCAGGTTTGAGGGCTGTGTAAGTAAAAGTTTCAAGGTTTGCCCTTTGGAATAGAATTGGCACTTAACCCTTTCCTGAATCACAAAAAGAGTAAAGTTTGTGTAAACTGGGAAACAACCAAAAGGTAATTGAGTCTGATTGGAATATCTAGCAAGAATTTAGGGAGTCTTAGAAACTAAAATTAAGTGCTGCTCAATTTTAAAATAGATTTTAAAATTGAGGCATGTGTTAAAATTGGAAACTTGACCAAATTATGTTAGAATCCTATTCATAAGCAGAAATGATAGAGAGCTGTGGGTAAATTGATAAGCTATGGGTTCCTTCTGAGATTGTGGAACCAAAATTTAAATTAAATTAAAACATGCTCTTAAGCATGATAATTGGAGCAGATTGAATCTTAATATCAAATGACCACTTTCACAATCTTTGGCAGTAGATTGGCTAGAAATAGTGGACCTCATAATATGAAATAATTGGAATAAGTAGTATTTGTCGAAAACATAACACTGCACTCACTATTAAAATCATAGCCCAAGATTCTGTGTAATACCATTTGGAACATGGATTCAGGCAATTGAATTGATTCTGGCCACATTTCAAGTGAAATGTGTCGCTCCTAATTTGATGTCTGAGATAAGTCAGACAATTCTACCTAAAGTGATTTACTTATTCAGGGCCATACCAATCAAACTACCAAAAAATATTTTATAGAGCTATAGAAAACAATAACAAAATTCACCTGGAAGAACAAAAGGTTCAGAATAGCAAGAGAATTAGTGAAAAGAAATGCTAGGGAAGGTGGCCTAGCCATACCAGATATTAAACTGTATTATAAAGCACCAATCATCAAAACAACTTGGTACTGGCTAAGAAATAGAACATTGGATCAGTGGAATAGGTTAGGGACACAAGACACAGCAATCAATGATTATGGAAATATACTGTTTGATAAACTCAAAGACTCTAGCTTCTGAGATAGGAACTTACTAGTTGACAAAAACTGCTAAGAAAACCGGAAAATACAGTGGCAGAAAGCAGGCATAGACCAACATCTTACACCGTACACCAAAACAAAATCAAAATGGGTACACAATTTAGATATAAAGGCCTTTACTATAAGAAAATTAAGAGAGCAAGGAATAGTTTACCTGCATAGTGATGGAGAATGGAAGAATTTATGACCAAACAAGAGATAGAGAACATTATGAAACGCAAAATGGATAATTTTGATTACATTAAATTGAAAAGTTTTTGTACAAAGTAATGCAACCACCAGTGCAACCAAGATTAGGAGTAAAACAGAAAACTGGGAAAGAATTTTTACAACCAATGTCTCTCATAGAGGGCTCATTTCTAAAATATATAGAGAACTGAGTCAAATTTATAAGAATACAAGCCATTCCCCAACCAATAAATGGTCAAAAGATATGAATAGGCAGTTTTCAGAAGAAGAAATTAAAGATCTCTATGGTCATATGAAAAAATGCTCTCAATCACTGTTTAATAGAGAAATGCAAATCAAAACAACTCTGAGGTACCACATCACCCCTGTCAGATTGCCTAACATGACAAAACAGGAAAATGATAAATGCTGGAGAAGATGTGGGGACATTAGAACACTAGTGCATGGTTGGTGGAGTTGTGAACTGATCCAACCCTTTTGAAGAACAATTTGGAACCATTTCTAGGGCTGTATCCCAAAGGGATCATATCAATGGGTAAAGGACCCATGTGTACAAAAATATTCATAGCAGCTCTTTTTGTGGTGGCCAAGAACTGGAAATTGAGGAGATATCCATCAACCGGAGAATGGCTGAACAAGTTGTGGTATATGAATGTAATGGAATACTATTATCCTATGAGAAATGATGAGTAGGCAGACTTCAGAAAAACCCAGAAAGACTTCTGTGTAGTGATGCTGAGTGAGGGGAGCAAAAGCAGGAGAACATTGTACACTGTTACAGCCACATTGTGTGATGACTAACTTTGATAGATTTCTCAGCAATGCAAGGTTCTAAGACAGCTCCGAAAGGCTCATGATGGAAAATGCTATCCACATCCAGAGAAAGAATCACAGAGTCTGAATGCTCCCTCTCTTTTTTGGTTTGTTTTGTGTCTTCTTTCTCATGGTTCATTCCATTGGTTGTAACTCTTCATTACAACATGACTGATGTGAAATGTATATGTAGAGCCTACATCGGATGGAATGTTGTCTTGGGGAGGGGGAAGAGGAGAAAAAGCTTGTGGAACTGAATGCTGTAAACTAAAAAGAAATAATAATTTAAAAAAAGATAAGTCAGAATTTATTATACTATTTGTCACTAAGACAAATTGGGAAAATGCATAGATCAGAAATTTGTCAACTGGGTGACCTGAAGCAAGTTACATCAGTTTACCTCACATGAGCATAAAGTGCCTAACCCAATGACTGGCATAGGGCAAATGATGTAAATGTTAACCAGTATTATCTGCTTAATTAGTTGGCACCAGGATACAGTGTCAATGGTGATGGGATGCTTGATTTTCTATATAAGCTGATTATGAAATGCTTTCACGAAGACTGAAGTCACCTGACTGATAATGACTTTGTTTCAAGTTGCAAATATTCAGATATTAAAACAGAATATTGTTTCAAATTGATAAAATTTTCTATCACTTCTGTCAAGCCATTTTTCATAATTTGGGTGTTGTTAAATTATGAACTGAAAGAAACTAAATGACAGTGGGAAGATGGTTCGAATCCAGTTATGTTATTTCATCAGCCCTACTAACCGCATCTTACAATGTTTTGTAACCGCCATTTAGAAAACTGGGCATTTTCACCTTTTGCTTATAGCGAAGACGAAGTTACAGCTAAACTAATCTGGCTACCAATTATGAAAATTGTAAGTTTGTTAACTAAGTTATTTGAGGTTATTGTTCGAATGTTAAAACCTAAAATTGGTAAGTGATTACTGTATGTGGAAAGGAGGGGATGAGGTGAAAGCCTTATCCATATTGGTTCTGTTCAGTTGGAGCACTCCTTGGGATATGACGGTGTGCAGCAGGGTTTGTCTATTCCACCTTGGGTGGGTGGGTGGGGGCAGGTATCAAAAAGTCCAGCCCACACCAGCTCTACTAGGAGATGGGATGTGTATCCCAACTTGCCTCCCTTATCAAGATGGCCAACGTCACTTCTGATGTATGGGTATAGAGGGTGTTCAGAAGCCCTATGTGCCACTTACCATATATTGGGGTCTTAAAAATAAAAGAAACTATGTCCACTCTGGTGAATACTGGTGCAGAATGCATGATACTATTTGTGAACCCTGAAAGACATCCTGGTAAGTGGGTGGCTATGGAAGGATACAAGGGAAATTCAGTCAGGGAAAATAAAACTAAATTAAGACTGAAAATGAGAGACTGGCCACGCAGAGAGTATGTGGTTTATAGTAGTCTGAAGGAAGAATCTATCATTCAAGGACATCTGGATCAGCCCTGTCTCTGAGGTCCCTGTTGATTCCCATTATTTTGTAAATTTTCCGGATCCCTGGAAATCATCTGCGTAGGCAAGGTCATCAACCCTGGGAAAAGAGCTTGTTTCAGTTATGGAGTTACTAAACAATGAACTTGGCTTGATTAAAATGTGCAAGTTTATGTAAAATAGAGAAATAAGTTCTAATAAATGATATTCACACCAGGGAAAATTTAAATGTGAGAAGAAAATAAAAAGAAGTGAAAGATGTTAGGTGAATTCTTTCATGAATGTGAATCTTGGTAAATATTTTTCTTGCTTCTTGTGAGAGAATAAAGATAATTGTATATAGCCATAAGCTGTGATTAGTAAAAATAACCATTTGAGGTAAAAGCTCAATGGGATTGCAACTGATTTTATTTGGAGGTTCGAATTTAGGTATAGATGTCTGATGAATCAGTAGTCCACCATTCTAGAGAAAAGCCCCAAGTTAATCAGAGGGAATGGGATCCTGAACTCTTACAAGCGAAGGTCTTAATCTAAGAAAGGCCAAGAGGACAACCTTGGCATCACCTAAGGGGTGATCCTGTTGGCTGAGTTTCCCCATTATGTGCCTTTGGACAGGAATGTTTCCCACCTGACTGTTCCTGAATCTGGCTATGAGGTAGATTTGTATTGCATGATTGGTTGCCAAACGTTAACCCTCACCTGAAATCAGAGCTAAGGATGCTTTATCCTGCTACATATCAACCCTTATGCTTAAGTCTGAAGGACCAATTTGTTGCTGGTATAATTATATTCTTGCTTTTTTCCCCCTTTTTATTGCAAATTTCTATAATCAGAGCAAGTGGTCAAGAAAACACAGGAACACAATGTAAGTCTTGCTGTTTTCAATCTGAAGGTGTAGTAATTCCATATCCCAAACAAGTAGGTAAATTAGTACCCAGGCTCCTTATCACCCTGCTAGTGCACAAACAGCCTTATAGAAGATTGAATCCCTGACAGAGCTCATTCTTTCAGAATAATTTGGGAATAATTAGGCAAAGATAAAATAAGGTCCTTCAATGTTTCAAAATGATGTAAGAATAATTGGGTATTGGTACAATTGATTGAAGGGCCTAGCTGCTATTCTGTTAATAACTAAAGCTAAATCAGAAACATCTTCAGTTTGGCTTGGGAAAGAGAATTTCAGTGCATTCAATTGTCTTACATGGATGTAATTCATAGAACATTTTATTGCATTAATGGAAAAGTAAATTTGGTTCAAGTTTATTACTACTGTGGAAATAATACCAGATTGGACTCTATGTCCTGCAGCACAAACATGTTTTTTTTAGAAACAATTTATTGACATGCACTTTTTGGAATTATTTATTTATCTTCTCAAGTCTAGTATTATAACTGGAGTAAAGTTAGCCTCTTCTAAGTAAATTGATTTGTATAACTGTTGAACCCAGGAGTGGAAAGTTTCTATTTACAAGAGTCTTGTTACCTATATTTTCACATACAGGATTGAATCCTCAATAGCATCTAATCCTCCTAAAGCAATTGGAATCAGAGTAGAAACTTTTGAGAAAGCAACAAGATCAGACAATCCTGTATGTCGAATATAAATGGATCTAATGGAGCAAGGTAAAAAAAAAATCCTAAATTTTCTGAAGCTTGAAGCAAACTCTGGATTTCTACCTTGATGTTCGCCCTTATAGTTCTATCACTAAGACCAGAACTCTAAGATTTGAACTGGCCTTCACAATATGAACTAGTTATAGGAGAAGTAAAATTGGAGAGGCTATACTAACTTGTATTAAGGTCTGTTACATAAAAGATTTTAGCAAGAACATCCAAAGTGTCTCTACAAGTAACTGGGAAGCAGAAAAACAATCCTATTGAAGAGTTGCCCCCGAAGACAAGCCATTTTCCAGATGGCCCCATGAAAAGGAGTTCCAGAGACCAGACAACTACATAGAACATCTGGATTCCAAGGTGAAATTTGCTAATTAAATGGACATTGGGAGTGGGTTGATGATCATCATTGTACAAGTCTCCCCTTGACAAAAAGGGGGAAATTGAGAAAATTAGATTGTTTTGATCACATTCTACAATTGATTCTATTCTCTGTCACACCCAGTATGTTGCAAAACTACCACATTTGTTTGTCTCTGAACCTAGACAAACACAGCTGGCCTGCAGTAACTTAAGTTCAGAAATTCAGCTCACCCATTAATCTCCAAATGTCATTCATTCTTCCTTCAGCTCCCCAGAGCTGGGATGAAAGAAAAGTAGGATACTAGTGGTAATTTCCTTATTGGTCATGTTATCATCCTTTCTGTTTCTTATATTGCTTTTGTGGTTTATGCTTACTGAGACCACCCTGACTGCACCCAAAAGGGGCAGAAACACACTGGTATAGAGCTGCCTCAGGGACCTTCCATGGTATCAAGCAAAGGCCTTCACCTGGGGCTCATACATTGTAACAACAATGTTGCTAGCAGCTGCTGTGGAGGTGTAAGACCAACAACACCAGCACACAGGAGGGCTGCTAGCATAGGTTCTTTGATCTGCTTTTCTAAGGAAATCAACTTTAAGGGGTTTACAATCTCACTTTAGTTAAACATGCATGTATCATTCACCTAGTTCAGGGAGCAAAAGTCAGCACCCTGAACTTCAGAGAAAACACAAACAGAAATTACAAGCAGAAATTATATAAACAGGGCAAAAACACAAATCAGTAGATAGGGTGACTGTATGTCCATAGCAATACATATCTAGTTACCAGAGGGAGAAGAACCAATATCTGGGTTTTCAAAGCTGGGGGGCTCCTTAATAACCACCCAGAGTCTCATCTGGCCAAATCACATGACCACTCTTCCAATGAGTGAGCCACCAAGCAAAATACTAACCTCAGAGGGCATGTACATATATATATACTTCTTCAGAGTCAGCACACAGAGGGTGTCACAGCCATGTGACTCAAAGTCATGTCACTGAGTTAAGCAGGTCATCAAAGACTTGATTCAAAGACACTTAATTCAAACAAAAGCAAGTCTCATTCAAAGACACTTGATTACCTTAATGCCTAGAAGCACCCCAAAAGACAGCAAAAAGTCCCATTCTGCTTGCTAATATATACATGCATCTGCACTGTATCAAAAGAACACCCCACAGTTATGGGGGAGGTATCAGCATGGAACTTCTCCACTAAGTGGTCATAAGATAATCACCTGCCTATGTTGGACAAGACAGAATGGTTCAGAGGCACAAAAATAATTTTGAGGACTTTCCATGTAACTGAGTCACCTCTGACACACTGGTCAAGGAAAAACAAGGGTGGAGGGCCTCTTGTTAGCTTCCTATGATTAAGTAAGAAAAACTTAAAATCTGAAGTTCGTAGCTCTGGGGCCTGATATGCAGAACTTATGATTACAACCCCTATAGAATCATAGCAAGGTTATTAATACTGATTAGAATAAAATAGGGGTCTAAATGACTTACTTCTCAGTCAAGAGCAAAAGAATAATAATAATAATGATAATAATAGCTAAATTTTCTATAGCACCTACTATGGGCCAAGTGCTTCACCAATATCATCTGATTTCATCCTCTCAACATGCTATGATTATTTTCATTTTACAGATTTAAAAAATCTTAGGCAAATGGAGGTATTGTGATGTGTCCAGTGTCACACAATTAGTAAATGTCTGAGTCTGTATTTGAACTCAAGTCTTCCTGACATGATGCTCAGAACTCTATCAACCAACTGTACCACTCAGCTACCTCATGGAAGAAAAGAAGTTTAAACTATAGATGTTTCAAATTGGGGAGATTAAAGAGACGAGACTTTTAAGATAGTGTTACAACCAGTCATTTGCGGCTCGATTGGATGGGAGACAAGGCGGGATTAGGAGTGGGGATAATGATATTTCAATTATATATGACTAGCTATCTTGAGGTCCTGTGGTGACAGACAAGTGATGAAGCAGCAGGTGCAGTTACACTGGGAGGTGTAATTACAACCCTACCCACAGGCAGCCCCGGACATAGGGTCATCTTCTCACTGGAAGCAGTAGGATTCGGTGGCCACCTGGGTGTCTGAGCAGCCTTCTAAGGATTGCACTGCTTACCTCCTGATGTGAGGAAGGGGCTAGAAAAGGTACCATAAAAATTGTCTCCTTACCCAACCCTGGCTAGATTACTGCGATAGGCTGGAATGTCACCCTGTGTTCAAAACACACACACACACACACACACAATGTACAAAAACTTCTACAAAGATGATTCCACTCATCATCAGTACATGGAATGTGTGTACTTATAAACAACACAAAATCAAGTAGACCTGAAATAACAACTCTTGTTGCAAGAGAACTCAGCAAGTATCCCATCCAAACAGCATCCCTGAGTGAAAGAAGGCTGGCAAAAGAAAGCCATTTTACTGAAGTTGGAGCTGGATACATGTTTTTCTAAAGTGGCTGCAGTGAAGGGGAACACCATGAAGCTGGTGTAGGTTTTGCAATCACAACATATCTAGCGAACAAGCTTGTATGCCTTTCAAAAGTATTGAATGACAGGTTCATGACAACGAGATTGCCACTTACGAGAAAGTGCCATGCTGCTATTGTCAGTGCCTGTGCCACCACCATGACAAATCCTGATGAGATCTAAGAAAACACTTATGAAGACCTAGAGATCCTCATCATTAAAGTGCCGAAAGAGGACAAGCTTCTAATTCTGGGTGGCTTTAATGCTAGAATATGTTCAGACTATTAGACTTGGCAAGGAATTCTAGGGAGAAATGGAGTTGGAACCAGCAATGGCCACTTACAAATGGAGACTTGTGAATTTCATGACCTTTTCATCACTAACACTGTCTTCCATTTACCTAAACATAACAAGACTTCATGGATGGACCCTGGCAGCAAATATTGGTGTCCAATAAACTATGTGATTGTAAGAAGAGACAGACAGGATGTGAGAGTGACAAAGGCAATGTGCAGTGCAGAGTGCTGGACTGATCATAGACTGACCCTCTCCTAGCTAAATATTCATATTCAACAAAAGCAGTGGTCCCAAGGCAAAATGACTACCAGAAGAATTAATGAGATCAGATTAGAGCACTCTTCAGATTGGGAACAGTTTGTTGCTAACTTGGAGGGAAAGTTCAGCCAACAGATAGTTGGCAACAGTGAAGCAGAAAAGGAGTGGGAGCTTTCAGAGACTTCGTGTACAGCACTGCATTTGCTCAACTGGTCAGAATACTTGCAAATATCAAGGTTGGTTAGATGAAAATGGGGAAATTCAGAAGTTGCCAAATGAAAAATGAAAACTCCACAGAGTTTATCAGCAGGATAGTTCATCCACCTCTCTAAGAAGGCATCATTTAATTCCATCAAAAGTAAAATACCAGCAAAACTTGGAGATGCAGGATTCTTGATTCAAGAAGGCAGATGAAATTCAGTATTATGCTGATAGTAACAATCTAAAGTGCTTTTATGATGCCCTGAAGGCTATTTATAGACCAAAGACCTGTGGTGAATCTCAACTACTCAGTATTAATGGAGCCACATTGATTAGTGGTAAGTTCATGATCCTAGTGAGATGGGCTGAACACTTCCCTAGTGTCCTCAACAGACTTTCATCAGTCAATGCTGAAGCCACTGACCATTTCTATCAGGTTGAAGTCAATCCCTCCCCAGCTAAAGTTACAACTAAGTAGATTTTGAATGTCATTAGGCTCCTCTCACGTGGCAAAGTACCTGGTGCTGATTCTGTTCCCGCTGAGATTTACAATGTGAAGGTCCATTCATTGTTCATACAGAAGCTGACGTTTTGTGGAATATATGACAAGAGGAGGTTATCCCTCAGGAGTCTAAGGACAGCACCATTATTCATCTCTATAAAGGTAAAGGAAAGAGATTTTGTGTGAAAATCACCCAGGAATCTCTCTCTCTCAGTCTCTACTGCTAAGATTTTTGGCAAACTCCTCTGTAATAGACTGATTCTTCACCTGGAAGATCATCACCTACCTGAGAGCCAATGCAGCTTCAGAAATGGTGGAGACTAATGGTCGTTATGGTATTTGCTGCCCAACAACTCCAGTAGAAATGCTAGGAGCAGAAGAGGGGTCTATATATAATATTTGGAGATCTGATCAAGGCCTTTGATGCTGTCAGTCATGAGGGCTTAGGGAAAATTATGTCAAAATTTGGTTGCCCAGAGAAGTTCATCAGTATTGTATGTCAATTTCACTTCAGTATGCTTGCCTGTGTTCTGGATAATGGATGAGGCTCTATTTTCCCTGTCACCAATGGAATGAAACAAGGTTGCATGCTTGCTCCCATGCTTTTTAGCATGATGTTTTCAGCAATGTTGTCAAATCCCTTCACTGAGGACATTCATGTCAGTTACTGCATCAGTGCCAAATTCTTCAACTTGAAAAGGCTACAAGCCAAGACTAAAGTGCAGGGAGTGTTGGTGCATTTGGGGGGTGGGTGGGAGATGACTGTGCACTCAATGAAGCCTCTGAAATTGAGATCCAAAAAAGTATGGATTTTCTGTTGCTTGTGCTAATTTTGGCCTAACAATTAATGCCAAGAAAACAAAGGTATTCCACCAGCCAGCACCATGCCAGCCATATGTGGAACCCCTGGTTATAGCAAATGGAGATGAATGCTTTGGATAAGTTCACTTACCTTGGTTGTCTACTTTCCAGGGATGTACACATTGATAATGAGGTGGACACATGCATTGCCAGAGCTAGTTCAGTGTTTGAGAATGCTGAAGGAAAGTGGGAGACAAGAAGTATCAGACTGCCTACCAAACTGAAGGTCTGCTGAGTTGTTGTGATGACCTTGTTGTAGGCCTGTGAAACCTGCAGTCTACCAACACCATGGCAGGAAACTGGCATCTGAACTGTCTTAGGAAGATTCTCAAAAGCACCTGGCAGGATAAGATACCAGACACTGACGTTCTTTCTCAAACTAAAGTTCCAGGCATTAAAATATTACTGCAGAGGGAGCAACCCCAACAAGCTGGTTACATTGTTCAAATGCCAAACTTACATTGGCAAAGTAGATTTTTGTGGAGAACTCACACAGAGCAACTGCTCATACGTAGGTCAGAAAAAGCAATTCAAGCACGGTTTCAAGGTCTAGCTTGTGCTTGGGGTGGTGGTTTGTCCTTCATTCTCAAAGAGGACCATGACATCAAGGAGGTGATGGCATGATCACAGTTGACTTTGACTTGAGAGAGGGCTATGCAAAGTGACCAGCCTCACTTTCTCCTCCAGAGCCATCTGGGTCCACTGGCCAGATATCCATCAGAGCTGGAAATGACCTAGTATTAAGAACTTTGGAATTGATTGTGACATGGGAGATACTGGCACAGGTCTACCCAGCAAAGTATGCTCTCATCAGAGAAGATGTTATGCTCTATTATAAGCAAAGCAAAATTGAAGTAGCTCAGAATGGGAGAGGCACAAATTTTAGAGAATCCACTGCAAATGTTCACATAGTCTATTTGTGCCTGACCTGTGGCAGACCATTCCAAGTTCATATTGTTCTGATTGGCCCATCAGACACACTGTAACTTAACTCTAACACAGTGATGTCATCTTGTTGCCCTTTGAAAATGAAGGGCAACAACCAAGGACATTGTATATATACGTGTGTATATATACAAGGACATATGTATATATATATGTGTGTGAATATATACAAACATGTATGTACTTTTACACCCATATAACCAGAAAGAGGATTCCACCTGAAATAATTTCTATTATATATTGCTTGATTTTCTTTTTGAGATGTTAAAAAATTCAATATGGCACTCTCCAATCTGTCCTAATTCTTTCTGATCATCCTCATGTTGGTCATTTTGGGAGCTTCACAAATTCATCAAGAATTAAGGTGCCTACTAATTATTAATGAATTTGAGCATCCATGTTTTAGCTTGGTTTTCTTTTTAATTTTTGAATTTACAGTCATTCTTCCCCTTCTGACCTAATGCTCCCTGACTTTGGATGCTACCATGTACTTAAGGGAAATTAATTCCCCCACATTTGTCATTTCCATGAAAGAGACGAAAAAAGGTATGCTGTAAGAGATGGTGATGGTGAGCGTTGGAAACGAACCTGGGAAGGCGCATATCAACCACTATAAAGAGAAGTGAGCGGAACCAGGACACTTTATAAATAAAATCCATATTGTAATGAAAAATAAGTCTTTAAGAACTCAGATCAATGCAACGCCCATGTCTGCAGAGGACAAAAGATGGAATGTGTTACCTATGTCCTGATAGAGATGAAGGACTCAGAGTGTAAGATGAGACATATCTTTTTTTTTTTGACGCAGACAATGTGGGAATTCTGTCCCTCAATAAACATTTGTGAATTCCCACTGATATGGGGGATTGTAATTTTTTAATCACGTCTACCAATCTGAAAACCTAATGATTAATGACATGCTTATAGATGTGACCATTTTTAAAAATATGGTCAGTGAAAACTTGGATTTCTTCCTTGGAAAACTATCTGTTCATATCTTCTGAGAAGAGATCTACTGGGCAAAGGCTCATTTTTCTACATCTGGATCCTTTCTTGAAATACTTGGAAATGAGACCTCTACTGGACAAACTTGCGGCAAATCATTTCCCCATTTGCTTCCCTTTTACATTTCAGATACATTAGTGTCTTCATGGGATAAAAACTCCCCATTTTATTCCATATGCTCTTCTCCAACCCTTCTCTCTCCCTACATCCTGCTTGCAAAACGCATCTTCATTATTGTTTCTCTTATTTGTTTGAGGTGACCTTTCATACCACAACCATGTATCCATTTGGAGCTAATCCTGTTGTGCACTATGAGATGCTGGTCTATACCTAGTTTCTGCCAGAATATTTGCCAGTTTTCCGACCATTCTGTAGTGATTAGTAAAATCCAGTTCAAGTATGTCAGGTCTTGGGATTTGCTGAACACAGGGTTAGTAGACTTATTTTCTTTTGTATGTTACGCACCTAATTTGTATTTTTAAGTCGCACAGGACAGTTTCAGTGACTACCAACTTGGTCCTGGCTAGGTCTCCTTTCTGAAATACCAGAAGAGGCTTTGCAATGTAGTTCTGAGGAGAACACAAATTTTGAGTTGAAATAGACAACAGAAGGCACTAAACCCAACCTCCCCATCTTATATTTTTTTGGTTACATTTTAGGTTCTGAATTATCTCCCTCCCTCCCCCATCTATTGCTTTTTTTTCATTTTCAACATTCAATGTTTCATAAGATTTTGAGTTTCAAATTTTTTCTTCCTCCCCCCTTCCATCCTCCCTCCACAAGATGGCAACCAATATAATATAGGTTATATAGATGCAATCATGTAAACATATTTGCAAATTAGTCATGTGAAAGAAGTGGAACAGAAGGGCAAAGCCACCAAAAAAAGCAAAGAAAGGGAAAAAAGCATGGTTTGGTCTGCATTCAGACTCCATAGTTTGTTCTCCAGATGTGGACAGCATTATCCATCAAGAGTCTTTTGGAATTGTCTTGGATCAATGTATTGATGAAAAGAGCTGAATCTATCATAGTTGATCATTGTACACCACTGCACACCATTTCTTAGTTCTGCTCACTTCATTTTGCATCAGTTCATGTAAGTCTTTGCAGATTTTCTGAAATCTGCCTGCTCATTATTTCTTACAGCAAAATAGTATTCCATTACATTCACATACCACAACTTGTTCAGCCATTCTCTAATTCTGCAATGAAGGGGCAAATCCAAACCTTTGAGGCCACAATCTGACATCACTATGAGACTTATGATCCTAGGGAAAAATAATAATAGTGAACTTACAAATAGTCCTCTTTACATAGTGAGTTAATGCTTGCAAAGCACTTGATACAGTCTCATTTGATCCTCTCATCGACCATGAAAGGAAGGTGTGATTATTCCCATGCTAGAGATGGAGAAATTCAGCCAGGATGTCACACAGGGTCACACAGCCAGTAACTATCAGAGACTGAATTTGGACTGAGGACTCACAAACAGCCTACTATAGATTGTGCCACCCAGCTGACTAAAACATCATTATTGAAAAAGTCCAACAAATACCAAAATACTTATATGGGGAATTTTTCTGGCAGCCAACATCATGACACAAAGTGAGGGGCAATCATCTGGGTAACAGTGGATAAATGCCTTGGAATATTTTAGGGGAGACATGGGAAACCTTAGGATTTCCAAGAATAATTCAATCCATTTTCAGGGCTTCCTGCACAGTATAAAATATGTGATGTCTAATGAGCTCTGTGCTCCAGGAAGAGGCCTTCCCTCATCTATCAGATCCATAAGTTTTATCTCCAGCAAGATTTTTCCAATGCAGATGCATGTATGAGCTCAGGTGAAGGTGTTCCCACAATCACTGCTTTTATGAAGCTTCGCTCAATAGGGAATATTCTGCTATCTAGTCACCTTCATCTTCCAGGGAAAGGCAGGACCTCCCTGAGCACACTCCTAAGTCTTCTCTCCACTATGAAGCCTTGCTGTGAAGAGAAGATCTCTGGTTGAAGGTCTTCCCACATAGAGACCTTATAGGGCTTTTCCCAGAATGAATCTTCTGATGTCTAACAAGTTCTGAACTCCATTTCTATTCCATTCCACATTCATTACAGTTCTACGATTTCTATCTCCTGTGCATTTTCTGATGAGAAATAAGAGATGACTTTAGCCTGAATAATTTGCCATGTAGATGATATTAATGAGGAACATCCTTTAGTAGGTATTCTCTAAGGTTTAATAATGGAGGAATGTGCATTAAAAACTTGACCACAGTATTTTTTTGGGTCTCCTTTAGCAAGTCATTGACTTGTTTTTCATAGTTTTCTCGTATCCTTCTCATTTCTCTTCCCAATTTTTCCTCTACTTCTCTAACTTGCTTTTCCAAATCCTTTTTGAGTTCTTCCATGGCCTGGGACCAGTTCATGTTTTTCCTGGAGGCTTCTATTGTAGGCTCTTTGACTTTGTTAACTTCTTCTGTCTGTATGTTTTGTTCTTCTTTGTCACCAAAGAATCTAAAGTCTGAGACTGAATCTGGGTGCATTTTTGCTGCCTGGCCATATTCCCAACCAACTAACTTGACCCTTGAGTTTTTCAGCGGGGTATGACTGCTTGTAGACTAGAGAGTTCTATGTTCCATGTTTGGGGGGGATGTGCCAGCTCTGCCACACCAGCACTACTCCTTCCCCAAGAACCCCCAACCCAGACTGGACTTAAATCTTCAGCAGGCTGTGCACTCCTGCTCTGATCCACCACTTAATTCCTCCCACGGGTGGTCCTGGGGCCTGAAGCAAATGCAGCTGTAGCTGCCCCACCTCCGCTGCCCGGGGGCTGTCTTGGTGTTTGTGGTTTGAGAAGTCTGGTAACTGCTGCAGCTCACTGATTCAGGGCGCTAGGGCCCGCTCCACCCAGCTCCTGGTCTGGTTGGTCTGCACCACTCACGCTGGGCTCTGCTCAGCTCCACTCCACTCCCAGCTCCCAGCTCCATGCGGGATAGACCTCACCCAGAGACCATCCAGGTTGAAAAATACACTGAAGAAAACAACACCTTAAAAAATAGACTAACTCAAATGGCAAAAGGGCTCCAAAAAGCCAATGAGGAGAGGAATGCCCTGAAAGGCAGAATTAACCAAATGGAAAAGGAGGTCCAAAGGACCACTGAAGAAAATACTACCTTAAAAATTAGATTGGAGCAAGTGGAAGCTAGTGACTTTATGAGAAATCAAGACATTATGAAACAGAACCAAAGGAATGAAAAAATGGAAGACAATGTGAAATATCTCATTGGAAAAACCACTGATCTGGAAAATAGATCCAGGAGAGATAATTTAAAAATTATTGGACTACCTGAAAGCCACGATCAAAAAAAGAGCCTAGATACCATCTTTCAAGAAATAATCAAGGAGAACTGCCCTGATATTCTAGAGCCACAGGGCAAAATAGAAATGGAAAGAATCCATCGATCACCTCCTCAAATAGATCCCCAAAAGAAATCTCCTAGGAATATTGTTGCCAAATTCCAGAGCTCCCAGATCAAGGAGAAAATACTGCAAGCAGCCAGAAAGAAACAATTTGAGTATTGTGGAAACACAATCAGAATAACCAAAGATCCAGCAGCTTCTACATTAAGAGATTGAAGGGCTTGGAATATGATATTCCAGAAGTCAATGGAGCTAGGATTAAAACCAAGAATCACCTACCTAGCAAAACTGAGTATCATGCTCCAAGGCAAAATATGGATTTTTAATAAAATAGAGGACTTTCAAGCTTTCTCAGTGAAAAGACCAGAGCTGAATAGAAAATGTGACTTTCAAACACAAGAATCAAGAGAAACATGAAAAGATAAACAAGAAAGAGAATTCATAAGAGACTTACTAAAGTGGAACCGTTTTGTTTACATTCCTACATGGAAAGATGATGTGTATGATTCATGAGACCTCAGTATTAGGGTAGCTGAAGGGAATATGCATATATATATATATATATATATATATATATATATATATATATATATATATATATATGTATAAGTGAATGTGTATGTATGTATATATGTGTGTGTGTGAGAGAGAGAGAGCAGACACAGGGTGAGTTGAAGATGAAGGAATAAATAAATTAAGGGATGAGAGAGGAATATATTGAGAGAGGGAGATAGGGAAAGATAGAATGGGGTGGATTATCTCGAATAAAGGTGGCAAGAGGAAGCAGTTCTGTGGGAGGAGGGGAGAGGGCAGGTGAGGGGGGAATGAGTGAATCTTGCTCTCATCAGATTTGGCCTGAGGAGGGAATACCATACATACTCAATTGGGTATCTTACCACACAGGAAAGAAGAGGGAAGAAGATAAAAAAAGGGGGGGGGAAGATGGAGGGGAGGGCAGATGGGGGTGGAGGTAATCAAAAACACACACTTTTGAAAGGGGACAGGGTTAAGGGAGAAAATTCAATAAAGGGGGATGGGTTGGGAAGGAGCAAAATATAGTGAGTCTTTCACAACATGAGTATTGTGGAAGGGTTATACATAATGATACACATGTGGCCTGTGTTGAATTGCTCGACTTCTTAGGGAGGGTGGGTGGGAAGGGAGGAGGGGGGAGAACTTGGAACTCAAAGTTTTAAAAACAGACATTCAAAAACAAAAACTTGACCACATTCTATTTACCCAAAAGTTTTCTCTCCAGTGTGGTTTCTCAGATGTACAGCAAGACTGAAGTTGGATTTGAAAGCCTTTTGACATTAATTACATTCATAATAAAGTTTCCCTCCAGTGTGGCTTCACTGTTGTACAGCATGATTGATGCTGTATCTGAAAGCCTTTCCACATTGATTACATTCATAAGGTTTCTCTCCAGTATGGCTTCTCTGCTGCGCAGCAAGACCAGCCCTCTGTGTGAAAGCCCTTCCACATTTATCACACCCATAATGTTTTTCTCTGCTGTGGCTTCTCTGATTTAGATCTAAATGGGCCCTCTGTTTGAAAGCCTTTCCACATTGAGTACATTGATAAGGTTTCTCTCCAGTGTGGACTATTAGAAGTATAGCGAGGCTTAAGCTGCATCTGAAAGCCTTTCCACATTGATTACATTCATAAGGTATCCCTCCAGTATGAATTCTCTGATGTGTAGCAAGATAACTTTTATATATGAAAGTCTTTCCACAGTAATTACATTCATAAGGTTTCTTTCCATTGTGGACTATTTGATGTTGAATAAGATTGGAGCTCAGTGTGAAAACCTTTCCACATTCATTACACTCACAAGCTTCCTCTCCAGTGTGGATTCTCTGATGCAGAGTAAGATGGTTTTTATATCTGAAAGCCTTTCCACACTAATTACATTCATAAGGTTTCTCTCCAGTGTGGCTTCTCTGATGTGCAGCAAGACCGGCCCCCTGTGTGAAAGTCTTTCCACATTCATTACATTCATATGGTTTCTCTCCAGTGTGGATTCTCTGATGTACAGCAAGATGAGAGCTTTTTCTAAAAGCCTTACCACACTGATTACATTCATATGGTTTCTCTCCAGTGTGGATTCTCTGATGGTTAATAAGAGCAGAGCTTCTTCCAAAAGACTTTCTACACTGATCACATTCATATGGTTTCTCTCCAGTGTGGTTTTTCCGATGTACAGCAAGATTGGAGCTGCATCTGAAAGTCTTTCCACACTGATCACAATGATAGGGTTTCTCTCCGGTGTGTATTCTTTGATGTAAAGTAAAATGGCTTTGAAATCTAAAAGAATTTCCACACTGATTACATTCATAAGGTTTCTCTCCAGTGTGAATTCTCTGATGTTGATTAAGGTAGGAGCTCTGTGTGAAAGCCTTTCCACATTTATCACATTCATAAGGTTTTTCTCCAGTGTGGATTCTCTGATGTCTGGCAAGATGAGAGCTTTTTCTAAAAGCCTTACCACACTGATTACATTTATAAGGTTTCATTCCTGTGTGGATTCTCTGATGTGCAGTAAGATCAGTACTTCTTCTAAAAGTCTTCCTACATTGATTACATTCATAAGGTTTCCTGCCAGTGTGAATTCTTTGATGTATAATGGATGACGAGTGTTCACTAAAAGCTTTACCACATTCCTGACACTCATGTGTTTTCTCTGCATTATGAACTTTTTCATGATAAATAAGGAGTGATTGTTGATTCAAGTGCTTCCCACCATGATGACAATCATAAGGTTTCTCTACTGTGTGGATTCTGTGAAGTACAGCACAGATTTGTCTCCCAGAGATGTCACAGGGACCGGTCATGTAGCTTTGCTTATGAGTTTCTTCCACAGAAATCCTTAACTTTTCAGGAGTCTCTTTCATTTCAGGTCTAATCTCTCCTTCTGGAAGAAACAAACAATAAAACATATATACTGAGATACATGTATACATACATATAATTATAATCTCGTCCTTCCACTGTAAGAAAGTAAACTTACTGAATCCCATCCCATTTCCTCAAGTTAAGAGAAAAGTCTTCAATGTTCAATGGACAGAATCATTCACTTGAAAATGTCAGTAGCGCACATTTGCAGGATAACTGGATTTACAGAGACCTTCACACACAATCATATTAGAGCTTCACAAACTCCTCTGACAGTGGCAGGCCACGCATTCCCATTACATTCACAGCTGAGACCATGAGCTCAGAATGACTGATTGACCTGCCCAACATTCCTGCAGCTGACACGAGAACTCCAACACTGTGACAGGGCACGCTCTGTCCATGGCTCTAGATGGCCTTTCTCTACTGAACTTTCTTTTCTTTTGTTTTTTAAAAAGAAATATTTTATTATTGCATGTTGACTTGTTCTCCCCTCTCTTTGGGTCTTCCTATTCCCTGAACACAACAATACTGAAATTAGGCCAATTAACAATTCAACAATGGGACTTTAAGTGTTCAAGGGAAAAGAAGAGTCAATCAACGTGGCAAACTTCAGGGTTGCCTTATTTTAAGAAACTGCCACAGCCACCGCCAACCTTGAGCAGCCACCACCAGCCATCAACACTGGGCCAGAGCCTCCACCAGCAAGATTATGATTCACTGAAGGTCCTGATGATAGTTAGCTTTTATTAGGAATAAAATATTTTAAAATTAAGTACATACATTTTAGACAATACCATTGTACACTTAATAGACAACAATACATCTACTTAAATGACTCCCTTGGGGCAGGAAGGTGTTGCAGTGGATGGAGGACATGAAGACTCCACTTTAAATCCATCCTCAGACACTTAGTAGGTGTGTGACCCTGGGCAACTCATTTAGGCCTTCTGGCCTCAGTTTCCTCATCTGTAAAATGAGCCTGAAATGGAAATGGCAAACTACTCCAGTATCTTTGCCAAGAAAACCCCAGATGGGATCATGCAGAGTCAGAAACAACTGAAATGACTGAACAACCACATAACTGTCTCATTCACCACAGCAGCTTTTCCAAATCTTTTCATTCTTCCTAAACCCTCCCGCATTGCTTGCTCACACCTTCCATCCCTCGATTCACCGTCTCAGTAGAGCAATGTCTTATATTTCATCAAAAAATTGGATATTTATGAAGAGTTACCTCATCCTCCTCATCTCCCATAAATCAAGTGCCTTTTCACCCTTTATGACACCAGTATCAGATAAAAGACTCCTCTCTCTGCTTGCTAAAGCAAACTCCTCTCCATGTGTAAATCAGCCCATTCCAGCCCACCATCTTCTTCAGCATGGTGCCTCTCCAGAATCCCCACAATTTCACTACTTTTTAGTCTCTCCTGCACTAATGACCCCTTCTCTACAGCCACAAACAAAACCATTTCTCTCTAATCCTCAAATTCATTCACTTGATCCATTCAATCCAAGAGCTATTTTCCAATATCTTTCTTTCATCTCATGACTAAACAACTGGAGACACCCATGTACAGCTGGTGTCTCCAACTCCTTTCCTTTCTCAGAAATTCTCTGCAGTCTAGCTCCAAATTTCATTGTTCAATGGAAACTCCTTGCTCCAAATCCACCAAAAATCTCAAAATTGATCAATTCACTGGCCATTTCTTCATTCTCATCCTTCTTGGCTTCTCTGCAGCCTCTGACATGGTCAATCACACTTTTCTCCCTCTCTCTGGGTTTTAGAGACACTCCTCTCAGTGTTCTCCAAAACCAAACTCATTCTCTTTGGCCCAACCCTCCCATCTTCCTACCCTACTAATGGTTTCCAAGGCCTTCTTCCAATACAACAGGTTGATAAGTAAAGTGTCATACACTCCTCACTGACTCTCACACATTCATACTCCTGACATGCACATTTAATCTTCTGCAAAGTCCTATGTTTCCTCCTTAGGTAACATCTCTCCCATTCACCCCTCTCTCTCTCCCAGCACTGCCATTACACACCCCTTTATCAACAACTCCTCTCCTACTCTTCCACTTTCCTTTCACCTTATATGCCCATGAAACATTCTATAATCCAGTGGTATGGGCCTCCCTTCTGTTCTGTGAACATGACACTCCAGCTCTGAACTCCACAGGCTTTCCTCACCATCCCCATTCCTACAATGCTAACCTTGGCTTCTCTGAAGCCCCACCTAGAGCCCACTGTTTCCAGTCTTCTTTCACTTTAGTCAATTCCTTGTCTCAATGAGGTCCAATCTGTTTTCTCCATAGCAGGTTTCTACTTTGTTGTTGGCATGTTATCAGCACCCCCTTGCCTTCCTTCCTTTGATGAGCTCCAGGAGACCAGGGCCTGTTCCTTGTATTTCTCATTCCCATGGTGCTTAGCAGAGGGTCTGGCAAGTATCAGGCACTGAATAAATGTTCACTGACTTGAAGAAGGTCTAACAAATAGCCCAGATTGGAAAGCTTAACACCTTTTTTCACTTTCAGGGGAGGTCCATGCCTCCAAATTCAAAAACAATGACATTTTATAGGATTACAGACTTATATCAATAGAAGAGAGTTTAGTTGCCTCAATGTCCAATTGCCTCATTTTACAGATGGGGAAACTGTGACTCAGTGGTTCAGTGACTTGTCCAGGATCCCACTGCTAAAAAGAGTCTCAAAAAGAATTCCAAGTCAGGTCTTCCTGCCCCACATCTAGCACTTGCTTCACCCCCACTCCTAGAAGCCTCTTGTAATCCCAGCTCTCATATACCTGCTTGCCCCTCACTCACCTGGACAGAAGCTCCTCAGGCCTTCTTGCTCCAGTAGCCATAATGCTTCCCTTTCCTCCAAATAGGAGATCAGATCTTGTATGGGAACTGGCAGCCCTGGGCATGGGGAATCAGGAGTGAGGATGGAGAACAACTTGTAATTTAGGTCTTTTCAGAATTCTTTCTTTTTGCAGGGGAGAAGGCAAGGCAATTGGGGTTAAGTGACTTGCCCAAGGTCACACAGCTAGTAAGTGTGTCAAATGTCTGAAGCCAAATTTGAACTCAGATCCTCCTGACTCCAGGGCCATTGCTCAACTCACTGTGCCACCTAGGTACCCCTAATTTAGGTCTCTTTAGGGAAAAGAGTGTGCATACAAAGCTAGAGAATCACTCCATCATGTTCACCCAGATCTGGCTTATTCTCCCATTAATGCTTGTAATGCAAGTAACCCAAACTAGGATATGCCAGATCTGCCTTGAGCTCCTGAAAATTAGGTCCTGATGAGTCAGCTGTGGCCCTGTCCCCTCCCCTGCTCCCCACTCCCTAAAACCTATAAAAACCTTAGGACTCTTCATTCAGGGAGTCTTTGCCTCTTCTGGTGAGATTCTCCTGCTGGGGAACTCAATGAACCTTAGTTGGACCAAATTCTGCTTCTTGAACAGTCTGTTATTCCTGAATTGACAGGGGCCTGCCAAGCAAGGAACACAGGATGGTTCCCAGAAGTCCTGAAACAAGGTGACCATAGCATTTATTTTGGGAGCTTTGGGGAGAGATGTGGAGAAGATCATGGAGCCAATTCAGAGTCAGAACATTTGGTCTTGGTGCACCCTCTTCATATGAGGATGTACCCATTGCAGAACTTCTACTATCTAGAAATCAGAGGCAGCTGGCAGTGCAGTGGCGAGAGCCCTGGGCCTTGAGTCAGGAATGCAAGATGTTAAATCCAGCCTTAGACAGTTACTAGCTGTCTACTCCTGGACAAGTCAATTAACCTCTGTTTGCTTCAGATTTGTCAAATGTCCAGTGGGGATAATAACATCATCTAATGACACCATATTGTAAAGAAGGCACTTAGCACAGCAGCTGGTGAACAGTTGGTGAACAGGAATGCTTGTTTCCTTCCTTACTTTCCCACCTTCTGGGCTGGAATTTGGGGCAATGCAAAGGAAGATGAAGGACAAACGTGCCCTACCAGGCATAGCTAGGAGCTGGGAGCTACAAACTGATGCTTCTCACAAAGAAGAATGTCCTAAATACTTGGCTCTTCCCAAAGAGGAAGAGGGCGCAGGGAAAAGCCGCCTGAAAAGATTTCAGAGATTTGGCAGACAAAATTCATGACACAGGAGAACAGCACTTTTCCCTTACTAGTAATTGATAAATCCTCCAAAGCCAGCACACTCAGGAATGAAGATATTCCCTTTGACAGCAGACTTAGAGTGGCAAGGGGAAGTGTCCTTACCCAGGGAGAGCAGGTTCTGGGCATTCTCTAGCATGACCTCCTTGTGCAACTCCTTCTGAGGATGGTCCAAGAGGCCCCACTCCTCTGGGGTGAAGTCTACAGCCACATCCTGGAATGTCACCAACTCCTAAACCATCAAAAGTCACAGGATTTAGAACTGAAAGAGACTCCAGAATTCCTATAGTCTAACCCTCATCAAGTGAGAGGAGTGAACTGAAACAGAGAAAGGGGATCTAAGCAAAGCTCATACCCTTGATGAGTGTCAGAGTCAACACTTGAAGCCAAAGTCATTAAGAGCCCAATGGAATATTAAGAAAAGCAGTTGATATGGTCAGTTACAATAAAGATGGAAAATGTCTTAGTATGCAATTCCCTGTGGAATCTCAAAGTGCATGTTTTATCTGTGAGGTAGGAAGATCTGTGGAAGAGACAGACAGAAAACAATGTGAAATTTCTTCATTATTAGAACTGACAGAAGAGACATAAAAAAAATTCTGTGAAGAGTTTGTGAGAAGCTGGCAAGTACAGTATATTCCATGGGGGATTCATGTGTGATTATAGAAAACAGAAGAAAGACAAAGAAAAGATCCAGTTCATTTCCTGAGAAGCTGAAACAAAGTCTTCTCTAGATAAAACATGAAAAGGGTTCATAACACATATTAATTACAATCTAGACTGAACTGAGGGCTATAAGACTATACAGCCAAATGAAGAACAGTTATCTGCTGTTACATTGATGCTTGAGTATACCCCAGCTATGATATGTCATCGCCAAAATGTCTTATGCCTACACTTTATGATTGCTTTCATTTGTCAACAGCATTTATTTCTTTACTATAATATTTAGTTACATAGTTGTGTCTTTTTTGTTGATCTTTGTGCTCAAAGAGGACCAAATGATATCACTATGTCATGGTCAAGGTAGTGTGTCTGACCAAGGTTAATCAGACCAATACAAGCCTAGAAGGCTCTACCACAAGTTGGGCACAAATAATTCCTGTGAACATCTGGGGTAGAGATGGCTCTCAATTTGCATATCTCACCATTCTTTTCAAGGACTGTAATTCTGCTTTGCTCACATGACATAGTACATTCTTTGATGCAGGCACTCCATTCTGGGTGGTCCTTTCCCAGTGTCTCCATGTCTCACCATTGACTATACAGTTTTTCAGGGAGACCTTGGGAAGGCCTTTGTATCACTTCCTCTGACCACAATTTGAGTGCCTTCCTTACATGAGTTCTCAGTAAAATAGTGTTTTAGACAAACAAATTTTGGGCATTTGAACAACATGGCTATCCCATCAGAGCTGCGCTCTCTAAAGGAGAGTGGGGATGCTTGGCAGTCTTAACTTGAGAAAGTACTTCAGTGTTTAGTACTTTATCTTGCCAGGAGATCTTCTGATTCTTTCTAAGACATTTCAAATGGAGAGATTCAGTTTGCTGGCATGGGCCTAGGGGAATGTCCAGCTTTCATAGGCATATAAGAATAAGGTCAGCACACTAGCTCTGTAGACCTTCACTTTGGTACCCAGTCTAACTTCTCTCCCACACTTTCCTTGGCAGCTCCCAAACCCTGAACTATCTTGAACAAAGCAGGCATCAACACAAAATTAGTTATCTTAAATAGAAAAAAATGTGAGGTATCTTTAAATTCAACTAATTCCTCAGTAATTTTGACAAAGGCGTGATTTCCAAAGCTTATTTTTGTAACAGAAGAGGAACAGAAAAATTACAACAATCTCAGGAAACATGTTTTGAACATAATTCAATTGGACAAGGTGGGTCAGGTCAATACTTACTCCTCGTGTGTTTTCTTGTCCCAGATTCATCATGTGTCTTTCAACCTGTCTACTAAATTGAGATTACCCCAGCATTCCCTGTTTTCCAGCAGATGAGTTTTACAACTAAAGAATTACTTTAAAGGAGCCCATAGTTTGAAAAAAGACTGGAAAAGGGGAGCTCATGGTTTCTAGTTAGCAGCCATTCCCCATCCTCCAGCTGCCAGAGAGTGCAACTCAACCTTATTAGACTACACTACTAAATTTAGACTTAACCTCTAGATGCAGAAAAAGTAAAAAGGAGCTTATCCACTAAGCCTGGAAAGAAGAATTTAGCCTTTCATCAGCCACCTTCCTCCAGTAGCCTGAAAGAGGAATTTAGCCTTTGAAAAGAATCTTATAATCCTATGACTATTTTAGTCATAAAAAGACATGTGTCTTACACTAAAACCTGCTACTAAATGACTGAGTCTTATCAGTTTAACTGTTCACTATATCTGCAGCTGACTCAGACTTAAGAGAATATCTAGGTTAGTCTGACTTAGCAGTTAGGGGAAGTTTTTCCCAAAGAAGCCCACTCAATCCTGCCATCAAATATAATTATAGAGTAACTCACTCAAAGGTTCTCTCTTTTTACAATGTCATTATCTATACGGACATGCTGGAAAATATACTGCCAAGGGAAATGAAATGATTCACAGGATTGAAAATTCCTGTGACCGATTGGCTGTAACCAATGGTGCCACGTGTGGATGGGGCCATGCTGGATGATGGAGAACCTCGATTTTCTTAATAGTTTTTCACATTTTTAAAAAATATAGGAGGAGGTAGAAAAAGTTCAAATTACATCACAAGAAGAGGCACAAAAACATATTATAGGGAAAGAAGGGGGGAAGAAGAGCAGTGTTTGAGCTTTATTCTTATCAGATTTAGCTCAAGGAGGGAATAACATACTCTGAAAACAATAGAAATCAAACTTGTCCTCCAGAAAGTAGGAAGGGAAAGGGGAAAGAAAAGAGGGTGGTGGTTAGAAGGAAGGGAAGAAGTAGCAAGGGGAAAAGGGTAAGAGAAGGGAAGGGAGTCAATAGAGAGGGAACACTGAGGAAGGGGGTGGTTAAAAGCAAAATTCTTTTGAGGAGTGGAAGGGAGAAATAGAAGCTTATAAAAGGAGGGGGAAATAGAATGGAGAAAAAGACACAGATAAAAATCATAACTATGAATGTGAATGTGATGAACTCTCATAAAAGAGAGGCAGATAGCAAAATGTATTAAAAACCATATTCCTACAAAATATTGTTCACAAGAAACACATTTGAAACAGGGGGATACACACAGGGTAAAGGTAGAGGTTGGAGTAGAATATATAATATTTCAGCTAAAGTAGATAAAGCAGGGGTAGCAATCCTCATCTCAGACAAAGCAAAAACAAAGATAGATCTAATTAAAAGAGATAAGGAAAGACTATATCCTGCTAAAAGGCACCATAGACAATGAAGAAATGTCATTACTTAACATATATGCACCAAATGCTATTGGATAAAAATTTTAGAGGAGAAGTTAAGGAAGTTACAGGAAGAAACAGATGACAAAACTATACTAGTGGGAGACCTCAATCTCCCCCTCTCTGAACTCGATAAATGTAACCTCAAAATAAAAAAGAATGACATTAAGCAGGTGAATAGAATTTTAGAAGAGGTAGATAGGATACACATCTGGAGAAAATTGAAAGGGGATAAAAAGTAATGTACTGGTGGGCATCCCCCTTATTTCCAATGCTTTGCTATAACCAAAAGAGCTGCTATAAACATCTTTGTACATGTGGGTCCTTTTCCCACTTGTGTGATCTCTTTGGGATACAACACTAGAAGTAGTATTGCTGGGTCAAAGGGTATAAACATTTTTATAGCCCTTTGGGTACAGTTCCAAATTGCTCTCCAGTATGGTTGGATCAGTTCACAACTCCACCAACAATGTAACAATGTTCCAATTTTCCCACATCCACTCCAGCATTTATCATTTTCATGTTTTGTCATTTTAGCCAATCTGACAGGACAGATGTGTTACCCAAGAGTTGTTTTGATTTGCATCTCTCTAATCAGTAGTGATTTAGACCATTTTTCATATGCCTACAGATATCTTTAATTTCTTCCTCTGAAAACTGCCTGTCCATATCCTTTGACCATTTCTCAATTGCGAATGACTAGTATTCCTATAAATCTGGATCAGTTCCGTGTATATTTTAGAGATGGGGCCTTTATCAGAGACACCGGTTGTAAAGATTTTCTCCCAATTTTCTGCTTCCCTCCTAATCTTTGTTGCATTGCTTTTTTTTTATATAAAAACATTTCAATTTAACAAAATCAAAATTAACCATTTTGCATTTTGTAATGCTCTCTATGTATTGTTGAGTCATGAAATCTTCCATTTCACATCAATCTGACAAGTAAACTATTCCTTGCTCTCCCAAATTGCTTATAGTATCAGCCTTTATTCCTAAATCATGAACCCATTTTGACTTTCCTGTGTATATGGTGTAAGATATTGGTCTATGCTCACTTTCTGCCATACCGTTTTCCAATTTTCCCAGCAGTCTTTCTGAAATAGCAAATTCTCAGCCCAGAAGCTGGATTCTTTGGGTTTGTCAAAGAGTAGATTGCTATAGTTGTTGACTATTGAGTCTCGTGTACCTAACCTATTCCACCGATTCACGACTCTGTTTCTTAGCCAGTACCAGGTAGTTTTGATGACTGCTGCTTTATAGTGCAGTTTAATATCTGGTATGGCTAGGCCACCTTCCCTAACATTTCTTTTCTTTAATTCCCTTGATATTCTGGACCTTTAGTTCTTCCAGATGAATTTTGTTATTATTTTATCCAGCTCTGTAAAATAATTTTTGGTAGTTCAATTGTTATGGCAGTGAATAAGTAGATTAATTTAGTTAGAATTGTCATTTTTATTATATTAACTCGACCTAACCATGAGCAACTGATATTCTTCCATTTATGTAGATATGACTTTTATTTGTATGAAAAGTGTTTTGTAATTCTGTTCATATCAGTCCCACATTTGTCTTCCCAGATAGACTCCCAAGTGGGGCATGGCTGAACAAGTTGTGGTATATGAATGCAATGGAGTACTACTGTGCTATAAGAAATGGGGAAGATACAGACTTCATAATAACCTGGAAAGACCTACAGCATATAATGCTGAGTGAGCGGAGCAGAACTAGGAGAACATTATACACAACCACAGATATGTGGATTCTGTGATGACTAACCTTGATAGACTTGGCTCGTCTCAGCAATACAAGCTGCAAAGACAACTCCAAAGGCCTCAGGATGGACAGAGCTATCTACACCCAGGGAAAGGACTGTGGAGACTGAATGCAGATTAAGGTAAACTCTTTGCTCTACCTTTCTTTTTTTGTTTTTTTTTTTTTCTCTTTCGTTTTTGGGTGTTTTTTTGCTTCTGTTTCTCCTTTCTCTTCATTCGTTCCATTGGTAATAAATTGTTCTTTACAACTTGACTACTGTGTAAATAATTTCAATGTGAAGTTATATGTACAAGATGCATCAGGTTCCATGCCATCTTGGGGAGATAGGGCGAAGAAAATCTGGAACTCAGGATCATGCAGAACTGAGTGTTGTAAACTAAAAATAAAAAATCTTAATAAGAAAAAGAAAAAAAAGTAATGTATTTTTTTTGCAGTGGTACATGGCACATACTCAAAAACTGACAATGTACTAGGGCATAAAAACCTCAAAATCCAGTGCAGAAAGGCAGAAATAGTCAATGCATCCTTTTCAAAACATTATGCAATAACAATTATTTGTAATAAAGAACCATGGAAAGATAAACTAAAAACTAATTGGAAACTAAATAACCTATTCCTAAAACATGAGTGGGTCAAAGAACAAATCATAGAAACAATTAATAACTTCACTGAAGAGAATGGCAATAATGAGACAACATACCAAAACTTATGGGATACAGCAAATATAATAGAGAAAAAGGAGGTCAATGAATTGGCCATGCAACTGAAAATGCTAGAAAACAAACAAACTGAAAACCCTCAATTAAACACCAAATTAGAAATACTGAAAACCCGAAATCAAGAAAACTATTGAAGTAATAAACACAACTAAGAGCTGCTTTTATGAATAAACCAATGATATTGATAAACTTTTGGTCAATTTGATTAAAAAAAAGAAAGAAGAAAAGCAAGCCACCAGTATCAAAAATGAAAAGGATGCATTCACCTCAAACGAAGAGAAAATTAAAACAATAATTAAGAATTATTTTGCCCAACTGTATGCCCATAAATTTGACAACCTTATGGGAAATGGACAAATAATTACAAAAATATAAATTGCCAGGGCAGCTAGGTGGACATACTACCTATGTGACCTTGGGCAAGTCGCTTAACCCCAAGTGCCCTACCTTCCCCTCTGCAAAAAAATAAAATGTGTGTCTGTGTGTGTGTGTGTGTGTGTACACACACACACACACACACACATACACACACATATAAATGGCCCAGGTTAACAGAAAAGGATCAAACATAAACCCATCTCAGAAAAAAATTCAGCAAGCCATCAATGAAGTCCCTAGGAAAAAATCTCCAGAGACAGATGGATTTACATGGGAATTCTGCTGTTCTAGAATTGGGTCAGAGCCATTTTTTATAGGTTTTTGGAGGGACGAGGCAGGGAGGTCACACTAGTCCCTGCTTTCCATCCGCCATCTTGGCACCGCCCCCTCTACATGGGAATTCTATCAAACATTTAAAATACAATAAATTCTAATGCTTTATAGAGTATTTCGGGAAATAGGTGAAGGAGTCCTACCAAATTCTTTTTTTGACGCAAATATGGTACCAATACCTAAACCAGGAAGACTCAAAACAGAGAAAGAAAATTATAGACTAATTTCCCTAGTAAATATAGATGCAAAAATTTTAAATAAAATGTTCACAAAACAATAATACACTAGGACCAGGTAGGATTTATTCCAGAAATGCAGGGCTGGTTTAATATTAGAAAAACTGTCAGCACAATTGATCATATCAACAACAAAACTAGCAGAAACTATATGATTATCTCAATACAAACAGAAAAAGCTTTTGACAAAATACAACAACCATTTCAATTAAAAAAAAAACAATAAAAACCATAGGAATAAAAGGAATCTTCCCTAAAATTATAAGTAGCATATCACTAAAACCATCAGCAAACATCATATGTAAAGGGGATAAGTTAGATGCATTCTCAATAAGATCGGGGTGAAACAAGGATGTCGATTATAACCCCTATTATTCAATTTCGTACTAAGAAATGTTAGCTTAAGCAATAAGAGAAAAAGGAATTGACAGAATTAGAACAGGCAAAGAAATTAAGTTATCACTCTTTGCAGATGATATGACACTTTACTTAGAGAATCAAGTAAAAAGCTACTTGAAATGATAAAAAAACTTTAGCAAAGTTGCAGGATATAAAATAAACCCACATAAATCCTCAGCATTCCTATATATTAGTAATAAAGCCATACCACAGCAAGAGACAGAAGGAAAAGCTCCATTTAAAGCTACGGTAGACAATATAAAATATTTGGGAGTCTAACTGCGTAGACAAACCCAGGATCGATATGAACACAATTACAAAACACTTTTCATACAAATAAAAGTCAGATCTAAATAAATGGAAATAACATCAGTTGCTCATTGTTAGGTCGAGTTCATATAATAAAAATGACAATTCTAACTAAATTAATCTACTTATTCACTGCCATAACAATTGAACTACCAAAAGTTATTTTACAGAGCTGGATAAAATAATAACAAAATTCATCTGGAAGAACTAAAGGTCCAGAATATCAAGGGAATTAAAGAAAAGAAATGCTAGGGAAGGTGGCCTAGCCACACCAGATATTAAACTGCACTATAAAGCAGCAGTCATCAAAACTACCTGGTACTGGCTAAGAAACAGAGTTGTGAATCGGTGGAATAGGTTAGGTACACGAGACTCAATAGTCAACAACTATAGCAATCTACTCTTTGACAAACCCAAAGAATCCAGCTTCTGGGCTGAGAATTTGCTATTTCAGAAAGACTGGTGGGAAAATTGGAAAACGGTATGGCAGAAAGTGAGCATAGACCAATATCTTATACCATATACACAGGAAAGTCAAACTGGGTTCATGTTTTAGGAATAAAGACTGATAGTATAAGCAATTTGGGAAAGAAAGGAATAGTTTACTTGTCACATTTAGGTGAAATGGAAGATTTCATGACCCAACAAGAGATAAAGAGCATTAAAAATGCCAAATGGATAATTTTGATTATGTTAAATTGTAAAGTTTTTGGATAAAGAAAAAATGCTCTAAATCACTACTGATTAGAGAAATATAAATCAAAACAACTCTTAGGTAGCACATCTGCAAGCAGAATGGCCTTTGTTTTCTTTGAGTGACTCAGTTTATCTCATTGAGCCTTGCTGGGTGCTGGGCCCCAGGCCCAGAGCCCTGTTACGTGTGGAACCTTGGTGGGGTAGGGCTAACTCCAGGGAGGGCCTAGTTTACATGTCTGGGATAGCAGAGGCTTTTTTTTTTCCCTAAACTACCTGAATGCTGTCTGTATGTTGGATGAAAGTAAGCTTGTCAGCCCTTTCACCTTGCTTCCCTTGAATAAGCAGATCGAAAGAACCTGTGCTTTCCCGGTCAACCCCTTCACCTTGCTTCCCTTGGTTAAGCACATCGAAAGAAACTGTGCCTTCCCAGCCTGCCGGGAGAAGCTGTGGGTGGATCTTACACCCCCACAGAAGCTGCTAGCCGGATGGTTGAAAACAGCTTCCGTTGGAGCCAGAGGCAGCTACAGCCAGCTACAGCCGAAGCTGAAGCAGGAGCTGCCTGTAGCAGAGCTGACCTACATGTGGATCGAGGAGTGCTGAGCAAGGACTTGAGGCCAGTGGGTAATCTTTTTACCACAGAGGAGAAGCATGTATATGATTTTGCTTTATACCATCATGCTTCCCTGTGGCCTCCTGGTTACTCTTGTGAGGCCGACTTATTGGGCCTGGAGGATTTTGATCCAGATATCAAAATGGGGATGCTGGTTTGTGGGTCTGTTACTCTGGAGCTTAAATACATGCTTTAATTCTTCTGCCTCCTACCTTGAGAATTCCTTATATCCTGCGGTTCTGAACCTTTCAGACATATATATGATTCTCTTTGAAATTATAAATTCTGCCTTCATATTACATTTGGCGACAAGGATGGGATCGCTAGGTATAAGATCTCTATTTAGAAGCAAAAGAACTTCAGAGGAAGAGATGAATATCCCAGGGTGGGAGGATCCATTTTATTCCTCCCTAGCAAAGGAATTGGCTAAAAAAGCCAGACTGTGTGAAAACTGGGAACCAAGGCTACAGAGAGGAGATCCTAGGGATTTGGAAAGGTGTTTACAAGAGGTTGGGATTCAGTCAGGGGCATCACTATCTAGGCAAAGCTGGATAGTGTTATCAGCCTACCGGCTAGTATATGAAAGATTGACATTAAGTGAAAGAGATGGGGGCACTCCTACCCCACGGCAAGAAGGGGAATCTCAGATAGCAAGAGAACAAACTGCTGCTCAAGAATCTACTGACTCAAATGAGAACTTTTCTATTAACGTGCCTAGAAGCAACAGGAGGCCAAATAAGCCAAGAGTGCATCCCAACTTAGCCCAGACCGAGCCTGACTGCCTGCTTTGTCCTTGCCATGGTGGCAGGGAAAGCGAGTGGGGGGAAAATGAGACAGTGTTAGGGGCTGAGGCACAAAACGCTACTAGGGTTCAGGACGTCCCTCACATAGAGAATGGGAGATGGTTAAATACTAAGACAAGCGTTCGTTCCATACAAAGGAGGAAGACAGAAACCCAAGGTGACAATTCAGTTACGAGGGAAATTCAGGAAGATTTCTCACAGCAAGAGGTCACGGACATTTTGAGCAGATTCAGCCAAAGAATAGGACAACCATTAAAATCGTGGATGGTAAGACTCAGTGATCAAGGGGCCAGTGGAATATCAGTAGATAGGACAGACAGTATGGGATTCATAGGTAACAGCCACGATCCTGTAGTTCAGCAAGCTTTTAGGGAACATCATCAGCAAGGAGATGGTGACAGCAGGACTACTCTGTTGGTGTTAGCCGCTGTGGGATGCAATAACAGATATACTACCGATTCTATGTGTCCCACTGAGTACAGACCCCAGTATTCACTTAGAGATTGTATCACAAGACTAAAGGAGGAGGTAATGAAGACTGCTATCATGATAGGAACTGCAGACAAATATTACAATGATCCCATGGGAATCCCTCATAGGAATTTAATAATTAGGACAACTCCCCCTGCTTATAAACAACTAATTTTGAATCTGTTACTCGGGGAAGTAGGGAGCTGTCTTAAAGACGTGATAAATAAGATTTTACAGTTATATGACTTAGGAGACTGGGAAGGGATAGATCTCCTTGAGACAGAAGGGCGAATAGCCAGCAAACATGGCGCCAAAATGGAGTAACAAGAAAAGAAATGTTCACTGCTCTACTGGGAGCAGGGGTAGGTTTTGAAATGATAGATGGCATCCCAACAATGAATTGTACAGAATGTACCAAGATAAAGGACTCAATAAGAGAAGAGATAGGAAAATAAGAACTGCTCCTGCAAACACTACAGACGTTGAATCTTCATACCCAAGTGAATCACATGGTAGCGAATACTAGGAAAAAGGCCGAGCCCCAGCCCAAATTAAGGAAATACACAGGCTGGATTGCAGACCTCACATTAACTTGACCACATATTGGAAATATGGGTCAAGTATGGTAGCTAGGGCATTAATAGACACTGGGGCTGAGGCCACCCTTATCTATGCAAATCCAGACAAGTTCAGCCATGGAACTCCTATTACCATCACAGGATTAGGAGGGACTGAAATTTCAGCCAGACAAGTTAAATTGATGGTGAAAATTGGACAGTTGCCCAAGAAAGAATATAGTGTGGTTATTGTGCCTATTCCTGAATACATCATTGGAATAGACATATTGAAGGGTATGACCTTAAATTTACCTGCAGGGAAATACCAATTTGCTGTGAGGGAAACAAGCATTAATGCAGTCTTAGTGGGGAAAATCAAGATGGATCCAATCACTTTGCCTGAACCTTCTGAAGTAATTACTTTGAGGCAATATCGTGTGCCAGGTGGGCACAATGAAATTGCCAACACTATAAGAGAATGTGTTGAAGCAGGAGTGTTAGTCCCTACAACTACTCAATGGAACAACCCTGTCTGGCCAGTCTGAAAGTCAGATGGGACATGAAGGATGACAGTAGATTATAGACAGCTGAACAAAGTGACTCCTCCCTTGTATGCTGCTGTTACAGACACGGTTAATTTAATAGAAAGAATACAAAATCATGAAGGGACTTGGTATGCAGTTATTGATTTGGCCAATGCCTTCTTTTACAATCCCAGTAGACCCCAAGCAATGGAACCAGTTTGCTTTTACCTGGCAAGGCCGACAGTATACATTTACACGCCTGCCGCAAGGATATATTCATAACCCAACTATTTGCCACAGGATTGTAGCTGGGCATTTGCATGAATTAAAGTTACCCGGTGTACAGCTTACACATTACATAGATGACATCATGATTCCGGGGAAAGAATATAAAAGAAGTGGAGAAGAGTTTAGCATTATTAATTGACCATATGAAAAGCAAAGGATGGGAAATCAACCCCGCAAAGGTTCAAGGGCCAACTCAAACTGTAAAATTCTTGGGGATACAGTGGAATAGAGGACTGCGAGAAACTCTCCCACAAGCTCGACAAAAAATCCAGGATTTCCCCACCCCTACTAATAAGAAAGAGGCCCAAAAGTTCATAGGGCTATTTGGTTATTGGAGACACCACATCCCACATTTGGGACACATTTTAAAACCCTTATGTAAAGTCACCAGAAAGAAATATGAATTTGATTGGGGACCTAAACAGAATAGAGCTTTTGAGGAAGCAAAGGTTGCTATACAATTAGCTCTGGACTTATGGCCTATGCAAAATGGGCCAGTGGAATTACAAGTGACTGTACAAGAGAACTATGCAAATTGGCGTCTGTGGCAAAAACAGAGCCGAAGTATACCTTTAGGCTTTTGGTCAAGGAAACTGCCCTCATGCGGAGTGCAATATACACCTTTTGAGAAGCAGCTGTTAGCTGCATATTGGGCTTTAGTAGAGACTGAGGAACTAACTCTGGGTCATGAAGTGGTATTAAGGCCTGGAATTCCAATTGTGACTTGGTTAATGAGTACCCCAGCTTCTCAAAGAATTGGACATGCACAAGAGGCAAGCATAATCAAATGGAAGTGGTATATTCAGAATAGGTCCAAAGCCGGCAAAAGTGGAGTTTCTGCTCTACATGAATCTGGCGAACACTGACACTGAGAGGAATGAAAAACCCCTTGAATCTAAGCAATAGATGCTACCATCCTTAGTGAAATGGAATAATGGATATGATGGACTAAATGAAGAACAGAAGAAACATGCTTGGTTTCCTGATGGGACAGCAAAATATTTGGGACAGAAGAGACATTGGAAAGCAGTAGCCTATAACCCCTGTACTAGGCGAACTCTGGAAAGTTCTGGGACAGGTGGAAGTAGCCAATATGCTGAACTGATGGCAGTGCATCAAGCCATCAGAACACAGAAAGGAGGACAGTGTCATATATTTACTGACTCATGGGCGGTAGCTAATGGATTAGGTATGTGGGTGCCTATATGGAGGAATCAGAATTGGGAGATTCATGGCAAACAAGTTTGGGGTAGAGTTATGGGAAAATATATAGGACATGTCTTTGGTTACAGATTTGTCAGTTTTTCATGTTGATGCTCACGCGACCCTGACCACACCAGAACGTGAGTACAATGCACATGCGGATCGACTGGCAAAGATTGCTACTGAATGTATTGTCCCTACTCCGACTCCAACTGATGGCCCAGTCTTAGCAAGATGGGTCCACCAGACCGCCAGCCATTTAGGCACAGGATCGAGGTGTCAGTATCTCTCATGCGTTGTTAAAACAAACAACAGAGGAGTGTTGTAGATGCCAATTAGAAAAAGAACAAACTCTTCCTAGGATACTAACTGGAGAAATAGCGAGGGGAAAAGTTCCAGCCCAAATTTGGCAGATAGATTATATTGGCCCACTACCCCAGGATAAAGGACGTAAATATGTGTGCACGTGTGTTGACTCCTATTCAGGTGTGCTAGTGACTTGTCCTTATGAGGACGCAACTCAGAAAAACACCTGTAAAACCCTAGATATTGTAAGTTTATACTATGGAACCCCAATGCAGATTCAAAGTGACAATGGGTCACATTTCAAGGGCAAAGAAGTGAAAAGATATTGTGTGTTGAATAATATAGAATGGATATATCATATTCCATATTACCCACAAGCATCTGGGCTAATTGAAAGAATGAATGGACTGTTGAAAGAACAGCTGAGAAAATTAAGCTCTAATAATTCATATCGAAATTAGAAGGATAATTTGTCTATTGCCTTATGTAATTTGAATAATAGGCCCTTAGGGGGGAGTACACCTCTAGCCAGAATGATAACCCCAAATCTGCAGATTAGAGAACAGCAAACACGTGACATCCAAAATATTGAATTTTGGACTGTGAGGGAAGATGTCCCACTACCATGTCCAAGAACACCTAGTTCGGCAGGATATGATTTACATTGTATAGAGATTTTTAGGTTGAATAGGAAAGAGATAAGAAAAACGCCTACTGGAGTATGTATGAGAATCCCCAAGAATCATTTTGGACGGATATTACCTAAACCAGGATTAGCAGCTCAAGGAGTACATGTATTGGCTGGAGTGACAGATTCTAATTATCAAAAAGAAATTGTTGTGACACTCCAGAATTTGGGGGAAAAATCTGTACAATTTTGTAGAAATGATAGGAGAGTTCAAGTGATTATTATCCCCTGTGAAAAAATACCCTTTGTGAAAACTGACCCTCCTCCCAAAATAACTAGAGGGGCAAAAGGGGCTTGCTCCATTGATAGAATAAAGTTGGGAGGTAAGGTATGGGTAACATGGAAGCCAGATGATATTCCAAAGGCTGCAGAAGTCATAGCCCATGGGAAGGACAGCACTATAACAGTTGTCTATTCAGGGAAAAAAATAATTACCAAATCGTACCCCTGAACCATATATTTTACTGTAAATAGGGCTATAATAATAGATTCATGGACTCCACAGGTATGGCTGATGCTGGTAATTGTCACAAGCCACTCGGAGGGAAGGTGACCTTGTGTGATTAACAGATCAAAACTTGTACATCTGGGGAAAGGTTGGGAGGCCAATCCTAGTCTCTATCTAGGAGGGGATCCTCTTCGTTTAGTCTTCCCATTGTGTTCCCTTGTACATCTGGGGAAAGGCTGGGAGGAAAATCTTAGTCTCTATCTAGGATGGGATTTAACAGAGTCCTGTTAGGTGTGGAACCTTGGTGGGGTCATCTTTGGGGAAGCTCTTCACTTTTCCCCAGTGCCTGCTGCTTCTCTTCCGGGGCAGGAAGCCCAGAGACCCATGCCTGGGAGCAGAGAACTTCCTGTGTGACTTCATGAGGCTGGCTGAGGGGAGGTGTTGACTCCAGAGCCATGCCCTATTGGGTGTTAACCTAGTCTACATGGATGTAAACATCCGAGGGTACTAGGGGGAGGGGGCAATACAAGAACCAATCAGCCCTGGTCAATCAGGCGGTGCTTGATGATGTCAAAAACCCTATAAGAGGAGAGAAGACAGTTGGAAGAGCCTTTTTACTTTTATTTTTCCATTGGAGCCAGAGGTGCCTACAGCCGAAGCTGACAGCAGCTGAGCTGACCCACGTGTGGACCGAGGAGTGCTGAGCAAGGACTTGAGGCCAGTGGGTAATCTTCTTACTGTAGAGGGGAAGCATATATGATTTCGCTTAATACCAACATGCTTCTCTGTGGCCTCCTGGTTACTCTTGTGAGGCGGCCTTATTGGGCCTGGAAGCTTTTGATCAAAATATCAAAATGGGGACGCTCGTTCGTGGGTCTGCTACTGTGGAGTTTAAATACATGCTTTAATTCTTCTGCCTCCTACCTAGAGAATTCCTTATATCCTGCGGTTCCAAACCTTTCAGGCATATATATGATTCTCTTTGAAATCATAAATTCTGCCTTCATAATACAAACATAAAGGTCCAGAATATCAAGGGAATTAAAGAAATGAAATGCTAGGGAAGGTGGCCTAGTCATACCAGATATTAAACTGCACTATAAAGCAGCAGTCATCAAAACTACCTGGTACCGGCTAAGAAACAGAGCTGGGAATCAGTAGAACAGGTTAGGTACACAAGACTCAATAGTCAACAACTATAGCAATCTACTCTTTGACAAACCCAAAGAATCCACCCTCTGGGTTAAGAATTCACTATTTCACAAAAACTGCTGGGAAAAATGGAAAACGGTATGGCAGAAAGTGAGCATAGACCAATATCTTATACCATATACACAGGAAAGTCAAATTGGGTTCATGATTTAGGAATAAAGGCTGATACTATAAGCAACTTGGGAGAGAAAGGAATAGTTTACTTGTCACATTTAGGTGAAATGGAAGATTTCATGACCCAACAAGAGATAAAGAGCATTAAAAATGCAAAATGGATAATTTTGATTATGTTAAATTGAAAAGTTTTATGGATAAAGAAAAAAATGCTCTAAATCACTACTGATTAGAGAAATGTAAATCAAAATAACTCTTAGGTAGCACATCTCTCCTGTCAAATCTGGCTAACATGACAAAACAGGAAAATGTTAAACTCTGGAGAGGATGTGGGAAAATTGGAACACTGTTACACTGCTGGTGGAGTTGTGAACTGATCCAGCCACTCTGGAGAGCAATTTGGAACTATGCCCAAAGGGCTACAAAAATGTCCACACCCTTTCACCCAGCAATACCACTTCTAGGGTTGTATCCCAAAGAGATCACACAAGTGGGAAAAGGACTCTTATGTACGAAACTGTTTATAGAGGCTCTTTTTGTAGTAACAAAGAATTGGAAATCGAGGGGATGCCCATCAGTACATTACTTTTTATCCCCTTTCAATTTTCTCCAGATCTCCATCCTATCTACCTTTTCTAAAATTCTATTCACCTGCTTAATGTCATTCTTTTTTATTTTGAGGTTAGATTTATCGAGTTTAGAGAGGGGGAGACTGATGTCTCCCACTAGTGTAGCTTTGCAGTCTATTTCTTCCTGTAACTTTCTCAACTTCTCCTCTAAAAAATTTTTATCCAATACCACTTGGTGCATATATGTTAAGTAATGATGTTGCTTCGTTGTCTATGGTACCATTTAGCAGGATATAGCGTCCTTCCTTAGCTCTTTTAATTAGATGTATCTTTGTTTTTGCTTTGTCTGAGAGGAGGATTGCTACCCCTGCTTTTTTTACTTTAGCTGAAGCACATATTCTACTCCAGAGTTTTACCTTAAACCCGTATGTAACCCCCTGTTCCATATGTGTTTCTTGTAAACAACATATTGAAGGATTACAATTTTTAATCCATTCTCCTATCTGCCTCCATTTACATCTTGCTAAAAGGTACCAAAAACGATGAAGTAACATCAATACTAAACATATATGCGCCAAATGGTAAAGTATCTAAGTTCTGAAAGGCCAACTTAAATGAGTTACCAGAGGAAATACACTATAAAACTATACTAGTGGGGGCCCTCAACCTTCCCCTCTCAGAATTAGATAAGCCCAACTAAAAGTAAACAAGAAAGAAGTTAAGGAAGTGGATAAAATTTAGAAAAGTCAGACTGCTAGACTTTAGAGAAACTGAATGAGAATAGAAAGGAATATGTTACTCTCAGTAGAACATGTCATTTCAAGAAAAACTGCCTATGGATTAGCAGAGGTTCCAAATTTACTTAGCCTATTTAAAAAAAAAAATTAATAATTACTTAGCACACCCCTGGAAATCTACTATCTTTAATGCTTTAATGGCTTCTTACAAATTTACATCATTTAAAAAAACCTAAGTTTTTAAAAATGACACATCTTCAAACCAATAATGTATTGTAAATTTGTCGGATTTCCCCTGAATTGAAATTTTGATGATGCAATATTGTGTCATGTAAACAACAATATTCTATTATAAACAAATCATTATAGGCACATATTCATGCCAATGCATGCTAGTCTTCCATGAAATGTACAACATGTTCACCAGCCAACACCTGCTCACCTGCCAACACTTGCTTGTTAAGATGTATTGATGGACTTCACCAATAAACTGTTTGTGAGCTCAGACCCTGGAGGACAAGCTAAGCATCCAGTCTTCAAGGTCTGGCAAGGAGAGCTTGGCCAAAAAGCAAAGGCGAGGAGTGACTTCTATGGATGTGGGGTAAGGGCGCTAGGCATGGATAAAGAGAGCAAAGACAAGACCCTACAGGACAGAGACAAATGAGTTAAGTGGTCATCTTTGTGACTCAGGGATCATCAGGGAAAACTGTACAAAAAAGCACAGGGGCGGGCAGCACTTGCATGGGAGGGAGCAGGGGTAGATAGTGCCTTGAATCAGTTCAAAACACAGGAGAGAGCAGGGCAGTACTGTTACTAGGATTTCAAATTTCCTGCCTATTTTTGTCAGGAAACATTCCATAGGTAGGGGATTGTCAGCCTCATACAAAATCCTTTTTGTCTATGGAAATGGCCTCTTTGGCTGATGTTGGCCAAGTCTGAGGACAGAGTGCACTCACCTGGGCTGGGGGTCTGCAGCTCCCAGGGGCCATTCCCTCTGGCTCCACCCTCCCTGCTTGGGCCAGGCCTTGGTCCTCTGCAGGCTGAAGGATCTCAGAGGGGCAAAGGTCTTATCCTGTTCTTCCAGGACAGGAGGGTGACCTAATGGGATTTACAGAGGGTCAGGCCCTGCCCTCAGACTCCACCTACAGGTAGGATAGGGCTTGCAAAAGATTGTCCCACCCTCTCCTGCTCCTTCTCTTCAGTCCTTTTCCCCTCCCCCATCCTCCTTCAGAGAACCAAGAGGCAGAAAGGGCTTGGGGTCCCAGGTGGGATGAGACAGTCAGAGCCTCAATGGCTCCTGAATCAGAGATCTCCCTCCAGTTGGTTTTCTGCCCTCCCTGCCTCCCCTCTCCCCAACTAACACACTGACACATTATCTAGACAACAGACTAACTGCTTCATCTAGGAAGGAGGGAAGCTAAGGAAGGCTGGGGATGGGCACAACTCTGGGGAGGAGCCACGAGGATAAGCCTGAGGCTCAGAGACCAAATCCAGTCTGGATTCAGCCACCAGGCAGGGGGCAGGGAAGCAGGAGGCCTGGGGCAGGGGAGCCCAAGTGGGCTCTGGGAGGGAGATATTCTAACACAGATCATGGCACATAGGTCAGGGACCCTGGAGAGACAGAAGGGCTCCAGGAGGACACTGAGCCTCGTAGAGCAGGAGGACTAACTAGAACCTGGGGAGGACTCCGGGGATCCTCTAAGAGAGCTTGCACCTGGAATCCCTCAAAGGACACCAGACACAGGGAGCCAGTGCCTGGGATCTGAGAAGGAACCAGCCCAGGAGCTAAGGGGGAGGCAGGCAGGAGATTTAGTTCCACTATCCAAAGCAGGGTCCTCAGGGTAGGCAGAACTTTCGGGTCCTTACAGGGGGCTTGGTCTGAAGGAAAGACAACTTAATCTCTAACTAAAGCTGGGACAGGCAGCCCTCTTGGGAAAGGGCCACCCACGCCCTCCACCCCCCACCCAGCAGCCTCTGAGGCCCCCAGGACTGGCCGTTTTCTCCAATCACTCCCACTGCCAGGAGCTCAGGAGCCTGCCTGCCTCTCCTCCCAAGCCCAGCCCTCCGTCACATGGAATGCCTTGGCCACTGGGATGAGCCCTCTCCTGCCCTTGACCCCTCCCAGGGCTCTAAACTCCATCCCTGGGCTCCTATTCCTCCAGGGCCACCACACACCAGGCTGGCCAGCTATGAGAACTCTTCCTCCCCATCACTAGCACCTGATTCGGGATGTTAGGAGGTGGGAGGTGGAGATCAAGGAAGAGGCAACCTGGAGATTTCCAGGAGAGCGAGTGATCAAAAGCAAAATTCTTTTGAGGAATGGAAGGGAGAAATAAAAGCATAAAAACAGGGGTGGAAGAGAATGGAGAAAAAGACACAGATAGTAATCAAGCTGTGAATGTGAATGGGATGAACTCTCTCATAAAGCAGAGGCAGAATGGATTAAAAATCATAATCCTACAATATGTTGTTTACAAGAAACACATTTTAAACAGGGGGATACACACAGGGTAAAGGTAAAAGGCTGGAGTACAATATATTATGCTTCAGCTAAAGTAAAAAAAACCAGGGGTAGCAATCCTCATCTCAGACAAAGCAAAAACAAAGATAGATCTAATCAAAAGAGATAAGGAAGGAAAGTATATCCTGCTAAAAAGCACCATAGATGAAGCAATATCATTACTTAACATATATGCACCAGGTGGTATAGAATGTAAATTCTTAGGAGAAATTAAGGAAGTTACAAGAAGAAATAGACTGCACAACTATAATAGTGGGGGATCTCAACCTCCCCCTCTCTGAACTTGATAAATCTAACCTCAAAATAAACAAGAATGAAGTTAAAGAGGTGAATAGAATTTTAGAAAAGGTAGATATGATAGACATCTGGAGATAACTGAAAGGGCATAAAAAGTAATGTACTTTTTTTCAGTGGTACATGGCACATACTCAAAAATTGACCATGTACTAGGGCAAAAAACCTCACAAACAAGTGCAGAAATGCAGAAGTAGTCAACACATCCTTTTCAGACCATGATGGAATTAAACTTATTTGTAATAAAGGACCATGGAAAGATAAACTAAAAACTAATTGGAAACTAAATAATCTAATCCTAAAGAATGAGCGAGTCAAAGAACAAATCATAGACACAATCAATAACTTCAATCAAGAGAATGACAATAATGAGACAACATACCAAAATATGGGATGCAGCAAAATCAGTTCTTAGGGGAAGTTTTATGTTTCTAAATGCTTACATGAATATAATAGAGAAAAAAAGAGATCAATGAATTGGGCATGCAACTGAAAACACAAGAAAAAGAACAAACTGAAAATTACAAATTAAATACCAAATTAGAAATACTGACAACCAAAGGAGAGATTAATAAAATTGAAATCAAGAAAATTATTGAACTAACAAACAGAATTAAGAACTGGTTTTACTAATAAACCAATAAAATTGATTACCTATTTTCAATTTGATTTAAAAAAAAGAAGAAAAGCAAATCACCAGTATCAAAAATGAAAAGGGTGAATTCACCTCCAATAAAGAGAAAATTAAAACAATAATTAGGAATTATTTTGCCCAATTATATGGCCAGAAATTTGAAAAAATTTTGGGAAATGGATAAATATTTACAAAAATATAAATTGCCCAGGTTAACAGAAGAGGATCATAAATAACCCCATCTCAGAAAAAGAAAAAAAAAATCACCAGGGACAGATGGATTTACATGTGAATTCTATCAAACTTTTAAAGAACAATTAATTTTAATGCTTTATACACTATATGGGAAAACAGGTGAAGGACTCCTACCTAAACCAGGAAGAGTAAATAGAGAGAAATCATAGACCAATTTCCCTAGTGAATATAGATGCAAAAATTTTAAATAAAGTATTAGTAAAAGAATAATACACTAGGACCAGGTAAGATTTATTCGAGGAATGCAAGGCTGGTTCAATATTAGAAAAACTATCAGCATAACTGATCATATCAACAACAAAACTACCAGCAGCCATATGTTTATCTCAATACATACAGAAAAAGCTTTTGGAAAAAAAAAATACAACATTAATTCCTGTTAAGAACACTAGGAAACATAGGAATAAATGGAGTCTTCCTTAAAATTATAAGTAGCATCTGCCTAAAACCATCAGAAAGCATTATATGTAATGGGGATAAGCTAGATGCATTCCCAACAAGATTGGGTGTGAAACAGGGATGTTCATTATCACCCCATTATTCAATTTGGGACTAGAAATGTTAGCTTTAGCAACAAGAGAAGAAAAGGAATTGACAGAATTAGAACAAAGAAGAAACTAAATTATTACTCTTTGCAGATGATATGATCATTTACTTAGAGAATCAAGTAAAAAACTACTTGAAATAATAAAAAACTTTAGCAAAGTTGCAGGATATAAAATAAACCCACATAAATACTCAGCATTCCTATATATTACTAACAAAGCCACACCACAGCAAGAGATAGAAAGACAAAGTCCATTTAAAGCTACGGTAAACAATATAAAATATTTGGGAGTCTATCTGCCAAGACAAACCCAGGACCAATATGAACACAATTACAAAACACTTTTCACACAAATAAAGTCAGATCTAAATAAATGGAAAAAAGATCAGTTGCTCATGCTTAAGTCGAGTTAATATAATAAAAATGACAATTCTAACTAAATTTACTTATTCAGTGCCATACCAATCAAACTACCAAAAATGTGGGAGGTTTTCTTATTATCTCTATTTCACAGTTCAAGAAACTGAGGCAAACAGGTTCAGTCACCTCCCAGGGTCACAGAGCTAGTGAGTGTCTGAGGCTGGATTGGAACTCAGATCTTCATGATCTTCAACCATTTCCTAAAATCAAGGTGGGAGAAGACCCTCGGGGTTGCTGTTCAAAAGAGAAACCATTACCATGGACATTTCCTCTAAGCCAGAGGGGCCCAAAATAGAGGCATTAAGTGGAACTTGGGAAGGGACCTGTTGTGGTCCAATCTATGAGCTTCAGAATGAACTGGGTTTAAGGTATTGAGAAACGGAGGAAAGAAGGAAGAAACAGGGAAGGAGGGAAGGAAAGAAAGAAGGATGGAAGGAAAGAAAGAAGGAGGGAAGGAAAGAAAGAAAGAAGGATGGAAGGAAGGAAGGAAAGAAGAAAGAAAGAAAGAAATCTAGGCAGTAAACCCCATGATAAGTGGGTAGCTTCTGGCCATCAAAATTTACCTTCTTTTGGAGAGGAGAGGCAGAGGGAGAGTGAGAGGACAAGCTAAGTTCCCCAACTAGCTGGGTCCCCTTTCAGGCAGGCTGGTCTACTCACAGGGTGTATTTGTGCTTCCTTTTTCAAAGAGGACCATGGCATCAGGGAAATGATGACATGACTTCTTTTTCTTTTTTCCTAATTAAAGGGGCCATCCCTTGACTGACTTCATAAAGAGGCCTATTCATTGAATGGGTTTTACCTCACTCTAACTGAGTACCTGAGAAGGCCTTAGTCTAAAAGGGCCAGGGATTCCCTTGCGTCCTGTACCATCTTCAGTTCTCCTGAAGAATATCTAGCCACTGGACCCAGATGGCTGTGGAGGAGAAAGGGAGGCTGGTGACCTTGCACAGCTCTCTCACTCAAATTAAAGTCAACTGCAAGTCATGTCATTATGTCCCTGGAGTCATGGTCCTCTTTGAAAATGAAGGACAAACAAATACAACCATTTCCTAGCCCGCAAAACATTGTCTTAGTGTGCCTACCTTCCCACAAGTCCTCCAACACTGACTGCTGCCAGTTTTTGTCACTTTGGTCAGTTTTGCAGAGTAGGAGATGAAGTCTCAGTTTGGTTTTGGTTTATCTTTCCCTTACTAGTGGTTTGGAGCATTCCTTTGGTTGGGAATACTGGGCAGTTCTTTTGAGAATTCATTGTTCATATCCTTTAACCATTTATCTATTGGGGAATGGCTATGTTGTTTTTGAGTTCTTTCAGTTGTGTCTGACTCTTTGTGATACACTTTGGGGTTTTCTTGGCAAAGGTACTGGAGTGGTTTGCCATTTCCTTCCCCAGCTCATTCTACAGAGAAGGAATTGAGGCAAACAGGCTTAAGTGACTTGCCCTGGGTCACACAGCCAGTGTGTGTCTGAGGCCAAAATTGACTCAGATCCTCCTGACTCCAGGCCTGGTGCTCTATCTACCGGGCAACCTAGTTGCCATTGGCTATTAGTCTTTTTTAAATAATATTTCCTTTTTCCCCACAATGACATATAAAAACATTTTATTCCTGTCCTGTCCCTGTCCCCAGCCCCAGATCATAGCATTTGCTCCTTTAAACACTCATTGCCCTGTGAGTGTGCCCTTAAGAGGCAAACCAGCTATAAGACAGGACTGGTCACTGTGCACCAGACTGATAAAACTGCAGCTCAGACCTTGGAGAACAAGCAGAGCATCCTGCCTTCAAGGTCTGGCAGGGAGAGCTTGGCCAAAGAAACAAAGGGGACAGGGGAGTTCTATGGATATGGGGGAGGGGTGGTAGGCATGGATAAAGGGAGCAAAGACAAGACCCCTACAGGATGGAGGAATGAGTGAAGGGGTCATCCTTGTGACTCAGGAATTATGAGGAAAAACTTTAAAAAAGCACAGGGGAGGGCAGTACTAGGGTGGGAGGGTGCAGGAGTAGGTGGTGCCTTGAATCAGTTCAAAACACAGGAGAGAGCAGGGCAGTTACTACTATTTCAAATTTCCTGCCTATTTTTCTAAAGAAACATTCCATCAGTAAGTAATTGCCAGCCTCATACAAACTCCTTTTTGTCTTTGGAAATGGCCTCTTTGGTTGATGTTGGTCAAGTCTGAGGACAGAGTGCACTCACCTGAGCTGGGAGTCTGCAACTCCCAGGGGCCATTACCTCTGGCCCCAGGCTCACTGCTTAGGCCAGGCCTTGGTCCTCTGCAGGCTGAAACGACCTAAGAGGGGCAAAGGTTTTCCTCAGTTCTCCCAGGACAGGAAGGTGACCTATGGGGGATTTACACTGGGTGAGACCCTGCCCTCAGGCCAGAGACTTTAGCCTACAGGTAGGGTGGGGCTTGGAAAAGATGGTCCCATCCTCTCCTGCTCCCCTCCCCCATCCTCCTTCAGAGAATCAAGAGGCAGAAAAGGCTTGGGAGCCCAGATGGGATGAGACCAGTCAGAGCCTCAATGGCTCCAGAATCAGAGATCTCCCTGAAGTTAGATCTCTGACCTCCCTGTCTCCCCTCTCCCCAACTAACACTCTGACACATTATCTACACAACAGACTGCCTGCTTGATATAGGGAAGAGGGAAGCTTAGGAAGGTTGGGGGTGGGGACAACTCTGGGGAGGAGCCACGAGGATAAGCCTGAGGCTCAGAGATTCAGCCACCAGGCAGGGGGCAGGGAAGCAGGAGGCCTGGGGCAGGGGAGCCCAAGTAGGCTCTGGGAGGGACATATTCTAACACAGATCATGGCACGGAGGTCAGGGACCCTGGAGAGACAGAAGGGTTCCAGGAGGACACTGAGCCTTGGAAAGCAGGAAGACTAACTAGAACCTGGGGAGGACTCCGGGGATCCTCTCAGAGAGCTTGCGCCTGGAATCCCTCAAAGGACACCAGACACAGGGAGCCAGTGGCTGGGATCTGAGAAGGAACCAGCCCAGGAGCTAAGGGGGAGGCAGGCAGGAGATTTGGTTCCACTATCCAAAGCAGGGTCCTCAGGGTAGGCAGAACTTTCGGGTCCTTACAGGGGGCTTGGTCTGAAGGAAAGACAACTTAATCTCTAACTAAAGCTGGGGCAGGGAGACAGGATTCCTGGGTCCTGGTGAGAAGATTCTTTGGTCCCCAGGGTGTAAAGTTCGCATTTGGGGAAAAGGTGACCCAATGGTATGTCTGGGGAGGGTCGCACCCTGGACATTTGGGAAGTGATCGGGAGTCTAGAAAGAGTTAGGGTTGTGAGCTTGTCCAGCAGCCAGGCCTGGAAGGGAGGATCACTCCAGGCCGACCTGGAGGGCGCTTACCACGTGGTCAGAGGAAGAGAAGGAGATCCCAAGGTAGGGACAGGCAGTAGGAACCAGCACATCTGTAAGGGGCTGGCTCACACCTACCTGGGATCTGCACCCACAGAGTTGGCGTCCAGAAGGCAGAGATCTCAGGTCCAAGAGAAGGCAGAGAGATCTCAGCTGTGAGGGACGAAGGCAGAAAGCTCTCGAATGGGAGGGGGGGAAGGCAGAGTGATCTGGGCTCCAAGGAAGGCGGAGATCGTTCAGCTATAACGGAAGTAAGCAGCCCAATCTCAATGCAAGTTCCTGTTTTCAGCCAACCCTCTCGGGAAAGGGCCACCCACGCCCTCCACCCCCCACCCAGCAGCCTCTAAGGCCCCCAGGACGGGCCGTTTTCTCCAATCACTCCCACTGCCAGGAGCTCAGGAGCCTGCCTGCCTCTCCTCCCAAGCCCAGCCCTCCGTCACATGGAATGCCTTGGCCACAGGGATGAGCCCTCTCCTGCCCTAGACCCCTCCCACGGCTCTAAACTCCACCCCAGGGCTCCTTTTTCACGTGGGCCACCGCACACCAGGCTGGCCAGCTCTGAGAGCTCCTCCTTCCCATCACTAGCACCTGATTCGGGATGTTAGGAGGTGGGAGGTGGAGATCAAGGAAGAGGCAACCTGGAGATTTCCAGGAGAGCGAGTGATTCACCGCAAGACAGGGCTTGGTTTCAGAGTGGAGGTTGTTCACCAAATGCAGTCAGGCTGATTAGCACATTTCTCTAATTTCAATTAGAATGGAGCTCATTTACCGTCAGATCCCGGGAGGATAATCGGGGTGTTTGACCCTCTAAGGGCAGATCCACCGGTAATGTAAAATACACTTAAGGTGATGTGGTTAGGAGCTGAATGAGAATTCAATGTAAAGGGATCAGAGTTACCCTGTTGTAGTCTGTTTGCATTCAGTCTACAGGGTGAAAGGGCTACGTGGAGAAAGTGGGTTTTACATCTGAGACAATTCTAACTGACACGAACAACTCAACTGATGCTACTCGACCGGAATTTTGTTTCATGTATTAAGACTGTAACATTTTTATGTTCTTCTCATGCTTTAAATTTTGCTTATTTGAAGATAGGAGGGAAGCCATCACATAAGTCAGGCTCTGATAATCATTTAGCATCAGTTTAGTAACATAAAGAAGGGTCAGAACCTGAACTAGTAATCAACCAGGAGAAGAGCCTGGACCTAGCAGCCTCTTTGTTCTCTGAGTTTGCTCACGGATGCCTCTCCCTATGTCAGCAAGCCCAGATGGGGCTGACTTAAGAGCATTCTTTCCTCTGTCTATGGCCATTAAGGATGAGACCCTTAACCTGAGACACTGTCTTGAATAATGGGACTTTTTCTTATCTTACTATTTTATGGACATATACTATGTTCTGGCATGTTAATGGCAAAGCAAACACAGATGGCCTGGATCGTAGTTTCAATTGACACTTTGTCAGTTTGTCAACTCTCTTACCCTATTGTATTTAAAATCTATCCAATTAACAAATTCCTTTTTTATACTGTGATTAAAAATACATGGAGATCCTGAATTTGAGTGACACAGATGCTGAGTTGGGGCTGTCCTGAAATGCTTTGAAGCCTTCTCATTCTTTTGTTCAGTAGTCAGACCTTATGCTCTGGCTCCTTGTATGTACAAGTCCACTAGCTTCACTAGCTTTGAGGGAATAAACAATATGTATCTACACATCACCTGGCTTCTTTGCCTCCTTTAACCAAATGTTCAGGTCAACAGCTCTTAATTTGAAAAAGTCTTCTACTAGCTGCACTCCTCCAGGCTCTCACAAGGAGGTTGCCCTTGTCTTTGCCAAGGTCAGCCCTCTGCATGGGTATTTGATCCCAGCCTATCCTGTCTTCTCCAACAGTGTGCAGCCTCAAGAACCTTGCTCTACCAGCTGGTTCCTTTCCTGCTGCCTTCAAATACACCTGCCTCCTCCATCCAAGAGGGACCCTTTACTAGACCCTCTCCAGCCCTTAAGCTATCTTGCTCTCTCGCCTCTTTTTCTTAACCAACCTTCTTGGAAAATCAGTCTGAACTCTGTGCTATCTCCCATCCTCCTACAAAATTGTTCTCTTGAAAGTTAGCAATGAACTCTAAATGGCCCAGTCTGGTGGCCTTTTCTCTGAACTGGACATTGTAGAGCACTCTCTCCTCCGGGATTCTCACCCCTCTAGGGGTTTTGTCTGCTCCCTTCCTGTCTGACCACACTTTTTCACTCTTCTTTGATGGACCATGCACCCCAGCCCAGCCCAAACAGTGCATGTTCCCCAAGCCTCCATCCTGGCTCCTTGGCTATTTTCCCTCTTGGATTGACTTAATTATCATCTCTAGGAACCTCAGTGCCTTCTCTGTACTTCAGTCCCATCACCCATTCCCTTTTGGAAATTTACAACTCCTGCTCAAACCTGAACACCAATTTTTTTGTCAGGCACCTTCCCTCTCTTCCTAACTTCCCTCGTCCTTTGGAAGGCACCACCCTCTTTCAGCCTCCCAAATTCACAAGGCTGTCTTTAACCCACAATCCTCTCTTTCATATCCAGTTAGGAGCCAAATCTCACCTTCACTATGTTCACTCCATCTTTCATCATGAGACTTTGGGGATTTATTTATGATACTTAAAGACAATTGGCAAGAATGTAGTTTGGTTAAGTTCCACTTTTAAGGATTTATTTTTTCTTTAAGGCTGAATAAGGGATATCTGTAAGTTTAGAGGTTTCCAACTAATTTACTTTGTGAAAGTTTAGTGATTGGCTTTGTAACATCAGGACAAATTTTAAGCTGCTTTTAAAGAAAGAGAAATACTTTAGGCAGGAATGTTTAAGTAAAAAAATCTTTTATGTACATGTTAAAGGAAAGGCCTCTTGTGTGATTTTTAGAAGGTCTCATAAACTTTACTTGTAAGCCAATTTATTGCAGTAATTTGATGGAATTGATGCCAACTGTGGCAAGATCTACTGTGACTAGTGACTGTATTGTTTGAGGAGAAAGCTTCTTGGGGACCCTGAATATTCTTTTGGACTTTCATTCTTAGGTCTGCTGTGTCTTTGGACTGATCCTAATTGGGTGCCTTAAGAAACACGTCCACAGTCAGCATCTCAATGGAAGCAATAGCTGAGATCTAAGGCTACTGAATATCTGTCCCTGGGAATCACGTAGGGAGGGTGCCTTGGGAAGGCTAAGCTTAGTTGAACTCTTCTTAATTTCCCCATACAAGAAATCTCTGCATCTGGTTCCATATGCCTGGCTACTTATAATGGCGGAGACCCTCAGAACCAGTTCTGATTCTGTTATGATTATGTCCGTGCTCATAACTCTCATAGGAAATTTCTACTGTCAGAATGGGCAAACGGTGGAAGTTCCTTTGGCAACACTGGATCTAATAGTTTTTAGATCAATACTGAGGCATCTAGGTTACTGTAACAAGCTGCAAGGGAGAAAGAACTTGCTAGTTGCATCTGCATTTGCAGCCATTCCAGGTCCTGAGCAAGACTTAAATTAGTGCTTGAACTTGTCATATGTATAACGTTCAGTTCCTGAAGTATCTCATTCTTTCAGAATGTTATGAGTAGTGTTAGACAAAGGTAGAGAACCTTGTGAAACAAAGATGTAAATCTATTAAGTTGTGAGGTTAAAGTCAGGACATCTTTTATTTATGGTTTAAGAAGTAGGATTTCAGTACAGTCAGTTATGTTAGTGAAGAGTAGTAACTTATGAGCTATCTTATGTTAACTTAATAAGAAATCTGATTTTATTTATATTTGGTATTTCATCTACGATTGGAATCTGTGTCTAGGGCATGTTCTTAATGTATGCACACTACTTGTGTCACCTTAATGATGTTCCATGTTTTCTTTTCCCAATTATATTTATTTACTTTGAAATTTTTTCTTTTTATTAATTTTCATTTTTAACCTTCACTTCCACGAGTTTGAGATCCAAATTTTCTCCGCATCTCTCCCCTCACACCACCCCAAGATAGCCTGCATTCTGATTACTGCTTCCCCCAATCGGCCCTCCCATCTATCACTCCTCCCCCCCCCCCATTCCCTTGTTCCCATCCCTTCTATTTTCCTGTAGGGAAAGATAGATTTCTATACCCCATTGCCTGTGTGTCTTATTTCACAGTTGCGTGTAAAAACATTTTTCCACATTTGTTTTTAAAATTCTGAGTTCCATGTACTCTCCCTTCCTCCTACCCCATGCAGCCTCATAGATAAGGCAAGTAATTCGATATAGGTTGTACATGTGTAGTCATGCAAAACACTTCTATGATAGTCACATTATGAAAGACTATATTTCCCTCCCTCATGTCCTGCCCCATATATTATGTTCTCTCTTTTCACCCAGTCCCTTCTCAACAGTGTTTGCTTCTGAGACCCCCTCACCTAATCTACCCTCCCTTCTATCACCCCCTGTATCACCAATGTGATACCCACAGAGGCTGCTATGAATATGCAGGTGAATTCCCAAGTTTGAATCACAAGATATAACAGACTCTCTTCATTCAAGACAAAACCAAAACATTTATTCCAACACCAGAAAGCCAACTCTGCCGTAGGAACAAAGAAACCTATACACATTGTCAATGCTGGCTGCTTGACTGTGCTCCTCTAAGACTGGTGGAACAGACCTTTCCCTTCAACCTCCCAGGTTGTCTTGGGTTGAAAATTTGTTTCAATCTGTCATTTTGTGTGTCTTCTGCCCTAGAATTTGTTAAGAGTCATTTTTACATGCATTTGCAGGGCTTCTGGGGAGAGCTCAAGCAAGTCCCTGGTTTTACTCCACCATCTTGGCTCTACCCCTCTATTCCCATTTTAAGGGGATTCAGTGAGCAGTAGTCTATGTTTAAATCCATTTGGACTTGGCTAATAACTGACCATGTTTTACCATAGACAACTTTTCATATAAGCTGTTCTCTGTATAGATTCTGGGAGTATTATATTTATGCATACCATCCCAAGTCTTCTGTTGTTAGTTAATAACTTCTTTAAGCAAGTTTGAAAGAGTTTGCTATTTGGATCTGAATTTGTAGTCATTCCATGTCCTAAGCCAGCATTAAATTAGTGCTTGAACTTGTCATATGTATAAGATTCAGTTCCTGAAGTATCTCATTCTTTTCTTTCCCTTTTTCCTCACTACTTTTACCCTCCCATCTAACCACCGCCTTTTCTTCACCATTCCCCCTCCTCCTGCATCCTTTTCAGATCATGATGCAATAAAGATCATATGCAATAGAGGGCCTTGGAAATATAAACTAAAAATAATTGGAAATGAAATAATCTAATCCTAAAGAATGGGTGGATCAAACAAGAACTTATAGAAACAATCAGTAACTTCATTCCAGAGAATGAAAGTAATTAGACAACATACCAAAACATATGGGATGCAGTGAAAGCATTTCTTAGGGAAGTTTTATATCTCTGAGTGCTTACATGAATAAAATAGAGAAAGAGGAGATCAGTGAATTGGGCATGCAACTAAAAAAGCCACAAAAAGAACAAACTGAAAATCGCCAATTAAATACCAAATTAGAAATACTGAAAACCAAAGGAGAGATTTATAAAATTGAAATTAAGAAAACTATTGAGCTAATAAATAAAATTAAAAGCTGGTTTTAAGAAAAAACCAATAACATTGTTAATCGTCAGGTTAATTTGATTAAAAAAAAGAAGAAAACCAAATTACCAGTATCAAAAAGAAAAGGTGAATTCACCTCCTATGAAGAAGAAATTAAAACAATAATTAGGAATTATTGTACCCAATTGTATGCTCACAAATTTGACAATCTTAGTGAAATGGATGAATATTTACAGAAATATAAATTGCTCAGATTACAGAAGAGGAAGTAAAATATTTAAATAACCCCATCTCAGAAAAAGAAATTGAACAAGACAACAATGAACTCCCTAGAAAAAACCTCCAGGGCCAGATGAATTTACAAGAGAATTCCATCAAACATGTAAAGAACATTTAATCCCCATACTATATAAACTATGTGAGAAACTTGGCGAAGAAGGACTCCTACTAAATTCTTTTGGTGATACAAATATGGTACTGAGACCTAAACGGGGAAGAGCCAAAACAGAGAAAGAAAATTATAGATTAATTTTCCTAATGAATATAGAAGTAAACATTTAAAAGAAAATATTAGCAAAAAGATTACAGCAACTTATCATGAGAATGATGCATTTTGATCAGGTGGGATTCATATCAGGAGTGATGGGCTGGTTCAATAGTAGGAAAACTATCAGCATAATTAATCACACCAAGAACAAAACTAACAGAAACCATACAATTACCACAATAAATGCAGAAAAAGTTTTTGACAAATACAGCACTCATTCCTATTGAAAACGCTGGAGAATATAGGAATAAATGGAACCTTCCTTAAAATGATAAATAGCATCTATCTAAAACCATCAGTAAGCATGGTATGTAACGGAGATAAGCTAGATGCATTTCCAATAACATTGTGGGGGTTGGGGGGTGGTGAAGGAAATATGTCCATTATCACCACTGTTATTCAAAATGGGACTAGAAATGTTAGCTTTAGCAATAAGAGAAGAAAAAGAAATTGAAGGAATTAGAATAGGCAAGGGAGAAACTAAGTTATCACCCTTTGCAGACAATATTGTAGACAATATAGAATCCTAGAGAATGAAGTAAAAAACTACTTGAAATAAACAACTTCAGAAAAGTTGCAGGACATGGAATAAACCCACATAAATCATCTGCAATTCTATATATTATTGAAGTATCTCATTCTTGACAAATGATATGAGTGGAATTAGACATAGGTAGAGAAAATTGTGTAACACAGATGTAAATCTATTAAGTTGTGAGGTTAAAGTCAGGACCTCTTTTATTTATGTTGTAAGAAATGATTGGAGCAACTAGGTGGCACAGTGAGTAGAGCACCAGCCCTGCAAGCAAGAGGACCTGAGTTCAAATCCAACCTCAGACACTTGACACACTTACTAGCTGTGTGACCTTGGGCAAGTCACTTAACCCCAATTGCCCTGCCTTCCCCCCTCAAAAAAAAAAGAAATAAGATTTGAGCAGTTATGTTAGTGAAGAGTAGTAACTTATGAGCTGTCTTGTGTTAACTTAACAAGAAATCTGATTTTACTTATGTTTGTTATTTGATCTAGTGTGTATGTGGGAATGTCCTGAAGTGAATGCAAACTCAAAGATGTTTCCACTTTTAAAGGATTCTGGGAGCAGTAGTTCATGTTTATATCCATTTGGACATGGCTGATAACCGAACATGTTTTACTATAGACAAATTTTCGTATAAGCTGCTCTCCGTATACAATTTGGGATTATATGTATATGTATACACACATACATACATACATACATGCATACATGTGTGTGTGTGTGTGTGTACCATCCCAAGTCTTCTATTATTGTTATTAGGTATTCTTTTATTTCTTATTTGGTATCTTCAAAAACAATCAGTTATGTAACATTGCCCCCAGGGTAAATTGAGATCTTTCATAGTGAATCCCTCACTGTGACCAATGTGAAATTACAGTCAATACTTGTTATCAAGGATATGTGATCCTTGAGAGCTGAATCCACCTGAAGCTGATTATGGGAATTTGCTCTTTAAGAACTTATGGGATTGCAACTGATATTATTCTGAGTTTGAATTGAGGAATATTCACCTTGGGATACTGGTAAACCAATAATCCATGATGTGAGCAACCTTATGCGGTTGAAATCCATTCCATCCGCTTAAGGTGGAATTCTCAAGGAAAAAGTTAGGAGAACATCTCAGCATGGGCTGAGGTAGGATTCCTCTGACTCAATTTTTCCTCTTGAATGGAAAATATTCCCACTGGATAACTTTAAGCCTAGCTCGATGCAATTGGCTATCTGTATAACTTTTGCCTGGAATCGAGATGAATTTACGGAAGTATTGTTCCCTTACAGCATAGCTGTGTCCATGATTCTTCTTTTACGACAAATTTCCATAATCATGTAGATACTTAGTATCAACACAACCAAATAGATTTTTTACTTTATTACTGGATTACATCTGAGTTACTATAGAAAGATGCAGGTGTAAGATTTGATTTAATTGCCTTAGAATTTTAGTCCTTTCTGTACTCCAAACAACTAAGTAATTAAGTACTTTATCTTGTCATCTGTCTGTTACTAGTTTTATGATCCTGTGTGAGATAAAGTACCTTAAATTCTCTTCATGGTATGGGGATAATTAGGCAATGATGCAAAGACTTCTGAAACCAGGAAGGAATTCTGTTATCTAGGGAAGTTAGTGTCGTAACTGTCTCGGTTTTGTGTCAGTGAAAAGCATAACAGCACACTTCTTTGTGCACCACTTCTTATGGTCCATCTTATAAAGAATCTCTTAAAGAGGGATCTGCTTTCATTAGAGGTCATTTATTTGAACATGGCTAGATGTTGAAACTGTATTATAAATAACTTCCTTAATATGCACTATTTTGAAATTGATAATGTGTTTATATATCCCATTTTTGAACCTTTTCTTATATTTGAAGTTAATCTGGCAGCTTCTAAATTAATTAATTAACTGATTAATTAACTAATTAATTTTTGTAGTAGAATTTGTCTTATAAAAAGTGTTCTGTTATTAATTCCTTAGCAGAATCCCATCCTCCTAATGGTGGACTGAACAATGCCAAGTGTAAAAATTGGATTATCAATTTTGGTTTGTATCTGGTTTCTTAGATATATCAAGATGAAAATTGCTTAACCTACACTTGTAAATTCCCTCATCTAAAAGGTTTCAAATTTGACTTTCCAATAGTAAAGACTCAAGGTTTCAGCTAAATTTCACTTATTGATCTGGACATTGGAAAAGTAAATTTAAAATTGTGTTGAGCCCAATTTTGTAGGAGATTTTTTTTTTTTAGCAGAGAAGAGTTATCTATACAAGTGACCTGAACGCAGGAAGTCAGTCAGCTGAAAACTGTTCTGAAGACCACACCCAAACCATAGGGCTGCATCTGATGGTGTCCAGAGAACCAAACAGCTATCTGAGATGAGGATTCTGAGTCTTAGGTGAATTCTTTTATTTTACTGTTTATTTTATTATTTTATTTTTACTGTTTCCTTTTCCCCCGTGTGCCTTTTATCTCTAAGATCTATTTGGCAGAGTTTGCCCCTTTGATTTTGTCAATGTCATCAATTTCTTTCCCTTTACCCCTTACATTACTTCTCCTTCTAGACCCATAGTTAAGAACTCTTGATAAAGTATTTGTCATGTCAGCTAGTGATGCATTGAGATGACTTGGTCTCTCATAGAATCAAATGTGGGAATGAGAGAAATGATTATTTCTGCCTTGTATTAATAATGAATTATTGAATCAGGAACAGGTGTTCCCCCTTTTCTACTTCCTCAAAAAGAAATCAACCAGTGTGGGGAATATTTCTCAAATTTCTACCAAGGCCAAAATCTAATTGGACAGTAAAAGAAATTCTAAGTTTGGGCTAATGGGAGGAATCCTGCTCATTGTGTTTACTCAGATAAGTCTAGGGAAATGTTGATTCTTCCTTTTCTCAAAGAGATGATATGGAAATTGATAAGTGTCTTTCACCAAGACATGGGTGATGCAAGTACTCCAAGACCTACATTGTTAACCAATCAGAGTTGATTGCCACCTTCAAGAAGAGGTGCTCTTTCCAGGGCATATAAAGAGTGAACCCACCATCAGGAGATGTCTTGACCATTTGAGAGTGTCATTCACCACTTTTTATAAATAAACACGCTAGCTTTATTAATAAAATGATAAAATTTCCCAGTAACCACGTCCCTTGAACTTTTTAAATAATGCCAATTAAAACTCTTAAGGAGGATGAAGGAGGAAAGGAAAGAGTACCATAAGGTCAGTACTCCCACAAGTTTTGCAAACAGATGGAGAACCTGGCCAAGTCCGAATACTGAGTGGAAATTCCAAGAAACCACAGGGAGGCATTGTTCCAGGCCGGATCAGTGTGCAGACACACACACAGAGAGGTCTGTGGACACTGAGGAAGGAGTCCAGCCAGGAAGGTAATCGCTGAGCATTCCAACTCAGGGTCAGTCTGTTCACCTGGCCAAGAAGAGGTCCCAGATGCAGTGTAAAGGGGCTAACAACAATTCCAAAGTCAGGAAGGGGGCTAGAAAGATGAGCAAACAATGAAGAATCCCACCACTGAAATCACTATGGTGACAGGGTGTTCAAGATACATAGTCAGAAGAAGAGATTGACTTCAAAACTTCACCAAGAAAATCCTCAAAGAAATGCACAACATGCATATAAATTCACCTGGAAATCATGGAAAGATTGAGCCAGATTAAGAGACTTTAAAGTGTTTTTAGACTGCATCACACCTATCAGATTGGCTTCCATGACAAAACAGGAAAATGATAAATGTTGTAAAAGATGTGAGAAAATTGGAACAGTAATGCATTGAAGGTAGAGTTGTGATAAAACTGTGCATACCATTTGACCCAGCAATACCACTTCTAGGGCTGTATTCCAAAGAAATCATAAAACTTGGAAAAGAACCCACATGTACAAAAATATGTATAGCAGCTCTTTGCATGGTAGCCAAGAATTTGAAATTGAGGAGATGCACATCAATGGGGGAATGGCTGAACAAGTTGTGGTATATGGATGTGATGGAATACAATTGTGCTATGAGAAATGATGAGCAGGCAGATTTCAGAAAAAACCTGGACTTACATGGACTAATGCTGAGTGAAGTGAGCAGAACCAGGAGAACATTGTACACAGTAAGAGCAATATTGTATGATGACTAACTTTGATCCACTTAGCTCTTCTCAGTAATGTAAGGAGCTAAGACAACTCCAAAAGACTCATGATGGAGAATGCTATTTGTATCCAGAGAAGTATGGAGTCTGAATGCAGATCAAAGCACACTACGTGCTCCCTCTTTTTTTGTAGTTTTCTTTCTTCTTTCTTGTGGTTCCTCCCATTGGGTCTAATTCTTCTTTACAACATAAGTAATGTGGACAATATGTTTAATGTGAATGGATACGCAGAGCCTGTACCAGATTGCATGCCATCTTGGGAAGAGGGGAAGGAAGTGAGGGGGAGAACATTTAGAACTTGAAATTTTATGGAAGTGAATGTTGAAAAGTAAAAATAAATAAATAATGTTTCTAGAAATGACATGAGAACACTAAAGGCAGAAATTGGAAAGGAACTTAGAAATGTGAAAGAAAGAATCCAAAGGGGAAGTAAGGGCTTGGCCCAAGAACTGCAGAACTTGCCCAAGGAACAAATTTATATCGCTTGTAATTCAAGACTGTAATTAGCAAAGCAAAGCTATATCTCCCTGAGACAATGTGCAATATTAAAACAAAATCAAAAGAGGAAAAATGTAAAGAATCTCATAAAAATGTACTGACCTACAAATCAGAGTAATGAGAGTAATTTTAAGAATCATCGGACTACTTTAAAAGCATGACCATGAATCTTATTTCAAGAAAACATTTAAAAAACTGGAGGTCAGACTGGAAATAGAAAGAATCTAAACTAAAATTGGTAATTGATTACTGTGTGTGAAAAGGAGGGGATGAGGTGAAAGCTTTATCCAGACTGGTTCCATTCATTCAGAGCAGTCCTCCTTGGGGTATGAGGGTATGCAGCAGAGTTAGTGTATTCCACCTTGGGGGAGGGGGTGTTGAAGAGCATGGCCCATGCATGCTCTAATGGTAGATGGGGTGGATAACCCCAACATTTCTCCCTTGGGGAGACAGCCAAGGACACCTCTGAGGTAGGGCTATGGGGGGTGACTGGAGACCCCATAGTTACCATATACTTGGGTCCTAAAAACAAATGAAAAATGATGTTTATAGGAGATACCTGTGCAGAAAGCATGATGTTTTAAGGGCTATTCCAGGAAAAAGACCGCTTAGCCCCAAGAAATTGCTCTGGCTGTCCTCCACGGCCAATATGTTCCTTCTCATTTCTGCCTAGTAGTTGCCTTCAAGTACCAACTAAAATCTCTCTTTCTACAGGAAACCTTTCCCACCCACTCTTCATTTCCCTGTTCTCCCTCTTCTAATTATATCCTATTCATCCTGCCTATAGCTCGTTTGCAACTTATTTGTTTGCTCGTTGTTCCTCCCCCTATTTGGGGAGCTCTTTGGGGGCAGAGACTGTTTACCTTTTTTTTTTAATCCTCATCACTATGCAAAGCATCTGACACAAAGCAGGCATTTAATAAGTGTTTGCTGTTTGATTGACTTAGCCTGACAACAACCTAGGGAGGTGGTGTTATCCTCCTCATTCTCTAAAATAAGGAAACTGAGGCAGACAGAGACTAAGTCACTTGGCCAGTGTTAGACACTGGGTAATTGTTTGAGGCAGCATTTGAACTCACTTCTTCCTGACTTCAGATTCGGCTCTCTATTTACTGTGTCAACTGGATGCCTACAGGAAACACAAAGAATAGACAGAAGGTAATCAATATCACAGGGGAAGGCACTAGTTGCTTGGGCATCAGAAAAGCTTTCTGTTAAAGGTGCCTTTTGAAGGGTGTCTTGAAGGAAGCCCAGAACTAAAGTTTCTTAGTTTTTTAATTTCTTCTGAACTTATATTAGACACTCCCCAAAGAGAAAACATTTTCATAAGCTAAATACAAGAGAAATAGGATTGATCATATGTGAAATAATGAATTGTTTTTATGTTTGTTGTTCAGTTGTTTTTCACTCATATCTGACTATGACACCATTTGGGGCTTTCCTAGCTGGTTTCCCATTTCCTCCTCCAGCTCATTTTATAAATGAGGCAACACGGTTAAGTGACTTGCCCAGGGTCATGCAGCTAGTAAGTGTCTGAGGCTGGATTTCAAGTTAGGAAGACGAGTCTTCTTGATCACAAGGCCAGTGCTCTATCCACTGTGTCATGTAGTGAGCCATTATTACACTTAGGGGACTTTTGAAATGTCTATGAAATTTCAACATCCTTAGCAAAGTTCCTTTCTGGGCAGTGAAAAATGCTTTAATGATCTCTAGTTCATTTGTTGTGTTTTTTTAGTGAGGAAAAACTGGTCCTTGTTAGGGGAAGCCGTTGATTCAATGGATAGAACCCTAGTCCTGAACTCTGGAAGATCTCAGTTCAAGTTTGACTTCAAACACTTACTAGATGTGCGATCTTGGGCAATTATGAAGCTACTGCTTACCTCAGTTTCCTCACCTGGGAAACGAAGATAAAAATAACAACTATTTCATAGGGTTGTTACAAAGAATGTCAAGACGATTGGGAGCAGAACTTAACTCACTCTGTTTTTGTCTAATCCTTTGCCTGTCAGTGAGATGCTTTATGCACAAGTACTGGAGGTCTCCTTCAGGGCCTTCCTTCACCCTTGTTGGACTTTGAACACTTCTAGGACCCGACTCCTTTCTCATAGTGCTATTATGTAGGGCCAATGATAAGAGCATCTGGCAGCTAGGAGGCATTGCAGTGCATACTATGCTAGGCCTGGAGTCAAGGTGATTCATCTTCCTTCACTTACCAACTGTGTGACCTTGGCCCAATCACCCAGATTGCCTGTTTTCAGTGTTTTTTCAGTCATTCATCTCTGAAACTTTTACACATTGTTCCTGGTTTTGCCTTCAGGGAAAGACCCAGTCCCTGAGGTCAAGGAGCTCGTGATTAGTTACAAAAATGGAGAAGTTTCAGAAGAATCAACAGATCGTGAAGCTCCCTGTTAACTGATCCAGGCAAAGGAGAGTGTTTCGGTATGAAATTCAGTAAGCTCAACAGGGAAATGCATGAATACAAGGAGAGAGAAGAATGGTGGTTTAAGAAGGAGAGCAGAGTTGAAGCAGTGTGGGGATTAAAATTATCCACCCTACAATAAAGGAGACCAAGGCAGAACTCTGAGCCAATGGCATTTTATTAAAGGGTCCATAGTCCCCTCTAAAGAAGTGGACCTCAGCTCTTCCTCAAAATCTGAGATGCCCCCCTCTCTAACGGCCGTATTTTGATGAACTTGATATGAGATTTGATACCTGAAGACTCTAGAGGTGCTATACAAAGTACAGAAGTCCTTTAGTTGCTAGACCTTTTTTGCAAGGCAAAAATGATACCTTGGCCAGAAATAGTATGTCAGCAGCGGGGTCTCAGGGTGGCTGAAGCATGGGACACCTCAGGATCATCATAACAAGGCTGTGCTCTTCATCCCATACTTTTCAGCATGTTTTCAGCCATGTTGTCACATGCTTTCAATGAGGACGAACATGCCATCGAGTTCAGCTATGATACTGTTGGTAATTCTTCAACTTAAAAAGGCTACAAGCCACGACCTAAGTGGAGGAATGTTGGTGGATGATTTTCTGTTTGCAGATGATTGTGCACTCAATGCAGCCTCTGAAGCGGAGATGCAACAAAGGATGGATCATTTCTCTGGTGTTTGAGCTAATTTTGACCTAACAATTAACACCAAGAAAACACAGATGGTCCATCAGCCAGCACCACACCATCCCTATGTGGAACCATCAGTTACAGCAAATGAGGAAGTTTTGAATGCTGTGGATAAGTTCACTTACCTTGGTAGTGTACTTTCCAGGGATGTACACATTGATAATGAGATTGACTCATGCATTGCCAGAGCTAGCTCGGTGTTTAGGAGGCTCTGAAGAAAAGTACAGGAGAGAAGAGGTACCAGACTGAATGCCAAAATGAAGGTCTACAGAGCTGTGGTGCTGATCTCATTGCCTGTGAAACCTGGACAGCCTACTAGTGCCATGCCAGAAAAGTGAATAGCTTCCATTTGAATTGTCTTAGTAAGATTCTGAAGATCAGTTGGCAGGATAAGGTACCAGACACTGAGGTCCTTTCACATACTAAACTTCCAAGCATTCAAACTCTACTGCAGAGAGTGCAACTCCAACGGGCTGGACACATTGTTCAAATGTGAAACTTAAACTTGCCAAAAAGACTTTTATGGAGAACTCATACGGGGCAAATGTTCACATGGTGCCCAGGGGGAAAAATGTGATATAAGGACACTCTCAAGGTCTCAAGAACTTTGGAATTGTGTGACATGGGAGAGACTGGCACAGGCCCACCCAGCATTGTGTGCTCATAGAGAAGATACTGTGATCTTTGTGAAAAGCAGAATTGAAGTAGCTCAAAAGAAACACAGGACAGACAAATTTAGAGATTCCACCAAACATTCACAGGGCCTATTTGTGCCGGACCTGTGGTAGAACATTCTGAGTTCATATTGTTCTGATCAGATACCCACTCTACATTGTTCAGATCAGACCCACTGTAACTTGACTCTAACATAGTGACGTCATTTTGGTCCTATTCAAGAATGAAGCATAGCAACCATGTATATGCATATACTTTTACACACAAACACAGTCACGCACATACATAAATATATATAATCAAAAAAGAGGATTCCATATGGAATGATTTCTACTGTTTCTTACTTTTGATTCTGAGATATTAAAAAATTCAATAAGATATTTTCAAATCTGTCCTGATTCCTGAACTGGTCTTACATTGGTCACTTTGGTGGCTTCATAACTTCAACAATATTGAATTAAGGTGCCTTTTTTATTTAATTTCTGAATTTAAATTCATTTTCTCGGGGCAGCTAGGTGGCGCAGTGAGTAGAGCAACAGCCCTGGAGTCAGGAGGACCTGAGTTCAAATCCAGCCTCAGACACTTGACACATGTACTAGCTGTGCGACCTTGGGCAAGTCACTTAATCCCAATTGCCCTGCCCAAAAAATAAATAAATTCATTTTCTCTCCCTCTAACCTGATCTTCCCCAGACTTTTTTCATTTTTGTTATTTTTATTTTCATTTATTTTTTTTCCAAGTATTTTTATTAGATTTTGTATCTTTAGCTTACAACACTCAGTTCCACAAGTTTTTGAGTTCCAAATTATCCTTCCCTTCCTCCCTGCCCCAAGACAGCATGGAATCTGATATGTGTTCTACATATACCTTCACATTAAACTTATTTACATGATAGTCTAGTTGTAAAGAAGAATTATGACCAATGGAATGAATCAGGAGAAAGAAGAAACAAAACCAAAAAGGAGGAGGAAAAAAAAAGAGCAAATAGTTTGCCTCAATCTGCTTTCAGACTCCATTTTTCTTTCTCTGGATGTAGATAGCTCTCTCCATCATGAGTCCTTTGGAGCCCTTTTTGCACCTTGTATTGTTGAGAAGAGCAAAGTCTATCAGGGTTAGTCATCACAGAATCCATATATCTGCGTTTGTGTACAATGTTCTTCTGGTTCTTCTCCGCTCTCTCAGCATTATATCATGTAGGTTTCTCCATCTTATTATGAAGTCTGTCTGCTCCTCATTTCTTATCGTACAACAGTATTCCATTACCTTCATATACCACAACTTGTTCAGCCATTCGCCAATTGATGGGCATCCCCTTGATTTCCAATTATTTGCTACTGCAAAAAGAGCCATTATAAATATTTTTGTACATATGGATCCTTTTCCCATTTGTGTGATTGCTTTGGGATACAGCCCTAGAAGTGGTATTGCTGGGTCAAAGGGTATAAACATTTTTATAGCGCTTTGGGCATAGTTCCAAATTGCTCTCCAGAATGGCTGGATCAGTTCACAACTCCACCAGCAATGTAACAGTGTTCCAATTTTCACACAGCCTCTCCAGCAGTTATCATTTTCCTGTTTTGTCATGTTAGCCAATCTGACAGGAGAGATGTGGTACCTAAGAGCTGTTTTGATTTGCACTTTTCTAACCAATCGTGATTTAGAGCATTTTTTCATATGCCTACAGATATCTTTAATTTCTTCCTCTGAAAACTGCCTGTCCATATCCTTTGACCATTTCTCAATTGGGGAATGACTTGTATTCCTATAAATTTGAGTCAGTTCCCTGTATATTTTAAAGATGAGGCCTTTATCAGAGACACTGGTTGTAAAGATTTTCTCCCAGTTTTCTGCTTCCCTCCTAATGTTTGTTGCATTGGCTTTGTTTATGCAAAAACATTTCAATTTAACATAGTCAAAATTATCCAATTTGCATTTTGTAATGCTATGTCTTGTTGGGTCATGAAATCTTCCATTTCACATAAATCTGACAAGTAAACTATTCCTTACTCTCCCAAATTGCTTATACTATCAGCCTTTATTCCTAAATCATGAACTCGTTTTGACCGTATTTTGGTATATGGTGTAAGATATTGGTCTATGCCCACTTTCTGCCATACCGTTTTCCAATTGTCACAGCGGTTTTTGTGAAATAGTGAATTCTTAGCCCAGAAGGTGGATTCTTTGGGTTTATCAAAGAGTAGATTGCTATAGTTGTTGACTACCTCATCTTGTGTACCTGTTTTATTCCACTGACTGTTTCTTAGCCAGTACCAGGTAGTTTTGATGACTGCAGCTTTATAGTACAGTTTAATATCTGGTATGGCTAGGCCACCATCCCTAGCATTTCTTTTCATTAATACCCTAGATATTCTAAACCTCTTGTTCTTCCAGATGAATTTTGTTATTTTATCCAGCTCTGTAAAATAAATTTTTGGTAGTTTGCGTGGTATGGTACTGAATCAATAAATTAATTTAGATGAACTTGTAATTTTTATTATATTAGCTTGGCCTAACCATGAGTGACTGATATTTTTCCACTTATTCAGATCTGACTTTACTCACATGAAAACTGTTTCATAATTATGTTCATATAAGCACTGGCTTTGTCTTGGCAGATAGACTCCCAAATATTTTATAGTGTCTACAGTAAATTTGAATGGAATTTCTCTTCCTATCTCTTCCTGTTGGGCTTTGATAGTAATGTATAGGAATGCCAAGCATTTATGTGGGTTTATTTTATATCCTGCAGCTTTGCTAAAGTTGTTTATTATTTCAAGTTTTTCACTTGATTCTCTAAGTAAATCATCATATCATCTGCAAAAAAAATAACTTAGTTTCTTCTTTGCCTATTCTAATTCCTTCTATTTCTTTTTCTTCTCTTATTGCTACAGCTAATGTTTCTAGCACCAAATTGAATAGTAGGGGTGATAATGGACATCCTTGTTTCACCCCTGATCTTATTGGGAATGCATTTAGCTTATCCCCATTATAAATAATGTTTGTTGATGGTTTTAGGTAGATGCTATTTATAATTTTAAGGAAGGCTCCATTTATTCCTATGCTTTCTAGTGTTTTTAAGAGGAATGGGTGTTGTACTTTGTGAAAGGCTTTTCCTGCATTTATTGAAATGATCATATGGTTTCTGCTAGTTTTGTCATTGATATGATCAATTATGCTGATAGTTTTCCTAATGTTGAACTAGCCTTGCATTCCTGGCATGAATCCTACCTGGTCGTAGTGTATTATTCCCATGACAAGTTGTTGCAAGCTTTGTGCTAATATTTTATTTAAAATTTTTGCATCAATATTCATTGAGGAAATTGGTCTATAATTCTTTCTGTTTTGGCTCTTCCTGGTTTGGGTATTAGTACCATATTTGTGTCATAAAAAGAATTTGGTAGGACTCCTTCTTCATCTATTTTCCCAAATAGTCTATAAAGTATAGGAATTAACTGTTCTTTACATATCTGATAAAATTCACATGTAAAACCACCTGGCCCTGGAGATTTTTTCCTAGGGAGTGCATTGATGGCTTGCATAATTTCTTTTTCTGAGATGGGGTTATTTAGCAATTTTACTTCCTTTTCTGTTAACCTGGGCAATTTATATTTTTGTAGAGATTCATTCCTATCCCTAAGGTTGTCAAATTTATGGGCATACAATTGGGCAAAATAATTCCTAATTATTGTTTTAATTTCCTCTTCATTTGGTGGCGAATTCACTCTTTTCATTTTTGATACTGGTAATTTGATCTTTTTTTTAATCAAATTGACTATAGGTTTATCAATTTTATTGGTTTTTTCATAAAACCAGCTCTTGGTTTTATTTATTAATTTGATAGTTTTCTTGATTTCAATTTTATTAATCTCTCCTTTGATTTTCAGTATTTCCAATTTGGTATTTAATTGGGGATATTCAATTTGTTCTTTTTCTAGCTTTTTCAGTTGCATGCCCAATCCATTGATCTCCTTTGATCCCATTCACATTCAGTTATGATTACTACCTGCATCTTTTTTCTGCATCCTATTTCCCTCTGTCTATGCTTTTATTTCTCCCTTCCATTCCTCAAGTTTTGCTTTTGACCACCATCTTCTTCAATTTGCCCTCTCTAATGACACCCCATTCTGGAGAGCACTTTGGAACTATGCCCAAAGGGCTATAAAAATGTTCATACCCTTTGACCCACCAATACCACTGCCATGGATGTATCCCAAAGAGATCACAAAAATGGGAAAACGACCCATAGGTACAAAATTATTTGTAGAGGCTCTTTTTGTAGTAGCAAAGAATTGGAAGACAAGGGGATGCCCATCAATTGGGGAATGGCTGAACAAGTTGTGGTATATGAATGTAATGGAATACTACTGTGCTATAAGAAATGGGGAAGTTACAGCCTTCATAGGCCAATAAGTCTTAAATTATCTCTCCTGGATCTATTTTCCAGGTCAGTTGTTTTTCCAATCAGATATTTCACGTTTTCGTCTATTTTTTCATTCTTTAGATTTTGACTGATTCTTGATGTCTCAGAGTCATTAGCCCAATTTTAATTTTTAATGTATTGTTTTCCTCACTTAGCTTCTCTACTTCCTATTCCATTTGGTTAATTTTACTTTTCATTGAGACATTTTCTCCACTTATATTCTGAATCTCCTTAACCATTTCGCCAATTTTACTTTTTAAAGATGTTTTCATCAGTGAATTTTTTTTCCATTTTCCCTTCTAACCCTCTAATTTGGTTATTAAAGTCCTCCTTGAGTTGTTCCAGAAAGGTTTTTTGGGCTGGAGACCAGTTCACATTCCCTTTTGAAGTTTTAGATGTCTGTATAGTGTCTAAGGTGTCCTCTTCTGAATTGGTATTTTGATCTTCCCTGTCTCAATAACAGGAATTAATAGTCTTTGCTTTCTAGTCTGTTTTTTCATGGTGTTTGCTTTTTCCCCCGGCTTCTAAAGAGGATCTCTCCTTCTGACACTCACTGGTTTTGTGTGCTGTCGCTTCTGGTTTCATTAGGTGTGGGGGAGGGGTGGTAGGGCTGCTGGAAGTCTCCACTTCCCCTGTGGCTGCTCTATAGCATGAGTGGTCTCAGCTGTCATCTGCCACTTTCCCTGACTATGCAAAGGCAAATCTGGGGTCCTGGTTTTGAAATTTGCTAGCTCCACCCCCCTGGGGCTCAGGACGTCCTGCTGTTCTGCTAAGGTGGGGGCCTACTGGGACACCCTCTTCCTGCACTAGTCTCTTTCTACCACTACAAGAAGGGCCCTCTCCCCAACTTCTCTTGCTAGAAGGCTATTGAAGCCCCACTTCTGGCTCCTCTGTTTCAGGGCTTCTGTCATGGGTGTATTATCTGGTTGAAGAAGGGAGGGATGGGAGCTGGTTTACCTGGTCATCATGGCTCCAGGAAGTTTAAGAAGGTAAGTTTCAAACCTTTAGACTGGGCTGGAGGACTCAGGGGTAGCTGCTCCCACAGCCACAGGCTCTGAGCTGGTGTCTCATGTAGCCCCAACTGGGATGACGGCCCTGGGGGTCAATCACTGCCTTAGCTGGTATTTCTACCCTGGGGCCTGTGCTGCAGGAAGAGGCCTTCTCTCAGTAATTACATCCATAAATTTTATCTGCAGCAAGATTTTTCAAATGGAGATGCGTGGATGAGGTCCAGGTGAAAGCCTTCCCACAATCCTTGCTTTCATAAAGCTTCTGTCAATAGCTAAAATTGTGTTGTCTAGTGATCTCAATCTTCCAGGGAAAAGCAGGAGCTCATTGAGCACCTTCTTAAGTGTTCTCTACAGGATGAAGTATGATGTAAAAGAAGAGATGGTCTCTGCCTTAGTCCCTATAGGGCTTGTTCCCAAGAAGAATTCTGTGATGTCTAATGAGCTCTGTACTCCATTTGGATGCCTTTCCACATTCATGACAGGGACAGGATTTGTATCTCCTGTCAATTCTGGTGAGAAATAAGAGATGCCTTTAGCCTGAATGATTTTCCATGTTGATCATATTAATGAGATTTATTCTCTAGTAAATATGCTCTGATGTTTAGTCAGGGAAGAGCATGCAATAAAAGGTTTACCACATTCTAGACTCTCCTAAGATTTCTCTCCAGTGTGGATTGTCTCATGTACAGCAAGGTCACAGTAATGTTTGAATGCCTTTTCACTTTGAACACAGTCATCTCCAGTGTGGATTTTCTGATGTTTAACAAGACCAGAATTACATCTGGAAATCTTTCCACACTGACTACATTCATAAGGTTTCTCTTGAATGGATTTTCTGATGTTGAGTAAGCTTCAAGCTACAACTGAAAGCATTTCCACATTGATGGCATTCATAAATTTTCTTTCCAGTGTGGATTCTCTGATGTGCAGCAAGATCAGAGCTCTGTGTGAAGGCCTTTCCACACTGTTTACATTCAGAAGGTTTCTCTCCAGTGTGGATTCTCTGATGTGTAGTAAGATAGGGCTTCTTTGTGAAAGCGTTCATACACTGTTCACATTCATAAGGTTTCTCTCCAGTATGGATTCTCTAATGTACAGCAACGTCAGAGGTACTTCTAAAAGCCTTTCTGCATTGATTACATTCATCAGGTTTCTCTGCAGTGTGGATTCTCTGATGTGCAGTAAGTCTGGCCCTGTGTGTGAAAGCTTTTCCACACTGTTTACATTCATAAGGTTTCTCTCCAGTGTGGATTCTCTGATGTGTAGTAAGATAGGGCTTCTTTGTGAAAGCGTTCATACACTGTTCACATTCATAAGGTTTCTCTCCAGTATGGATTCTCTAATGTACAGCAACGTCAGAGGTACTTCTAAAAGCCTTTCTGCATTGATTACATTCATCAGGTTTCTCTGCAGTGTGGATTTTCTGATGTGCAGAAAGACTGGAGCTCTGTGTAAAGGCCTTTCTACAAGGTTTACATTCATAAGGTTTCTCTCCAGTGTGGATTCTCTGATGAACAGCAAGGTCAGAGGTACTTCTAAAAGCTTTTGCACATTGATTACATTCATAAGGTTTCTTGTGGATTCACTGATGTGCAATAAGATTGATCCTCTGTGTGAAAGCCCTTCTACACTGTTTACATTTATAAGGTTTCTCACCAGTGTGGATTTTTCTGATGTTCCGTAAGGTCAGAGGCACTTTTAAAAGCCTTTCCACATTGATTACATTCGTAAGGTTTCTCTCCACTGTGGATTTTATGATGTACAGCAAGAAGAGAGCACTGTGTGAAAGCCTTTCTACACTGTTTGCATTCCTAAGATTTTTCTCCAGTGTGGATTTTCTGATGGTTGGCAAGATGGGAACTCTGTGTGAAAGCCTTTAGACATTGATTACATTCATAAGGTTTCTCTCCAGTATTGATTCTCTGATGTGCCGCAAGATTGTTCCTGCAACGGAAAGCCTTTCTGCATTGATGACATTCATACGGTTTCTCTCCACTGTGGATTCTCAGATGTGCAGCAAGATGGCTAGTGCAACGGAAAGCCTTTTCACATTGATTACATTCATAAGGTTTCTCTCCAGTGGATTCTCTGATGTTTAGCAAGATGGGAACTCTGTGTGAAAGCCTTTCCACATTGATTACATTCATAAGGTTTCTCTCCAGTGTGGATTTTCTGATGTGCAGCAAGATTGTTCCTGCAACGGAAAGCCTTTCCACATTGATTACATTCATAAGGTTTCTCTCCAGTGTGGATTCTCTGATGTTCAGTAAGATTTTTCCTGCAACGGAAAGCCTTTCCACATTGATTACATTCATAAGGTTTCTCTCCAGTGTGGATTCTCTGATGTTCAGTAAGATTTTTCCTGCAACGGAAAGCCTTTCCACATTGATTACATTCATAAGGTTTTTCTCCAATGTGGATTCTCAGATGTACATCAAGGTCAGAGGTACTTCTAAAAGCCTTTCTGCATTGATTACATTCATAAGGTTTCTCTCCACTGTGGATTCTCTGATGTACAGCAAGATGGGAACTCTGTGTGAAAGCCTTTCTACACTGCTTGCATTCATAAGGTTTTTCTCCAGTGTGGATTCTTAGATGTACAGTAAGTGCAGAGGAACTTCGGAAAGCCTTTCTGCATTGATAACATTCATATGGTTTCTCTCCACTGTGGATTCTCTTATGTGCAGCAAGACTGTTCGTGCAACGGAAAGCCTTTCCACATTGATCACATTCATGAGGTTTTCCTCCAATGTGGATTTTCTGATGTGCAGCAAGAACAGAGCTCTGTGTGAAAGCCTTTCTACACTGCTTGCATTCATAAGATTTTTCTCCAGTGTGGATTTTCCGATGTTTACGAAGACTGCTGCTGTAACTGAAAGCCTTTCCACATTGATTACATTCATAAGGTTTCTCTCCACTGTGGATTCTCTTATGTGCAGCAAGACTGTTCGTGCAACGGAAAGCCTTTCCACATTGATCACATTCATGAGGTTTTCCTCCAATGTGGATTTTCTGATGTGCAGCAAGAACAGAGCTCTGTGTGAAAGCCTTTCTACACTGCTTGCATTCATAAGATTTTTCTCCAGTGTGGATTTTCCGATGTTTACGAAGACTGCTGCTGTAACTGAAAGCCTTTCCACATTGATTACATTCATAAGGTTTCTCTCCACTGTGGATTCTCTTATGTGCAGCAAGACTGTTCGTGCAACGGAAAGCCTTTCCACATTGATCACATTCATGAGGTTTTCCTCCAATGTGGATTTTCTGATGTGCAGCAAGAACAGAGCTCTGTGTGAAAGCCTTTCTACACTGCTTGCATTCATAAGATTTTTCTCCAGTGTGGATTTTCTGATGTTTAGCAAGACTGGAGCTGCAAATGAAAGCCTTTCCACATTGATAACATTCATAAGGTTTTTCTCCAGTGTGGATTCTCCGATGTTTAGCAAGCTGGGATCTCCGTGTGAAAGCCTTTCCACATTGATTACATTCATAAGGTTTCTCTCCAGTGTGGATTCTCTCATGTTCAGCAAAAGTGTTCCTGCAACGGAAAGCCTTTCCACATTGATTACATTCATAAGGTTTCTCTCCAGTGTGGATTCTCTGATGTGCAGCAAGATTGTTCGTGCAACGGAAAAGCTTTCCACATTGATTACATTCATAAGGTTTCTCTCCAGTGTGGATTTTCTGATGTATAGCAAGATTTTTCCTGCAACGGAAAGCCTTTCCACATTGATTACATTCATAAGGTTTCTCTCCAGTGTGGATTTTCTGATGTGCAACAAGATTTTTCCTGCAACGGAAAGCCTTTCCACATTGATTACATTCATAAGGTTTCTCTCCACTGTGGATTCTCTGATGTTCAACAAGAGTGTTCCTGCAACGGAAAGCCTTTCCACATTGATTACATTCATAAGGTTTCTCTCCACTGTGGATTCTTAGATGTACAGTAAGTTCAGAGGTACTTCTAAAAGCCTTTCTGCATTGATTACATTCATATGGTTTCTCTCCACTGTGGATTCTCTGATGTGCAGCAAGATTGTTCCTCCAACGGAAAGCCTTTCCACACTGCTTGCATTCATAAGGTTTTTCTCCAGTGTGGATTCTTAGATGTACAGTAAGTTCAGAGGCACTTCTAAAAGCCTTTCTGCATTGATTACATTCATATGGTTTCTCTCCACTGTGGATTCTCTGATGTGCAGCAAGATCGTTAGTGCAACGGAAAGCCTTTCCACATTGATTACATTTATATAGTGTCCTGCCAGTGTGAATATTATGATGTTTAATAAAAAATGAGTGTTCACTAAAAGCTTTATCACATTCTTCACACTCATGAGGTTTCTCTTCATTATGAATTTTTTGATGGTAAATAAAGGGAGACTGTTGACTCAAGTCTGTCCCACATTGATGACAATCATAACGTTTGTCTCCCATGTGGATTCTCTGAAGTCCAGCACAGATTTGTCTCCCTGTGACGTCACAAGGAGCATCACTCCTGAATCTTGGCTCATGAGTTTCTTCCCCAGAAAAAATTAGCTTCACAGTAGTTTCTTTCATTTCAGATCTAACCTCTCCTTCTGCAAGAAACAAACAATAAAACATATATACAGACATGCGTGTACATACATACATAATTGTAATCCATTCCTTCCATTGGGAGAAAGTTAACTAACTCATCTACATCCTATTTCCTCAGAATAAGAAAAAAGTCTTCAAAGTTCAATGGACAGAATCAATCACTGAAAATGCCATTAGCTCACATCTGCAAGATAACTTGATTTACAAAGAGCTTGACACACAATCACATCGGATTCTCACAAATACCTAGGACTCCAGCAGACCATTCTCCGTACATTCACAGCTCTGGCCGTGAGCACAGAATGGCTGAGGGACAGAGACTAGAACTCCAACCCTACAACTGGGCATGATCTCTCCATCTTACTAGACAGCTTTTCTCCCCTGAGTTTTCTTTTTAAGAAACATTATTTTATTGTTACATGTTGACTTCTTTTCTCCTTCTCTTCATGTCTTCCTATTGCACAAGAAACAATAATATTGACATTAGGCCAATTAACAATCCAGCAATAGGGATTTAAGTGTTCAACTGAAAAACAGAGTCAATCAATGTGGCAAACTTCACTGTTGCCTTATTTTAAGAAACTGCCACAGCCACCGCACCCCCACCCCCCATCACTCAGCAGCCATCAGTACCAGGCCAGACCCACCATCAGCAACAAAATTAAGGATCACTGAAAGATCCAATGGTAGACAGCTTTTATTAGCAATAAAACATTTTAAACTTAAGGTATATCCACTCATTTAGACATAAGAGTATCATGCATGTAATAGACAACAGTCTATTGCAAACATAACTTTTACATGCAGAGTAACCAAAAAATTTACGTGACTCATTTTATTGCAGTATTTGCTTTACTATGGAGCTCTGGAACACAACCCACCCACAATATCTCTGAGATGTGCCTGTATTGTAGTCATTCTTCTTTTGATTTTGACTCTTTCTTCCCTAATCCTACCCTGCTTCTCAAAGTGTCACTAGCCTCACTCCTTGAGTTCTCATATATCCCACTGAATTAGACGTCTTTCCATTTCTAAGCTCTCCTTTCACTGGATAGGCTAAGAGTGACATTCCCAAGCTGTTACTTCTTCTCAACCATCTCCATATTCATATGCCAGATTGCAGGCTCCTTGACAACAGGGACTGGTTTTCCCCTTCCAAAACCTGGAAGTGCTTAATCCATGCTTATTGACTGACTGACTAGGCCCAGGGTTGACATCAGGCCCCAGGTTCCACCTTGCTCCCTGTACTCTGCTCTCTGTCTTATTTGGCAAATGCAGGTTCTGGCCTCAGGCCTCTTTCTGGTTTTTTCTTTCACCTTATCCCTTATGTTGAGTGACACCTATCTGGTTCTAACCCTGACGGGACCTGACCAAAGAGAAAATCACAGAGACTTCTTCTGAGGCTCCTGAAGCATCTCATACTATGGGACACCTGGGAATTTCTACCTCCTATTTCCCCAAACTAAGAGTAGCTGTCACCTCAAAGAATGTGGCCAATGATGCTCCAAGAATGGGCCAGAGATTGGTCTCAGAGATGAAGCAAGGGGCACAGGTTGATGATTTACATAAAGCATAGCCTTAGATTAATTCTAAGTAAGGCAGCAACCTTTGCAATGACTTAGACGCTACTGAATGGAGAAAGAAAATCATACAACCAGGCTGCCTGGGTCCACTATACATCTTGGCTAAATAATCTTCTCAGTGTGTCCCTCACTGTGGCAAAGCTGTCTTTTGACATCTCCCTACTGACTCCCTTGGGGCAGCTACATGGTGCAGGGGATAGAGTACTGGTCAGGAAGACAAGTTCAAATCTAGCCTCAGACACATACTAGCAGTGTGACCCTGGGCAAGACACTTAGGCCTGCTGGCCTCAGTTTCCTCATCTGTAAAATCAGCCAGAGAAGGAAATGGCAAACCACTCCATTATCTTTGACAGAAAAACTCCAAACTGGGTCATGAAGAGTCAGAAACAACTGAAATGACTGAGCAACCTCAAAACTGACTTACTGCCCCATTCAGCACAGCAGCTTTTCCAATTCCTTTCATTCTTCCCCAACACTCCCTTATTGCTTGTGTCCAGTCTCCACTCCACCCCCCCCCCACCCCCGACCTCCTCAGCAGAGAAATTTGCTGTCTGTGTCACTGAAAAAATGGATCCTTATCAAGAGCTATCTCATCCTCTGCATCCCCCATAAATCAAGGGCCTTTTTTTCCTTTATGACACCACTATCAGATGAAATGGTCTCCCTTTGCTTGCTACAGCAAACTCCTTTCCAAGTGTAAATCACCCCATTTCAGCTCACCATTGTCCTCAGCATGCTGCCTCTCCAGCATCCCCATTATTTCACTACTTTTCATTCTCTCCTGCACTAATGACTCCTTCCCTATTGCCACAAATCAAACCCTTTCTCTCTAATCCTCAAAACACAGTCACTTGATCCCTTCAACCCAAGAGATATTTTCTCATTATCTTCTATTTCTTGGCTAAGCACCTGGAGAAACCCATTTACAACTGGTGTCTCCAACTCCTTTACTTTGCTTTCCATGAAACTCCCTGCAGTCTAGCTGCCAATCTCATGGTTCAATGGAAACTCCTCTCTCCAAAATAACCAAAAATCTCCAGCTTGCTAAATCCACTGGCCATTTCTTCATCCTCATCCTTCTTGACTTCTCTGCAGCCTTGACTGTCTAGTCAATCAGCCTTCTCCTGCCTCTCTCTTAGTGAGGCTCTTCTCTAACCTAAGCTCCTTCTCTTTCCCCCAACCCTCCCCTCTTCCTACCCTCCTAAGGCTCTCCAAGATACCATTCCAATAGTGCAGGCTCACAAATGAGGTGTCATGTGCTCCTCACTGACTCTCACACATTCATACTTCTGATCCTGATATTCAATCTGCTGCAAAGTCCTAGGATTCCACCAAGGTAACATTTCTCCCACATACACCCTTCTCTGTCAGCATTGCCCCTGTCTTTGTTCAGGCCCCAATCATGTCCTACCTGAGGTGCTGTCTCAACTCTACCCTCACTCCACTCATTCCTCCATCCACCCACTTATCAAAGTTCATCTTCATGAAGTTCTAGACTGACCATGTCAGCACGTACTCAACAAACTTCTGTGGCTCCCTAGCAAAAGAATTAAAAAGAAAATCCTCTCTAGGGCTGTTAATCACCTGCGCCAATAATCATCTGCCCTTCGCCTACTCATTCACCTTATATCCCCACCAAGTATGGAATCCTACAGTGGTACAGGCCTCCCTTCTCTTCTGTGAACAGGATAATCTGCCTCCAGATTCCATAGGGATTTCTCACCATACCCCAGCCTAGAATGCTCACCCTGCACTAGAGTCCACCTTCCACAATGAGCCTTTCCAGGCCTCCTTCACTTTAGGGCCTTCCCTGTCTCAATGAGCTCCAATTTGTCCTGTCCAGGACAGGTTTCTATATTGTTGTTGGCAGGTTATGTGCCCCGAACTCCAGTCTGGGACCTCCAGGAGAGCATTGGACGTTCCTTATATCTCTATATATTCCTGGAGCTTAACAGAGGGTCTGGCACATGCCAGGCACTTAATAAATGCTCACTGCCTTGAAGTCTAACAAAAAGCCCATGTTAGAAAGCCTAGCCCTTTTTGCACTTTCAGTGGAGATCCATGCCTCCAAATTCCAATCAAGGACTCTTTATTGGATTGGAGATTTATCACTGGAAGAGAGCTTTAAGGTCATGGTGTCCAACTCCCTCATTTTAAAGGGGGGGAAACTGAAACACAGTGGTTCAGTGATTTGTGCAGGATCCCACTGTTAAAAAGGGTCTCAAAAAGAATTCCAAGTCAGGTGTTCCTGCCCCAGGTCGAGCACTTGCTTCACCCCCACACCCAGAAGCCTCTTGATATCCTAGCTCTCATAGACCTGCTTTCCCCTCACTCACCTGGACAGCAGCTCCTCAGGCCTTCTTGCTCCAGCAGCCATGGTGCTTCCCTTTCCTCCAAATAACAAATCAGATCTTCTCTGGGAACTGGCAGACCTGGGCATGGGGAATCAGGGATGAGTATGGAGGAAAACTTGTAATTTAGGTCTCTTTAGGGAAAACAGTGTGCATACAAACCTAGAGAAGCACTCCATCACGTTCACACACATCTGGCTTATTCTCCTATTAAGGCCTGTAATACAAGGAACCCAAACTAGGATGTTCCAGATCAGCCTTGAGCTCCTGAAAATTAGATCCTGATGAATCAGCTGTGGCCCTGCCTTCTCCCAGCTCCCCACTCCCTAAAACCTATAAAAACCTTGGGACTCTTCATTCAGGAGTCTTTGCCTCTTCTGCTGTGATTCTCTTGCTAGGGAACTCAATGAACCTTAGTTTGACCAAATTCTGATTCTTGGCCAGTCTGTTATTCCTACATTGACAGGGGCCTGCAAACAAGGAGCACAGGAGAGTTCCCTGAACTCCTGGAGCAAGGAGTCCATAGTATTAATTTTGGGGAGCTTTAAGGAGAGATGGGGAGAAGATCATGGAGCCAATCTGGAGTCAGAACATTTGGTCTTGGTGCCCCTTCTTCATAGGAGGAGGCACTCATTACATAGCTATGATTATCCAGAAATTAGAGGCAGCTGGTAGTACAGTGGAGAGAGCCCTGGGCCTGCAGTCAGGAATATCAGAAATTAAATCCAGCCTCAGACAGTTACTAGCTGCATGCTCCTGCACAAGTCACTTAACCTCTGTTGGCTTCAGATTTCTCAAATGTCCACTGGGGATAATAACATCACCTATTGACATCATATTGTAAAGAAAGCACTTAGCACAACAGCTGGTGAACAGCAGGTGAACAGAAATGCTTGTTCCCTTCCTTCCTTTCCCACCTCCTGGGCTGGAATTTGGGCCAATGTAAAGGAAGATGAAGGACAAATGTGCCCTACCAGGCACAACTAGGAGCTGGGAGCTACAAACTGATACTTCTCACAAAGAACAATGTCCTAAATACTTGGCCCCTCCCAAAGAGGAAGAGGGTGTAGGGAAAAGCTGCCTGAGCAGATTTCAGAGATTTGTCAGATAAAATTCATGTCCAGGGAGAGGCTGGACTACATAATATGGGATTACTTCCACACCTGAGATGCTTCAAAACTGATCTGAACTTTGACCTCAAGGTACCTAGAATTGGCAAGAGACAATTTCAAGGGCAACCAGGAAACCTCCAGGTTCTCCTCACACAATGTATTGACCTTTTATAGGAAGACCAAGAAGCAGGAGGACGCTGCCTCTTGGACACAGGAGACCAGAACTTTTCCCAATCCAGTAATTGACAAATGCTCCAAAGCCAGCACACTCAGGAATGAAGAAATTCCCTTTGATTGCCAACTCAGAGCAGCCAGGGGAAGTGTCCTTACCCACGGAGAGCAGGTTCTGGGCATTCACCAGCATGACCTCCTTGTACAACTCCTTCTGAGGATGGTCCAAGAGGCCCCACTCCTCTGGGGTGAAGTCCACAGCCACATCCTTGAATGTCACCAACTCCTAAACCAACAAAAGTCCCATGATTTAGAGCAGAAAGAGACTCCAGAATTTCTAATAGTCTAACCTTCATCAAGCAAGAGGAAGGAAATGAAGGACAGAAAAGGTTTTTACCAAAAAGGTTGTACCGTTTATGAATGTCAGTCAACACTTGAAACCAGAGTCATTAAGAGCCGAATGGAATACTGAGAAAAGCAGTTGATGTGGTCACTTGGAATAAAGATGAGAAAGGTCTTACTGTGGAATATGTCTCCTTGTGGAATCTCAGACAAATTATGTGTTTTATCTGTGAGGCAGCAAGATCTATGGAAGAGAGAGAAGATGTGAAATTTCTCCCTTATCAAATATGATAGAAGTGACATGTTATACTAAAAATTGCGTGAGGAATTTGTGAGAAGTTGGCAAATGCAATGTGTTTGTGGAGAAAGGGGGGCATTTATGTGTGCTTATAGGAAAGAAAGACAAAGAAAACATCTAGTTCATTTCCTGAGAAGCTGAAACAAAGTCTTCTCTAGACAAAACATGAAAAGGGTTCATAAGAGATACTAATTACAATCTAGACTGAACTGAGGGCTATGAGACTTTACAGCCAAGTGAAGAACAGTTATCTGCTGTTACACTGATGCTTGAGTATACCCCAGCTACAATGTGTCATGGCCAAAATGTCTTATGCTTTCACTTTATGATTGCTTTCATTTGTCAACAGCGTTTATTTCTTTACTACAATATTTAGTTGCATAGTTGTGTCTTTTTTGTTGATCGTTGTACTCAAAGAGGACCAAATGACATCACTATGTCATGGTCAAGGTACAGTGTGTCTGACCAAGGTTGATCAGACCAATACAAGTCTAGAAGGCTCTACCGCAGGTTGGGCACAAATAGTCCCTGTGAATATCTGGGGTGGAGATGGCTCTCAATTTGCATATCTCACCATTGTTTTCAAGGACTGTAATTCTGCTTTGCTCACATGACACAGTACATTCTTTGAGGCAGGCACCCTATTCTGGGTGGTCCTTTCCCAGTGCCTCCCACAAATCACCACTGATTATACAGCTTTTCAGGGAGACCTTGGAAAGGCCTTTGTATCACTTCCTCTGACCACAATGTGAGTGCCTTCTTTACATGAGTTCTCAGAAAAATAGTGTTTTAGGCAAACATACTTTGGGCATTTGAACAACATGGCCAGCCCATCAGAGCTGCACTCTCTGAAGGAGAGTGGGGATGCTTGGCAGTCTAACTTGAGAGTACTTCAGTGTGCAGTACTTTATCTTGCCAGGAGATCTTCTGATTCTTTCTAAGACACTTCAAATGGAGAGATTCAGTCTGCTGGCATGGCCCTGGTATAATGTCCAGTTTTCATAGGCATATTAAGAAAAAGTTCAGCACAGTACCTCCAAAGACCTTCACTTTGGTACCCAGTCTAACTCCTCTTTTCTCCTACACTTTCCTTGGCCACTCCCAAACCCTAAACTATCTTGAGCAAAGCAGGCATCAACTCAAAATTAGTTACCTTAAATAGAAAATAATGTGAGGTATAAAATTTGCTAGTAAATAATGATTTAATTGTACCAGACCGGAGCTTATTTTTGTAACAGAAGAGGAACAGAAAAATTACAACAATCTCTGGAAATGTGTTTTGAACATAATTCAATTAGACAAGGCAGGTCAGATCAATATGTACTCCTCGAATGTTTTCTTGTCCCAGATTCATCATGTGTCTTTCAACCCTTGCAACTGATGACTTTTACAACTAAAGTATTATTTAAAGGAGCCTATAGTTTGAAGAAAGACTGGAAAAGGGGAGCTCATCATTTCTAGTTAGCAGCCACTCCCCATCCTCCAGCTGCCAGACAGCGCAACTCGACCTTATTAGATTACACTACTCAATTGAGACTTAACCTCTAGAGGCAGAAAAAGTAAAAAGGAGCTTATCCACTAAGACTGGAAAGAAGAATTTAGCCTTTCATCAACCACCTTCCTCCAGTAGCCTGAAAGAGGAATTTAACCTTTGAAAAGAATCTTATAATCCCATGACTATTTTAGCCATAAAAAGACATGTGTCTTAAACTAAAACCTGCTACTAAGTGACTGAGTCTTATCAGTTTAACTATTCCCTATATCTACAGGTGACTCGGACTTAAGAGAATGTCTAGGTTAGTTTGACTTAGCAGTTAGGGCAAGCTTTTCCCAAAGAAGGCCACTCAGTCCCACAATCAAATATAATTATAGAGTAACTCATTCAAAGGTTCTCTCTTTTTAAACATCATTATCTATATGCACATGCTGGAAAACATACTGCCAAGGGAAATGAAATGATTCACAGGATTGAAAATTCCTGTGACCAATTGGCTGTAACCAATGGTGCCACGTGTGGATGGGGCCATGCTGGATGATGGAGAACCTCGATTTTCTTAATTGTTTTTTACATTTCAAAAAACTATATTTTTTCCCCTCCCCCCCAATTACATGCTAAAATATTTTTAACATTTAATTTTATCTTATAAATTTGACTCACTTTTCTACATATTTGAGAAATGAAACTTTTATCAAAGTTAATTGTTGGAAAATTTTTTTCCCACTTCTCTACTTTCCCTTTAATTTTGGTTACACTAGCTTTGTTTCTGGGAAAAAAAACAAAAAAACAAAGCAAAACTTTTTTAATTAAATAAAATCAAAATTAACTATTTTATATTTTCTAATGTTCTTTCTCTTGTTCGGTCATAAATTCTTCACTTCACCTTTGATCTAACAGACATACTCTCCTAATTTGCTTATGATATCACCTTTTATGTGTGAATCCTGTATCCATTTTGGCCTTATTTTGGTATACAGTGCAAGATGTTGGTCTGTGCCTAGTTTTTGCTATACAGTTGTTTGCATTTTCCCAGCAGTTTTTGTCAAAAAAAAAAAAAAGTTTTTCTTCCAAACCTTGGCTCTTTGGGATCATACAGCAGATTACTATGGTCATTTACTATAATTTAATTTGTACCTAACCTATTCCACCAATCCACCACTCTCCTTCTTAGTCAGACCAAATTGATTTGATGATTACAGGTCTATAATACAGTTTAAGATCTCTTACAGCTAGATCACCTTCCTTGAATATGTTTAAGTCACTTCCCTTGATATCCATGACCTTTTCGAGAACCTCTATTTACTTGGTCTTATTGTCAGACGAAAATTGGCACAAGCAGCAGAGAACTGATCCATACTCTGCTACTTACTTACACAGAAACAAGAATAATTGTGCAGAGTTCCTTCATACATTAAAAAAGCAAAATTTCATTAATGTAGGTTGCGTTTCAGCTAAAGCATGAGAAAAATATTGACAGTTTCCTCAAGAGAAATAAAGGATCTAATCATGCCTCTAGAACACTGGAAACTCGGGAGAACAAAAGTCAAGAGAAAGAGTTAAGAGGCCTCTTGATGGACCATGTACATGAGAGGACGGCCCAACCTGAAAATACCTTGACATTTGGGAGCAGTCATCTGTATTTCCTATCTGATACATGCACAGTGAGAGTTCAGCCAAAGTGCTTGGAATTTGATGGTCTTCCATTTTCATCATTAATACATGACACTCTTTACCAGACATTCTGATATTAAGGAACAATTTTACATCATATGGACAAAACTCTCCATTGCTTTTTTTTCATTCTGATTTCTTTTTCAAAACACCTGACTCATGGTCTATTTCTAATCTATATATCACCTTTAACTGGCTTTATTCTATTATTTTACTTGGAAATAATTAAGGTATTTATCTTTTGCACTCTTTGAGATTCCCAAGAATTTGTAATTCTTTTTTTCCACTGGCATCTCATGAGTCACTATCCTCCAGTGCACAGTACTTTCAATGTAGGAAGGTAGTCCTTTTCTTGATAACTGATCTCTGATTCCCTAACTCACACCCAACAAAAGCTATTCCAAACTTCTTTCCTTTTCAAGCCTTCCACAGTCATCTCTCCCCACCTTGGGATGAGGTTATGAACTCTAAACCTCCAATTAAGTAGAAGGCTCATTTCAGACATCTCACTTCTCACCAGGCTCAGCATCTTTGGGACTTTTCTAACTGACTGCTCCATTGTGCCCCTTTACTGGGGTATGTTCTCCTCATTCCAACCTGCTTTCATCATTCCTTTCTGTGCTGTCTTCCTCTGTTACACTTCCAGGTCCTCCAGGTTCAGTGAGTTCTAAAAGGCATCCAGAGAAAGCCTTTCAAATACAATGGAAAGGACACTGAAATATGGAAAACTATTCCAAAAGGACTAGAAATGAGCAGGGAAGGGAAGAATGTGCTCAGTGTGCAGCCCAGGGTGACCTATCCTACAAATATGTGCATAGCACTGTGGGACAAAAAGTGGGTGTTCAAGGACAAAAAAGAGTGTGAAATATTTTTAGAAAGAAAAACAGAGGGGTGGAGCCAAGACAGTGATGTAAAAGCAGGGACTTACAAGAACTACCTTACAAATTCTGTCAGATACATTTGAAAAAGTGAATCTGAGCAGATCTGAGAGAGTTAGAAGCCACTAGCAGACCGAGTGTGGCAAATTTCCAAGCCAGGAGAGTCCGCAGGGTCAACAGGATGGATCTGTGGGCTGGGAGAGTGCCAAGCCAACAGAACTGCACCAAACCACACAAGAACAGGAGCAACAGAAGAACTCAGCCAGCAAACTGGGCTAAGAGAGCACTGAGCATATGAAACTGGTGGTAATCCCTAGGCCTCTCAGCCCAGGATGGGAATCTGTCAGAGCTATGGCAGACAGCAGCCAAATGGAAGAGGAGCTTCAGAAGTTAAATGAAGGAAACCATTTCTTAAAAATTAGAATTGCACAAGTAGAAGCTAATGACTCTATGAAGCATCAAGAATCAGTCAAACAAAACCTAAAGAATGAAAACATAGAAGAAACCTAAAATATCTGATTGGAAAAACAACTGCCCTGGAAAGTACATGCAGAAGAGATAATCTAAGAATTATGGGTCTACTGGAAAGGCTTGATGAAAAAAAGAGCCTGGATAATATCTTCCAAGAAATCATGAAGGATAACTGCCTGAGATCCCAGAACCAGAGGGTCAAATAGTCATCAAAAGAATCCACACACCACACCCTGAAAGAGACCCCAAATTAAACAGGCCAAGGAATGCTGTAGCCAAATTCCAGAATTATCAGGTCGAGGAGAAAATACTGCAAGCAGCTAGAAAGAAACAATTTCAATGTCACAGAACTACAGTGAGGACCACACAGGATCTTGCAGCTTCTACATCAAAAGACAAGAGGAATTAGACTATGATATTCCAAAAGGCAAAGGAGCATGGCATATAACCAAGGATCAACTACCCAGCAAAAATGCGCATAAATTTCAAGCAAGGAGATGGACATTCAATGAAATAAGGGAATTACAGACTTTCCTGATGTAAAGGTCAGAGCTCAATGGAAAATTTGACCTTCAAATACAAAACTGAAGAGAGAAATAAAAAGCTAAACAGGGGGAAAAAAAACTTTGTTATTCTATAAAGGCAAACTGTTTATATCCTTATATAGGATTATATGGTTTTATATATGCTATATATGTGTCAACCTGAGAATGGCACAGTTATTACAACAATGAAAAGGGATATACATACACTGAGGGTATCAGTATAAAGTAAATGATATGATGATAAAAAATAAATAATGAGTATAGATGGATTGTTCTGGGAGAAGAGGGAAGGAGGAGGTAGAAAAAGTTCAAATTACATCACAAGAAGAGGCACAAAAACATATTATAGGGAAAGAAGGGGGGAAGAAGAGCAGTGTTTGAGCTTTATTCTTATCAGATTTAGCTCAAGGAGGGAATAACATACTCTGAAAACAATAGAAATCAAACTTGTCCTCCAGAAAGTAGGAAGGGAAAGGGGAAAGAAAAGAGGGTGGTGGTTAGAAGGAAGGGAAGAAGTAGCAAGGGGAAAAGGGTAAGAGAAGGGAAGGGAGTCAATAGAGAGGGAACACTGAAGAAGGGGGTGGTTAATAGCAAAATTCTTTTGAGGAGTGGAAGGGAGAAATAGAAGCTTATAAAAGGAGGGGGAAATAGAATGGAGAAAAAGACACAGATAAAAATCATAACTATGAATGTGAATGTGATGAACTCTCATAAAAGAGAGGCAGATAGCAAAATGTATTAAAAACCATATTCCTACAATATATTGTTCACAAGAAATACATTTGACACAGGGGGATACACACAGGGTAAAGGTAGAGGTTGTAGTAGGATATATAATATTTCAGCTAAAGTAGATAAAGCAGGGGTAGCAATCCTCATCTGAGACAAAGCAAAAACAAAGATAGATCTAATTAAAAGAGATAAGGAAAGACTATATCCTGCTAAAAGGTACCATAGACAATGAAGAAATGTCATTACTTAACATATATGCACCAAGTGCTATTGGATAAAAATTCTTAGAGGAGAAGTTAAGGAAGTTACAGGAAGAAACAGATGACAAAACTATACTAGTGGGAGACCTCAATCTCCCCCTCTCTGAATTCGATAAATGTAACCTCAAAATAAAAAAGAATGACATTAAGCAGGTGAATAGAATTTTAGAAGAGGTAGATAGGATACACATCTGGAGAAAATTGAAAGGGTATAAAAAGTAATGTACTGATGGGCATTCCCCTTATTTCCAATGCTTTGCTATAACCAAAAGAGCTGCTATAAACATCTTTGTACATGTGGGTCCTTTTCCCACTTGTGTGATCTCTTTGGGATACAACACTAGAAGTGGTATTGCTGGGTCAAAGGGTATAAACATTTTTATAGCCCTTTGGGTATAGTTCCAAATTGCTCTCCAGTATGGTTGGATCAGTTCACAACTCCACCAACAATGTAACAATGTTCCAATTTCCCCACATCCACTCCAGCATTTATCATTTTCATGTTTGGTCATTTTAGCCAATCTGACAGGACAGATGTGTTACCTAAGAGTTGTTTTGATTTGCATCTCTCTAATCAGTAGTGATTTAGACCATTTTTCATATGCCTACAGATATCTTTAATTTCTTCCTCTGAAAACTGCCTGTCTATATCCTTTGACCATTTCTCAGTTGGGAATGACTTGTATTCCTATAAATCTGGCTCAGTTCCCTGTATATTTTAGAGATGGGGCCTTTATCAGAGACACCGGTTGTAAAGATTTTCTCCCAATTTTCTGCTTCCCTCCTAATCTTTGTTGCATTGCTTTTTTTTATATAAAAACATTTCAATTTAACAAAATCAAAATTATCCATTTTGCATTTTGTAATGCTCTCTATGTCTTGCTGAGTCATGAAATCTTCCATTTCACATAAATCTGACAAGTAAACTATTCCTTGCTCTCCCAAGTTGCTTATAGTATCAGCCTTTATTCCTAAATCATGAACCCATTTTGACTTTCCTGTGTATATGGTGTAAGATATTGGTCTATGCTCACTTTCTGCCATACCGTTTTCCAATTTTCCCAGCAGTCTTTCTGAAATAGCAAATTCTCAGCCAAGAAGCTGGATTCTTTGGGTTTGTCAAAGAGTAGATTGCTATAGTTGTTGACTATTGAGTCTCGTGTACCTAACCTATTCCACCGATTCATGACTCTGTTTCTTAGCCAGTACCAGGTAGTTTTGATGATTGCTGCTTTATACTGCAATTTAATATCTGGTATGGTTAGGCTACCTTCCCTAGCATTTCTTTTCTTTAATTCCCTTGATATCCTGAACCTTTCATTCTTCCAGATGAATTTTGTTATAATTCTATCCAGCTCTGTAAAATAATTCTTGGTAGTTCGATTGGAATGGCACTGAATAATTTAGTTAGAATTGTCATTTTTATTATATGAACTCGACCTAACCATGAGCAACTGATATTCTTCCATTTATGTAGATATGACTTTTATTTGTATGAAAAGTGTTTTGTAATTGTGTTCATATCAGTCCCACATTTGTCTTCCCAGATAGACTCCCAAGTGGGGCATGGCTGAACACATTGTGGTATATGAGTGCAATGGAGTACTACTGTGCTATAAGAAATGGGGAAGGTACAGACTTCATAGTAACCTGGAAAGACGTACAGCATATAATGCTGAGTGAGCGGAGCAGAACTAGGAGAACATTATACACAACCACAGATATGTGGATTCTGTGATGACTAACCTTGATAGACTTGGCTCGTCTCAGCAATACAAGCTGCAAAGACAACTCCAAAGGCCTCATGGTGGACAGAGCTGTCTACACCCAGAGAAAGGACTGTGGAGACTGAATGCAGATTAAGGTAAACTCTTTGCTTTACTTTTTTTTCTTTTTTTGTTTTTTTTTTTTTCTCTTTCGTTTTTGGGTGTTTTTTTGCTTCTGTTTCTCCTTTCTCTTGATTCGTTCCATTGGTAATAATTCTTCTTTACAACTTGACTACTGTGTAAATAATTTCAATGTGAAGTTATATGTACAAGATGTATCAGGTTCCACGCCATCTTGGGGAGATAGGGCGAAGAAAATCTGGAACTCAGGATCATGCAGAACTGAGTGTTGTAAACTAAAAATAAAAAATCTTAATAAGAAAAAGAAAAAAAAGTAATGTACTTTTTTTGCAGTGGTACATGGCACATACTCAAAAACTGACAATGTACTAGGGCATAAAAACCTCAAAATCCAGTGCAGAAAGGCAGAAATAGTCAATGCATCCTTTTCAAAACATTATGCAATAACAATTATTTGTAATAAAGAACCATGGAAAGATAAACTAAAAACTAATTGGAAACTAAATAACCTATTCCTAAAACATGAGTGGGTCAAAGAACAAATCATAGAAACAATTAATAACTTCATTGAAGAGAATGGCAATAATGAGACAACATACCAAAACTTATGGGATACAGCAAATATAATAGAGAAAAAGGAGGTCAATGAATTGGCCATGCAACTGAAAATGCTAGAAAACAAAAAAACTGAAAATCCTCAATTAAACACCAAATTAGAAATACTGAAAACCCGAAATCAAGAAAACTATTGAAGTAATAAACACAACTAAGAGCTGCTTTTATGAATAAACCAATAATATTGATAAACTTTTGGTCAATTTGATTAAAAAAAAGAAAGAAGAAAAGCAAGCCACCAGTATCAAAAATGAAAAGGATGCATTCACCTCAAACGAAGAGGAAATTAAAACAATAATTAAGAATTATTTTGCCCAAGTGTATGCCCATAAATTTGACAACCTTATGGGAAATGGACAAATAATTACAAAAATATAAATTGCCAGGGCAGCTAGGTGGACATACTACCTGTGTGACCTTGGGCAAGTCACTTAACCCCAAGTGCCCTACCTTCCCCTCTGCAAAAAAATAAAATGTGTGTGTGTGTGTGTGTGTGTGTGTGTGTGTATATATACACACACACATAGAAAAGGATCAAAAATAAACCCATCTCAGAAAAAAATTCAGCAAGCCATCAATGAAGTCCCTAGGAAAAAATCTCCAGGGACAGATGGATTTACATGGGAATTCTGCTGTTCTAGAATTGATTCAGAGCCATTTTTTATAGATTTTTGGAGGACTCGGCAGGGAGGTCACGCATGTCCCTGCTTTCCATCTGCCATCTTGGCACCGCTCCCTCTACATGGGAATTCTATCAAACATTTAAAGTACAATAAATTCTAATGCTTTATAAAGTATTTCGGGAAATAGGTGAAGGAGTCCTACCAAATTCTTTTTTTGACGCAAATATGGTACCAATACCTAAACCAGGAAGAGTCAAAACAGAGAAAGAAAATTATAGACTAATTTCCCTAGTAAATATAGATGCAAAAATTTTAAATAAAATGTTCACAAAACAATAATACACTAGGACCAGGTAGGATTTATTCCAGAAATGCAGGGCTGGTTTAATATTAGAAAAACTGTCAGCACAATTGATCATATCAACAACAAAACTAGCAGAAACTACATGATTATCTCAATACATACAGAAAAAGCTTTTGACAAAATACAACATCCATTCCTATTAAAAAAAAACAATAAAAACCATAAGAATAAAAGGAATCTTCCTTAAAATTATAAGTAGCATATCACTAAAACCATCAGCAAGCATTATATGTAATGGGGATAAGTTAGATGCATTCTCAATAAGATCAGGGGTGAAACAAGGATGTTGATTATAAACCCTATTATTCAATTTCGTACTAAGAAATGTTAGCTTAAGCAATAAGAGAAAAAGGAATTGACAGAATTAGAACAGGCAAAGAAATTAAGTTATCACTCTTTGCAGATGATATGACACTTTACTTAGAGAATCAAGTAAAAAGCTACTTGAAATGATAAAAAAACTTTAGCAAAGTTGCAGGATATAAAATAAACCCACATAAATCCTCAGCATTCCTATATATTAGTAACAAAGCCACACCACAGCAAGAGATAGAAGGAAAAACTCCATTTAAAGCTACGGTAGACAATATAAAATATTTGGGAGTCTACCTGCGTAGACAAACCCAGGACCGATATGAACACAATTACAAAACACTTTTCATACAAATAAAAGTCAGATCTAAATAAATGGAAAAAAACATCAGTTGCTCATGGTTAGGTCAAGTTCATATAATAAAAGTGACAATTCTAACTAAATTAATCTACTTATTCACTGCCATAACAATTGAACTACCAAAAATTATTTTACAGAGCAGGATAAAATAATAACAAAATTCATCTGGAAGAACTAAAGGTCCAGAATATCAAGGAAATTAAAGAAAAGAAATGTTAGGGAAGGTGGCCTAGCCATACCAGATATTAAACTGCACTATAAAGCAGCAGTCATCAAAACTACCTGGTACTGGCTAAGAAACAGAGCTGGGAATCGGTAGAACAGGTTAGGTACACAAGACTCAATAGTCAACAACTATAGCAATCTACTCTTTGACAAACCCAAAGAATCCAGCTTCTGGGCTGAGAATTTGCTATTTCAGAAAGACTGCTGGGAAAATTGGAAAACGGTATGGCAGAAAGTGAGCATAGACCAATATCTTACACCATATACACAGGAAAGTCAAAATGGGTTCATGATTTAGGAATAAAGGCTGATACTATAAGCAACTTGGGAGAGAAAGGAATACTTTCCTTGTCACATTTAGGTGAAATAGAAGATTTCATGACCCAACAAGAGATACAGAGCATTAAAAATGCAAAATGGATAATTTTGATTATGTCAAATTGAAAAGTTTTATGGATAAAGAAAAAAATGCTCTAAATCACTACTGATTAGAGAAATGTAAATCAAAACAACTCTTAAGTAGCACATCTCTCCTGTCAAATTGGCTAACATGACAAAACAGGAAAATGTTAAACTCTGGAGAGGATGTGGGAAAATTGGAACACTGTTACACTGCTGGTGGAGTTGTGAACTGATCCAGCCACTCTGGAGAGCAATTTGGAACTATGCCCAAAGGGCTACAAAAATGTCCACACCCTTTCACCCAGCAATACCACTTCTAGGGTTGTATCCCAAAGAGATCACACAAGTGGGAAAAGGACTCTTATGTACGAAACTGTTTATAGAGGCTCTTTTTGTAGTAACAAAGAATTGGAAATCGAGGGGATGCCCATCAGTACATTACTTTTTATCCCCTTTCAATTTTCTCCAGATCTCCATCCTATCTACCTTTTCTAAAATTCTATTCACCTGCTTAATGTCATTCTTTTTTATTTTGAGGTTAGATTTATCGAGTTCAGAGAGGGGGAGACTGATGTCTCCCACTAGTGTAGCTTTGCAGTCTATTTCTTCCTGTAACTTTCTCAACTTCTCCTCTAAAAAATTTTTATCCAATACCACTTGGTGCATATATGTTAGGTAATGATGTTGCTTCATTGTCTATGTTACCATTTAGCAGGATATAGCGTCCTTCCTTAGCTCTTTTAATTAGATGTATCTTTGTTTTTGCTTTGTCTGAGAGGAGGATTGCTACCCCTGCTTTTTTTACTTTAGCTGAAGCATAATATATTCTACTCCAGCGTTTTACCTTTACCCTGTATGTATCCCCGGGTTCCATATGTGTTTCTTGTAAACAACATATTGAAGGATTACAATTTTTAATCCATTCTGCTATCTGCCTCCATTTACATCTTGCTAAAAGGTACCAAAAACGATTAAGTAACATCAATACTAAACATATATGCGCCAACTGGTAAAGTATCTAAGTTCTGAAAGGCCAACTTAAATGAGTTACCAGAGGAAATACACTATAAAACTATACCAGTGGGGGCCCTCAACCTTCCCCTCTCAGAATTAGATAAGCCCAACTAAAAAGTAAACAAGAAAGAAGTTAAGGAAGTGAATAAAATTTAGAAAAGTCAGACTGCTAGACTTTAGAGAAACTGAATGAGAATAGAAAGGAATATACGTTATTCTCAGTAGAACATGGCATTTCAAGAAAAACTGCCTGTGGATTAGCAGAGGTTCCAAACTTACTTAGCCTATTTCAAAAAAAATATTAATAATTACTTAGCACACCCCTGGAAATCTACTATCTTTAATGCTTTAATGGCTTCTTACAAATTTACATCATTTAAAAAACCTAAGTTTTTAAAAATGACACATCTTCAAACCAATAATGTATTGTAAATTTGTCGGATTTCCCCTGAATTGAAATTTTGATGATGCAATATTGTGTCATGTAAACAACAATATTCTATTATAAACAAATCATTATAGGCACATATTCATGCCAATGCATGCTAGTCTTCCATGAAATGTACAACATGTTCACCAGCCAACACCGGCTCACCTGCCAACACTTGCTTGTTAAGATGTATTGATGGACTTCACCAATAAACTGTTTGTGAGCTCAGACCCTGGAGGACAAGCTAAGCATCCAGTCTTCAAGGTCTGGCAAGGAGAGCTTGGCCAAAAAGCAAAGGCGAGGAGTGACTTCTATGGATGTGGGGTAAGGGCGCTAGGCATGGATAAAGAGAGCAAAGACAAGACCCTACAGGACAGAGACAAATGAGTTAAGTGGTCATCTTTGTGACTCAGGGATCATCAGGGAAAACTGTACAAAAAAGCACAGGGGCGGGCAGCACTTGCATGGGAGGGAGCAGGGGTAGATAGTGCCTTGAATCAGTTCAAAACACAGGAGAGAGCAGGGCAGTACTGTTACTAGGATTTCAAATTTCCTGCCTATTTTTGTCAGGAAACATTCCATAGGTAGGGGATTGTCAGCCTCATACAAAATCCTTTTTGTCTATGGAAATGGCCTCTTTGGCTGATGTTGGCCAAGTCTGAGGACAGAGTGCACTCACCTGGGCTGGGGGTCTGCAGCTCCCAGGGGCCATTCCCTCTGGCTCCACCCTCCCTGCTTGGGCCAGGCCTTGGTCCTCTGCAGGCTGAAGGATCTCAGAGGGGCAAAGGTCTTATTCTGTTCTTCCAGGACAGGAGGGTGACCTAATGGGATTTACCGAGGGTCAGGCCATGCCCTCAGACTCCACCTACAGGTAGGATAGGGCTTGCAAAAGATTGTCCCACCCTCTCCTGCTCCTTCTCTTCAGTCCTTTTCCCCTCCCCCACCCTCCTTCAGAGAACCAAGAGGCAGAAAGGGCTTGGGGTCCCAGGTGGGATGAGACAGTCAGAGCCTCAATGGCTCCTGAATCAGAGATCTCCCTCCAGTTGGTTTTCTGCCCTCCCTGCCTCCCCTCTCCCCAACTAACACACTGACACATTATCTAGACAACAGACTAACTGCTTCATCTAGGAAGGAGGGAAGCTAAGGAAGGCTGGGGATGGGCACAACTCTGGGGAGGAGCCACGAGGATAAGCCTGAGGCTCAGAGACCAAATCCAGTCTGGATTCAGCCACCAGGCAGGGGGCAGGGAAGCAGGAGGCCTGGGGCAGGGGAGCCCAAGTGGGCTCTGGGAGGGAGATATTCTAACACAGATCATGGCACATAGGTCAGGGACCCTGGAGAGACAGAAGGGCTCCAGGAGGACACTGAGCCTCGTAGAGCAGGAGGACTAACTAGAACCTGGGGAGGACTCCGGGGATCCGCTAGGAGAGCTTGCGCCTGGAATCCCTCAAAGGACACCAGACACAGGGAGCCAGTGCCTGGGATCTGAGAAGGAACCAGCCCAGGAGCTAAGGGGGAGGCAGGCAGGAGATTTGGTTCCACTATCCAAAGCAGGGTCCTCAGGGTAGGCAGAACTTTCGGGTCCTTACAGGGGGCTTGGTCTGAAGGAAAGACAACTTAATCTCTAACTAAAGCTGGGCCAGGGAGACAGGATTCCTGGGTCCTGGTGGGAAGATTCTTTGGTCCCCAGGGTGTAAAGTTCGCATTTGGGGAAAAGGTGACCCAATGGTATGTCTGGGGAGGGTCTCACCCTGGATGTTTGGGAAGTGATCGGGAGTCTAGAAAGAGTTAGGGTTGCGAGCTTGTCCAGTAGCCAGGCCTGGAAGGGAGGATCACTCCAGACCGACCTGGAGGGCGCTTACCACGTGGTCAGAGGAAGAGAAGGAGATCCCAAGGTAGGGACAGGCAGTAGGAACCAGCACATCTGTAAGGGGCTGGCTCACACCTACCTGGGATCTGCACCCACAGAGTTGGCGTCCAGAAGGCAGAGATCTCAGGTCCAAGAGAAGGCAGAGAGATCTCAGCTGTGAGGGACGAAGGCAGAAAGCTCTCGAATCGGAGGGGGGGAAGGCAGAGTGATCTGGGCTCCAAGGAAGACGGAGATCGTTCAGCTATAACGGAAGTAAGCAGCCCAATCTCAATGCAAGTTCCTGTTTTCAGCCAACCCTCTCGGGAAAGGGCCACCCACGCCCTCCACCCCCCACCCAGCAGCCTCTAAGGCCCCCAGGACGGGCCGTTTTCTCCAATCACTCCCACTGCCAGGAGCTCAGGAGCCTGCCTGCCTCTCCTCCCAAGCCCAGCCCTCCGTCACATGGAATGCCTTGGCCACAGGGATGAGCCCTCTCCTGCCCTAGACCCCGCCCACGGCTCTAAACTCCACCCCGGGGCTCCTATTCCTCCAGGGCCACCATCCACCAGACTGGCCAGCTCTGAGAGCTCCTCCTTCCCATCACTAGCACCTGATTCGGGATGTTAGGAGGTGGGAGGTGGAGATCAAGGAAGAGGCAACCTGGAGATTTCCAGGAGAGCGAGTGATTCACCGCAAGACAGGGCTTGGTTTCAGAGTGGAGGTTGTTCACCAAATGCAGTCAGGCTGGTTAGCACATTTCTCTAATTTCAATTAGAATGGAGCTCATTTACCGGCAGATCCCGGGAGGATAATCGGGGTGTTTGACCCTCTAAGGGCAGATCCACCGGTAATGTAAAATACACTTAAGGTGATGTGGTTAGGAGCTGAATGAGAATTCAATGTAAAGGGATCAGAATTACCCCGTTGTAGTCTGTTTGCATTCAGTCTACAGGGTGAAAGGGCTACGTGGAGAAAGTGGGTTTTACATCTGAGACAATTCTAACTGACATGAACAACTCAACTGATGCTACTCGACCGGAATTTTGTTTCATGTATTAAGACTGTAACATTTTTATGTTCTTCTCATGCTTTAAATTTTGCTTATTTGAAGATAGGAGGGAAGCCATCACATAAATCAGGCTCTGATAATCATTTAGCATCAGTTTAGTAACATAAAGAAGGGTCAGAACCTGAACTAGTAATCAACCAGGAGAAGAGCCTGGACCTAGCAGCCTCTTTGTTCTCTGAGTTTGCTCACGGATGCCTCTCCCTATGTCAGCAAGCCCAGATGGGGCTGACTTAAGAGCATTCTTTCCTCTGTCTATGGCCATTAAGGATGAGACCCTTAACCTGAGACACTGTCTTGAATAATGGGACTTTTTCTTATCTTACTATTTTATGGACATATACTATGTTCTGGCATGTTAATGGCAAAGCAAACACAGATGGCCTGGATCGTAGTTTCAATTGACACTTTGTCAGTTTGTCAACTCTCTTACCCTATTGTATTTAAAATCTATCCAATTAACAAATTCCTTTTTTATACTGTGATTAAAAATACATGGAGATCCTGAATTTGAGTGACACAGATGCTGAGTTGGGGCTGTCCTGAAATGCTTTGAAGCCTTCTCATTCTTTTGTTCAGTAGTCAGACCTTATGCTCTGGCTCCTTGTATGTACAAGTCCACTAGCTTCACTAGCTTTGAGGGAATAAACAATATGTATCTACACATCACCTGGCTTCTTTGCCTCCTTTAACCAAATGTTCAGGTCAACAGCTCTTAATTTGAAAAAGTCTTCTACTAGCTGCACTCCTCCAGGCTCTCACAAGGAGGTTGCCCTTGTCTTTGCCAAGGTCAGCCCTCTGCATGGGTATTTGATCCCAGCCTATCCTGTCTTCTCCAACAGTGTGCAGCCTCAAGAACCTTGCTCTACCAGCTGGTTCCTTTCCTGCTGCCTTCAAATACACCTGCCTCCTCCATCCAAGAGGGACCCTTTACTAGACCCTCTCCAGCCCTTAAGCTATCTTGCTCTCTCGCCTCTTTTTCTTAACCAACCTTCTTGGAAAATCAGTCTGAACTCTGTGCTATCTCCCATCCTCCTACAAAATTGTTCTCTTGAAAATTAGCAATGAACTCTAAATGGCCCAGTCTGGTGGCCTTTTCTCTGAACTGGACATTGTAGGGCACTCTCTCCTCCTGGATTCTCACTCCTCTAGGGGTTTTGTCTGCTCCCTTCCTGTCTGACCACACTTTTTCACTCTTCTTTGATGGACCATGCACCCCAGCCCAGCCCAAACAGTGCATGTTCCCCAAGCCTCCATCCTGGCTCCTTGGCTATTTTCCCTCTTGGATTGACTTAATTATCATCTCTAGGAACCTCAGTGCCTTCTCTGTACTTCAGTCCCATCACCCATTCCCTTTTGGAAATTTACAACTCCTGCTCAAACCTGAACACCAATTTTTTTGTCAGGCACCTTCCCTCTCTTCCTAACTTCCCTCTTCCTTTGGAAGGCACCACCCTCTTTCAGCCTCCCAAATTCACAAGGCTGTCTTTATTCCACAATCCTCTCTTTCATATCCAGTTAGGAGCCAAATCTCACCTTCACTATGTTCACTCCATCTTTCATCATGAGATTTTGGGGATTTATTTATGATACTTAAAGACAATTGGCAAGAATGTAGTTTGGTTAAGTTCCACTTTTAAGGATTTATTTTTTCTTTAAGGCTGAATAAGGGATATCTGTAAGTTTAGAGGTTTCCAACTAATTTACTTTGTGAAAGTTTAGTGATTGGCTTTGTAACATCAGGACAAATTTTAAGCTGCTTTTAAAGAAAGAGAAATACTTTAGGTAGGAATGTTTAAGTAAAAAAATCTTTTATGTACATGTTAAAGGAAAGGCCTCTTGTGTGATTTTTAGAAGGTCTCATAAACTTTACTTGTAAGCCAATTTATTGCAGTAATTTGATGGAATTGATGCCAACTGTGGCAAGATCTACTGTGACTAGTGACTGTATTGTTTGAGGAGAAAGCTTCTTGGGGACCCTGAATATTCTTTTGGACTTTCATTCTTAGGTCTGCTGTGTCTTTGGACTGATCCTAATTGGGTGCCTTAAGAAACACGTCCACAGTCAGCATCTCAATGGAAGCAATAGCTGAGATCTAAGGCTACTGAATATCTGTCCCTGGGAATCACGTAGGGAGGGTGCCTTGGGAAGGCTAAGCTTAGTTGAACTCTTCTTAATTTCCCCATACAAGAAATCTCTGCATCTGGTTCCATATGCCTGGCTACTTATAATGGCGGAGACCCTCAGAACCAGTTCTGATTCTGTTATGATCATGTCCGTGCTCATAACTCTCATAGGAAATTTCTACTGTCAGAATGGGCAAACGGTGGAAGTTCCTTTGGCAACACTGGATCTAATAGTTTTTAGATCAATACTGAGGCATCTAGGTTACTGTAACAAGCTGCAAGGGAGAAAGAACTTGCTAGTTGCATCTGCATTTGCAGCCATTCCAGGTCCTGAGCAAGACTTAAATTAGTGCTTGAACTTGTCATATGTATAACGTTCAGTTCCTGAAGTATCTCATTCTTTCAGAATGTTATGAGTAGTGTTAGACAAAGGTAGAGAACCTTGTGAAACAAAGACGTAAATCTATTAAGTTGTGAGGTTAAAGTCAGGACATCTTTTATTTATGGTTTAAGAAGTAGGATTTCAGTACAGTCAGCTATGTTAGTGAAGAGTAGTAACTTATGAGCTATCTTATGTTAACTTAATAAGAAATCTGATTTTATTTATATTTGGTATTTCATCTACGATTGGAATCTGTGTCTAGGGCATGTTCTTAATGTATGCACACTACTTGTGTCACCTTAATGATGTTCCATGTTTTCTTTTCCCAATTATATTTATTTACTTTGAAATTTTTTCTTTTTATTAATTTTCATTTTTAACCTTCACTTCCACGAGTTTGAGATCCAAATTTTCTCCACATCTCTCCCCTCACACCACCCCAAGATAGCCTGCATTCTGATTACTGCTTCCCCCAATCGGCCCTCCCATCTACCACTCCTCCCCCCCCCCCCATTCCCTTGTTCCCATCCCTTCTATTTTCCTGTAGGGAAAGATAGATTTCTATACCCCATTGCCTGTGTGTCTTATTTCACAGTTGCGTGTAAAAACAATTTTCCACATTTGTTTTAAAAATTTTGAGTTCCATGTACTCTCCCTTCCTCCTACCCCATGCAGCCTCATAGATAAGGCAAGTAATTCGATATAGGTTGTACATGTGTAGTCATGCAAAACACTTCTATGATAGTCACATTATGAAAGACTATATTTCCCTCCCTCATGTCCTGCCCCATATATTATGTTCTCTCTTTTCACCCAGTCCCTTCTCAACAGTGTTTGCTTCTGAGACCCCCTCACCTAATCTACCCTCCCTTCTATCACCCCCTGTATCACCAATGTGATACCCACAGAGGCTGCTATGAATATGCAGGTGAATTCCCAAGTTTGAATCACAAGATATAACAGACTCTCTTCATTCAAGACAAAACCAAAACATTTATTCCAACACCAGAAAGCCAACTCTGCCATAGGAACAAAGAAACCTATACACATAGTCAATGCTGGCTGCTTGACTGTGCTCCTCTAAGACTGGTGGAACAGACCTTTCCCTTCAACCTCCCAGGTTGTCTTGGGTTGGAAATTTGTTTCAATCTGTCATTTTGTGTGTCTTCTGCCCTAGAATTTGTTAAGAGTCATTTTTACATGCATTTGCAGGGCTTCTGGGGAGAGCTCAAGCAAGTCCCTGGTTTTACTCCACCATCTTGGCTCTACCCCTCTATTCCCATTTTAAGGGGATTCAGTGAGCAGTAGTCCATGTTTAAATCCATTTGGACTTGGCTAATAACTGACCATGTTTTACCATAGACAACTTTTCATATAACCTGTTCTCTGTATAGATTCTGGGAGTATTATATTTATGCATACCATCCCAAGTCTTCTGTTGTTAGTTAATAACTTCTTTAAGCAAGTTTGAAAGAGCTTGCTATTTGGATCTGAATTTGTAGTCATTCCATGTCCTAAGCCAGCATTAAATTAATGCTTGAACTTGTCATATGTATAAGATTCAGTTCCTGAAGTATCTCATTCTTTTCTTTCCCTTTTTCCTCACTACTTTTACCCTCCCATCTAACCACCCCCTTTTCTTCACCATTCCCCCTCCTCCTGCATCCTTTTCAGATCATGATGCAATAAAGATCATATGCAATAGAGGGCCATGGAAATATAAACTGAAAATAATTGGAAATGAAATAATGTAATCCTAAAGAATGGGTGGATGAAACAAGAAATTATAGGTTAAGACATAACTTGTCCAGGAACACATAGCCAGTAAGCATCAGAGGCTGAATTTGAACTGAGGTCTTGTGAACTCACAGACAGCCCTCTATCCATTATGCAACCCAGCGGACTAAAACATCATTACAAAAATAAATGTCCAACAAATACCAAAATATTTACAGAGGGACTTTCTGTGCCAGCCAACATCACGAGGCAAGGTGAGTACCAATCATCTGAGGGATGGTGGAAGAATACCATGGAATATTTTAGGAAAGTCATAAGAAAACTTAGGATTCCAGAAAAAAAATTGAAGCCATTTTCAGGGCTTCATAGACAGTATAAAATATGTGATGTCTAATGAGGTCTGTGCTGCAGGAAGAGGCCTTCTCTCAGTAATTAAATCCATAAATTTTATCTCCAGCAAGATTTCTCAAATGGAGATGCGTGGATGAGCTCCAGGTGAAACCCTTCCCACAATCCTTGCTTTCGTAAAGCTTCTGTCAATAGCTAAAATTGTGTTGTCTAGTGATCTCAATCTTCCAGGGAATAGCAGGAGCTCATTGAGCACCTTCTTAAGTGTTCTCTACAGAATGAAGTATGATGTAAAAGAAGAGATGGTCTCTGCCTTAGTCCCTATAGGGCTTGTTCCCAAGAAGAATTCTGTGATGTCTAATGAGCGCTGTACTCCATTTGGATGCCTTTCCACATTCATGACAGGGACAGGATTTGTATCTCCTGTCAATTCTGGTGAGAAATAAGAGATGCCTTTAGCCTGAATGATTTTCCATGTTGATCATATTAATGAGATTTATTCTCTAGTAAATATGCTCTGATGTTTAGTCAGGGAAGAGCATGCAATAAAAGGTTTACCACATTCTAGACTCTCCTAAGATTTCTCTCCAGTGTGGATTGTCTCATGTACAGCAAGGTCACAGTAATGTTTGAATGCCTTTTCACTTTGAACACAGTCATCTCCAGTGTGGATTTTCTGATGTTTAACAAGACCAGAATTACATCTGGAAATCTTTCCACACTGACTACATTCATAAGGTTTCTCTTGAATGGATTTTCTGATGTTGAGTAAGCTTCAAGCTACAACTGAAAGCATTTCCACATTGATGGCATTCATAAATTTTCTTTCCAGTGTGGATTCTCTGATGTGCAGCAAGATCAGAGCTCTGTGTGAAGGCCTTTCCACACTGTTTACATTCAGAAGGTTTCTCTCCAGTGTGGATTCTCTGATGTGTAGTAAGATAGGGCTTCTTTGTGAAAGCATTCATACACTGTTCACAGGTTTCTCTCCAGTATGGATTCTCTGATGTGCAGTAAGATTGCTCCTGTGTGTGAAAGCCTTTCCACACTGTTTACATTCATGAGGTTTCTCTCCAGTGTGTTTTCTGATGTGCAGCAAGATGGGAACTCTGTGTGAAAGCCTTTCTACACTGTTTGCATTCATAAGGCTTTTCCCCAGTGTGGATTCTCTGATGTACAGCAAGAACAGAGCTCTGTGTGAAAGCCTTTCTACACTGTTTGCACTCATAAGATTTTTCTCCAATGTGGATTTTCTGATGTTTAGCAAGACTGGCACTGCAACTGAAAGCCTTTCCACATTGATAACATTCGTACAGTTTTTCTCTAATGTGGATTCTCAGATGTACATCTAGGTCAGAGGTATTTCTAAAAGCCTTTCTGCATTGATTACATTCATAAGGTTTCTCTCCACTGTGGATTTTCTGATGTACAGCAAGAACAGAGCTCTGTGTGAAGGCCTTTCTACACTGTTTGCATTCCTAAGATTTTTCTTCAGTGTGGATTCTCTGATGTTTAGCAAGATGGGAACTCTGTGTGAAAGCCTTTCTACACTGCTTGCATTCATACAGTTTCTCTCCAGTGTGGATTCTCTGATGTACATCAAGATAGTTCGCGCAACGGAAAGCCTTTCCACATTGATTACATTCATAAGGTTTCTCTCCAGTGTGGATTCTCTGATGTGCAGCAAGATTGTTCGTGCAACGGAAAGCCTTTCCACATTGATTACATTCATAAGGTTTCTCTCCAGTGTGGATTTTCTGATGTGCAGCAAGATTGTTGCTGCGAATGAAAGCCTTTCCACATTGATTACATTCATAAGGTTTCTCTCCAGTGTGGATTCTCTGATGTGCAGCAAGATTGTTCCTGCAACTGAAAGCCTTTCCACACTGATTACATTCATAAGGTTTTTCTCCAATGTGGATTCTCAGATGTACATCAAGGTCAGAGATACTTCGAAAAGCCTTTCTGCATTGATTACATTCATAAGGTTTCTCTCCACTGTGGATTCGCTGATGTACAGCAAGATGGGAACTCTGTGTGAAAGCCTTTCCACACTGCTTGCATTCATAAGGTTTTTCTCCAGTGTGGATTCTTAGATGTGCAGTAAGTTCAGAGGTACTTCTAAAAGCCTTTCTGCATTGATTACATTCATATGGTTTCTCTCCACTGTGGATTCTCTGATGTACAACAAGATCGTTCTTGCAACGGAAAGCCTTTCCACATTGATTACATTCATAAGGCTTTTCCCCAGTGTGGATTTTCCGATGTTTATCAAGATTGTTGCTGCAACTGAAAGCCTTTCCACATTGATTACATTCATAAGGTTTCTCTCCACTGTGGATTCTCTGATGTGCAGCAAGATGGGAACTCTGTGTGAAAGCCTTTCTACACTGCTTGCATTCATAAGGTTTTTCTCCAGTGTGGATTCTTAGATGTACAGTAAGTGCAGAGGTACTTCTAAAAGCCTTTCCACATTGATTACATTCATACGGTTTCTCTCCACTGTGGAGTCTCTGATGTGCAGCAAGATCGTTAGTGCAACGGAAAGCCTTTCCACATTGATTACATTCATAAGGCTTTTCCCCAGTGTGGATTTTCCGATGTTTATCAAGATTGTTGCTGCAACTGAAAGCCTTTCCACATTGATTACATTCATAAGGTTTCTCTCCACTGTGGATTCTCTGATGTGCAGCAAGATGGGAACTCTGTGTGAAAGCCTTTCTACACTGCTTGCATTCATAAGGTTTTTCTCCAGTGTGGATTCTTAGATGTACAGTAAGTGCAGAGGCACTTCTAAAAGTCTTTCTGCATTGATTACATTCATACGGTTTCTCTCCACTGTGGATTCTCTGATGTGCAGCAAGATCGTTAGTGCAACGGAAAGCCTTTCCACATTGATTACATTTATATAGTGTCCTGCCAGTGTGAATATTATGATGTTTAATAAAAAATGAGTGTTCACTAAAAGCTTTATCACATTCTTCACACTCATGAGGTTTCTCTTCATTATGAATTTTTTGATGGTAAATAAAGGGAGACTGTTGACTCAAGTCTGTCCCACATTGATGACAATCATAACGTTTGTCTCCCATGTGGATTCTCTGAAGTCCAGCACAGATTTGTCTCCCTGTGACGTCACAAGGAGCATCACTCCTGAATCTTGGCTCATGAGTTTCTTCCCCAGAAAAAATTAGCTTCACAGTAGTTTCTTTCATTTCAGATCTAACCTCTCCTTCTGCAAGAAACAAACAATAAAACATATATACAGACATGCATGTACATACATACATAATTGTAATCCATTACTTCCATTGGGAGAAAGTTAACTAACTCATCTACATCCTATTTCCTCAAAATAAGAAAAAAGTCTTCAAAGTTCAACGGACAGAATCAATCACTGAAAATGCCATTAGCTCACATCTGCAAGATAACTTGATTTACAAAGAGCTTGACACACAATCACATCGGATTCTCACAAATACCTAGGACTCCAGCAGACCATTCTCCGTACATTCACAGCTCTGGCCGTGAGCACAGAATGGCTGAGGGACAGAGACTAGAACTCCAACCCTACAACTGGGCATGATCTCTCCATCTTACTAGACAGCTTTTCTCCCCTGAGTTTTCTTTTTAAGAAACATTATTTTATTGTTACATGTTGACTTCTTTTCTCCTTCTCTTCATGTCTTCCTATTGCACAAGAAACAATAATATTGACATTAGGCCAATTAACAATCCAGCAATAGGGATTTAAGTGTTCAACTGAAAAACAGAGTCAATCAATGTGGCAAACTTCACTGTTGCCTTATTTTAAGAAACTGCCACAGCCACCGCACCCCCACCCCCCATCACTCAGCAGCCATCAGTACCAGGCCAGACCCACCATCAGCAACAAAATTAAGGATCACTGAAAGATCCAATGGTAGACAGCTTTTATTAGCAATAAAACATTTTAAACTTAAGGTATATCCACTCATTTAGACATAAGAGTATCATGCATGTAATAGACAACAGTCTATTGCAAACATAACTTTTACATGCAGAGTAACCAAAAAATTTACGTGACTCATTTTATTGCAGTATTTGCTTTACTATGGAGCTCTGGAACACAACCCACCCACAATATCTCTGAGATGTGCCTGTATTGTAGTCATTCTTCTTTTGATTTTGACTCTTTCTTCCCTAATCCTACCCTGCTTCTCAAAGTGTCACTAGCCTCACTCCTTGAGTTCTCATATATCCCACTGAATTAGACGTCTTTCCATTTCTAAGCTCTCCTTTCACTGGATAGGCTAAGAGTGACATTCCCAAGCTGTTACTTCTTCTCAACCATCTCCATATTCATATGCCAGATTGCAGGCTCCTTGACAACAGGGACTAGTTTTCCCCTTCCAAAACCTGGAAGTGCTTAATCCATGCTTATTGACTGACTGACTAGGCCCAGGGTTGACATCAGGCCCCAGGTTGCACCTTGCTCCCTGTACTCTGCTCTCTGTCTTATTTGGCAAATGCAGGTTCTGGCCTCAGGCCTCTTTCTGGTTTTTTCTTTCACCTTATCCCTTATGTTGAGTGACACCTATCTGGTTCTAACCCTGACGGGACCTGACCAAAGAGAAAATCACAGAGACTTCTTCTGAGGCTCCTGAAGCATCTCATACTATGGGACACCTGGGAATTTCTACCTCCTATTTCCCCAAACTAAGAGTAGCTGTCACCTCAAAGAATGTGGCCAATGATGCTCCAAGAATGGGCCAGAGATTGGCCTCAGAGATGAAGCAAGGGGCACAGGTTGATGATTTACATAAAGCATAGCCTTAGATTAATTCTAAGTAAGGCAGCAACCTTTGCAATGACTTAGATGCCGCTGAATGGAGAAAGAAAATCATACAACCAGGCTGCCTGGGTCCACTATACATCTTGGCTAAATAATCTTCTCAGTGTGTCCCTCACTGTGGCAAAGCTGTCCTTTGACATCTCCCTACTGACTCCCTTGGGGCAGCTACATGGTGCAGGGGATAGAGTACTGGTCAGGAAGACAAGTTCAAATCTAGCCTCAGACACATGCTAGCAGTGTGACCCTGGGCAAGACATTTAGGCCTGCTGGCCTCAGTTTCCTCATCTGTAAAATCAGCCAGAGAAGGAAATGGCAAACCACTCCATTATCTTTGACAGAAAAACTCCAAACTGGGTCATGAAGAGTCAGAAACAACTGAAATGACTGAGCAACCTCAAAACTGACTCACTGCCCCATTCAGCACAGCAGCTTTTCAAATAACTTTCATTCTTCCCCAACACTCCCTTATTGCTTGTGTCCAGTCTCCACTCCACCCCCCCCCAACTCCTCAGCAGAGAAATTTGCTGTCTGTGTCACTGAAAAAATGGATACTTATCAAGACCTATCTCATCCTCCGTATCTCCCATAAATCAAGGGCCTTTTTTTCCTTTATGACACCACTATCAGATGAAATGGTCTCCCTTTGCTTGCTACAGCAAACTCCTTTCCAAGTGTAAATCACCCCATTTCAGCTCGCCATTGTCCTCAGCATGCTGCCTCTGCAGCATCCCCATTATTTCACTACTTTTCATTCTCTCCTGCACTAATGACTCCTTCCCTATTGCCACAAATCAAACCCTTTCTCTCTAATCCTCAAAACACAGTCACTTGATCCCTTCAACCCAAGAGATATTTTCTCATTATCTTCTATTTCTTGGCTAAGCACCTGGAGAAACCCATTTACAACTGGTGTCTCCAACTCCTTTACTTTGCTTTCCATGAAACTCCCTGCAGTCTAGCTGCCAATCTCATGGTTCAATGGAAACTCCTCTCTCCAAAATAACCAAAAATCTCCAGCTTGCTAAATCCACTGGCCATTTCTTCATCCTCATCCTTCTTGACTTCTCTGCAGCCTTTAGACAGTCAATCAGCCTTCTCCTGCCTCTCTCTTAGTGAGGCTCTTCTCCAACCTAAGCTCCTTCTCTTTCCCCCAACCCTCCCCTCTTCCTACTCTCCTAAGGCTCTCCAAGACACCATTCCAATAGTGCAGGCTCACAAATGAGGTGTCATGTTCTCCTCACTGACTCTCACACATTCATACTTCTGATCCTGATATTCAATCTGCTGCAAATCCTAGGATTCCACCAAGGTAACATTTCTCCCACATATACCCTTCTCTCTCAGCATTGCCCCTGTCTCTGTTCAAGCCCCAATCACGTCCTACCTGAGGTGCTGTCTCAACTCTACCCTCACTCCACTCATTCCTCCATCCACCCACTTATCAAAGTTCATCTTCATGAAGTTCTGGACTGACCATGTCAGCACGTACTCAACAAACTTCTGTGGCTCCCTAGCAAAAGAATTAAAAAGAAAATCCTCTCTAGGGCTGTTAATCACCTGCGCCAATAATCATCTGCCCTTCGCCTACTCATTCACCTTATATCCCCACCAAGTATGGAATCCTACAGTGGTACAGGCCTCCCTTCTCTTCTGTGAACAGGACACTCCACCTCCAGATTCCATAGGCTTTCCTCACCATCCGCCAGCCAAGAATGTTCACCCTGGCTTCCCTGAAGGCCCAGCTAGAGTGCACCTTCCACAATGAGCCTTTCCAGGCCTCCTTCACTTTAGGGCCTTCCCTCTCTCAATGAGCTCCAATTTGTCCTGTCCAGGACAGGTTTCTATATTGTTGTTGGCAGGTTATGTGCCCCGACCTCCAGTCTGGGACCTCCAGGAGAGCATTGGACGTTCCTTATATCTCTATATATTCCTGGAGCTTAGCAGAGGGTCTGGCACATGCCACTTAATAAATGCTCACTGCCTTGAAGTCTAACAAAAAGCCCATGTTAGAAAGCCTAGCCCTTTTTGCACTTTCAGGGGAGATCCATGCCTCCAAATTCCAAACAAGGACTCTATTGGATTGGAGATTTATCACTGGAAGAGAGCTTTAAGATCATGGTGTCCAACTCCCTCATTTTAAAAGGGGGGAAACTGAGACTCAGTGGTTCAGTGATTTGTGCAGGATCCCACTGTTAAAAAGGGTCTCAAAAAGAATTCCAAGTCAGACCTTCCTGCCCCAGGTCGAGCACTTGCTTCACCCCCACACCCAGAAGCCTCTTGATATCCCAGCTCTCATATACCTGCTTTCCCCTCACTCACCTGGACAGCAGTTTCTCAGGCTTTCTTGCTCCAGCAGCCATGGGGCTTCCCTTTCCTCCAAATAACAAATCAGATCTTCTCTGGGAACTGGAAGACCTGGGCATGGGGAATCAGGGATGAGGATGGAGGAAAACTTGTAATTTAGGTCTATTTAGGGAAAACAGTGTGCATACAAACCTAGAGAAGCACTCCATCACATTCACACAGATCTGGCTTATTCTCCCATTAATGCCTGTAATGCAAGTAACCCAAACTAGGATGTTCCAGATCAGCCTTGAGCTCCTGAAATTAGATCCTGATGAATCAGCTGTGGCCCTGTCTCCTCCCAGCTCCCCACTCGCTGAAACCTATAAAAACCTTGGGACTCTTCATTCAGGAGTCTTTGCCTCTTCTGGTGAGATTCTCTTGCTGGGGAACTCAATGAACCTTAGTTTGACCAAATTCTGATTCTTGGCCAGTCTGTTATTCCTGCATTGACAGGGGCCTGGAAACAAGGAGCACAGGAGAGTTCCCTGAACTCTTGAAGCAAGGCGTCCATAGTATTAATTTTGGGGAGCTTTAAGGAGAGATGGGGAGAAGATCATGGAGCCAATCTGGAGTCAGAACATTTGGTCTTGGTGCACCTTCTTCATAGGAGGAGGGATTCATTACATAGCTATGATTATCCAGAAATTAGAGGCAGCTGGTAGTGCAGTGGAGAGAGCCCTTGCCTGCAGTAAGGAATACCAGATGTTAAATCCAGCCTCAGACAGTTACTAGCTGCATGCTCCTGCACAAGTCACTTAACCTCTGTTGGCTTCAGATTTCTCAAATGTCCACTGGGGATAATAACATCACCTAACGACATCATATTGTAAAGAAGGCACTTAGCACAACAGCTGGTAAACAGCAGGTGAACAGAAATGCTTGTTCCCTTCCTTCCTTTCCCACCTCCTGGGCTGGAATTTGGGCCAATGTAAAGGAAGATGAAGAACAAATGTGCCCTACCAGGCACAACTAGGAGCTGGGAGCTACAAACTGATACTTCTCACAAAGAACACTATCCTAAATACTTGGCCCCTCCCAAAGAGGAAGAGGGTGTAGGGAAAAGCTGCCTGAGCAGATTTCAGAGATTTGTCAGATAAAATTCATGTCCAGGGAGAGGCTGGACTACATAATATGGATTACTTCCACACCTGAGAGGCTTCAACACTGATCTGAACTTTGACCTCAAGGTACCTAGAATTGGCAAGAGACAATTTCAAGGGCAACCAGGAAACCTCCAGGTTCTCCTCACACAAAGTATTGACCTTTTATAGGAAGACCAAGAAGCAGGAGGACGCTGCCTCTTGGACACAGGAGACCAGAACTTTTCCCAATCCAGTAATTGACAAATGCTCCAAAGCCAGCACACTAAGGTAGGAAGATATTCCCTTTTATTGCCAACTCAGAGCAGCCAGGGGAAGTGTCCTTACCCACGGAGAGCAGGTTCTGGGCATTCACCAGCATGACCTCCTTGTACAACTCCTTCTGAGGATGGTCCAAGAGGCCCCACTCCTCTGGGGTGAAGTCCACAGCCACATCCTTGAATGTCACCAACTCCTAAACCATCAAAAGTCCCATGATTTAGAGCAGAAAGAGACTGCAGAATTCCTAATAGTCTAACCTTCATCAAGCGAGAGGAAGGAAATGAAGGACAGAAAGGGGATTTACCCAAAGGTTGTACCATTGATGAATGTCAGTCAGCACTTGAAACCAGAGTTGTTAAGAGCCGAATGGAATACTGAGAAAAGAAGTTGATGTGGTCACTTGGAATAAAGATGAGAAAGGTCTTACTGCGCAATATGTCACCCTGTGGAATCTCAGACAAATTATGTGTTTTATCTGTGAGGTAGCAAGATATGTGGAAGAGAGAGAAGATGTGAAATTTCTCCCTTATCAAAAATGATAGAAGTTATGTTATACTAAAAGTTGTGTGAGGTATTTGTGAGTGGCAAATGCACTGTATTTGTGGAGAAAGGGGGGCATTTATGTGTGCTTATAGGAAAGAAAGACAAAGAAAAGATCTAGTTCATTTCCTGAGAAGCTGAAACAAAGTCTTTTCTAGATAAAACATGAAAAGGGTTCATAACAGATACTAATTATAATCTAGACTGAACTGAGGGCTATGAGACTTTACAGCCAAATGAAGAACAGTTATCTGCTGTTACATTGATGCTTGAGTATACCCCAGCTATGATGTGTCACAGCCAAAGTGTTTTATGCCTTCACTTTATGATTGCTTTCATTTGTCAACAGCATTTATTTCTTTACCATAATATTTAGTTGCATAGTTGTGTCTTTTTTGTTGATCATTGTGCTCAAAGAGGACCAAATGACATCACTATGTCAAGGTCAAGGTACAGTGTGTCTGACCAAGGTTGATCAGACCAATGCAAGCCTAGAAGGCTCTACCACAGGTTGGGCACAAATAGTCCCTGTGAATATCTGGGGTGGAGATGGCTCTCAATTTGCATATCTCACTATTCTTTTCAAGGACTGTAATTCTGCTTTGCTCACATGACACAGTACATTCTTTGATGCAGGCACCCCATTCTGGGTGGTCCTTTCCCAGTGTCTCCCATATATCACCATTGATTATACAGCTTTTCAGGGAGACCTTGGGAAGGCCTTTGTATCACTTCCTCTGACCACAATGTGAGTGCCTTCTTTACAAGAGTTCTCAGAAAAATAGTGTTTGGGCATTTGTACAACATGGCCAGCCCATCTGAGCTGCACTCTTTGCGGTAGAGAGGGAATGCTTGGCAGTCTAACTTGAGAAAATATCTCACTGTCCAGTACTTTATCTTTCCAGGAGATCTTCATATCCTTTCTAAGACACTTCAAATGGAAGAGATTAAGTTTGCTAGCATGGCGCTGGTAGACTGTCCAGCTTTCATAGGCATACAAGAATAAGGTCAGCACAGTAGCTCTGAAGACCTTAACTCCTCTTCTCTCCCACACTCTCCTTGGCAGCTCCCAAACCCTGAACTATCTTGAACAAAGCAGGCATCAATTCAAAATTAAATATCTTAAATAGAAAATAATCTGAGGTACAATATTTGCTAGTAAGTAATGATTTGATTGTACCAGTTGAGAGGTTACCTTTAAGGTCAACTAATTCCTCAGTAATTTGTGACAGAGCTGTGATTTCCAGAGCTTATTTGTGTAACAGAAGAGGAACAGAAAAATTACAACAATCTCAGGAAACATGTTTTGAACATAATTCAACTGGACAAGGCAGGTCAGATCAATACGTACTCCACATATGTTTTCTTGTCCCAGATTCATCATGTGTCTTTCAAGCTGTCTATTAAATTTAGACTACCCCAGAATTCCTGGTTTTGCAGCTGATGAGTTTTACAACTAAAGTATTATTTAGAGGAGCCTATAGTTTGAAGAAAGACTGGAAAAGGGGAGCTCATGGTTTCTAGTTAGCAGCCACTCCCCATCCTCCAGCTGCCAGAGAGCACAACTCGACCTTATTAGATTACACTACTCAATTGAGACTTAACCTCTAGAGGCAGAAAAAGTAAAAAGGAGCTTATCCACTAAGACTGGAAAGAAGACTTTAGCCTTTCATCAACCACCTTCCTCCAGTAGCCTAAAAGAGGAATTTAGCTTTTGAAAAGAATCTTATAATCCCATGACTATTTTAGTCATAAAAAGACATGTGTCTTACACTAAAACCTGCTACTAAGTGACTGAGTCTTATCCGTTTAACTATTCCCTATATCTACAGGTGACTCGGACTTAAGAGAATGTCTAGGTTAGTTTGACTTAGCAGTTAGGGCAAGCTTTTCCCAAAGAAGGCCACTCAGTCCCACAATCAAATATAATTATATAGTAACTCATTCAAAGGTTCTCTCTTTTTAAACATCATTATCTATATGGACATGCTGGAAAACATACTGCCAAGGGAAATGAAATGATTCACAGGATTGAAAACTCCTGTGACCAATTGGCTGTAACCAATGGTGCCACGTGTGGATGGGACCATGCTGGATGATGGAGAACCTCGATTTTCTTAATTGTTTTTTACATTTTATAAACTATATTTTCTTCCCCCCCGCCCCAATTACATGTTAAAACATTTTTAACATTTGGGGTTTGTTTTAAAGTACTGAATTGCAAATTCTATCTTATAAATTTGACTCACTTTTCTACATATTTGAGAAATGAAACTTTTATCAAAGGTACCTGTTAGAAATTTTTTTTCCCAGTTCTCTACTTTCTCTTTAATTTTGGTTACACTAGCTTTGTTTCTGGATAACAAAAAAACAAAGCAAAACTTTTTTAATTAAATAAAATCAAAATTAACTATTTTATATTTTCTAATGTTCTTTCTCTTGTTTGGTCATAAATTCTTCACTTCACCTTTGATCTAACAGACATACTCTCCTAATTTCCTTATGATATCACCTTTTATGTGTGAATCCTGTATCCAATTTGGCCTTATTTTGGTATACAGTGCAAGATGTTGGTCTGTGCCTAGTTTCTGCTATACAGTTGTTTGCATTTTCCCAGCAGTTTTTCTCAAAAAAAAAAAAGTTTTTCTTCCAAACCTTGGCTCTTTGGGATCATACAGCAGATTACTATGGTCATTTACTATAATTTAATTTGTACCTAACCTATTCCACCAATCCACCACTCTCCTTCTTAGTCAGACCAGATTGATTTAATGATTACAGGTCTATAATACAGTTTAAGATCTCTTACAGCTAGATCACCTTCCTTGAATATTTTTAAATCACTTCCCTTGATATCCATGACCTTTTCGAGAACCTCTATTTACTTGGTCTTACTGTCAGACCAAAATTGGCACAAGCAGTAGAGAACTGATCCATACTCTGCTACTTACTTACACAGAAACAAGAATAATTGTGCAGAGTTCCTTCATACATTAAAAAAGCAAAATTTCATTAATGTAGGTTGCGTTTCAGCTAAAGCATGAGAAAAGTATTGACAGTTTCCTCAAGAGAAATAAAGGATCTAATCATGCCTGTAGAACTCTGGAAACCTGGGAGAACAAAAGTCAAGAGAATGAGTTAAGAGGCCTCTTGATGGACCATGTACATGAGAGGATGGCCCAACCTGAAAATACCTTGACACTTGGGAGCAGTCATCTGTATTTCCTATCTGATACATGCACAATGAGAGTTCAGCCAAAGTGCTTGGAATTTGGTGGTCTTCCATTTTCATCATTAACACATGGCGCTCTTTACCAGACATTCTGATGTTAAGGAACAATTTTACATCATATGGACAAAACTCTCCATTACTTTTTTATCATTCTGATTTCTTCTTCAAAACACCTGACTCATGGTCTATTTCTAATCTATATTAGATATAAGGCTTTATTCTATTTTTTTTACTTGGAAATAATTAAGGTATTTATCTTTTGCACGCTTTGAAATTCCCAAGAATTTATAATTCTTTTTTTCCACTGGCATCTCATGAGTCACTATCCTCCAGTGCACAGTACTTTCAATGTAGGAAGGTAGTCCTTTTCTTGATAACTGATCTCTGATTCCCTAACTCACACCCAACAAAAGCTATTCCAAACTTCTTTCCTTTTCAAGCCTTCCACAGTCATCTCTCCCCACCTTGGGATGAGGTTATGAACTCCAAACCTCCACTTAAGTAGAAGGCTCATTTCAGACATCTCACTTCTCACCAGGCTCAGCATCTTTGGGACTTTTCTAACTGACGGCTCCATTGTGCCACCTTACTGGGGTACGTTCTCCTCATTCCAACCTGCTTTCATTATTCCTTTCTGTGTTGTCTTCCTCTGTTAGACTGCCAGGTCCTCCAGGTTCAGTGAGTTCTAAAAGGCATCCAGAGAAAGCCTTTCAAATACAATGGAAAGGACACTGAAATATGGAAAACTATTCCAAAAGGACTAGAAATGAGCAGGGAAGGGAAGAATGTGCTCAGTGTGCAGCCCAGGGTGACCTATTCTACAAATATGTGCATAGCACTGTGGGACAAAAAGTGGGTGTTCAAGGACAAAAAAGAGTGTGAAATATTTTTAGAAAGAAAAACAGAGGGGTGGAGCCAAGACAGTGATGTAAAAGCAGGGACTTAGAACAACTCTCTCATAAATTCTGTCAGATACATTTGAAAAAGTGAATTTGAGCAGATCTGAGAGAGTTAAAAGCCACTAGCAGACAGAGTGTGGCAAATTTCCAAGCCAGGAGAGTCCGCAGGGTCAACAGGATGGATCTGTGGGCTGGGAGAGTGCCCGGCCAAAAGAACTGCACCAAACCACACAAGAACAGGAGCAACAGAAGAACTCAGCCAGCAAACTGGGCTAGGAGAGCACGGAGCATATGAAACTGGTGGTAATCCTCAGGCCTCTCAGGCCAGGATGGGAATCTGTCAGAGCTATGGCAGACAGCAGCCAAATGGAAGAGGAGCTTCAGAACCTAAATGAAGGAAACCATTTGTTAAAAATTAGAATTGCACAAGTAGAAGCTAATGACTCTATGAAGCATCAAGAATCAGTCAAACAAAATCACAAAATCTAAAGAATAAAAAAACAGAATAAACCTGAAATATCTGATTGGAAAAACAACTGCCCTGGAAAATGGCATAAATGCGCATAAATTTCAGGCAAGGAGATGGACATTCAATGAAATAAGGGAATTACAGACTTTCCTGATGTAAAGGCCAGAGCTCAATGGAAAATTTGATCTTCAAATACAAAACTGAAGAGAGAAATAAAAAGTTAAACAGGGGGAAAAAAAAACTTTGTTACTCAATAAGGGCAAACTGTTTATATCCCTATATAGGATTATATGGTTTTATATATGCTATATATGTGTCAACCTGAGAATGGCACAGTTATTACAATTAAAAGGGATATACATACACTGAGGGTATCAGTATAAAGTAAATGATATGATGATAAAAAATAAATAATGAGTATAAATGGATTGTTCTGGGAGAAGAGGTAAGGAGGAGGTAGAAAAAGTTCAAATTACATCACAAGAAGAGGCACAAAAACATATTATAGGGAAAGAAGGGGGGAAGAAGAGCAGTGTTTGAGCTTTATTCTTATCAGATTTAGCTCAAGGAGGGAATAACATACTCTGAAAACAATAGAAATCAAACTTCTCCTCCAGAAAGCAGGAAGGGAAAGGGGAAAGAAAAGAGGGTGGTGGTTAGAAGGAAGGGAAGAAGTAGCAAGGGGAAAAGGGTAAGATAAGGGAAGGTAGTCAATAGAGAGGGAACACTGAGGAAGGGGGTGGTTAAAAGCAAAATTCTTTTGAGCAGTGGAAGGGAGAAATAGAAGCTTATAAAAGGAGGGGGAAATAGAATGGAGAAAAAAGACACAGATAATAATCATAACTATGAATGTGAATGTGATGAACTCTCATAAAAGAGAGGCAGATAGCAAAATGTATTAAAAACCATATTCCTACAATAAATTGTTCACAAGAAACACATTTGAAACAAGGGGATACACACAGGGTAAAGGTAAATGTGGGAGTAGAATATATTATATTTCAGCTAAAGTAGATAAAGCAGGGGTAGGGATCCTCATCTCAGACAAAGCAAAAACAAAGATAGATCTAATTAAAAGAGATAAGGAAAGACTATATCCTGCTAAAAGGTACCATAGACAATGAAGCAATGTCATTACTTAACATATATGCACCAAGTGGTATTGGATAAAAATTCTCAGAGAAGTTTAGAACACATGCTTCAGCTAAAGTAGAAAAAGCTGGGGTAGCAACCATAGTCTCAAAGGAAAACAGATCTAATTAAAAGAGATAAGGAAAGACACTATATCCTGCTAAAAGGCACCACTGACAATGAAGAAACATCATTACTTAACATATATGCACTAAGTGATACAGCATGCAAATTCTTACAACAGAAGTTAAGGGAATCACGGGAAGAAATAGATAGCAAAACTATACTAGTGGGGGACTTCAACGTTCCCCTCTCTAAACTTGATAAATCTAACCTCAAATAAGAGAGAAGTTAAGGAAGTGAATAGAGATTTAGAAAAGGTAGATATGATAGACTTCTGGAGAAAACTGAATTGGGATAAAAAAGAATATACGATTTTCTCAGTGGTACGTGGCACATATTCAAAAACTGACCACGTACTAGGGCATAAAAACCTCACAAGCCAGTGCAGAAAGGCAGAAATAGTCAAGGCATTCTTCTGAGATCATGATGGAATTAAACTTATTTGTAATAAAGGACTATGGAAAGAGAAACTAAAAATTAATTGGAAATTAAATAGTCTGATTCTAAAGGAGGAGCGGGTCAAAGAACAAATAGAAACAATAACTTCATTCAAGAGAATGACAATAATGGGACAATATATCAAAACTGATGTGACGCAGGAAAAAGAAGTTCTTACGGGAAGTTTTATATCTCTAAATGCTTACATGAATATAATAGAGAAAAAGAACATCAATGAATTGGGCATGGAACTGAAAACACAAGAAAAAGAACAAACTGAAAATTCCAAATTAAATACCAACCAAAGGAGAGATTAATAAAATTGAAATCAAGAAAATTATTGAACTAACAAACAGAATTAAGAGCTGGTTTTACTAATAAACCAATAAAATTGATTACCAATTTTCAATTTGTTTTGAAAAAAAAAGAAGAAAACCAAATCACCAGTATCAAAAATGAAAAGGGTGAATTCACCTCCAATGAAGAAGAAATTAAAACAATAATTAGGAATTATTTTGCCCAATTGTATGGCCAGAAATTTGAAAAACTTTGGGAAATGGATAAATATTTACAAAAATATGAATTGCCCAGGTTAACAGAAGAGGATCATAAATAACCCCATCTCAGAAAAAGAAAAAATCGCCAGGGACAGATGGATTTACATGTGAATTCTATCAAACTTTTAAAGAACAATTAATTCTAATGCTTTATACACTATATGGGAAAACAGGTGAAGGACTCCTACCAAATTCTTTTTATGACAAAAATACTGTACTAATACCTAAACCAGGAAGAGTAAAAAGGGAGAAATCATAGACCAATTTCCCTAGTGAATATAGACGCAAAAATTTTAAATAAACTATCAATAAAAGAATAATACACTAGGACCAGGTAGGATTTATTCCAGAAATGCAAGGCTCGTTCAATATTAGAAAAACTGTCAGCATAACTGATCATATCAACAACAAATCTAGCAGCAACCATATGATTATCTTAATACATACAGAAAAAGCTTTTGAAAACAAAATACAACTTTAATTCCTATTAAAAACACTAGAAAACATAGGAATAAATGGAGTCTTCCTTAAAATTATAAGTAGCATCTGCCTAAAACCATCAGGAAGCATTATATGTAATGGGGATAAGCTAGATGCATTGCCAACAAGATTGGGGGTGAAACAGGTATGTTCGTTATCACCCCATTATTCAATTTGGGACTAGAAATGTTAGCTTTAGCAATAAGAGAAGAAAAGAAATTGACAGAATTAGAACAAAAAAGAAAATAAATTATTATTCTTTGCAGATGATATGATCATTTACTTAGAGAATCAAGTAAAAAACTACTTGAAATAATAAAAAACTTTAGCAAAGTTGCAGAATATAAAATAAACCCACATAAACACTCAGCATTCCTATATATTACTAACGAAGCCACACCACAGCAAGAGATAGAAAGAGAAAGTCCATTTAAAGCTACAGTAGACAATATAAAATATTTGGGAGTCTATCTGCTAAGACAAACCCAGGACCAATATGAACACTATTACAAAACACTTTTCACACAAAGTCATATCTAAATAAACGGAAAAAACATCAGTTGCTCATGCTTAAGTCAAGTTAATATAATAAAAATGACAATTCTAACTAAATTAATTTACTTATTCAGTGCCATACCAATCAAACTACCAAAAATGTGGGAGGTTTTCTCATTATCTCTATTTCACAGTTCAAGAAACTGAGGCAAACAGGTTCAGTCACCTCCCAGGGTCACAGAGCTAGTGAGTGTCTGAGGCTGGATTGGAACTCAGATCTTCATGATCTTCAACCATTTCCTAAAATCAAGGTGGGAGAAGACCCTTGGGGTTGCTGTTCCAAAGAGAAACCATTACCGTGGACATTTGCTCTAAGCCAGAGGGGTCCAAAATAGAGGCACTAACTGGAACTTGGGAAGGGACCTGTTGTGGTCCAATCTATGAACTTCAGAATGAACTGGGTTTAAGGTATTGAGAAAGGGAGGAAGGAAGGAAGAAACAGGGAAGGATGGAAGGAAAGAAAGAAGGAGGGAAGGAAAGAAAGAAGGAAGGAAGGAAGGAAGGAAGGAAGGAAGGAAGGAAGGAAGGAAGGAAAGAAGAAAGAAAGAAATTTAGGCAGTAAACCCCATGCTAAGTGGGCAGCTTCTGGCCATCAAAATTTACCTTCTTTTGGAGAGGAGAGGAGAGGGAGAGGGAGAGGACAAGCTGAGTTCCCCAACTACCTGGGTCCCATTTCAGGCAGGCTGGTCTACTCACAGGGTGTGTTTGTGCTTCCTTTTTCAAAGAGGACCATGGCATCAGGGAAATGATGACATGACTTCTTTTTCTTTTTTCCTAATTAAAGGGGATTTCCCTCGACTGACTTCATAAGGAGGCCTATTCACTGAATGGGTTTTACCTCACTCTAAGTGAGTACCTGAGAAGGCCTTAGTCTAAAAGGGTCAGAGACTCCCATTCCATCCTGGACCATCTCCAGTTGTCCTGAAGAATATCTGGCCACTGGACCCAGATGGCTCTGGAGAAGAAAGGGAGGCTGGTGACCTTGCACAGCTCTCTCACTCAAATCAAAGTCAACTGCAAGTCATGTCATTATGTCCCTGAAGTCATGGTCCTCTTTGAAAATGAAGGACAAACAAATACAACCATTTCCTAGCCCGCCAACATTGTCTTAGTGTGCCTACCTTCCCACAAGTCCTCCAACACTGACTGCTGCCAGTTTTTGTCACTTTGGTCAGTTTTGCAGAGTAGGAGATGAAGTCTCAGTGCGGTTTTGGTTTATCTTTCCCTTACTAGTAGTTTGGAGCATTCCTTTGGTTGGGAATACTGGGCAGTTCTTTTGAGAATTCATTGTTCATATCCTTTAACCATTTATCTATTGGGGAATGGCTATGTTGTTTTTGAGTTGTTTCAGTTGTGTCTCACTCTTTGTGACACACTTTGGGGTTTTCTTGGCAAAGGTACTGGAGTGGTTTGCCATTTCCTTCCCCAGCTCATTTTACAGAGAAGGAATTGAGGCAAACAGGCTTAAGTGACTTGCCCAGGGTCACACAGCCAGTGTGTGTCTGAGGCCAAAATTGACTCAGATCCTCCTGACTCCAGGCCTGGTGCTCTATCTACCGGGCAACCTAGTTGCCATTGGCTATTAGTCTTTTTTAAATAATATTTCCTTTTTCCCACAATGACACATAAAAACATTTTATTCCTCTTTTGAGTTCCCAATTCTCAACCTACCTCCTTCCTCTTACTCCTCCCACACACAGTAACCAATCATAAATAGGTTACATGTATGAAATCATGTAAAGCATTTTCATATTAGTCATTTTGAAAAAGAAAACTTGAACCAAAAGAAAGAAGGTGAAAAATAGTATGCTTTAGGTCTGTATTCAGACTCACTTAGTTCTTTCTATGGAGGGGGAAAGCATGTTTAATTATGAGTCCTTTGGGATTGTCTTACATCATGGTATTGCAGAGAATAGCTAAATTGTTCTGTTGGTCATCATAGAACATTGCTGTTACTGTGTACACCACCCTCCTGGTTCAGCTCACTTCACTCTGCATCAGTTCATTTAAATCTTTCTAGGTGTTTCTGAAATCATCCTGCTCTTCATTTCTGTAGCCCAGTAGTATTCCATTACAATCATATATCACAATTTGTTCAGCCATTCCCTAATTGATGGACATTTCCTCCAAACAATTCAGGGGGAAGGCAGTAGTCCCTCCGTTGTGTCTTTCCCTTTGAGCCTGATGCCTCTCTGACAAGAGCCGAGCGTCTCCTTTCCCCCACTGGAAAAGAAAACTCCCAGGACTTTGAATAGTTCCCCAAACTCAGCCCTTTCCCTATATCCTCTCTAAAAGGGAAGTCTAAGGCCTTCACAAATGCTAATATGCTAACAGCTAAAGAAGGTGCCCTTCTCTTTGGCCTGATCCAAACAGCTCTGCTAAGGGCCTTTGCATACGTGGATGTCACCCAGAAGTCAACCTAACCTGTGTTCTTGACTTGCCATATTTTCCATAAACACTGGACCAGAGTATGCAGGAGACCAGGACCCTGTGCCCACCCCGTCCCTGCCCCCAGCCCCAGATCATAGCATTTGCTCCTTTAAACACTCATTGCCCTGTGAGTGTGCCCTTAAGAGGCAAACCAGCTATAAGACAGGACTGGTCACTGTGCACCAGACTGATAAAACTGCAGCTCAGACCTTGGAGAACAAGCAGAGCATCCTGCCTTCAAGGTCTGGCAGGGAGAGCTTGGCCAAAGAAACAAAGGGGACAGGGGAGTTCTATGGATATGGGGGAGGGGTGGTAGGCATGGATAAAGGGAGCAAAGACAAGACCCCTACAGGATGGAGGAATGAGTGAAGGGGTCATCCTTGTGACTCAGGGATTATGAGGGAAAACTTTAAAAAAGCACAGGGGAGGGCAGTACTAGGGTGGGAGGGTGCAGGAGTAGGTGGTGCCTTGAATCAGTTCAAAACACAGGAGAGAGCAGGGCAGTTACTACTATTTCAAATTTCCTGCCTATTTTTCTAAAGAAACATTCCATCAGTAAGTAATTGCCAGCCTCATACAAACTCCTTTTTGTCTTTGGAAATGGCCTCTTTGGTTGATGTTGGTCAAGTCTGAGAACAGAGTGCACTCACCTGGGCTGGGGGTCTGCAGCTCCCAGGGGCCATTCCCTCTGGCTCCAGGCTCACTGCTTAGGCCAGGCCTTGGTCCTCTGCAGGCTGAAACGACCTAAGAGGGGTAAAGGTTTTCCCCAGTTCTTCCCTGACAGGAGGGTGACCTATGGGGGATTTACACTGGGTGAGACCCTGCCCTCAGGCCAGAGACTTTAGCCTACAGGTAGGGTGGAGCTTGGAAAAGATGGTCCCATCCTCTCCTGCTCCCCCCCCCCCCATCCTCCTTCAGAGAACCAAGAGGCAGAAAAGGCTTGGGAGCCCAGATGGGATGAGACCAGTAAGATCCTTGATAGCTCCAGAATCAGAGATCTCCCTGAAGTTAGATCTCTGACCTCCCTGTCTCCCCTCTCCCCAACTAACACTCTGACACGTTATCTACACAACAGACTGCCTGCTTGATATAGGGAGGAGGGAAGCTTAGGACAGTTGGGGGTGGGGACAACTCTGGGGAGGAGCCATGAGGATAAGCCTGAGGCTCAGAGACCAAATCCAGTCTGGATTCAGCCACCAGGCAGGGGGCAGGGAAGCAGGAGGCCTGGGGCAGGGGAGCCCAAGTAGGCCCTGGGAGGGAGATATTCTAACACAGATCATGGCACGGAGGTCAGGGACCCTGGAGAGACAGAAGGGCTCCAGGAGGACACTGAGCCTCGGAAAGCACGAAGACTAACTAGAACCTGGGGAGGACTCCGGGGATCCGCTAGGAGAGCTTGCGCCTGGAATCCCTCAAAGGACACCAGACACAGGGAGCCAGTGGCTGGGATCTGAGAAGGAACCAGCCCAGGAGCTAAGGGGGAGGCAGGCAGGAGATTTGGTTCCACTACCCAAAGCAGGGTCCTCAGGGTAGGCAGAACTTTCGGATCCTTACAGGGGGCTTGGTCTGAAGGAAAGACAACTTAATCTCTAACTAAAGCTGGGCCAGGGAGACAGGATTCCTGGGTCCTGGTGGGAAGATTCTTTGGTCCCCAGGGTGTAAAGTTCGCATTTGGGGAAAAGGTGACCCAATGGTATGTCTGGGGAGGGTCTCACCCCGGACATTTGGGAAGTGATCGGAAGTCTAGAAAGAGTTAGGGTTGCGAGCTTGTCCAGTAGCTAAGCCTGGGAGGGAGGATCACTCCAGACCGACCTGGAGGGCGCTTACCACGTGGTCAGAGGAAGAGAAGGAGATCCCAAGGTAGGGACAGGCAGTAGGAACCAGCACATCTGTAAGGGGCTGGCTCACACCTACCTGGGATCTGCACCCACAGAGTTGGCGTCCAGAAGGCAGAGATCTCAGGTCCAAGAGAAGGCAGAGAGATCTCAGCTGTGAGGGACGAAGGCAGAAAGCTCTCGAATCGGAAGGGAGGAAGGCAGAGTGATCTGGGCTCCAAGGAAGGCGGAGATCGTTCAGCTATAACGGAAGTAAGCAGCCCAATCTCAATGCAAGTTCCTGTTTTCAGCCAACCCTCTCGGGAAAGGGCCACCCACGCCCTCCACCCCCCACCCAGCAGCCTCTAAGGCCCCCAGGACGGGCCGTTTTCTCCAATCACTCCCACTGCCAGGAGCTCAGGAGCCTGCCTGCCTCTCCTCCCAAGCCCAGCCCTCCGTCACATGGAATGCCTTGGCCACAGGGATGAGCCCTCTCCTGCCCTAGACCCCGCCCACGGCTCTAAACTCCACCCCGGGGCTCCTATTCCTCCAGGGCCACCACCCACCAGACTGGCCAGCTCTGAGAGCTCCTCCTTCCCATCACTAGCACCTGATTCGGGATGTTAGGAGGTGGGAGGTGGAGATCAAGGAAGAGGCAACCTGGAGATTTCCAGGAGAGCGAGTGATTCACCGCAAGACAGGGCTTGGTTTCAGAATGGAGGTTGTTCACCAAATGCAGTCAGGCTGGTTAGCACATTTCTCTAATTTCAATTAGAATGGAGCTCATTTACCGTCAGATCCCGGGAGGATAATCGGGGTGTTTGACCCTGTAAGGGCAGCTCCATGCTCTGGCACTTTCATAGAAAATAGTTTTCCACATAGTTTACAATGACTGGGTCCAACAGGAACCTCATGAAACTCCACATGGGGCAAGATCACAGACATATTGCTCAGACCCAAAAATCCATGAGGAATTGCAGAGGATCAGGCAGGGATGTGGATAGGGAATCAGCTCACTTTGGGAACACTGAAAGTTTGCAGCTCCCCAATCTGAACTCTCCCTGAGATCCTGGAAGGGAACAGCATTCAATACCCAAAGAAAGCAGCAACAGGACTATGTCAGGTATTACATGCAGAAAAATAGGGAGCCTGGCCCTAACATCAATTCCAAAGTCAGGAAGGGGGCTAGAAGGATGAGCAAACAATGAAGAATCCCACCACTGAAATCACTATGGTGACAGGGTGTTCAAGATACATAGTCAGAAGAAGAGATTGACTTCAAAACTTCACCAAGAAAATCCTCAAAGAAATGCACAACATGCATATAAAGTCACCTGGAAATCATGGAAAGATTGAGCCAGATTAAGAGACTTTAAAGTGATTTTCGACTGCATCACACCTATCAGATTGGCTTCCATGACAAAACAGGAAAATGATAAATGTTGTAAAAGATGTGAGAAAATTGGAACAGTAATGCATTGTTGGTAGAGTTGTGATAAAACTAGGCATACCCTTTGACACAGAAATACCACTTCTAGGGCTGTGTCCCAAAGAGATCATAAAACTGGGAAAAGAACCCACATGTACAAAAATATGTATAGCAGCTCTTTGCATGGTAGCCAAGAATTTGAAATTGAGGAGATGCACATCAATGGGGGAATGGCTGAACAAGTTGTGGTATATGGATGTAATGGAATACAATTGTGCTATGAGAAATGATGAGCAGGCAGATTTCAGAAAAACCTGGACTTACATGGACTAATGCTGAGTGAAGTGAGCAGAACCAGGAGAACATTGTACACAGTAAGAGCAATATTGTATGATGACTAACTTTGATCCACTTAGCTCTTCCCAGTAATGTAAGGAGCTAAGACAACTCCAAAAGACTCATGATGGAAAATGCTATATGTGTCCAGAGAAGAAGTATGGAGTCTGAATGCAGATCAAAGCATACTACGTGCTCCCTCTTTTTCTGTAGTTTTCTTTCTTCTTTCTTGTGGCTCCTCCCATTGGGTCTAATTCTTCTTTACAACATAAGTAATGTGGACAATATGTTTAATGTGAATGGATACGCAGAGCTTGTACCAGATTGCATGCCATCTTGGGAAGAGGGGAAGGAAGTGAGGGGGAGAACATTTAGAACTTGAAATTTTATGGAAGTGAATGTTGAAAACTAAAAATAATTACATAATGTTTCTAGAAATGACATGAGAACACTAGACACAGAAATTGGAAAGGAATTTAGAAATGTGAAAGAAAGAATCCAAAGGGGAAGTAAGGGCTTGGCCCAAGAGCTGCAGAACTTCCCCAAGGAAAAAATTGATGTTGCTTGTACCTAAAGAATGTAATTGGCAAAGCAAAGCTATGTCTCCATGAGACAATGTGCAATATTAAAACAAAATCAAAAGAGAAAAAAAATGTAAAGTATCTCCTAAAAAAGTACTGACCTACAAATCAGAGTAATGAAACTTTAAGAATCATCAGACTACTTTAAAATCATGACCATAAATCTTATTTCAAGAAACATTTAAAAAACTGGAGGTCAGACTGGAAATATAAAAAATCTAACCTAAAATTGGTAATTGATTACTGTGTGTGGAAAGGACGGGATGAGGTGAAAGCCTTATCCAGACTGGTTCCATTCATTCAGAGCAGTCTTCCTTGGGGTATGAGGGTATGCAGCAGAGTTAGTGTATTCCACCTTGGGGGAGGGGGTGTTGACGAGCATGGCTGATATGAGCTCTAATGGTAGATGTGGTGGATACCCCCAACATCTCTCCCTTGGGAAGACAGCCAAGGACACCTCTGATGTAGGGCTATAGGTGGTGACTGGAGACCCCATGTGCTAGTTACCATATACTTAGGTCCTAAAACTAAATGAAACATGATGTGTATAGGAGATACTGCAGAAAGCATGATGTTATAAGGGCACCTCAAAGCATCCTGGCAAGTAGGTAGCCATAGAAGGATATGAAGGAAATCCAGTCAGGGCAAAACAAACTAAATTAAGACTGAAAATAGGGTATTTGCCACCCAGAGAGTATGTGGTTTGCATCAGCCCAGAGGAAGAATCTGTCATGGAGTGGGTAGACAGGGGCATCAGGGTCAGCCCATTCTCTGAGGTCCCTCTCAATTCCCCTTATTTTGTAAACTTTCCAGGTCCCTGGGAAATATCTGTGTGGGCAAGGTCATCAGCCCTGGGAAAAGAGCTTGTTTGGCTTATGGAGTTACTAAACAATGAACTTGGCTTGTTGAGAATTTGCAAGTTCATGTATAATATAGAAATAAGTTCTAGTAATTAGTCATTACACCAGGACAAGTTGAAATTTGAGAAGAAAAGAGCAAGTGAAAGATGTTCAAGGAAATCTCTTATGGATGTGAGTCCTAGTAAATTCTTATTGCTTCTTGCAACTTCATGAGAGTAAAAATAATGGCATCTAGCCCTAAGCTGTAATTAGTGAAACTTGTCGTTTGAGCTAAAAGCTCTTGGGACTGTGACTAATGTTATTCTGCGGTTTGAATTTAGGTATAGATGTCTGATGAATCAGTAATCCACCATTGTCGTGATGTGCCACAAGGTGCTTGGACGGAATGTGATCCTGAACTGTTACAGGTAGAGGTTTGCTTCTGGGAAAGGCTGAGAGGACAACCTTGGCATGAGCCAATGTTCAGATCCTCCCGGCTCAGTTTCCTCATCGTGTTGCTTTGAAAAGGCATATTTCCCAGCTGTCTATTCTTCAGTGTGGCTCTAATGTGGAATTGGCGTTGTTGGTTGCCAAACTGTGACACCTGAAATCCCACATAGCTAAGGATGATTTATCCTACCATACATGTGCCCTTAGGTATCAACCTGAAGGACCAGTTTGATGCTAGCATAATCGTGTCCCCAATTATTCCTTTGGTAGTAATTTTCTGTAATCAGAGCAAGTGTTCAGTCAAAGATGTGAGCACAATGTTAGTATGTGAGATCTTGCTGTTTTCAGTCTGAACATGTAGTAATTCCATATCACAAAGAACTATGGAAATTAGTTCTCTGGCTTGTTATCAGCCTGGTAATGTATAAACAGTCTCATATAAAATGGAATCCCTGAAATAGCTCATTCTTTCAGCACAATATGGGAATAATTAGGCAAAGATAAAATAAGGTTCTAAAATGATCAAAAATGATGTAAGACTAATTGGGTATTGGTACAACTGATTAAGGGAACTAAGTGTTACTTTATTAATTATTGAAGCTAAAGCAGAACCATCTTCAGTTTGGTTTGCATAAGAGAATTTCAGTGCAATCAATTTTCTAAGAGGGATGTAACTCATGGGATATTTTGTGTTACATTAATAGAAAAGAGAATTTCATTCAAGTTTATTCTAAGGTGGAAATAACACCTGTTTGTACTGTGTGTTATTTAGTACAAACATGTTTGGTTATAAACAACTTATTGATATGCACTGTTTTGGAATTAATTATTTAAGTATCCTCCCAAGTCTTTTATAATTGGAATAAAGTCAGCCTTTATTTATTTTTTACAATTTTTTTATTTTATTTTACCAGAACACAAATACAAAATGGAGAAAAGAAACAAAAACACATCAGAAACTTAAATATTGAAACTTAAATATAAAATAAGAACAAAAAGCATGTCATGTGCATAGCAGAACATAGGAGACAATTCAAAATATGTAACAATAAATTTTCATTTCAAGATAGCCCATGTAATAAATAATACAAAGTCAGCCTCTTCTAAGTAAATTCATTTGTATAACTATGAACCAAGGTGTGAAAAGCTTCTACCTGTAAGAGTGTTGTTACTTATATTTTCACATACAGGATTGAATCCTCAATCTAATGCTCTGAAAGGAATGGGAATCAGAGTAGAATCTTTGGGAAAGCAACAAGACCAGACAAACCTGTATGTCAAATATAAATGATTCTAATTGGGCATGTAAAAAAATGCTAAATTTTCTGAAGTTTCAATCAATCATTGTGGTCCTACTTTGATGTTTCCCCTTATAGTTCTATTGTTAAGACAAGAACTCTAAGATTTGATCTTGTCTTCACAATATGAACTAGTTATTGGGGAAATAAAATTTGAGAATCTATACTAACGTATTGAGATCTGTTATGTAAAAGGTTTTAGCAGAAAAATCTAAGGAGTCTCTTCATGTAACTTGGAACCACAAAAACAATTCTTCTGAACAGTTGACCCTGAGGACAAGACATTTTCCAGATGGTCCCATGAAAAGATGTTCCAGATACCAGACAACTACATGGGACATCTGGATTCCAAGATGAAATTTGCTAATTAAATAGACATTGGGGGTGGGTCGATGATCATCATTGTACAAGTCTCCCATTGACAAAAAGGGGGAAATTGAGAAAACTAAATTGTTCTGATCCCATTATGCAACTGATTCTATTCTCTGTCACCCCCAATATGTTCTAAAACTGTCCAAGCCATGCTTGCTTGTCTCCGCACCTATTTCAGAAACTCAGCTGGTCTGTAGTAAATTAAGTTCAGAAATTCACCTCACCCATTAATTCCTGAATGCCATTTGTTCTTCCTTCAGCTCCCCCAGGCGGAGATGGAAGAAACTTGTGATAATTCTGGTAATTTTCTTATTGGTCATATTATTTTCCTTTCTGTTGCTTATATTGCTTGTGTGGTTAATGCTTACTAACAAGACCATCCTGGCTGTACCCCAAAAGGCCTTAAACATCCTAGTATAGAGCCGCCTTAGGGACCTTGCAGAAGATATTTGGAAAGAATGCATTGGCAATTTTTCAGGGGTGGATTTTGGGGTCCTGATTTGGGAAAAGCCATAGAACAGTTATAAGTGGTTTGGCCACTGCCCCAGGGACAGCGGAGGTGGTGCAGCTCTGAGGACAGAACTACAGCTGCAGTTGCTTCTGGCTTCAGGCCCGCCTGGTTGCAGAAATTAAGTGGCAGATCAGACCGGGAGTGCAGAGCCTGCTTAAGATTTGAGTCACAGTCTGGGTTGGTGGTTTTTGGGGGAGGAGGTGTGCTGGTGTGGCAGAGCTTGCTGTGTAGAAATATCTCTGAAAACAACAGCTTAACCCCTCAAGTTTGGGACAAAGTACTCTCTGCTCTACAACAATGATATCCTGACAAAAAGCTCAAGTGTCAAGTAGTTGGCTGGGAACATGGCCAGGCAGTGAACGCGCTCAGAGTCAGACTCAGATTTTGGAATCTTTCTTTGGTGACAAAGAAGACCAAAACATACAGCCAGAAGAAGTCCACAAAGTCAAAGAGCCTACAACAAAAGCCTCCAAGAAAAACATGAACTGGTCTCAGGCCGTGGAAGAGCTCCAAAAGGACTTGGAAAAGCAAGTTAGAGAAGTAGAGGAAAAATTGGCAAGAGAAATGAGAGTGATGCGAGAAAACCATGAAAAACGAGTCAATGACATGCTAAAGGAGACCCAATAAAAGACTGAAGAAAATAACACCTTAAAAAATAGACTAACTGAAATGACAAAAGAGCTCCAAAAAGCCAATGAGGAGAAGAATGCCTTGAAAGGCAGAAGCAGCCAAATGGAAAAGGAGGTCCAAAAGTCCACTGAAGAAAATACTACCTTAAAAATTAGACTGGAGCAAGTGGAAGCTCGTGATTTTATGAGAAACCAAGATATTATAAAACAGAACCAAAGGGATGAACAAATGAAAGACAATGTGAAATATCTCATTGGAAAAACCACTGACCTGGAAAATAGATCCAGGAGAGATAATTTAAAAATTATTGGACTACCTGAAAGCCATGATCAAAAAAAGAGGCTAGATACCATCTTTCAAGAACTTGTCAAGGAGAACTGCCCTCATGTTCTAGAGCCAGAGGGTAAAATAGAAATGGAAAGAATCCAATGATCGCCTCATGAAAAAGTTCCCAAAAAGAAAACTCCTAAGAATATTGTTGCCAAATTCCAGAGCTACCAGACCAAGGAGAAAATACTACAAGCAGCCAGAAAGAAACAATTTGGGTATTGTGGAAACATAATCAGAATAATACAAGATCTAGCAGCTTCTACATTAAGGGATCGAAGGGCTTGGAATATGATATTCCAGAAGTCAATGGAGCTAGGATTAAAACGAAGAATCACCTACCCAGCAAAACTGACTATCATGCTTCAAGGCAAAATATGGATTTTGAGTAAAATAGAGGAATTTCAAGCTTTCTTAGTGAAAAGGAAATTTGACTTTCAAACACAAGAATCAAGAGAAGTATGAAAATGTAATCAAGAAAGAGAAATCAAAAGGGATTTACTAAAGTTGAACTGCTTTGTTTACATTCCTATATGGAAAGATGATGTGTATAATTCATGAGACCTCAGTATTAGGATAGCTGAAGGGAATATGCATACATATATATATATATATATATATATATATATATATATATATATATATATATATAGACAGGGAGCACAGGGTGAATTGAATATGAAGGGATGATATCTAAAAAAATAAAATCAAATTAAGGGATGAGAGAGGAATATATTGAGAGAGGGAGAAAGGGAGAGATAGAATGGGGTAAATTATCTGGCATAAAAGTGGCAAGAAAAAGTGGTTCTGTAGGAAGGGAAGAGGGGCCAGGTGAGGGGTAATGAGTGAATCTTGCTCTCATCGGATTTGACCTAAGGAGGGAATAACATGCAAGCTCAATTAGGTATCTTACCCCACAGGAAAGAAGGAGGAAGGAGATAAAAAAGGGGGGACAATGGAAGGGCGGGCAGATAGGGGGAGGGGGTAATCGAAAGCAAACACTGTCAAAAAGGGACAGGGTCAAGGGAGAAACCTGAATGAAGGGGGATAGGATAGGAAGGAGCAAAATATAGTTAGTCTTTCACAACATGAGTATTGTGGAAGAGTTTTGCATAATGACACACATGGGGCCTATGTTGAATTGCTTGCCTTCTTAGGGAAGGTGGGTGGGGAGGGAAGAGGGGAGAGAATTTGGAACTCAAAGATTTGAAAGTGGATGTTCAAAAAAAAGTTTTTGCTTGCAACTAGGAAATAAGATATACAGGCAATGGGGCATAAAAATCTATCTTGCCCTACAAGAAAGTAAGGGAAAAGCAGATGGGGGAAGTGGGATGACAGAAGGCAGGGTTGACTAGGGAAAGGGGTAACCAGAATATACGCCATCTTGGAGTGAGGGGGAGGGTAGAAATGGGGAGAAAACTTGTAATTCAAAGTCTTGTGAAAATTAATGCTGAAAACTAAAGATATTAAATAAATAAATTTTGATTTGGAAAAAAATGGTATATGTTATTAAATGAGTTTTGGATTGGAGCTAATTCATGAAGAAGACATTGCCAGGTTCCTTATGACAAAATAAATTATGTAAACATCCCCTTTGAACTCTAGAACACTGGAGAACAAGATTTAAGAGAATGAGTTAAGAAGTAGGGTGATAGAAACAGAGCTGTGGATCAGTGGAATAGGATAGGAACACAAGATGGAGAAGTCAATGACTATAGCAATCTATTCTTTGATAAACCCAAAGAGGTCAGCTTCTGGGCGAATAATTCACTATTTCACAAAAACTGTTGGGAAAATTGGAAAATGGTAGCGCAGAAACTGGGCATATGTATTAACAACCCAGCTAGCAGCTTCTGTGTGGTCATATGATGCACCCACAGCCAGGACCCAGGAGGCTGCCGGGACACCAGGAAAACACAGGTTCTTTTTATCTGCTTAAACAAGGAAAGCACGGTGAAGGGGTTGACCAGCTTACTTTAATCCAGCACTCAGTTAGCATACAGACAACATTCATTTAGTTCAGGGCAAAACGCCAGCATTCAGTTAGCATTCAGTTAGTTCAGGTGAGCAAAGAGACAAACATCAAGAGATACACCAAATACAGATTCATTCACGTACTTCAGGGGAAAAAGCCAGCACCCTGAGTTTCAAAACATTCATTTAGTTCGGGGGAAAACAAACCAGCACCCAGAACCTCAAAACCAACATACAAACAAATTACAAATATCAACAGACTGACCCAATATAATTCATAGTTACCAACATCTGGGCTCGGCCCGAGAGCAAGGACTGGCCCAGAGTCACACTCCCTGCTGCTCGCACACCAACCAGAAAAGGAAAGAGAGCTCTTCAAGCTGTCCTCTCCCCTCTTATAGAGTTTTTGACATCATCAAGCGCCTCCTGAATGACCAGAGCCAATTGGTTCTTGAGCTGGCCCCTCCCCCTAGCATAGACCAGGTTAACACCTCCCCTCAGCCAGCCCCATGACTCATCACACAGGAAGTTCTCTGATTCCTGGCATGGTTGCTGGGCTTCCTGCCCGGAAGAGCAAGCCACAGCGTCTAGCTGAGTCATTCAAAGAAAACAAAGTCCATTCTGGCTACATCTGGGTACCTCCTCTCTTATTAGATTTTCAAATTTGAGACCATTGAAGATGAGCCCCTTCTGCTTCCAATTGCCTTGTAGATAACTTGAACTAGACAATTAATTCCAGATGTCTTATTATCCACACGTGTAAAACTGAACTCATTTTCTTCTCCTCAGCTCTATCCCTCCCCAGAGCCACATAGTCCTCCCCATCCCCCAGGTTCACAATCAAGATGTACTTGAATCCTCTCTCTCATCCCACCTTATCCACTTTCTTCTTTACAACATCTCTGTAAAACATCCCCTTCTCTCCAGTCTGCAAAGTCCTAGGATTCCACCTAGGTAACGTTTCTCCCACACACCCACTTCTCTCCAAGCACTGCCACCGTCTTTGTTCAGGCCCCAATTACCTCATATCTGAGGTGCTGTTAGAACCTGCTGCTTCCTCCAGCTGTCTGAAGTCTCCTCTCACTCCACTCATTCCTGCATCCACCCACTTATCAAAGTTCATCTTTCTAAAGTTCTGGAGTGACTACGTCACCATAGACTCAACAACCTCCAGTGGCTCCCTAGCAAAGGGATCAAATATAAAATCCTCTCTAGGACTGTTAATCAATTTTCCCTCCATCATCTGCCCTTCTCCTGCTATTTGACTTTTCTTTCACCTTATATCCCCACCAAGTATGCTATCCTTCCATGGTAAAGGCCTCCCTTCTGTTCTTTGATCGAGACACTCCACCTCCAGAATCCACAGGCTTTCCTCACCATGCCCCCGCATAGAATGCTCACCCTGGCCTGCCTGAAGCCCCAGCTAGAGCCCAACTTTCCAGGCCTCCTTTACTATAGAGCATTGTCTCTCTCAATGAGCTCCGATTTGTCCTGTCCAGGACAGGGTTCTTCCTTGTTGCTGGCATGTTGTCTGCCCCTCCCCCCATCCTCCACGTCTGAGCTCCAGGAGAGCAGGGGAAGGTAATCGAATCTCATTATGTTCCTGGTGCTTAGCAGAGGGTCAGGTGCATAGCAGGCACTTAATAAATGCTCACTGACTTGAAGAAAGTCCTAGCCATTTTTGTACTTTCGGGGAGGTCCATGCCTCCAAATTCCAAACAGTGATGTTTTATCCGATCAGAGATTTATCACTAGGATAGAGCTTCAAGGCCATTGTGTCCAACTCCCTCATTTTACAGATGAGGAAACTGAGGCTCAGTGGGTCAGTGATTTGTCCAGGATCACACAGCTAAAAAGACTCTCAAAAAGAATTCCAAGTCAGTTCTTCCTGCCCCAAATCTGGCACTTGCTTCACCCCCACATCTAGAAGCCTCTTGTAATCCCAGCTCTCACAGACCTGCTTTTCCCTCACTCACCTGGACAGCAGCTCCTCAGGCCTTCTTGCTCCAGCAGCCATGGGGCTTTCCTTTCCTCCAAATAAGAGATCAGATCTTCTCTGGGAACTGGCAGCCCTGGGCATGGGGAATCAGGGATGAGGATGGAGAAAAACTCGTAATTTTGATCTCTTTAAGGAAAAGAGTGTGCATACAAACCTAGAGAATCACTCTGTCACGTTCACACAGATCTGTCTTATCCTCCCATTAATGATGATAATGCCAGTGTCCCAAACCAGGATGTGCCAGACCTGCCTTGAGCTCCTGAAAATCAGATCCTAATGAATCAGCTTTGGCCCTGTCCCCTCCCCTGCTCCCTACTCCCTGAAACCTATAAAAACCTTGGGACTCTTCAGTCAGGGAGTCATTGCCTCTTCAGGTGAAATTCTCCTGCTGGGGAACTTAATGAACCTTAGTTTGACCAAATTCTTATTCCTGGCCAGTCTGTTATTCCTGCATTGACAGGGACCTGCAAGCAAGGTTCCCAGAAGTCCTGAAGCAAGGTGTCCAAAGCATTTATTTTGGGGAGAGATGGGGAGAAGATAATGGAGCCAATTTGGAGTCAGAATATTTAGTCTTGGTGGACCTTCTTTATAGGAGGAGGGACTCATTGCAGAGCTTCTACTATCTAGAAATTAGAAGCAGCTGGTAGTTCAGCGGAGAGATCCCTCGGTCTGGAGTCAGGAATGCCAGGGTTCAAGTCCAGGCTTAGACATTTACTACTTATGTGCTCCTGCACAAGTCACTTAACCTCTGTTTCTGTCAGATTTCTCAAATGTCAAACAGGGATAGTAATATCACCTAATGACATCATATTCTAAAGAAGGCACTTAGCACAAAAGCAGGTGAACAGAAATGCTTATTCCCTCCTTTTCTTTCCCATCATCTGCACTGGAATTTGGTCAATTTAAAGGAAGATGAAGGAGAAATGTGCCCTACCAGGCACAACTAGGAGCTGGGAGCTACAAACTGATGCTTCTCACAAAGAACAATGTCCTAAATACTTGGCCCTTCCCAAAGAGAAAGGGGGTGCATGGAAAAGTCACCTCAGCAGATCTCAGAGATTTGGCAGACCACAGTCATATCCAGGGAGAAGATGGACTACATAATGTGGGATTACTTCCACACCTGAGATGCTTCAACACTGATCTGAACTTTGACCTCAAGCTACCCAGAATTGGCAAGAGACAGCTTCAGGGGCAACCAGGAAACCTCCAGCTTGTCTTCACAGAATGTAATAAGCTTTTATAGGAAAACCAGACAGTAGGAAGACCCTGTCTCTGAGACACAGGATACCAGAACTTTTCCCTTTCTAGCAATTGCTAAATGCTCCAAAGCCGGCACACTCAGGAAAGAAGATATTCCCTGTGATAGCAGACTCAGAGTGGGCAGGGGAAGTGTCCTTACCAAGGGAGAGCATGTTCTGGGCATTCTCCAGCATGACCTCCTTGTATAACTCTTTCTGAGGATGGTCCAAGAGGCTCCACTCCTCTGGGATGAAGTCCACAACCACATCCTTGAATGTCACCAACTCCTAAACCATCAAAAGTCCCATGATTTACAGCAGAAAGAGACTCCAGAATTCCTGTAGTCTAACCAGCATCAAGTGAGAGGAAGGAACTGAAACAGAGAAAGGGGATTTACCCAAAGCTCATACCCTTGATGAATGTCAGAGTCAACACTTGAAACCAGAGTTATCAAGAGCCCAATGGAATACTGAGGAAAGCAGTTGATGTGGTCAGTTGGAATAAAGATGAGAAAGGCCTTACTGTGGAATGTGTCTCTCTGTGGAATCTCAGACAAATTATGTGTTCTATCTGTGAGGTAGCAAGATCTGTGGAAGAGACAGACAGAAGAAGATGTGAAATTTCTGCCTTATCAAAAATGATAGAAGTGATATGTTACAATGAAAATTGTGTGAGGAATTTGTGAGAAGCTGGAAAATACACTGTATTTTCAGAAAGAGAGGGGCATTTACATGTGATTATAGGAAAGAAAGAAAAAGAAAAGATCTAGTTCATTTCCTGAGAAGCTGAAACAAAGTCTTCTCTAGATAAAACATGAAAAGGATTCATAAGAGATACTAATTACAAACTGGACTGAAGTGAGGGGTATGAGATGTTACAGCCAAGTGAAGGAGATATCTGTTGTTACTTTGAGGGCTTAAGGCTACCCTGGATATGATGTGCTATTGGTCAAAACATTTTATGCCTTCCATTCCTGATTGCTTTCATTTGTCAATAGCATTTATTTCTTTATTCTAAGATTTACTTACATAGTTGCTAGTTTTTTGTGTTTCTTTTTCCTCAGAGAGGACCCAAATGACACCACTATGTCAAGGTCAATGTGTATCTGATCGTGGATGATCAGAATAAAGGGACCCAGAAGGCTCTACCACAAGTTGGGCACAGATAGTCTGTGTGAACATTTGGGGTGGAGATGGCTCTCAATTTGCACATCTCACCATTCTTTGGAGCTACTGCAATTCTCCTTTGCTCACTCTGCACAGTGCATTCTTTGATGCAGGCACGCCATGCTGGGTGATCCTTTGCCAGTGTCTCCCATGTGTCACAACTGATTACAAAGATCTTCAGAGAGACCTTGGGAATGTCCGTGTATCACTTCTTCTGACCAACTTGTGAGTACCTTCTTTGCATGAGTGTACCATGAAATAGTCTTTTAGGGAAACATACTTTAGGCATCTGAACAACATGGCCAGTCTGCCAGAGTTGTGCTGTCTGTGGTAGAATACGAATGCTTGGCAGTCTAACGTGAGAAAGGACCTCAGTATCCACTACCTTATCTTGCCAGGTGATCTTTGGAATCTTCCTAAGGCAATTCAAATGGAAGAGGTTCAGTTTGCTGGCAAGGCACTGGTATACTGTTTAGTTTCCACAGGCATACAAGAATGAGGTCAACACACTAGCTCTGTAGACCTTCCGTTTGGTAGTCAGTCTAATACCTCTTCTCTTTCACATTCCTTGGCAGCCTCTCAAGCACTGAACTATCTCTGGCAAAGCAGGCAACAACCGTTAAAATTAGTTATCTGAAATAGAAAGTACTCTGAGGTACGAAATTTGCTAGTAAATGATTTCATTGTACCAGTTAACAGGTTACCTTCAAGGTCACTAGTTAGTCAGTAATTTGTGACAAATTTGTGATTTCTAGAGCTTATTTTTATCACAGAAGAGGAAGAGAACTATGAGAACAATCTTAGTAAACATATTTTGAACAAAATTCTTTTGGATAAGGCAGGTCACCTGACCACTTACTTCCCCTGAGTTTTCTTGACCCAGATTCATCCTATATCATCCTGTCTGTCAAATGAAATCACCCCAGAAGTCCTTGCTCTGCAGCTGATGAGTACTGCAACCAAAAGTAATACTTTACAGGAGACTACAGATTGAAGAACAACTGGAAGAGAAACTTGTGGTTTGTAGTGAGCAGTCACAGCCTGTTCTCTAGCTGCCAGAAAGGAAACGCAACCTTACATGATTACACTTCTCAACATGTTCTTAATGTCCCGCTGAATAAAAAATGAAAAGGAGCTAATCTACTAAGACTGGAAAGAGGAAATTAGCCTTTCAATCACCTCCCTCTCTCCCTCGCTCCCTCTCTCTCTCTCTGTTTTAGTGACACTCCTCGCACTGTTGAAAGAACCCAACAATAACCTGCAAAAATGTTGTCACAGTGAAAACTCCCAAGAATATTATAGCTAAATTCCAGAGCTCCCAGGTCAAGGAGAAAAGAGTGTAAGCAGTCAGAAAGAAGTAATTCAAAGGTCATGGAGCCACAGTCAGGCTAATACAAAACTGAGTAGCTTTTACATTAAAAAAATCACAGGGTGTGGAATGATATTCAGCAACACAAAGGAACTAGGATTATAACCAAGCAGCACATACATAGCAAACCTGAGTATAATCCTTCAGGGGCAAACATGGACCTTCAATAAATAGAGGATAATCGTGCATTCCTAATGAAAAGGCCAGGGCTGAACAAAAAAGTTAACCTTCAAATACAAGACCCAAGAGAAACATCAAAAGGTAAACAGGAAAGAGAAAACAGAAGAGATTCAATAAGGTTAAATTGTTCTTATTCCTATATGGGAAACTCTTAAGACTTTATAACTATTAAAGCTATTAAAATGAGTATTCATTGACTGTGATGGGATGATAGTCAAGAAAACAAAATTAAGGGGTGAGAAAGAGAACTTCATTCCAAGAAGAGGTAAGGGAGAGGTAGAAGGGGGTAAATTATCTCACATAAAAGAGGCAGAGAAGAGGTAGTACAGGGAATGGGAAGATGGGGAAGGTGGGAAGAGCAGGCTTAAACCTGACATATCAAAATGGGCTCAAAGAGGGAATAACATAATGCTCAGTTGGATATAGAAATTGATCTAATCCTATATGGAAGTAGAAAGGGACAGGGATGGGGGTGGGGAGACTGATAGAACAAAGGGCAGATTGGGGAAGGCATTGGTCAGAAGCAGAACACTGGTGAGGAGAGACAGGGTGAAAGGTGAGAGAGAAGGATAAAGAAAGGGGAAATAGGATGGTGGAAAATACACAGTTAGTTATCATACCTGTAAACATGAATAGAATGAACTCACCCATAAATGGCATTACTAGATGGAAAATGGATAATTTTGATTGTATTAAATTAAAAAGTTTTTTTTTTAAGAAACAGAATTAATGAAACCAAGATTAGATGGAAAACTGACAACTGGGAAAAAAAATTTACAGAATGTAACTCTAATAAAGGCCTCATTTGGGGGCAGCTAGGTGGCACAGTAAATAGAGCACTGGCCCTGGAATCTGGAGGAATTGAGTTCAAATCCAGCCTCAGACCCTGGACACTTACTAGCTGTGTGACCTTGGGCAAGTCACTTAACCTCCATTGCCTAGACTTCTTCCTCCAAAAAATAAAATAAATTGAAGGCCTCATTTCTCAAATACATAGAGCTCTGAGTCAAATTTATAAGAATCCAAGTCATGACCCAGCTGATAAATGGTCAAAGGATATGAACAGGCAGTTTTCAGACAAAGAAATCAAAGCTATTTATAGTCATATAAAAATACTATAAATTCCTATTGATGAGAGAAATACAAATTAAAACAACTATAGGTTATCACTTCACCTGTTAAACTGGTTAATAAAACAGAAAAGGAAAATGATAAATATTGGAGGGAAGTAGAAAAACTGGGACACCAATTCACTGTTGGTGGATTTGTGAACTGATTGAACCATTCTAGAGAGCGATTTAGACCTTTATTCAAAGGGCTATAAAACTGGGCACATGCTTTGACCCAACAGTAACACTACTAAGTCAGTATCCACAAAAGATGTTTAAAAGAGAGAGAAAATAAGACCTACTAAGAGAAGGGTATTTATAATGGCTCCTTTTCTATTGGCTAAAAATTGGAAACTGAGGAGGTGCTCTTTAATGGGGGATTGCTTTAACAAGTCATGGTATATGAGAAGCAGGATGATTTCAGAAACCCCTAGAAACACTTCCATGAACTGATGCAGACGGAAGTGAGCAGAACCTGGAGAACACTGCACATGGCAATACAGTATGGTGAAGGACAGTGATACCTTGATCTAAGACAATCCCAAGGGACTCATGATGAAACATGCTATGCCCCTCCACAGAGAGAACCAATTGAGTGTGAATACAGACCTCAAGCGTACTATCTTCCACTTTCTTTCGCAATGAACTTTCACAATAGGACTAACATGGAAATGCTTTACATGATTGCATATATATATCCAATTTATAATAGTGCCCCATGTGGGGGAGCGGTAAATGGTAAGAGGAAGGAGGTAGGTTGAGAACTGGGAACTCAATTCAGGAACAAAACATGTTCTTATATGTCATTGGGGAAAAATGAAATATTATTTTAAAAAGATTAACAGCCAATGGCAGGTAGGTTGCCCAGTAGACAGAGCACCAGGTCTGGAGTCAGGAGGATCTGAGTCAAATTTAGTCTCAGACATGTACTAGCTGTGTGACCCTGGGCAAGTCACTTAAGCCTGTCTACCTCAGTTTCTTATCTGTAAAATAAGTTGGGGAAGGAAATGGCAAATTAAGCCAGTATGTTTGCCAAAAAAACTCCAAACTGTGTCACAAAGAGTGAGACACAACTGAAACAACTCAAAAACAACAAATAGCCATTACCCAATAGGATATGAACAAAGAATTCTCAAAAGAAGACCTACCAAGTACTCCCAACCACAGGAAAAAATGCTCCAAGCCACTAGTAAGGGAAACATAAACCAAAACCACACTGAGGCTTCATCTCATACTCTGCAAAACTGACAACAGGGACAAAGATGGCAGCAGTCAATGTTGGGGGGGTGGCGTTGTGGGAAGGTGGGCACACTAAGACAATGTTGGGGGAGCTAGGAAATGGTAGAAGAACATGAAGATCTGAGTTCCAATCCAGCCTCAGACACTTAATAGCTTTGTGACCCTGCTAAGTCACTGAACCTGTTTCCTTCCATTTCCTGAACTGTGAAATAGAGAGAATAAGAACACCTCACACACAGGGTTGTTGTAAAGACAGTCGAAAGTGGATTTAGGGGAGAAAATAAGTCCCTCCATTGTGTCTTTGCCTTTGAGCCTGATGCCTCTCTCAGAGGAGCTGAGTGTCTCCTTCGGTACCCCCCTTTCCCACGTTGGAAGAGAAAACTCCCAGGACTCTGAATAGTTCCCCAAACTCAGCCCCTTCCCTATATCCTAACAAGGGAAGGCCCTTCACAAATGCTAATACACTAACAGCTAAAGGAGGTGCTCTTTTCTTTGGCCTGGTCCAAACAGCTCTGCTAAGGGCCTCTGAACATGGGAATGTGACCCAGAAGCCAACTTAACCTATTTTCTTCAGTTGTCGTATCTTCCAAAAACACTGGACCGGAATGTGCAGGAGGCCAGGACCTCAAACACCCAGCCCCAGTTCATAGAATTTGCTCCTTACAGCCCTCTCAGTGTGCCCTTGAGAGTCAAACCATCTACCAGGGACCAGTCAGTGTGCACCAGACTGATGAACTGTTTGTGCAGCTTGGATCCTACATATTATGTCATTAGGTGATATTATTAACCCCATCGGACACTTAAGAAATCTGAAGGAGAGAGCAGGGCAGTTTTGTTACTACTATTTCAAATTTCCTGCCTATTTTTTGCAAAAAAACAGTCCATAGGTAGGGGATTGCCAGCCTTATACACAATCCTCTTTGTCTATGGAAATGGCCTCTTTGGCTGATGTGGGTCAAGTCTGAGGACAGAGTGAACTCACCTGGGCTGGGGGTCTGCAGTTCCCAGGGGTCATTCCCTCTGGCTCTAGGCTCGCTGCTTGGGTGGGGCCTTGGTCCTCTGCAGGCTGAGCAGGGGAGGCTGAAGGATCCCAGAGGGGCAGAGTCTTTCCCTGTTCTTCCAGGGCTGGAGGTTGACCTATGGGGGATTTACAGATGGTCAGGCCCTGCCCTTAGGCCAGAGATTCCACCCTACAGGTAGGGTAGGGCTAGGAAAAGATGATTTCACCCTCTCCTGCTCCTTCTCTTCTGTCTCCTTGCCCTTCCCCTTCCCCATCCTCCTTTAGAGAACCAAGGGGCAGAAGCAGCGTGGGATCACAGGTGGGATGAGACCAGTCAGAGCCTCAAAGGCTCCTGAATCAGAGTTCTCCCTCCAGTTGGTTCTCTGCCCTCCTTGCCTCTTCTGTCCCCAACTAACACACACATGCATTATCTAGACAACAGACTGACTGCTAGATCTAGAGAAGACGGAGGTTTAGGAAGGTTGGTGTTGAGACACCAGGGAATGACCAGTGGAAGCTTGAGGCTGGGAGAAAAAATCCAGTCTTCGATACAGTTCCCTGGCAGGGGCCCTGAGGGCTCTGAAAGAAGAAGGGGCAGGGAAGCAGGGGGCCTGGGGAAGGGGAGCCCAGGTAAGGTCTGGGAGGAAGACATTCTAAGCCAGCTCATGGCAGGGAGGTCAGGGACACTGGAGAGACAGAAGGGCTCCAGGAGGACACCGAGCCTGGGAAAGCAGAAGGTCTGTGTCCTGGGGTCTAACCAGGAGCTGGGGAGGACTCCTGGGACCCTCTAGTAGAGCTTAGGCCTGGAATCCCTCAAGGGAGATCAGACACAGGGAGCCAGTGACTGGGATGGGATAGGGAAGCAGCCCAGGAGCTGAGGGTCCAGGCAAGGGGGTTAGGCAGGAGCTTTGGTTCCAGCATCCAAAGTGGGGAACTCAGGGCAGGCAGAGCTTTAGCTCCTTAAAGAGGACGTGGTCTGAAGGAAGAACAACTGAGTCTCTAACCAAAAGCTGGAGAGAGGGAGACAGTATTCCTAGGTCCCTGTGGCTAAGATTTGAATTCTGGGAAAAGGTGAACCAATCTTAAATCTGGGGAGGGTGAACTGGATATTTGGGAAGTGATTAGGAATCTGGAAAAGAGTTAGTAGAGGGAAGATTGTCCAAGAGCCAGGACTGGGAGGGAGGATTGCTCCAGGTATATCTGGAGGGCACTCACCACGTGGTCAGTGGAGGAAGGTGGGACCCAAAGGTAGGGACAGGCAGCAGAAGCCAGCAGGTCTGTGAGGGGCCGGCTCTGACCTACCTGGGATCTACACCCAAAGAGCCGGGGTCCAGAAGGCAGAGATGGAGGGTCCAAGAGAAGGCAGAGTGATCTCAGCTCTGGGGGAAGAAGGTGGAGAGATTTCAACTCTGAGGGAAGAAGGTAGATCAATCTCAGCACAAGTTCCAGTTTTCAGCCAGCCCCCTCTGGGAGGGTCCTCCCCCCTGTGCCCAGTCTCTCAGGCACCCAGGATGGGCCCTTTCCTCCAATCCTACCCAGGGCCAGGAGCTGAGCACCCTGCAGGCCTCTCCACCCCAAGCCCAACCCTCCTTCTCATAGAATGCCTTGGCCACTGGGATGAGCCCTCTCCTGCCCTAGACCCCGCCCACAGCTCCAAACTCCACCCCAGGTCTCCTATTCCTCCTGGGCCACGCCTCCCCCCCCCCCCCCCAGGCTGGCCAGCTCTGAAAGCTCCTCCTCCCCATCTCTAACACCTGATTCCTGATGTCAGGAGGTGGGAGGGTATAATGTGAAGGCAGAATTTATAATTTCAAAGAGAATCATATATATGTCTGAAAGGTTCAGAACCGCAGGATATAAGGAATTCTCAAGGTAAGAGGCAGAAGAATTAAAGCATGTATTTAAGCTCCAGAGTAACAGACCCACAAACCAGCATCCCCATTTTGATATTCGGATCAAAAGCCTCCAGGCCCAGTAAGTCCGACTCACAAGAGTAACCAGGAGGCCACAGAGAAGCATGGTGGTATAAAGGAAAATCATATACATGCTTCCCCTCTACGGTAAAAAGATTACCCACTGGCCTCAAGTCCTTCCTCAGCACTCCTCTATCCACATGTAGGTCAGCTCTGCTACCAGTAGCTCCTGCTTCAGCTTCGGCTGTAGCCATCTCTGGCTCCAAAGGAAGCTATTTTTAACCATCCAGCTAGCAGCTTCTGCGGGTGGTATAAAATCCACCCACGGCTTCCGCTGGCATGCCAGGAAAGCACAGGTTCTTTCGATCTGCTTAATCAAGGGAAGCAAGGTGAAGCGGGTTGACAACCTTACTTTAATCCAACATAGGCCCTCCCTGGAGTTAGCCCTACCCCACAGAGCTCTGGGCCTGGGGCCCAGCACCCAGCAAGGCTCAATGAGATAAACTGAGTCACTCAAAGAAAACAAAGGCCATTCTGCTTACATTACAGAACAAGGAAGAGGCAATCTGGATATTTCCAGGAGAGCAAGTGATTCACAGCAAAACAGGGCTTAGTTTCAGAATGGAGGCTGTTCACCAAATGCAGTCAGGCTGGTTAGCGCATTTCTCCAACTTCAATTAGAATGGGGCTCATTTAGCATCAGATCCCAGGAGGATAATTGACCATCTAATACACTTAAAATTTGGCATTCAAGATGATGTGGTTAGGAGCTGAAAGAATGAGAATTCTATGTAACTTGATCAGAATTACCCTGTTGTAGTCTGATTGCATTCGGTCTACAGGGTCAAAGGGATACATGGAGAACGTGTTTTAGATCTGAGGCAATTCTAACTAACAAAATCAACTGAATAGATGCTATATGACTGGCAATTTTGTTTCATGTATTAAAACTGTAACATTTTTATGTCCTTATTACGCTTCAAATTTTTCTCATTTGGGGCCTTGGAGGAAATCATGCTAGAAGTTAGGCTCTTAATTTGAAAAAAATGATTCTAGAGGGATATACAATTGTACCCTTAGAAAAGGAGTGTGAAACCAGCCAGGGGCCTCCCCAAACCATTGGAGCCCCTACCCCCAACCTGAGAAAGGCCTAAAATCCAGATTGGCCAATGAGGAGAGGCATTGTGGTGCACTTTGAGCTTAACCTACCATAATGCCCTGCTTGCTCTGGCGTAACAGACAATGAACTCTCATGCATCTCTCTCTCTGCAGGATCCACCAGCTTTGAGGGAAATAAACATACACATACAGACTAATTTTGTCTGTCTTTCTGGAAAGAAACTCAGTAATGGTTGACACCCTTACCAAAGGTTTGATCAAGACCAAACAGAATGGGGTTCACCTTACCAAACGTAACCCCAGCACTTAGCACAGTGCCTGGCACATAATCAGGGCTTCTTGACTTAACATGATGGAGTCCCCAGACCATGGGGATTGGAGCCATTCTCTTATTTTCTGCATTCCAAGATCTCACAATATCACTTTTCCTCAAGGAAGGGGTCCGATTTTGAATCTCTAAGTCTGCTGAGCCTGAGTTGGGTCAAAGGTGTACGTGCCATACATATTACTCTGGGTGGAATTTCATACTTCCCATAATCAGTGGCCAGACAAATTCTCAAAGCTCCTCCATCATAAACAAATTTGCAAGCTCCCCTAGTTTAATATCAATTAAGTTGGGTGTCTTGGATTGAGCCTTTGTTGGTAAAGAAAATGGGCTCTTAGCACCCAGTTCAACCAACTGCCCTTGAAGAGTTTGGCCTTTGTTTCCTTGATTAGATTGAGAGTTCTTGGTGACCTCCTTGCCTCAGAGGAGGGCCTAGTTTACACATGAGTTTGAGTGACATGTTTGGGACATCAGAGGCTTTTAGACCACATGGGTTTAAGTTGCCTCTTTGTGATGATTTTAGGGTACATGGGTGAGTCGCATGTGTGACTCACCCTTGACCCTGAAAATGATATGAAACCAGGGATTGGCTTTCTATTTTTCGGAGCTCTTACCCACAGCAGTGGTGGTGACGCGAGTGACTCTGGGCCAGCCCTTGTTATGAGCTCCCAGGCTCAACTTAGATGTTGGTAACTATGAATTGTATTTGGTCTGTCTGTCAATGTCTGTAATTTGTTTGTATTTCCTCTGAAGTTCAGGGTGCTGGCTTTTGCCCCTGAACTAAGTGAGTGGTATTTGTACACTGAATTAAAGTAAGCTTGTTAACCCCTTAACATTGCTTTCCTTAGTAAAGCAGATCAAAAGAACCTGGGCTGGCAGCGTTCTTGTTTTTGGGCTTGTGTTGGTTTTTCACCCCCACAGCAGCTGGTAGCTGGATTGTTGAAACAGAGCCTTACTAGGTGCTAAACCCCAGGCCCCAAAGCCCTAACTATTAGGTGATAAGCCTATGCAGCTGTGAATTGGTAACTGAGGTGGGGCCAATGAAGGGAGGTGCTAACTCCAGAGCCAATACTAACAGCCTAAATTCTGGTGCTCAGATGACGGTTGTTGATGTCTGAAACTGTATAAAAAGAGAGAGAACAGAGTTATTTACTTAAGCCTCTCACTCCTGGAGTGAACTCAGATGTTGATGGTTTTCTTGGAAACTATGAATTGTATTTAGTCTGTTTGTAATTTGTATTTGCTCTGAAGTTCAGGGTGCTGGCTTTTTCCCCTGAACTAAGCCAATGATATCTGTATGCTGGATTAAAGTAAGATTGTTAACACCTTAACATTGCTTTCCTTAGTAAAGCAGATCAAAAGAACATGGGCTTGCAGCATTCTGTGAGTTGGTTGTTGCTGGTTTTATACCCCCACAGCAGCTGCTAGCCAAATTGTTGAAACACCTCCCCAAATGCTACTTTAGCTCTTAAAGGACTTAATTACTCAGTAAGTCGCTTCATTAGGTTAGAAGTTAACAGCTTCTTCTTCCCCAGGGCTCAGAAGATTTGGTGGACATGCACAAAGGGAAGGTCCCAAAGCATTTGGTTAGTCCCCAAAGAACTTCTCAGAGAAGGAGGATTGAGAAGTCTTTTCTACCTTTGCCAAACAGTAAGTTATTCTGATTATTCTAGTAAAAGCCATACTCGTCCAATTAAATACTTAGCAGTTTTGAAACATTGTAACCACATTGTCTAAGAGTTCAATTCATCATTTCACAGCACCCAGATCAAAAGAGTAGTTGATTTCCTAAGAATACAATTGTATCACCCTCTAGGTAACATGTTAGAAATTAATAACATTTCTTATCAAATAATTTCGCCAAATCCCAATAAAAGGAAATTTTGAAGTATAATAATGAATACAATATTACAGATTCAAAACAAATGTTATTGTTTGGACAAAACAGATTTAAAACAAAGACTTGTTGTCAATCGAATGACATCAGTTCAGTTGAATATATTTTCCAAATTATCTTACATAGAAAATCACTTTGTCTAGCTAAGATGTTAATACTCTGATTGCAGTCAGTTATCAAAATATTTATACCAGAACTTTCTGTGCCAGCAAAGAAGAAGAAACAAAGTGAGTACCCATCAATCATTGGGTAGCTAAAGAAACAGCATTATATGAATTCAAAGGAATATTATTGAACAGTAACGAGAAACATCAGGATTTCAGGGGGACAAGCCATGAAGCCATTTATAGGGATATATTCACAGTAAGGAATTTTGGATGTTTAATGAGGTCTCTTACACTGGGAAATCTAATGAGGTCTTCAGCAAGAGCCCTAACCTTGTTAATTGGATCCATAAGTTTTATCTCCAGCAAGATTATTCCAAGGTATAGTCAAGTACTGTTCAAATCCAAGGCAAACCATTCAACATCACAGTAAGAAATCTGTCCTCCAACCACTGACTCCAAAGAGCCCAAAGTTACTCAGTTCCATGAAAACCTAAAACATTTTCTAGGGAAAAAAGGCAGAGGTGGTGAAGTTCTAGACAATCCGTAAAAACATGACCTGGAATTAACTGAGGCTCAGATCATAAGCTTCTTATTGCAGAAGTCAGACTTAGAGTGAATAGGAAAAACCATCAGATATGACAGACATGACCTAAATAGCATTGCTTATGAATATGAATTGAAAGTGATGCATAGATAAGTGGATTAGATCTGAGAGAGTGCCTGAAGAACTATGGACAGAGGTTCTTTATACTGTACAGGAGGCAGCAACTAAATATATTCCAAACAAAACGAAGAGCAAGAAAGTAAAATGGCTGTCTGAGGAGGCCTTACTAATAGCTGAGGAAAGAAAGAAAGGGAAAAGTAAAAGAGAAAGGGAAAGATACCATATTTCCCCACGTATAAGATGTACCCCCTTTTCTTTTTTCTTTTTTTTTTCATTGTGCATTAACCTATTTTTATTTATTTTTTATTTTATTTGTTTTTTCTTTTAGTTTACAACTCATGGTTCTACATAATTTTGAGTTCCAGATTTTCTCCCTTCCCTCCCCCCTCCCTCCCCAAGACAGCATGGAATCTCATATAACTACCATGTATAACTTCACACTAGTACACTAGTCAAGTTGTGGAGAAGAATTGTGACCAATGGAATGAATCATGAGAAAGAAGAAACAGAACCACAAAAAAAACCCAAAAACAAAAGAGAAGAAAAAAGGCCAGCATGAAGTGTGCCTCAATCTGCATTCAAACTTCATAGTTCTTTCTCTGGATATGGAGAGCATTCTGCATTGTGAGTCTTTTGGAGTTGTCCTTGCACCTTGTGTTGCTGAGAAGAGCAAAGTCTGTCTGGGTTGGTCCTCACAGAATCCATGTATCTGTGGTTGTGTACAATGTTCTCCTGGCTCTGCTCTGCTCACTCAGCATTATGTCGTGTAGGCTTTTCCAGGTTGTTATGAAGTCTATATCATCCCCATTTCTTATGGCACAATAGTATTCCATTACCTTCATATACCACAACTTGTTCAGCCATTCCCCAATTGATGGGCATCCCTTTGATTTCCAATTCTTGGCTACCACAAAAAGAGCTGCTATAAATATTTTTGTACATATGGGTCCTTTTCCCGCTTGTGTGATTTCTTTGGGATACAACCCTAGAAGTGGTATTGCTGGGTCAAAGGGTATGAACATTCCTGTGGCACTTTGGGCATAGTTCCAGATTGCTCTCCAAAATGGCTGGATCATCTCACAACTCCACCAGCAATGTAACAATGTTCCAATTTTCCCACATCCTTTCCAGCATTTATCATTTTCCTGTTTTGTCCTGTTAGCCAATCTGACAGGAGAGATGTGGTATCTAAGAGTTGTTTTGAATTGCATTTCTCTAATCAGTAGTGATTTTGAGCATTTTTTCATATGCCTATAGATAGCTTTAATTTCTTCCTCTGAAAACTGCCTGTTCATATCCTTTGACCATTTCTCAATTGGGGAATGGCTTGTATTCCTATATGTTTGGCTCAGTTCCCTGTATATTTTAGAAATGAGGCCTTTATCAGAGACACTAGTTGTAAAGATTTTCTCCCAATTTTCTGCCTTCCTCCTAATTTTTGTTGCATTGGCTTTTTTTGTGCAAAAACTTTTCAATTTAACGTAACCAAAATTATCCATTTTGCATTTTGTAATGCTGTCTGTCTCTTGTTGGGTCATGAATTCTTTTCTTTTCCATAAATCTGATAAGTAAACTATTCCTTGCTCTCCCAAATTACTTATAGTATCAGCCTTTACTCCTAAATCATAAACCCATTTTGACTTTATTTTGGTATATGGTGTAAGATATTGGTCTATGCCCAGTTTCTGCCCTACCATTTTCCAATTTTCCCAACAGTTTTTGTGAAATAGTGAATTATTTGCCCAGAAGCTGGCCTCTTTGGGTTTATCAAAGAGTAGATTGCTATAGTTGTTGACTTCTCCATTTTGTATTCCTATCCTATTCCACCGATCCACACCTCTGTTTCTTAGCCAGTACCAGGCACTTTTGATGACTGCTGCTCTGTAGCACATTTTAATATCTGGTATGGCTAGGCCACCTTCTCTAGCACATCTTTTCATTAATACCCTAGATATTCTAGACCTCTTGTTTTTCCAGATGAATTTTGTTATAATTTTGTCCAGCTCAGTAAAATAATTTTTTAGTACTTCGATTGGTATGGCACTGAATAGATAGATTAATTGAGGTAAAATTGTCATTTTTATTATATTAGCTCAGCCTAACCATGAGCAACTGATATTTTTCCATTTATTTAGATCTGACTTTATTTGCGTGAAAAGTGTTTCATAGTTATGTTCATATAGACCCTGGGTTTGTCTTGGCAAATAGACTCCCAAATATTTTATAGTGTCTACAGTAACTTTGAATGGGATTTCTCTTTCTATCTCTTGCTGTGGGGCTTTGTCAGGAATGTATAGGAATGCTGAGGATTTATGTGGGTTTATTTTATATCGTGCAACTTTGCTAAAGTTGTTTATTTCAAGTAGTTTTTTACTTGATTCTCTTGGATTCTCTAAATAAATCATCATATCATCTGCAAAAAGTGATAATTTAGTTTCTTCTTTTCCTATTCTAATTCCTTCAATTCCTTTTTCTTCTCTTATTACTACAGCTAACATTTCTGGTACGAAATTGAATAGTAGGGGTGATAATGGACATCCTTGTTTCACCCCTGATCTTACTGGGAATGCATCTAGCTTATCCCCATTACAAATAATGCTTGTTGATGGTTTTAGGTAGATGCTATTTATAATTTTAAGGAAGGTTCCATTTATTCCTATGCTTTCTAGTGTTTTTAATAGGAATGGGTGTTGTGTTTTGTCAAAGGCTTTTTCTGCGTCTATTGAGATGATCATATGGTTTCTGCTAGTTTTGTTATTGATATGGTCAATTATGCTAATAATTTTCCTAATATTGAACCAGCCTTGCATTCCTGGAATAAATCCTACCTGGTCATAGTGTATTATTCTCGGGATAAGTTGCTGCAATCTTTTTGCTAATATTTTATTTAAAATTTTATATCAATATTCATTAGAGAAATTGGTCCATAATTTTCTTTCTCTGTTTTGACTCTACCTGGTTTGGGTATTAGTACCATATTTGTGTCATAAAAAGAATTTGGTAGGACTCCTTCTTCACCTATTTTCCGAAATAGTCTACAAAGTATTGGAATTAGTTGTTCTTTAAATGTTTGATAGAATTCACATGTAAAACCATCTGGCCCTGGAGATTTTTTCCTAGGGAGTTCATTGATGGCATGCTCAATTTCTTTTTCTGAGATGGGGTTATTTAGCAATTTTACTTCCTTTTCTGTTAACCTGGGCAGTTTATGTTTTTGTAGATATTCATCCATATCTCTAAGGTTGTCAAATTTATGAGCATACAATTAGGCAAAACAATTCCTAATTATTGTCTTGATTTCCTCTTCATTAGAGGTGAACTCACCTTTTTCATTTTTGATACTGGTAATTTGATTTTCTTCTTTCTTTTTTTTAATCAAATTGACCAAAAGTTTATCAATTTTATTGGTTTTTTCATAAAACCAGCTCTTTGTTTTATTTATTAATTCAATAGTTTTCTATCTGCTTATTCTGAGAGGTGAGCTTTTGCTTTGGGGGTTCACTTATGATAAAGATGTGATTCCCTGGTTGAGATTCTGAGTTGCCATTTGTTCAGGAACCCCCCGCCCCAACTCCTCAGAGTTAAAGGCTCTCTTGATTTAGTGGTGAATGTAAAGTTTTGATTCAGGCAGTAGAGCCCTGTCTATTGGTCTTTATTTCTCTTTGTATTTTTTTTTTCTGTTTAATTAAAAAAGATTGTTGACCCATTAAACAGCTATCTTTCCTGAGTAAAGCAGATAAAGGGAACTGAAGTAGCAGCCATCCTGGGTATGCCAGTGTGGTTGCTATTACAAATGCAGAGAAGCAGAAATACAAAATGCAGCCTATTCAGATCATAATGCAATAAAAATTATACTCAATAAAGTGCAGTGAAAAGATAGGCTAAAAATTAATTGGAAACGTATTCGCCCAATCCTAAAGAATAAATGCATCAAAGAACAAATCATAGAAATAATTAATAATTTAATTAAAGAGAATGACAACAATGAGTACGCAGCCAAAATAGTAGTTTAGGGAAAATGTATATATCCAAACAATTATATATATCCACACTTAATTGTAGCCTTCTTGGGGAGGGGGGGACAGAAAGAGGGAGAAAGAACAAAGTCCAAAGGGCCCAGCAGTGAATAAAAGAAAACTTACAAGTGTGGAAAATATTATACCATTTTATATCATTTTGGTAATTTCAATAAGACTCAGGGCCTGAACTACTTAACCAGAAGAAAAGCCTGATCCTAACAGTCTCTTTGTTCTCTGAGTAAGCTCAGAGATATCTCTATCTTGTATCAACAAAATCCAGATGGAGCATTCCTTGCTCTGTCCATGGCCATTAAGGGTGAAAACCTTGACCCCAGACACTATCTTGAATTATGTGACTTTTCCTTATCTTAATATTTTATGGGCATATACTATGTTGTGGAATGTTAATGGCAAATTAAACACAGAGATCCTGGGTTGTAATTCCAATTGACACTTTGTCAACTATCTAATTTGTTGTATTTACAATCTATTCCATTAAGGAAAATCCTCTTCTTGTATCATGGTTAAACATACATGGGGGTCATAAAAATGAGGTCATACAGGCTTGCTAGCTCTGCTAAAATAACGTATATAAGTTTTGTTTTTGCTTTATTCAGGCAGCCAGAGTTTATACTCTGACTCCTTGTACGTACAAGTAAGCTAGCTCCTCTATGCTTTAAGGGAAAGTAATAAACAACATGGATTTTTCTATCACCTAGCTCTGTTGTTTCCTTCAACCAAATTTTCAGGTTTAACACTACTTGTAAACAAGCAGGGGGAGCAAGTTGCAAGGGGGATCAGTAGGGAGCACAACGGGGAAACTAGAGCACTTAAGTAAAATAAGCTAAAGACACCAAAGGTACAAGTAAACAGTCTTGGGAACGCAAGGGACTCAGAAAGAGAGTTGTCCTTCGTACAGATTCTGGTCCAGAGTCTCAGGAGGGGCTGCCTGCGTCTGATGCTGTCCCCTTCAGGCTCCTTTGAAACCAGAGGGCAAGGTGTCCTATGGGCTCAGATGTCCACTTGGGATCAGGGGCAGATGTGACAGAAGGATCAAGGAGTCCATCCACAAGTTGGCAGCTGTAGAAGTAGTCAGATCTGATAGGAGCTTCCAAAATACATATGATTTGGTAATTGAGAGAAAAACAGCACAACATAGGTCCCAGCAACGCAGAGCTAAGTTCAAACAAATACAATACCTAGATAGTAAAAGAGAATTCTGCTTCTCTGGTTCAGATCTAGAAATTCTCAACAATTCTAACTTAACATAACTTAGTACAATCACTTAAATTTGGTTCTCCTTCTTTTAACCTCAGAGTATTTCAGTTCATATATCATCTACTGTTTCTGTCCTTACCTAAAGTTTGTACCTGGTATAAGAATCCTTTAAAATATGAAGGTCCAACCATAAATTGAACTCATCTTCCTTTAAAATCATCAGACAGATACCTTACAAAGGAGATATAATTTCACTTGTAACAATATCTTATACAATTTCCTTGTGAAAAAATCCACATTTAAGATCTTATTACCAAAACATACTTATCAGCTCGAATTTCCAGAATTGATAAATTATGGAGCCAGCCATACACATCTGTATATAATTCTTAGGGGAATTTGCCTTTTTCAAAATTTGCTATCCCTTCCTTCTCTTAGACATTGATCACATTACATCTTTGCCTTATTTGCTTTGCCTAATCATTTTCCCCTTTTGGAGGATGTTATCCCTATATTATTTCAATGTTTTATTTGGCCATGAACATAGGTTAAAATTGTAAGCTATTCATACCTGTATCCTATTATAATAACTCAGAGATATTTCAATATTCTTCTATTACCTAATAGATTTATCATAGTGCTTACAAAACTTCTTATTAATATAAATTTGCTATGAAAGAAATGAGGGACTATGTCATATATCTTAACAGAAGGAAAGAACTTCCTTTGCTCTGTTTGATTCCAGGCACCAGTCATATCTGATAGCCAATCTTATAGTCACCAGGTGCTGAAAGCTGGGCTTAGGAGTAATCAGGTGGAGACTTTCCTTTTCAGAAAGGAAATAGCAGAATTGGGAAATAGAGACAGGAAGATCCTACCTAGGCTGTGTCCAAGGTCGTCTTCAAGACTTTTTCCCAGGCACAGACCTTTCAAGTTCTCAGCTTGCAATGCCCGCCATACTACCACTGGCTTCACGTGACCTAAACCTGTAATCAGAGCTTAAAATAATATTAAATTGTAGTCCCATAAAATCTTAAATAGCAAATAAATATCCTTCAGATGAGACTGCCCAAATTTCATTGAGCTAATAATTAACAAATCAAGCTACATAACATTTCTGTCTTCTAAAATACTTTCTCACACTCTCAACTTAACTTAAACCATTTGAAACTAGTATTCCTTTGGGACAGGAGAGGCTTAGCTAACTTCCATTTGTCCCTAAACTTTCTTCTCTGCCTTTCCTATTTTCCCTCAACCTTAATTTACCTTTCCAAACCTTTCAAACCCAACTCAGTCTTCATTTCAGCCATAAGACAAAACAACTCATAAGTTAGTACTTTTTACTGACATAACTGTGTATACTGGAATCCCATTCCAGTTTGCTTAAGCAAACAAAAGAGGCTAATGACTGACCTCACAAGTTGATGGATTTGTCCCTGTTAATTCCTTCTGGAGGAAAAAGGAACACTTCAGGAATTGAGTCTTATACACATTGTTAAGCTCTAACTCTCGCTTAAAATCACAAAAACATTTTCCAAAATACTTCTAGAATTGTTTACCTAAACTGAAGATGTCTCTGATTTAGTCGCAGTAATTAATTACACTATTTGTGTCAATACCTAATTGCTCTTATATCACTTTATAACATCTAAGAACTCTATTTCACATAAATACAATATAACTTTAAAATTCCAGTCTTAGTCCACGGGATAATGATTCAACCCTACATCATAAAACTTCTCTTCCCTTTCTAATTATTCTCATTAACACTTTAGAAATCATATTATCTTTCATTTGATTATACAAGAGAGTCATTTGATTAAAACAACAAGATTTTACATATTTGCATTTATCCAATTTCCCATTTTTTAAAAACAACTTCTTTCACAATGGTAACAGATTCTGGCAGATAACTTCCCTTTTGTCACTACCTGCTTATTTCTGATTAAAGAGATCTGCCACATCATCTCCCCCTGAGGTGGGTTCTTTCCCATCCGATGGCAAGCTACACTAATAAGAACTGTATCCTTAAGACCCACATCCTCCTCGAAACCTAATCTTATCCTAAAAAAATCCACCACTTTGCTGACTTTAAAAAAGCCAGGTTTGAGACCCCTACTGTTCTTTCTTTCAGTAAAAACTCAAATCCCAGTAATTGTTGCCCCTCCCCCTTTCTTCCCTTCTGACAGGTGAGCAAAAGTAGAACTCTTTCTTCTTATTTAAACTAAAGGGGGATGAGTAAGGAATGCAGACTGCCTCCTTACTCAAAAATGTAGAATAAGACATTGAATGGGCCATGCTTTAACCACCCTCCCCAAGACTTCTACAGATAAGGTTCTCACCCAGAACTTGGAAAACTGCAGGTTTGAACTGCAACCAATTTGCTTACAGGTGGAAATTCAGCAGGCCTTCTGAAAATCATACGAAAAGATTTTACGGAGCATTTTAAAAGTATTTTCCCTTCTTAAAGCAAAATAACCTTTAAACATTTGGATTCATTCATATTCCCAAAGTGCCATCACCAATTAGTCCATAAACCTCCAGATTAACATACATAAATATGTATCTTTAGATGATACGGGCTTGAAAATCACACTCCTATATTTTCAAAGTATTATAACAACTAAATTCTTTGTTATTATAGAATTTCTAGATATCACAAAATCCTTTAGTCAAAAAGATGTTGTAATGGAGGTAACACTTAGTTTCTATACCCAATTAAGTTAGCTTTTATTACAATAACAAAGTTTACCAGGACCTTTAAAAGCTTTGTCCGTAGGAATTCCTCTACCCTGAAAACTTTCACAAGATTGAATATCTAAATGTCCTCAGTTCAGTTAACCTCAATTTCTTAACTAAGTACAATTCTTAATCTAACAACATCCAGATTATGAGAGAAATTATTTCCTAACAGCATAGGTAATGCGATGTTAACCAATTTGTATATAATAACATATTTAGAAATAAGTACACCACAAGCAATTATCATGTATTTAAAACTTGAAACAGATTCCAATTAATTACCAATCTAGTGATCATAACTGAGTTGGATAAGCAAATCAGATCTGGTTCATAACCACTAGTGGTAACGTTCTTAATTTCTAAGGCCCAATACTCTTAGCATAGTAAATGAAAACATTACTGTTTATAAAACCATATTTTAACAGTTCACAAGAGAACCCAAAAGGCCTCTGCACAAATTCCTGACTTATAGCAAAAACAATTTCAATTGAACTTCCTTTTAAATAAAGACAAAACTTGGAAGTTCATAATTCTTTAAGTTACAGCAGTTGTCCAGCTTCTTAACCTAACGCAACTTTAAGCCCTAAACATTATTACGTGTGTAAAGTTTGAACTACTCATGTCTGTCTAGGTAAGTACATTCTAAACCAAATATGACAGTTTAAAATTACCAAATTTTCATCACATCCCCTAAGAGCACTCAATTCACATATATCAAACTCAGATTAAAATCGCATAAGTCTTTTCAAATTACACAAACTAAGAATTTTAGAAATATAATTTTAGAAGTACAAAAACAATAAATTTCAGATTGCAATTCCAGACTATCACATATAGGAATCATTGATCCTATTACTTCTGGTATTTCTATATTAATATATTAATATACATGCATAACATATCAATACATTAATATCTTAAATACACTTTATGTATTTAACTGTGTATTCTCAATCAGGTAACAAGTTTCTTTTAGCTTCAGCTTCCACAGTCTTTCAATGTGGAGGGTGGGGGGAGGGATGTGGCCAGGAGCAACATCCCCCCCACCTAAATTTCCCCATACAAGTTTTCTCTTTCTTTCCTAATTCTTGACCCAAAGTACCTCAGACATTTCAAGTGAATAATCAATTACATACTCTCCCAGCTTTTATTATTTTTAGAATCTAACCACCCCTTAATTCAGAGCCCAATTACCAATTTAGGTGAGCAAATTTCTAAACCTCTATGCACAGAGAATCTTCCATCTCGTCTTTAAACCACCAGATATATGCTCATAAAAACTTTCTCATGGTTAATATCAGTATTATTAATTATTCACTTGTGACAACCACATATAACAGTTCCAAATTTTATCACATATAGAAATTGTTCAACTTATTATTTTGGTATCCAAAAAACTACTTCAAAGGTTAACAATTACATGAAATCAGAGAGATAATAATGTTGTGTCTAAAATATAAACAACCATCATTATTATTTCCCTCTGCAAATCAGGAAACAGGTCAAACAGAGATTAAAATACAGTTTGCAATTGGAACAAAAACGTGAAGTTACCTAGAGCAGAAGCTGGTATCCCAATGGTGACAATTCTGGGAGGCAGAAAGTCCAAATCCATCTACCTCACTCTTCCCCCACGACCGCAGAAGTTACTGAGCCTAGGGCAGTTTGCAGGTTCTGAGGACAGAGTGGGCAAGATGCAAAGGACCTGGATGGCATTTCCAAGCTTTGCCAAAAAGGATGGGCTACGAAGGTACCCAGGGGCACAGGACTGACTGTCAGTCTGTGAATTTCTGTCCTTCTCCTCCTTTTTACCGGGTGGGGAAGGGTGATTTAAGTTTTCCCTACAGCTCTCCTGCGTTCTTCTAATCTGATCTGAGAGGAGAGGAGTTTGTTTTATCTGCTCTAACCTTTACTGCAGCCCTGAGACAGGATAACAATGGTGAAAAATCTCAATGAAGTAAACTTCACTCCTCGCTTACTCCTAAAAAATCTTTTGTACTAGAATCTAAGGGAAAAGATTCCCTCCTAACTGTGATCAGGGACAAAGACAATGCGAGAGTCCCATAGAAAACTTTAACAGAGGTTTTAGCCAGAAGGCATTCATTGGGAGGAGGTCTTTCAGCAAGAGGAGCTCCTGGAATGAATTTACAATTTCAGGAGTTCCCTCTCCCGGAATTCAACTAACCAATTTCCAAACTTTTTAACAATTAAAACCCAGAATTTGCCAAAATTTTAACCCTTTTTCCTTCCGTTGTAGCTCCAATTCGGCCACAAACAGAACCACAAGGGAAAAAGGTCTTTGTTCCCCTAGTTGCAGCCTGGAATCTCTGGCTGCCTGTGTTACAAGTTTTTTTTTCTTTTTTTTTTAAAAACAAAACATAGACATTTTCACAATTTTGACACACGGACACAGACAAATCCAAAACGTACAGAACGTAGGACAAAATTTAAAACATAGAAGACACAGAACAGAACCAGATTGGGTGGATCAGATTGAAAGCTAAACCAGGTCCCCTTAGAGAAAAGAAAAATAAACCAGATTTTCCCTTCAGGAATATACAGAACAGATGCTTTCAATTTTCACGCACCCCCCGCACTCTGAACATGCATATTCCTGTGTCCAGGTAGCGTGACAACAGAGACCAGATGGCTAGCCCCAGAACAGAACAGAACCTTACCTCTAGAGGTTTTGAAACCAGATCTTCTCCGAAGGCGGAAAAGGGACGAGTCAGCAAAGAGCCCATTCTCCAAGACCATCTCCCCTCATCAGAGTCCTAGGAAAAGAAATCCCCAGGAGCCGGCCCTCTGAAGTGAGAGAAGGTGGATCGGGGGCAGAGACTCCCTGTTGAGGTCCGGAATTCTGTGTGTGTCTCCAGAGCGGTAACACGAAATACCGCCTCATCTCGCTGGAGCCTCCAAAATGTTATACCAGAAGCGAGTGAGACACGCCACAGAGTATAAGTTTTGAATGGAGAAGTTTATTAGCCAGCGGTCATTCGGGGAAATTCCCAAATCAAATGACCACGTTTGAAGCGAGAGGGTAGTTTATATAGACAATACAGGATTCAGTGCTTAATTATCTCTTGAAGTTTACATATGTTACTTTGCAGGCTCAGCAAGCCTGTGTTACTTCACTTTTTATGACCATGGTACATTAGAGGAACCTCCTGAATAAATTGTAAATACAACATATCAGACAGCTGACTAAGTGTCAACTGAATTACAACCCAGGATCTCTGTGTCCAGTTTGCCATACATCCCACAACATGACTCATGAGATAAGAGCTAGGAACGGTCACATAATTCAAAAGAATATCTGGGGCTGAGTCTTTCATCCTTCAAGGCCATACTCCATACTCCCAGAACAGTCATGGGAGGGGGGGGGGTGTCAAGGATACCCACTGAACACCAAACGGCAGGACCTCAGTCTGTTTTTTTCTTATGTAGACTGGGGTTTGCAGTTAGGAGCTAGGGGCAGGGTTTTTCTAGCAATAGCTGGCTACTCAAGTATCACACATTCATCACACATAAACCAATTTAAAACTGAAATATAAGTCTAGCTAAAAACAGATGAAAATGCAGAAAAATAGACAAATAGAGAAAATAGAGGAATAGAGGGAAATTCTAGGAAAAGTAGGCAGTGGAAGGACCCTGTCTCAAGCACAGTAGACCAGCACTTTTGTCTTTCTAAGAACTGATAAATTCTCAAAACCCTGCACACTAGGGAAGGAATTAAGACATTCCTTTGATGGCAGAATCAGTTACCAGGAAAAAGAGACTTTCTTACCTAGGGAGAGCATGTTCTGGGATTTCTCTGCCATGACATTCCTGTCAAGTTCTTTCTGAGAATGGGCCCAAAGGTGCCTGTTTTCCTGGGTAAAATCTGCAGTCACATCCTTGAATGTTACCAATCCCTAAACCAGCAAAAGCCATAAGACTTAGAGCATAAAAAGATTTCAGATTTCATCTACTCCAACCATAATCAACTGACAGGAGGAAACTTAAACAGAGATGGGATTTGCCCATAGGTCATAGCTTTGATGAATCTCAGAGCCAATACTTGAAACCATCCATAGTTATTAAAAGTTTAAAGAAATCATTTTATATTTTCAGGTGGAATATAGTTGAGAAATGTCATACTATGAAATGCTAGTTCCTAGAGAATCAGAGGGAAGGTATATGTTCTATCAGGAGAGTATGAAGATCTGTGTAGGGAAAAGAGAAAAGGTGACATGAAATTTCTTCTTCATTTGAACTGTTGTAAGTGATATGCTAAGAAAATTCTAGGAAGAGTTTGTGAGAAGCTAGCAAGTACTCTGTATTGTGGGGATAAAACAATCCTATGACCAATGAAGAGAGAATTTAAAAAAGGGAATAATATAGTTAATTTCCTAGAAGTCAGAAATAATCTTAGCTAGATGAAAACATGAAGAGGATTCTTAAAGAGATTTCAACCCAATTCTGAATGGAACTGATTGGTATGAGACTGTTTCTAACTAAATGAAGAAGAGTTATCGATTGTTATGTTGAGGGCTTGAGGTGACTCTAGATATGATGTGTCATGGCCAAAACATCTTATGTCTTTGTTTTATAATTGCTTTCACTTTTTAATGGCATACTTAATTTTCACATTTATTTATATGAAAATAAGAGTAACTATGATAGGGGAAAGGAGGGCCCCTTTATTAAAAATCCAGTATTTTATTAACTAGGGTTGGGGCTTAAGCTAATTCACAAGAAAGACATTGACAGTATCTTTATCAAAAATAAATGATCTAAACATACCCCTTGATCTCTGGAACCTGGGAGAACAAGAGTTAAGAGACAGACAGATGTGTGATATATGGGAGAGCTTGGGCAGATCTGAAAATACTCCAATACTTGGAAAGGGTCATCTAGTTCTCCAACCTGCTCCAAGTTGAACACGTGTGAGGTCAATGTGCTTGGTGATGCTCTTCCCTTTCCTTTTCTTCCATTTTCCTCATAGTAACATAATTCACTTTAACAAACATTCTATTATCTGGGAGCAATTCTCTATCATGTGGATAAAACTATTTTTTCACTTTGTCATTTTGATTTCTTCTTTAAAGATCTGCTTTATGCACTATTTGTTGTCCATATTTCATGTTTAACTTCCTTTATTTTTCTATCTGAACAATTCCGGAATTTGCTGATTATTTCACACTTTTCAGGATTTCCAAGAATTTCCAGGCCTTTCCTTTCACTAGGGTCTTGTGGATCCAGGGCTACTCCATTTGGAGAATTATTCTTGTTTAAGAATCTTTTTTACACATATGGGTCTGCAGTCCCCAATGTCAATGTGAAAAACCCACTCCTCAAAAATAGAGAAGTTCTGGTTGATTTGGAACAAAATTATTTATTAAAAGGGAAAAATCCCCCACCTCCAAATCCAAAGATACATTGGAGCCCCCAGCCCAGGAAGGGCACAGGCAACTTATGGTTGAAAACCACAACAGGGAGAGGTTATGGTAGAGAAAAGACAGTCCTTTCCAGGAATGGGTGGGACCAAGAAGGAGGAAGTTTTGCAAGAACAGCTGACCAAAAGGCTGGCTTAAGCCAATTTGAGGGGCACAGCTCAGCAAGGTCAGCCAGTGAACGTCAGCAAAGGCCTCTGGGAGTCAGTAAGACTTGGCTCACTGCAGGCTTCTGATTGGTTCCTTTCGGCAAATAGGCTTACTCTGTGTCCCCTGTAACTATATAGTAAGGTAACTCATGGAAAACATACATGGTAGTCTCAGGAGTATTTTCACACCCAACATCATTTGTAATGCAAGAAATTCAAAATAGGAACATGTTACATTATCATGTTGTGGACCTGTTCTGGGAAACAGCCAACCCTGCCACCCAATCCCCCAATCTGTTATGCATAAAGTCCTGTGGAAAATATTATACTATTTTATATCATTTTTAATTTCATCCAGACCCAGAGCCTGAATTAATGAGTAACTGGAAGAAGATCCAGGACCTGGGCTTCTTTGTTCTCTCTAAAAGTTTGCTCAGGCAATACCCTTACCTCTGTCAACAAGACCGGATTAGACTGACCTAAGGACATTCCTTCCCGTTAGCCATTAAAGGATGAGACCCTAATCCCAAGAAGACCATTTCACTTAATATTCTACGGGTATATACTTTAACTGACCTTTGTCAACATTCTTTACAACCCTATTCCATTAAGGAAAATCCTCTTCTTGTACCATGGTTAAACATACATGGGGGTCATAAAAATGAGGTCATACAGGCTTGCTAGCTCTGCTAAAATAACGTATATAAGTTTTCTCATTGCTTTGTTCAGGCAGCCAGAGCTTATGCTCTGACTCCTTGTACGTACAAGTAAGCTAGCTTAGCTATGCTTTAAGGGAAAATAATAAACAACATGGATTTTTCTATCACCTAGCTCTGTTGTTTCCTTCAACTAAATTTTCAGGCTTAACAGTCCTAACCCAGAAACTGGGTCAGTGGGTTGCTGCACCAGATAAGTCTGGAGCCCCAGCAACAGGGACCTTGTTCAACCAGATTTTACCCCATTTACCCCATTCCCTCCCACTCCTGTGTGGTCCCATAAAAACACTGCATCCTCCCTAAATGCAGTGCGAGAGCCACCCTCCTACCCAACTGAATAACCTTGTTTTGGTTCACAAGTTTATGGTGCAATTACCTGGGTATCCTCATCACCTCCCAGGTTGGAGTCATAATTCTTCAGTTCATCACATTTATTCATAGTGTGGCCTTGCACTCTAAGGCCATCCTCTTAATGATTGGTAATTGGTTCTCAGTCCTGACAGAAGCTTTTCCAAACCTCTTTCCTTCTCAATCTTCCCTCATCCATCCCTCAACAACACAGGTGGGGCCATGGACTCTGATCCCCACATCTCCTCATTTCTCACTTGGCTCCAGACCTTGGGACTCCTCTGACTGACTCCTCCCCTCTCCAGTGTATGGGGGTTCCTCTGCCCCCTCCCTCCCTTTTCAGCTTCCTTTTTCCATCAGATAGTAAGCTCCTTGAGGGCAAGGACCTTCTTTCCATTTCTGTCTCTGAATCCTAACCCTAACCCTTAGTACAGTATTTGGCACATGGTGGGTACTTAATAAATGCTAATTGATCACTACCAGACCACACAAACACTTAGGGGCTGCTAGGTGGCACCATAGTGTACAGAACTCAGGGCTTGGAATCAGGAAGACTCATCTCTCTGAGTTCAAATCTGGCCTCAGACACTTCCTAGCAAGTCACTTCACCCTGTTTGCCTCAGTTTCCTCATCTGTAAAATGAGCTGGAGAAGGAAATGGCAAACCACTGCATTATCTTTGCCAAGAGAACCCCCAATGTGTCATGGAAAGTCAGATGTTCCCGAAGAATGACTAGAAACACCCTCCTGAGGATCTTGCCTCTCATTTAACTTGACAAATCGAGCTCGCTCCACCTAAGCTTCCTTTGGGACACGTCGAACTGCAAGTTCAGGACCGGGCACGACCAAACCAAATGGAGCTCATTCTCTTTCCCTTGGTGCCTCCTCCCCACTGCCTTCCTTCATCCTGTCCAGGGCAGCTTTGCCCTGCTGCCCCTGGGGCTCAGGCCCGAGGTGCCAGCCCAGCCTGCCAGCTCTGCTCCCTTATCAGATTGTGGCCAAGCTGTGGATTTCACCTCTCCCATCTAAGGCCCCCTGTCTCTGAGAGGGCAGTATCTCCCCTTGTGTGCCCCCCAACCTCAGCCTTCCCCACCTGCCACAGCCTGCTGGAGGGGCTGCCTGGCTCCAGACCACTCAATCCACACCATCCCTTCGGCCACTTTAGAAAGGGCAGCTGTGGCCTGGTCACTGCTCTGTGCAGTCACCTCTAGCATGTCTGTGCCACCTCTGGGACCAAATGAAAAGCCCTATGTCGGTGTTCAGAGCCCTCCGGACCTATCCCCACCTTGCTTTCCAGTCTTTTCAAACCTTCAATCCAAGCCTCCTGACAGTCCCACTAACAAGACACCTGATCCCTGGGCATTTCCTCTGGTTGCTCCCCACACCCAAAGTACTCTAGCTACTGCCCTGCCTTGGGGCAGGGACTGTCTTTTGCCTCTTGTTGTCATCCCATGGCTCAGCACAGGGCCTTAATAATTGTTTAAGGATTGACTTGTCCTCACAACTGTGAGAGGCGCTGTTATTACCATCCACCCTCTTACAGACAGAGAAACTGAGGAAGACAGAGGCTAAACAATGACTTTCCTAGGATTACATCCCACCCCCACATACACACACACACACACACACACAAACTCCGTTCCTCCTGAGTCCAGACTGAGCTCTCTATTCATTGGGTCACCTGGCTGTTTACAATACCCGCAAAGGGTAAATAGAAGGTAGTCTCACAGCTGTTGGGGGAGCAGAAAAACTTGCTGAAAATGGTACCTCTGAGCTAAGTTTTGAAAGGAATTAAAATTTATGTTGGATTTAAGGAATTGCCCCTCCCCCAAAAGGAAGCATTTCTGTAAACAAAGCAGAAAACAAACTGGATTGCTTCTAGGTGAAATCATGAATCAGGATTAAGTTCCCCAGGCTTTAAAAAGCATGTGATGATTTCAATGTGTCCTTTCAAAGCTCTTTGGCTTGTCTAGATAACTTTCCCACAGTCCTTCTGTTCCCTTCTGGGCATTTTAAGAAATGCTTTTATGATTCTTTTCTTGGGGGGCATTTTGGAGGGTAGGGTAAGACAACTTCTAATTAGGGAATGCTGATTCTGTGGGAAAAAGAATCCTGGGCCTGGAGTCTGCAAGATCTGAGTTCAAATCCAGCCACACACTGTACTAGCTGTGTGATCCTAGGCAAGTCACTTAATCACTGCTCGACTCAGGTCCCTCAATGGTGAAACACATATAGCAACAGCACCTACCTCACAGAGCTGTTGTGAACAGTGTCCACAGGGGTCTTTCTTGGAAAACATAACTGACTCCATTTTTTTTTTTCTGATAGCATATTTCTTAGCCTTTCAGACTGCCGCTTTTTGAAAGAAGCCTGGAAAGGGAGGATTAGACTAGGTCATGGTAAGCTTCGAATGCCAAATAGAGCATTTTGTATTTGACCTTGCACGCACCAGGGAGCTCTTAGAAGTGTGTGTGTGTGTGTGTGTGTGTGTGTGTGTGTGTGTGTGTGTGTTTGTGTGAGATGATCAGACCTGTATTTGAGAAAAGTCCCTTTTGGGGCAGAACAGAAGATGGACTGGAAATGGATGATGGGCCCTTTTTTTATCCCAATCAGTTTGAATCAGCCAGTGACTGTTTGTGATCATTAGCAATATACTTGTTTCACATTACACTTTTTGTTGATCAGCTAACACGTGCATATTCCGGAATAATAAAATAGGATCGGTTCTTTTTATAAATGGCCCCAAAGTATAAATTATAAAATTTAAGTTCACTCTAAGTCCACTTGCTTAATCATAGGAAGCTAACTAGATGACCTCCAGCCTTTCCTCCTGCTGCTCAGGGACCATGCCCAGCATGACAGAGGTGACTCAATGATATGGAAAGTCCTCCAGCCATATCATTGCCCTCTGTCCTTCATCACCCCCTTATTGCCCAACATGGGGCCATGGCTATGAGCATTTAGCCAACAAGTGACCCTGGTTGCCGGCCTGTGGGCTTGACTTTCTATAGGCCTATTGGCTCATGTAGATATTTTGACAAATGTTTATCAGCCCGGCCCAGCAGTCTGCACATCAGCTTGGTAGGACCTCAAAAAAACAAGAGAGCCAAATTTAAGTGATTGTACTAAGTTATATTAAATAACAATTGTCTGAGAATTTCTAGGTCTGAGCCAGAGAACCAGAACTCTCTTTTACTCTCTAGGGACCAGATAAGAACAATCAGACATCTGGGATTTAAAAAAAAATGATGCTTTAAATGGACGTTGGAAAAATGTAACTGGGATTTAAAGTTATTTAAGTTGGTACTAGTAGGCAGACATGAGGAGAAGGAACATATTGGCCATGGAGGACAGCCAGAGCAATTTCTTGGGGCTAAGAGGTCTGTTTCCTAGAATAGCAAGGGAGCCAATGTCATCAGATCCAAGAGAAGTAAGGTGTAAGAAGAGGACAAAAGGAGGTTTGGCCTAGCTCATGAAGGGCTGTAAATGCAAAGGGATTTTGCATTTGATCCTGGAGGTGGTAGAGAATCAGTGGATCTCAGTGGGTATGGGATTAACATGGTTGGATCTTTGATGCATTGGAGTGAGACAGTCTTCAATTAGTCCAACCTACTTCAGTTATTGCAGTAGGCCAAGGGTGAGGTGATGAGGGTCTGAACTAAAAAGGCTCAAACATCACTGGAGAGAAGGGGATGTTTTACAGAGATGTTGTAAAGAAGAAAGTGGATAAGGTGGGATGAGAGAGAGGATTCAAGTACATCTTGATTGTGAACCTGGGGGATGGGGAGGACTGTGTGGCTCTGGGGAGGGATAGAGCTGAGGAGAAGAAAATGAGTTCAGTTTTACACGTGTGGATAATAAGACATCTGGAATTAATTGTCTAGTTCAAGTTTTCTACAAGGCAATTGGAAGCAGAAGGGGCTCATCTTCAATGGTCTCAAATTTGAAAATCTAATAAGAGAGGAGGTACCCAGGTGACAGAGCTTGGAAGGAATTATCAATACTCAATGTGCAGTTCCTAAATGTCTATTGTCAGCCAAGCACTGTACAAAGACTAGGCATACAAGTATGAGTAAATATAGACCATCCCTAGTCTCAAGAAACTAATGGACAAAGGCAATCCCTGAAAGGAAGCAGGAAATGGGGGAGGGAAGAAGGTATCCAATTTGAAGGCAAGGGAGAGAAGTGAGTCTGAGCAGGTCTCAAGGTGGTTGAGCCAGGTCAGAAATGAAGAGATATCTGAGATGAGCTTCCTCCTTAAATGGAAGTTGGGGGTTCATAACCTTGGTTCAGGGTGGTGAATGATACATGTGGAAAGACTGAGAAGGAAGGTTCTCTTTGAAGTGATTTATTAGAGAATCCATTTGGGATTAATTCTCAATCAATCAAAGGAGTGACTGCCCCTCTGTGTTGCGAAGCCATACCATGAATAAATGCCATGTAACGGAGACCAGTGATTCAAGAGACCCCAGTGTTAAGGACATGTTTGTAAAGTCTTGGGCATCTCCAGAAGTGTGAAAGGATCAATAAATTCATTACCTGTTCAGAAGCTAATTAATAGAACTAAAGGAGGTTAAAGATGAAGCATGGCTTCCAAATAAAGCTGGAATTGGATGTTTTAAAGAAGAAATCCAGGCAGTTAATGGGTGAAAAGGCAGCTAGGTGGCATAGCAGATAGCGTGACAGGCCTGGAGTCAAGAAAACTCATCTTCTGGCCTCAGACACTTACAAGCTTGTGATACTGGGCAAGTCATATAATCCTGGGTGCCTCAGGTTCCTCATCTGTAAAATGAGCTGTAGAAGAAAATGACAAACCACTCAGCTATGCTTGCCAAAAAACTCTAAATAGGGTCACAGAGAATTGGACACGATTGAAACAAGTGAACAACAAAAAAGAAGTCAAAATGATGAAAAAGTGAAGACAATTTTATATACCTGATGGAGAATTGCTCCCAAGTAATGTTAGTTCTGCCAAAATGAATCATATTACTCTCAAGGAAATGGCAGAAAATGAAATGGAAGGTCATCAGAGATCAAGCACATTGGCCAAACACATGTATTGAATGTACCGGACTGGAAAATTAGATGACCCCTAGCAAGTATTAAGGGATTTCCGGATCTGACCAACCTCTCCAGTATAATGTCTTCCATCAGCCTACATCTTTTTTTTTTTTTACTTTTTTTTTTTATTTTTAGTTTACAACACTCGGTTCTACATAATTTTGAGTTCCAGATTCTCTTCCCTCCTGCCCCCCGTCCCTCCCCAAGATGGCATGGGATCTCATATAACTACCACGTATAACTTCGCATTGAATTAATTTATACACTAGTCAAGTTATGGAGAAGAATTATGACCAATATAATGAATCATGAGAAAGAAGAAACAGGACCAAAAAACAAAACCAACCCAAAAACAAAAAAAAAAAAAAGAGAGAAAAAGAAAAAAAAAGAGGGGGCAGGGGGAAGGCTAGCATGAAGTGTGCCTCAATCTGCATTCAAACTTCATAGTTCTTTCTCTGGGTGTAGATAGCATTCTCCATTGTGAGTCCCTTGGAGTTGTCTTTGTACCTTGTGTTGCTGAGAAGAGCGAAGTCTGTCAGGGTTGGTCCTCACAGAATCCATGTATCTGTGGTTGTGTATAATGTTCTCCTGGCTCTGCTCCATTCACTCAGCATTATGTCATGTAGGTTTTTCCAGGTTGTTATGAAGTTCATATCATCCCCATTTCTTATAGCACAATAGTATTCCATTTCTTTCACATACCACAGCTTGTTCAGCCATGCCCCAATTGATGGGCATCCCTTTGATTTCCAATTCTTGGCTACCACAAAAAGAGCCGCTATAAATATTTTTGTACATATGGGTACTTTTCCCGCTTGTGTGATTTCTTTGGGATACAACCCTAGAAGTGGTATTGCTGGGACAAAGGGTATGAACATTTCTATAGCCCTTTGGGCGTAGTTCCAAATTGCTCTCCAAAATGGCTGGATCATCTCACAACTCCACCAGCAATGCAACAATGTTCCAATTTTCCCACATCCTTTCCAGCATTTATCATTTTCCTGTTTTGTTATTTTAGCCAATCTGACAGGAGAGATATGGTATCTAAGAGTTGTTTTGATTTGCATTTCTCTAATTAGTAGTGATTTTGAGCATTTTTTCATATGCCTATAAATAGCTTTAATTTCTTCCTCTGAAAACTGCCTGTTCATATCCTTTGAGCACTTCTCAATTGGGGAATGACATGTATTCCTATATATTTGGCTCAGTTCCCTGTATATTTTAGAAATGAGGCCTTTATCAGAGACACTAGTTGTAAAGATTTTCTCCCAATTTTCTGCTTCCCTCCTAATTTTTGTTGCATTGGCTTTTTTTGTACAAATCAATGTAATTTAAAAAAATCAAAATTATCCATTTTGCATTTTGTAATGCTCTCTATCTCTTGTTGGGTCATGAATTCTTTTCTTTTCCATGAATCTGATAGGTAAACTATTCCTTGCTGTCCCAAATTACTTACATTATCAACCTTTATTCCTAAATCATGAACCCATTTTGACTTTATTTTGGTATATGGTGCAAGATATTGGTCTAAGCCCAGTTTCTGCCCTACCATTTTCCAATTTTCCCAACAGTTTTTGTGAAATAGTGAATTATTTGCCCAGAAGCTGGCCTCTTTGGGTTTATCAAAGAATAGATTGCTATAGTCATTGACTTCTCCATCTTGTGTTCCTATCCTATTCCACTGATCCACAACTCTGTTTCTATCAGCCTACTTCTTAACTCATTCTCTTAAATCTTGTTCTCCAGTGTTCTAGAGTTCAAAGGGGATGTTTACATAATTTATTTTGTCATAAGGAACCTGGCAATGTCTTCTTCATGAATTAGCTCCAATCCAAAACTCATTTAATAACATATACCATTTTTTTCCAAATCAAAATTTATTTATTTATTCATTTAATATTTTTAGTTTTCAGCATTAATTTTCACAAGACTTTGAATTACAAGTTTTCTCCCCATTTCTACCCTCCCCCCCACTCCAAGATGGCGTATATTCTGGTTACCCCTTTCCCTAGTCAACTCTCCCTTCTGTCATCCCACTTCCCCCCATCTGCTTTTCCCTTACTTTCTTGTAGGGCAAGATAGATTTTTATGCCCCGTTGCCTGTATATCTTATTTCCTAGTTGCATGCAAAAACTTTTTTTTGAACATCCACTTTCAAAACTTTGAGTTCCAAATTCTCTCCCCTCTTCCCTCCCCACCCACCTTCCCTAAGAAGGCAAGCAATTCAACATAGGCCCCATGTGTGTCATTATGCAAAACTCTTCCACAATACTCATGTTGTGAAAGACTAACTATATTTTGCTCCTTCCTATCCTATCCCCCTTCATTCAGGTTTCTCCCTTGACCCTGTCCCTTTTTGACAGTGTTTGCTTTTGATTACCCCCTCCCCCTATCTGCCCTCCCTTCCATTGCCCCCCCTTTTTCATCTCCTTCCTCCTTCTTTCCTGTGGGGTAAGATACCTAATTGAGCTTGCATGTTATTCCCTCCTTAGGTCAAATCCGATGAGAGCAAGATTCACTCATTACCCCTCACCTGCCCCCTCTTCCCTTCCTACAGAACCACTTTTTCTTGCCACTTTTATGTGAGATAATTTACCTCATTCTATCTCTCCCTCTCTCAATATATTCCTCTCTCATCCCTTAATTTGATTTTATTTTTTTAGATATCATCCCTTCATATTCAACTCACCCTGTGCCCCCTGTCTATATATACATATACATATATATGTATATATATATGTATGCATATGTGTATATATATATATATGTATGCATATTCCCTTCAGCTATCCTAATACTGAGGTCTCATGAATTATACACATCATCTTTCCATATAGGAATGTAAACAAAGCAGTTCAACTTTAGTAAATCCCTTTTGATTTCTCTTTCTTGATTACCTTTTCACGATTCTCTTGATTCTTGTGTTTGAAAGTCAAATTTTCTTTTCACTGAGAAAGCTTGAAAGTCCTCTATTTTATTCGAAATCCATATTTTGCCTTGGAGCATGATACTCACTTTTGCTGGGTAGGTGATTCTTGGTTTTAATCCTAGCTCCATTGACCTCTGGAATATCATATTCCAAGCTCTTCGATCCCTTAATGTAGAAGCTGCTAGATCTTGTATTCTGATTATGTTTCTATAATACTCAAATTGTTTCTTTCTGGCTGCTTGTAGTATTTTCTCCTTGGTCTGGAAGCTCTGGAAGTTGGCTACAATATTCTTAGGAGTTTTCTTTTGGGGATCTTTTTCATGAGGCAATCGTTGGATTCTTTCCATTTCTATTTTACCCTCTGGCTCTAGAATATGAGGGCAGTTCTCCTTGATAAGTTCTTGAAAGATGGTATCTAGCCTCTTTTTTTGATCATGGCTTTCAGGTAGTCCAATAATTTTTAAATTATCTCTCCTGGATCTAGTTTCCAGATCAGTGGTTTTTCCAATGAGATATTTCACATTGACTTTCATTTGTTCATCCCTTTGGTTCTGTTTTATAATATCTTGGTTTCTCATAAAATCACGAGCTTCCACTTGCTCCAGTCTAATTTTTAAGGTAGTATTTTCTTCAGTGGACTTTTGGACCTCCTTTTCCATTTGGCTGCTTCTGCCTTTCAAGGCATTCTTCTCCTCATTGGCTTTTTGGAGCTCTTTTGTCATTTCAGTTAGTCTATTTTTTAAGGTGTTATTTTCTTCAGTCTTTTATTGGGTCTCCTTTAGCATGTCATTGACTCGTTTTTCATGGTTTTCTCGCATCACTCTCATTTCTCTTGCCAATTTTTCCTCTACTTCTCTAACTTGCTTTTCCAAGTCCTTTTTGAGCTCTTCCACGGCCTGAGGCCAGTTCATGTTTTTCTTGGAGGCTTTTGTTGTAGGCTCTTTGACTTTGTGGACTTCTTCTGGCTGTATGTTTTGGTCTTCTTTGTCACCAAAGAAAGATTCCAAAGTCTGAGTCTGACTCTGAGTGCGTTCACTGCCTGGCCATGTTCCCAGCCAACTACTTGACACTTGAGTTTTTTGTCAGGATATGATTGTTGTAGAGCAGAGAGTACTTTGTCCCAAACTTGAGGGGTTAAGCTGTTGTTTTCAGAGATATTTCTACACAGCAAGCTCTGCCACACCAGCACACCTCCTCCCCCAAAAACCACCAACCCAGACTGTGACTCAAATCTTAAGCAGGCTCTGCACTCCCGGTCTGATCTGCCACTTAATTTCTGCAACCAGGCGGGCCTGAAGCCAGAAGCAACTGCAGCTGTAGTTCTGTCCTCAGAGCTGCACCACCTCCGCCGTCCCTGGGGCAGTGGCCAAACCACTTATAACTGTTCTATGGCTTTTCCCAAATCAGGACCCCAAAATCCACCCCTGAAAAATTGCCAATGCATTCTTTCCAAATATCTTCTGCAAGGTCCCTAAGGCGGCTCTATACTAGGATGTTTAAGGCCTTTTGGGGTACAGCCAGGATGGTCTTGTTAGTAAGCATTAACCACACAAGCAATATAAGCAACAGAAAGGAAAATAATATGACCAATAAGAAAATTACCAGAATTATCACAAGTTTCTTCCATCTCCGCCTGGGGGAGCTGAAGGAAGAACAAATGGCATTCAGGAATTAATGGGTGAGGTGAATTTCTGAACTTAATTTACTACAGACCAGCTGAGTTTCTGAAATAGGTGCGGAGACAAGCAAGCATGGCTTGGACAGTTTTAGAACATATTGGGGGTGACAGAGAATAGAATCAGTTGCATAATGGGATCAGAACAATTTAGTTTTCTCAATTTCCCCCTTTTTGTCAATGGGAGACTTGTACAATGATGATCATCGACCCACCCCCAATGTCTATTTAATTAGCAAATTTCATCTTGGAATCCAGATGTCCCATGTAGTTGTCTGGTATCTGGAACATCTTTTCATGGGACCATCTGGAAAATGTCTTGTCCTCAGGGTCAACTGTTCAGAAGAATTGTTTTTGTGGTTCCAAGTTACATGAAGAGACTCCTTAGATTTTTCTGCTAAAACCTTTTACATAACAGATCTCAATACGTTAGTACAGATTCTCAAATTTTATTTCCCCAATAACTAGTTCATATTGTGAAGACAAGATCAAATCTTAGAGTTCTTGTCTTAACAATAGAACTATAAGGGGAAACATCAAAGTAGGACCACAATGATTGATTGAAACTTCAGAAAATTTAGCATTTTTTTACATGCCCAATTAGAATCATTTATATTTGACATACAGGTTTGTCTGGTCTTGTTGCTTTCCCAAAGATTCTACTCTGATTCCCATTCCTTTCAGAGCATTAGATTGAGGATTCAATCCTGTATGTGAAAATATAAGTAACAACACTCTTACAGGTAGAAGCTTTTCACACCTTGGTTCATAGTTATACAAATGAATTTACTTACAAGAGGCTGACTTTGTATTATTTATTACATGGGCTATCTTGAAATGAAAATTTATTGTTACATATTTTGAATTGTCTCCTATGTTCTGCTATGCACATGACATGCTTTTTGTTCTTATTTTATATTTAAGTTTCAATATTTAAGTTTCTGATGTGTTTTTGTTTCTTTTCTCCATTTTGTATTTGTGTTCTGGTAAAATAAAATAAAAAAATTGTAAAAAATAAATAAAGGCTGACTTTATTCCAATTATAAAAGACTTGGGAGGATACTTAAATAATTAATTCCAAAACAGTGCATATCAATAAGTTGTTTATAACCAAACATGTTTGTACTAAATAACACACAGTACAAACAGGTGTTATTTCCACCTTAGAATAAACTTGAATGAAATTCTCTTTTCTATTAATGTAACACAAAATATCCCATGAGTTACATCCCTCTTAGAAAATTGATTGCACTGAAATTCTCTTATGCAAACCAAACTGAAGATGGTTCTGCTTTAGCTTCAATAATTAATAAAGTAACACTTAGTTCCCTTAATCAGTTGTACCAATACCCAATTAGTCTTACATCATTTTTTGATCATTTTAGAACCTTATTTTATCTTTGCCTAATTATTCCCATATTGTGCTGAAAGAATGAGCTATTTCAGGGATTCCATTTTATATGAGACTGTTTATACATTACCAGGCTGATAACAAGCCAGAGAACTAATTTCCATAGTTCTTTGTGATATGGAATTACTACATGTTCAGACTGAAAACAGCAAGATCTCACATACTAACATTGTGCTCACATCTTTGACTGAACACTTGCTCTGATTACAGAAAATTACTACCAAAGGAATAATTGGGGACACGATTATGCTAGCATCAAACTGGTCCTTCAGGTTGATACCTAAGGGCACATGTATGGTAGGATAAATCATCCTTAGCTATGTGGGATTTCAGGTGTCACAGTTTGGCAACCAACAACGCCAATTCCACATTAGAGCCAGACTGAAGAATAGACAGCTGGGAAATATGCCTTTTCAAAGCAACACGATGAGGAAACTGAGCCGGGAGGATCTGAACATTGGCTCATGCCAAGGTTGTCCTCTCAGCCTTTCCCAGAAGCAAACCTCTACCTGTAACAGTTCAGGATCACATTCCGTCCAAGCACCTTGTGGCACATCACGACAATGGTGGATTACTGATTCATCAGACATCTATACCTAAATTCAAACCGCAGAATAACATTAGTCACAGTCCCAAGAGCTTTTAGCTCAAACGACAAGTTTCACTAATTACAGCTTAGGGCTAGATACAATTATTTTTACTCTCATGAAGTTGCAAGAAGCAATAAGAATTTACTAGGACTCACATCCATAAGAGATTTCCCTTAACATCTTTCACTTGTTCTTCAATTTGCCTTGGTGTAATGACCAATTACTAGAACTTATTTCTATATTATACATGAACTTGCAAATTCTCAACAAGCCAAGTTCATTGTTTAGTAACTCCATAAGCCAAACAAGCTCTTTTCCCAGGGCTGATGACCTTGCCCACACAGATATTTCCCAGGGACCTGGAAAGTTTACAAAATAAGGGGAATTGAGAGGGACCTCAGAGAATGGGCTGACCCTGATGCCCCTGTCTACCCACTCCATGACAGATTCTTCCTCTGGGCTGATGCAAACCACATACTCTCTGGGTGGCAAATACCCTATTTTCAGTCTTAATTTAGTTTGTTTTGCCCTGACTGGATTTCCTTCATATCCTTCTATGGCTACCTACTTGCCAGGATGCTTTGAGGTGCCCTTATAACATCATGCTTTCTGCAATATCTCCTATACACATCATGTTTCATTTAGTTTTAGGACCTAAGTATATGGTAACTAGCACATGGGGTCTCCAGTCACCACCTATAGCCCTACATCAGAGGTGTCCTTGGCTGTCTTCCCAAGGGAGAGATGTTGGGGGTATCCACCACATCTACCATTAGAGCTCATATCAGCCATGCTCGTCAACACTCCCTCCCCCAAGGTGGAATACACTAACTCTGTTGCATACCCTCATACCCCAAGGAAGACTGCTCTGAATGAATGGAACCAGTCTGGATAAGGCTTTCACCTCATCCCCTCCTTTCCACACACAGTAATCAATTACCAATTTTAGGTTAGATTTTTTATATTTCCAGTCTGACCTCCAGTTTTTTAAATGTTTCTTGAAATAAGATTTATGGTCATGATTTTAAAGTAGTCTGATGATTCTGAAAGTTTCATTACTCTGATTTGTAGGTCAGTACTTTTTTATGAGATACTTTACATTTTTTTTTCTCTTTTGATTTTGTTTTAATATTGCACATTGTCTCATGGAGACATAGCTTTGCTTTGCCAATTACATTCTTTAGGTACAAGCAACATCAATTTTTTCCTTGGGGAAGTTCTGCAGCTCTTGGGCCAAGCCCTTACTTCCCCTTTGGATTCTTTCTTTCACATTTCTAAATTCCTTTCCAATTTCTGTGTCTAGTGTTCTCATGTCATTTCTAGAAACATTATGTATTCATTTTTAGTTTTAAACATTCACTTCCATAAAATTTCAAGTTCTAAATGTTCTCCCCCTCACTTCCTTCCCCTCTTCCCAAGATGGCATGCAATCTGGTACAGGCTCTGCGTATCCATTCACATTAAACATATTGTCCACATTACTTATGTTGTAAAGAAGAATTAGACCCAATGGGAGGAGTCACAAGAAAGAAGAAAGAAAACTACAGAAAAAGAGGGAGCACGTAGTATGCTTTGATCTGCATTCAGACTCCATACTTCTTCTCTGGACACATATAGCATTTTCCATCATGAGTCTTTTGGAGTTGTCTTAGCTCCTTACATTACTGGGAAGAGCTAAGTGGATCAAAGTTAGTCATCATACAATATTGCTCTTACTGTGTACAATGTTCTCCTGGTTCTGCTCACTTCACTCAGCATTAGTCCATGTAAGTCCAGGTTTTTCTGAAATCTGCCTGCTCATCATTTCTCATAGCACAATTGTATTCCATTACATCCATATACCACAACTTGTTCAGCCATTCCCCCATTGATGTGCATCTCCTCAATTTCAAATTCTTGGCTACCATGCAAAGAGCTGCTATACATATTTTTGTACATGTGGGTTCTTTTCCCAGTTTTATGATCTCTTTGGGACACAGCCCTAGAAGTGGTATTTCTGTGTCAAAGGGTATGCCTAGTTTTATCACAACTCTACCAACAATGCATTACTGTTCCAATTTTCTCACATCTTTTACAACATTTATCATTTTCCTGTTTTGTCATGGAAGCCAATCTGATAGGTGTGATGCAGTCGAAAATCACTTTAAAGTCTCTTAATCTGGCTCAATCTTTCCATGATTTCCAGGTGACTTTATATGCATGTTGTGCATTTCTTTGAGGATTTTCTTGGTGAAGTTTTGAAGTCAATCTCTTCTTCTGACTATGTATCTTGAACACCCTGTCACCATAGTGATTTCAGTGGTGGGATTCTTCATTGTTTGCTCATCCTTCTAGCCCCCTTCCTGACTTTGGAATTGATGTTAGGGCCAGGCTCCCTATTTTTCTGCATGTAATACCTGACATAGTCCTGTTGCTGCTTTCTTTGGGTATTGAATGCTGCTCTCTTCCAGGATCTCAGGGAGAGTTCAGATTGGGGAGTTGCAAACTTTCAGTGTTCCCAAAGTGAGCTGATTCCCTACCCACATCCCTGCCTGATCCTCTGCAATTCCTCATGGATTTTTGGGTCTGAGCAATATGTCTGTGATCTTGCCCCATGTGGAGTTTCATGAGGTTCCTGTTGGACCCAGTCATTGTAAACTATGTGGAAAACTATTTTCTATGAAAGTGCCAGAGCATGGAGCTGCCCTTACAGGGTCAAACACCCCGATTATCCTCCCGCGGTCTGCCGGTAAATGAGCTCCATTCTAATTGAAATTAGAGAAATGTGCTAATCAGCCTGACTGCATTTGGTGAACAACCTCCACTCTGAAACCAAGCCCTGTCTTGCGGTGAATCACTCGCTCTCCTGGAAATCTCCAGGTTGCCTCTTCCTTGATCTCCACCTCCCACCTCCTAACATCCCGAATCAGGTGCTAGTGATGGGAAGGAGGAGCTCTCAGAGCTGGCCAGTCTGGTGGGTGGTGGCCCTGGAGGAATAGGAGCCCCGGGGTGGAGTTTAGAGCCGTGGGCGGGGTCTAGGGCAGGAGAGGGCTCATCCCTGTGGCCAAGGCATTCCATGTGACGGAGGGCTGGGCTTGGGAGGAGAGGCAGGCAGGCTCCTGAGCTCCTGGCAGTGGGAGTGATTGGAGAAAACGGCCCGTCCTGGGGGCCTTAGAGGCTGCTGGGTGGGGGGTGGAGGGCGTGGGTGGCCCTTTCCCGAGAGGGTTGGCTGAAAACAGGAACTTGCATTGAGATTGGGCTGCTTACTTCCGTTATAGCTGAACGATCTCCGCCTTCCTTGGAGCCCAGATCACTCTGCCTTCCTCCCTTCCGATTCGAGAGCTTTCTGCCTTCGTCCCTCACAGCTGAGATCTCTCTGCCTTCTCTTGGACCTGAGATCTCTGCCTTCTGGACGCCAACTCTGTGGGTGCAGATCCCAGGTAGGTGTGAGCCAGCCCCTTACAGATGTGCTGGTTCCTACTGCCTGTCCCTACCTTGGGATCTCCTTCTCTTCCTCTGACCACGTGGTAAGCGCCCTCCAGGTCGGTCTGGAGTGATCCTCCCTCCCAGGCTTAGCTACTGGACAAGCTCACAACCCTAACTCTTTCTAGACTTCCGATCACTTCCCAAATATCCGGGGTGAGACCCTCCCCAGACATACCATTGGGTCACCTTTTCCCCAAATGCGAACTTTACACCCTGGGGACCAAAGAATCTTCCCACCAGGACCCAGGAATCCTGTCTCCCTGCCCCAGCTTTTGGTTAGAGACTCACTTCTTCCTTCAGACCAAGCCCCCTGTAAGGACCCAAAAGTGCTGCCTGCCCTGAGAACCGCACTTTGGATACTGGAATCAAAGCTCCTGCCTGGCCCCCCTTAGCTCCTGGGCTGCTTCCCTTTTCCATCCTAGGCACTTCCTCACCTATGTCTGGTGTCCCTTGAGGGAATCCAGGACTAAGCTCTAAAAGAGGGTCCCAGGAGTCCTCTCCAGCCCCTAGCTAGTCCCCAGGACACAATCCTCCTGCTTTCCCAGGCTCAGTGTCTTCCTGGAGCCCTTCTGTCTCTCCAATGTACCTGACCTCCCTGCCGTGAGCTTGGTTAGAATGTCTTCCTCCCAGACCTTACCTGGGCTCCCCTTCCCCAGGCCTCCTGTTTCACTGCCCCCTGTTCTTTCAGAGCCCTCAGGCCCCCTGCCAGGGGGCTGGATCCAGACTGGATTTGGTCTCTGAGCCTCAGGCTTATCCTCATGGCTCCTCCCCAGAGTTGTCCCCACCCCCAACCTTCCTAAGCTTCCCTCTTCCCTATATCAAGCAGGCAGTCTGTTGTGTAGATAATGTGTCAGTGTGTTAGTTGGGGAGAGGGGAGACAGGGAGGTCAGAGATCTAACTTCAGGGAGATCTCTGATTCTGGAGCCATTGTGGCTCTGACTGGTCTCATCCCATCTGGGCTCCCAAGCCTTTTCTGCCTCTTGGTTCTCTGAAGGAGGATGGGGGAGGGGAGCAGGAGAGGATGGGACCATCTTTTCCAAGCCTCACCCTACCTGTAGGCTAAAGTCTCTGGCCTGAGGGCAGGGTCTCACCCAGTGTAAATCCCCCATAGGTCACCCTCCTGTCCTGGGAGAACTGAGGAAAACCTTTGCCCCTCTTAGGTCGTTTCAGCCTGCAGAGGACCAAGGCCTGGCCTTAGCAGTGAGCCTGGAGCCAGAGGGAATGGCCCCTGGGAGCTGCAGACCCCCAGCCCAGGTGAGTGCACTCTGTCCTCAGACTTGACCAACATCAACCAAAGAGGCCATTTCCAAAGACAAAAAGGAGTTTGTATGAGGCTGGCAATTACTTACTGATGGAATGTTTCTTTAGAAAAATAGGCAGGAAATTTGAAATAGTAGTAACTGCCCTGCTCTCTCCTGTGTTTTGAACTGATTCAAGGCACCACCTACTCCTGCACCCTCCCACCCTAGTACTGCCCTCCCCTGTGCTTTTTTAAAGTTTTTCCTCATAATTCCTGAGTCACAAGGATGACCCCTTCACTCATTCCTCCATCCTGTAGGGGTCTTGTCTTTGCTCCCTTTATCCATGCCTACCACCCCTCCCCCATATCCATAGAACTCCCCTGTCCCCTTTGTTTCTTTGGCCAAGCTCTCCCTGCCAGACCTTGAAGGCAGGATGCTCTGCTTGTTCTCCAAGGTCTGAGCTGCAGTTTTATCAGTCTGGTGCACAGTGACCAGTCTTGTCTTATAGCTGGTTTGCCTCTTAAGGGCACACTCACAGGGCAATGAGTGTTTAAAGGAGCAAATGCTATGATCTGGGGCTGGGGGCAGGGACAGGACAGGAATAAAATGTTTTTATATGTCATTGTGGGGAAAAAGGAAATATTATTTAAAAAAGACTAATAGCCAATGGCAACTAGGTTGCCCGGTAGATAGAGCACCAGGCCTGGAGTCAGGAGGATCTGAGTCAATTTTGGCCTCAGACACACACTGGCTGTGTGACCCAGGGCAAGTCACTTAAGCCTGTTTGCCTCAGTTCCTTATCTGTAGAATGAGCTGGGGAAGGAAATGGCAAACCACTCCAGTACCTTTGCCAAGAAAACCCCAAAGTGTATCACAAAGAGTCAGACACAACTGAAACAACTCAAAAACAACATAGCCATTCCCCAATAGATAAATGGTTAAAGGATATGAACAATGAATTCTCAAAAGAACTGCCCAGTATTCCCAACCAAAGGAATGCTCCAAACCACTAGTAAGGGAAAGATAAACCAAAACCACACTGAGACTTCATCTCCTACTCTGCAAAACTGACCAAAGTGACAAAAACTGGCAGCAGTCAGTGTTGGAGGACTTGTGGGAAGGTAGGCACACTAAGACAATGTTGGCGGGCTAGGAAATGGTTGTATTTGTTTGTCCTTCATTTTCAAAAAGGACCATGACTTCAGGGACATAATGACATGACTTGCAGTTGACTTTGATTTGAGTGAGAGAGCTGTGCAAGGTCACCAGCCTCCCTTTCTCCTCCAGAGTCATCTGGGTCCAGTGGCCAGATATTCTTCAGGACAACTGGAGATGGTCCAGGATGGAATGGCCCTTTTAGACTAAGGCCTTCTCATGTACTCACTTAGAGTGAGGTAAAACCCATTCAGTGAATAGGCCTCCTTATGAAGTCAGTCGAGGGAAGTCCCCTTTAATTAGGAAAAAAGAAAAAGAAGTCATGTCATCATTTCCCTGATGCCATCGTCCTCTTTGAAAACGAAGCACAAACACACCCTGTGAGTAGACCAGCCTGCCTGAAAGGTGACCCAGCTAGTTGGGGAACTCAGCTTGTCCTCTCCCTCTCCTCTCCAAAGGAAGGTAAATTTTGATGGCCAGAAGCTGCCCACTTAGCATGGGGTTTACTGCCTAAATTTCTTTCTTTCTTTCTTCTTTCCTTCCTTCCATCCTTCTTTCTTTCTTTCCTTCCCTCCTTCTTTCTTTCCTTCCCTCCTTCTTTCTTTCTTTCCTTCCCTCCTTCCCTGTGTCTTCCTTCCTCCCTTTCTCAATACCTTAAACCCAGTTCATTCTGAAGTTCATAGATTGGACCACAACAGGTCCCTTCCCAAGTTCCACTTAATGCCTCTATTTTGGGTCCCTCTGGCTTAGAGCAAATGACCACGGTAATGGTTTCTCTTTGGAACAGCAACCCCGAGGGTCTTCTCCCACCTTGATTTTAGGAAATGGTTGAAGATCATGAAGATCTGAGTTCCAATCCAGCCTCAGACACTCACTAGCTCTGTGACCCTGGGAGGTGACTGAACCTGTTTGCCTCAGTTTCTTGAACTGTGAAATAGAGATAATAAGAAAACCTCCCACATTTTTGGTAGTTTGATTGGTATGTCACTGAATAAGTAAATTAATTTAGTTAGAAATGTCATTTTTATTATATTAACTCAACTTAACCATGAGCAACTGATGTTTTTTCCATTCAGATCTGACTTTATTTGTGTGAAAAGTGTTTTGTAATTGTGTTCATATCGGTTCTGGGTTTGTCTTGGCAGATAGACTTCCAAATATTTTATATTGTCTACTGTAGCTTTAAATGGACTTTCTCTTTCTATCTCTTGCTGTGGTGTGGCTTTGTTAGTAATATATAGGAATGCTGAGTATTTATGTGGGTTTATTTTATATCCTGCAACTTTGCTAAAGTTTTTTATTATTTCAAGTAGTTTTTTACTTGATTCTCTAAGTAAATGATCATATCATCTGCAAAGAGTAATAATTTAGTTTCTTCTTTGTTCTAATTCTGTCAATTCCTTTTCTTCTCTTATTGCTAAAGCTAACATTTCTAGTCCCAAATTGAATAATGGGGTGATAACGAACATCCCTGTTTCACCCCCAATCTTGTTGGCAATGCATCTAGCTTATCCCCATTACATATAATGCTTCCTGATGGTTTTAGGCAGATGCTACTTATAATTTTAAGGAAGACTCCATTTATTCCTATGTTTTCTAGTGTTTTTAATAGGAATTAAAGTTGTATTTTGTTTTCAAAAGCTTTTTCTGTATGTATTGAGGTAATCATATGGTTGCTGCTAGATTTGTTGTTGATATGATCAGTTATGCTGACAGTTTTTCTAATATTGAACGAGCCTTGCATTTCTGGAATAAATCCTACCTGGTCCTAGTGTATTATTCTTTTACTGATAGTTTATTTAAAATTTTTGCGTCTATATTCACTAGGGAAATTGGTCTATGATTTCTCCCTTTTTACTCTTCCTGGTTTAGGTATTAGTACAGTATTTTTGTCATAAAAAGAATTTGGTAGGAGTCCTTCACCTGTTTTCCCATATAGTGTATAAAGCATTAGAATTAATTGTTCTTTAAAAGTTTGATAGAATTCACATGTAAATCCATCTGTCCCTGGCGATTTTTTCTTTTTCTGAGATGGGGTTATTTATGATCCTCTTCTGTTAACCTGGGCAATTCATATTTTTGTAAATATTTATCCATTTCCCAAAGTTTTTCAAATTTCTGGCCATACAATTGGGCAAAATAATTCCTAATTATTGTTTTAATTTCTTCTTCATTGGAGGTGAATTCACCCTTTTCATTTTTGATACTGGTGATTTGGTTTTCTTTTTTTTCAAAACAAATTGAAAATTGGTAATCAATTTTATTGGTTTATTAGTAAAACCAGCTCTTAATTCTGTTTGTTAGTTCAATAATTTTCTTGATTTCAGTTTTATTAATCTCTCCTTTGGTTGTCAGTATTTCTAATTTGGTATTTAATTTGGAATTTTCAGTTTGTTTTTTTCGTGTGTTTTCAGTTGCATGCCCAATTCATTGATCTATTTTTTCTCTATTATATTCATGTAAGCATTTAGAGATATAAAACTTCCCATAAGAACTTCTGTTTCCTGCATCACATAAGTTTTGATATGTTGTCCCATTATTGTCATTCTCTTGAATGACAATATTTGTTCTTTGACCCGCTCATCCTTTAGAATCAGACTATTTAATTTCCAATTGATTTTTAGTTTCTCTTTCCATAGTCCTTTATTACAAATAAGTTTAATTCCATCATGATCTGAAAAGAATGCCTTGACTCCTTCTGCCTTTCTGCACTGGATTGCGAGGTTTTTATGCCCTAGTACATGGTCAGTTTTTGAATATGTGCCATGTACCACTGAGAAAATTGTATATTCTTTTTTATCCCAATTCAGTTTTCTCCAGAAGTCTATCATATCTACCTTTTCTAAATCTCTATTCACTTCCTTAACTTCTTTCTTATTTGAGGTTAGATTTATCAAGTTTAGAGAGGGAAAGGTTGAAGTCCCTCACTAGTATAGTTTTGCTATCTATTTCTTCCTGTGATTCCTTTACTTCTGTTGTAAGAATTTGCATGCTGTATCACTTAGTGCATATATGTTAAGTAATGATGTTTCTTCATTGTCAGTGGTGCCTTTTAGCAGGATGTAGTGTCTTTCCTTATCTCTTTTAATTAGATCTGTTTTCCTTTGAGACTATGGTTGCTACCCCTGCTTCTTCTACTTTAGCTGAAGCATACATTCTAAACTTCTCTAAGAATTTTTATCCAATACCACTTGGTGCATATATGTTAAGTAATGACATTTCTTCATTGTCTATGGTACCTTTTAGCAGGATATAGTCTTTCCTTATCTCTTTTAATTAGATCTATCTTTGTTTTTGCTTTGTCTGAGATGAGGATTGCTACCCCTGCTTTATCTACTTTAGCTGAAATATTATATATTCTACTACAACCTCTACCTTTACCCTGTGTGTATCCCCCTGTTTCAAATGTGTTTCTTGTGAACAATATATTGTAGGAATATGGTTTTTAATACATTTTGCTATCTGCCTCTCTTTTATGAGAGTTCATCACATTCACATTCATAGTTATGATTTTTATCTGTGTCTTTTTCTCCATTCTATTTCCCCCTCCTTTTATAAGCTTCTATTTCTCCCTTCCACTCCTCAAAAGAATTTTGCTTTTAACCACCCCCTTCCTCAGTGTTCCCTCTCTATTGACTCCCTTCCCTTCTCTTACCCTTTTCCCCTTGCTACTTCTTCCCTTCTTTCTAACCACCACCCTCTTTTCTTTCCCCTTTCCCTTCCTACTTTCTGGAGGAGAAGTTTGATTTCTATTGTTTTCAGAGTATGTTATTCCCTCCTTGAGCTAAATCTGATAAGAATAAAGCTCAAACACTGCTCTTCTTCCCCCCTTCTTTCCCTATAATATGTTTTTGTGCCTCTTCTTGTGATGTAATTTGAACTTTTTCTACCTCCTCCTTACCTCTTCTCCCAGAACAATCCATCTATACTCATTATTTATTTTTTATTATCATATCATTTACTTTATACTGATACCCTCAGTGTATGTATATCCCTTTTCATTGTTGTAATAACTGTGCCATTCTCAGGTTGACACATATATAGCATATATAAAACTATATAATCCTATATAAGGATATAAACAGTTTGCCTTTATTGAATAACAAAGTTTTTTTTCCCCCTGTTTAGCTGTTTATTTCTCTCTTCAGTTTTGTATTTGAAGATCAAATTTTCCATTGAGCTCTGACCTTTACATCAGGAAAGTCTGTAATTCCCTTATTTCATTGAATGTCCATCTCCTTGCTTGAAATTTATGCGCATTTTTGCTGGGTAGTTGATCCTTGGTTATATGCCATGCTCCTTTGCCTTTTGGAATATCATAGTCTAATTCCTCTTGTCTTTTGATGTAGAAGCTGCAAGATCCTGTGTGGTCCTCACTGTAGTTCTGTGATATTGAAATTGTTTCTTTCTAGCTGCTTGCAGTATTTTCTCCTTGACCTGATAATTCTGGAATTTGGCTACAGTATTCCTTGGACTGTTTAATTTGGGGTCTCTTTCAGGGTGTGGTGTGTGGATTCTTTTGATGACTATTTGACCCTCTGGTTCTGGGATCTCAGGCAGTTATCCTTCATGATTTCTTGGAAGATATTATCCAGGCTCTTTTTTTCATCAAGCCTTTCCAGTAGACCCATAATTCTTAGATTATCTCTTCTGCATGTACTTTCCAGGGCAGTTGTTTTTCCAATCAGATATTTTAGGTTTCTTCTATGTTTTCATTCTTTAGGTTTTGTTTGACTGATTCTTGATGCTTCATAGAGTCATTAGCTTCTACTTGTGCAATTCTAATTTTTAAGAAATGGTTTCCTTCATTTAGCTTCTGAAGCTCCTCTTCCATTTGGCTGCTGTCTGCCATAGCTCTGACAGATTCCCATCCTGGGCTGAGAGGCCTAGGGATTACCACCAGTTTCATATGCTCAGTGCTCTCTTAGCCCAGTTTGCTGGCTTGGTTCCACTGTTGCTCCTGTTCTTGTGTGGTTTGGTGCAGTTCTGTTGGCTGGGCACTCTCCCAGCCCACAGATCCATCCTGTTGACCCTGCAGACTCTCCTGGCTTGGAAATTTGCCACACTCAGTCTGCTAGTGGCTTTTAACTCTCCCAGATCTGCTCAAATTCACTTTTTCAAATGTATCTGACAGAATTTGTAAGGTAGTTCTTGTAAGTCCCTGCTTTTACATCACTGTCTTGGCTCCACCCCTCTGATTTTCTTTCTAAAAATATTTCACACTCTTTTTTGTCATTGAACACCCACTTTTTGTCCCATACTGCTATGCACATATTTGTAGGATAGATCACCCTGGGCTGCACACTGAATGCATTCTTCCCTTTCCTCCTCATTTCTAGTCCTTTTGGAATAGTTTTCCATATTTCAGTGTCCTCTCCATTGTATTTGAAAGGCTCTCTTTGGATGCCTTTTAGAATTCACTGAGCCTGGAGGACCTGGAAGTCTAACAGAGGAAGACAGCACAGAAAGGAATGATGAAAGCCGGTTGGAATGAGGAGAACGTACCCCAGTAAGGTGGCACAATGAAGCCGTCAGTTAGAAAAGTCCCAAAGATGCTGAGCCTGGTGAGAAGTGAGATGTCTGAAATGAGCCTTCTACTTAAGTGGAGGTTTGGAGTTCATAACCTCTTCCCAAGGTGGGGAGAGATGCCTGTGGAAGGCTTGAAAAGGAAAGAAGTTTGGAATAGCTATTGTTGGGTGTGAGTTAGGGAATCAGCGATCGGTTATCAAGAAAAGGACTACCTTCCTACATTGAAAGTACTGTGCACTGGAGGATAGTGACTCATGAGATGCCAGTGGAAAAAAAGAATTATAAATTCTTGGGAATTTCAAAGCATGCAAAAGATAAATATCTTAATTATTTGCAAGTAAAAAAAATAGAATAAAGCCTTATATCTAATATAGATTAGAAATAGACCATGAGTCAGGTGTTTTGAAGAAGAAATCAGAATGATAAAAAAGCAATGGAGAGTTTTGTCCATATGATGTAAAATTGTTCCTTAATATCAGAATGTCTGGTAAAGAGAGTCATATGTTAATGATGAAAATGGAAGACCATCAAATTCCAAGCACTTTGGCTGAACTCTCATTGTGCATGTATCAGATAGGAAATACAGATGACTGCTCCCAAGTGTCAAGGTATTTTCAGGTTGGGACATCCTCTCGTGTACATGGTCCATCAAGAGGCCTCTTAACTCTTTCTCTTGACTTTTGTTCTCCCAGGTTTCCAGAGTTCTACAGGCATGATTAGATCCTTTATTTCTCTTGAGGAAACTGTCAATACTTTTCTCATGCTTTAGCTGAAACGCAACCTACATTAATGAAATTTTGCTTTTTTAATGTATGAAGGAACTCTGCACAATTATTCTTGTTTCTGTGTAAGTAAGTAGCAGAGTATGGATCAGTTCTCTACTGCTTGTGCCAATTTTGGTCTGACAGTAAGACCAAGTAAATAGAGGTTCTTGAAAAGGTCATGGATATCAAGGGAAGTGATTTAAAAATATTCAAGGAAGGTGATCTAGCTGTAAGAGATCTTAAACTGTATTATAGACCTGTAATCATTAAATCAATCTTGTCTGGCTAAGAAGGAGAGTGGTGGATTGGTGGAATTGGTTAGGTACAAATTAAATTATAGTAAATGACCATAGTAATCTGCTGTATGATCCCAAAGAGCCAAGGTTTGGAAGAAAAACTTTTTTTTTTTTTGAGAAAAACTGCTGGTAAAATGCAAACAACTGTATAGCAGAAACTAGGCACAGACCAACATCTTGCACTGTATACCAAAATAAGGCCAAATTGGATACAGGATTCACACATAAAAGGTGATATCATAAGCAAATTAGGAGAGTATGTCTGTTAGATCAAAGGTGAAGTGAAGAATTTATGACCAAACAAGAGAGAGAACATTAGAAAATATAAAATAGTTAATTTTGATTTTATTTAATTAAAAAAATTTTGCTTTGTTTTTTTGTTTTTTTCCAGAAACAAAGCTAGTGTAACCAAAATTAAAGGGAAAGTAGAGAAATGGGAAAAAATTTTTCCAACAAGTACCTTTGATAAAAGTTTCATTTCTCAAATATGTAGAAAAGTGAGTCAAATTTATAAGATAGAATTTGGAATTCAGTACTTCAAAAAAAGCCCAAATGTTAAAAATGTTTTAGCATGTAATTGGGGGGCAGGGGAAGAAAATATACATTTTTAAAATGTAAAAAACAATTAATAAAATCGAGGTTCTCCATCATCCAGCATGGCCCCATCCACATGTGGCACCATTGGTTACAGCCAATTGGTCACAGGAATTTTCAGTCCTGTGAATCATTTCATTTCCCTTGGCAGTATGTTTTCCAGCATGTCCATATAGATAATGATGTTTAAAAAGAGAGAACTTTTGAATGAGCTACTATATAATTATATTTGATTGTGGGACTGAGTGGCCTTCTTTGGGAAAAGCTTGCCCTAACTGCTAAGTCAGACTAACCTAGATATTCTCTTAAGTCCGAGTCACCTGTAGATATAGGGAATAGTTAAACTGATAAGACTCAGTCACTTAGTAGCAGGTTTTAGTGTAAGACACATGTCTTTTTACGGCTAAAATAGTCATGGGATTATAAGATTCTTTTCAAAGGCTAAATTCCTCTTTCAGTCTACTAGAGGAAGGTGGTTGATGAAAGGCTAAAGTCTTCTTTCCAGTCTTAGTAGATAAGCTCCTTTTTACTTTTTCTGCATCTAGAGGTTAAATCTAAATTGAGTAGTGTAATCTAATAAGGTTGAGTTGTCCTCTCTGGCAGGTGGAGGATGGGGAGTGGCTGCTAACTAGAAACCATGAGCTCCCCTTTTCCAGTCTTTCTTGGAACTATAGGCCCCTTTAAAGTAATTCTTTAGTTCTAAAACTCATCAGCTGCAAAACCAGGAATTCTGGGGTAATCTCAATTTAATAGACAGGTTGAAAGAAACATGATGAATCTGGGACAAGAAAACATATGTGGAGTACGTATTGATCTGACCCACCTTGTCCAATTGAATTATATTCAAAACATGTTTCCTGAGATTATTGTAATTTTTCTGTTCCTCTTCTGTTACAAAAATAAGCTCTGGAAATCACAGCTCTGTCACAAATTACTGAGGAATTAGTTGACCTTAAAGGTAACCTGTCATCTGGTACAATTAAATCATTATTTACTAGCAAATATTATACCTCACATTATTTTCTATTTAAGATAACTAATTTTGAGTTGATGCCTGCTTTGCTCAAGATAGTTTAGGGTTTGGGAGTGGCCAAGGAAAGTGTAGGAGAAAAGAGGAGTTAGACTGGGTACCAAAGTGAAGGTCTACGGAGGTACTGTGCTGACCTTTTTCTTAGTATGCCTATGAAAACTGGACATTATACCAGGGCCATGCCAGCAAACTGAATCTCTCCATTTGAAGTGACTTAGAAGGAATCAGAAGATCTCCTGGCAAGATAAAGTACTGGACACTGAAGTACTTTCTCAAGTTAGACTGCCAAGCATCCCCACTCTCCTTCAGAGAGTGCAGCTCTGATGGGCTGGCCATGTTGTTCAAATGCCCAAAGTATGTTTGCCTAAAACACTATTTTTCTGAGAACTCATGTAAAGAAGGCACTCACATTGTGGTCAGAGGAAGTGATACAAAGGCCTTTCCAAGGTCTCCCTGAAAAGCTGTATAATCAATGGTGATATATGGGAGACACTGGGAAAGGACCACCCAGAATGGGGTGCCTGCATCAAAGAATGTACTGTGTCATGTGAGCAAAGCAGAATTTTACAGTCCTTGAAAAGAATGGTGAGATATGCAAATTGAGAGCCATCTCCACCCCAGATATTCACAGGGACTATTTGTGCCCAACTTGTGCTAGAGCCTTCTAGGCTTGTATTGGTCTGATTAACCTTGGTCAGACACACTGTACCTTGACCTTGACATAGTGATGTCATTTGGTCCTCTTTGAGTACAAAGATCAACAAAAAAGACACAACTATGCAACTAAATATTATAGTAAAGAAATAAATGCTGTTGACAAATGAAAGCAATCATAAAGTGAAGGCGTAAGACATTTTGGCCATGACACATCATAGCTGGGGTATACTCAAGCATCAGTGTAACTGCAGATAACTGTTCTTCACTTGGCTGTAAAGTCTCATAGCCCTCAGTTCAGTCTAGATTATAATTAGTATCTGTTATGAACCCTTTTCATGTTTTATCTAGAGAAGACTTTGTTTCAGCTTCTCAGGAAATGAACTGGATCTTTTCTTTTTCTTTCCTATAAGCACACATAAATGCCCCCCTTTCTCCACAAATAAAGTGCATTTGCCAGCTTCTCACAAATTCCTCACACAATTTTTAGTATAACATGTCACTTCTATCATTTTTGATAAGGCAGAAATTTCACATCGTCTCTCTCTTCCACAGATCTTGCTACCTCACAGATAAAACACATAATTTGTCTGAGATTCCACAGGGAGACATATTCCACAGTAAGACCTTTCTCATCTTTATTCCAAGTGACCACATCAACTGATTTCCTCAATATTCCATTCGGCTCTTAATGACTCTGGTTTCAAGTGTTGACTGACATTCATCAATGGTACAACCTTTGGGTAAATCCCCTTTCTGTCCTTCATTTCCTTCCTCTCGCTTGATGAAGGTTAGACTATTAGGAATTCTGGAGTCTCTTTCTGCTCTAAATCATGGGACTTTTGATGGTTTAGGAGTTGGTGACATTCAAGGATGTGGCTGTGGACTTCACCCCAGAAGAGTGGGGCCTCTTGGACCATCCTCAGAAGGAGTTGTACAAGGAGATTATGCTGGTGAATGCCCAGAACCTGCTCTCCGTGGGTAAGGACACTTCCCCTGGCTGCTCTGAGTTGGCAATCAAAGGGAATATCTTCCTTCCTGAGTGTGCTGGCTTTGGAGCATTTGTCAATTACTGGAAAGGGAAAAGTTCTGTTGTCCTGTGTCCAAGAGGCAGCGTCCTCCTGCTTCTTGGTCTTCCTATAAAAGGTCAATACATTGTGTGAGGAGAACCTGGAGGTTTCCTGGTTGCCCTTGAAATTGTCTCTTGCCAATTCTAGGTACCTTGAGGTCAAAGTTCAGATCAGTTTTGAAGCATCTCAGGTGTGGAAGTAATCCCATATTATGTAGTCCAGCCTCTCCCTGGACATGAATTTTATCTAACAAATCTCTGAAATCTGCTCAGGCAGCTTTTCCCTATACCCTCTTCCTCTTTGGGAGGGGCCAAGTATTTAGGACATTGTTCTTTGTGAGAAGTATCAGTTTGTAGCTCCCAGCTCCTAGTTGTGCCTGGTAGGGCACATTCATCTTCCTTTACATTGGCCCAAATTCCAGCCCAGGAGGTGGGAAAGGAAGGAAGGGAACAAGCATTTCTGTTCACCTGCTGTTCACCAGCTGTTGTGCTAAGTGCTTTCTTTACAATATGATGTCATTAGGTGATGTTATTATCCCCAGTGGACATTTGAGAAATCTGAAGCCAACAGAGGTTAAGTGACTTGTGCAGGAGCACACAGCTAGTAACTGTCTGAGGCTGGATTTAACATCTGGTATTCCTTACTGCAGGCAAGGGCTCTCTCCACTGCACTACCAGCTGCCTCTAATTTCTGGATAATCATAGCTATGTAATGAGTCCCTCCTCCTATGAAGAAGGTGTACCAAGACCAAATGTTCTGACTCCAGATTGGCTCCATGATCTTCTCCCCATCTCTCCTTAAAGCTCCCCAAAATTAATACTATGGATGCCTTGCTCCAGGAGTTCAGGGAACTCTCCTGTGCTCCTTGTTTGCAGACCCCTGTCAATGCAGGAATAACAGACTGACCAAGAATCAGAATTTGGTCAAACCAAGGTTCATTGAGTTCCCTAGCAAGAGAATCACAGCAGAAGAGGCAAAGACTCCTGAATGAAGAGTCCCAAGGATTTTATAGGTTTTAGGGAGTGGGGAGCTGGGAGAAGGCAGGGCCACAGCTGATTCATCAGGATCTAATTTTCAGGAGCTCAAGGCTGATCTGGAACATCCTAGTTTGGGTTCCTTGCATTACAGGCCTTAATAGGAGAATAAGCCAGATCTGTGTGAATGTGATGGAGTGCTTCTCTAGGTTTGTATGTGCACTCTTTTCCCTAAAGAGACCTAAATTACAAGTTTTCCTCCATCCTCATCCCTGATTCCCCATGCCCAGGTCTGCCAGTTCCCAGAGAAGATCTGATTTGTTATTTGGAGGAAAGGGAAGCACCATGGCTGCTGGAGCAAGAAGGCCTGAGAAACTGCTGTCCAGGTGAGTGAGGGGAAAGCAGGTCTATGAGAGCTGGGATATCAAGAGGCTTCTGGGTGTGGGGGTGAAGCAAGTGCTCGACCTGGGGCAGGAACACCTGACTTGGAATTCTTTTTGAGACCCTTTTTAACAATGGGATCCTGCACAAATCACTGAACCACTGAGTCTCAGTTTCCCCCCTTTTAAAATGAGGGAGTTGGACACCATGACCTTAAAGCTCTCTTCCAGTGATAAATCTCCAATCCAATAAAGAGTCCTTGATTGGAATTTGGAGGCATGGATCTCCCCTGAAAGTGCAAAAAGGGCTAGGCTTTCTAACATGGGCTTTTTGTTAGACTTCAAGGCAGTGAGCATTTATTAAGTGCCTGGTATGTGCCAGACCCTCTGCTAAGCTCCAGGAATATATAGAGATATAAGGAACGTCCAATGCTCTCCTGGAGGTCCCAGACTGGAGGTTGGGGCACATAACCTGCCAACAACAATATATAAACCTGTCCTGGACAGGACAAATTGGAGCTCATTGAGAGAGGGAAGGCCCTAAAGTGAAGGAGGCCTGGAAAGGCTCATTGTGGAAGATGGACTCTAGCTGGGGCTTCAGGGAAGCCAGGGTGAACATTCTTGGCTGGCGGATGGTGAGGAAAGCCTATGGAATCTGGAGGTGGAGTGTCCTGTTGACAGAACAGAAGGGAGGCCTGTACCACTGTACGATTCCATACTTGGTAGGGATATAAGGTGAATGAGTAGGCGAAGGGCAGATGATGATTGGCACAGGTGATTAACAGCCCTAGAGAAGATTTTCTTTTTAATTCTTTTGCTAGGGAGCCACAGAAGTTTGTTGAGTACGTGCTGACATGGTCAGTCCAGAACTTCATGAAGATGAACTTTGATAAGTGGGTGGATGGAGGAATGAGTGGAGTGAGGGTAGAGTTGAGACAGCACCTCAGGTAGGACGTGATTGGGGCTTGAACAGAGACAGGGGCAATGCTGAGAGAGAAGGGTATATGTGGGAGAAATGTTACCTTGGTGGAATCCTAGGACTTTGCAGCAGATTGAATATCAGGATCAGAAGTATGAATGTGTGAGAGTCAGTGAGGAGCACATGACACCTCATTTGTGAGCCTGCACTATTGGAATGGTGTCTTGGAGAGCCTTAGGAGAGTAGGAAGAGAGGGGAGGGTTGGGGGAAAGAGAAGGAGCTTAGGTTGGAAAAGAGCCTCACTAAGAGAGAGGCAGGAGAAGGCTGATTGACTGTCTAAAGGCTGCAGAGAAGTCAAGGATGAGGATGAAGAAATGGCCAGTGGATTTAGCAAGCTGGAGATTTTTGGTTATTTTGGAGAGAGGAGTTTCCATTGAACCATGAGATTGGCAGCTAGACTGCAGGGAGTTTCATGGAAAGCAAAGTAAAGGAGTTGGAGACACCAGTTGTAAATGGGTTTCTCCAGGTGCTTAGCCAAGAAATAGAAGATAATGAGAAAATATCTCTTGGGTTGAAGGGATCAAGTGACTGTGTTTTGAGGATTAGAGAGAAAGGGTTTGATTTGTGGCAATAGGGAAGGAGTCATTAGTGCAGGAGAGAATGAAAAGTAGTGAAATAATGGGGATGCTGGAGAGGCAGCATGCTGAGGACAATGGCGAGCTGAAATGGGGTGATTTACACTTGGAAAGGAGTTTGCTGTAGCAAGCAAAGGGAGACCATTTCATCTGATAGTGGTGTCATAAAGGAAAAAAAGGCCCTTGATTTATGGGGCATGCGGAGGATGAGATCGGTCTTGATAAGGATCCATTTTTTCAGTGACACAGACAGCAAATTTCTCTGCTGAGGAGGTCGGGGTTGGGGGGGGTGGGGTGGAGAGTGGACACAAGCCATAAGGGAGTATTGGGGAAGAATGAAAGGAATTGGAAAAGCTGCTGTGCTGAATGGGGCAGTGAGTCAGTTTTGGGGTTGCTCAGGCATTTCAGTTGTTTCTGACTCTTCATGACCCAGTTTGGAGTTTTTCTGTCAAAGATAATGGAGTGGTTTGCCATTTCCTTCTCTGATTTTACAGATGAGGAAACTGAGGCCAGCAGGTCTAAGTGTCTTGCCCAGGGTCACACTGCTAGTATGTGTCTGAGGCTAGATTTGAACTTGTCTTCCTGACCAGTACTCTATCCCCTGCACCATGTAGCTGCCCCCCGGGAGTCAGTAGGGAGATGTCAAAGAGCAGCCTTGCCCCTGTGAGGGCCACACTGAGAAGATTATTTAGCCAAGATGCATAGTGGACCCAGGCAGCCTGGTTGTATGATTTTCTTTCTCCATTCAGTGGCGTCTAAGTCATTGCAAAGGTGGCTGCCTTACTTAGAGTTAATCTAAGGCTATGCTTTATGCAAATCATCAACCTGTGCCCCTTGCTTCATCTCTGAGGCCAATCTCTGGCCCATTCTTGGAGCATCATTGGCCACATTCTTTGAGGTGACAGCTACTCTTAGTTTGGGGAAATAGGAGGTAGAAACTCCCAGGTGTCCCATAGTATGAGATGCTTCAGGAGCCTCAGAAGAAGTCTGTCTGATTTTCCCTTTGGTCAGGCCCCTTCAGGGTTAGAACCAGATAGATGTCACTCAACATAAGGGATAAGGTGAAAGAAAAAACCAGAAAGAGGCCTGAGGCTAGAACCTGCATTTGCCAAATAAGACAGAGAGCAGAGTACAGGGAGCAAGGTGGAACCTGGGGCCTGATGTCAACCCTGGGCCTAGTCAGTCAGTCAATAAGCATGGATTAAGCACTTCCAGGTTTTGGAAGGGGAAAACCAGTCCCTGTTGTCAAGGAGCCTGCAATCTGGCATATGAATATGGAGATGGTTGAGAAGAAGTAACAGCTTGGGAATGTCACTCTTAGTCTATCCAGTGAAAGGAGAGCTTAGGAATAGGAAAAACGTCTAATTCAGTGGGATATATGAGAACTCAAGGAGTGAGGCTAGTGACACTTTGAGAAGCAGGGTAGGATTAGGGAAGAAAGAGTCAAAATCAAAAGAAGAATGACTACAATACAGGCACATCTCAGAGATATTGTGGGTGGGTTGTGTTCCAGAGCTCCATAGTAAAGCAAATACTGCAATAAAATGAGTCACGTAAATTTTTTGGTTACTCTGCATGTAAAAGTTATGTTTGCAATAGACTGTTGTCTATTACATGCACGATACTCTTATGTCTAAATGAGTGGATATACCTTAAGTTTAAAATGTTTTATTGCTAATAAAAGCTGTCTACCATTGGATCTTTCAGTGATCCTTAATTTTGTTGCTGATGGTGGGTCTGGCCTGGTACTGATGGCTGCTGAGTGATGGGGGGTGGGGGTACGGTGGCTGTGGCAGTTTCTTAAAATAAGGCAACAGTGAAGTTTGCCACATTGATTGACTGTTTTTCAGTTGAACACTTAAAGTCCCATTGTGGAAGTGTTAATTGGCCTAATGTCAATATTATTGTTTCTTGTGCAATAGGAAGACATGAAGAGAAGGAGAAAACAAGTCAATATGTAACAATAAAATAATGTTTCTTAAAAAGAAAACTCAGGGGAGAAAAGCTGTCTAGTAAGATGGAGAGATCATGCCCAGTTGTAGGGTTGGAGTTCTAGTCTCTGTCCCTCAGCCATTCTGTGCTCACGGCCAGAGCTGTGAATGTACGGAGAATGGTCTGCTGGAGTCCTAGGTATTTGTGAGAATCCGATGTGATTGTGTGTCAAGCTCTTTGTAAATCAAGTTATCTTGCAGATGTGAGCTAATGGCATTTTCAGTGATTGATTCTGTCCGTTGAACTTTGAAGACTTTTTTCTTATTCTGAGGAAATAGGATGTAGATGAGTTAGTTAACTTTCTCCCAATGGAAGTAATGGATTACAATTATGTATGTATGTACATGCATGTCTGTATATATGTTTTATTGTTTGTTTCTTGCAGAAGGAGAGGTTAGATCTGAAATGAAAGAAACTACTGTGAAGCTAATTTTTTCTGGGGAAGAAACTCATGAGCCAAGATTCAGGAGTGATGCTCCTTGTGACGTCACAGGGAGACAAATCTGTGCTGGACTTCAGAGAATCCACATGGGAGACAAACGTTATGATTGTCATCAATGTGGGACAGACTTGAGTCAACAGTCTCCCTTTATTTACCATCAAAAAATTCATAATGAAGAGAAACCTCATGAGTGTGAAGAATGTGAGAAAGCTGTTAGTGAACACTCATTTTTTATTAAACATCATAATATTCACACTGGCAGGACACTATATAAATGTAATCAATGTGGAAAGGCTTTCCGTTGCACTAACGATCTTGCTGCACATCAGAGAATCCACAGTGGAGAGAAACCGTATGAATGTAATCAATGCAGAAAGGCTTTTAGAAGTACCTCTGAACTTACTGTACATCTAAGAATCCACACTGGAGAAAAACCTTATGAATGCAAGCAGTGTAGAAAGGCTTTCACACAGAGTTCCCATCTTGCTGCACATCAGAGAATCCACAGTGGAGAGAAACCTTATGAATGTAATCAATGTGGAAAGGCTTTCAGTTGCAGCAACAATCTTGATAAACATCGGAAAATCCACACTGGGGAAAAGCCTTATGAATGTAATCAATGTGGAAAGGCTTTCCGTTGCACTAACGATCTTGCTGCACATCAGAGAATCCACAGTGGAGAGAAACCGTATGAATGTAATCAATGTGGAAAGGCTTTTAGAAGTACCTCTGCACTTACTGTACATCTAAGAATCCACACTGGAGAAAAACCTTATGAATGCAAGCAGTGTAGAAAGGCTTTCACACAGAGTTCCCATCTTGCTGCACATCAGAGAATCCACAGTGGAGAGAAACCTTATGAATGTAATCAATGTGGAAAGGCTTTCAGTTGCAGCAACAATCTTGATAAACATCGGAAAATCCACACTGGGGAAAAGCCTTATGAATGTAATCAATGTGGAAAGGCTTTCCGTTGCAAGAACGATCTTGTTGTACATCAGAGAATCCACAGTGGAGAGAAACCGTATGAATGTAATCAATGCAGAAAGGCTTTTAGAAGTACCTCTGAACTTACTGCACATCTAAGAATCCACACTGGAGAAAAACCTTATGAATGCAAGCAGTGTGGAAAGGCTTTCACACAGAGTTCCCATCTTGCTGTACATCAGCGAATCCACAGTGGAGAGAAACCTTATGAATGTAATCAATGCAGAAAGGCTTTTCGAAGTATCTCTGACCTTGATGTACATCTGAGAATCCACATTGGAGAAAAACCTTATGAATGTAATCAGTGTGGAAAGGCTTTCAGTTGCAGGAACAATCTTGCTGCACATCAGAGAATCCACACTGGAGAGAAACCTTATGAATGTAATCAATGTGGAAAGGCTTTCATTCGCAGCAACAATCTTGCTGCACATCAGAAAATCCACACTGGAGAGAAACCTTATGAATGTAATCAATGTGGAAAGGCTTTCCGTTGCACAAACAATCTTGCTGCACATCAGAGAATCCACACTGGAGAGAAACCTTACGAATGTAATCAATGTGGAAAGGCTTTCCGTTGCGCGAACTATCTTGATGTACATCAGAGAATCCACACTGGAGAGAAACTGTATGAATGCAAGCAGTGTAGAAAGGCTTTCACACAGAGTTCCCATCTTGCTAAACATCAGAAAATCCACACTGAAGAAAAATCTTAGGAATGCAAACAGTGTAGAAAGGCCTTCACACAGAGCTCTGTTCTTGCTGTACATCAGAAAATCCACAGTGGAGAGAAACCTTATGGATGTAATCAATGCAGAAAGGCTTTTAGAAATACCTCTTACCTAGATGTACATCTGAGAATCCACATTAGAGAAAAACTGTACGAATGTAATCAATGTGGAAAGGCTTTCAGTTGCAGTGCCAGTCTTGCTAAACATCAGAAAATCCACACTGGAGAAAAATCTTATGAGTGCAAACAGTGTAGAAAGGCTTTTACACAGAGCTCTGTTCTTGCTGTACATCAGAGAATCCACACTGGGGAAAAGCCTTATGAGTGCAAACAGTGTAGAAAGGCTTTCACACAGAGTTCCCATCTTGCTGCACATCAGAAAACACACTGGAGAGAAACCTCATGAACGTAAAAAGTGTGGAAAGGCTTTCACACACAGGAGCAATCTTACTGCACATCAGAGAATCCATACTGGAGAGAAACCTTATGAATGTAGTCAATGTGGAAAGGCTTTTAGAAGTGCCTCTGACCTTACGGAACATCAGAAAAATCCACACTGGTAAGAAACCTTATAAATGTAAACAGTGTAGAAAGACTTTCACACAGAGGAGCAATCTTACTGCACATCAGAGAATCCACAAGAAACCTTATGAATGTAATCCATGTGGAAAGGCTTTTAGAAGTGCGTCTGACATTACAGAACATCAGAAAGTACACACTGGTGAGAAACCTTATAAATGCAAACAGTGTAGAAAGGCCTTTACACAGAGCTCCAGTCTTGTTGCACGTCAGAAAATCCACACTGCAGAGAAACCTTATGAATGTAAACAGTGTAGAAAAGCTTTCACACAGAGGGGCAGTCTTACTGCACATCAGAGAATGCACACTGCAGACAAACCTGATGAATGTAATCAATGCAGAAAGGCTTTTAGAAGTACCTCTGACGTTGCTGTACATTAGAGAATCCATACTGGAGAGAAACCTTATGAATGTGAACAGTGTTTGAACGCTTTCACAAAGAAGCCCTATCTTACTACACATCAGAGAATCCACACTGGAGAGAAACCTTCTGAATGTAAACAGTGTGGAAAGGCCTTCACACAGAGCTCTGATCTTGCTGCACATCAGAGAATCCACACTGGAAAGAAAATTTATGAATGCCATCAGTGTGGAAATGCTTTCAGTTGTAGCTTGAAGCTTACTCAACATCAGAAAATCCATTCAAGAGAAACCTTATGAATGTAGTCAGTGTGGAAAGATTTCCAGATGTAATTCTGGTCTTGTTAAACATCAGAAAATCCACACTGGAGATGACTGTGTTCAAAGTGAAAAGGCATTCAAACATTACATGAGACAATCCACACTGGAGAGAAATCTTAGGAGAGTCTAGAATGTGGTAAACCTTTTATTGCATGCTCTTCCCTGACTAAACATCAGAGCATATTTACTAGAGAATAAATCTCATTAATATGATCAACATGGAAAATCATTCAGGCTAAAGGCATCTCTTATTTCTCACCAGAATTGACAGGAGATACAAATCCTGTCCCTGTCATGAATGTGGAAAGGCATCCAAATGGAGTACAGAGCTCATTAGACATCACAGAATTCTTCTTGGGAACAAGCCCTATAGGGACTAAGGCAGAGACCATCTCTTCTTTTACATCATACTTCATCCTGTAGAGAACACTTAAGAAGGTGCTCAATGAGCTCCTGCTTTTCCCTGGAAGATTGAGATCACTAGACAACACAATTTTAGCTATTGACAGAAGCTTTATGAAAGCAATGATTGTGGGAAGGCTTTCACCTGGACCTCATCCATGCATCTCCATTTGAGAAATCTTGCTGCAGATAAAATTTATGGATGTAATTACTGAGAGAAGGCCTCTTCCTGCAGCACAGACCTCATTAGATATCACATATTTTATACTGTGTATGAAGCCCTGAAAATGGATTGAATTTTTTTTCTGGAATCCTAAGTTTTCTTATGACTCCCCTAAAATATTCCATGGCATTCTTACTGCATTCCCCAGATGATTGGTACTCACTTTGTCTCGTGATGTTGGCTGGCACAGAAAGTCCCTCTGTAAATATTTTGGTATTTGTTGGACATTTATTTTTGTAATGATGTTTTAGTCTGCTGGGTTGCATAATGGATAGATGGCTGTCTGTGAGTTCACAAGACCTCAGTTCAAATTCAGCCTCTGATGCTTACTGGCTATGTGTTCCTGGACAAGTTATGTCTTAACCTATTCCTGGATAAGATTCCCCATCTGTAAAATGGGAATAGTGTCCACCTGCCAGGGTCAATGAGAGGATCAAATGAGCCAGTATTCTATGTAAAGTGAACTACTTGTGAGCTCACTATTGTTATTTTCCCCTGGGATCATGAGTCTCATTGCAATGCTAAAAGATATGGATTGTTTAGTGACTTTTCTTTTATTCAAATTAACATTCAGAAGAGTGTAGGTTAATGCAATATGTTGAAATGTATAGGGAGAAGGGTTTAGAGTTGGGAAGTTTTGGCTACAAATCTTGTGTCAGATGCTCTCTCAGTGTAATTCTAGGTGAGGAATAACCTTTCTGTGCCTCCATTTACTCATCTCTAAAAAGGGGATGTTGTGTCAGATTGGACAATATGACAGAAAAGGGAAATGAAGGTGTGGGGGAATTGGGACATTAATGCATTGTGCTTGGAGATGTAAACTGATCCAACCATTCTGGAGAACAGTTTGGAACTATGGCACATTAAACAGTGCATACCCATTGAACCAAGAATTTCACCACTAGGTCTGTATCCCAAAGAGATCATAAAAAAGAGGAGAAGACCTACATACAGAAAAAATGTTTATAGCAGCTCTTTTTGTGGTGGTAAAAGCCTGGAAATGAAGGGAATGCCCATCAGTTGGGTAATGGCTGAACAAGTTGTGGCACATGAGTGTAATGGAATACTATTGTGCTATAAGAAAAGGTGAACAGGTGGATTTCAGAAAAACCTGGAGACTTACAGGAACAGATACAAAGTGATGTGAGCAGAACCAAGAGAATATTGTATGCAGTAACAGTGATGCTGTGTGATGACCAACCATGATAGACTTAGCTCTTCTCAGCAATACAATGATCCAAGACAATTCTAAAAGACTCATGATGGAAAATGTTATGGAGATCCAGAGAAAGAAGTATAAATTTTGAATGTAGGTGGAATCATACTCTTCACTTTTTTTTTTAAATGACTTTTCCCTTTTGTTCCATTTCTTCCGTCACAACATGAGCAATGTGGAAATATGTTTACGTGATTACACATGTATAGCCTATATCAAATTGGTTGTCATCTTGGGGAGAGGTGATGGGAGGGAGGGAGAAAAAAATTTGAAGCTCCAAATCTTAAAGTGAATGTGGACAAATAAAAATAAATAGGGAGGGAGGAAGGGAAGCAGATAGTTCAGAACTTAAAATGTAACAACCAAAATAAGTACAAAATGGGGAATTTGGACTCAGTGCTTTCTATGGTCCTTTCCAACCCAAAATTGGAGTTCTCATCAAAAGTACATTCATATGTCCCTCTCCAAAACTCCTCTGGTTTTTGAGGACGGACGCCTAGGAGGACCAGGTTGGACCACTGAAACTGTCCTGTGCTACTTAAAAAAATAGAGACCTTGTACTAGTTTGATGTGTAATATAGTAAAGAAAATGAATATACTAAGTCTGTGTTGAACAGATCCCAAGAACTCTCCTGCTAGAACTGGATTTACTAATCACTACAAAATGCTGGGAAAATTGGCAAGCAGTCTGGCCAAAAGTAGGTATTGACCAACATTCCATAGGGTAGGCTAGGATTAGCTCCAAATGGATACATTCCTTGAGCTATGAATGGTTACCTGAAACAAATCAGAGGAACCATAATGAAGATTCAGTTTGTAATTTTTGGAGGGGGGAAAAGTGCATCCCCTGAGAATGGTGGAGAAGAGTACACAGAATAAGATGGAATTTTTTTTATCACATGAAGAAACCAATGTATGTAAAATGTTAAAGGAAGGCAATTAAATGGGGAAATGATTTGCAGCAAGTTTCTGTAATAAAGGTCTCATTTCCAAGTATTTAAAGACTGGACCCAGATGTATAAGAATGAGCCATTCCACAATTGATCCCTGCTCAAAAGGTATGGATAGTTTTCCAAGGAAGAAACCCAAGTTTTCAATGACCATATTTAATAAAATCACCCAGGTTTGAATGCAAATCAAAGCATACTATTTTTTTCTTTCTCATGGTTTCCCTCTTTCATTCTGATTCTTTCACAACATGACTAATGTGGAAATATACTTAATGTGATTGTACATGTATAGCCTTTTATCAGATTGCTTGCTATCTTTGGGAGGGGTGAGAGGAGGGAGGGCAGGAGAAAGAAATCAGAACTCAAGATCTTACAAAAGTGAATGTGGAAAACTATGTTTACGTATCGTAGGAAAACGTAAAATACTACAAAGTGGGTGAAAAAGTGATGCACATCAGTAATAATTAGAAAGATTTTCAGGTCAGTAAAGGTGATAAGAAAATGACAATCCCTCATATTAGAGGGAATCACAAACGTTTATTGAGGAACAATGTTCCTCTGTTGTCAATGTGAAAGGAAAAATGTGTCTCATCCTACATTGTGAGTCCTTCATTGCTAGCAGGACATGGGTGAGATAGTCCTTTTGCCCTCTTCAGACATGGTTGGTCATTGCATTGATCCAAGTTCTTAGGTCTTTCAGATTTATTTTTCATTGCTTTATTGTTTGCACTTGTAAAGTGTTCTGGTTCTGCTCACTTCTCTTTATAGTAGTTGATACAAGCTTTCCCAGGTTCTTTTCCGACCCTCACCGTCATCATTTCTTACAGCGTACCTTCTTTCATCTCATTCATGGAAATGACAAATTTTGGGAGGAATTTATTTTCTTAGAGTACATTTTAGCTTCAAAAGTCTGGGCAAGGGGGCAGCTGGGTGGTGCAGTGAGTAGAGCACTGGCCCAGGAGTCAGGAGAACCTGAGTTCAAATCTGGCCTCAGACACTTGACACACTTACTAGCTGTGTGACCTTGGGCAAGTCACTTAACCCCAATTGCACAAAGTCTGGGGCAGGATCTAGATGGCGCCATGAAAGCAGGGAACTACTGGAGCTCTCTCACAAATTCTGTCACATATGTCTAAAATAGTGAACCTGAGCAGATTTGAGAGTTAGAAGCTAGTAGTAGACTGAGTGCAGCCAGGCACTCGCGATGGGCACCAAATCACACCTACAGGAAACAGCAGAGGATCCCAGCCAGCATGACAGTATGGGAGTGGTCTGGGCTCATGAAATGCCAGAGCAGGAACAGACCCCAGGGCAGAAATACGAGCTAAGGCAACGATCGACCCCCAGGGCCCTCAGCCCTGTTGGAGCTACATGAGACACCAGCTCAGAGCCTGTGGCTGTGGGAGCAGCTACCCCTGAGGCTTCCAGTCAAGTCTAAAGGTTTGAAACTTGCCTTCTTGAACTGCCTGGAGCCATGTTGACCAGGTAAAATGGCTCTCATACCTCCCTTCTTCACTTAGAAAATAGACCCGTGAGAGAAACCCTACAATTGAGGATTCAGAAGTGGGTCTTCAGTAGCCTTCTAGTGAAAGAGAGAAATAAAAAAGTAAACAGGGAAAAATTTAATAAGGGAAAATTGTTTACCTCCTTATATAGGATTACATTGATTTATATGTTTTTTATATATATGTCAATCTTGAGAATAGTACAGCTATTGTGACAATTGAAATGGGTAAACATAGAGTGAGGGTGTCAGTATAAAGTAACTGATGTTACATAACTAAGGGGTGTAAAGGAATTGTTCTGAGAGAAGAGGTGAGGAGGAGGTAGAAAAGGGTAAGTTATGCCACATGAAGAGGCACAAAAACATAGAGGGAAAGAAGGGATGGACAAAAGCAGTGTTTGAGCTTTACTGTCATTGGATTTGGTTCAAGGTGGAAATAACATCCTGTGATAAGTATAGAAATCAAATTTGTCCTATAGACAGTAGAAAGGGAAAAGGAAAAGAAAAGGTGGGGTGGTGGAGAGAAGGGAGGGAATAAGTAGCAAGGTTAAGATTAGGGAGGGAAAATTGAAAAAGATGGTGGTCAAAAGCAAAACTTGAGGAGTGGAAGGGAGAAAGGAGAAATAAAGAGAAGGGGAACTAGAATGGAGAAAAAGACAGTAATCATAACTGTGAATGTGAATGGAATGAACTCTCATAAAACAGGCAGGTAGCAGAATGGACTAAACCATAATCTCACAATATGTTGCTTACAAGAAACATTTGACATAGGGGGATAAATACAGGGTAAAGGTCAAAAGCAGGAGTAGAACGTACGATTCAGCTAAAGAAAAGAAGCAGGGGTAGCAATCGTAGTCTCAAAGGAAAACAGATCTAATTAAAACAGGTAAGGAAGGACACTATCCTGCTAAAAGGCACCACTGACAATGAAGAAACATCATAACTTACATGCACTAAGTGATATAGCATGCAAATTCTTAGAGTAGAAGTTAAGGGGATCACGCGAAGAAATAGATAGCAAAACTGTACTAGTAGGGGACTTCAACCTTCCCCTCTCTAAACTTGATAAATCTAACCTCAAATAAGAAAGAAGTTAAGGAAGTGAATAGAAATTTAGAAAAGGTATATATGATAGACCTCTGGAGAAAACTGAATTGGGATAAAAAGGAATATACGATTTTCTCAGTGGTACATGGCACATACTCAAAAACTGACCATGTACTAGGGCATAAAAACCTCACAATCCAGTGCAGAAAGGCAGAAATAGTCAAGGCATTCTTTTGAGATCATGATGGAATTAAACTTATTTGTAATAAAGGACTGTGGAAAGAGAAACTAAAAATTAATTGGAAATTAAAATCTGATTCTAAAGGATGAGCGGGTCAAAGAACAAATAGAAACAATAACTTCATTCAAGAGAATGACAATAATGGGACAATATATCAAAACTTATGTGATGCAGGAAAAAGAAGTTCTTACGGGAAGTTTTATATCTCTAAATGCTTACATGAATATAATAGAGAAAAAGAACATCAATGAATTGGGCATGCAACTGAAACAGTTAGAAAAAGAACAAATTGAAAATCCCCAATTAAATACCTAATTAGAAATAATGCAAACCAAAGGAGAGAGTAATAAAATTGAAATCAAGTAAATTATTGAACTGGTAAACAAAATTGAGAGCTGTTTTTATGAAAAAAAAATCTAATAAAATCGATAAACCTTTGGATAATTTGATTAAAAAAAAAACAAAACCAAATTACCAGTATCAAAAGTGAAACGGGTGAATTCACCTCCCATGAAGAGGAAATTTAAACAACAATTAGAAATTATTTTGCCCAATTGTATGCCCATAAACGTGACAACCTTATGGAAATCGATGAACGTTTACAAAAATATAAGTTGCCCGGGTTAACAAAAGAGGAAGTATAATACCTAAGTAACCCGCTTCTCAGAAAAACATCACCATCTCATCGGGTAGGCTAGGCTTAGCTCTAGACGGATACATTCCTTGAGCTATGAACGGTGGCCTGAAACAAATCAGAAGAACCATAATGAAGATTCAGTTTGTAATTTTTGGAGGGGGGAAAAGTGCATCCCCTGAGAATGGTGAAGCATGCACATTATTCATGTTGGAAAGAAGAATTAGAAGCAATGGGAGAAACCACAAAAAAGAAGAAAGAAAACTACCAAAAAAAAAAAAAAGATAGCATATAATATGCTTTGATCTGCATTCAGACTCCATACTTCTCTGGATACAGATAGCATTTTCCATCATGAGTTTTTGGAGTTGTCTTAGATCCCTGCATTACTGAGAAGAGCTAAGTGGATCAAAGTTAGTCATCATACAATATTGCTGTTACTGTGTACAATGTTCTCCTGGTTCTGCTCACTTCACTCAGCATTAGTCCATGTAAGTCCAGGTTTTTTCTGAAATCTGCCTGCTCATCATTTCTCATAGCACAATTGTATTCCATTACATCCATATACCACAACTTGTTCAGCCATTCCCCCATTGATGTGCATCTCCTCAATTTCAAATTCTTGGCTACAATGCAAAGAGCTGCTATACATATTTTTGTACATGTGGGTTCTTTTCCCAGTTTTATGATCTCTTTGGGATACAGCCCTAGAAGTGGTATTGCTGGGTCAAAGGGTATGCACAGTTTTATTATAACTCTACCAACGATGCATTACTGTTCCAATTTTCTCACATCTTTTACAACATTTATCATTTTCCTGTTTTGTCATGGAAGTCAATCTGATAGGTGTGATGCAGTCTGAAAACACTCTTAATCTGGCTCAATCTTTCCATAATTTCTAGGTCACTTTATATGAATGCTATACTTTTCTATGAGGTTTTGCTTGGTGAAGTTTTGGAATCAATCCCTTCTTCTGAGCATGTATCTTGAACACCCTGTCACCATAGTGATTTCAGTGGTGGGATTCTTCATTGTTTGCTCATTTTTCTAGCCCCCTTCCTGACTTTGGAATTGATGTTAGGGCCAGGCTCCCTATTTTTCTGCATGTAATACCTGACATAGTCCTGTTGCTGCTTTCTTTGGGTATTGAATGCTGTTCCCTTCCAGGATCTCAGGGAGAGTTCAGATTGGGGAGCTGCAAACTTTCAGTGTTCCCAAAGTGAGCTGATTCCCTATTCACATCCCTGTCTGATCCTCTGCAATTCCTCATGGATTTTTGGGTCTGAGCAATATGTCTGTGATCTTGCCCCATGTGGAGTTTCATGAGATTCCTGTTGGACTCAGTCATTGCAAGGTATCTGGAAAACTATTTTCTTTGAAAGTGACTGAGCATGAGGGTGGCAACATTGTCATCTGACTTATTGACAGCCTAAAGATAGATGCCTTCTTGGGCCATATAATCTGCCCCTCTGGGACATGTTTATGACTTTCAGGACCAAGGACTAGTAAGTCTTTTCCTTGGCCCAGCCCCTGAACTCTCTATTTTGTTTTCTTCCCCCGTGAGGGAACTTGACCATGCACAGTCTGTCTGTAGTTGTAACAATAGGAATTCCATAAAAGCTTTTTCATTAATGTGTAATGTCTGCTTTATGGCCATACTGACCCTCCCCATAAGTGCCATGTTTACTTCATGAAACAAAAGCCTCTTTTTTAAGAAAAATCACAAGAATTTGGCAAAGGTAGGGGAAAAAAATCACCAACAGGGAAGTACTTTGGAAAGAGGCTGAAAATGCGGGAGTCCAGGGAGGGGGGGGGCAGGGTACAGTGATAATCTGATCAATGATAAGGTTGAATGTAGCTCATTGAAAATTGCTCTTCCTTTTGTGTAAAACGTGCTTTCCTTTTACAATTGGGGCTGCATATTGGTTGCTCCTAAAAGTTTATAGAAGTTTCTTCTAGATCATGGATGTCAAGTTCTGAGTTGATATAGTTTCCATTTCTTTTTAAGCCAAAAGGTTAATGTGGTTTGTTAGTCAAAATCAAATCATTATATTGTTCTTGTGAACAAGAAAGAGAAAGAAGAACTTCAAGGTCCTCTTCCATCTGAGGTACCTTCCCTAGTTATTCCTTCCCAGGCTTCAGTTTGTGATGGAAGCTGGACCTGAGACCCCACTCTCCTCCTGGCATTAAAATCATACAGCTGCTGCTTTCTTCTGAATTTGCTCTATGCTTAATGCTCAACCTAGGGCCTAGCATCTGGACCTTACTTTGCAGTTGCTCCCTCTAGGGGCATGATACCTCCATCCACCATGAATGTCTAGCCCTAAATTGGGCAGTGAATCATAGGCATTGCCAAGTGGTTATGAAGCCCCTATACACTGCATCTGGGACCTCTTCTTGGCCAGGTGAACAGATTGACCCTGAGTTGGAATGCTCAGCGATTACCTTCCTGGCTGGACTCCTTCCTCAGTGTCCACAAATTTCTCTGTGTGTGTGTCTGCACACTGATCCAGCCTGGAACAATGCCTCCCTGTGGTTTCTTGGAATTTCCACTCAGTATTTGGACTTGGCCAGGTTCTCCATCTGTTTGCAAGACTTGTGGGAGTACTGACCTTATGGTACTCTTTCCTCCTTCATCCTCCTTAAGGGTTTTAATTGGCATTATTTAAAAAGTTCAAGGGACGTGGTTACTGGGAAATTTTATCATTTTATTAATAAAGCTAGCGTGTTTATTTATAAAAAGTGGTGAATGACACTCTCAAATGGTCAAGACATCTCCTGATGGTGGGTTCACTCTTTATATGCCCTGGAAAGAGCACCTCTTCTTGAAGGTGGCAATCAACTCTGATTGGTTAACAATGTAGGTCTTGGAGTACTTGCATCACCCATGTCTTGGTGAAAGACACTTATCAATTTCCATATCATCTCTTTGAGAAAAGGAAGAATCAACATTTCCCTAGACTTATCTGAGTAAACACAATGAGCAGGATTCCTCCCATTAGCCCAAACTTAGAATTTCTTTTACTGTCCAATTAGATTTTGGCCTTGGTAGAAATTTGAGAAATATTCCCCACACTGGTTGATTTCTTTTTGAGGAAGTAGAAAAGGGGGAACACCTGTTCCTGATTCAATAATTCATTATTAATACAAGGCAGAAGTAATCATTTCTCTCATTCCCACATTTGATTCTATGAGAGACCAAGTCATCTCAATGCATCACTAGCTGACATGACAAATACTTTATCAAGAGTTCTTAACTATGGGTCTAGAAGGAGAAGTAATGTAAGGGGTAAAGGGAAAGAAATTGATGACATTGACAAAATCAAAGGGGCAAACTCTGCCAAATAGATCTTAGAGATAAAAGGCACACGGGGGAAAAGGAAACAGTAAAAATAAAATAATAAAATAAACAGTAAAATAAAAGAATTCACCTAAGACTCAGAATCCTCATCTCAGATAGCTGTTTGGTTCTCTGGACACCATCAGATGCAGCCCTATGGTTTGGGTGTGGTCTTCAGAACAGTTTTCAGCTGACTGACTTCCTGCGTTCAGGTCACTTGTGTAGATAACTCTTCTCTGCTAAAAAAAAAAAAATCTCCTACAAAATTGGGCTCAACACAATTTTAAATTTACTTTTCCAATGTCCAGATCAATAAGTGAAATTTAGCTGAAACCTTGAGTCTTTACTATTGGAAAGTCAAATTTGAAACCTTTTAGATGAGGGAATTTACAAGTGTAGGTTAAGCAATTTTCATCTTGATATATCTAAGAAACCAGATACAAACCAAAATTGATAATCCAATTTTTACACTTGGCATTGTTCAGTCCACCATTAGGAGGATGGGATTCTGCTAAGGAATTAATAACAGAACACTTTTTATAAGACAAATTCTACTACAAAAATTAATTAGTTAATTAATCAGTTAATTAATTAATTTAGAAGCTGCCAGATTAACTTCAAATATAAGAAAAGGTTCAAAAATGGGATATATAAACACATTATCAACTTCAAAATAGTGCATATTAAGGAAGTTATTTATAATACAGTTTCAACATCTAGCCATGTTCAAATAAATGACCTCTAATGAAAGCAGATCCCTCTTTAAGAGATCCTTTATAAGATGGACCATAAGAAGTGGTGCACAAAGAAGTGTGCTGTTATGCTTTTCACTGACACAAAACTGAGACAGTTACGACACTAACTTCCCTAGATAACAGAATTCCTTCCTGGTTTCAGAAGTCTTTGCATCATTGCCTAATTATCCCCATACCATGAAGAGAATTTAAGGTACTTTATCTCACACAGGATCATAAAACTAGTAACAGACAGATGACAAGATAAAGTACTTAATTACTTAGTTGTTTGGAGTACAGAAAGGACTAAAATTCTAAGGCAATTAATTCAAATCTTACACCTGCATCTTTCTATAGTAACTCAGATGTAATCCAGTAATAAAGTAAAAAATCTATTTGGTTGTGTTCATACTAAGTACCTACATGATTATGGAAATTTGCCATAAAAGAAGAATCATGGACACAGCTATGCTGTAAGGGAATAATACTTCCATAAATTCATCTCGATTCCAGGCAAAAGTTATACAGATAGCCAATTGCATCGGGCCAGGCTTAAAGTTATCCAATGGGGATATTTTCCATTCAAGAGGAAAAATTGAGTCAGAGGAATCCTACCTCAGCCCATGCTGAGATGTTCTCCTAACTTTTTCCTTGAGAATTCCACCTTAAGCGGATGGAATGGATTTCAACCGCATAAGGTTGCTCACATCATGGATTATTGGTTTACCAGTATCCCAAGGTGAATATTCCTCAATTCAAACTCAGAATAATATCAGTTGCAATCCCATAAGTTCTTAAAGAGCAAATTCCCATAATCAGCTTCAGGTGGATTCAGCTCTCAAGGATCACATATCCTTGATAACAAGTATTGACTGTAATTTCACATTGGTCACAGTGAGGGATTCACTATGAAAGATCTCAATTTACCCTGGGGGCAATGTTACATAACTGATTGTTTTTGAAGATACCAAATAAGAAATAAAAGAATACCTAATAACAATAACAGAAGACTTGGGATCGTATATTGTATCAATAATCCGGCTAGCAGCTTCTGTGGGGTCATAAGATCCACCAACAACCAGCACCCAGAAAGCTGCCAACACAGGTCCTTTTGATCTGCTTTACTTAAGGAAAGCAACGTTAAGGGGTTAACAATCTTACTTTAATGCAGCATACAAATAACATCCACCTAGTTCAGAGGAAAAAGCCAGCACCCTGAATTACAGACCAAATACAATTCATACTTATCAACATCTGGGTGTACAGGTGGGGAGCTCATTAGAATGGCTGGCCCAGAATCACACACCACTCCTGCTGTGGCTCAGAACTCCAAGTGAAAACTCTACCCTTTGTGCTTATGTATCTTGTTCAGGGCCAGAGGGCCCTGACCTCACCCAGGCTGGCCATGGAGAAGTTCCCCACCCCCAATATCACATCAGATATAAATCTATGGCTCCCAATTGTCTCAGTGATGAGAAATACAAAAACACACACTTTATCTGCCCCATTCAAAGGCCAGAATCATTAAAGGTTAACAGCAAAAAGTCCCACCTTAATTACTATTACATATATATATACACACACATATATGTATATACACATATATGTATATATGTATACACACATATATGTGTATACACATATATGTATATATACGTATATATGTATATACACATATATGTATATATACACATATATGTATATATGTATATACACATATATGTATATATGTATATACACACATATATATAATCCCAAATTTTATATAAAGAGCAGGTTATACGAAAGTTTGTCTATAGTAAAACATGTTCAGTTATTAGCCATGTTCAAATGGATGTAAACATGGACTACTGTTCCCAGAATCCTTTAAAAATGGAAACATCTTTGAGTTTGCATACCCTTCAGGACATGCCCCCACACATACACACTGGATCAAATAACAAACATAAGTTAAATCAGATTTCTTGTTAACACAAGACAGCTCAAAAGTTACTACTCTTTCTCAGCATAACTGACTTTACTGAAATCTTATTTCTTAAAATATAAATAAAAGGTGTCCTGACTTTAACCTCACAACTTAATAGATTTACATCTTTGTTTCACAGTCTTCTCTACCTTTGTCTAATACTACTCATACCATTGTGAAAGAATGAGATACTTCAGTACTGTATAGAATTACAGGTGATTGATGTGGGTTTATTCCATGGCCTGCAACTGTGCTGAAGTTGTTTATTTCAAGTAGTTTTTTACTTGATTCTTCTATTGTCCCCAACATTGTCTGCAAAGAATGATAACTTAGTTTCTCCCTTGCCTATTCCAATTCCTTCAATTTCTTTTTCTTCTCTTATTGCTAAAGCTAACATTTCTAGTCCCATTTTGAATAACAGTGGTGATAATGGACATATTTCCTTCACCACCCCCCAACCCCCACAATGTTATTGGAAATGCATCTAGCTTATCTCCATTACATACCAAGCTTACTGATGGTTTAGACAGATGCTACTTATCATTTTAAGGAAGGTTCCATTTATTCCTATATTCTCCAGCATTTTCAATAGGAATGAGTGCTGTATTTATCAAAAACTTTTTCTGCATTTATTGTGGTAATTGTATGGTTTCTGTTAGTTTTGTTCTTGATATGATCAATTATGCTGATAGTTTTCCTAATATCGAACCAGCCCATCACTCCTGATATGAATCCCATGTGATCAAAATGCATCATTCTCATGATAAGTTGCTGTAATCTTTTTGCTAATATTTTCTTTTAAATGTTTACATCTATATTCATTAGGAAAATTAATCTACAATTTTCTTTCTCTGTTTTGGCTCTTCCCAGTTTAGGTATCAGTACCATATTTGCATCACCAAAAGAATTTAGTAGGAGTCCTTCTTCGCCAAGTTTCTCACAAAGTCTATATAGTATGGGGATTAAATGTTTGATGGAATTCTCTTGTAAATTCATCTGGCCCTGGAGGTTTTTTCTAGGGAGTTCATTGTTGTCTTGTTCAATTTCTTTTTCTGAGATGGGGTTATTTAAATATTTTACTTCCTCTTCTGTAATCTGAGCAATTTATATTTCTGTAAATATTCATCCATTTCACTAAGATTGTCAAATTTGTGAGCATACAATTGGGTAAAATAATTCCTAATTATTGTTTTAATTTCTTCTTCATAGGAGGTGAATTCACCTTTTCTTTTTGATACTGGTAATTTGGTTTTCTTCTTTTTTTTAATCAAATTAACCTGACGATTAACAATGTTATTGGTTTTTTCTTAAAACCAGCTTTTAATTTTATTTATTAGCTCAATAGTTTTCTTAATTTCAATTTTATAAATCTCTCCTTTGGTTTTCAGTATTTCTAATTTGGTATTTAATTGGTGATTTTCAGTTTGTTCCTTTTGTGGCTTTTTTAGTTGCATGCCCAATTCACTGATCTCGTCTTTCTCTATTTTATACATGTAAGCACTCAGAGATATAAAACTTCCCTAAGAAATGCTTTCACTGCATCCCATATGTTTTGGTATGTTGTCTAATTACTTTCATTCTCTGGAATGAAGTTACTGATTGTTTCTATAATTTCTTGTTTGATCCACCCACTCTTTAGGATTACATTATTTCATTTCCAATTATTTTCAGTTTATATTTCCATGGCCCTCTATTGCACATAATCTTCATTGCATCATGATCTGAAAAGGATGCAGGAGGAGGGGGAATGGTGAAGAAAAGGGGGTGGTTAGATGGGAGGGTAAAAGTAGTGAGGAAAAAGGGAAAGAAAAGAATGAGATACTTCAGGAACTGAACCTTATACATATGACAAGTTCAAACACTAATTTAATGCTGGCTTAGGACATGGAATGACTACAAATTCAGATCCAAATAGCAAGCTCTTTCAAACTTGCTTAAAGAAGTTATTAACTAACAACAGAAGACTTGGGATGGTATGCATAAATATAATACTCCCAGAATCTATACAGAGAACAGGTTATATGAAAAGTTGTCTATGGTAAAACATGGTCAGTTATTAGCCAAGTCCAAATGGATTTAAACATAGACTACTGCTCACTGAATCCCCTTAAAATGGGAATAGAGGGGTGAAGCCAAGATGGTGGAGTAAAACCAGGGACTTGCTTGAGCTCTCCCCAGAAGCCCTGCAAATGCATGTAAAAATGACTCTTAACAAATTCTAGGGCAGAAGACACACAAAATGACAGATTGAAACAAATTTCCAACCCAAGACAACCTGGGAGGTTGAAGGGAAAGGTCTGTTCCACCAGTCTTAGAGGAGCACAGTCAAGCAGCCAGCATTGACTATGTGTATAGGTTTCTTTGTTCCTATGGCAGAGTTGGCTTTCTGGTGTTGGAATAAATGTTTTGGTTTTGTCTTGAATGAAGAGAGTCTAATATATCTTATGATTCAAACTTGGGAATTCACCTGCATATTCATAGCAGCCTCTGTGGGTATCACATTGGTGATACAGGGGGTGATAGAAGGGAGGGTAGATTAGGTGAGGGGGTCTCAGAAGCAAACACTGTTGAGAAGGGACTGGGTGAAAAGAGAGAACATAATATATGGGGCAGGACATGAGGGAGGGAAATATAGTCTTTCATAATGTGACTATCATAGAAGTGTTTTGCATGACTACACATGTACAACCTATATCGAATTACTTGCCTTATCTATGAGGCTGCATGGGGTAGGAGGAAGGGAGAGTACATGGAACTCAGAATTTTAAAAACAAATGTGGAAAATTGTTTTTACACGCAACTGTGAAATAAGACACACAGGCAATGGGGTATAGAAATCTATCTTTCCCTACAGGAAAATAGAAGGGATGGGAACAAGGGAATGGGGGGGGGGAGGAGTGATAGATGGGAGGGCCGATTGGGGGAAGCAGTAATCAGAATGCAGGCTATCTTGGGGTGGTGTGAGGGGAGAGTTGTGGAGAAAATTTGGATCTCAAACTCGTGGAAGTGAAGGTTAAAAATGAAAATTAATAAAAAGAAAAAATTTCAAAGTAAATAAATATAATTGGGAAAAGAAAACATGGAACATCATTAAGGTGACACAAGTAGTGTGCATACATTAAGAACATGCCCTAGACACAGATTCCAATCGTAGATGAAATACCAAATATAAATAAAATCAGATTTCTTATTAAGTTAACATAAGATAGCTCATAAGTTACTACTCTTCACTAACATAGCTGACTGTACTGAAATCCTACTTCTTAAACCATAAACAAAAGATGTCCTGACTTTAACCTCACAACTTAATAGATTTACATCTTTGTTTCACAAGGTTCTCTACCTTTGTCTAACACTACTCATAACATTCTGAAAGAATGAGATACTTCAGGAACTGAACGTTATACATATGACAAGTTCAAGCACTAATTTAAGTCTTGCTCAGGACCTGGAATGGCTGCAAATGCAGATGCAACTAGCAAGTTCTTTCTCCCTTGCAGCTTGTTACAGTAACCTAGATGCCTCAGTATTGATCTAAAAACTATTAGATCCAGTGTTGCCAAAGGAACTTCCACCGTTTGCCCGCTCTGACAGTAGAAATTTCCTATGAGAGTTATGAGCACGGACATGATCATAACAGAATCAGAACTGGTTCTGAGGGTCTCCGCCATTATAAGTAGCCAGGCATATGGAACCAGATGCAGAGATTTCTTGTATGGGGAAATTAAGAAGAGTTCAACTAAGCTTAGCCTTCCCAAGGCACCCTCCCTACGTGATTCCCAGGGACAGATATTCAGTAGCCTTAGATCTCAGCTATTGCTTCCATTGAGATGCTGACTGTGGACGTGTTTCTTAAGGCACCCAATTAGGATCAGTCCAAAGACACAGCAGACCTAAGAATGAAAGTCCAAAAGAATATTCAGCGTCCCCAGGAAGCTTTCTCCTCAAACAATACAGTCACTAGTCACAGTAGATCTTGCCACAGTTGGCATCAATTCCATCAAATTACTGCAATAAATTGGCTTACAAGTAAAGTTTATGAGACCTTCTAAAAATCACACAAGAGGCCTTTCCTTTAACATGTACATAAAAGATTTTTTTACTTAAACATTCCTGCCTAAAGTATTTCTCTTTCTTTAAAAGCAGCTTAAAATTTGTCCTGATGTTACAAAGCCAATCACTAAACTTTCACAAAGTAAATTAGTTGGAAACCTCTAAACTTACAGATATCCCTTATTCAGCCTTAAAGAAAAAATAAATCCTTAAAAGTGGAACTTAACCAAACTACATTCTTGCCAATTGTCTTTAAGTATCATAAATAAATCCCCAAAGTCTCAGGATGAAAGATGGAGTGAACATAGTGAAGGTGAGATTTGGCTCCTAACTGGATATGAAAGAGAGGATTGTGGGATAAAGACAGCCTTGTGAATTTGGGAGGCTGAAAGAGGGTGGTGCCTTCCAAAGGACGAGGGAAGTTAGGAAGAGAGGGAAGGTGCCGGACAAAAAAATTGGTGTTCAGGTTTGAGCAGGAGTTGTAAATTTCCAAAAGGGAATGGGTGATGGGACTGAAGTACAGAGAAAGCACTGAGGTTCCTAGAGATGATAATTAAGTCAATCCAAGAGGGAAAATAGCCAAGGAGCCAGGATGGAGGCTTGGGGAACATACACTGTTTGGGCTGGGATGGGGTCCATGGTCCATCAAGGAAGACTGAAAAAGTGTGGTCAGACAGGAAAGGAGCAGACAAAACCCCTAGAGGAGTGGGAATCCAGGAGGAGAGAGTGCTCTACAATGTCCAGTTCAGAGAAAAGGCCACCAGACTGGGCCATTTAGAGTTCATTGCTAACTTTCAAGAGAACAATTTTGTAGGAGGATGGGAGATAGCACAGAGTTCAGACTGATTTTCCAAGAAGGTTGGTTAAGAAAAAGAGGCGAGAGAGCAAGATACCTTAAGGGCTGGAGAGGGTCTAGTAAAGGGTCCCTCTTGGATGGAGGAGGCAGGTGAATTTGAAGGCAGCAGGAAAGGAACCAGCTGGTAGAGCAAGGTTCTTGAGGCTGCACACTGTTGGAGAAGGCAGGATAGGCTGGGATCAAACACCCATGCAGAGGGCTGACCTTGGCAAAGACAAGGGCAACTTCCTTGTGAGAGCCTGGAGGAGTGCAGCTAGTAGAAGACTTTTTCAAATTAAGAGCTGTTGACCTGAACGTTTGGTTAAAGGAGGCAAAGAAGCCAGGTGATGTGTAAATACATATTGTTTATTCCCTCAAAGCTAGTGAAGCTAGTGGACTTGTACATACAAGGAGCCAGAGCATAAGGTCTGACTACTGAAGAAAAGAATGAGAAGGCTTCAATGCATTTCAGGACAGCCCCAACTCAGCATCTGTGTCACTCAAATTTAGGATCTCCATGTACTTTTAATCACAGTATAAAAAAGGAATTTGTTAATTGGATAGATTTTAAATACAATAGGGTAAGAGAGTTGACAAACTGACAAAGTGTCAATTGAAACTACGATCCAGGCCATCTGTGTTTGCTTTGCCATTAACATGCCAGAATATAGTATATGTCCATAAAATAGTAAGATAAGAAAAAGTCCCATTATTCAAGACAGTGTCTCAGGTTAAGGGTCTCATCCTTAATGGCCATAGACAGAGGAAAGAATGCTCTTAAGTCAGCCCCATCTGGGCTTGCTGACATAGGGAGAGGCATCCGTGAGCAAACTCAGAGAACAAAGAGGCTGCTAGGTCCAGGCTCTTCTCCTGGTTGATTACTAGTTCAGGTTCTGACCCTTCTTTATGTTACTAAACTGATGCCAAATGATTATCAGAGCCTGACTTATGTGATGGCTTCCCTCCTATCTTCAAATAAGCAAAATTTAAAGCATGAGAAGAACATAAAAATGTTACAGTCTTAATACATGAAACAAAATTCCAGTCGAGTAGCATCAGTTGAGTTGTTCGTGTCAGTTAGAATTGTCTCAGATGTAAAACCCACTTTCTCCACGTAGCCCTTTCACCCTGTAGACTGAATGCAAACAGACTACAACAGGGTAATTCTGATCCCTTTACATTGAATTCTCATTCAGCTCCTAACCACATCACCTTAAGTGTATTTTACATTACCGGTGGATCTGCCCTTAGAGGGTCAAACACCCCGATTATCCTCCCGGGATCTGCCGGTAAATGAGCTCCATTCTAATTGAAATTAGAGAAATGTGCTAACCAGCCTGACTGCATTTGGTGAACAACCTCCATTCTGAAACCAAGCCCTGTCTTGCGGTGAATCACTCGCTCTCCTGGAAATCTCCAGGTTGCCTCTTCCTTGATCTCCACCTCCCACCTCCTAACATCCCGAATCAGGTGCTAGTGATGGGAAGGAGGAGCTCTCAGAGCTGGCCAGCCTGGTGTGCGGTGGCCCACGTGAAAAAGGAGCCCTGGGGTGGAGTTTAGAGCCGTGGGAGGGGTCTAGGGCAGGAGAGGGCTCATCCCTGTGGCCAAGGAATTCCATGTGACGGAGGGCTGGGCTTGGGAGGAGAGGCAGGCAGGCTCCTGAGCTCCTGGCAGTGGGAGTGATTGGAGAAAACGGCCCGTCCTGGGGGCCTTAGAGGCTGCTGGGTGGGGGGTGGAGGGCGTGGGTGGCCCTTTCCGGAGAGGGTTGGCTGAAAACAGGAACTTGCATTGAGATTGGGCTGCTTACTTCCGTTATAGCTGAACGATCTCCGCCTTCCTTGGAGCCCAGATCACTCTGCCTTCCCCCCCTCCCATTCGAGAGCTTTCTGCCTTCGTCCCTCACAGCTGAGATCTCTCTGCCTTCTCTTGGACCTGAGATCTCTGCCTTCTGGACGCCAACTCTGTGGGTGCAGATCCCAGGTAGGTGTGAGCCAGCCCCTTACAGATGTGCTGGTTCCTACTGCCTGTCCCTACCTTGGGATCTCCTTCTCTTCCTCTGACCACGTGGTAAGCGCCCTCCAGGTCGGCCTGGAGTGATCCTCCCTTCCAGGCCTGGCTGCTGGACAAGCTCACAACCCTAACTCTTTCTAGACTCCCGATCACTTCCCAAATATCCAGGGTGAGACCCTCCCCAGACATACCATTGGGTCACCTTTTCCCCAAATGCGAACTTTACACCCTGGGGACCAAAGAATCTTCCCACCAGGACCCAGGAATCCTGTCTCCCTGCCCCAGCTTTAGTTAGAGATTAAGTTGTCTTTCCTTCAGACCAAGCCCCCTGTAAGAACCCGAAAGTTCTGCCTACCCTGAGGACCCTGCTTTGGATAGTGGAACCAAATCTCCTGCCTGCCTCCCCCTTAGCTCCTGGGCTGGTTCCTTCTCAGATCCCAGGCACTGGCTCCCTGTGTCTGGTGTCCTTTGAGGGATTCCAGGCGCAAGCTCTCCTAGCGGATCCCCGGAGTCCTCCCCAGGTTCTAGTTAGTCTTCCTGCTTTCCGAGACTCAGTGTCCTCCTGGAACCCTTCTGTCTCTCCAGGGTCCCTGACCTCCGTGCCATGGTATGTGTTAGAATATGTCCCTCCCAGAGCCTACTTGGGCTCCCCTGTCCCAGGCCTCCTGCTTCCCTGCCCCCTGCCTGGTGGCTGAATCCAGACTGGATTTGGTCTCTGAGCCTCAGGCTTATCCTCGTGGCTCCTCCCCAGAGTTGTGCCCATCCGCAGCCTTCCTTAGCTTCCCTCCTTCCTAGATGAAGCAGTTAGTCTGTTGTCTAGATAATGTGTCAGTGTGTTAGTTGGGGAGAGGGGAGGCAGGGAGGGCAGAAAACCAACTGGAGGGAGATCTCTGATTCAGGAGCCATTGAGGCTCTGACTGTCTCATCCCACCTGGGACCCCAAGCCCTTTCTGCCTCTTGGTTCTCTGAAGGAGGATGGGGGAGGGGAAAAGGACTGAAGAGAAGGAGCAGGAGAGGGTGGGACAATCTTTTGCAAGCCCTATCCTACCTGTAGGTGGAGTCTGAGGGCAGGGCCTGACCCTCTGTAAATCCCATTAGGTCACCCTCCTGTCCTGGAAGAACAGGATAAGACCTTTGCCCCTCTGAGATCCTTCAGCCTGCAGAGGACCAAGGCCTGGCCCAAGCAGGGAGGGTGGAGCCAGAGGGAATGGCCCCTGGGAGCTGCAGACCCCCAGCCCAGGTGAGTGCACTCTGTCCTCAGACTTGGCCAACATCAGCCAAAGAGGCCATTTCCATAGACAAAAAGGATTTTGTATGAGGCTGACAATCCCCTACCTATGGAATGTTTCCTGACAAAAATAGGCAGGAAATTTGAAATACTAGTAACAGTACTGCCCTGCTCTCTCCTGTGTTTTGAACTGATTCAAGGCACTATCTACCCCTGCTCCCTCCCATGCAAGTGCTGCCCGCCCCTGTGCTTTTTTGTACAGTTTTCCCTGATGATCCCTGAGTCACAAAGATGACCACTTAACTCATTTGTCTCTGTCCTGTAGGGTCTTGTCTTTGCTCTCTTTATCCATGCCTAGCGCCCTTACCCCACATCCATAGAACTCACTCCTCCCCTTTGCTTTTTGGCCAAGCTCTCCTTGCCAGACCTTGAAGACTGGATGCTTAGCTTGTCCTCCAGGGTCTGAGCTCACAAACAGTTTATTGGTGAAGTCCATCAATACATCTTAACAAGCAAGTGTTGGCAGGTGAGCAGGTGTTGGCTGGTGAACATGTTGTACATTTCATGGAAGACTAGCATGCATTGGCATGAATATGTGCCTATAATGATTTGTTTATAATAGAATATTGTTGTTTACATGACACAATATTGCATCATCAAAATTTCAATTCAGGGGAAATCCGACAAATTTACAATACATTATTGGTTTGAAGATGTGTCATTTTTAAAAACTTAGGTTTTTTAAATGATGTAAATTTGTAAGAAGCCATTAAAGCATTAAAGATAGTAGATTTCCAGGGGTGTGCTAAGTAATTATTAATATTTTTTTTGAAATAGGCTAAGTAAGTTTGGAACCTCTGCTAATCCACAGGCAGTTTTTCTTGAAATGCCATGTTCTACTGAGAATAACGTATATTCCTTTCTATTCTCATTCAGTTTCTCTAAAGTCTAGCAGTCTGACTTTTCTAAATTTTATTCACTTCCTTAACTTCTTTCTTGTTTACTTTTTAGTTGGGCTTATCTAATTCTGAGAGGGGAAGGTTGAGGGCCCCCACTAGTATAGTTTTATAGTGTATTTCCTCTGGTAACTCATTTAAGTTGGCCTTTCAGAACTTAGATACTTTACCAGTTGGCGCATATATGTTTAGTATTGATGTTACTTAATCGTTTTTGGTACCTTTTAGCAAGATGTAAATGGAGGCAGATAGCAGAATGGATTAAAAATTGTAATCCTTCAATATGTTGTTTACAAGAAACACATATGGAACCGGGGGATACATACAGGGTAAAGGTAAAACGCTGGAGTAGAATATATTATGCTTCAGCTAAAGTAAAAAAAGCAGGGGTAGCAATCCTCCTCTCAGACAAAGCAAAAACAAAGATACATCTAATTAAAAGAGCTAAGGAAGGACGCTATATCCTGCTAAATGGTACCATAGACAATGAAGCAACATCATTACTTAACATATATGCACCAAGTGGTATTGGATAAAAATTTTTTAGAGGAGAAGTTGAGAAAGTTACAGGAAGAAATAGACTGCAAAGCTACACTAGTGGGAGACATCAGTCTCCCCCTCTCTGAACTCGATAAATCTAACCTCAAAATAAAAAAGAATGACATTAAGCAGGTGAATAGAATTTTAGAAAAGGTAGATAGGATGGAGATCTGGAGAAAATTGAAAGGGGATAAAAAGTAATGTACTGATGGGCATCCCCTCGATTTCCAATTCTTTGTTACTACAAAAAGAGCTTCTATAAACAGTTTCGTACATAAGAGTCCTTTTCCCACTTGTGTGATCTCTTTGGGATACAACCCTAGAAGTGGTATTGCTGGGTGAAAGGGTGTGGACATTTTTGTAGCCCTTTGGGCATAGTTCCAAATTGCTCTCCAGAGTGGCTGGATCAGTTCACAACTCCACCAGCAGTGTAACAGTGTTCCAATTTTCCCACATCCTCTCCAGAGTTTAACATTTTCCTGTTTTGTCATGTTAGCCAATTTGACAGGAGAGATGTGCTACTTAAGAGTTGTTTTGATTTACATTTCTCTAATCAGTAGTGATTTAGAGCATTTTTTTCTTTATCCATAAAACTTTTCAATTTGACATAATCAAAATTATCCATTTTGCATTTTTAATGCTCTTTATCTCTTGTTTGGTCATGAAATCTTCCATTTCACATAAATCTGACAAGGAAACTATTCCTTTCTCTCCCAAGTTGCTTATAGTATCAGCCTTTATTCCTAAATCATGAACCCATTTTGACTTTCCTGTGTATATGGTGTAAGATATTGGTCTATGCTCACTTTCTGCCATACCGTTTTCCAATTTTCCCAGCAGTCTTTCTGAAATAGCAAATTCTCAGCCCAGAAGCTGGATTCTTTGGGTTTGTCAAAGAGTAGATTGCTATAGTTGTTGACTATTGAGTCTTGTGTACCTAACCTGTTCTACCGATTCCCAGCTCTGTTTCTTAGCCAGTACCAGGTAGTTTTGATGACTGCTGCTTTATAGTGCAGTTTAATATCTGGTATGGCTAGGCCACCTTCCCTAACATTTCTTTTCTTTAATTTCCTTGATATTCTGGACCTTTAGTTCTTCCAGATGAATTTTGTTATTATTTTATCCAGCTCTGTAAAATAATTTTTGGTAGTTCAATTGTTATGGCAGTGAATAAGTAGATTAATTTAGTTAGAATTGTCATTTTTATTATATGAACTTGACCTAACCATGAGCAACTGATGTTTTTTCCATTTATTTAGATCTGACTTTTATTTGTATGAAAAGTGTTTTGTAATTGTGTTCATATCGGTCCTGGGTTTGTCTACGCAGGTAGACTCCCAAATATTTTATATTGTCTACCGTAGCTTTAAATGGAGTTTTTCCTTCTATCTCTTGCTGTGGTGTGGCTTTGTTACTAATATATAGGAATGCTGAGGATTTATGTGGGTTTATTTTATATCCTGCAACTTTGCTAAAGTTTTTTTATCATTTCAAGTAGCTTTTTACTTGATTCTCTAAGTAAAGTGTCATATCATCTGCAAAGAGTGATAACTTAATTTCTTTGCCTGTTCTAATTCTGTCAATTCCTTTTTCTCTTATTGCTTAAGCTAACATTTCTTAGTACGAAATTGAATAATAGGGGTTATAATCAACATCCTTGTTTCACCCCTGATCTTATTGAGAATGCATCTAACTTATCCCCATTACATATAATGCTTGCTGATGGTTTTAGTGATATGCTACTTATAATTTTAAGGAAGATTCCTTTTATTCTTATGGTTTTTATTGTTTTTTTTTAATAGGAATGGATGTTGTATTTTGTCAAAAGCTTTTTCTGTATGTATTGAGATAATCATATAGTTTCTGCTAGTTTTGTTGTTGATATGATCAATTGTGCTGACAGTTTTTCTAATATTAAACCATCCCTGCATTTCTGGAATAAATCCTACCTGGTCCTAGTGTATTATTGTTTTGTGAACATTTTATTTAAAATTTTTGCATGTATATTTACTAGGGAAATTAGTCTATAATTTTCTTTCTCTGTTTTGAGTCTTCCTGGTTTAGGTATTAGTACCATATTTGCGTCAAAAAAAGAATTTGGTAGGACTCCTTCACCTATTTCCCGAAATACTCTATAAAGCATTAGAATTTATTGTACTTTAAATGTTTGATAGAATTCCCATGTAGAGGGGGCGGTGCCAAGATGGCAGATGGAAAGCAGGGACATGCATGACTTCCCTGCCGAGTCTTCCAAAAATCTATAAAAAATGGCTCTGAACCAATTCTAGAACAGCAGAATTCCCATGTAAATCCATCTGTCCCTGGAGATTTTTTCCTAGGGACTTCATTGATGGCTTGCTGAATTTTTTTCTGAGATAGGTTTATTTTTGATCCTTTTCTGTTAACCTGGGCCATTTATATGTGTGTGTGTGTGTGTGTGTGTGTATGTATAAATAATAATGTGTGTGTATATATATATATATATATATATATATATATATATAGATATATACAAATACACACACACACACACACATTTTATTTTTTTGCGGAGGGGAAGGTAGGGCACTTGGGGTTAAGTGACTTGCCCAAGGTCACACAGGTAGTATGTCCACCTAGCTGCCCTGGCAATTTATATTTTTGTAATTATTTGTCCATTTCCCATAAGGTTGTCAAATTTATGGGCATACAGTTGGGCAAAATAATTCTTAATTATTGTTTTAATTTCCTCTTCGTTGGAGGTGAATGCATCCTTTTCATTTTTGATACTGGTGGTTTGCTTTTCTTCTTTCTTTTTTTTAATCAAATTGACCAAAAGTTTATCAATATTATTGGTTTATTCATAAAAGCAGCTCTTAGTTGTGTTTATTACTTCAATAGTTTTCTTGATTTCGGGTTTTCAGTATTTCTAATTTGGTGTTTAATTGAGGATTTTCAGTTTGTTTGTTTTCTAGCATTTTCAGTTGCATGGCCAATTCATTGACCTCCTTTTTCTCTATTATATTCATGTAAGCATTTAGAGATAAAAAAAACTTCCCGTAAGAACTGATTTTGCTGTATCCCATAAGTTTTGGTATGTTGTCTCATTATTGCCATTCTCTTCAATGAAGTTATTAATTGTTTCTAGGATTTGTTCTTTGACCCACTCATGTTTTAGGAATAGGTTATTTAGTTTCCAATTAGTTTTTAGTTTATCTTTCCATGGTTCTTTATTACAAATAATTGTTATTGCATAATGTTTTGAAAAGGATGCATTGACTATTTCTGCCTTTCTGCACTGGATTTTGAGGTTTTTATGCCCTAGTACATTGTCAGTTTTTGAGTATGTGCCATGTACCACTGCAAAAAAAGTACATTACTTTTTTTTCTTTTTCTTATTAAGATTTTTTATTTTTAGTTTACAACACTCAGTTCTGCATGATCCTGAGTTCCAGATTTTCTTTGCCCTATCTCCCCAAGATGGCATGGAACCTGATACATCTTGTACATATAACTTCACATTGAAATTATTTACACAGTAGTCAAGTTGTAAAGAAGAATTATTACCAATGGAACGAATCAAGAGAAAGGAGAAACAGAAGCAAAAAAACACCCAAAAATGAAAGAGGAAAAAAAAAAAACAAAAAAAGAAAAAAAAGTAAAGCAAAGAGTTTACCTTAATCTGCATTCAGTCTCCACAGTCCTTTCTCTGGGTGTAGACAGCTCTGTCCACCATGAGGCCTTTGGAGTTGTCTTTGCAGCTTGTATTGCTGAGACGAGCCAAGTCTATCAAGGTTAGTCATCACAGAATCCACATATCTGTGGTTGTGTATAATGTTCTCCTAGTTCTGCTCCGCTCACTCAGCATTATATGCTGTACGTCTTTCCAGGTTATTATGAAGTCTGTATCTTCCCCATTTCTTATAGCACAGTAGTACTCCATTGCACTCATATACCACAATGTGTTCAGCCATGCTCCACTTGGGAGTCTGTCTGGGAAGACAAATGTGGGACTGATATGAACACAATTACAAAACACTTTTCATACAAATAAAAGTCATATCTACATAAATGGAAGAATATCAGTTGCTCATGGTTAGGTCGAGTTAATATAATAAAAATGACAATTCTAACTAAATTATTCAGTGCCATTCCAATTGAACTACCAAGAATTATTTTACAGAGCTGGATAGAATTATAACAAAATTCATCTGGAAGAATGAAAGGTTCAGGGTATCAAGGGAATTAAAAAAAAATGCTAGGGAAGGTGGCCTAGCCATACCAGATATTAAACTGCACTATAAAGCAGCAGTCATCAAAACTACCTGGTACTGGCTAAGAAACAGAGTCGTGAATCGGTGGAATAGGTTAGGTACACGAGACTCAATAGTCAACAACTATAGCAATCTACTCTTTGACAAACCCAAAGAATCCAGCTTCTTGGCTGAGAATTTGCTATTTCAGAAAGACTGCTGGGAAAATTGGAAAACGGTATGGCAGAAAGTGAGCATAGACCAATATCTTACACCATATACACAGGAAAGTCAAAATGGGTTCATGATTTAGGAATAAAGGCTGATACTATAAGCAACTTGGGAGAGCAAGGAATAGTTTACTTGTCATATTTATGTGAAATGGAAGATTTCATGACTCAACAAGACATAGAGAGCATTACAAAATGCAAAATGGATAATTTTGATTTTGTTAAATTGAAATGTTTTTATATAAAAAAAAGCAATGCAACAAAGATTAGGAGGGAATCAGAAAATTGGGAGAAAATCTTTACAACCGGTGTCTCTGATAAAGGCCCCATCTCTAAAATATACAGGGAACTGAGCCAGATTTATAGGAATACAAGTCATTCCCAATTGAGAAATGGTCAAAGGATATGGACAGGCAGTTTTCAGAGGAAGAAATTAAAGATATCTGTAGGCATATGAAAAATGGTCTAAATCACTACTGATTAGAGAGATGCAAATCAGAACAACTCTTAGGTAACACATCTGTCCGGTCAGATTGGCTAAAATGACAAAACATGAAAATGACAAATGCTGGAGTGGATGTGGGGAAATTGGAACATTGTTACATTGTTGGTGGAGTTGTGAACTGATCCAGCCATACTGGAGAGCAATTTGGAACTATACCCAAAGGGCTATAAAAATGTTTATACCCTTTGACCCAGCAATACCACTTCTAGTGTTGTATCCCAAAGAGATCACACAAGTGGGAAAAGGACCCACATGTACAAAGATGTTTATAGCAGCTCTTTTGGTTATAGCAAAGTATTGGAAATAAGGGGGATGCCCACCAGTACGTTACTTTTTATCCCCTTTCAATTTTCTCCAGATGTGTATCCTATCTACCTCTTCTAAAATTCTATTCACCTGCTTAATGTCATTCTTTTTTATTTTGAGGTTACATTTATCAAGTTCAGAGAGGGGGAGATTGAGGTCTCCCACTAGTATAGTTTTGTCATCTGTTTCTTCCTGTAACTTCCTTAACTTCTCCTCTAAGAATTTTTATCCAATAGCACTTGGTGCATATATGTTAAGTAATGACATTTCTTCACTGTCTATGGTACCTTTTAGCAGGATATAGTCTTTCCTTATCTCTTTTAATTAGATCTATCTTTGTTTTTGCTTTGTCTGAGATGAAGATTTCTACCCCTGCTTTATCTACTTTAGCTGAAATATTATATATTCTACTCCAACCTCTACCTTTACCCTGTGTGTATCCCCCTGTTTCAAATGTATTTCTTGTGAACAATATATTGTAGGAATATGGTTTTTAATACATTTTGCTATCTGCCTCTCTTTTATGAGAGTTCATCACATTCACATTCATAGTTATGATTATTATCTGTGTCTTTTTCTGCATTCTATTTCCCCCTCCTTTTATAAGCTATTATTTCTCCCTTCCACTCCTCAAAAGAATTTTGCTTTTAACCACCCCCTTCCTCAGTGTTCCCTCTCTATTGACTCCCTTCCCTTCTCTTACCCTTTTCCCCTTGCTACTTCTTCCCTTCTTTCTAACCACCAGCCTCTTTTCTTTCCCCTTTCCCTTCCTACTTTCTGGAGGAGAAGTTTGATTTCTATTGTTTTCAGAGTATGTTATTCCCTCCTTGAGCTAAATCTGATAAGAATAAAGCTCAAACACTGCTCTTCTTCCCCCCTTCTTTCCCTATAATATGTTTTTGTGCCTCTTCTTGTGATGTAATTTGAACTTTTTCTGCCTCCTCCTTACCTCTTCTCCCAGAACAATCCATTTATACTCATTATTTTTTATCATCATATCATTTACTTTATACTGATACCCTCAGTGTATGTATATCCCTTTTCATTGTTGTAATAACTGTGCCATTCTCAGGTTGACACATATGTAGCATATATAAAACTATATAATCCTATATAAGGATATAAACAGTTTGCCTTTATTGAATAACAAAGTTTTTTTTCCCCCTGTTTAGCTTTTTATTTCTCTCTTCAGTTTTGTATTTGAAGATCAAATTTTCCATTGAGCTCTGACCTTTACATCAGGAAAGTCTGTAATTCCCTTATTTCATTGAATGTCCATCTCCTTGCTCTAAATTTATGCGCATTTTTGCTGGGTAGTTGATCCTTGGTTATATGCCATGCTCCTTTGCCTTTTGGAATATCATAGTGTAATTCCTCTTGTCTTTTGATGTAGAAGCTGCAAGATCCTGTGTGGTCCTCACTGTAGTTCTGTGATATTGAAATTGTTTCTTTCTAGCTGCTTGCAGTATTTTCTCCTTGACCTGATAATTCTGGAATTTGGCTACAGTATTCCTTGGACTGTTTAATTTGGGGTCTCTTTCAGGGTGTGGTGTGTGGATTCTTTTGATGACTATTTGACCCTCTGGTTCTGGGATCTCAGGCAGTTATCCTTCATGATTTCTTGGAAGATATTATCCAGGCTCTTTTTTTCATCAAGCCTTTCCAGTAGACCCATAATTCTTAGATTATCTCTTCTGCATGTACTTTCCAGGGCAGTTGTTTTTCCAATCAGATATTTTAGGTTTCTTCTATGTTTTCATTCTTTAGGTTTTGTTTGACTGATTCTTGATGCTTCATAGAGTCATTAGCTTCTACTTGTGCAATTCTAATTTTTAAGAAATGGTTTCCTTCATTTAGCTTCTGAAGCTCCTCTTCCATTTGGCTGCTGTCTGCCATAGCTCTGACAGATTCCCATCCTGGGCTGAGAGGCCTAGGGATTACCACCAATTTCATATGCTCAGTGCTCTCTTAGCCCAGTTTGCTGGCTGAGTTCTTCTGTTGCTCCTGTTCTTGTGTGGTTTGGTGCAGTTCTGTTGGCTTGGCACTCTCCTAGCCCACAGATCCATCCTGTCGACCCTGTGGACTCTCCTGGCTTGGAAATTTGCCACACTCAGTCTGCTAGTGGCTTCTAACTCTCCCAGTTCTGCTCAGATTCACTTTTTCAAATGTATCTGACAGAATTTATGAGAGAGTTGTTCTAAGTCCCTGCTTTTACATCACTGTCTTGGCTCCACCCCTGTGATTTTCTTTCTAAAAATATTTCACACTATTTTTTGTCATTGAACACCCACTTCTTGTCCCACAGTGCTATGCACATATTTGTAGGATAGGTCACCCTGGGCTGCACACTGAGCACATTCTTCCCTTCCCTGCTCATTTCTAGTCCTTTTGGAATAGTTTTCCATATTTCAGTGTCCTTTCCATTGTATTTGAAAGGCTTTCTCTGGGTGCCTTTTAGAACTCACTGAGCCTGGAGGACCTGGAAGTGTAACAGAGGAAGACAGCACAGAAAGGAATGATGAAAGCAGGTTGGAATGAGGAGAACATACCCCAGTAAAGGGGCACAATGGAGCAGTCAGTTAGAAAAGTCCCAAAGATGCTGAGCCTGGTGAGAAGTGAGATGTCTGAAATGAGCCTTCTACTTAAGTGGAGGTTTGGAGTTCATTACCTCATCCCAAGGTGGGGAGAGATGACTGTGGAAGGCTTGAAAAGAAAAGAAGTTTGGAATAGCTTTTGTTGGGTGTGAGTTAGGGAATCAGAGATCAGTTATCAAGAAAAGAACTACCTTCCTACATTGAAAGTACTGTGCACTGGAGGATAGTGACTCATGAGATGCCAGTGGAAAAAAAGAATTACAAATTCTTGGGAATCTCAAAGAGTGCAAAAGATAAATACCTTAATTATTTCCAAGTAAAATAATAGAATAAAGCCAGTTAAAGGTGATATATAGATTAGAAATAGACCATGAGTCAGGTGTTTTGAAGAAGAAATCAGAATGATAAAAAAGCAATGGAGAGTTTTGTCCATATGATGTAAAATTGTTCCTTAATATCAGAATGTCTGGTAAAGAGCGTCATGTGTTAATGATGAAAATGGAAGACCATCAAATTCCAAGCACTTTGGCTGAACTCTCCTTGTGCATGTATCAGATAGGAAATACAGATGACTGCTCCCAAGTGTCAAGGTATTTTCAGGTTGGGCCATCCTCTCATGTACATGGTCCATCAAGAGGCCTCTTAACTCATTCTCTTGACTTTTGTTCTCCCAGGTTTCCAGAGTTCTACAGGCATGATTAGATCCTTTATTTCTCTTGAGGAAACTGTCAATACTTTTCTCATGCTTTAGCTGAAACGCAACCTACATTAATGAAATTTTGCTTTTTTAATGTATGAAGGAACTCTGCACAATTATTCTTGTTTCTGTGTAAGTAAGTAGCAGAGTATGGATCAGTTCTCTACTGCTTGTGCCAATTTTGGTCTGACAATAAGACCAAGTAAATAGAGGTTCTCGAAAAGGTCATGGATATCAAGGGAAGTGATTTAAACATATTCAAGGATGGTGATCTAGCTGTAAGAGATCTTAAACTGTATTATAGACCTGTAATCATCAAATCAATCTTGTCTGACTAAGAAGGAGAGTGGTGGATTGGTGGAATTGGTTAGGTACAAATTAAATTATAGTAAATGACCATAGTAATCTGCTGTATGATCCCAAAGAGCCAAGGTTTGGAAGAAAAACTTTTTTTTTTTTTGACAAAAACTGCTGGGAAAATGCAAACAACTGTATAGCAAAAACTAGGCACAGACCAACATCTTGCACTGTATACCAAAATAAGGCCAAAATGGATACAGGATTCACACATAAAAGGTGATATCATAAGCAAATTAGGAGAGTATGTCTGTTAGATCAAAGGTGAAGTGAAGAATTTATGACCAAACAAGAGAGAGAACATTAGAAAATATAAAATAGTTAATATTGATTTTATTTAATTAAAAAAGTTTTGCTTTGTTTTTTTGTTTTTTTTCTCAGAAACAAAGCTAGTGTAACCAAAATTAAAGGGAAAGTAGAGAAGTGGGAAAAAATTTTTCCAACAATTAACATTGATAAAAGTTTCATTTCTCAAATATGTAGAAAAGTGAGTCAAATTTATAGGATAGAATTAAATGTTAAAAATATTTTAGCATGTAATTGGGGGGGAGGGGAAAAATATAGTTTTTTAAAATGTAAAAAACAATTAAGAAAATCGAGGTTCTCCATCATCCAGCCTGGCCCCATCCACATGTGGCACCATTGGTTACAGCCAATTGGTCACAGGAATTTTCAATCCTGTGAATCATTTCATTTCCCTTGGCAGTATGTTTTCCAGCATGTCCATATAGATAATGACATTTAAAAAGAGAGAACCTTTGAATGAGTTACTCTATAATTATATTTGATTGTGGGACTGAGTGGCCTTCTTTGGGAAAAGCTTGCCCTAATTGCTAAGTCAAACTAACCTAGACATTCTCTTAAGTCCGAGTCACCTGTAGATATAGGGAATAGTTAAACTGATAAGACTCAGTCACTTAGTAGCAGGTTTTAGTTTAAGACACATGTCTTTTTATGGCTAAAATAGTCATGGGATTATAAGATTCTTTTCAAAGGTTAAATTCCTCTTTCAGGCTACTGGAGGAAGGTGGTTGATGAAAGGCTAAATTCTTCTTTCCAGTCTTAGTGAATAAGCTCCTTTTTACTTTTTCTGCCTCTAGAGGTTAAGTCTCAATTGAGTAGTGTAATCTAATAAGGTTGAGTTGTCCTCTCTGGCAGCTGTAGGATGGGGAGTGGCTGCTAACTAGAAATGATGAGCTCCCCTTTTCCAGTCTTTCTTCAAACTATAGGCTCCTTTAAATAATACTTTAGTTGTAAAAGTCATCAGTTGCAAGGGTTGAAAGACACATGATGAATCTGGGACAAGAAAACATACGAGGAGTACATATTGATCTGACCTGCCTTGTCTAATTGAATTATGTTCAAAACATATTTCCAGAGATTGTTGTAATTTTTCTGTTCCTCTTCTGTTACAAAAATAAGCTCTGGTCTGGTACAATTAAATCATTATTTACTAGCAAATTTTATACCTCACATTATTTTCTATTTAAGGTAACTAATTTTGAGTTGATGCCTGCTTTGCTCAAGATAGTTTGGGTTTGGGAGTGGCCAAGGAAAGTGTGGGAGAAAAGAGGAGTTAGACTGGGTACCAAAGTGAAGGTCTTTGGAGGTAGTGTGCTGAACTTTTTCTTAATATGCCTATGAAAACTGGACATTATACCAGGGCCATGCCAGCAGACTGAATCTCTCCATTTGAAGTATCTTAGAAAGAATCAGAAGATCTCCTGGCAAGATAAAGTACTGGACACTGAAGTACTTTCTCAAGTTAGACTGCCAAGCATCCCCACTCTCCTTCAGAGAGTGCAGCTCTGATGGGCTGGCCATGTTGTACAAATGCCCAAAGTATGTTTGCCTAAAACACTATTTTTCTGAGAACTCATGTAAAGAAGGTACTCACATTGTGGTCAGAGGAAGTGATACAAAGGCCTTCCCAAGGTCTCCCTGAAAAGCTGTATAATCAATGGTGATATATGGGAGGCACTGGGAAAGGACCACCCAGAATGGGGTGCCTGCCTCAAAGAATGTACTGTGTCATGTGAGCAAAGCAGAATTACAGTCCTTGAAAAGAATGGTGAGATATGCAAATTGAGAGCCATCTCCACCCCAGATATTCACAGGGACTATTTGTGCCCAACCTGCAGTAGAGCCTTCTAGACTTGTATTGGTCTGATCAACCTTGGTCAGACACACTGTACCTTGACCATGACATAGTGATGTCATTTGGTCCTCTTTGAGTACAAAGATCAACAAAAAAGACACAACTATGCAACTAAATATTGTAGTAAAGAAATAAACGCTGTTGACAAATGAAAGCAATCATAAAGTGAAAGCATAAGACATTTTGGCCATGACACATTGTAGCTGGGGTATACTCAAGCATCAGTGTAACTGCAGATAACTGTTCTTCACTTGGCTGTAAAGTCTCATAGCCCTCGGTTCAGTCTAGATTGTAATTAGTATCTCTTATGAACCCTTTTCATGTTTTATCTAGAGAAGACTTTGTTTCAGCTTCTCAGGAAATGAACTAGATCTTTTCTTTGTCTTTCTTTCCTATAAGCACACATAAATGCCCCCCTTTCTCCACAAACACATTGCATTTGCCAACTTCTCACAAATTCCTCACACAATTTTTAGTATAACATGTCACTTCTATCATTTTTGATAAGGGAGAAATTTCACATCTTCTCTCTCTTCCATAGATCTTGCTGCCTCACAGATAAAACACATAATTTGTCTGAGATTCCACAGGGAGACATATTCCACAGTAAGACCTTTCTCATCTTTATTCCAAGTGACCACATCAACTGCTTTTCTCAGTATTCCATTCGGCTCTTAATGACTCTGGTTTCAAGTGTTGACTGACATTCATAAACGGTACAACCTTTTTGGTAAAAACCTTTTCTGTCCTTCATTTCCTTCCTCTTGCTTGATGAAGGTTAGACTATTAGAAATTCTGGAGTCTCTTTCTGCTCTAAATCATGGGACTTTTGTTGGTTTAGGAGTTGGTGACATTCAAGGATGTGGCTGTGGACTTCACCCCAGAGGAGTGGGGCCTCTTGGACCATCCTCAGAAGGAGTTGTACAAGGAGGTCATGCTGGTGAATGCCCAGAACCTGCTCTCCGTGGGTAAGGACACTTCCCCTGGCTGCTCTGAGTTGGCAATCAAAGGGAATTTCTTCATTCCTGAGTGTGCTGGCTTTGGAGCATTTGTCAATTACTGGATTGGGAAAAGTTCTGGTCTCCTGTGTCCAAGAGGCAGCGTCCTCCTGCTTCTTGGTCTTCCTATAAAAGGTCAATACATTGTGTGAGGAGAACCTGGAGGTTTCCTGGTTGCCCTTGAAATTGTCTCTTGCCAATTCTAGGTACCTTGAGGTCAAAGTTCAGATCAGTTTTGAAGCATCTCAGGTGTGGAAGTAATCCCATATTATGTAGTCCAGCCTCTCCCTGGACATGAATTTTATCTGACAAATCTCTGAAATCTGCTCAGGCAGCTTTTCCCTGCACCCTCTTCCTCTTTGGGAGGGGCCAAGTATTTAGGACATTGTTCTTTGTGAGAAGTATCAGTTTGTAGCTCCCAGCTCCTAGTTGTGCCTGGTAGGGCACATTCATCTTCCTTTACATTGGCCCAAATTCCAGCCCAGGAGGTGGGAAAGGAAGGAAGGGAACAAGCATTTCTGTTCACCTGCTGTTCACCAGCTGTTGTGCTAAGTGCTTTCTTTACAATATGATGTCATTAGGTGGTGTTATTATCCCCAGTGGACATTTGAGAAATCTGAAGCCAACAGAGGTTAAGTGACTTGTGCAGGAGCATGCAGCTAGTAACTGTCTGAGGCTGGATTTAATTTCTGATATTCCTGACTGCAGGCCCAGGGCTCTCTCCACTGTACTACCAGCTGCCTCTAATTTCTGGATAATCATAGCTATGTAATGAGTGCCTCCTCCTATGAAGAAGGGGCACCAAGACCAAATGTTCTGACTCCAGATTGGCTCCATGATCTTCTCCCCATCTCTCCTTAAAGCTCCCCAAAATTAATACTATGGACGCCTTGCTCCAGGAGTTCAGGGAACTCTCCTGTGCTCCTTGTTTGCAGGCCCCTGTCAATGCAGGAATAACAGACTGACCAAGAATCAGAATTTGGTCAAACCAAGGTTCATTGAGTTCCCTAGCAAGAGAATCACAGCAGAAGAGGCAAAGACTCCTGAATGAAGAGTCCCAAGGTTTTTATAGGTTTTAGGGAGTGGGGAGCTGGGAGAAGGCAGGGCCACAGCTGATTCATCAGGATCTAATTTTCAGGAGCTCAAGGCTGATCTGGAACATCCTAGTTTGGGTTCCTTGCATTACAGGCCTTAATAGGAGAATAAGCCAGATCTGTGTGAATGTGATGGAGTGCTTCTCTAGGTTTGTATGCACACTGTTTTCCCTAAAGAGACCTAAATTACAAGTTTTCCTCCATCCTCATCCCTGATTCCCCATGCCCAGGTCTGCCAGTTCCCAGAGAAGATCTGATTTGTTATTTGGAGGAAAGGGAAGCACCATGGCTGCTGGAACAAGAAGGCCTGAGGAGCTGCTGTCCAGGTGAGTGAGGGGAAAGGAGGTCTATGAGAGCTGGGATATCAAGAGGCTTCTGGGTGTGGGGGTGAAGCAAGTGCTCGACCTGGGGCAGGAAGATCTGACTTGGAATTCTTTTTGAGACCCTTTTTAACAGTGGGATCCTGCACAAATCAGTGAACCAATGTGTTTGAGTTTCCCCCCCTTTAAAATGAGGGAGTTGGACACCATGACCTTAAAGCTCTCTTCCAGTGATAAATCTCTAATCCAATAAAGAGTCCTTGATTGGAATTTGGAGGCATGGATCTACCCTGAAAGTTCAAAAAGGGCTAGGCTTTCTAACATGGGCTTTTTGTTAGACTTCAAGGCAGTGAGCATTTATTAAGTGCCTGGCATGTGCCAGACCCTCTGTTAAGCTCCAGGAATATATAGAGATATAAGGAACGTCCAATGCTCTCCTGGAGGTCCCAGACTGGAGGTTGGGGCACATAACCTGCCAACAACAATATAGAAACCTGTCCTGGACAGGACAAATTGGAGCTCATTGAGACAGGGAAGGCCCTAAAGTGAAGGAGGCCTGGAAAGGCTCATTGTGGAAGGTAATCTCTAGTTGGGGCTTCAGGGAAGGCAGGGTGAGCATTCTAGGCTGGGGAATGGTGAGAAATCCCTATGGAATCTGGAGGCAGATTGTCCTGTTCACAGAAGAGAAGGGAGGCCTGTACCACTGTAGGATTCCATACTTGGTGGGGATATAAGGTGACAGGGTAGGCGAAGGGCAGATGATTTTTGGTGCAGGTGATTAACAGCCCTGGAGAGGATTTTCTTTTTAATTTTTTTGCTAAGGAGCCCCAGAAGTTTGTTGAGTACGTGCTGACATGGTCAGTCCAGAACTTCATGAAGATGAACTTTGATAAGTGGGTGGATGGAGGAATGAGTGGAGTGAGGGTAGAGTTGAGACAGCACCTCAGGTAGGACGTCATTGGGGCCTGAACAAAGACAGGGGCAATGCTGACAGAGAAGGGTGTATGTGGGAGAAATGTTACCTTGGTGGAATCCTAGGACTTTGCAGCAGATTGAATATCAGGATCAGAAGTATGAATGTGTGAGAGTCAGTGAGGAGCACATGACACCTCATTTGTGAGCCTGCACTATTGGAATGGTGTCTTGGAGAGCCTTAGGAGAGTAGGAAGAGGGGAGGGTTGGGGGAAAGAGAAGGAGCTTAGGTTAGAGAAGAGCCTCACTAAGAGAGAGGCAGGAGAAGGCTGATTGACTAGACAGTCAAGGCTGCAGAGAAGTCAAGAAGGATGAGGATGAAGAAATGGCCAGTGGATTTAGCAAGCTGGAGATTTTTGGTTATTTTGGAGAGAGGAGTTTCCATTGAACCATGAGATTGGCAGCTAGACTGCAGGGAGTTTCATGGAAAGCAAAGTAAAGGAGTTGGAGACACCAGTTGTAAATGGGTTTCTCCAGGTGCTTAGCCAAGAAATAGAAGATAATGAGAAAATATCTCTTGGGTTGAAGGGATCAAGTGACTGTGTTTTGAGGATTAGAGAGAAAGGGTTTGATTTGTGGCAATAGGGAAGGAGTCATTAGTGCAGGAGAGAATGAAAAGTAGTGAAATAATGGGGATGCTGCAGAGGCAGCATGCTGAGGACAATGGCGAGCTGAAATGGGGTGATTTACACTTGGAAAGGAGTTTGCTGTAGCAAGCAAAGGGAGACCATTTCATCTGATAGTGGTGTCATAAAGGAAAAAAAGGCCCTTGATTTATGGGGCATGTGGAGGATGAGATCGGTCTTGATAAGGATCCATTTTTTCAGTGACACAGACAGCAAATTTCTCTGCTGAGGAGGTCGGGGTTGGGGGGGGGGGGTGGAGAGTGGACACAAGCCATAAGGGAGTATTGGGGAAGAATGAAAGGAATTGGAAAAGCTGCTGTGCTGAATGGGGCAGTGAGTCAGTTTTGGGGTTGCTCAGGCATTTCAGTTGTTTCTGACTCTTCATGACCCAGTTTGGAGTTTTTCTGTCAAAGATAATGGAGTGGTTTGCCATTTCCTTCTCTGGCTGATTTTACAGATGAGGAAACTGAGGCCAGCAGGTCTAAGTGTCTTGCCCAGGGTCACACTGCTAGTATGTGTCTGAGGCTAGATTTGAACTTGTCTTCCTGACCAGTACTCTATCCCCTGCACCATGTAGCTGCCCCCCGGGATTCAGTAGGGAGATGTCAAAGAGCAGCCTTGCCCCTGTGAGGGCCACACTGAGAAGATTATTTAGCCAAGATGTATAGTGGACCCAGGCAGCCTGGTTGTATGATTTTCTTTCTCCATTCAGTAGCATCTAAGTCATTGCAAAGGTGGCTGCCTTACTTAGAATTAATCTAAGGCTATGCTTTATGTAAATCATCAACCTGTGCCCCTTGCTTCATCTCTGAGGCCAATCTCTGGCCCATTCTTGGAGCATCATTGGCCACATTCTTTGAGGTGACAGCTACTCTTAGTTTGGGGAAATAGGAGGTAGAAACTCCCAGGTGTCCCATAGTATGAGATGCTTCAGGAGCCTCAGAAGAAGTCTGTCTGATTTTCCCTTTGGTCAGGCCCCGTCAGGGTTAGAACCAGATAGATGTCACTCAACATAAGGGATAAGGTGAAAGAAAAAACCAGAAAGAGGCCTGAGGCCAGAACCTGCATTTGCCAAATAAGACAGAGAGCAGAGTACAGGGAGCAAGGTGGAACCTGGGGCTTGATGTCAACCCTGGGCCTAGTCAGTCAGTCAATAAGCATGGATTAAGCACTTCCAGGTTTTGGAAGGGGAAAACCAGTCCCTGTTGTCAAGGAGCCTGCAATCTGGCATATGAATATGGAGATGGTTGAGAAGAAGTAACAGCTTGGGAATGTCACTCTTAGTCTATCCAGTGAAAGGAGAGCTTAGGAATAGGAAAAACGTCTAATTCAGTGGGATATATGAGAACTCAAGGAGTGAGGCTAGTGACACTTTGAGAAGCAGGGTAGGATTAGGGAAGAAAGAGTCAAAATCAAAAGAAGAATGACTACAATACAAGCACGTCTCAGAGATATTGTGGGTGGGTTGTGTTCCAGAGCTCCATAGTAAAGCAAATACTGCAATAAAATGAGTCACGTAAATTTTTTGGTTACTCTGCATGTAAAAGTTATGTTTGCAATAGACTGTTGTCTATTACATGCACGATACTCTTATGTCTAAATGAGTGGATATACCTTAAGTTTAAAATGTTTTATTGCTAATAAAAGCTGTCTACCATTGGATCTTTCAGTGATCCTTAATTTTGTTGCTGATGGTGGGTCTGGCCTGGTACTGATGGCTGCTGAGTGATGGGGGAGGGGATGGTGGTGGCTGTGGCAGTTTCTTAAAATAAGGCAACAGTGAAGTTTGCCACATTGATTGACTCTGTTTTTCAGTTGAACACTTAAAGTCCCATTGTGGAAGTGTTAATTGGCCTAATGTCAATATTATTGTTTCTTGTGCAATAGGAAGACATGAAGAGAAGGAGAAAAGAAGTCAACATGTAACAATAAAATAATGTTTCTTAAAAAGAAAACTCAGGGGAGAAAAGCTGTCTAGTAAGATGGAGAGATCGTGCCCAGTTGTAGGGTTGGAGTTCTAGTCTCTGTCCCTCAGCCATTCTGTGCTCACGGCCAGAGCTGTGAATGTACGGAGAATGGTCTGCTGGAGTCCTAGGTATTTGTGAGAATCCGATGTGATTGTGTGTCAAGCTCTTTGTAAATCAAGTTATCTTGCAGATGTGAGCTAATGGCATTTTCAGTGATTGATTCTGTCCATTGAACTTTGAAGACTTTTTTCTTATTCTGAGGAAATAGGATGTAGATGAGTTAGTTAACTTTCTCCCAATGGAAGGAATGGATTACAATTATATATGTGTGTACATGCATGTCTGTATATGTGTTTTATTGTTTGTTTCTTGCAGAAGGAGAGGTTAGATCTGAAATGAAAGAAACTACTGTGAAGCTAATTTTTTCTGGGGAAGAAACTCATGAGCCAAGATTCAGGAGTGATGCTCCTTGTGACGTCACAGGGAGACAAATCTGTGCTGGACTTCAGAGAATCCACATGGGAGACAAACGTTATGATTGTCATCAATGTGGGACAGACTTGAGTCAACAGTCTCCCTTTATTTACCATCAAAAAATTCATAATGAAGAGAAACCTCATGAGTGTGAAGAATGTGATAAAGCTTTTAGTGAACACTCATTTTTTATTAAACATCATAATATTCACACTGGCAGGACACTATATAAATGTAATCAATGTGGAAAGGCTTTCCGTTGCACTAACGATCTTGCTGCACATCAGAGAATCCACAGTGGAGAGAAACCATATGAATGTAATCAATGCAGAAAGGCTTTTAGAAGTGCCTCTGAACTTACTGTACATCTAAGAATCCACACTGGAGAAAAGCCTTATGAATGCAAGCAGTGTAGAAAGGCTTTCACACAGAGTTCCCATCTTGCTGCACATCAGAGAATCCACAGTGGAGAGAAACCTTATGAATGTAATCAATGCAGTAAGGCTTTTAGAAGTACCTCTGACCTTGATATACATCTGAGAATCCACATTGGAGAAAAACCTTATGAATGTAATCAATGTGGAAAGGCTTTCCGTTGCAGGAACAATCTTGCTGCACATCAGAGAATCCACACTGGAGAGAAACCTTATGAATGTAATCAGTGTGGAAAGGCTTTCCGTTGCAGGAACAATCTTGCTGCACATCAGAAAATCCACACTGGAGAGAAACCTTATGAATGTAATCAATGTGGAAAGGCTTTCCGTTGCAAGAACAATCTTGCTGTACATCAGAAAATCCACACTGGAGAGAAACCTTATGAATGTAATCAATGTGGAAAGACTTTCCGTTGCACGAACAATCTTGCTGCACATCAGAGAATCCACAGTGGAGAGAAACCTTATGAATGTAATCAATGTGGAAAGGCTTTTCGTTGCAGGAACAATCTTGCTGCACATCAGAGAATCCACACTGGAGAGAAACCTTATGAATGTAATCAATGTGGAAAGGCTTTCACACAGAGGTCCCATCTTGCTAAACATCAGAGAATCCACACTGGAGAAAAACCTTATGAATGTAATCAATGTGGGAAGGCTTTCAGTTGCAGCGCCAGTCTTACTAAACATCAGAAAATCCACACTGGAGAAAAATCTTATGAGTGCAAACAGTGTAGAAAGGCTTTCACACAGAGCTCTGTTCTTGCTGCACATCAGAAAATCCACATTGGAGGAAAACCTCATGAATGTAATCAATGTGGAAAGGCTTTCCGTTGCATGAACAGTCTTGCTGCACATAAGAGAATCCACAGTGGAGAGAAACCTTATGAATGTAATCAATGTGGAAAGGCTTTCAGTTGCAGCACCAATCTTGATAAACATCAGAAAATCCACACTGGGGAAAGGCCTTATGAATGTAATCAATGCGGAAAGGCTTTCCGTTGCACTAGCGATCTTGCTGCACATCTGAGAATCCACAGTGGAGAGAAACCATATGAATGTAATCAATGCAGAAAGGCTTTCAGAAGTACCTCTGCACTTATTGTACATCAAAGAATCCACACTGGAGAAAAACCTTATGAATGCAAGCAGTGTAGAAAGGCTTTCACACAGAGTTCCCATCTTGCTGCACATCAGAGAATCCACAGTGGAGAGAAACCTTATGAATGTAATCAATGCAGAAAGGCTTTTAGAAGTACCTCTGACCTTGATGTACATCTGAGAATCCACATTGGAGAAAAACCTTATGAATGTAATCAATGTGGAAAGGCTTTCCGTTGTAGGAACAATCTTGCTGCACATCAGAGAATCCACACTGGAGAGAAACCTTATGAATGTAATCAGTGTGGAAAGGCTTTCATTCGCAGCAACAGTCTTGCTGCACATCAGAAAATCCACACTGGAGAGAAACCTTATGAATGTAATCAATGTGGAAAGGCTTTTCGTTGCACAAACAATCTTGCTGCACATCAGAAAATCCACACTGGAGAGAAACCTTATGAATGTAATCAATGTGGAAAGGCTTTCCGTTGCAGGAACAATCTTGCTGCACATCAGAAAATCCACACTGGAGAGAAACCTTATGAATGTAATCAGTGTGGAAAGGCTTTCCGTTGCAGGAACAATCTTGCTGCACATCAGAGAATCCACACTGGAGAGAAACCTTATGAATGTAATCAATGTGGAAAGGCTTTCACACAGAGTTCCCATCTTGCTAAACATCAGAAAATCCACACTGGAGAAAAATCTTAGGAATGCAAACAGTGTAGAAAGGCTTTCAAACAGTGCTTTCCTCTTGTTGTACATCAGAAAATCCACATTGGAGAGAAACCTTATGAAGGTAATCAATGTGGAAAGGCTTTTAGAAGTGCCCCTGACCTTACGGAACATCAGAAAAATCCACACTGGTGAGAAACCTTATAAATGTAAACAGTGTAGAAGGGCTTTCACACAGAGGATCAATCTTATTGCACATCAGTGAATCCGCAAGAAACCTTATGAATGTAATCAATGCACAAAAGCTTTTCGAAGTACCTCTGACCTTGCTGTTCATCAGAGAATCCACACTGGAGAGAAACCTTATGAATGTAAACCTTGTAGAAAGGCCTTTACACAGAGCTCCAGTCTTTCTGCACATCAGAAAATCCACACTGGAGAGAAACCTTATGAATGTAAACAGTGTGGAAAAGCTTTCACACACAGGGCCAGACTTACTGCACATCAGAGAATCCACACTGCAGAGAAACCTGATGAACGTAATCAATGCAGAAAGGCTTTTAGAAGTACCTCTGACGTTGCTGTACATTAGAGAATCCATACTGGAGAGAAACCTTATGAATGTGAACAGTGTATGAACGCTTTCACAAAGAAGCCCTATCTTACTACACATCAGAGAATCCACACTGGAGAGAAACCTTCTGAATGTAAACAGTGTGGAAAGGCCTTCACACAGAGCTCTGATCTTGCTGCACATCAGAGAATCCACACTGGAAAGAAAATTTATGAATGCCATCAATGTGGAAATGCTTTCAGTTGTAGCTTGAAGCTTACTCAACATCAGAAAATCCATTCAAGAGAAACCTTATGAATGTAGTCAGTGTGGAAAGATTTCCAGATGTAATTCTGGTCTTGTTAAACATCAGAAAATCCACACTGGAGATGACTGTGTTCAAAGTGAAAAGGCATTCAAACATTACTGTGACCTTGCTGTACATGAGACAATCCACACTGGAGAGAAATCTTAGGAGAGTCTAGAATGTGGTAAACCTTTTATTGCATGCTCTTCCCTGACTAAACATCAGAGCATATTTACTAGAGAATAAATCTCATTAATATGATCAACATGGAAAATCATTCAGGCTAAAGGCATCTCTTATTTCTCACCAGAATTGACAGGAGATACAAATCCTGTCCCTGTCATGAATGTGGAAAGGCATCCAAATGGAGTACAGCGCTCATTAGACATCACAGAATTCTTCTTGGGAACAAGCCCTATAGGGACTAAGGCAGAGACCATCTCTTCTTTTACATCATACTTCATCCTGTAGAGAACACTTAAGAAGGTGCTCAATGAGCTCCTGCTTTTCCCTGGAAGATTGAGATCACTAGACAACACAATTTTAGCTATTGACAGAAGCTTTATGAAAGCAAGGATTGTGGGAAGGCTTTCACCTGGACCTCATCCACGCATCTACATTTGAAAAATCTTGCTGCAGATAAAATTTATTGATGTAATTACTGAGAGAAGGCCTCTTCCTGCAGCACAGGCCCCAGGGTAGAAATACCAGCTAAGGCAGTGATTGACCCCCAGGGCCGTCATCCCAGTTGGGGCTACATGAGACACCAGCTCAGAGCCTGTGGCTCTGGGAGCAGCTACCCCTGAGTCCTCCAGCCTAGTCTAAACGTTTGAAACTTACCTTCTTAAACTTCCTGGAGGCATGATGACCAGGTAAACCAGCTCCCATCCCTCCCTTCTTCAACCAGATAATACACCCATGACAGAAGCCCTGAAACAGAGGAGCCAGAAGTGGGGCTTCAATAGCCTTCTAGCAAGAGAAGTTGGGGAGAGGGCCCTTCTTGTAGTGGTAGAAAGAGACTAGTGCAGGAAGAGGGTGTCCCAGTAGGCCCCCACCTTAGCAGAACAGCAGGACGTCCTGAGCCCCAGGGGGGTGGAGCTAGCAAATTTCAAAACCAGGACCCCAGATTTGCCTTTGCATAGTCAGGGAAAGTGGCAGATGACAGCTGAGACCACTCATGCTATAGAGCAGCCACAGGGGAAGTGGAGACTTCCAGCAGCCCTACCACCCCTCCCCCACACCTAATGAAACCAGAAGCGACAGCACACAAAACCAGTGAGTGTCAGAAGGAGAGATCCTCTTTAGAAGCCAGGGGGAAAAAGCAAACACCATGAAAAAACAGACTAGAAAGCAAAGACTATTAATTCCTGTTATTGAGACAGGAAAGATCAAAATACCAATTCAGAAGAGGACACCTTAGACACTATACAGACATCTAAAACTTCAAAAGGGAATGTGAACTGGTCTCCAGCCCAAAAAACCTTTCTGGAACAACTCAAGGAGGACTTTAATAACCAAATTAGAGGGTTAGAAGGGAAAATGGAAAAAAAATTCACTGATGAAAACATCTTTAAAAAGTAAAATTGGCGAAATGGTTAAGGAGATTCAGAATATAAGTGGAGAAAATGTCTCAATGAAAAGTAAAATTAACCAAATGGAATAGGAAGTAGAGAAGCTAAGTGAGGAAAACAATACATTAAAAATTAAAATTGGGCTAATGACTCTGAGACATCAAGAATCAGTCAAAATCTAAAGAATGAAAAAATAGACGAAAACGTGAAATATCTGATTGGAAAAACAACTGACCTGGAAAATAGATCCAGGAGAGATAATTTAAGACTTATTGGCCTATGAAGGCTGTAACTTCCCCATTTCTTATAGCACAGTAGTATTCCATTACATTCATATACCACAACTTGTTCAGCCATTCCCCAATTGATGGGCATCCCCTTGTCTTCCAATTCTTTGCTACTACAAAAAGAGCCTCTACAAATAATTTTGTACCTATGGGTCGTTTTCCCATTTTTGTGATCTCTTTGGGATACATCCATGGCAGTGGTATTGGTGGGTCAAAGGGTATGAACATTTTTATAGCCCTTTGGGCATAGTTCCAAAGTGCTCTTCAGAATGGGGTGTCATTAGAGAGGGCAAATTGAAGAAGATGGTGGTCAAAAGCAAAACTTGAGGTATGGAAGGGAGAAATAAAAGCATAGACAGAGGGAAATAGGATGCAGAAAAAAGATGCAGGTAGTAATCATAACTGAATGTGAATGGGATCAAAGGAGATCAATGGATTGGGCATGCAACTGAAAAAGCTAGAAAAAGAACAAATTGAATATCCCCAATTAAATACCAAATTGGAAATACTGAAAATCAAAGGAGAGATTAATAAAATTGAAATCAAGAAAACTATCAAATTAATAAATAAAACCAAGAGCTGGTTTTATGAAAAAACCAATAAAATTGATAAACCTATAGTCAATTTGATTAAAAAAAAGATCAAATTACCAGTATCAAAAATGAAAAGAGTGAATTCGCCACCAAATGAAGAGGAAATTAAAACAATAATTAGGAATTATTTTGCCCAATTGTATGCCCATAAATTTGACAACCTTAGGGATAGGGATGAATCTCTACAAAAATATAAATTGCCCAGGTTAACAGAAAAGGAAGTAAAATTGCTAAATAACCCCATCTCAGAAAAAGAAATTATGCAAGCCATCAATGCACTCCCTAGGAAAAAATCTCCAGGGCCAGGTGGTTTTACATGTGAATTTTATCAGATATGTAAAGAACAGTTAATTCCTATACTTTATAGACTATTTGGGAAAATAGATGAAGAAGGAGTCCTACCAAATTCTTTTTATGACACAAATATGGTACTAATACCCAAACCAGGAAGAGCCAAAACAGAAAGAATTATAGACCAATTTCCTCAATGAATATTGATGCAAAAACTTTAAATAAAATATTAGCACAAAGCTTGCAACAACTTGTTATGGGAATAATACACTACGACCAGGTAGGATTCATGCCAGGAATGCAAGGCTAGTTCAACATTAGGAAAACTATCAGCATAATTGATCATATCAATGACAAAACTAGCAGAAACCATATGATCATTTCAATACATGCAGGAAAAGCCTTTCACAAAGTACAACACCCATTCCTCTTAAAAACACTAGAAAGCATAGGAATAAATGGAGCCTTCCTTAAAATTATAAATAGCATCTACCTAAAACCATCAACAAACATTATTTATAATGGGGATAAGCTAAATGCATTCCCAATAAGATCAGGGGTGAAACAAGGATGTCCATTATCACCCCTACTATTCAATTTGGTGCTAGAAACATTAGCTGTAGCAATAAGAGAAGAAAAAGAAATAGAAGGAATTAGAATAGGCAAAGAAGAAACTAAGTTATCATTTTTTTTGCAGATGATATGATGATTTACTTAGAGAATCAAGTGAAAAACTTGAAATAATAAACAACTTTGGCAAAGCTGCAGGATATAAAATAAACCCACATAAATGCTTGGCATTCCTATACATTACTATCAAAGCCCAACAGGAAGAGATAGGAAGAGAAATTCCATTCAAATTTACTGTAGACACTATAAAATATTTGGGAGTCTATCTGCCAAGACAAAGCCAGTGCTTATATGAACATAATTATGAAACAGTTTTCATGTGAGTAAAGTCAGATCTGAATAAGTGGAAAAATATCAGTCACTCATGGTTAGGCCAAGCTAATATAATAAAAATTACAAGTTCATCTAAATTAATTTATTGATTCAGTACCATACCACGCAAACTACCAAAAATTTATTTTACAGAGCTGGATAAAATAACAAAATTCATCTGGAAGAACAAGAGGTTTAGAATATCTAGGGTATTAATGAAAAGAAATGCTAGGGATGGTGGCCTAGCCATACCAGATATTAAACTGTACTATAAAGCTGCAGTCATCAAAACTACCTGGTACTGGCTAAGAAACAGTCAGTGGAATAAAACAGGTACACAAGATGAGGTAGTCAACAACTATAGCAATCTACTCTTTGATAAACCCAAAGAATCCACCTTCTGGGCTAAGAATTCACTATTTCACAAAAACCGCTGTGACAATTGGAAAACGGTATGGCAGAAAGTGGGCATAGACCAATATCTTACACCATATACCAAAATACGGTCAAAATGAGTTCATGATTTAGGAATAAAGGCTGATAGTATAAGCAATTTGGGAGAGTAAGGAATAGTTTACTTGTCAGATTTATGTGAAATGGAAGATTTCATGACCCAACAAGACATAGCATTACAAAATGCAAATTGGATAATTTTGACTATGTTAAATTGAAATGTTTTTGCATAAACAAAGCCAATGCAACAAACATTAGGAGGGAAGCAGAAAACTGGGAGAAAATCTTTACAACCAGTGTCTCTGATAAAGGCCTCATCTTTAAAATATACAGGGAACTGACTCAAATTTATAGGAATACAAGTCATTCCCCAATTGAGAAATGGTCAAAGGATATGGACAGGCAGTTTTCAGAGGAAGAAATTAAAGATATCTGTAGGCATATGAAAAAATGCTCTAAATCACGATTGGTTAGAAAAGTGCAAATCAAAACAGCTCTTAGGTACCACATCTCTCCTGTCAGATTGGCTAACATGACAAAACAGGAAAATGATAACTGCTGGAGAGGCTGTGTGAAAATTGGAACACTGTTACATTGCTGGTGGAGTTGTGAACTGATCCAGCCATTCTGGAGAGCAATTTGGAACTATGCCCAAAGCGCTATAAAAATGTTTATACCCTTTGACCCAGCAATACCACTTCTAGGGCTGTATCCCAAAGCAATCACACAAATGGGAAAAGGATCCATATGTACAAAAATATTTATAATGGCTCTTTTTGCAGTAGCAAATAATTGGAAATCAAGGGGATGCCCATCAATTGGCGAATGGCTGAACAAGTTGTGGTATATGAAGGTAATGGAATACTGTTGTACGATAAGAAATGAGGAGCAGACAGACTTCATAATAAGATGGAGAAACCTACATGATATAATGCTGAGAGAGCGGAGAAGAACCAGAAGAACATTGTACACAAACGCAGATATATGGATTCTGTGATGACTAACCCTGATAGACTTTGCTCTTCTCAACAATACAAGGTGCAAAAAGGGCTCCAAAGGACTCATGATGGAGAGAGCTATCTACATCCAGAGAAAGAAAAATGGAGTCTGAAAGCAGATTGAGGCAAACTATTTGCTCTTTTTTTTTTCCTCCTCCTTTTTGGTTTTGTTTCTTCTTTCTCCTGATTCATTCCATTGGTCATAATTCTTCTTTACAACTAGACTATCGTGTAAATAAGTTTAATGTGAAGGTATATGTAGAACACATATCAGATTCCATGCTGTCTTGGGGCAGGGAGGAAGGGAAGGATAATTTGGAACTCAAAAACTTGTGGAACTGAGTGTTGTAAGCTAAAGATACAAAATCTAATAAAAATACTTGGAAAAAAAATAAATGAAAATAAAAATAACAAAAATGAAAAAAGTCTGGGGAAGATCAGGTTAGAGGGAGAGAAAATGAATTTATTTATTTTTTGGGCAGGGCAATTGGGATTAAGTGACTTGCCCAAGGTCGCACAGCTAGTACATGTGTCAAGTGTCTGAGGCTGGATTTGAACTCAGGTCCTCCTGACTCCAGGGCTGGTGCTCTACTCACTGCGCCACCTAGCTGCCCCGAGAAAATGAATTTAAATTCAGAAATTAAATAAAAAAGGCACCTTAATTCAATATTGTTGAAGTTATGAAGCCACCAAAGTGACCAATGTAAGACCAGTTCAGGAATCAGGACAGATTTGAAAATATCTTATTGAATTTTTTAATATCTCAGAATCAAAAGTAAGAAACAGTAGAAATCATTCCATATGGAATCCTTTTTTGATTATATATATTTATGTATGTGCGTGACTGTGTTTGTGTGTAAAAGTATATGCATATACATGGTTGCTATGCTTCATTCTTGAATAGGACCAAAATGACGTCACTATGTTAGAGTCAAGTTACAGTGGGTCTGATCTGAACAATGTAGAGTGGGTATCTGATCAGAACAATATGAACTCAGAATGTTCTACCACAGGTCCGGCACAAATAGGCCCTGTGAATGTTTGGTGGAATCTCTAAATTTGTCTGTCCTGTGTTTCTTTTGAGCTACTTCAATTCTGCTTTTCACAAAGATCACAGTATCTTCTCTATGAGCACACAATGCTGGGTGGGCCTGTGCCAGTCTCTCCCATGTCACACAATTCCAAAGTTCTTGAGACCTTGAGAGTGTCCTTATATCACATTTTTCCCCCTGGGCACCATGTGAACATTTGCCCCGTATGAGTTCTCCATAAAAGTCTTTTTGGCAAGTTTAAGTTTCACATTTGAACAATGTGTCCAGCCCGTTGGAGTTGCACTCTCTGCAGTAGAGTTTGAATGCTTGGAAGTTTAGTATGTGAAAGGACCTCAGTGTCTGGTACCTTATCCTGCCAACTGATCTTCAGAATCTTACTAAGACAATTCAAATGGAAGCTATTCACTTTTCTGGCATGGCACTAGTAGGCTGTCCAGGTTTCACAGGCAATGAGATCAGCACCACAGCTCTGTAGACCTTCATTTTGGCATTCAGTCTGGTACCTCTTCTCTCCTGTACTTTTCTTCAGAGCCTCCTAAACACCGAGCTAGCTCTGGCAATGCATGAGTCAACCTCATTATCAATGTGTACATCCCTGGAAAGTACACTACCAAGGTAAGTGAACTTATCCACAGCATTCAAAACTTCCTCATTTGCTGTAACTGATGGTTCCACATAGGGATGGTGTGGTGCTGGCTGATGGACCATCTGTGTTTTCTTGGTGTTAATTGTTAGGTCAAAATTAGCTCAAACACCAGAGAAATGATCCATCCTTTGTTGCATCTCCGCTTCAGAGGCTGCATTGAGTGCACAATCATCTGCAAACAGAAAATCATCCACCAACATTCCTCCACTTAGGTCGTGGCTTGTAGCCTTTTTAAGTTGAAGAATTACCAACAGTATCATAGCTGAACTCGATGGCATGTTCGTCCTCATTGAAAGCATGTGACAACATGGCTGAAAACATGCTGAAAAGTATGGGATGAAGAGCACAGCCTTGTTATGACGATCCTGAGGTGTCCCATGCTTCAGCCACCCTGAGACCCCGCTGCTGACATACTATTTCTGGCCAAGGTATCATTTTTGCCTTGCAAAAAAGGTCTAGCAACTAAAGGACTTCTGTACTTTGTATAGCACCTCTAGAGTCTTCAGGTATCAAATCTCATATCAAGTTCATCAAAATACGGCCGTTAGAGAGGGGGGCATCTCAGATTTTGAGGAAGAGCTGAGGTCCACTTCTTTAGAGGGGACTATGGACCCTTTAATAAAATGCCATTGGCTCAGAGTTCTGCCTTGGTCTCCTTTATTGTAGGGTGGATAATTTTAATCCCCACACTGCTTCAACTCTGCTCTCCTTCTTAAACCACCATTCTTCTCTCTCCTTGTATTCATGCATTTCCCTGTTGAGCTTACTGAATTTCATACCGAAACACTCTCCTTTGCCTGGATCAGTTAACAGGGAGCTTCACGATCTGTTGATTCTTCTGAAACTTCTCCATTTTTGTAACTAATCACGAGCTCCTTGACCTCAGGGACTGGGTCTTTCCCTGAAGGCAAAACCAGGAACAATGTGTAAAAGTTTCAGAGATGAATGACTGAAAAAACACTGAAAACAGGCAATCTGGGTGATTAGGCCAAGGTCACACAGTTGGTAAGTGAAGGAAGATGAATCACCTTGACTCCAGGCCTAGCATAGTATGCACTGCAATGCCTCCTAGCTGCCAGATGTTCTTATCATTGGCCCTACATAATAGCACTATGAGAAAGGAGTCGGGTCCTAGAAGTGTTCAAAGTCCAACAAGGGTGAGGGAAGGCCCTGAAGGAGACCTCCAGTACTTGTGCATAAAGCATCTCACTGACAGGCAAAGGATTAGACAAAAACAGAGTGAGTTAAGTTCTGCTCCCAATCGTCTTGACATTCTTTGTAACAACCCTATGAAATAGTTGTTATTTTTATCTTCGTTTCCCAGGTGAGGAAACTGAGGTAAGCAGTAGCTTCATAATTGCCCAAGATCGCACATCTAGTAAGTGTTTGAAGTCAAACTTGAACTGAGATCTTCCAGAGTTCAGGACTAGGGTTCTATCCATTGAATCAACGGCTTCCCCTAACAAGGACCAGTTTTTCCTCACTAAAAAAACACAACAAATGAACTAGAGATCATTAAAGCATTTTTCACTGCCCAGAAAGGAACTTTGCTAAGGATGTTGAAATTTCATAGACATTTCAAAAGTCCCCTAAGTGTAATAATGGCTCACTACATGACACAGTGGATAGAGCACTGGCCTTGTGATCAAGAAGACTCGTCTTCCTAACTTGAAATCCAGCCTCAGACACTTACTAGCTGCATGACCCTGGGCAAGTCACTTAACCGTGTTGCCTCATTTATAAAATGAGCTGGAGGAGGAAATGGGAAACCAGCTAGGAAAGCCCCAAATGGTGTCATAGTCAGATATGAGTGAAAAACAACTGAACAACAAACATAAAAACAATTCATTATTTCACATATGATCAATCCTATTTCTCTTGTATTTAGCTTATGAAAATGTTTTCTCTTTGGGGAGTGTCTAATATAAGTTCAGAAGAAATTAAAAAACTAAGAAACTTTAGTTCTGGGCTTCCTTCAAGACACCCTTCAAAAGGCACCTTTAACAGAAAGCTTTTCTGATGCCCAAGCAACTAGTGCCTTCCCCTGTGATATTGATTACCTTCTGTCTATTCTTTGTGTTTCCTGTAGGCATCCAGTTGACACAGTAAGTAGAGAGCCGAATCTGAAGTCAGGAAGAAGTGAGTTCAAATGCTGCCTCAAACAATTACCCAGTGTCTAACACTGGCCAAGTGACTTAGTCTCTGTCTGCCTCAGTTTCCTTATTTTAGAGAATGAGGAGGATAACACCACCTCCCTAGGTTGTTGTCAGGCTAAGTCAATCAAACAGCAAACACTTATTAAATGCCTGCTTTGTGTCAGATGCTTTGCATAGTGATGAGGATTAAAAAAAAAAGGTAAACAGTCTCTGCCCCCAAAGAGCTCCCCAAATAGGGGGAGGAACAACGAGCAAACAAATAAGTTGCAAACGAGCTATAGGCAGGATGAATAGGATATAATTAGAAGAGGGAGAACAGGGAAATGAAGAGTGGGTGGGAAAGGTTTCCTGTAGAAAGAGAGATTTTAGTTGGTACTTGAAGGCAACTACTAGGCAGAAATGAGAAGGAACATATTGGCCGTGGAGGACAGCCAGAGCAATTTCTTGGGGCTAAGAGGTCTTTTTCCTGGAATAGCCCTTAAAACATCATGCTTTCTGCACAGGTATCTCCTATAAACATCATTTTTCATTTGTTTTTAGGACCCAAGTATATGGTAACTATGGGGTCTCCAGTCACCCCCCATAGCCCTACCTCAGAGGTGTCCTTGGCTGTCTCCCCAAGGGAGAAATGTTGGGGTTATCCACCCCATCTACCATTAGAGCATGCATGGGCCATGCTCTTCAACACCCCCTCCCCCAAGGTGGAATACACTAACTCTGCTGCATACCCTCATACCCCAAGGAGGACTGCTCTGAATGAATGGAACCAGTCTGGATAAAGCTTTCACCTCATCCCCTCCTTTTCACACACAGTAATCAATTACCAATTTTAGTTTAGATTCTTTCTATTTCCAGTCTGACCTCCAGTTTTTTAAATGTTTTCTTGAAATAAGATTCATGGTCATGCTTTTAAAGTAGTCCGATGATTCTTAAAATTACTCTCATTACTCTGATTTGTAGGTCAGTACATTTTTATGAGATTCTTTACATTTTTCCTCTTTTGATTTTGTTTTAATATTGCACATTGTCTCAGGGAGATATAGCTTTGCTTTGCTAATTACAGTCTTGAATTACAAGCGATATAAATTTGTTCCTTGGGCAAGTTCTGCAGCTCTTGGGCCAAGCCCTTACTTCCCCTTTGGATTCTTTCTTTCACATTTCTAAGTTCCTTTCCAATTTCTGCCTTTAGTGTTCTCATGTCATTTCTAGAAACATTATTTATTTATTTTTACTTTTCAACATTCACTTCCATAAAATTTCAAGTTCTAAATGTTCTCCCCCTCACTTCCTTCCCCTCTTCCCAAGATGGCATGCAATCTGGTACAGGCTCTGCGTATCCATTCACATTAAACATATTGTCCACATTACTTATGTTGTAAAGAAGAATTAGACCCAATGGGAGGAACCACAAGAAAGAAGAAAGAAAACTACAAAAAAAGAGGGAGCACGTAGTGTGCTTTGATCTGCATTCAGACTCCATACTTCTCTGGATACAAATAGCATTCTCCATCATGAGTCTTTTGGAGTTGTCTTAGCTCCTTACATTACTGAGAAGAGCTAAGTGGATCAAAGTTAGTCATCATACAATATTGCTCTTACTGTGTACAATGTTCTCCTGGTTCTGCTCACTTCACTCAGCATTAGTCCATGTAAGTCCAGGTTTTTTCTGAAATCTGCCTGCTCATCATTTCTCATAGCACAATTGTATTCCATCACATCCATATACCACAACTTGTTCAGCCATTCCCCCATTGATGTGCATCTCCTCAATTTCAAATTCTTGGCTACCATGCAAAGAGCTGCTATACATATTTTTGTACATGTGGGTTCTTTTCCAAGTTTTATGATTTCTTTGGAATACAGCCCTAGAAGTGGTATTGCTGGGTCAAATGGTATGCACAGTTTTATCACAACTCTACCTTCAATGCATTACTGTTCCAATTTTCTCACATCTTTTACAACATTTATCATTTTCCTGTTTTGTCATGGAAGCCAATCTGATAGGTGTGATGCAGTCTAAAAACACTTTAAAGTCTCTTAATCTGGCTCAATCTTTCCATGATTTCCAGGTGAATTTATATGCATGTTGTGCATTTCTTTGAGGATTTTCTTGGTGAAGTTTTGAAGTCAATCTCTTCTTCTGACTATGTATCTTGAACACCCTGTCACCATAGTGATTTCAGTGGTGGGATTCTTCATTGTTTGCTCATCTTTCTAGCCCCCTTCCTGACTTTGGAATTGATGTTAGCCCCTTTACACTGCATCTGGGACCTCTTCTTGGCCAGGTGAACAAACTGACCCTGAGTTGGAATGCTCAGCGATTACCTTCCTGGCTGGACTCCTTCCTCAGTGTCCACAGACCTCTCTGTGTGTGTGTCTGCACACTGATCCGGCCTGGAACAATGCCTCCCTGTGGTTTCTTGGAATTTCCACTCAGTATTCGGACTTGGCCAGGTTCTCCATCTGTTTGCAAAACTTGTGGGAGTACTGACCTTATGGTACTCTTTCCTTTCCTCCTTCATCCTCCTTAAGAGTTTTAATTGGCATTATTTAAAAAGTTCAAGGGACGTGGTTACTGGGAAATTTTATCATTTTATTAATAAAGCTAGCGTGTTTATTTATAAAAAGTTGTGCATGACACTCTCAAATGGTCAAGACATCTCCTGATGGTGGGTTCACTCTTTATATGCCCTGGAAAGAGCACCTCTGCTTGAAGGTGGCAATCAACTCTGATTGGTTAACAATGTAGGTCTTGGAGTACTTGCATCACCCATGTCTTGGTGAAAGACACTTATCAATTTCCATATCATCTCTTTGAGAAAAGGAAGAATCAACATTTCCCTAGACTTATCTGAGTAAACACAATGAGCAGGATTCCTCCCATTAGCCCAAACTTAGAATTTCTTTTACTGTCCAATTAGATTTTGGCCTTGGTAGAAATTTGAGAAATATTCCCCACACTGGTTGATTTCTTTTTGAGGAAGTAGAAAAGGGGGAACACCTGTTCCTGATTCAATAATTCATTATTAATACAAGGCAGAAGTAATCATTTCTCTCATTCCCACATTTGATTCTATGAGAGACCAAGTCATCTCAATGCATCACTAGCTGACATGACAAATACTTTATCAAGAGTTCTTAACTATGGGTCTAGAAGGAGAAGTAATGTAAGGGGTAAAGGGAAAGAAATTGATGACATTGACAAAATCAAAGGGGCAAACTCTGCCAAATAGATCTTAGAGATAAAAGGCACACGGGGGGAAAAGGAAACAGTAAAAATAAAATAATAAAATAAACAGTAAAATAAAAGAATTCACCTAAGACTCAGAATCCTCATCTCAGATAGCTGTTTGGTTCTCTGGACACCATCAGATGCAGCCCTATGGTTTGGGTGTGGTCTTCAGAACAGTTTTCAGCTGACTGACTTCCTGCGTTCAGGTCACTTGTGTAGATAACTCTTCTCTGCTAAAAAAAAAAAAATCTCCTACAAAATTGGGCTCAACACAATTTTAAATTTACTTTTCCAATGTCCAGATCAATAAGTGAAATTTAGCTGAAACCTTGAGTCTTTACTATTGGAAAGTCAAATTTGAAACCTTTTAGATGAGGGAATTTACAAGTGTAGGTTAAGCAATTTTCATCTTGATATATCTAAGAAACCAGATACAAACCAAAATTGATAATCCAATTTTTACACTTGGCATTGTTCAGTCCACCATTAGGAGGATGGGATTCTGCTAAGGAATTAATAACAGAACACTTTTTATAAGACAAATTCTACTACAAAAATTAATTAGTTAATTAATCAGTTAATTAATTAATTTAGAAGCTGCCAGATTAACTTCAAATATAAGAAAAGGTTCAAAAATGGGATATATAAACACATTATCAATTTCAAAATAGTGCATATTAAGGAAGTTATTTATAATACAGTTTCAACATCTAGCCATGTTCAAATAAATGACCTCTAATGAAAGCAGATCCCTCTTTAAGAGATTCTTTATAAGATGGACCATAAGAAGTGGTGCACAAAGAAGTGTGCTGTTATGCTTTTCACTGACACAAAACCGAGACAGTTACGACACTAACTTCCCTAGATAACAGAATTCCTTCCTGGTTTCAGAAGTCTTTGCATCATTGCCTAATTATCCCCATACCATGAAGAGAATTTAAGGTACTTTATCTCACACAGGATCATAAAACTAGTAACAGACAGATGACAAGATAAAGTACTTAATTACTTAGTTGTTTGGAGTACAGAAAGGACTAAAATTCTAAGGCAATTAATTCAAATCTTACACCTGCATCTTTCTATAGTAACTCAGATGTAATCCAGTAATAAAGTAAAAAATCTATTTGGTTGTGTTCATACTAAGTACCTACATGATTATGGAAATTTGCCATAAAAGAAGAATCATGGACACAGCTATGCTGTAAGGGAATTATACTTCCGTAAATTCATCTCGATTCCAGGCAAAAGTTATACAGATAGCCAATTGCATCGGGCCAGGCTTAAAGTTATCCAATGGGGATATTTTCCATTCAAGAGGAAAAATTGAGTCAGAGGAATCCTACCTCAGCCCATGCTGAGATGTTCTCCTAACTTTTTCCTTGAGAATTCCACCTTAAGCGGATGGAATGGATTTCAACCGCATAAGGTTGCTCACATCATGGATTATTGGTTTACCAGTATCCCAAGGTGAATATTCCTCAATTCAAACTCAGAATAATATCAGTTGCAATCCCATAAGTTCTTAAAGAGCAAATTCCCATAATCAGCTTCAGGTGGATTCAGCTCTCAAGGATCACATATCCTTGATAACAAGTATTGACTGTAATTTCACATTGGTCACAGTGAGGGATTCACTATGAAAGATCTCAATTTACCCTGGGGGCAATGTTACATAACTGATTGTTTTTGAAGATACCAAATAAGAAATAAAAGAATACCTAATAACAATAACAGAATACTTGGGATGGTACACACACACACACACACATGTATGCATGTATGTATGTATGTATGTGTGTATACATATACATATAATCTCAAATTGTATACGGAGAGCAGCTTATACGAAAATTTGTCTATAGTAAAACATGTTCGGTTATCAGCCATGTCCAAATGGATATAAACATGAACTACTGCTCCCAGAATCCTTTAAAAGTGGAAACATCTTTGAGTTTGCATTCACTTCAGGACATTCCCACATACACACTAGATCAAATAACAAACATAAGTAAAATCAGATTTCTTGTTAAGTTAACACAAGACAGCTCATAAGTTACTACTCTTCACTAACATAACTGCTCAAATCTTATTTCTTTTTTTTTTTGAGGGGGGAAGGCAGGGCAATTGGGGTTAAGTGACTTGCCCAAGGTCACACAGCTAGTAAGTGTGTCAAGTGTCTGAGGTTGGATTTGAACTCAGGTCCTCTTGCTTGCAGGGCTGGTGCTCTACTCACTGTGCCACCTAGTTGCCCCAATCATTTCTTACAACATAAATAAAAGAGGTCCTGACTTTAACCTCACAACTTAATAGATTTACATCTGTGTTACACAATTTTCTCTACCTATGTCTAATTCCACTCATATCATTTGTCAAGAATGAGATACTTCAATAATATATAGAATTGCAGATGATTTATGTGGGTTTATTCCATGTCCTGCAACTTTTCTGAAGTTGTTTATTTCAAGTAGTTTTTTACTTCATTCTCTAGGATTCTATATTGTCTACAATATTGTCTGCAAAGGGTGATAACTTAGTTTCTCCCTTGCCTATTCTAATTCCTTCAATTTCTTTTTCTTCTCTTATTGCTAAAGCTAACATTTCTAGTCCCATTTTGAATAACAGTGGTGATAATGGACATACTTCCTTCACCACCCCCCAACCCCCACAATGTTATTGGAAATGCATCTAGCTTATCTCCATTACATACCATGCTTACTGATGGTTTTAGATAGATGCTATTTATCATTTTAAGGAAGGCTCCATTTATGCCTATATTCTCCAGCGTTTTCAATAGGAATGAGTGTTGTATTTGTCAAAAACTTTTTTTGCATCTGTTGAGGTAATCATATGGTTGTTGTTAGTTTTGTTCCTGATATGATCAATTATGCTGATAGTTTTCCTACTATTGAAGCAGCCCATCACTCCTGATATGAATCCTACCTGATCAAAGTGAATTATTCTCATGAGAAGTTGCTGTAATCTTTTTGCTAATATTTTGTTTTAAATGTTTACATCTAGATTCATTAGGGAAATTAGTCTATGATTTTCTTTCTCTGTTTTGGATCTTCCCAGTTTAGGTCTCAGTACCATATTTGTATCACCAAAAGAATTTAGTAGGAGTCCTTCTTCTCCAAGTTTCTTACATAGTCTATATAGTATGGGAATTAATTGTTCTTTACATGTTTGATGGAATTCTCCTGCAAATTCATCTGGCCCTGGAGGTTTTTTTTTCTAGGGAGTTCATTGATGGCTGGTTCCATTTCTTTTAGTGAGATGGGGCTATTTAAATATTTTACTTCCTCTTCTGTTAATCTGGGTAATTTATATTTCTGTAACTATTCATCCATTTCACTAAGATTGTCAAATTTGTGAGCATACAATTGGGCACAATAATTCCTAATTATTGTTTTAATTTCCTCTTCATTGGAGGTGAATTCACCTTTTCCTTTTTGATACTGGTAATTTGGTTTTCTTTCTTCTTTTTAATCAAATTAATCTAAGGTTTATCAATGTTAGTGGTTTTTTTCTTAAAACCAGCTCTTAATTTTATTTATTAGTTCAATAGTTTTCTTAATTTCAATTTTATAAATCTCTCCTTTGGTTTTCAGTATTTCTAATTTGGTATTTAATTGGTGATTTTCAGTTTGTTCTTTTTGTAGCTTTTTTAGTTGCATGCCCAATTCACTGATCTCCTCTTTCTCCATTTTATTCATGTAAGCACTCAGAGATATAAAACTTCCCTAAGAAATGCTTTCACTGCGTCCTATAAGTTTTGGTATGTTGTCTAATTACTTTCATTCTCTGGAATGAAGTTACTGATTGTTTCTATGATTTGTTGTTTGATCCACCCATTCTTTAGGATTACATTATTTCATTTCCAATTATTTTTAGTTTATATTTCCATGACCCTCTATTGCACATAATCTTCATTGCGTCATGATCTGAAAAGAATGCAGGAGGAGGGGGAATGGTGAAGAAAGGGGGGTGATTAGATGGGAGGGTAGAAGTAGTGAGGAAAAAGGGAAAGAAAAGAAGTTTATCTTATACATATGACAAGTTCAAGCACTAATTTAATGCTGGCTTAGGACATGGAATGACTACAAATTCCGATCCAAATAGCAAGCTCTTTCAAACTTGCTTAAAGAAGTTATTAACTAACAACAGAAGACTTGGGATGGTATGCATAAATATAATACTCCCAAAATCTATACAGAGAACAGGTTATATGAAAAGTTGTATATGGTAAAACACGGTCAGTTATTAGCCAAGTCCAAATGGATTTAAACATAGACTACTGCTCACTGAATCCCCTTAAAAATGGGAATAGAGGGGTGAAGCCAAGATGGTGGAGTAAAACCAAGGACTTGCTTGAGCTCTCCCCAGAAGCCTTGCAAATGCGTGTAAAAATGACTCTTAACAAATTCTAGGGCAGAAGACCCACAAAATGACAGATTGAAACAGATTTCCAACCCAAGACAACCTGGGAGGTTGAAGGGAAAGGTCTGTGGACCAGCCTGAGAGTGGAGTGCAGTCAAGCAACCAGCATTGGCAATCTGTATAGGTTTCTTTGTTCCTATGGCAGAGTTGGCTTTCTGGTGTTGGAATACATGTTTTGGTTTTGTCTTGAATGAAGAGAGTCTGTTTTTTCTTGCAATTCAAACTTGGGAATTCACCTGCATATTCATAGCAGCCTCTGTGGGTATCATATTGGTGATATAGGGGGTAATAGAAGGGAGGATAGATTAGGGGAGGGGGTCTCAGAAGCAAACACTTTTGAGAAGGGGCTGGGTGAAAGGAGAGAACACAATATATGGGGCTCTAGGGCCTGTTCCCCTGGGGCCTGGTCTGGTTGGTCCTGCCGCCACCCATGTTGGTCTCTGCTCCACTACGGTCCCAACTCCTTGCACAAAAGACCTCACCCAGAGACCATCCAGGCTGTCCTGGGCTGGAGCCTTTCTTCCCTCTGCTATTTTGTGGGTTCTGCAGTTCCAGAATTTGTTCAGAGTCATTTTATAGGTTTTTGGAGGGACCCGGCCTTTCAATCCTATTTTTAAACTTGTTCTCTTGACTCTTGTTCTCCAATGTTCTAAGAGTTCTAGGGATATGGTCAAGGAAGGAGGCCCACTGGGAATCGAGGCTGGGGTTTCTTGAGTCTAAGATGGCTCAAAGGTGGTGCTTTGATACATATTATACCAGTATGATTTTACACTTTTCATAGTCATAGGTCAGACAATCCTCAGATAAAAATGGCTTCTATATTAGAAACAAACTTGTAACCAAACTTGTAAAGCCTCCTTCCCCTGGAGATGGCATGTCTCTGCCTTCTAGCTCACTCTGCCTTCCTTTGGAGCTGAGATATCTCTCCCTTCTAGAAGCCAGCTCTGTTGGGGCAGGCCCCAGGAAAGTTGGACCCTGGGCCACACGCAGTTCCTGGCTTCTGCTCACTGCCCTTTCCACTGACCTGTCTCCCGACTCTGCCCTTCTGCATTCAGCTGTGAGAGGTCTTGGATACTTAGTGAAGTTCATCACTTTAGAATTGGATACCCTTTTTCAGCAGCTTCTTCCCCAGGTCTCCTAAGATTTTGTGGTCTTGGCCAAAGAGAAGGTCCCAAGGCCCTCACTTGGTAAGTTCCCAAAGCACTTCAGAGATAATTTAGGATCTCCATGTACTTTTAATCACAGTATAAAAAAGGAATTTGTTAATTGGATAGGTTTTAAATACAATAGGGTAAGAGAGTTGACAAACTGACAAAGTGTCAATTGAAACTACGATCCAGGCCATCTGTGTTTGCTTTGCCATTAACATGCCAGAATATAGTATATGTCCATAAAATAGTAAGATAAGAAAAAGTCCCATTATTCAAGACAGTGTCTCAGGTTAAGGGTCTCATCCTTAATGGCCATAGACAGAGGAAAGAATGCTCTTAAGTCAGCCCCATCTGGGCTTGCTGACATAGGGAGAGGCATCCGTGAGCAAACTCAGAGAACAAAGAGGCTGCTAGGTCCAGGCTCTTCTGGTTGATTACTAGTTCAGGTTCTGACCCTTCTTTATGTTACTAAACTGATGCCAAATGATTATCAGAGCCTGACTTATGTGATGGCTTCCCTCCTATCTTCAAATAAGCAAAATTTAAAGCATGAGAAGAACATAAAAATGTTACAGTCTTAATACATGAAACAAAATTCCGGTCGAGTAGCATCAGTTGAGTTGTTCGTGTCAGTTAGAATTGTCTCAGATGTAAAACCCACTTTCTCCACGTATCCCTTTGACCCTGTAGACTGAATGCAAACAGACTACAACAGGGTAACTCTGATCCCTTTACATTGAATTCTCATTCAGCTCCTAACCACATCACCTTAAGTGTATTTTACATTACCGGTGGATCTGCCCTTAGAGGGTCAAACACCCCGATTATCCTCCCGGGATCTGACGGTAAATGAGCTCCATTCTAATTGAAATTAGAGAAATGTGCTAACCAGCCTGACTGCATTTGGTGAACAACCTCCATTCTGAAACCAAGCCCTGTCTTGCGGTGAATCACTCGCTCTCCTGGAAATCTCCAGTTTGCCTCTTCCTTGATCTCCACCTCCCACCTCCTAACATCCCAAATCAGGTGGTAGTGATGGGAAGGAGGAGCTCTCGGAGCTGGCCAGCCTGGTGGGTGGTGGCCCTGTAGGAATAGGAGCCCCGGGGTGGAGTTTAGGGCCGTGGGCGGGGTCTAGGGCAGGAGAGGGCTCATCCCTGTGGCCAAGGCATTCCAAGGACGGAGGGCTGGGCTTGGGAGGAGAGGCAGGCAGGGTCGTGAGCTCCCCACTGTGCCTGTGATTGGAGGAAAGGGTCTGTCCTGGGGGCTTAGAGGCCGGTCGGGGGGAGGGCGGAGGGTGGGGGCGGGAAGTCCCTCCCTCAGTCTGTTGGATGAAAACAGGAACTTGTACTGAGATTTGGCTGCCTTCTTCCGTTATAGCTGAACGATCTCAGCTTTACTCTCTCGGACCCGAGATCTCTCTGCCTTCCTCCCTCACAGCTGAGATCTCTCTGCCTTCTCTTGTACTTGAGATCTCTGCCTTCTGGACGCCAATTCTATAGGTGCAGATCCCAGGTAGGTGTGAGCCAGCCCCCTACAGATGTGCTGGTTCCTACTGCCCGTTCCTGCCATTGGGTCTCTTTCTTTTCCGCTTCCTCTGACCACGTGATAAGTGCCCTCCAGGTCGGCCTGGAGTGATCCTCCCTCCCAGGCCTGGCTACTGGACAAGCTCGCAACCCTAACTCTTTCTAGACTCCCGATCACTTCCCAAATATCCGGGGTGAACCTCCCTAGACATACCATTGGGTCACCTTTTCCCCAAATGCGAACTTTACACCCTGGGGACCAAAGAATCTTCCCACCAGGACCCAGGAATCCTGTCTCCCTGTCCCAGCTTTATTTAGAGACTCAGTTCTTCCTTCAGATCAAGCCCCCTGTAAGCACCCGAAAGTGCTGCCTGCCCTGAGGACGCCACTTTGGATGTTGGAACCAAAGCTCCTGCCTGGCCCCCCTTAGCTCCTGGGCTGCTTCCCTATCCCATCCCAGGCACTGGCTCCTTGTGTCTGGTGTCCCTTGAGGGATTCCAGGCTAGCTCTAAAAGAGGGTCCCAGGAGTCTTCTCCAGCCCCTAGTTTCTCCCCAGGACAAAGTCCTCCTGCTTTCCGAGGCTCAGTGTCCTCGTGGAGCCCTTCTGTCTTTCCAGTGTCCCTGACCTTCCTGCTATGAGCTGGGTTAGAATGTCTTCCTCCCAGACCTTACCTGGGCTCCCCTTCCCCAGGCCTCCTGTTTCACTGCCCCCTGTTCTTTCAGAGCCCTCAGGCCCCCTGCCAGGGGGCTGAATCTCAGACTGCTGCTGCCCATGGTCATTCCCTGGTGGCTCCATCCCAGAGTCGTCCCCATCCTTAACCTTCCTAAACTTCCCTCCTCTCTAGATCAAGCAGGCAGTATGTTGTCTAGGTAACGTGTCAGTGTGCTAGTTTGGGAGAGGGGAGACAGGGAGGTCAGAGAATCAACTGTAGGGAGATCTCTGATTCTGGAGTCACTGAGGCTCTGACTGTTTCATCCCATCTCGATCCCAAGCCTTTTCTGCCTCTTGGTTCTCTGAAGGAGGATGGGGGAGGGGAGCAGGAGAGGGTGGGACCATCTTTTCCAAGCCCCACCCTACCTGTGGGCTAAAGTCTCTGCCCTGAGGGCAGGGTCTGACCCTCTGTAAATCCCCCATAGGTCACCCTCCTGTCCTGGAAGACCTTTGCCCCTCTGAGATCCTTCAGCCTGCAGAGGACCTGGCCCAAGCTTGGAGCCTGGAGCCAGAGGGAATGGCCCCTGGGAGCTGCAGACCCCCAGCCCAGGTGAGTTCACTCTGTCCTCAGACTTGGCCAACATCAGGCAATGAGGCCATTTCCAAAAACAAAAAGGAGTTTGTATGAGGCTGGCAATTACTTACCTATGGAACATTTCTTTAGAAAAATAGGCAGGAAATTTGAAATAGTAGTAACAACACTGCCCTGCCCTCTCCTGTGTTTTGAGCTAATTGAGGGCACTAACTACCTCTGCACCCTCCCACCCTAGTACTGCCCTCCCCTGTGCTTTTTTAAAGTTTTCCCTCATAATCCCTGAGTCACAAGGATGACCCCTTCACTCATTCCTCCATCCTGTAGGGGTCTTGTCTTTGCTCCCTTTATCCATGCCTACCACCCCTCCCCCATATCCATAGAACTCCCCTGTCCCCTTTGTTTCTTTGGCCAAGCTCTCCCTGCCAGACCTTGAAGGCAGGATGCTCTGCTTGTTCTCCAAGGTCTGAGCTGCAGTTTTATCAGTCTGGTGCACAGTGACCCGTCTTGTCTTATAGCTGGTTTGCCTCTTAAGGGCACACTCACAGGGCAATGAGTGTTTAAAGGAGCAAATGCTATGTTCTGGGGCTGGGGGCAGGGACGGGGTGGGCACAGGGTCCTGGTCTCCTGCATACTCTGGTCCAGTGTTTATGGAAAATATGGCAAGTCAAGAACACAGGTTAGGTTGACTTCTGTGTGACATCCACGTATGCAAAGGCCCTTAGCAGAGCTGTTTGGATCAGGCCAAAGAGAAGGGCACCTTCTTTAGCTGTTAGCATATTAGCATTTGTGAAGGTCTAAGACTTCCCTTTTAGAGAGGATATAGGGAAAGGGCTGAGTTTGGGGAACTATTCAAAGTCCTGGGAGTTTTATTTTCCAGTGGGGGAAAGGAGACGCTCGGCTCTTGTCAGAGAGGCATCAGGCTCAAAGGGAAAGACACAACGGAGGGACTACTGCCTTCCCCCTGAATTGTTTTGAGGAAATGTCCATCAATTAGGGAACGGCTGAACAAATTGTGATATATGATTGTAATGGAATACTACTGGGCTACAGAAATGAAGAGCAGGATGATTTCAGAAACACCTAGAAAGATTTAAATGAACTGATGCAGAGTGAAGTGAGCTGAACCAGGAGGGTGGTGTACACAGTAACAGCAATGTTCTATGATGACCAACAGAACAATTTAGCTATTCTCTGCAATACCATGATGTAAGACAATCCCAAAGGACTCATAATTAAACATGCTTTCCCCCTCCATAGAAAGAACTAAGTGAGTCTGAATACAGACCTAAAGCATACTATTTTTCACCTTCTTTCTTTTGGTTCAAGTTTTCTTTCTCAAAATAACTAATATGGAAATGCTTTACATGATTTCATACATGTAACCTATTTATGATTGGTTACTGTGTGTGGGAGGAGTAAGAGGAAGGAGGTAGGTTGAGAATTGGGAACTCAAAACAGGAATAAAATATATTTTTATATGTCATTGTGGAAAAAATGAAATATTATTTAAAAAAGACTATCAGCCAATGGCAACTAGGTTGCCCAGTAGGCCTGGAGTCAGGAGGATCTGAGTCAATTTTGGCCTCAGACACATACTGGCTGTGTAACCCTAGGCAAGTCACTTAAGCCTTTTTGCCTCAGTTTCTTATCTGTAAAAGGAGCTGGGGAAGGACATGGCAAACCACTCCAGTACCTTTGCCAAGAAAACCCCAAAGTGTATCACAAAGAGTCAGACACAACTGAAACAACTCAAAAACCACAAATAGCAATTTCGCAATACATAAATGGTCAAAGGATATGAACAATGAATTCTCAAAAGAAGAACTGCCCAGTATTCCCAACCAAAGGAATGCTCCAAACTACTAGTAAGGGAAAGATAAACCAAAACAACACTGAGGCTTCATCTCCTACTCCGCAAAACTGACCAAAGCGACAAAAACTGGCAGCAGTCAATGTTGGAGGACTTGTGGGAAGGTCGGCACACTAAGGTAATGTTGGGGGAGCTAGGATATGGTTGTATTTATTTGTCCTTCATTTTCAAAGAGGACCATGACATGAGGGAGATGATGACATGACTTGCAGTTGACTTTGATTTGAGTGAGAGAGAGCTGTGCAAGGTCACCAGCCTCACTTTCTCCTCCAGAGCCATCTGGGTCCAGTGGCCAGATATTCTTCAGGACAACTGGAGATGGTCCATGATGCAGTCGGAGTCCCTGACCCTTTTAGACTAAGGCCTTCTCATGTACTCACTTAGAGTGAGGTAAAACCCATTCAGTGAATAGGCCTGTTTATGAAGTCAGTCAAGGGAAGTCCCCTTTAATTAGAAAAAAAGAAAAAGAAGTCATGTCATCATTTCCCTGATGCCATGGTCCTCTTTGAAAATGAAGCACAAACACACCCTGTGAGTAGACCAGCCTGCCTGAAAGGGGACCCAGCTAGTTGGGGAACTCAGCTTGTCCTCTCCCTCTCCCTCTCCTCTCCTCTGATGGCCAGAAGCTGCCCACTTAGCATGGGGTTTACTGCCTAGATTTCTTTCTTTCTTTATCTTTCTTTCCTTCCTTCCTTCCTTCCTTCCTTCCTTCCTTCCTTCCTTCCTTCCATCCATCCTTCCTTCCATTCTTTCTTTCCTTCCTTCCATCCTTCTTTCTTTCTTTCCTTCCATCCTTCTTTCTTTCCTTCCCTCCTTCCTTCTTTCTTTCTTCTTTACTTCCTTACTTCCTTCATCCCTTTCTCAGTACCTTAAACCCAGCTCATTCTGAAGCTCGTAGATTGGACCACAGCAGGTCCCTGCCCAAGTTCCACTTAATGCCTCTATTTTGGGCCCTCCTGGCTTAGAGCAAATGTCCATGGTAATGGTTTCTCTTTGGAACAGCAACCCCGAGGGTCTTCTCCCACCTTGATTTTAGGAAATGGTTGAAGATCATGAATATCTGAGTTCCAATCCACACACTAGCTCTGTGACCCTGGGAGGTGACTGAACCTGTTTGCCTCAGTTTCTTGAACTGTTAAATTGAGATAATAAGAAAACCTCCCACATAAAATTGTTGTGAAGATGGTCCAAAGTGGATTTTGGGGAGTAAGTCCCTCCATTGTGTCTTTGCCTTTGAGCCTGATGCCTCTCTGATAGGAGCTGAGTGTCTCCTTCAGTATCCCCCTTTCCCCACTGGAAAAGAAAATTCCCAGGACTTTGAATAGTTCCCCAAACTCAGCCCTTTCCGTACATCCTCTCTAACAAGGGAAGTACTAGGCCCATCACAAATGCTAATACACTAACAGCTAAAGACAGTACTCTTTTCTTCGGCCTTGTCCAAACAGCCCTGCTAAGGGCCTCTGTTGCAACAATCTACTAGCAGCTGCTGTGGGGGTAAAAGACCAATACAAGCCCAACAACAAAATGCTGCAAGCCCAAGTTCTTTTGATCTGCTCTACTAAGGAAAGCAACATTAAGGGGTTAAGAATCTTACCTTAATCCAACATACAAATATCATTCACTCAGCTCGGGGGGGGGGAAAGCCAGCACCCTGAGATTCAAATCAAATACAAAAAGAGCAAAGAAACACAAATCAACAGACAGATTTCTGTCTGACAAAATCACAATATACAGTTACCAGAGAAGCATCACCATCTGGGTTTTCTTCAAAGCCAGGGAACTCATAACAATGGCTGGCCCAGAGTCACACGCTACTCCTGCTGTGGCTCAGAGCTCCAAAGGAGAAAACCAGCCTCTTGGTTTATATATATTGTTCAGGGTCAAAGGTAAGTCACACATGTGACTCACCCACGAATATCATTAAATCAAAATTCATGACCTCGAAGAATACCATGAACATTCCAGAATCACAGGATATAAGGAATTCTCTAAGTAGAAGGCAGAGGAATTAAGACATTTATTCAAGCTCCAAAGGACCAGACCTAAGGACCAATGCCCCCAATTCAATATCATGGCAAAAATCTTCCAGAACCAATAAGCCCACCTCACAATAGTAACAAGGAAGTTACAGAAAAATAGTATGGCAGGAAGCCAAATGATACTTGTGATTCCCCCCAGTGCTCCTGTAGGAAGATCACTCATGGGTCCCAAGTCCCTGCTCAGCACTTGATCTTATTGGGGATGCATCTACCTTATCCCCATTACATATAATGCTTGCTGATGGTTTTAGGCAGATGCTATTTATAATTTTAAGGAAGACTCCATTTATTCTTGTTTTCTAGTGTTTTTAATAGGAATGGATGTATTTTTTTTCAAAAGCCTTTTCTGCATCTATTGAGATGATCATATGGTTTCTGCTTGTTCTGTTGTTGATATGATCAATTATGCAGATAGTTTTTCTAATATTGAACCAGCCTTGCATTTCTGGAATAAATCCTACTTGGTCCTAGTGTATTATTCTTTTACTAATATTTTATTTAAAATTTTTGCATCTATATTCACTAGGGAAATTGGTCTATAATTTTCTTTCTCTCTTTTGACTCTTCCTGGTTTAGGTATTAGTACTATATTTGTGTCAAAAAAAGAATTTGGCAGGACTCCTTCTTCACCAGATCAGAAGAACCTGTGCCAAGTAGTCTACAAAGTATAGGAATTAATTGTTCTTTAAATGTTTGATAGAATTCATATGTAAATCCATCTGTCCCAGGAGATTTTTTCCTAGGGAGTTCATTGATGGCTTGCTGAATTTCTTTTTCTGAGATGGGCTTATTTATGATCCTCTTCTGTTAACCTGGGCAATTTATATTTTTGTAAATATTCATCCATTTCCCTAATGTTGTCAAATTTATGGGCATACAATTGGTCAAAATAATTCCTAATTATTGTTTTAATTTCCTCTTCATTGGAGGTGAATTCACCCTTTTCATTTTTAATACTGGTTATTTGGTTTTCTTCTTTTTTTATTTTTTTTCTGTTCTCCTTTTATTTTTTATTTTTTTAACATTTTTTTTATTTTTAGTTTACAACACTCACTTCTACATGATTTTGAGTTGCAGATTTTCTTCCCTCCCTACCACCTCCATCCCCAAGACGGCATGGAATCTTCTACGTGTAACTTCACATTGAGCTAATTTACACACTAGTCAAGTTGTGAAGAAGAATTATGACCAATGGAATGAATCATGAGAAAGAAGAAACAGAATCAAAAAAAAAACCCAGAAACAAAAACAAAAGAGAGAAAAAAAAGGGAAAAAAAAAAGGCAAGCATAGAGTCTGCCTCGATCTGCTTTCATACTTCATAGTTCTTTCTGTGGATGTAGATAACATTCTCCATCGTGAGTCCTTTAGGGTTGTCTTTGCACCTTGTGTTGCTGAGAAGAGCAAAATCTATCAGGGTTAGTCTTCAGAGAATCTGTATATCTGTGGTTGTGTATAATGTTCTCCTGCTTCTGCTCTGCTCACTCAGCACCATATCGTGTAGGTTTTTTCCAGGTTGTTATGAAGTCCGTATCATCCCCATTTCTTATACCACAATAGTATTCCATTACCTTCATATACCACAACTTGTTCAGCCATTCCCCAATTGATGGGCATCCCCTTGATTTCCAATTCTTAGCTACCACAAAAAGAGCCGCTATAAATATTTTTGTACATATGGGTCCTTTTCCCACTTCTGTGATCTCTTTGGGATACAACCCTAGGAGTGGTATTGCTGGGTCAAAGGATGTGAACATTTTAAAAGCCCTTTAGGCATAGTTCCAAATTGCTCTCCAGAGTTGCTGGATCAGTTCACAACTCCACCAGCAATGTAACAGTGTTCCAATTTTCCCACATCTTCTCCAGCATTTATCATTTTCCTGTTTTGTCTTGTTAGCCAATCTGACAGGACAGATGTGGTACCTAAGAGTTATTTTGATTTGCTGCAACCAGAATGGCCTTTGTTTTCTTTGAGTGACTCAATTTATCTCAGTGAGCTTTACTAGGTGCTAAGCCCCAGGCCCAAACCCTATTAGGTGTTAATGTAATCCATGTGGATATGAACCTCCCAGTGTCCTAAGGGGAGGGGCCAACTCAAGAACCAATCACCAGAGCCTGAGCTCTGGTGATTCAGAGGATGTTTGATGATATCTGAAGCCCTATAAGAAGGGAGGACAGAGCCATTTGTGTGGGGCTCTGGAGATGGTGTTGATAAGGAGACTCCGGGCAGCTGTAGCTAAGGAACCCTCCAGCTTGTAAACCCGGATGTTGAGATTTTGTTGAACTCTGGTAACTATGTGTTGGGATTGAATCAGACAAAGTCTGTTGATGTTTGTAATTTGTTTGCATTTTGTTTTGAAGTTCAGGGTGCTGGATTTTTCCCCTGAACTAACTGAATGATATTTGAATGCTGAATTAAAAGTAAGCTTGTCAACCCCTTCACCTTGCTTTCCTTAATTAAGCAGATCAGAAGAACCTGTGCTGTTGGCAGCTTTCTGGGTGCTGGCTGTGGGTGAATCTTATACCCCCACAGAAGCTGCTAGCCAGATTGTTGAAACATTTGCGTTTCTCTAATCGGTAGTGATTTTGAGCATTTTTTCATATACCTATAGATATCTTTAATTTTTTCCTCTGAAAACTTCCTGTTCATATCCTTTGACCATTTCCCAATTGGGGAATAACTTGTGTTCCTATATATTTGGCTCAGTTCCCTGTATATTTTAGAGATGAAGCCTTTGTTAGAGACACTGATTGTTAAGATTTTCTCCCAGTTTTCTGCTTCCCTCCTAATCTTTCTTGCATTGGCTTTGTTTATATAAAAACATTTCAATTTAACATAATCAAAATAATCCGTTTTGCATTTTGTAATGCTCTCTATCTCTGGTTGGATCATGAATTCTTTTCTTTTCCATAAATCTGCCAGATAAACTATTCCTTGCTCTCCCGTATTGCTTATAGTATCAGCCTTTATCCCTAAATCATGAACCCATTTTAACTTTATTTTGGCGTATAGTGTAAGATATTGGTCTATGCCCAGTCTCTGCCCTACTATTTTCCAATTTTCCCAGCAGTTTTTGTGAAATAGTGAATTCTTAGCCCAGAAGGTGGATTCTTTGGGTTTATCAAAGAGTAGATTGCTATAGTTGTTGACTTCTCTGCCTTGTGTACCTCTCCTATTCCACTGATCCAGGTGGCTGTTTTTTAGACAGTACCAGGTAGTTTTGATGACTGCCACTTTGTAGTACAGTTTAATATCTGGTATAGCTAGGCCACCTTCCCTAGCATTTCTTTTCATTAATACTCTAGATATTCTAGACCTCTTGTTCTTCCAGATGAATTTTGTTGCTATTTTATCCAGCTCTGTAAAATAAAGTTTTGGTAGTTTGATTGGTATGGCACTGAATAGATAGATTAATTTAGGTAAAATTGTCAGTTTTATTATATTAGTTTGGCCTAACCATGAGCAACTGATGTTTTTCCATTTATTTAGATCTGACTTTACTCGCATGAAAACTTTCATTATTATGTTCATATAGTGCCTGGGTTTGTCTTGGCAGATAGACACCCAAATATTTTATAGTGTCTACAGTAACTTTGAATGGAATTTCTCTTTCTATCTCTTGCTGTTGGGCTTTGTCAGTAATGTATAGGAATGCCAAGGATTTATGTGGGTTTATTTTATATCCTGCAACTTTGCTAAAGTTATTTATTTCAAGTAGTTTTTTACTTGATTCTCTAGGATTCTCTAAGTACATCATCATATCATCTGCAAAAAGTGATAATTTAGTTTCTTCTTTGCCTATTCTAATTCCTTCAATTTCTTTTTCTTCTCTTATTGCTACAGCTAATGTTTCTAGTACCAAATTGAATAGTAGGGGTGATAATGGACATCCTTGTTTCATCCCTGATCTTATTGGGAATGCATCTAGCTTATCACCATTACAAATAATGTTTGTTGATGGTTTTAGGTAGATGCTATTTATAATTTTAAGGAAGGCTCCATTTATTCCTATGCTTTCTAGTGTTTTAATGGGAATGGGTGTTGTATTTTGTCAAAGGCTTTTTCTGCATCTATTGAGATGGTCATATGTTTCTGCTAGTTTTGTTGTTGATATGGTCAATTATGCTAATAGTTTTCCTAATATTGAACCAGTCTTGAATTCCTGGAATAAATCCTACCTGTTTATAATGTATTATTCTCATGATAAGTTGATGCAATCTTTTTGCTAATATTTTATTTAAAATTTTTGCATCGATATTCATTAAGGAAATTGGTCTATAATTTTCTTTCTGTTTTGACTCTACCTGGTTTGGGTATTAGTACCATATTTGTGTCATAAAAAGAATTTGGTAGGACTCCTTCACCTATTTTCCCAAAAAAATCTACAAAGTATAGGAATTAATTGTTCTTTAAGTATTTGATAGAATTCACATGTAAAACCATCTGGCCCTGGAGATTTTTTCCTAGGGAGTTCATTGATGGCTTGCTGAATTTCTTTTTCTGAGATGGGTTTATTTATGATCCTCTTCTGTTAACCTAGGCAATTTATATTTGTGTAAATATTCATCCATTTCCCTAATGTTGTCAAATTTATGGGCATACAATTGGGTAAAACAATTCCTAATTATTGTTTTGATTTCCTCTTCTTTAGAGGTGAATTCACCCTTTTCATTTTTGATTTTGATAAATTTGATTTTCTTCTTTTTTTTAATCAAATTGACCAAAGTTTATCAATTTTATTCATTTTCTTATAAAACCAGTCTTTGTTTTATATATTAATTCAATAGTTTTCTTGATTTTTATTAATCTCTCCTTTTTATTTTCAGTATTTCCAGTTTGGTGTTTAATTGGTGATTTTCAGTTTTTCCTGTTTCTAGCTTTTTCAGTTGCATTCCAATTCATTGATCTCCTTTTTCTCTATTTTATTCATGTAAGCATTTAAAGATATAAAACTTCCCCTAGGAAGTGCTTTTGCTGCATCCCATAAGTTTTGGTATGTTGTCTCATTATTGGCATTCTCTTCAATGAAGTTATTAGTTGTTTCTCTGATTTCTTCTTTGGCCCACTCATTCTTTAGAATTAGATTATTTAGTTTCCAATTAATTTTTAGCTTATTTTTTCCATGGTCCTTTATTACAAATAATTTTTTATTGCATTGTGATCTGAAAAGTGTGCTTTGACTACTTCTGCCTTTCTGCACTGGATTGTCAGGTTTTTATGCCCTAGTACATGGTCAATTTTTGAGTATGTGCCATGTACCGCTGAGAAGAAAGTATATTTCTTTTTATCCCCATTCAGTTTTCTCCAGAGGTCTATCATATCTGCCTTTTCTAAAATTCTCTTCACCTCCTTAACTTCTTTCTTATTTATTTTGAGGTTAGATTTATCAAGTTCAGAGAGGAGGAGGTTGAGGTCTCCTATTATTATAGTTTTGCTGTCTATTTCTTCCTGTAACTCCCTTAACCTCTCCTCTAAGAATTTGCATGCTGTACCACTTGGTGCATATATGTTAAACAATGATATTGCTTCATTGTTTATGGTGCCTTTTAGAAGGATCTAGTGTCCTTCCTTAGCACTTTTAATTAAATCTATCTTTACTTTTACTTTGTCTGAGATTAGGATTGCTACACCTGCTTTTTCTTACTTTAGCTGAAGTGCAACATATTTTACTCCAGCCTTTTACCTTTACCCTGTGTGTATCCCCCCGTTTCAAATGTGTTTCTTGTAAACAGCATATTGTAGGATTATGGTTTTTAATCTATTCTGCTATCTGCTTCCGTTTTATGGAAGAGTTCATCCCATTCACATTCACAGTTATGATTTCTATCTGTGTCTTTTTCTCCACCCTATTTACCCCATTTATGCTTTTATTTCTCCCTTTCCCCTTCCACTCCTCAACACAGGTTTCTTTTGACTGCCGCCTTCCTCAGTTTACCCTCCCTCTTTATTCCCCTCCCTTGTCTTACCATTTTCCACTTGCTACTTCTTCCCACCCTTCTGACCACCCCCTCCCTTTTTATCCCCCTTTCCCCTCCTACTGCCTGTCAGACAAGTTAGATTTCTATACTTATCAGGGTATGTTATTCCCTTCTTGAACCAGATCTGATGACAATAAAGCTCAAATACTGCTCTTCTCCCTCCCTTCTTTCCCTCTACTACGACGTGTTTTTGTGCCTCTTCATTTGATGTAATTTACTCTTTTCTGCTACCCCCTTACCTCTTCTCTCATAACCCTCCCTTTACATCTCTTAATTATGTTTTTTATCCTTCTATCAATTATTTTATACAGACATTCACAGTCTATGTGTATCCTTTTCAATTGACATAATAGCTGTACTATTCTCAAGGCTGACATATATATGTGTATGTGTGTGTGTGTATATATATATATATATGTGTATATATATATATATGTGTATATATATATATATATCATACATAAGATGATATAATCCTATATAAAGATGTAAATAATTTGCCCTTTTTGATTGATAAGGTTTGTGGGGGTTTTCCCCCCTGTTTACCTTTTTTTTTTTTTTTTGTCTCTCTTGAGTTTTGTATTTGAAGATCAACTTTTCCGTTGAGTTCTGTCCTTTTCCTGAGGAAGGTCTGGAATTCCCTTATTTCATTGAATGTCCATGACCTTGCCTGAAAATTTATGCTCAATTTTGCTGGGTAGTTGATCCTTGGTTGTAGTCCCATCTCTTTTGCCTTCGGAATATTATATTCCAATTTCTCCTGTCATTTAATGTAGAAGCTGAGAGACCCTGCGTGATCCTGACTGTAGTTCCATGATATTTGAATTGTTTCTTTTTGGCTGCTTTCAGTATTTTCTCCTTGATTTTGTAATTCTGAAATTTGGCTATAATATTTCTTGGTGTTTTCAATTTGGGATCTCTTTCACGGGGTGATTGGTGGATTCTTTTAATGGCTATTTTACCCTCTGGTTCTAGGCAGTTATCTTTGATAATTTCTTCAGCGATATTGTCAAGGGTCTTTTTTCATTGTGGATTTCCAATAGACCAATAATTCTTAAATTGTCTCTCCTGGATATAGCTTCCAGGTCAGTAGTTTTTCCAATCAGATATTTCACGTTTTTTCTATTTTTTCATTCTTTATATTTTGTTTGACTACTTCTTGATGTCTCATAGAGTCATTAGCTTCCACATGCTCAATTCTAATTTTTAATGAGTTTCTGTCTTCGTTTTGCTTTTTAAAAAAATTTATTTAATATATTTAGTTTTCAGCATTGATTTTCACAAAAGATTGAATTACAAATTTTCTCCCCATTTCTACCCTCGCCCCCAGTCGAAGATGGCATATATTCTGGTTCCCCAGTTCCCCAGTCAGCCCTCCCTTCTGTCACCCCACTCCCCTCCCATCACCTTTTCCCTTACTTTCTTGTAGGGCAAGATAAATTTCTATGCCCCATTGCCTGTGTATCTTATTTCCTATTTGCATGCAACAACTTTTTTTTTGAACATCTGTTTTTAAAACTTTGAGTTCCAAATTCTTTCCCCTCTTCCCTTTCTACCCACCCTCCCTAAGAAGGCAAGCAATTCAACATAGATGACATGTGTATCATTATGAAAAACCCATCCACGATACTCATGTTGGGAAAGACTAACTATATTTTGCTCCTTCCTAACCTATCCCCCTTTATTTTCTCCCTTGATCCTGTCCCTTTTCAAAAGTGTTTGTTTTTGATTGCCTCCTCCCCCATCTGCCCTCCCTTCTATCATCTCCCCTTTTTTATCTTCTTCCTCCTTCTTTGCTGTGGGGTAAGATACCCAATTGAGTGTGTATTTTATTCTCTCCTAAGGTCAAATCCAATGAGAGCAAGATTCACTCATTCCCCCTCACCTGCCCCCTCTGCCCTTCCTATAGAACTGCTTTTTCTTGACACTTGTACGCGAGATAATTTACCCCATTCTATCTCTCCCTTTCTTCCTTTCTCAATACATTCCTCTCTCATCCCTTAATTCGATTTTATTTTTTTAGACATCATCCTTTCGTATTCAGCTCACCCTGGGCCCTCTGTCTACATATGCACATGTATATATATGTATGTATATGTATGTATATACATGTACACATATGTATATTCCCTTCAGCTATCCTAATACTGAGGTCTCATGAATCATACACATCATCTTTCCATGTAGGAATGTAAACAAAACAGTTCAACTTTAGTAATTCTTTACCTTTTCCTGTTTCTCTTGATTCTTTTGTTTGAAAGTCAGATTTTCTATTCAGCTCTGGTCTTTTCACTGAGAAAGCTTGAAAGTACTCTGTTTTATTGAAAGTACATATTTTGCTTTGGAGCTTGATACTCCGTTTTGCTGGGTAGGTGATTCTTGGTTTTAATCCTAGCTCCATTGACCTCCAGAATATCGTATTCCAAGCCCTTCAGTCCCTTAATGTAGAAGCTGCTAGATCTTGTGTTATTCTCATTGTATTTCCACAATACTCAAATTGTTTCTTTCTGGCTGCTTGCAGTATTTTCTCCTTGAACTGGGAGCTCTGCAATTTGGCAACAATATTCCTAGGAGTCTTTTTTTTTTGGGATCTTTTTGAGGAGGCGATCTCTGGAGTCTTTCAATTTCTATTTTACCCTCTGGCTCTAGAATATCAGGGCAGTTCTCCTTGATAATTTCTTGAAAGATGATATCTAGGCTCTCTTTTTGATCATGGCTTTCAGGTAGTCCAATAATTTTTAAATTATCTCTCCTGGATGTATTTTCTAGGTCAGTGGTTTTTCCAATGAGATATTTCACATTGTCTTTCATTTTGTCATTCCTTTGTTTCTATTTTATAATATCTTGATTTCTCATAAAGTCACTAGCTTCCACTTGCTCCAATCTAATTTTTAAGGTAGTATTTTCTTTTGGACCTCCTTTTCCATTTGGCTAATTCTGCCTTTTAAGGCATTCTTCTTTTCATTGGCTTTTTGGAGCTCTTTTGCCATTTGAGTTAGTCTATTTTTTAAGGTGTTGTTTTCTCTAGTATTTTTTTCAGTATTTTTTGGGTCTCCTTTAGGAAGTCATTGACTTGTTTTTCATGGTTTTCTCGAATCATTCTCATTTCTCTTCCCACTTTTTCCACTACTTCTCTAACTTGCTTTTCCAAATCCTTTTAGAGCTCTTCCATGGCCTGAGGCCACTTCGTGTTTTTCTTGGAGGCTTTTGATGTAGGCTCTTTTGTGCCTACAGTGGCGTGAATATATGATGAAGTAATTGTCACAAAAAGACAAAGACATGGGGTTAGGCGAGTTGGATAGTAAAGCTATAGACTGATTTTAGTGGAGTTATTGACAGTATATACAGGCTAACTGCTGAGTCATCCAGACTTCAAAGAAAAGTACCATAAAGCATTGATCAAGTTTTTTATCTCCTTGTTCTTAGGAGTGAGACACTATTTTTACTCAAAGCTTACCAAATTGAAACATTTATGTTCTCTCTCATATAGATAACCAGACTGAAACATCTATGTCATCTCCCATGTAGATAATCAGCTACAAAGGCAGGTTTTCTTTGCCAGGTCTTCTTATCCTAAAACTGGTCTTGCCATGAATAGACCCATTCTCAATTGACCCTGCCTTGCAGAGGTCTAAGAGGCTAAAACAGGATATACCTGGCCCCCCACACTCTTTGACTTTGTTGACTTCTTCTGGCTGTATGTTTTGGTCTTCTTTGTCACCAAAGAAAGATTCCAAAGTCTGAGTCTGAACCTGAGTCCATTTTTGATGCCTGGCCATGTTCGCAGCCAACTACTTGACCCTTGAGTTTTCGTCTACTGCTTGTAGAGTAAAGAGTACTTTATTCCAAACTTGAGGGGATGCACTGTTGTTTTCAGAACTACTTCTATACAGCCAGCTCTGCCACACCAGCACTCCTCCTCCCTCAAGAACCGCCATCCTGAACCGGACTCAGATCTTAAGCAGACTGTGCTCCTGCTCTGATCTGCCACTTAATTGCTCCCACCAGGTGGGCCTGGGTCCAGAAGCAACTGCAGCTGTAGTTCTGTAGCTGCACCACCCCTGCTTCCCCCAGGGTCATGGGCAAACTGCAAACTCCTTTCACTCTGTCCCCTGCAGCTTTTCCCACTAACCTTCTCTGTTGTCTTTGGTGTTTGTGGGTTGAGAAGTCTGGTAACTGCCACAGCTCACTGATTCAGGGCACTAGGGCCTATTCTGCCTGGCTTTCAGTCTGGTTGGTCCGGGCGCAGCCCCTGTTGTGCTCTGCTCCCTCCGCTCCCAGCTCCGCACATGATAAACCTTACCCAGTGACCATGCAGGCTGTCCTGGGCTGGAGCCCTGCTTCCCTCTATTTCCTGAGTTCTGCAGTTTTTTTTTTGTTGTCTTTTTTTTGTGGGTTGAGAAGTCTGGTAACTACCACAGCTCACTGATTTAGGATGCTAGGTCCTGTTCTACCGGGATCCCAGTGTGGTTGGTCCAGGCACGACTCACGCTGGGCTGTGCTCCCGTCCGCTCCCAGTTCCATGCGATAGACCTTACCCAGCGACCATCCAGGCGGTCCTGGGCTGGAGCCCTGCTTCCCTCTGCTATTTTGTGGGTTCTGCAGTTCTAGAATTTGCTCAGAGCCATTTTTATAGGTTTTTGGAGGGACCTGGTGGGGAGCTCATGCAAGTCCCTGCTTTCCAGCCACCATCTTGGCTGCACCACCCCCCCCTTCATTTTGCTTTTGAGTCTCCTTTTCCAATTGGTTGATTTTACCTCTCAGGGTGTCATTTTCTCTATTTACATTCTGAATCTCCATCTGAATCACCAATCTTATATTTTAAGGTCTTGATTTTGTTGGTGGTTTTTTTTTTTTCTGTTTTCTCCATTTTTTCTTTTAACTCCCTAATTTGGTTTTTAAAATCCTCCTTTAGCTCTTCCAGTAATGCTTTTTGGCTGGAGACCAGTTCACATTTCCTTTTGAGGTATCAGATGTGGGTATGGTGTCATTGCTATCCTCTTCCAAATTGGTATTTTGATCATGCCTGTCTCCATAAAAAGAATCCATAGTCCTTGGTTCTTTTGTGTTCTTCTTCATGTTGGCTAGCCTTTTCCTGGCTTTACAATGAATTTTTACTTTTGGGGCTCAGGGCTCTCTGTCCCAGGTTTATTATTCTGGAGATTGTGAGTCTAGGTACTGGCTTTGTGGGTTATAGCCTTCAGTTTCCTGAGGTGTGGGGGAGGGGTCTGGCTGCCTGAAGTCTCCTCTTCCCTTGGGGCTGCTCTCCAGCACTGTTGTTCTTCAGCAATGGTCTCAGCTGTTTCGTTGTTTGTGCTGGTGTCTGGCACTTCACCTGGGGGTGCAAGGGTATGTCTGGGCTCCTGGTGTTGACCCCTGCTGGCTCTGCCCCTCTGGGACCCATGAACTCCCACTGTTAGGCCACTGAAGCCCCACTTCTGTCTCTTCTATTCCAGTGTTTTTTCCCAAAGAATTCTCTGGGTCACGGGGGGTAGGGATTATAGCCGTTTACCTGGCCATTATGTCCCCCAGAAGTTCAAGAAGAAGTGTTTCATACCTTTGGGATTCCAGCCTTAGGAGTTGATGTCTCAGGGCTGGTGGCATTGCACTGCTGCCTCTTGTTGCTTCCACAGGTATTTTCAGGTTTGGCCTTTTGTTCTTCCAAGCTTCCAGAGTTCTAGAGGTATGACTAGATGCTCTATTTCTCTTGGGGAAATTGTCAATGTTTTTCTCATTAGCTGAAACACAGCCTTCATTAATTAAATTTTGCTTTTTTAATGTCTGAAGGAACTCTCCACAATTACTCTTGTTTCAGTGTAACTAAGTAGCAGAGTATGGATCATTTCTCTACTGCTTGTGCTAATCTTGGTCTGACAGTAAGACCAAGATAATAGAGGTTCTCCAAAAGTTCAAGGATATCGAGAGAATTGATTAAAAAAAAATTCAAGGAAGGTGATCTAACTGTACCACATCTTAAACTGTATTATTGATTTGTAATCATCAAATCAGTCTGGTACTGGGTAAGAAAGAGAGTGGTGGATTGGTGGAATAGGTTAGGTACAAATTAATTATAGTAAATGACCATGGTAATCTGCTATATGATCCCAAAGAGCCAAGCTTTTGGAAGAAAAATTCATTTTTTTTTAAACTGCTGGGAAAACTAAAAAACTGTATAGCAGAAACTAGGCATAGACCAACATCTTGCACTGTATACCAATATAAGACCCAAATGGGTACATGATTCACACATAAAGGGTGATATCATAAGCAAATTAGGAGAGTATATCTGTAAGATCAATGGTTAAGGGAAGAACTTATGACCAAAGAAGAGACAGAGAACATTACAAAATGTAAAATAATTAATTTTGATTTTATCTAATTAAAAAAGTGTTTTGCAGAAGCAAAGCTAGTGTAACCAAAATTATAAGGAAAGCAGAGAACTGGGAAAAATTGTTTCCAACAAGTACCTCTGATAAAAGTCACAGCTAAGTGGCACTGTGAGTAGAGCACCAGCCCTGGAGTAAGGAGGACCTGAGTTCAAATTCAGCCTTAGACACTTGACACATGTACTAACTATGTGACCTTGGGCAAGTTACTTAACCCCAATTGCTCTGCCAAAAAAAACCAAACAAAAACAACCACAAAAAATGTGTAGAAAATTGAGTCAAATTGATAAGAACACAAATCTTTCTCCAATAGATAAATGGTCAAAAGATATGTACAGGTAGTTTTCCAAGAAATCAAAGCTTTCTATGGGATAGCTCTCTATAGTCATATGAAAAAAATGCTCTAATTCAGCATTGATTAGAGAAATGTAAATTAAAACCACTCTAAGGTACCACCTCATACCTATCAGATTGGCTGCTATGACAAAAGCAGAATGTGGTGGATGTTGGAGGGGATGTGGGAAAACTGAGACACTAATGCACTGTTGGTGGAGTTGTGAACTGATCCAGCCATTCTGAAGAGTAATTTGGAGCTATGCTCAAAGAGCTGTAGAACTGTACATATTCTGTGATACCCCTGCTAGGTCTATACCTCAAAGACATCAAGGAAAAAAGTGGTAATTTACATATTTGTAAAAACAATATTTATAACAATTCTTTTTGTGCTGGCTAAGAATGGGAAATTGAAGGGATGCCCATCAATTGGGGAATGGGTAAACAAGCTGTCATATATGATTGTAATGGAATATTATTGAGCTTTAAGAAATGACAAGCAGGATGACTTTAGACAAACCAGGAAAGACTCATATGAAGTGTTGCAAAATGAAGCGAACAGAACCAAGAGAACATTGTACACAGTAACAGCAGTATTGTTCAGTGAAGACCTATTCTCAGCAACACCGTGATCCAAGAACATCCCAAAGGATTAATGATGAAGTCTGCTGTCCACCTGAAGAGATAGCACTGATATTGTTTGAATACAAACTGCAACATCGGATTTTTCACTTTCTTTTTTAAAATTTTTTTTATATTTTTTTATTTTTTTTTATTTTTAGTTTGCAACACACGGTTCTACATAATTTTGAGTTCCAGATTTTCTTCTCTCCCTCCCTCCCTCCCTCCCCAAGACAGCATGGAATCCCATATAACTTCCATGTATAACTTGACATTGAATTAATTTATACACTAGTCAAGTTGTGGAGGAGAATTATGACCAATGGAATGAATCATGAGAAAGAAGAAACAGAACCACAAAAGAAAAAAAAAAACCAACCCAACAACAAATACAAAAGAGAGGGAAAAAAAGGCGGGGGGCGGGGGGGAAGGCGAGCATGGAGTGTGCCTTGATCTGCATTCATGCTTCATATTTTTTCTCTGGATGTAGATAGCATTCTCCATCGTGAGTTCTTTGGAGCTGTCTCTGCATATTGTGTTGCTGAGAAGAGCAAAGTCTGTCAGGGTTAGTCATCGCAGAATCCATATATCTGTGGTTGTATATAATGTTCTCCTGGCTCTGCTCTGCTCACTCAGCATTGTATCGTGTAGGTTTTTCCAGGTTGTTCTGAATTCCATATAATCCCCATTTCTTATAGCACAATAGTATTCCATCACCTTCATATACCACAGCTTGTTCAGCCATTCCCCAATTGATGGGCATCCCTTTGATTTCCAATTCTTAGCTACTACAAAAAGAGCTGCTATAAATATTTTTGTACATATGGGTCCTTTTCCCATTTGTGTGATCTCTTTGGGATACAACCCTAGGAGTGGTATTGCTGGGTCAAAGGGTATGAACATTTCTATAGCCCTTTGGGCATAGTTCCAAATTGGTCTCCAAAATGGCTGGATCAGTTCACAACTCCACCAGCAATGTAACAATGTTCCAATTTTCCCACATCCTCTCCAGCATTTATCATTTTCCTGTTTTGTTATTTTAGCCAATCTGACAGGAGAGATATGGTACCTAAGAGTTGTTTTGATTTGCATTTCTCTAACCAGTAGTGATTAGAGCATTTTTTCATATGTCTATAGATATCTTTAATTTCTTCCTCTGAAAACTGTCTGTTCATATCCTTTGACCACTTCTCAATTGGGGAATTGTATTCCTATATATTTGGTTCAGTTCCCTGTATATTTTGGAAATGAGGCCTTTATCAGTGACACTAGTTGTAAAGATTTTCTCCCAATTTTCTGCCTCCCTCCTAATCTTTGTTGGATTGGCTTTTTTTGTACAAAAACATTTCAATTTAACATAATCAAAACTATCCATTTTGCATTTTGTAATGCTATGTCTTGTTGAGTCATGAAATCTTCCATTTCACATAAATCTGACAAGTAAACTATTCCTTGCTCTCCCAAATTGCTTATAGTTTCAGCCTTTATTCCTAAATCATGAACCCATTTTGACTTTATTTTGGTATATGGTGTAAGATACTGGTCTATGCCCAGTTTCTGCCCTACCAATTTCCAATTTTCCAATTAATTTAGATAAAATTGTCATTTTTATTATATTAGCTCGGCCTAACCACCAGCAACTGATATTATTTCATTTATTTAGATCTGACTTTATTCGTGTGGAGAGTGTTTCATAATTATATTAATGTAGGCCCTGGGTTTGTCTTGGCAGATAAACTCCCAAATATTTTATAGTGTCTACAGTAACTTTGAATGGAATTTCTCTTTCTATCTCTTGCTGTTGGGCTTTGTTAGTAATGTATAGGAATGTTGAGGATTTATGTGGCAGTGAAAAGCAAAACTTTGTTGAGGAGTGGAAGGGGAAAGGGAGAAACAAAAGCATAAACAGGGGGAAATAGGATGGAGAAAAAGACACAGATAGAAATCATAACTGTGAATGTGAATGGGATGAACTCTTCCATAAAACGGAAGCAGATAGCAGAATGGATTAAAAACCATAATCCTACAATATGCTATTTACAAGAAACACATTTGAAATGGGGGGATACACACAGGGTAAAGGTAAAAGGCTGGAGTAAAATATATTCTGCGTCAGCTAAATTAAAAAAAAGCAGGTGTAGCAATCCTAATCTCAGACAAAGCAAAAGTAAAGATAGATTCAATTAAAAGAGATAAGGAAGGACACTACATCCTGCTAAAAGGCACCATAAACAATGAAGCAATATCATTGTTTAACATTTATGCACCAAGTGGTATGGCATGCAAATTCTTAGAGGAGTGGTTAAGGGAGTTACAGGAAGAAATAGACAGCAAAACTATAATATTGGGAGACCTCAACCTTCCCCTTTCTGAACTTGATAAATCTAACCTCAAAATAAATAAGAAAGAAGTTAAAGAAGTGAACAGAATTTTAGAAAAGGCAGATATGATAGACCTCTGGAGAACACTGAATGGGGATAAAAAGGAATATACTCTCTTCTCAGCGGTACATGGCACATGTTGAAAAATTGACCATGTACTAGGGCATAAAAACCTCACAATCCAGTGCAGAAAGGCAGAAGTAGTCAAATCATACTTTTCAGATCATGATGCAATAAGAATTATTTGTAACAAAGAACCATGGAAAAATAAGCTAAAAATTAATTGGAGACTAAATAATCTAATTCTAAAGAATGAGTGGGCCAAAGAACAAATCAGAAAAACAATAACTTCATTGAAGAGAATGCCAATAATGAGACAACATACCAGAACTTATGGGATGCAGCAAAAGCAGTTCTTAGGGGAAGTTTTATATCTCTAAATGCTTATATGAATAAAATAGGGAAAAAGGAGATCAATGATTTGGGCATGCAACTGAAAAAGCTAGAAAAAGAACAAATTGAAAATCCCCAATTAAATACCAAATGAGAAATACTGAAAATCAAAGGAGAGATTAATAAAATTGAAATCAAGAAAACTATTGAATTAATAAATAAAACAAAGAGCTGGTTTTACGGAAAAACCAATAAAATTGATAAACCTTTGGTCAATTTGATTTTTCACTTTCTTTAATTTGCTTTGTTTTTTTCAAGTCTTCCTGTGCAAAATGGCGAATATGGAAATGCTTTCCCTGATTTCACATGTGTAACCCACATCTGATTGCTTACTGTCTCAGGCAGGAAGGAGAGAAGGGGGAATAGAATTTGGAATTCAATACTTAAAAACCCAAATGTTAAAAATGTTTTAACATGGGACTTCCGGGGGTGGAGCCAAGATGGCGGCTGGAAAGCAGGGACTTGCGTGAGCTCCCCACCATGTCCCTCCAAAAACCTATTAAAAATGGTTCTGAACAAATTCTAGAACTGCAGAACCCACAAAATAGCAGAGGGAAGCAGGGCTTCAGCCCAGGACAGGCTGGATGGTCGCTGGATGAGGTCTATCATGCATGGAGTGGAGGGGAGCAGAGCTCAGGGGTGGGAGGCAGCAGGAACAGCCAAACCAGGAGCCAGGCAGAAGAGGCCCTAGCACCCTGAATCAGGGAGCTGTGGCAGACTTCTTAACCCACAAACGCCAAAGACAACAAAGAAGGTTAGTGGGAAAAGCTGCGAGGGTCAGAGTTTGCGGTTTGACCACCGCCCCAGGGGCAGTGGGGGAGGTGCAGCTACAGAACTACAGCTGCAGTTACTTCCAGCCCCAGGCCCACGTGGTGGGAGGAATTAAGTGGCGGATCAGAGCAGGAGTGAAAAGCCTGCTGAAGATTTGTGTCAGGTCCGGGTTGGTGGTTCTTGAGGAAGGAGGAGTGCTGGGGTGGCAGAACTGACTATATAGAAATAGCTCTGAAATCAGTGGTGCATCCCCTCAAGCTTGGAACAAAGTACTCTTTGCTCTACAAGCAGTCACACCCCGACGAAAAACTCAAGGGTCAAGTAAGTTGCCTGGGAACATGGCCAGGCAGCGAAAACACACCCAGATTCAGTCTCAGACTTTGGAATCTTACTTTGGTGACAAAGAAGACCAAAACATATGCCCTGAAGAAGTCAACAAAGTGCAAGAGCCTACACCAACAGCCTCCAAGAAAAACATGAACTGGTCTCAGGCCATGGAAGAGCTCAAAAAGGATTTGGAAGAGCAAGTTAGAGAAGTAGATGAAAAACTGGGAAGAGAAATGGGAGTGATGTGAGAAAACCATGAAAAACAAGTCAATGACTTGCTTAAAGGAGACCCAAAAAAGTACTGAAAAAAATATTGAAGAAAACAACACTTTAAAAAATAGACTAACTCAAATGGCAAAAAGAGCTCCAAAAAGCCAATGAGGAGAAGAATGCCTTGAAAGGCAGAATTAGCCAAATGGAAAAGGAGGTCCAAAAGATCACTGAAGAAAATACTACCTTAAAATGAGATTGGAGCAAGTGGAAGCTAGTGACTTTATGAGAAATCAAGATATTATAAAACAGAACCAAAGGAATGAAAAAATGGAAGACAATGTGAAATATCTCATTGGAAAAGCCAGCGACCTAGAAAATAGATCCAGGAGAGATAATTTAAAAATTATTGGACTACCTGAAAGCCATGATCAAAAAAAAAGAGCCTAGATATCATCTTTCAAGAAATTATCAAGGAGAATTGCCCTGATATTCTAGAGCCAGAGGGTAAAATAGAAATTGAAAGAATCCACAGATCGTCTCCTCAAATAGATCCCAAAAAGAAAACTCCTAGGAACATTGTCGTCAAATTCCAGGGCTCCCAGGTCAAGGAGAAAATACTGTAAGCAGCCAGAAAGAAACAATTTGAATATTGTAGAAAAACAATCAGGATAACACAGGGTCTGGCAGCTTCCACATTAAGGGATCGAAGTGCTTGGAATACGATATTCCGGAGGTCAATGGAGCTAGGATTAAAACCAAGAATCACCTCCCCAGCAAAACTGAGTATCATGCTCCAAGGTAAAATATGGATTTTCAATAAAATAGAGGACTTTTAAGCTTTCTCAATGAAAAGACCGGAGCTGAATAGAAAATTTGACTTTCAAACACAAGAATCAAGAGAAGCATGAAAAGGTAAACAAGAAAGAGAAATCATAAGGGACTTACTAAAGTTGAACTGTTTTGTTTACATTCCTACATAGAAGGATGATGTGTATGATTCATGAGACTTCAATATCATAGTAGCTGAAAGGAATATGCATGTATATGTGTGTATACATATATATATACATATGTGTGTGTCTATGTAGGTGTATATATGTATACACACACACACAAAGGGCACAGGGTGAGTTGAATATGAAGGGATGATATCTAAAAAAATAAAATCAATTTAAGGGATAAGAGAGGAATATATTGAGAGGCGGAGAAAGGGAGAGATAGAATGGGGTAAATTATCTTGCATAAAAGTGGCAAGAAAAAGTGGTTCTGTAGGAAGGGAAGAGGGGGCAGGTGAGGGGGAATGAGTGAATCTTGCTCTCATTGGATTTGACCTGAGGAGGGAATACCATACACACTCAATTGGGTATCTTACCCCACAGCAAAGAAGGAGGAAGAAGATAAAAAGGGGGGGATGATAGAAGGGAGGGCAGATGGGGGGAGGAGGAAATCAAAAACAAACACTTTCAAAAAGCAAAAAGGTCAAGGGAGAAAATTCAATAAAGCGGGATAGGTTAGGAAGGAGCAAAACATAGTTAATCTTTCACAACATGAGTATTGTGGAAGGGTTTTACATAATGATACACATGTGGCCTATTTTGAATTGCTTGCCTTCTTAGGGGGGGTGGGTGGAGAGGGAAGAGGGGAGAGAATTTGGAACTCAGAGTTTTAAATACAGACATTCAAAAACAACAACAACAAAAAAAAGTTTTTGCATGCAACTAGGAAATAAGATACACAGGCAATGGGGCATAGAAATTTATCTTGCCCTACAAGAAAAGAAGGGAAAGGGGGATGGGAGCGGAGTGGGGTGACAGATGGGAGGGCTGACTGGGGAACAGGGCAACCAGAATATACGCCATCTTGGAGTGGGGGCAGGGTAGAAATGGGGAAAAAATTTGTAATTCAAACTTTTGTGAAAATCAATGCTGAAAACTAAATATATTAAATAAATGTAAAAAAAAAAGAAAAAAAACAAATAGTACTCAAAAAATGTTTTAACATGTAATTGGTGGGGGGAAGAAAATATATTTTTTAAAAATGTGAAAAACAATTTAGGAAATAGAGGTTTTTCATCATCCAGCATGGCCCTATCCACACGTGGCACCATTGGTTACAGCCAATCGGTTACAGGAATTTTCAATTCTGTGAATCATTTCATTTCCCTTGGCAGTATATTTTCCAGCATGTCCATATAGATAATGACATTGTAAAAAGAGAGAACCTTTGAGTGAGTTACTCTATAATTATATTTGATTGTAGGACTGAGTGGCCTTCTTTGGGAAAAGCTTGCCCTAACTGCTAAGTCAGACTAACCTAGATATTCTCTTAAGTCTGAGTCACCTGTAGATATAGTGAATAGTTAAACTGATAAGACTCAGTCATTTAGTAGCAGGTTTTAGTGTAAGACACATGTCTTTTTATGACAAAAATAGTCATGGGATTGTAAGATTATTTGCAAAGTCTAGATTCCTCTTTTGGTCTACCGGAGGAAGGTGGTTCACAAAAGGCTAAATTCTTCTTTCCAGTGTTAGTGGATAAGCTCTTTTTTACTTTTCTGCATCTAGAGGTTAAGCCTAAATTGTGTAGTGGTGTAATCTAATAGGGTTGAGTTTGCACTCTCTGGCAGCTTGGGGAGTGGCTGCTAACTAGAAACCATGAGCTCCCTTTTCCAGTCTTTGTTCAAACTGTGGGCTCCTTTAAAGTGATACTTTAGTGGTAAAACTTATCAGCTGGAAAACAAGGAATTCTGGAGTGATCTCAATTTAACAGACAGTTGAACGACATTTGATGAATCTGGGACAAGAAAACACACAAGGAGTAAGTATTGAGCTGACCTGCATTGTCCAATTGAATTATGTTTACAACATGTTTCCTGAAATTGTTGTAATTTTTCTCTTCCTCTTCTGTTACAAAAATAAGCTCTGGAAATCATACCTTTATCATAAATTACTGAGGAATTAGTAGACCTTAAAGGTACCTCACATTATTTTCTATTTAAGATAACTAATTTTGAATTGATGCCTGCTTTGTTCAAGATAGTTCAGGGTTTGGAAGCTGCCAAGGAAAGTGTGGGAGAGAAGAGGTGTTAGACTGGGTACCAAAGTGAAGGTCTACAGAGCTTGTGTCCTGACCTCATTCTTTTATGCCTATGAAAGCTGGACATTCTACCAAGTCGATGCCAGCAAACTGAATCGCTTCCATTTGAAGTGTCTTAGAAAGAATCTGAAGATCTCCTGGCAAGATAAAGTACTGTACACTGAGAAGTACTTTCTCATCAGTGGATTTTTTTTCCATTTTTCCTTTTAACTCCCTGATTTGGTTTTTAAATCCTCCTTTAGCTCTTCCAGTAATGCTTTTTGGGCTGGAGACCAGTTCACATACCCTTTTGAGGATTTCAGATGAGCGTATAGTGTCATTGCTATCCTCTTCAAAATTAGTATTTTGATCATGCCTGTCTCCATAAAAAGAATCTATGGTCCACGGTATTTTTGTGTTCTTCTGCGTGTTGGTTAGCCTTTTCTTGGCTTTACAATAAATTTCTCCTTTTGGGGCTCAGGGCTCTCTGTCCCAGCTTTTGTATTCTAGGGATTTTGAGTCTAGTTATTGGCTTTGTGAATTATAGCCTTCAGTTTCCTGTGGTGTGGGGAAGGGGTCTGGCTCCCTGAAGTCTATTCCCCTAACGTTGCTCTCCAGCACTGTTGCTCTTCAGCAATGGTCTCAGGTCTTTGTTGTTTGAGCTGGTGTCTGGCACTTCCCCTGGGGGAGCAAGGGTACCTCTGGGCTCCTGGTGTTGACCCCTGCTGGCTCTGTCTCTCTGGGACACTGAGGTACTTTCTCAAGTTAGCCTGCCTATCACCCCCACTCTACGGCAGAGAGTGCAGCTCTGATGGGCTGGTCGTGTTGTTCAAATGCCAAAAGCACGTTTGCGTAAAACATTATTTTACTGAGAACTCATGTAAGGAAGGCACTCACATTGTGGTCAGAGGAAGTGATACAAAGGCCTTCCCAAGGTCTCCCTGAAAAACTGTATAATCAATGGTGAGACGTGGGAGACACTGGCAAAGGACCACATAGTATGGGGTGCCTGCATCAAAGAATTTACTATCTCATGTGAGCCAAGCAGAATTACATTCACTCAAAAGAATGATTTGCTATGCAAATTGAGAGCCATGTCCACCCCAGATGTTCACAGGAAATATTTGTGCCCAACCTTGGTGGAGCCTTGTAGGCTTGTATTGGTCTGATCAACCTTGGTCAAACACACCGTATCTTGACCTTGACATAGTGATGTCATTTGGTCCTCTTTGAACACAAAGATCAACAAAAAAAACACCAACTATGTAAGTAAATATTATAATAAAGAAATAAATGCTGTTGACAAATGAAAGCAATCATAAAGTGAAGGCATAAGACATTTTGGCCATGACACATCATAGCTGGGGTATACTCAAGCATCAATGTAACAGCAGATAACTGTTCTTCACTTGGCTGTAAAGTCTCATAGCCCTCAGTTCAGTCTAGATTATAATTAGTATCTCTTATGAACCCTTTTCATGTTTTATCTAGAGAAGACTTTGTTTCAGATTCTCAGGAAATGAACTAGATCTTTTCTTTTTCTTTCTTTCCTGTAATCACACATAAATGCCTCCCTCTTTCTGCAAATACAGTGCATTTGCCAACTTCTCACAAATTCCTCACACAATTTTCATTGTAACATATAACTTCTATCATTTTTGATAAGGGAGAAATTTCACATCTTCTCTCTCTTCCACAGATCTTGCTACCTCACAGATAAAACACATAATTTGTCTGAGATTCCACAGAGAGACACATTCCACAGTAAGACCTTTCTCATCTTTATTCCAACTGACCACATCAACTGCTTTTTTCAGTATTCCATTGGGCTCTTTATGACTCTGCTTTCAAGTGTTGACTCTGACATTCATCAACAGTACAACCTTTGGGTAAATCTCCTGTCTGTCCTTCATTTCCCTCCTTCTGGTTGATGAAGGTTAGACTATAGGAATTCTGGAGTCTCTTTCTCATGTAAATCATGGGATTTTTAATGGTTTAGGAGTTGGTGACATTCAAGGATGTGGCTGTGGACTTCACCCCAGAGGAGTGGGGCCTCTTGGACCCTTCTCAGAAAGAGCTGTACAAGGAGGTCATGCTGGAGAATGCCCAGAACCTGCTCTCCCTGGGTAAGGACACTTCCTCTGGCCACTCTGAGTTGGCAATCAAAGGGAATATCTTCATTCCTGAGTGTGCTGACTTTGGAGCTTTGTCAGTTACTGGAAAGGGAAAAGTTCTGGTCTCCTGTGTCCAAGAGACAGGGTCCTCCTGCTGCCTGGTTTTCCTATAAAAGGTCAGTACATTGTGTGAAGAGAACCTGGAGGTTTCCTGGTTGCTCCTGAAGCTGTCTCTTGTCAATTCTGGATAGCTTGAGGTCAAAGTTCAGATCAGTGTTGAAGCATCTGAGGTGTAGAAGTAATCCTATATTATGTAGTCCAGCCTCCGCCTGGACATGAATTTTGCCTGCCAAATCTCTGAAATCTGCTCAGGCGGCTTTTCCCTGCACCCCCTTCCACTTTCGGAAGGGCCAAGTATTTAGGGCATTCTTCTTTGTGAGAAGCATCAGTTTGTAGCTCCCAGCTTCTAGCTGTGCCTGGTAGGGCACATTTCTCCTTCTTCTTCCTTTACATTGGCCCAAATTCCAGCCCAGGAGGTGGGAAAGGAAGGAAGGGAACAAGCATTTCTGTTCACCAGCTGCTGTGCTAAGTGCCTTCTTTACAATATAATGTTATTAGGTGATGTTATTATCCCCATTGGACATTTAAGAAATCTGAAGCCAACAGAGGTTAAGTGACTTGTGCAGGAGCACACAGCTAGTAACTCTCTGAGGCTGGATTTAACATCTGGCATTCCTGACTCCAGACCCAGGGTCCACTACACTACCAGCTGCCTCTAATTTCTAGATAATCATAGCTATGTAATGAGTCCCTCCTCCTATGAAGAAGGTGCACCAAGACCAAATGTTCTGACTCCAGATTGGCTCCATGATCTTCTCCCCATCTCTCCTTAAAACTCCCCAAAATTAATGGTATGGACCCCTTGCTTCAGGATTTTGGGGAACCATCCTGTGCTCCTTGCTTGCAGGCCCCTGTGAATGCAGGAATAACAGACTGCCCAAGAAGCAGAATTGGGTCAAACTGAGGTTCATTGAGTTCCCCAGCAGTAGAATCTCACCTGAAGAGGCCATGATTCCCTGAATGAAGTGTCCCAAGATTTATTTCACTGAGTGAGGAGCAGGAGAGGGCACAGGGCCAAAGCTGATTCCTCAGGATCTAATTTTCAGGAGCTCAAGGCTGGTCTGGCAAATCCTGGTTTGGCTTACTTGTATTACAGGTATTAATGGGAGAATAAGCCAGATCTGTGTGAACATGGTGGGATAATTCTCTAGCTTTCTGTGCACACTGTTTTCCCTAAAGAGACCTAAATTACAAGTTTTTCTCCATCCTCATCCCTCATTCCCCATGCCCAGGACTGCCAGTTCCCAGAGAATATCTGATCACTTATTTGGAGGAAAGGGAAGCCCCATGGCTGCTGGAGCAAGAAGGCCTGAGGAGCTGCTGTCCAGGTGAGTGAGGGGAAAGCAGGTCTATGAGAGCTGGGATATCAAGAGGCTTTTGGTTGTGGGGGGTGAAGCAAGTGCTAGATCAAGGGCAGGAAGACCTGACTTGGAATTCTTTTTGAGACCCATTTTAGCAGTGGGATCCTGGACAAGTCACTGACCCACTGAGCCTCAGTTTCCTCATCTGTAAAATGAGGGAGTTGGACACCATGGCCATGAAGCTCTCCCTTAGCGATAAATCTCTGATCCTATAGAATTCATTGTTTCGAATTTGGAGGCATGGACCTCCCCTGAAAGTGACAAAAGTGTTAGGCTTTCTAACATGGGCTCTGTCTTAGACCCTCTTCCAATCACTGAGCAGTTATTAAGTGCCTGCTATGCACCAGTCCCTCTGCAAAGCACCAGTGGTATAAAGAAACATAGGAAACATCCCTTGCTCTCCTGGACCTCAGACTGGGGGCCAGACAGCCTGCCAACAACAATATAGAAACCTGTTCTGTACAAGACAAATTGGAGTTCATTGAGAGAGGGAAGGCCCTGAAGTGAAGGAAGACTGGAAAGGCTCATTGTGGAAGGTGGGCTCTAGCTGGGGCTTCAGGGAGGCCAGGGTGAGCATTCTAGGCTGGGGGATGGTGAGGAAAACCTATGGAGTCTGGAGGTGGAGTGTCCTGTTCACAGAACAGAAGGGAGGCCCGTAACACTAGATTATAGCTTATTTGGTGGGGATATGAGGTGAAACAGTAGGAGAAGGGCAGATTATGATGTGGCACGTGATTAACAGCTCTAGAGAGGATTTTATTTTTTAATCCTTTTGCTAGGGAGCCATAGGAAGTTGTTGAATACATGCTGACATGGTCAGTATAGAACTTAAGGAAGATGAGCTTTGACAAGTGGGTGGAGGAATGACTGGAGTGAGGGGAGACTTGAGACAGCTGGAGCAAGCAGCAGGTTCTTAGAGCACCTCAGGTATGGGGTGATTGGGGCCTCAATAAAGACTGTGGCAGTGCTGGGAAAGGAGGGGGTGTGTGGGAGCAATGTTACCTTGTTGGAATCCTAGGACTTTGCAGCAGATTGAAGATGGAGTCAGAAGTATGAATGCGTGAGAGTCAGTGAGGAAGGCATGACACCTCATTTGTGAGCCTGCACTATTGGGAGGGTGCCTTGGAGAGCTTTAGGAAAGTAGGAAAAGGGGAGGGTTGGGGGAGTTAGTTTAGGTTGGAGAAGAGCCTCACTAAAAGAGAGAGGCAGGAGCAGGGTGATTGACTGTCTAAAGGCTGCAGAGAAGTCAAGAAGGATGAGGATGTAAAAATGGGCAGTGGATTTAGCAAGCTGGAGATTTTTGGCTATTTTGCAGAGAGGAGTTTCCATTGGACAATGAAATTGGGAGCTAGACTGCAGAGAATTTTAGAGAAAGCGAAGTAAAGGAGTTGGAGACACCAGTTGTAAATGGGCATATCCAGGTGTTAGCCAAGAAATGGAAGAAAGACATTGGAAAATATCTCTTGGGTTGAAGGAATCAAGTGACTGTGTTTTGAGTATTAGAGAGAAAGGGTTTGATTTGTGGCAGTAGGGAAGGAGTCATTAGTGTAGGAGAGAATGAAAAGTAGTGAAATAATGGGGATGCTGGAGAGGCAGCATGCTGAGGATGATGGCAAGCTGAAATGCAGTGATTTACACTTGGAAAGGAGTTTGCTGCAGCAAGCAAGGGGAGACCATTTCGTCAGATAGTGGTGTCATAAAGGAAAAAGGCCCTTGATTTATGGGAGATGTGGAGGATGAGATAGCCCTTTATAAGTATCCAATTTTTTCAGTGATAGAAGGCAAATTTCTCTGCTGAGGAGGTGAGTGGGGTCTGGACGGTGGGAGCAAGCAGTAAGGGAGGGTTGCGAAGAATGAAAAGAACTGGAAAAGCTGCTGTGCTGAATGGGATAGTGAGTCATTTATGAGGTCGTTTGGTCATTTCTGTTCCTTCTGACTCTTCATGTCCCTATTAGAGGTTTTCCTGGCAACTATAATGGAGTGGTTTGCCATTTCCTTTTCTGGCTGATTTTACAGATGAGGAAACTGAAGCCAGCAGGCCTAAGTGTCTTGCCCAGGGTCACACTGCTAGTATGTGTCTGAGACTAGATTTAAACTCAAGTCTTTCTGACCGGTACTCTGTCCCCTGCACCATCTAACTGCCCCAAGGGAGTCAGTTAGGGAGATGTCAAAAGAAAGCCTTGCCACAGTAAGGGCCTGCAGTCTGCCATACAAGCATGGAGATGGTTGAGAAGAAGTAACAGCTTGGGAATGTCACTCTTAGCCTATCCAGTGGAAAGAGAGTGTTTAGGAATGGAAAGACATCTAATTCAGTGGGATATATGGGAACGCAGGGAGTGAGGCTAGTAACACTGTGAGAAGCAGGGTAGGATTAGGGAAGGAAGCGTCAAAATCAAAAGAAGAATGACTACAATACAGGCACATCTCAGAGATATTGTGGGTTGTGTTCCAGAGCTCCACAATAAAGCAAATATTGCCACAAAATGAGTCACATAAATTTTTTGGTTTATCTGCATGAAAAGTTATGTTTGCAATAGACTGTTGTCTATTACATGCACAATACTCATGTCTAAATGAATGTGTATACTTTAATTTTGAAACATTTTATAGCTAATTAAACCTGTCTATCATTTGATCTTTCAGTGATCCTTAATTTTGTGGCTGTTGGTGCCTCTGGCCTGGTACTGATGGCTTTTGAGTGATGGGGCGGGGAGGAGGTAGGGTGAGATTGCTCAACGTTCGAAGTGGCTGTGGCAATTTCTTAAAATAAGGCAACAGTGAAGTTTGTCACATTCATTGACTCATATTTTCACTTGACATTTAAAGCCCCATTGTTAGATTGTTAATTTCAATATGGTTACTTCTCAGGGAATAGAAAGACATGAAAAGAGGGAGAAAACAAGTCACCATGCAACAATAAAATAACTTTTCTTAAAAACAAAACAAAAGAAAACTCAGTAGAGAAAAGCTGTGTAGTACCATGGACAGAGCATGGCCACTTGTAGGGTTGGAATTCTAGTGTCTCCTTCAGGAATGTTGGCCAGGTCCCTCAGCCATTCTGTGCTTACGGCCAGAGCTGTGAATGTACTGAGAATGGTGTGCTGGAGTCATAGCTGTTTGTGAGGATCTGATGTAATTGTGTGTAAAGCTCTTTGTAAATTAACATCCTGCAGGTGTGAGCTAATGCCATTTTCGATGATTGATTCTGTCCATTGAACTTTGAAGACTTTTCTCTTAGCCTGGGGAAATAGGATGTAGATGAGTTAGTTTACTTTCTCCCAATGGAGGGAATGGATTAGAATTATATATGTGTGTATGTGCATCTCTGTATATATGTTTTATTGTTTGTCTCTTGCAGAAGGAGAGATTAGACCTGAAATAAAAGACACTACTGCAAATCTAAGCATTTCTACGGAAGAAACTCACAAGCAAAGCTTCATGAGGGATGGTCCTTGTGACTTCACTGGGAGACAAATCTGTGCTGGACTTCAGAGAATCCACACAGGAGAGAAGCCTTATGATTGTCATCATTGTGGGAAAGATTTGAGTCAACAGTCATTTCTTATTAACCATCAAAAAATTCGTAATGTAGAGAAAACACATGAGTGTCAAGAATGTGGTAAAGCTTTTAGTGAACACTCATCTTTCATTATATGTCATAGTATTCACACTGGCAGGAAACCTTGTAAATTTAATCAATGTGGAAAGGCTTTCACAAAGAGCTATCTTGCTGTATGTCAGAGAAACCATACTGGGGAGAAACGTTATGCATGTGATCAATGTGGAAAGGCTTTCTCACAGACTGCCAATCTTACTGAACATCAGAAAATCCACACTGGAAAGAAACGTTTTGTGTGTAATCAATGTGAAAAGGCTTGTAAAAGTACCTCTGACTTTGGTGTACATCAGAGAATCCATACTGGAGAGAAACCTTATGAATGTAATCAATGTGGAAAGGCTTTTAGAAGTCCCTCTGACCTTGCTGTACATCAGAGAATCCATGCTGGAGAGAAACCTTATAAATGTAAACAGTGTAGAAAGGCTTTCCCACACAGGGCTAATCTTACTGCACATCAGAGAATCCACACTGGAGAGAAACCTTATGAATGTAATCAATGTGGAAAGGCTTTTAGAAGTCCCTCTGACCTTGCTGTACATCAGAGAATCCATGCTGGAGAGAAACCTTATAAATGTAAACAGTGTAGAAAGTCTTTCACACAGAGCTCAAATCTCGCTGTACATCAGAGAATCCACACTGGAGAGAAACCTTATGAATGTAATCAGTGTGGAAAGGCTTTCCGTTGCAGGAACAATCTTGCTGCACATCAGAGAATCCACAGTGGAGAGAAACCTTATGAATGTAATCAATGTGGAAAGGCTTTTAGAAGTCCCTCTGACCTTGCTGTACATCAGAGAATCCATGCTGGAGAGAAACCTTATGAATGTAAACAGTGTAGAAAGTCTTTCACACAGAGCTCAAATCTCGCTGTACATCAGAGAATCCACAGTGGAGAGAAACCTTATGAATGTAATCAATGTGGAAAGGCTTTTAGAAGTCCCTCTGACCTTGCTGTACATCAGAGAATCCATGCTGGAGAGAAACCTTATAAATGTAAACAGTGTAGAAAGTCTTTCACACAGAGCTCAAATCTCGCTGTACATCAGAGAATCCACACTGGAGAGAAACCTTATGAATGTAAACAGTGTAGAAAGGCTTTCCCACACAGGGCTAATCTTACTGCACATCAGAGAATCCACACTGGAGAGAAACCTTATGAATGTAATCAATGTGGAAAGGCTTTTAGAAGTACCTCTGCCCTTACTATACATCACAGAATCCACACTGGAGAGAAACCTTATGAATGTAAACAGTGTAAAAAGGCTTTCACACGGAAAGCCAGTCTTACTGCACATCAGAAAATCCACACTGGAAAGAAACCCTTTGCGTGCAATCAATGTGGAAAGGCTTTTAGAAGTACCTCTGCCCTTACTGTACATCACAGAATCCACACTGGAGAGAAACCTTTTGTGTGTAATCAATGTGGAAAGGCTTGTAGAAGTACCTCTGACCTTGGTGTACATCAGAGAATCCATACTGGAGAGAAACCTTATGAATGTAAACAGTGTAGAAAGGCTTTCACACGGAAGGCCAGTCTTACAGCACATCAGAGAATCCACACTGGACAGAAACCTTATGAATGTAATCAATGTGGAAAGGCTTTTAGAAGTTCCTCTGACCTTGCTGTACATCACAGAATCCATACTGGAGAGAAACCTTATGAATGTAAACAGTGTAGAAAGGCTTTCACACAGAAGTCCAGTCTTACTGCACATCAGAGAATCCACACTGGAGAGAAACCTTATGAATGTAAACAGTGTAGAAAGGCTTTCACACAGAGTTCCAGTCTAACTGTACATCAGAGAATCCACACTGGAGAGAAACCTTATGAATGTAATCAGTGTGGAAAGATTTTCAGATGTAATTCTGGTCTTGTTAAACATCAGAGAATCCACACTGGAGATGATTGTAATCAAAGTGAGCATATTCAAACATTGCTGTGAGCTTGCTGTACATCAGAGAATCCACACTGGGGAGAAATCTTAGGAAAGTCTGGAATGTGGTAAACCTTTTATTGCATGCTCTTCCCTGACTAAACATCAGAGAATCTTTACTAGAAGATAAATCTCATTAATATGATCAACATGGAAAATCATTCAGGCTAAAGGCATCTCTTATTTCTCACCAGAATTGACAGGAGATACAAATCCTATCCCTGTCATGAATGTGGAAAGGCATCCAAATGGAGTACAGCGCTCATTAGCATCACAGAATTCTTCTTGGGAACAAGCCCTATAGGGACTAAGGCAGAGACCATCTCTTCTTTTACATCATACTTCATCCTGTAGAGAACACTTAAGAAGGTGCTCAATGAGCTCCTGCTTTTCCCTGGAAGATTGAGATCACTAGACAACACAATTTTAGCTATTGACAGAAGCTTTATGAAAGCAATGATTGTGGGAAGGCTTTCACCTGGACCTCATCCACGCATCTCCATTTGAGAAATCTTGCTGCAGATAAAATTTATGGATGTAATTACTGAGAGAAGGCCTCTTCCTGCAGCACAGACCTCATTAGATATCACATATTTTATACTGTGTATGAAGCCCTGAAAATGGCTTGAATTTTTTTTCTGGAATCCTAAGTTTTCTTATGACTCCCCTAAAATATTCCATGGCATTCTTCCACCATCCCTCAGATGATTGGTACTCACTTTGTCTCGTGATGTTGGCTGGCACAGAAAGTCCCTCTGTAAATATTTTGGTATTTGTTGGACATTTATTTTTGTAATGATGTTTTAGTCTGCTGGGTTGCATAATGCATAGAGGGCTGTCTGTGAGTTCACAAGACCTCAGTTCAAATTCAGCCTCTGATGGTTACTGGCTATGTGTTCCTGGACAAGTTATGTCTTAACCTATTCCTGCATAAGATTCCCTGTCTGTAAAATGGGAATAGTTTCCACCTGCCAGGGTCAATGAGAGGATCAGTATTCTATGTAGAGTGAACTACTTGTGAGCTCACTATTATTATTTTCCCCTGGGATCGTGAGTCTCATTGCAATGCTAAAAGATATGGATAGGTTAGTGACTTTTCTTTTATTCCAATTAACCTTCAGAAGAGTGTAGGTTAGTGCAATATGTTGAAATGTATAGGGAGAAGGGTTTAGAGTTGGGAAGTTTTGGCTACAAATCTTGTGTCAGATGCTCTCTCAGTGTAATTCTAAGTGAGAAATAACCTTTCTGTGCCTCCATTTACTCATCTCTAAAAAGGGGATGTTGTATCAGATTGGACAATATGACAGAAAAGGGAAATGAAGATGTGAGGAAATTGGGACATTAATACATTGGAGTTGTAAACTGATCCAACCATTCTGCAGAATGCTTTGGAACTATGCCACATTAAACTGTGCATACCCTTTGATCTAACAATCTCACCACTAGGTCTGTATCCCAAAGAGATCATAAAAAAGGGGAAAGAACCCACATACAGAAAAAATGTTTATAGCAGCTCTTTTTGTGGTGGTAAAAACCTGGAAATTGGGGGAATGCCCATCAGTTGGGGAATGGCTGAACAAGTTGTGGCACATGAGTGTAATGGAATACTATTGTGCTATAAGAAAAGGTGAACAGGTGGATTTCAGAAAAACCTGGAGACTTACAGGAACAGATACAAAGTGATGTGAGCAGAACCAAGAGAATATTGTATGCAGTAACAGTGATGCTGTGTGATGACCAACCATGATAGACTTAGCTCTTCTCAGCAATACAATGATCCAAGAGAATTCTAAAAGACTCATAATGGAAAATGCTATCCAAATCCAGAGAAAGAAGTATAAATTTTGTATGTAGGTGGAAGCATACTCTTTTCACTTTTTAAAAATGGCTTTTCCCTTTTGTTCCATTTCTTCTTTCACAACATGACTAATGTGGAAATATGTGTACATGATTACATGTGTATAGCCTCTATCAAATTGGTTGCCATCATGGAGAGAGGGGATGGGAGGGAGGAAAAAAAATCTGAAGCTCCAAATATTATAAAAATGAATGTAGACAACTAAAAATAAAAGAAATAGGGAGGGAGCCAGGAAGGGAAGCAGATAGTTCAGAACTTCAAATATACAACCAAAATAAATGTAAAAAGAGGAATTTGGACTCAGTGCTTTCTATGGTCCTTTCCAACTCAAAATTGGAGTCTTCATCAAAAGTACATTCATATGTCCCTTTCCAAAAGTCCTCTGGTATTTCAGGAAGGAGGCCTAGGAGGACCAGGTTGGTAGTCACTGAAACTGTCCTGTGCTACTTAAAAAAATAAGAGACCTTGTACTAATTTGATGTGTAATACACTAAAGAAAATGAACATACTAACTCTGTGTTCAACAAATCCCAAGAGCTCTCCTGCCAGAAATGAATTTACTAATCACTACAGAATGCTGGGAAACTGGCAAGCAGTCTGGCCAAAACTAGGTATTGACCACCATCTCATCGGGTAGGCTAGGATTAGCTCCAAATGGGTACATTCCTTGAGCTATGAACGGTTACCTGAAACAAATCAGAGAAACCATAATGAAGATTCATTTTGTAATTTTTGGAGGGGGGAAAATATGTATCCCCTGAGAAGTGAAGAGAAGAGTATACAGAATAAAATGGAACTTTTACATCATGAAGAAACCAATGTATCTAAAATGTGAAAGCAAAGTAATTAAATGGGGGAAATCAATTACAGCAAGTTTCTCCAATAAGGTCTCATTTCCAAGTATTTAAATACTGGATCCAGATATAGAAAAATGAGCCATTGCCCAGTTGATCTCTGCTGAGAAGGTATGGATAGTTTTCCAAGGAAGAAACTCAAGTTTTCAATGACCATATTCAATAAAATGGCCCAGGGCCAGAATGCAGATCAAGGCATAATATTTCCTTTTTCTTTCTTTCTCATGGTTTCCCTCTTTCCTTCTGATTCTTTCACGATGTGACTAATGTGGAAATATGTTTAATGTGATTGTACATGTATAGCCTATATCAGATTGCTTGCTATCTTTGGGAGGGGTGAGAGGAGGGAGGGTAGGAGAAAATAATCAGGACTCAAAGTCTCACAAAAGTGAATGTGGACAACTATCTACATATCATTGGAAAACGTAAAATACTATAAAGTTGGTGAAAAAATGATCCACATCAGTAATAATTAGACAGATTTTCAGGTCAGTAAAGGTGATAAGAAAATGACAATCCCTAATAATACAGGGAATCACAAACGTTTATTGAGGAACAATATTCCTGTGTTGTCCATATGAAAGGAAAAATGTGTCTCATGCTACATTGTGAGTCCTTCATCTCTCTCAGGACATGGCTAACATAGTCCATCTTTTGTCCTCTGCAGACATGGTTGGTCATTGCATTGATCCAGTTCTTAAGTCTTTCAGACTTATTTTTCATTGCTTTATTGTTTTTATTTATAAGGTGTTCTGGTTCTGCTCACTTCTCTTTATAGTAGTTGATACAAGCTTTCCCAGGTTCTTTTCCGACCCTCACCATCATCATTTCTTACAGCATACTTTCTTTCATCTCATTCATGGAAATGACAACTTTTGGGAGGAATTTATTTCCCTTGAGTACTTATTAGCTTCAAAGTCTGGGCAAGGGGGCAGCTGGGTGGTGCAGTGAGTAGAGCACTGGCCCAGGAGTCCGGAGGACCTGAGTTCAAATCTGGCCTCACCTCTGTCAACATTAGACCCTTGACACACTTACTGACTGTGACCTTGGGCAAGTCACTTAACGCCAATTGCCCTGCCTTCCACTCTAAAAAAATAAAAATAAAGTAATAAAAAAAAAGGTCTGGGGCAGAGTCAAGATGGTGCTGTGAAAGTAGGGAACTACTAGAGCTCTCTCACAAATTCTGTCGCATATGTCTAAAACAGTGAATCTGAGCAGATCTGAGAGTTAGAAGCTACTAGTAGACTGAGTGGAGCCAGGCATACAGAATGGGCACCAGACCACAACGACGGAACAGCAGAGGAACACAGCCAGTGCACCAGCATGGGAGAGGTCTGGGTGACCTCTGGGCTCACAAAACACCAGAGCCGCAGCAGGCCCCAAGGTAGAAGTACCAGCTAAGGCAGTGAGTGACCCCCAGGGCCCTCATCCCAGGTGGGGCTACATGAGACACCAGTTCAGAGCCTGTGGCTGTGGGAGCAGCTACCCGTGAGTCCTCCAGCCGTCTTGTGGAAAAAATATTCACTGAAGAAAACATCTTTAAAAAGTAAAATTGGTGAAATGGTTAAGGAGGTTCAGAATATAAATGGAGAAAATGTCTCATTGAAAAGTAAAATTAACCAAATGGAATAGAAAGTAGAGAAACTAGGCGGAGCCAAGATGGCGGCTGAAAAGCAGGGACCAGTGTGAGCACCCTGCCGAGTCCCTCCAAAAACCTATAAAAAAGGGCTCTGAACCAATTCCAGAACTGCAGAACCCACAAAAGAGCAGAGGGAAGCAGGGCTCCAGCCCAGGACAGCCTGGATGGTCTCTGGGTGAGGTCTATCCTGCACAAAGCTTGGAGCAGAGCCCAGCATGAGCGGTGCGGACCAACCAGACCATGAGCCGGGTGGAGGTTGCCCTAGTGCCCTGAAACAGTGAGCTGCAGCAATTACCAGACTTCTCAACCCACAAACACCAAAGACAGCCAAGAAGGTTAGTGGGAAAAGCTTCGGGAGTGGAAGGAGTTCGTGGTTTGGCCACCACCCCTAGGGCAACAGAGGTGGGGCAGCTACAGCTGCAGTTGCTTCCAGCCTCAGGCCCACCTGGTGGGAGGAATTAAGTGGTGGATCAGAGCAGGACTGCACAGCCTGCTGAAGATCTAAGCCCAGTCCAGGTTAGGGGTTCTGGGGAAGGAGGAGTGCTGGTGTGGCAGAGCTGTCCCATCCCCCCTGTATTAGGAGGGCAGAGTTTATAATTTCAAAGAGGATCATATATATGTCTGAAAGGTTCGGAACCACTGGATATAAGAAACTCTCAAAGTAGGAGGCAGAAGACTCAAAGCATATATTTAGGCTCCACAGTAACCAACCCATGAACCAGCATCCCCATTTTGATATATTGATCAAAAGCTTCCAGGCCCAATAAGTACGCCTCACAAGAGTAACCAGGAGGCCACAGAGAAGCATGATGGTATAAAGCAAAATCATATACATGCTTCCCCTCTATGGGAAAAAGATTACCCACTGGCCTCAAGTCCTTGTTTAGCTTCCTCCCGTAGGTCAACTCTGCTACCGGCAGCTCTTACCTCAGCTTCGGCTGTGGCTGTAGCTGTAGCAACCTCTGGCTCCAACGGAAGCTGTTTTTAACCATCCGGCTTCTGCAGGGATGTAAGGTACGATGAGGAAAGCACAGGTTCTTTCAATCTGCTTAAGCAAGGTGAAGGGGTTGACTGGGAAAGCACAGGTTCTTTCGATCAGCTTAAGCAAGGCAAGCAAGGTGAAGGGGCCGACAAGCTTACTCCAATCCAACATACAAACAGCATTCAGTTCAGGGGAAAAAGCCAAACTAGTCAAGGGCACTTGTTGACTAAGTGCTAAGGAGCCCATTTTTGGTTACCAACACACTCCACCCCTTGTTCTAGGATACATAATCTAATCAGCCATGTATCCTAGAACATACATTGTGATCTAATTGCAAAGGAAACTAAAACATATCATTCATAATAAAGCAAAACATATCGTTCAGTGACATTCCCAAATATTGGTTTATGATTCAAATGTGATCCACCCCTAGGTCCCAGCAAGATAATCTCTTCAATCAGTCATCCCCAAAATAACTATTAAGAATTCAAATGTCCACCCCTAGATCCTTGTATCCATTGCATAGGATCAATAATATCATAACAATAAAACAACATAACAAGGATAACACAAAATAAGTACATAGAACACTATCATCATTCCCATCCCCCTTGAACGATTGGGGCTCAAAATCTTGGGGTAAGGGGTGAAGGTCTCATTTTCCGTAGCTTCTTCTTGCTGAAATTGGATGTAGAGGTGTCCCTGCCCCAAAAAGTCCCATTGCAGAGGTCAGTTCTTTAACGAGCTGGCAGGAATTCCAAGAATGCTACGTGCTTAGGCAGTCACCGGAAAGTGCAGGGTGCTTAAGCCTAAAGGAGACAGAACTAGCAACAAGGTTAGCCAAAACAAAGAACAAAAAGAGCAGGCAAGTATGGGCTATTATCCTTCAAATAAAATCATCTCTAGTTTGGTTGAGATTTCAGTTATGCAAAGATCCAATATCAGAGCCAAACTCAGGGAAATGTTTCTTTTCAAAAGGAACATAATGAGGAAGCCAAGAGGATCCCACCCTAGATGGATACTAAGATTGTCCTCTCAGCCTTTCCCCAGATGTACAAGGAAACACAATGGGAAAACTAAACTAAGAGGATCCCATCCTAGACAGAGACTAGGATTGTCCTCCCAGCCTTTCCCCAGATGTACAAGTTTTCATCCGTTAATCACACAAGGTCACCTTACCTCTGAGTGGCTTGTGGGTTTGCAGGAGCAGTTCTTGTTTCCCTATTTCTTCTGTTATTGGGTCCTTTATCTCGGTACATTCTGTACAATTCATTGGTTGGAATTCCATCTATCATTTCAAAACCTACCCCTGCTCTCAATAGAGCAGTAAACATTTCTTTTCTTGTCATTCTATTTTGGCGACAAGTTTGCTGGTTATTCACCCTTCACTCTCCAGGAGATCTATCGCTTCCCCAGTCTCCTAAGTCATGTAACTGTAAAATCTTATTTATCACTGTTGTAAGACGGCTCCCTACTTCCCCAAGTAACAAATTCAAAATTAGATGTTTGTAAGCAGGGGGAGCTGTCCTAATTATTAAATTCCTATGAAGCAGTCCCATTGGATCATTGTAATATTTGTCTGCAGTTCCTATCATGATAGCAGTCTTCTTTACCTCCTCCTTTAGTCTCATGATACAATCTCCAAGTGAATACCAGGGTCTGTGCTCAGTGGGCCACATAGAATCAGTAGCATATCTCTTATTGCATCCCACAACGGCTAACGCCAACGCAGTAGTCCTGCCATCACCATCTCCTTGCTGATATTAATGGTCATCTAAATTATCTAAATCACTAATAATTAGGGAAATGTAAATGAAAAACAAATGAGGTTCCATCTCACTTCCATGAGATAGGGTAAGATGGGAGAAAAGGCAAATACCAAATGCTGGAAGAGGGGATGTGGGAAAGTAGCTACAGTAATGCCCTGTTGGTGGAGTTGTAAACTAGTCCAACCAACCTGGAGCAAAATTTGGATGTTTGCCCAAAGGGCTATGTAACTTTGCATGCCCTTTGACCCAGCAATGGCGTTACTTGGTCTTTTCTCAGTGGAGATAACAGGAAAAGGAAAAACTCTAAACAATCAAAAATGTTTGTAGCAGCTGTTCTTGTGGTGACAGAGAATTGGAAATGGAGGAGATACCAATCAAGTGGGGAATGGCTGAATAAGTTATGGTGTAAGAATGTGATGGTGTATCATTATACTGTAAGAAATGATGAAGGGGATGTTTACAAAACATCTGGGAGGACCTGTGTGAACTGATGAAAGCCTCCTTCCCTGGAGATGGCATGTCTCTGCCTTCTAGCTCACTCTGCCTTCCTTTGGAGCTGAGATATCTCTGCCTTCTGGAAGCCAGCTCTGTTGGGGCAGGCCCCAGGAAGGGTGGACCCTGGGCCACACACAGTTCCTGGCTTCTGCTCACTGCCCTTTCCACTGACCTGTCCCCTGACTCTGCCCTTCTGCCTTCAGCTGTGAGATGTCTTGGTTACTCAGTGAAGTTCATCACTTTAGAATTGGACGCTCTTTTTCGGCAGCTTTTTCCCCAGGGTCCTCAGATTTTGTGGTCTTGGCCAAGGAGAAGGTCCCAAGGCCCTTACCTGGTAAGTTCCCAAAGCACTTCAGAGAGAATACCGAACTTAGTACTGACTCATTGCCCTATTGTTCCCTGTTGGTCAGTCAGTGTTGGGGGAGGCATCAGCCAGACTGCTGCTTTTGCTGCTCATCCCCCAGCCAGCCCCACCTCACCATACCTGTTTGCACCTGGTGGCCCTCATCTACTGGCCATTCCCTTGCTGACCTAAAGGGTGATCAACACCTCAGTGTGTTGCTATCTTGACATAGGACGATAGACTCCTTTTAATTCTTGAGTTTTGCCTCCTTAATCAGGATGAAAACATGAATGAAGAAATAACCAGGCCTTTTTGTACTTTTCTCAAAAAGTAAATTATGATTATTCATTTTCAAGCCAAATATGTCTAATTTTTTAACATTGTAACTGCACCATTACAACTTAATTCACATAATTCCTCAGCATTCTGATCAAAAGAAAAATTCATTTTCTAAGGTTAGAATTGCATATACCTCTAGAAATCAATTTTTCAAATTGAGAGCATAACTTAGAATATGATTGTATGATGGCTTCCCCAATGTCCCTAAATGAGAAAAATCTGAAGCATAAGAAGAACATAAAAATGTTACAGTCTTAATACATGAAATAAAATTCCAGTCAAACAGCATCAGTTCAGTTGATTGTGTTAGAATTGTCTCAGGTATAAAACCTACTTTCTCCATGTATTCCTCTGACACTGTGGGCTGATCACATTCAGGGAGGAAAAGAGGGTAATTCTGACTCAGTTGCATTTAATTCTATTCTTTCAGCTCCTAAATGTGAATGTTAAGTGTTGTTTGCATTAATGGTGGATCTGCCCTTAGAGGGTCAAACATCCCGATTACCCTCCCGCGGTCTGCCGGTAAATGAGCTCCATTCTAATTGAAATTAGAGAAATGTGCCAGCCAGCCTGACTGCATTTGGTGAACAACCTCCATTCTGAAACTAAGCCCGGTTTTGCTGTGAATCACTCGCTCTCTTGGAAATCTCCAGGTTGCCTCTTCCTTGATCTCCACCTCCCACCTCCTAACATCCGGAATCAGGTGATAGAGATGGGGAGGAGATGCTCTCAGAGCTGGCCAGTCTGGTGGGTGGTGGCCCTGGAGGAATAGGAGCCCTGGGGTGGAGTTTGGAGCCGTGGGCGGGATCTAGGGCAGGAGAGGGCTCATCCCAGTGGCCAAGGGATTCCATGTGACGGAGGGCTGGGCTTGGGAGGAGAGGCAGGCAGGGTCCTGAGCTCCTGGCCGTGCCTGTGATTGGAGGAAAGGGCCCGTCCTGGGGGCCTCCGAGGCTGGGCAGAAGGTGGGAGGGCCTTCCCAGAGGGGGCTGGCTGAAAACAGGAACTTGTTCTGAGATTTGGCTGCCTTCTTCCCTTACAGCTAACTGAATGATCTCTGCCTTCCCCGGAGCCAAGATCTCTCTGCCTTCCTCCCTCAGACCAAGATTTTTCTACCTTCCTCCCTCGGAATCGAGATCTCTCGGCCTTCCTCCCTCGGAACCGAGATCTCTCTGCCTTCCTCCCTCGGAACCGAGATTTCTCTGCCTTCCTCCCTCACAGCTGAGATCTCTCTGCCTTCTCTTGGACCTGAGATCTCTTTGCCTTCTGGACGCCAACTCTGTGGGTGCAGATCCCAGGTAGGTGTGAGTCAGCCCCTTACAGATGTGCTGGTTCCTACTGCCTGTTCCTACCTTGGGATCTCTTTCTCTTCCTCTGACCTTGTGGTAAGTGCCCTCCAGGTCGGCCTGGAGTGATCCTCTCTCCCAGGCCTGGCTACTGGACAAGCTCGCAACCCTAACTCTTTCTAGACTCCCGATCACTTCCCAAATATCCGGGGTGACCCTCCCCAGACATACCATTGGGTCACCTTTTCCCCAAATGCAGACTTTACACCCTAGGGACCAAGGAATCTTCCCACCAGGACCCAGGTGTCCTGTCTCCCTGCCCCCAACCTTTTGTTAGAGATTGAGTTGTTCTTCCTTCATGCCAAGGCCCCTGTCCTCACAATCCCCACATAAGGAACCAAAAGTTCTGCCTGCCCTGAGGACCTCACTTTGGATGTAGGAACCCAGGCCCTCCTTACCTGCACCCTTAGCTAGCTTCTGTGGTGGTTCCTTATCAGATCCCAGGCACTGGCTCCCTGTGCGTAGTCTCCCTTGAGAGATTCCAGGCCTAAGCTCTACCAGAGGGTCCCAGGAGTCCTCCCCGGCTCCTGGTTAGTACTCTTGCTTTCCCAAGCTTAGTGGCCTCCTGGAGTCCTGTCTCTCCAGTGTCCCTGACCTCCTTGCCATGACCTGGGTTAAAATGTGTCCCTCCTAGACCCTACCTGGGCTCCCCTTCCCCAGGCCCCCTCTTCTTTCAGAGCCCTCAGAACCCTGGCCAGGGGGCTGAATCCCAAACTATATTTAGTCTCCCTACCTCGGGCTTCCAATGGTCATTTCCTGGTGGCTCCATACCGGAGCTGTCCCCACCCCCAACCTTCCTAAGCTTCCCTCCTCCCTAGATCAAGCAGTCAGTTTGTTGTCTAGATAATGTGTCAGTGTGTTAGCTGGGGAGAGGGGAGGCAGGGAGGGCAGAGAACCAACTGGAGGCAGATCTCTGATTCAGGAGCCATTGAGGCTCTGACTGGTGTCATCCCACCTGGGATCCCAAGCCCCTTCTGTCTCTTGGTTCTCTGAAGGAGGATGGGATCATCTTCTTCAATTCCTACCAAACTTGTAGGTTGAGTCTCTGCCCTAAGGGTTAGGGTTAGCGCTCTGCCTGACCCTCTGTAAATCCCATTAGGCCAACCTCCTGCCCTGGGATTCTTCAGCCTCCCCAGCTCAGCCTGCAGAGGACCAAGGCCTGGCCCAAGCAGGGAGCCTGGAGCCAGAGGGAATGGCCCCTGGGAGCTGCAGACCCCCAGCCCAGGTGAGTGCACTCTATCCTCAGACTTGACCAACATCAGCCAAAGATGCCATTTCCAGAGACCCAGAGGATTTTCTGTGAGGCTAGTAATACCTCACCTATGCATTGTTTCTTTACAAAAACAGGCAAGAAATTTGAAATAGTGGTAACAACACTGCCCTGATTTCTCCTTCTGTGTTTTGAACTGTTTCAACGTACCAACTACCCTCCACCCCTTACCCCAATTGCTACCCTCCCCTGTCCTTTTTTTAAAGTTTTCCCTCAAGATCCTTGAGTCACAAGGATGACCACTTCACTCATTCCTCTCTGTCCTGTAGGGTCTTGTCTTTGATCCCTTTATCTTTGCCTAGCATCCCTCCCCCACATCCACAGAACTGCTCCCCCCTCCCCCTTGCTTCTTTGGCCAAGCTCTCCCTGCCCAACCTTGGAAATAGGATGCTCTGCTTGTTCTCGAGGGTCCAAGCTACACAAATAGTTTATTTGTCTCTTGTGCTGTCTTGTAGCTGGTTTGACTCTCAAGGGCACACTCAGAGAGCGGTGAGGGCTAAAAGAAGTAAATGCTGTGAGCACATGGGTGTGTGTGTGTGTGTGTGTGTGTGTGGTGGTGGTAGTGGTGGTGGTGGTGGTGGTGGTAGGGGTGGGGTGGGGGACTGGCCTCCTGCATACTCTCATCCAGTGTTTCCGGAAAATAAGGCAACCGAAGAAAACAGGCTAAGTTGGCTTCTGGGTCACACTCACAGGTTCACAGACCTTAGCAGAGCTGTTTGGACCAGGTCAAAGAAAAGAGCACCTTCTTTAGCTGTTAATGTATTAGCATTTGTGAAGGGCCTTCCCTTGTTAGAGAGGATATAGGGAAAGGGCTGAGTTTGGGGAACCATTCAAAGTTCTGGGAGTTTTCTCTTCCAATGGGGGAAAGGGGGTTACTGATGGAGACACTCAGCTCTTCTCAGAGAGGCATCAGGCTCAAAGGGAAAGACGCAATGGAGGGACATACCTTCTCCCCAAATCTACTTTGCACCATCTTCACAAAAACCCTATATGGGAGGTGTTCTTATTATCTCTATTTCACAATTCAGGAAACTGAGGCAAATAGGTTCAATGACTTACCAGGGTCACATAGCTAGTAAGTGTCTGCATCCCAATTTCAACTCAGAGCTTCATGATCTTCTACCATTTCCTAGCTCCCCCAACATTGCCTCAGTGTGCCCACCTTCCCACAACCCCTCCAACATTGCAGCCAATTTTTGTCACTATGATGAGTTTTGCAGAGTATGAGATGAAGCCTCATTGTTGTTTTGGTTTTCCAATTCTCTTATTAGTGGCTTGGAGCATTTTTTCCTGTGGTTGGGAATACTTGGCAGTTCTTCTTTTGACAATTCTTTGTTCATATCCTTTGACCATTTATCTATTGCGGAATGGCTATTTGTTGATTTTGAGTTGTTTCAGTCGTGTCTCACTCTTTGTGACACACTTTGGGGTTTTCTTGGCAAAGATACTGGAGTGGTTTGCCATTTCCTTCCCCAGATCATTTTACAGATAAGGAACTGAGACAGACAGGCTAAAGTGACTTGCTCAGGGTCTCCCAGCTAGTACTAGTCTGAGGCTAAATTTGAACTCAAGATTCCAGGCCTGGCTCTCTAGATAACTTAGCTGCCATTGGCTATTAGTCTTTTTTAAAATAATATTTAATTTTTGTCCAATTTCATATAAAAACTTTTTCATCCCTAAATTTTGAGTTCCTACTTCTTCACCTGCCTCCTTCCTCTGACCCCTTTTGCATGCAATGAGTAATCAGAAACAGGTTATTCATATGAAATCATGTAAAGCATTCTATATTTGTCATTTTGTAAAAGAAACCTTGAACCAAGAGAAAGAAAGAAAGTGAAAAATGGTATCCTTTAGATCTGTATTCAGACTCAATTAGTTCTTTCTATGGAGGGGGACAGCATGTTTCATCATGAGTCCTTTGCGGTTGTCTCAGATGAAGGTATCACTGAGAATAGCTAAGGTAGTCAGTGTTGTTCATTGTATAATATTGCTGTTTCTTTGTACAATGTTCTCTTGGTTCTGTTCACTTTACTCTGCAGCAATTCTTGTAAGTCTTTCTAGGTGATTCTGAAATTGTCCTGCTTGTCATTTCTTATGGCACAGTAGTATTCCATTGCAATCATATACCGCACCTTGTAAAGGCATTCCCCAATTAATGAGCATTCCCTCAATTTCCAATTCTTTGCCACCACAAAAAGAACTATTATAAATACCCTTTGTGTGGGACAACAGACCACCGGCTCAAATAAAAAAAAACAGAGGTGTCTTGGTTTTCTCAAGGTAGAAACAAAACAGAAGCTTTATTTGATCAAGTCTCCCGAGAATTGGGCATCTCCCACTACCAGGGTGGAGATGGTAGTGAAGAGAGGCAAGGGGGAGAAGGCAAGCAAGGGGATATATAACCTTGTACAAACAATTCTAAGAAATCCCACCCCCAGAGGCTGGACCCCTGTCCCTATTTGCTGGGACAGGTGGCCTCACAATCTATCCCAGAATAAGTTTACCCAATACTAGCATAGAAACTACAGAATTACCTTATAGGGGAATTTCAGTGTTAAGATGACAGCATGTGAGTAGGCTAGGGGAGGGGGAGAGGGGGAGACCACCTGATTTCCCCGAAATCATATGATTTACAGGAAAACGAAACTTAGGCCTAGTGAGGTCTACATCCTAACTAAATTTGTACTATTTGAGTATTACCGTGCCTGATTTATTCATAGGAAAGCTTTCACAATCTTGTATCCCACACAAATCCCCCCTTTTATCCCATAGTTGAAAGCTTCCCACGCCAATTCGTATACACTGCTTCAACTGCACGATCCAACTCGTTGGTCTGCTCTGGTGGGTCCTCCTGCTCAACTGGTTCCCATTCCCCCCCTTTAAGGATCATCAGTCTGATAGATCCACTGGCTGTACCTTCTAACTTAATCATCTTTGATAGAGTCCTTATTATCATGCTGGTAATCAATTGCAGCATACACGGGAGGCAAATTGGAAGGAGCACAGCTCCACTTATAGCTATTAGCAATCTTATGGATCAAGTAGGGGTTCAGGGTTCATGCATTCAGTCAGTGGGAGGCTTACACCCCAGATGTATTTTTAATGGGTCCCTGGGACGAGGGTTCAACAGTCCATTCGCCGGGCAGCTTAGTAGATGTCTTCACTTGGGAGTGATGGGTCCAGCCTCGCTCTGTGGTCCACACTGCGGTGTCCGATGTCAACAGGACTTGGAAAGGCCCCTCCCGGGTCAGGGCAAGCTTTTCCTCCTTCCACGTCCGGATCAGGATCCAGTCTCCTGGTTGGTACTTATGCACCGGAAAGCCTAAAGGTGGGGTCTGAGCGATCAACCCCTTAGTCTGTAAAATAAGGAGGTGTTTTGCCAAGGCAGATACATATTCCCTTAAAAAACCTATCTTCCTGTTCATATATAGGATCCCAAGTTTCTCCTCTTCCTCGATAAGGGTGACCAAATAGGAGTTCACAAGGAGACAACCCCACGTCCCTTCAAGGTTTAGTACATATTCTGAGTAGGGCCAGGGGGAGACACTTAGTCCAAGGTAACTGCGTTTCTAACATCAACTTCATAAGCTGTCTCTTGGTCTCCCGATTCATCCTTTCTACCTTGCCTGATGAGGGAGGATGCCAAGGAGTATGAAACTCCCATGTAATATCCAAGGCTTGCATAAGGAGCTGCAGGATCTTACCTGCAAAATGAGTCCCCTGGTCCGAGTCAATTCGTTCCACCATTCCATACCATGGGATTATTTGTTCCAACAAAATCTTACATACCATAGGGGCAGTAGCCCGGGGCAAGGGAAAAGCCTCCACCCAAGATGTCAGATGGTCCACTACGACCAGCAGGTATTTGAGACGGTCTATGGGGGGCAGCTCAGTAAAGTCCACCTGTATGCTCTGAAACGGCCGAAGACCTGGTGGCCTTCCACCGATCGGGGTTTGGCGCAAAGCAGTCCTGTTTGTCCTTCGACAAACAAGGCAGCCCTGTACCAATTGTCTTGCTAGGGTGTAAAGGCCGGTTGACACATACTGCGTGAGAACAGCATCACACAGGCTCTGGACATCCCAGTGACCACCCTGGTGTAAATGTTGAAGGACCTGCCTCATACCTGATTCGGTCAGTACCTCTCTTCCATCTGGGAGATACCATCAGCCTTCCTGCTCCTCGGCCCCTAAAGATGACACCTTCTTGTGTTCTTCTGTAGTAAAGGTTGGGGAAGGAAGACTCGGAGGAAAAGAGGGAATTAGTACCAGCAAATGGTCGGGTAGTTCAGATTCTATAGCTCCTATTTTCTGTGCTTCCTCATCTGCAAGGCGGTTACCCCTAACCTCGAAGGACTGCCCAGATTGATGACCATTCACATGGATTATTGATATATTTCCTGGTAATAATACTAATTCTAACACCTGAGAGACCAAGGCAACGTGGGCTAGGTCTTTTCCTCTACTATTTCTCATCCCCCTTTCCTCCCATATTTTCCCAAAGACATGAACCACACCCCAAGCATATTTAGAATCAGTATAGATATTCCCTGCTCGCTGGTTAAGGATGGTTCGGACCTGATGTGGGACACTCACAATGAGGCTCCCACCAGCATGGCAGTGGCTGCAACAGATTGAATACAGGTGGGCCACCCCTGCACAACGGGATCCAAAATCTTTGAGAGGAAGGCTACCGGCTTTCTCTGTCCCCCTCTTGTTTGGGCAAGGACTCCCAATGCCACCCCCTTGTCAAGTTACCATTTCTAATAATGATACCCTGATCATCTTTACAAGTTCAAAATTGAAACCTTGGCCAATTGCCATGTTGAAGAAATTCACATCAGGACCCAAATTCCCATACCTTACATGACTCGTCATTAATTTCCCCAAAATTTTAAGCATGCATGATATTAATCAAATAACAAAATAACATTCTCACATTGCTTAGGGAACATTTACAAAGGGAGTTCTAAGTGGCTCGTATGCATTTCTACTCTTCTTCATAAAGCTTTACTAAGTTGGTGCAAAAGTCCATATGTAACACTAATTCCAAAGCATCATAACAAACAAAGTTTCTAGTTAGCAGAATTCCTAAATATTACAAAGTTTCTTAGTCAAAAAGGTGTTGTAATAGAATCTCACATTGATAGCAGTAAGAGTGTGATCGTAGGAAAGTAATACTGCTCTTAGATTCCTTTTAGACAAAGGGAACATCTTAAAGTGAGCCTTAAGCAGTTTGTTTAAATTTCTGTACCTGCCCTAGTTCTAAATAAAATAATATTAGATTGCCCAGTAAGATAACACAAAAAGAGCTCATATCTTTTACTGACTACTTGCTCTGATCACAGAAATTTGCTGTAGAAGGAAAAAAGGCAGGGACATGTGATATGTCAAATATGACAGGATAAAACATCCTTGGCTCTGTTTATAATCCAGATATAGTTTTGATTCTTCAATTATGTAGCATCTCTGCCACCACATTGCTACACTCAGAAATAGGTGGGAAACTTCCTTTGCAAAGGAACACAGGGGGAAACTGAGGCCAGGAGGATCCCATCCTAGACTGAGGCTACGATTGTCCCCTCAGCTTTTGTCCCAAATGCAGATCTCCACCATTAACAGTATGGATCACATTCTTTCTGAGTAGCTTGTGGCATTTCTATCAGATGCTGATGTAATGTAGACAACTATCCCAGATTCAAACTCAAAACAAAAGTAGTTATAGTCCCAAGTACCTTTTAACCTTAAACAGCAAGTCCCAGCAGTCACAGCTTAAAGTCAGATACAGAGCTGCAATAAGCAGTAAAGATTTACCAGGACTCACATACATAAGGGATTTAATTAAACATTCTCGTTCTCCACTTTAAACTTGTCCTGTTGTAAAAGCCAAATATTAGAATCCTTTCTATCTATAGTACATAAACTTTTAATTTCTCAGCAAGCTAAGTTCAGTGTTTAGGACCTACAAAACTCAAAGAAGTTCTTTGTCTGGGGCTGATGACCTTGCCCATGCAGATAGTTTTCCAGGTGCCTTGGCAATTTTACAAAATAAGGAGAAGTAACATGGACCCCAAGAAGGGGTAAATAGAAAAACCTTGGGTCTGTTTGCTATCTTTTGCTGTTTCTCTGAGCACACTTATTCAAGGTTGAGGCTTTCTAAAAATCATACAAAGGATTTTACAAACCCCCCCTTTTTTTTAATCTCTCCTTCTCAGAAACAGCTCATAATTTATCCTGATATTAATTCTTAAGTGCTAAACAATTCCCAAATTTTGATCACCAAACCTTTTCCACATAATTTAGAAGAAAACCAAAACTAAACGTACTCTGGTAAATACTATCTCTAAGCAATAACATCAACAGCTTAATTAATGATCTCACAAATTTCCCAAATGATAGCAAAACAATTAAAGACAAAATCTGGTAATTGAAGATTTCTTAAATTACAATTCTTAACCTAATAACATTTAGATTGTAAAAGAAATTGCTTCTCTAACAACACAGATGATACAGCTGCTTACCAAGTTATGCAATAAGAAGAATTTTAGACATGTAACAATATCATAAACAATTATCATCTATTTAAACTTGAAAACCAAAACCAATTAATTTCCATTGTGGTGGCTTTACCTCAGTCAGATATGGCCCCGAACTGCCTGATACAGAGAATCATTCATCTCATCACCAAAACTTCACAGTGAAGAAAATCCACATAAGGTTAATAAATATGAAGCAATTATTCTTAACTTAAAACAGTGTACATTCAAATAGCATTTATTCTACGCCAAGCACTGTGCCAAGCACCTTTACAATCATGCGATCTTTGTAATATCCCTGGGAATGGACTCCACCACCATCCTCTTACTGAACAGTAAACTACAGTAAATAGAATTTTCCTGGGGCTATATATTTAATAAATTTCTCAATGCCAAATAACAATATGCACTTTTCTAGAAAATTATTCAAATATGCATTTCTAAGTTCCATTCACATTACAAATAGTTTGCAATCACCTATTATAATTAGATCAGGGTAAAATGTGCTGGGCCAGTATTTTAACTACTTCTTTTTGCCCCAGGTAAAAAGGAAGCCTAAGAAATTTGAAGCGTTGTCAACAAGGTATAGTCAGCCTCCCTTCCAGGCCGAGGGGTTGATGATTAATTGAACAGCAACAATAATAACTCACAACAATCAATATCTTTACCCTAATTAATATCCATATAAGATTTAATAGAACCCACCCACAATCTAGCCCAAAGGATGGATGGACATAATTTCTTTTATCTCTTCAGAACTGTCTTGGTCTTTAACATTAAAACAGTAATCCCAAATAACCTAGTTAACAATCTTACAGGTAAGTGCTGGCTGAATCGTTTTAGCTGTGACCTTCCATTAACTACAGGTAAAGTAGAAAATACCTGGTCTTCTAAATGGCAATTAAGGCTGAGAAAGTAACTTAACCTGTTTTACACAATTGTTTTCATATCATTTTTTTGTCTTCTTTTCTGCAACAAAATTCAGATTAATAATTGCTTTGTCTAACACTGTCTTCGGTTACTTAAGTTTTGCAATATAGGACATTTTACTACAATTTAGAAGCACACTAATAGTGCAAATAGAAAGACTTGCAGATGACGTTAATTGCATTCCCAAATCATTGCATATTTTAGGCTTACCAAGCATAGAGGCTTTTCTTCTCTCCCCATAGTTGCAGAGCCTAGCTGTGGACTGAAGGGGGGCCGCGAATTGGGGGGAAGGTGCTGGGAAGCTGCAGAGTCCAGCACCTGAATTAAAGGTCTAAGGAGTCATTTAGGAGGGTCCCTGAGAGATCCTTACTTTCTAATAGTTTGGAGACTAGGAGCAAAAATTCCAGGTTCCAGTGGTGTGGGGGCAATAGCCTAGAAGTGTGGGCTTTAGGGTGCCCAGGGGTCCAGGGCTGTTGTCAGTGGGGTAATTATTTTTGAAAAGGAGCCAACTCTCTATTGTATATCCGCAGTCAAATCACTTTTTAAACTTTTCAAGTAACAAACTTAGAAAAATCACAACAAGTTAGAAATATCTATATCTATTGAGCTAATTCCTATTCTAGGAAGCATTTTTGTTTCTCAGGAATGTAATAAGCAACAGTCTTTTGGGTAAAATATGTTCAGATTGGCTCTCATTCTCTGGTCATATTTCTCTATTTTGGAAGCTTTAAGCCACCTTTTTTTTTTCTCTCAAATTCAAATAGGAATGAGGGTCACTAAATTGTACATAAGGATCTCTGTAGTTGTATGTAAAAAAAGTACTTACTAACTATAGATTTATTTAATACCTTTATGTTATTAAATATTTTCCAATTCTATTTGTAGGATCATCACTTAAAGTTCGTAATTCTGAAAATTGGGAAACCATAATTACAATGCATCGTAGTACACATTCTAGATTTTTCCTTTTCTCCTCATACTAGGGAATTCAAAGTGTCTCTTTTTCACATCTATGCATTTTCCGAATTTGCCTTAGTACCAAATAGCATAATAAATTCCAAGCATCAAATTAGAAGTAACACATTTTACTTAAATTTAAGGGAAGAGTTCCCACTTTCTTTCTTATCTCTCCACATTCCAAATTGGCCAGATCTGGGATGGAGGGAGACAGAAAGAGCATATATATCATTTTTTTTTAAAAACAACTTCCCCAAAGTTTCCACCTTGCACTCTCAAAACCTCTATTCACACTATTTGTGCAAATAGATTATGCCTTTCTTAAACTTCCTTCACATGTCTTTTCCCTATATGGTTAAACTTTCTTGCCTTTCCTTTCTGGTGGACTTTGATGAAAGCCCCTGTAAAACTGCACATACCTTATTTCTTTCTAATTCTGACCTGACACTCCTCTTTACCTTGCCTTTTCCATCACATAACTTAAGCAAGAAAACATTTTTCTTTCTCTTTCTCTCTCCCCCGCCCTCCCACTCCTCTGAAGAGACTGGAGTCAGGGAGGGAGAAAAAGCCAGATAGTGGACATTACAGGGTGTCAGATTACACACACACAGAAGCGCAGATACAGACAGATACAGACACAAAGATACAGAAATCCAAAAGCTTTTTCGCTTTCCCTGGGAGACCTTTCCTCAAAAGCCCAGGAAAAATCCATTCCACCCACCTAGGTCAAATGTTTTAAGAACTCTTGTCTATGGCCATTTTCCTTTCTACTTTTGTTGTTCATTCCAATTTTGCAATCGATTGCGTAAAGTTACCTCACACTTGTGCTCTAACTGCACAGATTCAGATTGTTTCTTTTTCCCCATAATTTACGAGGGCCGTCACCGCACCCTCCAAGTTCAGAAGAACTTAGCCGAACTGAGTGGGAGGGTCACCCGCTCCCAAGAAGTCCCCCTCGAAACGTCCTCGAGAGCGTCCTTGCGATGAGGTTGTATCCTACCCTAATTTGGTCCAGAGGCATCACCGCACTCCCCGCATCCCAGACTCAACAGACTAACCTCCCAACCTCCAAATGCTAACCTTCGGAGAGTACCCGTACTCGTTTATGACTTCAACACACACCACACCGGCCAGCCGGACTTTTTCTCTTTCCCCTTACTTTTGGAATGTCGGAGCCTAGCACAGCTTCTGTTCCTCTGAGTCCCTCTCTTCAGGATTTTCCCCCAACGGGGAGGAGCCCCACACCAGGAGCAGGAACCCCCAATAAATCTTTGTGGTGCGCGCTAGATCCTGCTCCCCGGTGAGGAGAACTCTCCCGGTCGAGGGGATCATGGACCGAGCCACCAACTGTGTGGGACAAAAGAACACCGGCTCAAATAAAAAAACAGAGGTGTCTCAGATTTGTCAAGGTAGAAACAAAACAGAAGATTTATTTGATCAAGTCTCGTGAGAATTGGGCATCAAACACTATCTCGGGGGAGATGGTAGTGAAGAGAGGTAAGGAAGAGAAGGCAGGCAAGGGGATATATAACCTTGTACAAACAATTCTAAGATATCCCACCTCCAGAGGCTGGGCCCCTGTCCCTATTTGCTGGGACAGGTGGCCTCACAATCTATCCCAGAATAAGTTTACCCAATAGTACCATAGAAACTACAGAATTACCTTATAGGGGAATTTCAGTGTTAAGATGACAGCATGTGAGTAGGCTAGGGGAGGGGGAGAGGGGGAGACCACCCAATTTCCCTGAAATCATATGATTTACAGGAAAACGAAACTTAGGCTTAGTGAGGTCTACATCCTAACTAAATTTGTACTATTTGAGTATTACCGTGCCTGATTTATTCATAGGGAAGCTTTCACAATCTTGTATCCCACACACCTTGTCCTAAATAGGTCATTTTCCCCTTTTCAATCTCTTTGTCATATCATTTTCCAGTTTTCCCAGCAGTTTTTGTGAAATAGTGAATTCTTAATCCAGAAGTTAGATTCTTTGGGTTTATCAAAGAGTAGATTGCTATAGTCATTGACTTCTCCGTCTTGTGTACCTAACCTATTCCACTGATCCATGACTCTGTTTCTTAGCCAGTACCAGGTAGTTTTGATGACTGCTGTTTTATAGTACAGTTTAATATCTAGTATAGCTAGGCCACCTTCCCAAGCATTTCTTTTCATTAATTCTCTTCATATTCTGGACCTCTTGTTCTTCCAGATGAATTTTGTTATGATTTTATCCAGCTCTGTAAAATAATTTTTTGGTAGTTCATTTGGTATGGCACTGAATAAGTAAATTTAGGTTAAATTGTCATTTTCGTTATATTAGCTTGGCCTAACCACGAGCAACTGATGTTTTTCTATTTATTTAGATCTGACTTGGTTTGTGTGAAAAGTGTTTCATAATTTTGTTCATATAGGCCCTGGGTTTGTCTTGGCAGCTAGACTCCCAAATATTTTATGGTGTCTACAGTAACTTTAAATGGAGTTTCTCTTTCTATCTTTTGCTGTTGGACTTTGTTATTAATGTATAAGAATGCCAAGGATTTATGTGGGTTTATTTTATATCCTGCAACTTTGCTAAAGTTGTTTATTATTTCAAGTAGTTTTTTACTTGATTCTCTAGGATTTTCACAGTAAATCATCATATTGTCTGCAAAAAGTGGTAATTTAGTTTATTCTTTGCCTACTCTAATTCCTTCCATTTCTTTTTCTGCTCTTATTGCTACAGCTAACATTTCTAGTACCAAACTGAATAACAGTGGTGATAATGGACATCCTTGTTTCACCCCTGATCTTATTGGGAATGCATCTAACTTAACCCCATTACATATAATGCTTGCTGATGATTTTAGGTAAATGCTATTTATAATTTTAAGGAAGGCTCCGTATATTCCTATGCTTTCTAGTGTTTTTAATAGGAATTGTTGTATTTTGTCAAAGGGTTTTTCTGCATCTATTGAGATGAGCATATGGTTTCTGCTAGTTTTGTTGTTGACATAATTATGATGATAGTTTCTTATATTGAACAAGCCTTGCATAACTGGAATAAATCCTACTTCATCATAGTGTATTATTCTCATGATAAGTTGCTGCAATCTTTTTCCTGATATTTTATTTAAAATTTTTGCATCAATATTCATTAGGGAAATTAGTCTATAATTTTCTTTCTCTGTTTTGACTCTTCCTGGTTTGGTTATTAGTACTGTATTTGTGTCATGAAAAGAATTTGGCAGGACTTCTTCACCTATTTTCCCAAATAGTCTATAAAGTATGGGAATTAATTGTTCTTTAAATGTTTGATAGAATTCAAATGTAAAACCTTCTGGCCCTGGAGATTTTTTCCTAGGGAGTTCATTGATGGATGGTCAATTTCTTTTTCTGAGAAGCCAGTTATTTAGGTATTTTTCTTCCTCTTCTTTTAACCAGGGGAATTTATATTTTTGTAAATATTCATCCATTTTCCTAAGATTGTCAAATTTATGGGCATTCAGTTGGGCAAAATAGTTCCCAATTATTGTTTTAATTTCTTCTTCATTGGAGGTGAATTCTCCCTTTTTATTTTTGATACTGGTAATTTGGTTTTCTTTTTTTTTTAATCAAATTGACCAAAGGTTTATCAATTTTATTGGTTTTTTTTTTCCATAAAATCAGGTCTTAGTTTTATTTATTAATTTAATAGTTTTCTTGATTTCAATTTTATTAATCCCGCCTTTGATTTTCAGTATTTCTAATCTGGTATTTAATTGGGGATTTTCAATTTGTTCTTTTTTACCTTTTTCAGCTGCATGCCCAATTAATTGGTCTCCTTTTTCTCTATTTTATTCATGTAAGCATTTAGAGATATAAAAGTTCTCCTAAGAACTGCTTTTTCTGCATCCATAGGTTTTGGTATGTTGTCTCATTATTGTCATTCTCTTGAATGAAATTATTAATTGTTTCTATGATTTGTTCTTTGGCCCACTCATTCTTTAGGATTAGATTATTTAGTTTCCAATTAGTTTTTAGTTTATCATGAGAAGGATGCTTTGACTACTTTTGCCTTTCTGCACTGGATTGTGAGGTTTTTATGCCCTAATACATTGTCAGTTTTTTAGTATGTGACATGTACCACTGAGAAAAAAGTATATTCTTTTTTATCCCAATTCAGTTTTCTCCATAGGTCTATCATATCTTCCTTTACTGAAATCCTATTCACCTCCTTAACTTCTTTCTTATTTATTTTGAGGTTAGATTTATCAAGTTCAGAGAGAGGAAGGTTGAGGTTCCCCACTAATATAGTTTTGCTCTCTATCTCTTCCTGTAACTCCCTTAACTTCTTCTCTAAGAATTTGCATGCTATGCCACTTGTTGCATATAATGATATTGCTTCGTTGTCTATGGTGTCTTTTAGCAGGATATAGTTTCCTTCCTCATCTCTTTTAATTAGATCTATCTTTGCTTTTGCTTTGTCTGAGATTAGGATTGTCACCCCTGCTTTTTTTTTTACTTCAGCTGAAGCATAATACATTCTATCCTAGCCTTTTACCTTTACTCTGTGTGTATCCCCCTGTTTCAAATGTGTTTCTGGTAAAAAAACATATTGTAGGATTATGGTTTTTAATCCATTCTGCTATCTGACTCGGTTTTATGGGAAAGTTCATCCCATTCACATTCACAGTTATGGATACTCTCTGTGTCTTTTTCTCCATCCTATTTTATCCACCTTTTTATGCTTTTATTTCTCCCTTTTCCCTTCCACTCCTCAAAAGAGTTTTGCTTTTGACCACTGCCTTCCTCAGGTTTCCTTTCCTGTTGACTCCCCTCCCTTATCTTACCCTTTTCCCTTTGCTACTTCTTTCCTCCCTTCCGACCATCCCCCCACCCCTTTTCTTTCCCCTTTCCCCTCCTACTTCCTGTAGGACAAGTTTGATTTCTGTACTTATCAGAGTATGTTATTCCCTCCTTGAACCAAATCCAGTGAGAGTAAAGCTCAAATACTGGTCTTCTCCCTCCCTTCTTTCCTTCTACTATGTTATGTTTTTGTGCCTCTTCATGTGTATTTCTACCTCCTCCTTACCTCTTCTCCCAGAACAATCCCTTTACAACCCTTAATTATGTTTTTTATTATCATATCAGTTACTTTATACTGAAACCCTCAGTCTATGTATATCCCTTTTAATTGTCTTAATAACTGTACCATTTTCAATATACACATATATATACATATGTGTATGTGTGTGAATATACATATACACACACACACACCATATATAAACCAATATAATCCTATATAAGGATATAAACAATTTTACTTTATTGAATGACAAAAGTTTTTTTCCCATTTTCCTTTTATTTCCCTCTTGAGTTTTGTATTTGAAAATCAGATTTTCCATTGAGTTCTGGCCTTTTCATCAGGAAGTAGTCCAAGTTCCTTTGCCTTTTGGAATATCATTTTCCAATTCCTCTTGTCTTTTAATGTAGAAGCTGCAAGATCCTTCATGATCCTGACTGTAGTTCTGCAATATTTGAATTGTTTCTTTCTGGCTGCTTGATGTTTTTTCCCTATGACCTGATAATTCTCCAATTTGGCTACAGTATTTGTTGGAGTTTTCAGTTTGTGATCTCTTTTAGGGTGTGACCGGTGAATTCTTTTCATGACTATTTTACCCTCTGGTTTTAGGACCTTGAGGCTGTTATCCTTCATGATTTCTTGGAAGATACTCTCCAGGCTCTTTTTTTCATCATGGTTTTCCAGTAGACCAATAATTCTTACATTATCTGTCCTGGATCTATTTTTGAAGTCACTTGTTTTTCCAATCAGATATTTCATGTTTTCTTCTATTTTTTCATTCTTTAGATTTTGTTTGACTGATTCTTGGTGCCAAATAGAGTTATTAGCTTCTAATTGCCCAATTCTACTTTTTTAACAAATTGTTCTCTTCATTTAGCTTCTGAGCTTCCTTTTCTATTTGGTTCATTTTACTTTTCAAGGAGTCTTTCTTTCCAATTAGATTCTGAACCTCCTTAACCATTTTGCCAATTTTACTTTTTTAAAGCTTTGTTCTCATTAGTGAATTTTGTTTCCATTTTTTTTCTTTTACCTCTCTAATTTGTTTTTTTAAAGTCCTCCTTAAGTTCTTACAGGAATGCTTTTTGGGCTTGAGACCAGTTTACATTCCCTTTTGAGTTTCTAGATGTGGGTATAATGTCAATGCTGTCCTCTTCTGAATTGGTATTTTGATCTTCCCTGTTTCCATAAGAAGAATTAATAGTCCTTGGTTTTCTGGATTGTTTCTTCATGATGTTTGTTTTTTCCTGGCTTTTAAAGTGGATCTCTGCTTCTGGGCCTGGGGGTCTCTGTCCCAATCTTCTTGTGCTGGGAACTGTGGGCTTGGTTACTAGTTTAGTGTGCTGTGGCCTCTGGTTTTATGAGTTGTGGGGTCAGGGTGGTCTGGCTGCTGGAAGTTTTCTCTTCCCCTAGGGCTGTGCTATACCATGAGTGGTCTCAGCAGTAGTCTACACTGGTGTCTGACACTTCCCCTCGCTGTGCAAAAGCACCTCTGGGTTGCTGGTATTGATGCTTGCTTGCTCCACCCCTCTGGGGCTCAGTAAGTTCAACTGTTTGTCTACTGAAGCTCCTCTTCTGCCTCCTCTATTTTAGGATTTCTCCCAAGGGAGTGTTATCTGGGTGAGGAAGGGAGGGATGAGAACTCTTTTACCTGATCATCATGGCTCCCAGAAGTTCAAGAAGGTGAGTTTCAACCCTCTAGACTGTATGCTGCAAACTTCAGGAGTAGTTGCTCTCATGCCGCAGGTACTGTGCTGCCATCTCTTGTAGCTCTGACAGACTCCTGTCCTGGGCTGAGAGGCCTGGGGATCGACACAAGTTGTGTGGGTCCTGCGCTCTCCCAGCTAGGTTTGCTGTCTGGGTTCTGCAGCTGCTCCTGTTCTGGTGTGGTTTGGTGAAGTTCTGCATGCCAAGTGCTCTCCCAGCCCACAAATCCATCCTGTTGACCCTGTGGGCTCTCCTGGCTTGGAAATTTGCCACACTCTTTCCACTAGTGACTTCTAACTCTCTCAAATCTGCTTTTTTAGAGATAGCTAACAGAATTTGTAAGAGAGCTCCAGTAAGTCTCTGCTTTCACAGGGACTTGGTGGATCTTGGCTCCACCCCTCTGCGTACATGGTTTTCTGGAGTGGCTGCAGTGAAGGGGAGTGCCATGATGAAGCTGGCGTAGGTTATGAAATCAAAACCAATCTAGTCAACAAGCTTGTATACCTACCCAAAGGAGTGAATACCAAAAGGAATGAATGACAGGTTCATGACAATATGATTGCCACTTGCAGGAAAATGTCATGCCATCATCATCACTGGGTATTCATCTACCATGATAAACCTGATGAGGTCAAACAAAAACTTTATGAAGACCTGGAGACCCTTATCATCAGTTGTCCAAAAGAAGACAAGGTTATAGTTCTGGGTGACTTTAATCCTGGAGTAGGTATAGCAGTAAGGCAAAATTCATTATCTCAAAGAGGGCCATGGACATGCCTGAGTGGTTTGGAATCACGAAGTATAAGGAACTTCCTAGGTAGAAGGCAGAGGAAGTATAACATTTATTTAGACTACAGAGTATCAAATCCAAGGACCAATGCCCCCTATTTGATATAGTAGTGATAATATTACATAACTGGTAAGCTCATCTCACTATAGTAACAATGAAATTATAACAAAATAATATAGCAAGGAACCAAGCCATACTGTAGCCTCCCCCTGCTGCTAGGGCCGTCCTATAAAAGATCACCCATGAATCCTAACTCTCCACTTAGCACTCTCTCCTGCAGCTCTGCTGACTCCAAGTTCCTTAATCTCGGGAACTCTGTCTTGTTCAGCACTATCCACTTTGCAGTCTTGATGCTGGCTCTCCTTTGTGTCTGCTGCCTCAATGTCTTTGTGATGTCTGCTTCTGAATCTTTCCACTCTCCAGTGCTCCCGCTTTGGGGCTGTCTTTTTATACAGTGCTAGCCACCATCTGATTGACTAGAACTCAGCGTACATGCCATTGGCTATGGTCTTAGCAACTCCCCTTAGGGCCCTAAGGGCTTCATGCCTCTCAAAAACTAACAAATTAACTTGCTAACTAGCTTGGGGCCTCACATCTAATTAGTGAAAGAGTGTGGGCCTGTCCCTAATCAGGCCTGCCTTTGTTGGCCCCATCTGAGGACTATTCAATGGACAGCAAAGATCTTTCACTTACTGATTGGCATTACATTCGGCCCCAAGATCTTTCCCTTCCATTACACAGGCAATTTGCAGAGTCTGGTATCAAACTCCCTTATCTCTTGGTACATTCTGTACAGTTCATTGGTTGGAATACCATCTATCATTTCAAAATCTACCCCTGCTCTCAATAGAGCAGAAAACATTTCTTTTCTTGTCATTTTATTTTGATGCTGAATCTGCTGGTTATTCACTCTCCTCTCTCGAGATCTATCTCTTCTCCAGTCTCCTAAGTCATTTACCTATGAAATCTTATCTATCACCTCTGAAAGAGGTTTCCCTACTTCCCAAGTAGCAGTGTTAACATCAGGTTTTTATAAGCAGTAGGAGCTGTCTTAACTATTAAATTTCTATGAAAGATTCCCAAGGGAGCATCATAGTATGTATCCATGATTCCTGTTGTAATAGCAGTTTTCATTACCTCCTCTTTTAACTTGCTGATACAGTCTCTAAGTGAACACCAAGGTTTATTCCCAGTGGGCCACATAGAATCAACAGGATATTTTTTTTATTACGTCCCTCAGCTACTAAAGCTAACAGACTAGTCATACTGTTGCCATCTCCTTGCTGATGATAATCCCTAAAAGCTTGCTGAACCAAAGGATCCTCGCTGATACCTAGGAATCTCATACAATCTACATAATCAACAGATACTCCTGTGGCCCCTTGATCACTTATTCTTACTATCCAAGAATGATTCTCCCATTCTTTGGGTGAATCTATTCAAAATGTCTGTGATTTCTTGCTGTGAAAACTTCTCCAAAACTTCCCTCGTAACTGAATTATCATCTTGGGTTTCCCTCCTCCTTCGCAACATGGGACACACTTCTCTCTGAGTATTTAACAATCTCTCATTCTCTGTGTGAGGAACATCATGCACCATAATACCATTTCATGCCTCAGCCCTTGACATTGTCTCATTTTCTCCTGACTCCGTTCGCCTGCTGCCATGGCAAGGACAAAGCTGGCAGTCAGACATAACTTGGGCTGACTTGAGATGCACTCTTGAACTCTTTGGCCTCCTGTTTCTCCTAGCCACATTAACGGCAAAATTCTCACTGGAGTCAGTAGACTACTGAGCAATAACTTCTTCTCCTGCCACCTGAGATTCCCCATCTTGCTGTGGCATAGGAGTATCCCCATTTCTTTCTCTTAGTTTCAATCTTTCATATATCAGCCAATAGGCTGATAACACTATCCAGTTTTGCCTAGATTGTGGTGCCGACAATTCTTCCCCGGCTCGATTTTAATCTCTTGCATACATTTTTCAAAATCCCTAGGGTCTTCCCTCTGTAGCCTTGGTTCCCAGCTTTCACAGAGTCCAGCTCCTTTACCCCATTCTTTTGCTAGGGAGGAATGAGATGAATCCTCCCATCCTGGGATATTCATCTCTTCCTCTAAAGTCCTTCTGCTTCTAAATAGAGATTTTATACCCCACGATCCCACCCTATTCGTCAGACTCAGTAGGAGCAGTTGGTGAGAAGCAGATGGCTGCTGACATTCTGACCCAGCCAGAGTGGAGAACTGCCTGCCTGAGAACTTTGGAAACGTGAGAGCAGTGAGCTGCCTACACAGGCAGGAATTCAGGCAGAAGCCAGGAATGGCCACCGGAAGCTGGATGACCAGGAACCCAGGAACTTGGAGTTCAGCCCCAGGGCAAGATGGAAACTTTGCAGCAAGGCACTGAGTGTGCTTTTTTTCTGCCTTCTCCTGGGATGGTTTAGGACTCAGGTGGAGGGTGAAGTTGTCTATGGTGGGTAGGGGGAAGTGTCATGGGCACCCAAAGACCCCACCTGGTTAGCTTTGTTGCCCAACTGCCCTCAGGACTTGGAAGTGGAGTGCCGGAGCAATGTGGGGAGAAGGACACATCCCCAAGAGAACTTGATTTGGATTTTTTTTGTTTGTGTTGGGACTTTGCTAACTAAAGTATGCATACCTGAGGGTGCCGGAGGAAGCCTGCAATGTTAATGTGGGGAGAAGAACATATCCTCAAGAAGGACTTTACTTGGATACTCAGTATTGACTAAAGAGATTGTAACTTTCTGTGACCTTGGGGTGGATGGTGTTTGTATTATAAACAAGTATTTTGGGGTGTGATACTGAATGATATGTTTTGTTATGTTGTAATTCCCTGAATGTGATTGCAGTGTATAATGCCTCTATTTGTTGCAAGATCCATGGCCATTTAATTTAGATTGTAAGGCCAAGGATTCTGGAAGAGGTGGATTATGTAATGGTAATCAGAGCAGGATTTTTTGCTGTTCTCTTTCAGGATGCTAAGGCTATGAAGTGCCTTTTTTTTTTTTTTTTTTTTTTTTAATTTTTGAATGGCTATTGTGGTCCTGTCTAAGGCTAGATGGTTGTGATTGTGGTTGAGTGTATGGACATGCCTGCTGTTTCTATGGGAAATATTAAGAAGGGGTCTGGGGGCAGTGCCTAGCTAGAGGCAGTGGCTGGGATCCCATCACATGGACATGTGAGAACTATGAGTTCATGGTCACACCTGTTCTAGTGAGCAGTGAGGCATGTATGAAGAAGTTAGGATATTGAGTGTGTGCCTGGGGGGAGTGGCTAGGTAGGGGCAGTGGGCCTCCTGTTCAGTGGGGCCTGTAAAGAAGTTAGAATATTGGGGCTGGGTGCAGCTTTATTAGGATTCCATCAATAGTTCAAGAAGAGAGCAGTACTTTCAGTCAAGAGGAAGAATAAACCCCAAGGTGAAGTTTCACTTCAGGTCCCAAGGGAGGGGGGACCCTGGGAAGCAGTACTAATTACAATCCCAAGGAATCCAAATTCTTAAAGAAAAAGTTAAATGAGTTAAATAAAGAAATAGACATTAAAACTATTTTAGTGGGGGACTTCAAATTTCCCCTATCTGAACTAGAAAAATCTGACCATAAAATAAACAACAGAGAAATTAAGGAGATGAATAGAATTTCAGTAAAGTTGGGTATATTAAAGACCTCTGGAGAAAACTGATTGGAAATAAAAAGGAGTATATTTTTTCTCAGTTGTACATAGCACCTTCACAGCAATTGATCATATATTGGAACATAAAAACCTCACAACCAAATTCAGAAAAGCAGACATATTAAATGGATCCCTTTCAGATCATAATATAATAAAAGGTATTTTTAATAAAGGGCCATGGAAACATAGATTAAAATTAATTAGAAATTAAATAATTTTTTTTCCCAATCAAGTGGCAAAGTTTATTGTGATGCCAGTAGAAGCAGGTGAAGTTTCTTAGGGAACTTGCAACTGGATAGCAGCGATGTTTTTTTTTTTCTATTATGTCTTTTTTTAAAATTTAATTTATTTATTATATTTAGTTTTCAGCATTGATTTTCACAAGTGTTTGAATTACAAATTTTCTCCCCATTTCTATCCTCCCGCCCACTCCAAGATGGCATATATTCTGGTTGCCCCTTTCCCTAGTCAGCCTTCCCATCTGTCACCCCACTCCCCTCCCATCCCACTTTCCCTTCTTCTCTTGTAGGGCAAGATAAATTTCTATGCCCCATTGCCTGTGTATCTTATTTCCTAGTTGCATGCAAAAACTTTTTTTTTTGTTGTTGTTTTTGAACGTCTGTTTTTAAAATTTTGAGTTCCAAATTCTCTTCCCTCTTCCCTCCCTGCCCACCCTCCCTAAGAAGGCAAGCAATTCAACATAGGCCACATGCGTATCATTATGTAAAACCCTTCCACAATACTCATGTTGTGAAAGATTAACTATGTTTTGCTCCTTCCTACCCTATCCCCCTTTATTGAATTTTCTCCCTTGACCCTGTCCCTTTTTGAAAGTGTTTGTTTTTGATTACCTTCTCCCCCTGTCTGCCCTCCCTTCTATCGCCCCCCCTTTTTTATCTTCTTCCTCCTTCTTGTGGGGTAAGATACCCAATTGAGTGTGTATGGTATTCCCTCCTCAGGTCAAATCCAATGAGAGCAAGATTTATTCATTCCCCCTCACCTGCCCCCTCTTCCCTTCCTAGAGAAACACTTTTTCCTGCCACTTTTATGCGAGATAAAATTTACCCCATTCTATCTCTCCCTTTTTCCCTCTCTCAATATATTCCTCTCTTATCTCTTAATTTGATTTTATTTTTTTAGTTATCATCCCTTCATATTCAACTCACCTTGTGCCCTCTGTGTGTGTATGTATATATATATATACACCTACATATATACATACATAGACACACACATATGTATATATAAGTATATACATATATATGCCTATTCCTTTCAGCTACTATGATATTGAGGTCTCATCAATCACACACATCATCTTTCCATGTAGGAATGTAAACCAAATAGTTCAGCTTTAGTAAGTCCCTTGTGATTTATCCTATCCAAGTTAAATATTCACATTCAACAAAAGTGGTTGCCCCCATGCAAAATGACTGTTAGAAGAAATTAATGTCAACAAATTAGTGCTCTTCTCTAAAGAGGAATAGTTTGTTGCAAACTTGGAGGTAAAGTTAAACCAACACACGGTTGGTAACAGTGGAGCAGAAAAAGAGTGGGCAGTTTTCAAACATTTGGTGTATAGCTTTCCTCATTACCATTTGAGTGAAACAAAGCTGTGTTCTTGCTCTCATGCTTTTTAGCGTGACGTTTTCATGTTTTCAGTCATATCAAACACCTTCATTGAGGATTAGCATGGCATCAAGGTTGGCTACCATACTGAGGATAAATTCTTCAACTTGAAAAGGCTATAAACCAAGACTAAAGTGGCAGGAGTGTTGGTGCATGATTTTTTGTTTGCAGATGATTGTGCACTTAATGCAGCATCTGAAGCAAAGTATGGATCAATTCTCTGCTCATCGCACTAATTTTGGCCTAACAGTTAACACCAAGAAAACACAGGTACTCCATCATCCACCACCACACCATCCATACATGGAACCATCAGTTACAGCAAATGGAGAAGTTTTAAATGCCATGGATAGGTTCACTTACATTGGGAGTCTACATATTGATAATGAAGTTGATGCAGGCATTGCCAGAGCTAACTCAGTGTTTGGGAGGCTCTGAAGGAAAGTATGAGAGAGAAGAGGTATTAGATTGACTACAAAACTGAAGGTCTACAGAGCTGTTGTGCTAATCTCATTGTTGAATGCCTATGAAGGCAGCACTGTATACCAGCACCATTCCAAGAAACTGACTTGCTTCTATTTGAATTGTCTTAGGAAGATCCTGAAGATCACCTGGCAAGATGAGGTACTGGACACTGAGGTCATTTCTCTAACTAAATTGCCAAGCATTCATACTTTGTTGCAGAGCATGCATCTGTTATGGGCTGGTTATGTGTTTCGAATGCAAAACCTATGCCCAGAAAAAAGCCTATTATGTGGAGAACTCACACAAGGCAAGCTTTCACATGGTGGTGTAATGGTAATACAATTTGAAGATCTTCCCATCCATTAATAGGCCCATGTGACCTGTCTGAATCACATGGAATTCTGGGTCACATGAGCCTTTGGTGGGAGGAGCTTGCTGAGTGTGTGGAGTGGGAAGGAGTGGAGCAGGAAGTTGGTGTGGGTCAGAGCTGAGAGAGAGATGGTGGGAGTTGCAGCTTGGAGAGAGAGGAGGTGGTCAGAGACTGGAGCAGCTAGCATGGATGAGAGGGGCATTTTTGCCTAAGGGAGCTTGGTTTGTGGGAAGGCCCTAACAGAGGGAAGGCTTGGGGATGTCGGTGCCCTCTGTATTAATAATGTATATGAATTTCTTTGTTGCTGTGATGGACTTGGCTTTCTGGTATTGGAATAAATATTTTGGTTTTGTCTTTCATGTAGAGTCTCTTATATTTTGTGATTCAGAGCTACACTGGCATATTTATAGTAGCCATAGGTGCTATGGGTATTGCATTGGCATTACATTTGGCAATGAGGATGGGATCATGAAATATCAGAACTCTACTTGGAGGCAGGAAGGCTTTAGTGAAGGAAATGGTTATCCCAAGATGGGAGGATTTACCTTATTCCTCCCTGGAAAGAGAAGTGGCTGAAAGCACAGGGCTCTGTGAAAATTGGGAACTGTGGCTACAGAAGGGAGGACCCAAAGATTTAGAAAAATATTTGCAAGGAATACCAATGAAACTGGGGAAAGAACTGGCAGGGGTGTGTAGGAGAGGCTGGGTCTTGCTAACAAGTTCTCACATTATATGTAAAAGCAGAGCTAAGTTGTTGGAGGAGAGGGTTCAGATGGAGAAGGAATTAGTTGGTTTGCATGAGAGCTGGGCCTTGCTAACAAGTTATCAAAAAAAGCAGAGACAAGTTGTTCGAGGAGAGGGTTCAGATGGAAAAGGAATTAGCAGATGTATTAGCAAGGCAATAAACACAATGTCGACGATAATTGAATATGCCTATGTAGTTCTGTATCACAGAGTAATAGAAACTCTCTATATAGAAGGTAGAAGTAAAACATTTATTCAGACATCAGATGACCAGATCTCATAACCAAGTAGGCTCACTTTATCATAACAGCAAGGAACTTAAAACACAGTATCATAGCGTGGAGCCTCACCATCCCAAAACCATCTGCTCCTCTGCTGGGGCCTTACTAAAACCTCACACAGAGCCACCACATATCTGCTCTTTCCCTTAGCTCTAACTGTTCTCTCTCAGCATTTCCTGTGACACACTTACCTTTTCCTTTCAGCAAGCTCCTCCCACCACATGAGACTTAGGCTTCCTGTGATATAAGCAGGTCACATGGCCTATTAATGGGTGGGAAAGATCTTCAAATCTAAATTGTCATCACATTTGGCCCCAAGATCTTTCTTTTCCATTACATGGGGCAACGGGAGTTTTGGGATAACTGGTGTCAATAGAACTTTACAAGAATATAACAGGGATAACATAATATAAGCATATAAAACAATGTCATTGTTACCCCCTCGAATGAATGGGGCTCAAAATCTTGGGATAAGGGGAGAAGGTCTTGTCCTCCATAGCTTCTTCCTGCTGAAATTAGACATAGAGCTGTCCCTGACCCAAGAGGTAAAGAATCCTATTCGAGAGGTCAGTTCTTTAACAAGCTAGCATTTGAAACTCAGTTAATGCCAGGTCCAGGGATGACACATCACAGTCATTGACAGGTCCAGAAGTGACATCTGAACACATCAGAGGGTGACATCTGGCTTAAGTGATTAGACATCTGCAGGTGGATGGTACTAAGCCTGCAGGAAACAAATCTCAGAAACAAATTTAATAGAGAAAAGCCAAAAAAAAAAAAAAAAAAAGAAGGAAACAATCATAGCCTCATTCACTATAGAATACATGAGTCAAAGATACAGTTTCAGAATCATTTTCTCCTGGATAAGCAACTGTTACAGTATTACCTTTCCCATGTGCTATAACTTCTGCAGACTTAGGAACATTGTCTGGCTTCTGTTTTACCCATACTTTAGCTCCTAATTTTATTCTGTCAGTAGAACCAAACCCTTCCTTGCCTCTGATAGTTATTTTAGAAGGAGGATCAGTCTTCACAAGGGGTATGGTTTCACAAGGAATAATAGTCACTTGAACTATTCTATCATTTTTACAAAACTGTACAGGTTCTTCACCCAAATTCTAGAATGTCCCAGTAATTTCTCCTTGATAATTCAAATCTATCACTCCAGCCAATACATGTATTCCTTGAGCTAATAATCCTGATTTAGGTAATATCTATCCAAAATGATTCTTAGGGATTCTCATACATATTTCGGTAGACATTTTTCTTATCTCTTTTCTATCCAACCAAAAGCCCTCTAAAAAATGTAGATCATACCCTGCTGAACCAGATATTACTGGATACAGTGGTAGGACATCTTCCCTCACAGTGCAATATTCAATATTTGAGATCTTATGTGTTTGCTGTTTGGGGTCATCATTCTGGCTAGAGGTGTACTTCCTCCTACTGCTTCAAAGCAATTACTTTAGAAGGTACTGGTAAAGTGATTGGGTCCATTTTTTTTTCCCACTAAAACTGTATTAATTTGTATCTTCCTTTACTGCAAATTAATATCTCCCTTCAGGTAAATTCAAGGTCATACATCTCAATATATCTATTCCAATGACGCATTCAGGAATGGGTACAATGACCATGGTATATTCTGTCTTAGGCAGTTGTCCAATTTTCATCATCAGTTTAACTTGTCTGGCTATTTCAGCCCCTCCTAGTCCTGTGATGATAATTGGAGCTCCATGCCTGAACTTGTCAGGATTTACATAAATCAAGGTGGCCTCCTCCCTGGTATCGATCAATGACCTAGTTATAGTATTTGATCCATTTTTGCAATACATAGATTAATATGGGATCTGTAATCCTGTCTGTGGGTTTCTTTAATCTGAGCTGGGGTTCAGCCTATTGCCTAGTTTCCCTAAAGTTGTGACTCACTTGGATACAAGGGTTCAAGATCTGTAAGATTTGTAGGAGAAGTTCTTACTTCTCTATTCTGTCTATTAAGCCCCTTATCTTGGTACATTTTGTACAGCTCATTAGTTAGAATAACATCTGTCATTCCAAAACCTACCCCTGCTCTCAATAGAGCAGTAAGTATTGCTTTTCTTGTCACTCTATTCTAACACTGAATCCGGTAGCTATTCACTCTTCTGTCTTGAGGAAATTTATCTTTTCCCCAGTCTCCTAAGTCACTTAACTGTGAAATCTTATTTAGCACCTCCCAGAGATGGTGCCTTACCTCCCCAATTAGCAGAACCAGAATTAGGTGCTTATAAGCAGGAGGAGCTGTCTTAACTGTCAAATTTCTATGAGAGACTCAAGGGAGTATCATAGTATGCTTCTGTGTTTCCCATCATAATAGTAGTCTTCATTACCTCCTCCTTAAACCTTCTCATACAATTCCTAAGTGAACACCAGGGTCTAATTACACTGGGCCACATAAAATCCATTGGACACTCTCATTTACATCCCTCTGCGGTTAAAGCTAACATGCTAATTGTCCTGTTACCGCCTTGCAGATGATAATCCCTAAAAACTTGCTGTACAAAAGGATCCTGACTAATCCATGAATTTCATACAGTCCACACTATCCACCAATACTCCTGCAGCCCCTTCATCACTAATTCTCACAATCCAAGATATCATCCATTCTCCCATTCCTTGGGTAAACCTACTCAAGATATCTGTGATTCCTTGCTGTGTAAAGTCCTCCATAACCTCGCTGAACACTGTACTGTTATCTTGGGATTCTTGCCTCTTCTCCTTTATGGGACTAGCAATGTCTCATTCTCTGTGTGAGGAGCACCATGCAGCAAAGTACCGTTTTGTGCCTCAGCTTCTAATATTGTATCATTCTCTCCTGACTCTCTTCCCCTGTCACCATGGCAACCAGACTTGCTGCTAGACTCAACCTGGGCTGAACCTCCTTGGCTCCCTCTCTCTTCTATCCAAATTAACAGCAAAATCAGTCAGTTCCTTAACAACAATCTGTTCTTCTGCCACCTGAGATTCTCATTTGAGCTAGATGTTCGGGTAACTGTCTGCGTTCTCTCTCATAATAGTATGTCCGTTCTTTCACATATAACATGGTACTCTGTGAGTAAAATACAGCCTTTCCTAGAGAGTGCTGTTGGCAATTCTCTCCCTGTCTTAACTTTAATTTCTTGCAAACATCTCTCCAAATCTCTAGGTTCTCCCCTCTGTAGCTTTTGTTCCCAGTTCTCACACAAACTGGTGCCTTCGGCCCATTCCCTTGCTAGGGAGGAATAAGGTAACTCATGCCATCCTGGGTTAGCCATTTCACTCTCTAAAGCCCTTCTGCCTCCAAGTAGAGATCTCATCCCTTACAATCCTGTTCGTGGCGCTAAACGTATTAGCAAGGCAGTAAACACAACATCAATGATTGTGACTATGCCTATGGAGTTCTGTATCACAAAATAATAGAAACTCTCCATTTCATAAAACATTTATTCAGACACCAGATGACCAGATCCCACAAACAGTAGGCCCACTTTATCATAATAGCAAGGAACTTTAGACACAATATCACAGCATGGAGCCTTGCCATCGCAAAGCCATCTGCCCCCCTCCTGGGGCCTTCCCAAAACCTCACCCACAGCCACCACATATCTGCTCTTTCCCTCAGCTCTAACTGCGCTCTCTCAGCATATTCTACTTTCCTTTTCCTTTCAGCAATCTCCTCCCACCACATGTGACTTAGGCTTCCTGTGACATAAGCAGTTCACAAGGCCTATTAATGTGTGGGAAAGATCTTCAAATCTAAACTGCCGTTACAGCTGGTTTGAACAAGAAACTCTCTGTATTACAATGTTTGAACTTTCCTTTAGAGGAGCAAGCTGAAAAGGCTTATGTGGCAGAAGAGCTCTTAATTTCGCTCTCAAAAAGAAGCAAAAAAAATAGCAAGAGGAAGGTACATGCAGCCCTTTCACAAGCGGGGCTTGATGGGGGCCCAGACACCTGCAAGGAGGAGGAGAATGAAACAAGGTTAGATGAGGAGGCTTCCAATGCAAGCGTTCATCCAATGCTAAGAAGAAAGTAGGAGAACCAGGAGGTCCACGCAGTGTTTAGGGAGATAATTGAGGATTTTACACAGCAAGTAGTCACAGATATTTTGAGTCAGTTCACCCCAAAATTGGAAGAATTGTTAGTATCTTCGGTGGTGAGAATCAGTGATGAAGGGGCTGGAGGAGTATCAATAGATAACATAGATTATTTGAAATTCATAGGTATTAGAATCCTTTTGTACAGTAAGCTTTTAGGGATCACCATATGCAAGTAACTAACAATGCAACTAATCTGTTAGCTTTAGCTGCAGCGAATGCAGCAGGCAGTATCTTACTGACTCTCTGTGGCCTAATGGAGATAGACCCTGGTACTCACTTAGAGACTGTATGAGAAATTTAAAGGAAGAGGTAATGAAGACTGCAATCATGATGGGAGATGCAGATGTGTATCACAATACCTCCTTAGTAGTTTCTCATAGAAATATCATAGTGAAGATGGCTCCTTCTGCTTATAAGCACCTAATTCTGACTACTAAGTGGGGAAATAGGGCACCTTCTTTTGGAGGTAAATGATTTAGGGAGTGAGGAAAAGATAAATTTCCTTGAGAAAGAAGAGTAAATAGCTAGCAGATCCAAAGTCAGAATAGATTGACAAGAAAAGAATTGTTTACTGCTCTATTGAAAGCAGGGATAACTTTTGGAAGAATAGATAGTATTCCAACTAATGAGCTATATAAGATGTGCTGAGAGAAGATACTTAACATTAGACTGAACAGGGAAGTAGGAACCACCCCTACAGACCCTCCTGAATCATTATATCCAAATTTGTCTCAACTTCAGGGAGAATAGGAAATAGGCCGAGCCCCAACTCAGATTAAAGAAGTAAACAGACACTATTATAGACCCCATACCAATTTGACAGTATATTAGAAAAATGGATCAAATACTGTAACTAGGGCATTATTAGATACTGGCCAAAGGCCTCGCTTATATATGAAAACCCTGATAAGTTTAAACATGGAACTCCTATTACCATCACAGGACTGGGAGGGGCTGAAATATCAGCCAGACAAATCAAACTGATGATGAAAACTGGACAATTACCGAAGAAAGAATATACTATGGTCATCGTACCCATTCCTGAATATGTCGTTGAAATAGATATATTGAGAGTTATAACTCTAAATTTACCTTAGGGGAGATACCAATTTCCAGTAAGGAACATAGGAATTAGTACAGTTTTAGTGGGAAAAATAAAAATGGACCCAATCACTTTACCTGAAACTTCTGAAGTAATTACTTTAAAACAGTATCATGTACCAAGTGGGCAAAATGAAATTACCAATACTATAAAGGAATATGTTGAGACAGGAGTGTTAGTCCCTACAACCACTCATTGGAATAATCCTGTCTGGCCAGTATGAAAGTCAGATGGGACATGGAGAATGATAGTGGTTTATAGACAATTGATTGAGGTGACTCCTTCCTTGTATGCTGCTATTCTACATACTATTTCTTTAATAGAAAGGATCCAGAAATATAATGGGGCTTGATATGGAGTTATTAATTTAGCCCATGCTTTCTTTACTATCCCAATAGATTCTAAACAATGGGACCAGTTTGCTTTCACTTGACAAGGCAGACGATATACTTTCACCTGCTTGTCACAAGGATATCTGCATAGCCCTACTATTTGTCATAGGATTGTGGCTGAACATTTGGATGAATTAGCACTACCTGGCATACAGCTTACCCACTACATAGATGATATTATGATACAGGGAAAAAATGTAAAAGAAATGGAGAAGAGTTTGATGCTTTTAATTGAGCATATGAAAAGCAAAGAATGGGAAATTAACCCTGCAAAGATTCACAGGCCACTTCAAACCATAAAATTTCTAGGTATGCAAAGGAATAAGGGGCTGCAAGAGATTCTCCCACAAGCATGACAAAAGATTCATGGTTTTCCTTTCCCTACTGACAAGAAAGAGGCCCAAAAGTTTATAAGGTTATTTGGGTATTGGAGGTATCACATTCCACATCTACGACAGAATTTGAAACCTTTATATAAAGGTACTAGGAAAAAATATGAATTTTACTGGGCATGTGAGCAGAGTAAAGCTTTTGAAGAAGCCAAGACTACTATACAGTTGGCCCTAGAAGAAGCAAAAAAAAAAAAACAAAAACACTCTCAAAGTCTCTTTTAAGAACTTTGGAATTGTTTGCGTGACATGGGAGACACTGGCACAGGACCACCCAGCATAACATGGCCTTAGCAGAGAAAGAGCTGTGCTTTATGAGCAAAGCAGAATTGAAATAGCTTAAAAGAAACACAAGATGCACACATTTAGAGAATTCACCCAAATATTCACATGGACTATTTGGGCCTGACCTGTGGTAGAACATTCTGAGCTTGTATTGGTCTGATCAGTCACAGTCGGACATACTGTAACTTCAAGAGTGAAGGACAATAACCAGATCCACCACTGATACTTTTGGGAAGGCTTCTAGCGTTTTCCCATTACGGATAATGCTTGTTGACAGTTTTAGATAGGTATTATTAATTGTTTTATAAAAATCTCCATTTTTTACTATGCTGTCTAGTGTTCTTATGAGGAATGGGTTTTATTATTTGTTTGTAGGATTAAGTTCCCTTCTTTGGGAAAAGGTAGTCCTAGGTTACCTACAGATTTGGTGAGTATATAGGTTGATAGGACTTTATCATTTAGTAGCAGATAATTTAGAGTAAGACACATATCTTTGTAGGACTAAAATAATCATTGGATTATAAGACTCTTTTCAAAAGCTAAATTCCTATTTCTGGCTGCTGGAGAAAGGAGGTTGATGGAAGGCTAAGTTCCTCTTTCCAGTCCTAGTGAATTAGCTCCTTTTCATTTCTTCTTCAGCTGGAGGATGTCTAAGTTAAGTAGTGTAGTCTTCTATGATTTGGTTTCCCTTTCTGTCAGCTGGAGGTTGGGGAGTGACTGCTAACTGCAAACCACAAATTCCTCTTTCCCAATCTTTCTTCAAACGGTGGGTTCCTTTAAAGTAATATTTTGGTTGCAAAACTCAATAGTTGCAGAGCAAGGACTTCTGGGGTAATCTTACTTTGACAGGTTGATAGACACAGGATGAATGTGGTTCAAGAAAACCCAGGAGTAAGTTGTCAGGTGACTTACCTTGTCCAATTGAATTATGTTTCCTAAGATTGCTGTGATTTTATTCTTCCTTCTGTTATAAAAAATAAGCTCTTTAAATCATTCCTTTGTCACAAATTACTGAGGGATTGGTTGAACTTACTTGAAGATAACCCATCAACTGTTACAATTAAATCATTATCGACTAGCAAATTTTGTACCTCAGATTATTTTCTATTTCAGATAAATAATTTTAACAGTTGATACCTACTTTGCCAGAGATAACTCAGTGCTTGAGAGGCTCCTAAGGAAACTGTGGGAGAGAAGAGATATTAGACTGGGCAACAAACCGAAGGTCTACAGAGCCATTGTGCTGACCTCATTGTTGTATGCCTGTGAAAGCTGGACAGTGTACCAGTGCCATGCCAGGAAACTGAATCACTTCCATTTGAATTGTCTTAGGAAGATTCTAACGATCACCTGGCTGGATAAGATGTGGGACACTAAGGTCATTTCTCAAGTTTGATTGCCAAGCATTCACACTCTACCACTAATGGGCTGGCCATGTTGTTCAAATGCCAAAAGTACGTTTGGCTAAAAGGCTATTTCATGGAGAACTCATGCAAAGAAGGAGCTCACAAGGTGGTCAGAAGGGATACAAAGATATTCCTAAGGTTTCTCGGAAGAACTCTGTGATCAGCTCTGAAACATGGGAGATCACCCAGAACGGCGCACCTGTATCAAAGAATGTGCTGTGCTGTGTGAGCAAAGCAGAATTGCAGTCACTCCAAAGAATGGTGAGACGTGCAAATTTAGAGCCATCTTCACTTAAAATGTTCCCATTAACTATTTTTGCTCGACCTGTGGTAGAGTCTTCTGGGCTCTATCAGTTTGATCACCCGTGGTCAGACACACTATACCTTGACCCTGACATAGTGATGTTATTTTATTAAATATTATAATAGAGAAATATATGATATTGACAAATGAAAGCAATCATAAAGTGAAGGCATAAGATGTTTTGCCCATGGTACATCATACCCAGGGTAGCCTCAAGCCCTCAATGTAACAATAAATAAGTCTCCTTCACTTAGCTGAAAAGTCTCATGTCCCTCACTTCAGTCCAGTTTGTAATTAGTATCTCTTATGAATCCTTTTCATGTTTTATCTAGAGAAGACTTTGTTTCAGCTTCTCAGGAAATAAACTAGATGTTTTCTTTTTCTTTCCTCTCTTGTCTGTAATCACACAGAAATTCCACCCTCCTACCCCCAGAATAGACTGTACTTGACAGCTTCTCACAAACTCTTCACAGAATTTTCTTCATAACATTGTTTTTGTCAGCTCTGATAAGCAATTTCACATCATCTTTTCCCTTTCTCCTCCATAGATCCTCCTGCCTCATAGGTAAAGCACACACTTTGTCCCAGATTCCATAGACAGATACATTCCATAGTAAGACATTTCTCAATTTAATTTTGACTGACCATATTAAATGCTTTTCTAAGTATTCCATTGGGTTCTTAATGACTATGGTTTTAAGTGTTGACTCTGACACTCATCAAGGGTATGACCTTTTGGTAGATCACCTTTCTGTGCTTGTTTCCTCCTCTGATTTGATGAGGGTTAGATTATATGAATTCTGGAGTCTCAGTTCTAAATCCTGTGACTTTTGATGGTTTAGGAGTTGGTGACATTCCAGGATGTGGCTGTGATGTTCACTTCAGAGGAGTGGGGCCTCTTGGACTATCCTCAGAAGGAGTTGTACAAGGAGGTCATGCTGGAGAATGCCCAGAACCTGCTCTCCCTGGGTAAGGACACTTCCCCTGGCTACTCTTGAGTTGGCAATCCAAGGAAGTATCTTCATTCCTGAGTGAGCTGGCTTTGGAACATTTATCAATTACTGTAAAGGGACAAGTGCTGGTCTCCTGTGTCCCAGAGACAGGGTTCTCCTGCTGCCTAGTTTTCCTATAAAAGGTCAGTCCATTGTGTGAAGAGAAGCTGGAGGTTTCCTGATTGCCCCTGAAGCTGTCTCTTGCCAATTCTGGGTAGCTTGAGGTCAAAGTTCAGATCAGTGTTGAAGCATCTCAGGTGTGGAAGTAATCCTACATGTGGTCCAGCCTCTGCCTAGACGAATTTTGTCTGCCAAATCTCTGAAATCTAATCAGGTGGATTTTCCCTGCACCCCCTTCCTCTTTGGGAAGGGCTAAGTATTTAGGACACTCTTCTTTGTGAGAAGCATCAGTTTGTAGCTCCCAGCTCCTAGCTGTGCCTGGTAGGGCATGTTTGTCCTTCACCTTCCTTTACATTGCCCCATATTCCAGCCCAGAAGGTGGGAAAGGAAGGGAGGGAACAAGCATTCCTGTTCACCAGCTGCTGTGCTAAGTGCCTTCTTTACAATATGATGTCATTGGGTGATATTATTATCCCCATTGGACATTTTAGAAAGCTGAAGCAAAGAGAGGTTAAATGACTTGTCTAGGATCACACAGCTAGTAACTGTCTGAGGCTGGATTTAACCCCAGGCATTCCTGACTCCAGGCCCAGGACTCTCTCCACTGCACTACCAGCTGCCTCTATTTTCTAGACAATGGAACCTCTGCAATGAGTCCGTCCTCCTATGAAGAAGGGGTACCAGGACCAAACGTTCTGACTCCAAATTGGCTCCATGATCTTCCCATCTCTCCCCAAAGCTCCCCAAATAAATGCTATGGAAATCTTGCTTCAGGACTTCTGGGAACCATGTTGTGCTCCTTGCTTGCAGGCTCCTGTCAATGCAGGAATAACAGACTGGCCAAGAAGCAGAATTTGGTCAAACTAAGGTTCATTGAGTTCCCCAGCAGGAGAATCTCACCAGCAGAGGCAATGACTCCCTGAATGAAGAGTCCCAAGGTTTATATAGATTTCGGGGAGGGGACAGGGCCACAGCTGATTCATCAGGGTCTAATTTTCAGGAGCTCAAGGCTGATCTGGCAAATCCTTGTTTGGGTTACTTGCATTACAAGTATTAATGGGAGAATAAGCCAGATCTGTGTGAACATGATGGAGTGCTTCTCTAGCTTTGTATGCACACTCTTTTCCCTAAAGAGTCCTAAATTACAAGTTTTTCTCCATCCTCATCCCTGATTCCCCATGCCCAGGGCTGCCAGTTCCCAGAGAAGATTTGATCACTTATTTGGAGGAAAGGGAAGCCCCATGGCTGCTGGAGCAAGAAGGCCTGAGGAGCTGCTGTCCAGGTGAGTGAAGGGAAAGCAGGTCTATGAGAGCTGGGATTACAAGAGGCTTCTAGGAGTGGGGGTGAAACAAGTGCCAGATTTGGAGGCAGGAAGACCTGAATTGGAATTCTTTTTGAGACCCTTTTTAGCAGTGGGATCCTGGACAAGTCACCAAAGCACTGAGTCTCAGTTTCTCCATTTGTAAAATGAGGGAGTTAGACACCATGGCCCTAAAGCTCTCTTCTAGTGATAAATCTCATATCCTATCAAGAGTCATTGTTTGGAATCTGAAGGCATGGACCTCCCCTGAAAGTGTGAAAAGGGGCTAGGCTTTCTAAATATGGGCTCTTTCTTAGAATTTCTTCAAGTCAATGAGCATTTATCAAGTGCCTTCTATGCACCAGGCCCTCTGCTAAGCACCAGCGGTATAAAGAAATATAAGGAATATCCCCTGCTCTCTTGGAGCTCAGGCTGGGGGGCAGACAACATGCCAACAGCAGTGTAGAAACCTGTCATGGACAGGACAAATTGAAGCTTATTTAGAGATGGAAGATGCAAAAATGGAGGACTGAAAAAACTTATTGTGGAAGGTGGGCTCTAGCTCAGGCTTCAGGGAAGGCAAGGGAAGCATTCTAGGCAGGGGGCTCATGAGGAAAGCGCATGGAGTCAGGAGATAGAGTGTCCTGGAATGCCCCCACCACTGAATTATAGTAAATTTGGTGGGAAAATAATGTGAAAGGAGATCAGAGGAGTAGAAAAGGGGTAGATGATGAAGGGGTAGGTGGTTCACAGCCCTAGAGAGGATTTTGTATTTGATCCTTTCGCTAGGGAGCCACAGGAGGTTGTTGAGTACATGCTGACGTGGTCAGTCAGGAACTTCAGGAAAATGAACTTTGACAAGTGGGTGGAGGGATGACTGGAGTAAGGGGAGACTTGAGGCAGCTGGAGCAAGCTACAGGTTCTTACAGGACCTCAGGTATGACTGGGGCCTGAACCAAGACAGTGGCAGTGTTGGGAGAGAAGGGGGTGTAGGGGAGAGATGTTCCCAAAGTGCAATCCCAGGACTTGACGACAGATTGAATATGGGGGTCATGATTGTGAATGTTTGAGAGTCAATGATGCATGCGTGACACTTTATTTCTGAGTCTGCGGTATTGGAAGGATGTCTTGGAGAGCCTCAGGAAAGTAGGAAGATGGGAGGGCTGGGTGAAAGAGAGTGACTTTATTTTGGAGAAGCTGGAGAGGAGTGTCACTAAAACCCAAAGAGATTTAGAGAGAGAGAGAGAGAGTAGGAGAAGGAGGGGTGGAGAGAGAGATAAGGGTGATTGTGTCAGAAGCTTCTGAGAAGTCAAGAAGAATGAGGATGAATAGAGGGCCAGTGGATTTAGCAACTTGGAGACAGTTGAACAATGAAATTAGGAGCTACACTACAGAGAATTTCAGAGAAAGCAAAGGAACAGAGTTGGAGACACCAGTTATAAATGTTTATCTCCAGTTGTTTAGCCAAGAAATGGAAGGAAGATATTGGAAAAGTATCTCTTAGAGTTGAATGAATCAGGTGACTGTGTTTTCAGCCTTAGAGAGAAATGGTTTTATTTGTGGCGATAGGGAAGGAGTCATTAGTAATAATAATAATGGGGATGCTGGAGAGGCAGTACACTGAGGAAGATGGCAGACTGGAATGGGATGATTTGCACAAGAAAGGGAGTCTGCATTAACTAGCAGAGGGAGGATCATTTCATCAGATATCAGGGTCGAAAGGGAAAAGATGGCGCCTGATTTATGGGAGATGACGAGGGTAAGATGGCCCTTGATAAGGACCCACTTTTTTCAATGAAATAGAAGACAAATTTCTCTGCTGAGAAGGTGAGTGGCAGGGTGGACAGCGGGAGCAAGCAATAAAGGAGGGTTGGGGAAGAATGAAAAGAATTGGAAAAGCTGCTATGCTGAATGGGATAATGAGTCAGTTATATGGTTTTCAGTCATTTCAGTTGTTTCTGACTCTTCATGACCCAATTTGGGGTTTTCTTGGCAAAGATAATGAAGTGATTTGCCGTTTCCTTCTCAGGCTCATTTTACAGATGAGGAAACTGAGGCTAACAGACCTAAGTGACTTGCCCAGGGTCACACAACTAGTAAGTGTCTGAGGCTGGATTTGAACTTGAGTCTTCCTAACCACTTCTCTATCCCCTGCACCACTTAGCTGTCCCAAAGGAGTCAGGGAGGTGTCAAAGGACAGCCTCGACACAATGAGGGCCACACAGATTGTGTAGCCTAGATGTGCAGTGATCCCAGGAAGCCTGGTTTATGATTTTCTCTCTCTCCATTCAGCAGAATCTAAGTAGTAGCAAAGGTTGCTGCCTTACTTAGAATTAATACAAGACTGTGATTTACATAAATCATTAAACCTTATCACCCCCCTGATCTCTAAGGCTCAATCTCTGGCCCATTTTTGGAGAATCATTGGCCAGATTCGTTGAGGTGACAGCCACTCTCATTTTAGGAAAGGGGAGGGAGAAATTTCCAGGTCTCCATAATATGAGATGCTTTAGGAGCCTAGAAAGATGTCTCTGTGATTTTCTCTATGGGTCTAGTCAAGTCCCATCACAGTTAGAACCAGACAAAATTAGTCCATATGGGGATAAGGTGCAAGAAACAGCCAGAAACAGGGCTAAGGCCACAACCTGAATTTGCCAACTAAGAAAGAGACCAGAGTACAGGGAGTGAGGTAGAGGCTGGGTGGGGCCTGGTGTGAACCCTATCAGTCAGTCAATAAGCATGGATTAAGCACCTACAATTTTCTAGGCACAGTGCTCAGCTTTAGGGATACATAGGGAGGGAAAAGCCAGTCCCTGCCATCAGGGAGCTCCCTGACCCACAAACATGGAGGTGGTTTGAGAAGAAAGCAACAGATCAGGAACCTCACCCATAGCTGGTCCAGGGAAAGGAGAATGTTTGGGAATGGAAAGACATCTAGTTCGATGGGATATAAGGGAACTTGAGGAGTGAGGGAGTAACAGTTTCAAAAGGAGAGGAGAATTAGGGAGCAAAGAGTCAAAATCAAAGCAAGAGTGACAAATTTCTGGCCCAGCTCAGAGATACCGTCGATTCTGTTCCAGAGCACCACAGTAACCGGAATATTGCAATCAAGTCAGTCACCTGATTTTTGGGTTTCTCAGTGCATATAAAAGTTGACTTTATAAAGTACTGTTGTCTATTATATGTACAATTCTATTATGTCTAAAATAATGTACTTTAATTAAAGAATATTTTATTGCTAGTAAAAGCTATCATCTGAGCCTTCAGCGAGTCATAATCTTTTTTTTATTTTTATTTTCCCCAAGTTACATATAAAAATAACTTTTAACGCTTGTTGTGAAAACTTTGAGCTGCAGATTTTCCCCCTTCTACTCCTCACCCCCATTGAGAAATCAAGCAGTTTGATATTGTGTAGTAATGAAAAACATATCTGCGTTAGGCATGTTGTAAAAAAAAATCAGATCAAGTCAAGTAAAAAAAAGGATGCTTCAAGTTTTATTCAGACACCATCAGTTCTTTCTCTGGGGATAGTCAGAGTTGCCTTGGATCATTGTATTGCTAAAGATAGCTAAGTCATTCACAGCCAGTCATCTTACAATACTGCCGTTACTTTGTACACAGAGTGTTTCACTTTGCATCAGCCCATGGAGGTCTTTCCAGGGTTTTCTGAGAGCATCCTGTCCATCATTTCTTATAATACAATAGTATTCCATCATAATTCCATACCACAGCTTCTTCAACTATTTCTCAATTGATGGGCATCCCCTCAATTTCTAAATCTTTGCACCGAAAAATGAGCTGCTACAAATATTTTTGTACTTATCAGTCCTTTTTTTTAATCTCTTTTAGGATACAGACCTCATAGTGGTATTGCTAGGTCAAAGGATATGCATGGTTTTATAGTCCTTTGGGCATAGTTCCAAATTACAGGTGGTCGAATCTGTTCACAACTCCACCAGTAGTGCATTAATATCTCATTTTTCCCACATCCCCTCCAACCTTTGTCATCTACCTATTTCCGTCCTATTAGTCAGTCTAATAGGTATGAGGTGGTACCTCAGAATTGTTTGAATTTTGCCAATCAATGGTGAGTTAGAGTATTTTTTCATATGGCTATGGACTGCTTCGATTATTTCATCTGCAAACTGATCCTATCCTTTCATCATTTATCAATTGCAGAATGGCTCTTATTTTTATAAATTTTACTCATTTCTCTCCCTCCACCATTTATTTCTATTCTGTCTCCTTTCACCCTCTCCCTTCTCAAAAGTGTTTTGATTCAGACTATCCCCTCCCCCAATCTTCCCTCCCTTTTGTCACTCCTTTCCCTTATCTCATCCCCTTCCCCTTCTACTTTCCCGCAGGGTAAATAGATTTCTATACCCAATTAAGTGTTTATGTCATTCCCTCTTTGAGCTAATTCTGATCAGAATAAGGTTCATTCACACCCCCTTATCTCCCCTCTCCCCCTCCGCTGTAAAAGCTTTTTCTTGCCTCTTTTCTGTGACACAATTTACTCCATTCTAACTCTCCCTTTCTCTTTCTCAAAGTACATTACATTCCTCTATCACCCCTTAATTTTACTTTTTAGATATCATCCCTTCGTATTCAACTGATATCTGTACTCTCTGTCTGTATATAGTCCTTCTAATTACCCTAATAATGAGAAAAGTCTTATGAGTAACAAATACCTTCTTACCATGTAGAAATGTAAACTAAGTTACTAAGTCCTTTATGATTTCCCTTTCTTGTTTACCTTTTTATGCTTCTCTTGAGTCTTGTATTTGAAAGTCAGATTTTCTATTCAGCTCTGGTATTTTCATTAAGGATGCTTGAAAGTACTCTATCTCACTCAATGTCCATATTTTTACAGAAATATTATGCTCAGTTTCATTGGGTAGGTGATTCTTGGTTGTAATCCTACCTCCTTTGCCCTCTGGAATATCATATTATAAGCCCTCCAATCTTTTAATGTAGAAGGTGCTAAATCTTATGCTGTCCCAACTGTTTTCACAATACTTGAATTGTTTCTTTCTGGCTGCTTGCAGTATCTTCTCCTTGAGCTGGGAGATCTGGAATTTGGCTGTAATATTCCCGAGTGTTTTCATTTTGTGATCTCTTTCAGGAGGTGATTGGTGGATTCTTTGAATTTCTATTTTACTCTCTGGTTCTATCATGGCAGTTTTCCTTGAAAATTTGTGGAAAGATGATGTCTAGGCTCTTTTATTCATCATGGCTTTCAGGTAGTCCAATGATTTTAATATTATCTCTGGATCTATTTTCCAGGTCCATGGTTTTTCCAATGAGATATTTCACATTGTCTTCCATTTTTTCATTCTTTTGGTTCTGTTTTATAATTTCTTGATTTCTCATAAAGTCATTCATTTCCATTTGCTCCATTCTAATTTTTAAGGAATTATTTTCTTCAGTGAGCTTTTAGACCTCCTTTTCTATTTAGCCTATTCTGCTTTTTAAGGCATTCTTCTCCTCATTGGCTTTTTGGACCCCCTTTTACTGCTTGGCTTAGTCTGTTTGTTAAGGTTTTATTTTCTTCAGTTTTATGTGTGTGTGTGTGTGTGTGTGTGTGTGTGTGTGTGTGTGTGTGTATCTCCTTTACCAAGCTGTTTACTCATTTTTCATGATTTTCTTGCATCACTCTCATTTCTCTTCCCAATTTTTCCTCTACCTCTCTTCCTTGATTTTCAAAATCCTTTTTGTACTCTTCCATGGCCTGAGACCAATTTATGTTTTTTCTTCAGGGCTTTGGATGTAGAAGCTGTGACTTTTTTGTCTTCTTCCGAGTATATGTTTTGATCTTCCTTGTCACTATAGTAACTTTTTGTTTGTTCATTTTCCCAACCAATTTTTTTTTTTTTTGCTTTTCACTCTTTGTTAAAGTAGGGCTCTGATTCCAGGGTGGAGGGTGCACCATCCCAAGCTTCAGGGGTTTTGTGCAGTGGTTTTCAGAGATACTTCTAGGGATCTGCAAGTTTTCAGTTCTTCCAAGGTGGTGTGATCTAAGGAGAAGTTTTTAATATTCTCCTGAATTGTGCTCTGGTCTGTGAGCAACCACAAACACTCTTTTCTGCCCTGGGACTGTGAGGAGGGTCCCTCTTCTACTGTTGCTGCAAGCTCTGCTATGCTAGTTCTTCTCCTTGCTCTGGGACAACCACCTAGGACTGTGACCTGAATCCAAGTATGGAAAAAGCAACAGAGTCCTACCTTAGTGCTGGCAGAAAAGACCCCTATAATCTCCTACTGACTGGTTGTTGGACCCCCTTACAATCTGTGTGCTAAGAGCTCCAGAAGCAGCCCTTGCTGCTGCCCCTGCTGATTCAGTCACTCACAAGGCCTGCTCCTGGTTTCCTGGGGCTGAGACTGTGCTGATGTGGCCTGCATTGGACTGTGCTCCATTCTCACCCAGGTGCAACAGACCTTTCCGGCTGACCTTCTAAGTTGTCTTTGGCATCTGTGGGCTGAGAAGTCTAGAAACTGCCCCAGCTTCCAGCGAGTCAGTCTTCTTGAGGCCTGCTCCCAGTTTTCTAGGGCCCAGTTAGTGCTGGCATGGCCTGCCCTGGACTGCACTCTTCTCTCACCCTGGTGCAACAGACCTTGCTGAACTTCCAAGTTTTTTGAAAGGCAGGCAATTTGTTTCATTCTTTCTTTCTGTGGGTTCTGCTGCTCTAGAATTTGTTTAGAGTCATTTTTAAAGATATTTGGAGGGGGGCAGCTAGGTGGCACAGGGAGTAGAGCACCAGCTCTGGAATCAGGAGGACCTGAGTTCAAATCTGGCCTCAGACACTTGACACACTTACTAGCTGTGTGACCTTGAGCAAGTCACTTAACCCCAATTGCCCTGACTTCCCCCCTGAAAAAAAGGTATTTGGAGGGGTTTTGGGGAGTGTTTAGGTGAATCCCTGCCTTTAGTCCACCTTCATGTCTCTTGTCTCTCCCCAATGAGTCTTAATCTTGTTCCTGGTAGAGGCTCTGGCTCAATTTTGATGGCTGCTGACTGATCAGGGTGGTGGTTGCTCAAGGTTGGCAGTGTAGGGTTATTAATCATCCTAATTTCAGTATTATTGAGTCTCAGTGAATAGGAAGAACCAAAGAGAAAGAGAGACAGAACAAATCAACATGAAGTAATGAAACCATTTTTCTTAAAAACAAAAACAAAACCAAAACCAAAAGAAAATGCAATGGAGAAAGGCCATTTAGTACCATGGACAGAGCATGCCCACTTGCAGGGTTGCAGTTCTAGTCTCAGCAGCAGGGATGATGGGAAGGTCACTCAGCCATTCTGAGCTCATGGCCTAAGCTGTGAATGTAATGAAAATGCTTGGCTTGCCTTTGTCAAAGGTGTGTTGTGAAGATACAATGTGATTATATGTGGAGCTCTTAGTAAATCAAGCATCCTGGAGATAAGAGCTAATGGCAATTTCAAATGATTGATTCTGTCCATTTAACTTTGAAGACTTTTGTCTCAGATTTGGGAAATAGGATGTAGATCAGGTAGTTTACTTTATCCCAGTAAAGAGAAGGGATTATAACTGTATAAGTGTGTACATGTGTCTCTCTATGTTTTATTGTTTCTTTCTTGCAGAAGGAGAGATTGGACCTGAAATGAAAGAGACTACTGCAAAACTAAGCATTTCTTTGGAACAAAGTCATGAGCATAGCTTCATGAGCGATGGTCCCTGTGACTTCATTGGGAGACAAATCTGTGCTGTACTTCACAGAATCCACATAGGAGAGAAGCCTTATGATTGTCTTCATTGTGGGAAAGACTTGAGTCAACAGTCATCACTTATTAACCATCAAAAAAGTTATACTGCAGAGAAAACATATGAGTATCATGAATGTGGTGCTGTACATCAGAGAATCCACAATGGAGAGGAAACTTATGAATGTGATAAATTTGGAAAGGCTTGCATGCAGAGTTCCAAACTTACTCAACATCAGAGAATCCACACTGCTGAAAAACCTTATAAATGTAATCAGTGTGGAAATGCTTTCAGATTTAAAAGCCATCTTACTCTACATCAGAGAATCCACACTGGAGAGAAACCTTATGAATGTGATCAATGTGGAAAGGCTTTCAGACTGAACTACAAACTTGCTGTACATCTGAGAATCCACACTGGAGAGAAACCTTATGAATGTAATCATTGTGGAAAGACTTTTAGGAGAAGCTCTAATCTTGCTGCCCATCAGAGAATCCACACTGGAGAGAAACCTTATGAATGTGATAAATGTGAAAGGGCTTTCCGGTGCAGCACCAATCTTGCTGCCCATCAGAGAATTCACACTGGCGAGAAACCTTATGAATGTTATCAATGTGGAAAGGCTTTCAGGCTGAACTATAAACTTGCTCTACATCAGAGAATTCACACAGGAGAAAAACCTTATGAATGTAACCAGTGTGGAAAGACTTTTAGAAGAAGCTCTGATCTTGCTGTACACGAGAGAATTCACACTGGAGAGAAACCTTATAAATGTAATCAATGTGGAAAGGCTTTCAGTTGCAGCACCAATCTTGTCACACATCAGAGAATCCACACTGGAGAGAAACCTTATGAATGTAATCAATGTGGAAAGACTTTCAGACTGAACTCCAACCTTGTTCTACATCAGAGAATCCACACTGGAGAGAAACCTTATGAGTGCAATCAATGTGGAAAGGCTTTTAGAAGAAATTCTGATCTTACTGCACATCAGAGAATCCACACTGGAATGAAACCTTATGAATGTAATCAATGTGGGAAGGCTTTCAGACTGACCTCCAAACGTGCTAAACATCAGAGAATCCACACTGGAGAGAAACCTTATGAATGTAATCAGTGTGGAAAGGCTTTCAAACACAGGGCCCATTTTGCTCTACATCAGAGAATCCATACAGGAGAGAAACCTTATGAATGTAATCAATGTGGGAAGGCTTTCAGACTGAACTCCAGACTTGCTAAACATCAGAGAATCCACACTGAAGAGAAACCTTATGAATGTAATCAATGTGGGAAGGCTTTCCGTTGTACCTCCAGCCTTGCTGTACATCAGAGAATCCACACTGGAGAGAAACCTTATGAGTGTAATCATTGTGGAAAGGCTTTCCGTTGCAGCTTCAGTCTTGCTGTACATGAGAGAATCCACACCGGAGAGAAACCTTATGAATGTGATAAATGTGAAAAGTCTTTCACGCAGAGCTCCAAACTTTCTCTACATCAGAGAAGCCATACTGGAGAGAAACCTTTTGAATGTAATCAATGTGGAAAGGCTTTCAGAGTAAACTCCAAACTTGCTAAACATCAAAGAAGCCATACTGGAGAGAAAAGATTTGAATGTAATCAGTGTGGAAAGGCTTTCAAACACAGGGCCCATTTTGTTCTACATCAGAGAAGCCACACTGGAGAGAAACCTTATGAATGCAATCAATGTGGAAATGCTTTCAGTTGCAGCTCCCATCTTGTTGCGCATCAGAGAATCCACACAGGAGAGAAACCTTATGAATGTGATCAGTGTGGAAAGGCTTTCACACAGAGCTCCCATCTGGCTGCACATCAGAGAATCCACACTGGAGAGAAACCTTTTGAATGTAATCAATGTGGAAAGACTTTCAGACTGAACTACAAACTTGCACTACATCAGAGAATCCACACTGGAGAGAAACCTTATGAATGTAACCAATGTGGAAAGGTTTTCAGTTTCAGTTCCAGTCTTGCAGTACATCAGAGAAGCCACACTGGAGAGAAACCTTATGAATGTAATCAATGTGGAAATGCTTTCAGTTGCAGCTCCCATCTTGTTGCACATCAGAGAATCCACACAGGAGAGAAACCTTATGAATGTGATCAGTGTGGAAAGGCTTTCACACAGAGCTCCCATCTGGCTGCACATCAGAGAATCCACACTGGAGAGAAACCTTTTGAATGTAATCAATGTGGAAAGACTTTCAGACTGAACTACAAACTTGCACTACATCAGAGAATCCACACTGGAGAGAAACCTTATGAATGTAATCAATGTGGAAAGGCTTTTAGAAGAAGCTCTGATCTTGCTGTACATCAGAGAATCCACACTGGAGAGAAACCTTATGAATGTATGCAGTGTGGTAAGGCTTTTAGAAGGAGCTCTAATCTTGCTGTACACCAGAGAATCCACACTGGAGAAAAACCTTATGAATGTAATCAGTGTGGAAAGACTTTCACACAAAGGGCCAATTTTGCTGTACATCAGAGAATCCACACTGGAGAGATATCTTATTAATGTAATCAGTGTGGAAAAGCTTTCTAACAAAACTCTAAACTTGCTCTACATCAGTGAAGCCATAGTGGAGAGAGAGCTTGTGAATGTAATCAGTCTGGAAAAGTTTTTAGAGGAACTTCTAATGTTGCTGTACATCAGAAAATCCACACTGGAGAGAAACCTTATGAATGTTATAAATGTACAAAGGCTTTTACACAGCACTCCACTCTTGAAGAAGATCAGAGAGTCCTCCCTGGGGAGAATTTGAAAAATATGGAAAAACTTTCACACAGAGCTCCAGTCTTGTTAAACATCATAGAAGCCACAATGAAGAGAAAGCTTTTGAATATAATCAAGAAGGAAAGGCTTTCAAATATTGCCCTTATCTTACTCTTCATCCAAAGATCCACATTGGAAAGAAACCTTATGAGTATCTAGAATGTGGCAAACCTTTTAATGCACACTCTTTTCTTACTAAACATCAGAGAATCCATACTAGAGGTTACACCTCATTAGTATGATCTACATGGGAACGCTTTCAGGCTAAATTCATCTGTTATGTCTCGTCAGAGAATTCATAGGACATAGAATCATTTTGCCTGTCATGAGTGTGGAAAGACATCCACATGGAATACAGAGCCTTTAGACATCAGAAAATCCATCTTGGGAACAAGCCCTATAAAGACTTAATGTGGGAAGGCTTTCAGCCAGAGATCATCTCTTCCTTTGCATCAAGGATTCATTGTAGAGAGAAGACTTATGAATGTGTTCAATGAGGTCCTGCCTTTCCTGGAAGATGGAGTTCAGTAGACATCACAATATTAAAAATAGAACCTTTATAAAAGCAACAGTTATGGGAGGGACTTCACCTGGAGCTCATACATACATCAACATTGGAAAAATCTTGCTGGAGATAAAATTTATAGATCTAATTAGTGAGAGGATGTCTTTCTGAAGCACAGACTTCTTTAGACACCACAAATTGTATACTGTGCATGGATCCCTGAAAATGGATTGAATTTTTCTCTGAAATCCTAAAGTTTCTCATAGCTCTCCTAAAATATTCCATGGCATTTTTACACCATTCCCCAGATGATTGGTACTCACTTTATCTCATGATGTTGGCTGACACAAAAACCCTAGTATAAATATTTTGGTGTCTGTTTGACATTTATTTTTGTAATGATGTTTTAGTCTGCTGGGTAGCACAATGGATAGGGTGCAGTCCCTGAGTCCAGAAAACCTCCCTTCTATAGCCAGAATGGCCTTTGTTTTCTTTGAGTGACTCAGCTTACCTCATTGAACCTCGCAGGGCCATACCTGGGAGCAGAGAACTTCCTGTGTGACTTCTTCTGGGGCAGGAAGTCCAGAGACTCATGGCCTGCGAGCAGAGAACTTCCTGTGTGATGAGTCATGGGGCTGGCTGAGGGGAGGTGTTAACTCCAGAGCCACGCCCTATTGGGTGTTAACCTGGTCTATGCTAGAGGGAGGGGCCAACTCAAGAACCAATTGGCCCCGCTCATTCAGGCAGCGCTTGATGATGTCAAAAACTCTATAAGAGGGGAGAGGACAGCTTGAAGAGCTCTCTTTCCTTTTCCGGTTGGTGTGGGAGCAGTGGGGAGCATGACTCTGGGCCAGCCCTTGCTCTCTGGCTGAGCCCAGATGTTGGTAACTATGAATTGTATTGGGTCTGTCTGTTGATATTTGTAATTTGTTTGTATTTTGGTTTTGAGGTTCGGGGTGCTGGTTTGTTTTCCCCTGAACCAAATGAATGTTCTGAACCTCTGGGTGCTGGCTTTTTCCCCTGAAGTACGTGAATGAATCTGTATTTGGTATATCTCTTGATGCTTGTCTCTTTGCTCCCCTGAACTAACTGAATGCTGACGTTTTTCCCCTGAACTAAATGAATGTTGTCTGTATGCTAACTGAATGCTGGATTAAAGTAAGCTGGTCAGCCCTTTCACCGTTCTTTCCTTGTTTAAGCAGATAAAAAGAACCTGTGCTTTCCAGGCGTCCCAGCAGCCTCCTGGGTGCTGGCTGTGGGGGGCGGGGGGGGGATCTTATGCCCCCACAGGAGCTGCTAGCCGGATTGTTAATACACCTTCAAATTCAGGCTTTGATGGTTACTGGCTGTGCAACCTTGGACAAGTTACTTAACTTATTCCTGGATGAGTTTCCCCATCTGTAGAATGGGGACAATGACTATGAGACAGTATCTGTCAAGTGCTTTGCAAGTATTAAAGCACTATGTAAAGTGAACTACTTGTGAGCTCACTATTATGATTTTTCCCTGGACTCATAAGTCTCATAGCAATGTCAGTGGCCTAAAAGGCATGGATAGTTTAGTCACTTTTTTCTTTCTTTTTGTTCAAATTGACATTCAGAAGAGTGTAGTTGAAAGCAATATGTTGTAATGGATAGGGAGAAGGGTTTAGAGTTGGGGAGTCTTGGCTTCAAATCTTGTTTCAAATACTCTCTCACTGTGTAACTCTGGGTGAGGAAGAACCTTTCTGTGCCTCCATTTACTTGTCTCTGAAAGGGGGAGGTTGCGTTAGATTGGCTAATATGACAGAAAATAAAAATGATAAATATTGGAAAAGACGTGGGAAACTTAGGACACTAATGCATTGTTGGTGGGGTTGTAAACTGATCCAGCTATTCTGGAGAGTAATTTGGAACTATGCCCAAAAGGCAATTAAACTGTGCGTACCCTTTGATACAGCAGTAACTACTGTATCTCAAAAGAGATCATACAAAAGGGAATAGGTCCTACATATACAAAAATATTTGTAGCAGCTCTTTTTGGGGTGACAAAGAAACTGCCTATTGAGGGAGTGACCATTAATTGAGAGAAGGCTGAACAAGTTGTGGTATGTGAATATAATGGATACTATTTTCCTATAAAAAATGATGAGCAGGCAGATTTCAGAAAAACCTGTAAAGACCTATATAAACTGATACAAACTGAAGCCAACTAAGAGAATATTGTACACAGTAACAGTGATAATTTGTGATGATCAACCATGATAGACTTAGCTCTTCTCAGCAATGCAAGGATCTAAGACAGCACCAAAAGACTTGTGATGGAAAATGCTGTCCACCTCCAGAGAAAGAACTATGGAGTCTGAATGCAGATTTAAGGGTACTTTTTTTCACTGTTCTTTTTTTTTCTTTTGTGTGTGGCTGTTCCCCTTTGTTCCATTTCTTCTTTCACAACATGACTAATTTGGAAATATGTTCACATGATTGCACCTGGATAACCTCTGTCAGATCAGTTGCCATCTTGGGAGGGAGGAAAAAAAACTCAATATAGTCATATAACCTGGAAAATTTAGTCAGTTTTTGTATGAGCAATGGATCCCCTCACTTGTAAATCTCAGCTGTAATAGAATCCCACCAGGTACTTTGCAACACAAAAGGAGCCTAATGCCATTCCAAAGTTCTTCTTCAGTTGGAACTTCAGCTAGAGAGGGATTGACTTCAACCTGAGGTAAACAGTCAATGGCCTCAGCATTTGTGTTGGTAAGCAAAATGGGTTCCTTAGCACTTAGTTCAACGAGTGCCCTTGAAGAGTTTGGCTTTGTTTGCTTTGAGTAATTCAGTGTATTTCATTGAGTCTAACTAAGTGCTAAGCCCCAGGCTCTAACCCCTATTAGGTGTTAACCAAACCTATGTGGGTGTGGATTGGTAACTAAGGTGGGGCCCAAGGTGGGGCTAACTCAGGGGAGGGCCTAGTTTACAAATGAGTTTGAGTGATAGTCTGTTGAAAACCCTATGGAAGTGTCTTCAGCCCATCCCTCTAGGATCACCACCTTATCCCTAATCTATGTGGCTCCATCATTATTGAGTAATGGGAATGCACTATATGTCTTTGGTCCATAAATAGTTTTCAGGGTAGAAAGTGCTTTGGATTGTTACTATCAGCCTAAAATTGCATTTCATCTGCCTTTTTACTCAGCCATCCTGCGTCTCTCTAAGCTTTGCTTGTACTTTACTTGTAGTGGAATTAAATGCTGCCTCCTTAGAGGTGGATCAACTATCCTTCTGGTAAACCCTGTGGAGTTCTCATTTCTCATTTAGCAGCTTCTGAATTTCCCCATCATTTTCATCAAACTAGTCTTGGTGTTTGCCAGTGTTCTGACTTAGATGAGCCAATGCAGTGCTATACACCAAGTCTCTAAAAGCTGCCCACTCCTTTTCGGCTCCACAGCTGCCAACTGTATGTTGGCTCAACTTTTCCTCCAAGTTAGCAACAAACTGTTCACACGCTTACTTAGAAACACTAATCTGTTCACATTAGTTCTGGTAGTCATTTTACCTTGGGACCACTGCTCTTGGTAAATGTGACTATTTAGCTTGGAGGGTATAAGTCTATGATCAGTCTAGCACTGATTGCCTTTGTCACTTTCACATCCTGTCTCTTCTCCTTACAATGACATTGTCTATTAAATGCCAGTGTTTGCTGCAACGGTGCACCCACCAAGTTTTGTTGCATTTAAGTAAATGGAAGACAGTGTTGGTGATGAGAATGTCATGAGATGCACAAGTCTTCAGTAGTAAGTGATCATTACTGTTGCTGTTTCCAATTCCATTCCCCACAAGGACTCCCTGCCATGTCTGGCAGTCTGAGCCTACTACAGCATTAAAGTCACCCAGAGTTATAAGCTTGTCTTCTTTTGGTACATCGATGATAAGGGTTGCCAGGTCTTCATAAATTTTTTCTTCAACCTTATCAGGGTTTATCATGGGGGTAGCATAGACACTGATGATGGTGGTGTGATGTTTTCCTGCAAGTGGCAATCACATTGTCATGAGCCTGTCATTCACTCCTTTTGGCAGACATACAAGCTTGTTGATTAGATTAAGTTTGATTGCAAAACCTATGCCTTCATTTGCCAGCCTTGTTTCACTCAGGGCTGCTTTTTGGATGTGATGCCTGCTGAGTTCCCTTGCAACAATAGCTGTGCATCTTTCATGTCTACTGGATTTTGTGCACACCTCAATGTACTAAGAGTAAGGATAATCGTGTTTGCAGAAATTTTTGGACTTTTTTTTTGTGTTTCAACCACAGGGTGCAATCCCCACCTGCTATGGTAATCAGGCCAGGTCTGGGTAAGTAGACAATTTTTAGGGCACCTATTCTAGCCCCATCCTCACACCAGGAGATGAACAATGCAATACTTAAAAGGCTGCTGAGACACCCAGGGAGCTGCCCAATCCCACTGCTACTTTCAGTGAAAAGATGACTCTATGGCCTGGGCTACCTGTGTGTAGGATTGTGACTATAGCTCTTAGTATATAAGTTCCTTTTTATATTTTCTGCAGCTAGAGGTTAAGTCTATATTGAGAAGTGTAATCTTCTAAAGTTATGTTTCCCTTTCTGACAGCTGGAGGATGGAGTGTGACTTCTAACTACAAACTACGGGTTCGTTTTTCCAGTCTTTCTTCAAACTATAGGCTCCTTTAAAGTAATACTTTTGGTTGCAAAACTCATCAGCTGCAGAGCAATGACTTCTGGGGTAATCTCAATTTGGCAGACAGGTTGATAGACACAGGATGAATCTGGGTCAAGAAAACCTGGGAGGAGTAAGTAGTCAGATGACCTGCCTTGTCCAATTGAATTATGTTCAAAATGTTTCCTAAGATTCTTGTAATTTTTTTTCTTCCTCTTCTGGTATAGAAATAAGTTCTGTAAATCACATTTGTCACAAATTACTGAGGAATTAGTTGACTTTACTTAAAGGTAACCTGTCAAGTGATATAACTAATGATGCAGATTCTAATCCAGCTGAGATTTACAAAGTAGGGGGTCCATTGCTCATACAAAAGCTGACTGAGATTTTCTGGGTTTTATGGTAGGAGGAGGTTATCCCCCATGAGTTCAAGGATGCCTCCATTGCTCATCTCTATAAAAGTAAAGGATATAGATTGTCCTGTGACAATCATGGCGGGGAGGGAGGGTGTCCTCTCTCCTAGTCATTACTGGCAAGATTCTTGCCAAAGTCCTCCTTAATAGGCTGATCCTTCACCTGGAAAATGGTCACCTACCTGGGAGTCAGTGTGGCTTCAGAAAGGGCTAAGGAACATTCGATATGGTATTTGCTGCTCAACAACTCCAGGAGAAATGCCAGGAGTAGAACAGAGGTCTGAACACAATTTTCAGACCTAACCAAGGTCTCTGATCCTGTCAGGTGTGGGAACTTATGCAAAATTATATGAAAATTTTGTTGCCAGAGAAGTTCATCAGCATTATACATGAATTTCATGAGGGCAAGTTTGCCCAGGTTCTAGATAATGGACAGTGCTTTTGTGCTTTCCCTTTCACTAATGGAGTGAAACAAGGCTGTGTGCTTGCTCCCATGCTATTTTATCTTGATGTTTTCAGTCATGTTGTCAAATATTTTCAATGAAGATGATCACAGCATCAAAGTCAGTTGTGGCACTGATGGTAATTCTTCAACTGGAAAAGGCTGCAAGCCAAGACCAAAGTGGAGGGAGTGTTGGTGCATGATTTTCTGTTTGCAGATGATTGTGCACAAATGAAGCCTGTGAAGGTGAGATGTAACAAATTATGGATCTGTTCTCTGCTGCTTGTGCTAATTTTGGCCTAAAAACTAACACCAAGAAAACACAGGTGCTCCATCAGCCAGCACCATGGAGAACTTATAGGGAACTCACACAGGGCGAACATTCACATGGCATTCAGAAGAAGGGATACAAGGATGCTCTCAAGGTCTCTCTCAAGAATTTTGGAATTGATTGTGTGAAATGGGAGACACTGGCACAGGACCGCTCAGCATGGCATGCCCACATCAGAGAAGGTACTGTGCTCTATGAACAAAGCAGAATTGAAACAGCTCAAAGGAGATGCAGGATGTGCAAATTTAGAGAATTCATCCCAAATGTTCACACGGACTGTTTGTGCCTGACTTATGGTTGAGCACTCCAAGCTCGTAGTGGTCTGATCAACCACAGTCAGATACATTGAAATTCAGCTAGCATAGTGATGCCATTTTGGTCCTCTTCTAGAATTAATTCTAGACAACAACCAACAAGTAGGTCATGCTGGAGAATGCCAGGAACCTGCTCTCCCTAGGTAAGGACACTTCCTCTACCCACTCTGAGTCTGCAATCAAAGGGCATATTTTCGTTCCTGAGTGAGCTGGCTTTGGAGCATTTATCAATTACTAGAAAGGGAAAAGTGCTGGTCTCCTGTGTCCTAGAGACAGGATTCTCCTGCTGCCTGGTTTTCCTATAAAAGGTTAATGAATTGGATGAAGAGGTTTCCTAGTTTCTCCTGAATCTGTCTCTTGCCAATTGGTAGCTTGAGGTGAAAGTTCAGATCAGTGTTGAAGCTCCTCAGATGTGGAAATGATACCATGAATTACTTAGTTCAGCCTCTGCCTGGACATGAGTTTTGTCTGCCAAATCTCTGAAATCTGCTCAGGCAGCTTTTCCCTGCCCCCTGTCCTCTTTGGGAGGGGCCAAATATTTAGGAGATTCTTCTTTGTGAGAAGCATCAGTTTGTAGCTCCCAGCTCCTAGCTGTGCCTGGTAGGGCACGTTTGTGCTTCATCTTCCTTTACGTTGCCCCAAATTCCAGCCCAGAAGGTGGGGAAGGAAGGAAGGGAACAAGCATTTCTGTTCACCTGCTGTTCACCAGCTGTTGTGCTAAGTGCCGTCTTTACAATATAATGTTATTGGGTGATATTATTATCCGTGTTTGACATTGGAGAAATCTGAAGCCAACAGAGGTTAAGTGACTTGTGCAGCAGCATACAACTAGTAACTGGCTGAGGCTGGATTTGAACCCTGTCTAGATAAGGGAAGCTCTGCAGTGAGTCCATCCTCCTATGAAGAAGGGGCACCAAGACCAAATGTTCTGACTTCAAGTTGGCTCCATGATCTCCCCATCTCTCCCCAAAGCTCCCCAAATAAATGCTATGGACACCTTGTTTTAGGACTTCTGGGAACCATCCTGTGCTCCTTGCTTGCAGGCCCCTGTCAATGCAGGAATAATAGACTGGCCAAGAATCAGAATTTGGTCAAACTAAGGTTCATTGAGTTCCCCAGCAGGAGGATCTCACCTGAAGATGCAATGCCTCCCTGAATGAAGAGTCGCAAGGTTTTTATAGGTTTCAGGGAGTGGGGAGCAGGGAGGGGACAGGGCCAAAGCTGATTCATCAAGGTTCCTTTTGCTGGAGCTCAAGGCTGATTTGGCACATCCTAGCTTGGGTTACTTGCATTACAAGTATTAATGGGAGAATAAGCCAGGTCTGTGTGAACATGATGGAGCGATTGTCTAGCTTTGTATGCCCACTTTTTTCCCTAAAGAGACCTAAATTACAAGTTTTCCTCCATCCTCATCCCTGATTCCCCATGCCCAGGGCTGCCAGTTTCCAGAGAAGATCTGATCTCTTATTTGGAGGAAAGGGAAGCACCATGGCTGTTGGAGCAAGAAGGCCTGAGGAGCTGCTGTCCAGGTGAGTGAGGGGAAAGCAGGTCTATGAGAGCTGGGATTACAAGAGGCTTCTGGGTGTGGGGGTGAAGCAAGCACTGGATCTGGGGGCAGGAAGATGTGACTTGGAATTCTTTTTGAAACTTTTTAGCAGTGGGATCCTGGTCAAGTCATTGAACTACTGAGTCTCAGTTTCCCCACCTTTAAAACGAGGGAGTTGGGCACCATGACCTTGAAGCTCTCTTCCAGTGATAAATCTCTGATCCTATAAAAAGTCAGTGTTTGGAATTTGGGGGCATGGAACTCCCCTGAAAGTGCAAAAAATGAGTTAGGCTTTCCAATATTGGCTCTTTCTTAGACCTTCAAGTCAATGAGCGTTTTTAAAGTGCCTACTATGTTTCAGCCTCTCTGCCAAGCACGAGGGGTACAAGAGATACAAGGAACATTCTCTGCTCTCCTGGAAATCACAGACTGAGGTGGGGGGGGGGTGGGAGGGGAGGGGGGGAAGTGCAGGAAACATGGCAACAACAGCGTAAATCCTGTTCTGGACTGGACAAATTGGAGCTCATTGAGAGAGGGAAGGCATAAAAGGAAAGGACTGGCAAGGTTCATGGTGGGAGGTGGGCTCTAGCTGGGGCTTCTGGGAAGCCAGGGTGAACATTGTAAGCAAGGAGATGGTGAGGAAAGCCTGTGGAGTCAGGAGGTGGAATGCCCTATTCACAGAAGAGTAATGAGTCCTGTACCACTAGATTATAACATATTTGGTGGGGAATTGAGGAAGACAGGAAGAGGACAAAAGGGGTAGATGATGAAGGGGTAGTTGATTAACAGACCTAGACAGGACTTTATATTTGATCCTTTTGCTAGGGAGCCATAGGAGGTTGTGTAGGTGGCGACATTGTCAAGTAAGATCTTTAGGAAGATGAACTTGATAAAGTATGTGGAGGAATGACTGGAGTGAGGGGAGACTTGAGAGAACTGGACCAGCCAGTAGTCTGTTGCAATATCTCAGGTGTGTGGTGATTGCGACTTGAACCAAGACAATGGCAACGTTGGGAGAGATGTTTCCAAGGTGGAATCACAGGACTTTGTAGCAGATTGAATATGGGGGTTACAAGTGTGAATATGTGAGTTTCACTGAAGTACATGACACTGGACTTATCAGTCTGTAGTATTGTGAGGATTCGTTGGAGACCATTAGGAAAGTAGGAAGATGAGAGGTAGGAAAAAGAATGAGTCTGGTATTGGATAATTGGAGAAGAGTGTCACTAAAATCGAGAGAGACAGACATACAGACACACACACACACACACACACACACACACACACAGAAGAGTAATTGACTGCATCAAAGGCTACAGAGAAATCAAGAAGGATGAGGATGAATAAAGGGACAGTGGATGTAGCAACTTTAAGATTTCTGGTCATTTTGGAGAGAGGAATTTCTGTTCATCAATGAAATTGGGAGCTAGACTGCAGAGAATTTCAGAGAAGCCAAAGGAGTTGGAGACACCAGCTGTAAATAAAGTTGGAGTCTCCAGTTGTTTAACCAAAGAATGAAAGAAAGATATTGGAAAATATCTCTTCATGTTGAATGGATCAAGTGACTGTGTTTTGAGGATTAGAGAGAAATGACTTTACTTGTGGCTGTAGGGAAGGGGTCATTAGTGTGGTAGAGACTGAAAAGCAGTGAAAAAGGGGATGCTGGAGAGGTAGCATACTGATGATGATGAGCTGCTCGAATGGGAGGATTTGCACATGGAAAGGAGTTTACTTTAGCAGAGGGAGGACCATTTCATATGACAGTGGTGTCATAAAGAAAAATTACCTGATTTATGGAGAATGAGTAGAATAAGACAGCTCTTATTAAGTATCCAATTTCTTCATTGAAATATGAGGCAAATTTCTCTGTTGAGAAGATGAGTGGGGGGTGGAGAGGGTGAGCAAACAACGAGGGAGGGTTGGAGAAAAATAAAAAGATTTGGAAAGGCTGCTGTGCTAAATGGGATAGGGAGTCAGTTATATGATTTTCAGTCATTTCTAACTCTTCATGATCCCATCTGGGGTTTTCTTTGCAAAGATAGTGGAGTGGTTTGCCATTTCCTTTTCTGGCCGATTTTACAAATGAAGAAACCGAGGTCAACAGGCCTAAGTGACTTGCCCAGCATCACACAGCTAGTAAGTGTCTGAGACTGGATTTGAACTTGAGTTTTCCTGACCACTGCACTATCCACTGTATCACCTAGCTACCCCAAGGGATTCGGTTAGGGAGACGTCAAAGGACAGCCTTGCACCAGTGAAAGCAACATCGAGATTATGTAGCCGCTCTCTCTGCATTCAGCATCATCTAAGTAGTAGCAAAGGTTACTTAGAATTAATCCAAGGCTCTGCTTTACATAAATCATCAACCTATGCCCCTCCCATGATCTCAAGCTCAATCTTTGGCTAATTCTTGTAGAATCATTGACCAGATTTATTGAATTGACAGCCACTCTCCATTTGGAACTGAGTTTGTTAGAAACTCCCAGATGTCCCACAGTATGAGATGCTTCAGGAGCCTAGAAAGAAGTCTCTGTGGTCTTCACTCTGGGTCTGGTCAGATCCCAAAGGGTTAGAAACAGACGAAGGTCACTCACTATAGGAGAAAAGGTGCAAAAAAGAGCCAGAAACAGCTGATGCCAGAACCTCCATCTGATAACTAAGACAGCAACCAGAATACAGGGATTGAGGTAGTGCCTGGTCATCCCTGGGCCCTGTCAGTCATTCAGTAAGCATGAATTAAGAACCTCCACTTTTCTAGGCACAGTGCTAAACTTTTGGGATACATAGGAAGGGAAAAGCCAGTCCATGCTGCCAAGGAACTCCCAATCTGGCATACAAACATGGAGATGGTTTGAGAAAAAACAACAGATCAGGAACCTTGCTCTTAGCTGCTCCAGGGAAAGGAGAGTGTTTGGGAATGGAAAGACACCTAGTTCAACGGGATGTAAGGGAAGTCAAGGAGAGAAGCTAATAATGGTTTTGGAAGGAGAGTAGAATTAGAGAAGAGTCAAAATAATAATGATGAAAATGTCAGGCCCACCTCAGAGATATTGCAGGTTCAGTCCCAGAGCTCCTCAGTAAAGAGAACATTGGAGTAAAGTGAGTCACCAGAATTTTGGTGTCTCAGTACATATAGAAGTTACATTTACGGCATACTGTTGTTTATTACACGTGCAATACTATTATGTGTAAAAAATTGTACATACTCCAATTTAAAATGTTTTATTTTATCGCTAATTTATTGCTAATAAAAGCTAACTATCATCTGAGTCTTTGGTGACTCTTAATCTTGTTGCTGGTGGAGGCTTTCACCCAGTTTTGGCAGCTGCTGACTCATCAGGTTAGTAGCTGCTCAAGGTTCTAGTGGCTGTGGCAATTCTTTAAAACAAGGCAACAGTGAAGTTTGCCACATTGATTGATTCTTATTCTCACTTGAACTTAAAACCCTGTTGTGGGGGTATTAATTGGTGTAATTTCAATATTGTTGTATCTCAGAGAATAGGAAGACCTGAAGGGAGGGAGAGAACAAGTCAACATGTAATAATAAAATCATTTTTATTTTTTAAAAAAGCATAATAGAGAAAGTCCAGATGGTGCCATGGACAGAGCCTGCCCATTTGCGGGGTTAGAGTTCTAGTCTCGGCTGCAGGGAAGATGGGCAGGTCACTCAGCTGGTCTGAGCTTATGGCTTAAGCTGCGAATTTAATAAGAATACTGGACCTGCCTGTATCTCAGGTGTTTGTGAGGATCTAATATGATTGTGTGTGCTTTGTAAACCAAGTTATCCTGCAGATGTGAGCTAATGGCATTTTCAAATGATTGATTCTGTCCATTGAATTTTGAAAACTTTCCTCTTGGCCTGGGGAAGTAGGATGTAGATGTTAGTTTACTTTTTCCCAGTGGAGGGAAGGGATTATAATTATATACGTGTATATTCATGTGTCTCCGTATATGTGTTTTCTTGTTTGTTTCTTTCAGAAGGAAACATTAGACCAGAAATGGAAGAGATTACTGCCAGGCTAAGCATTTCTGTGAAAGAAATTCATGAGGAAAGTTTGGTGAGGAGTGGTCCTTGTGACTTCACTGGGAGACAAATCTGCTGTACTTCACAGAATGCACACAGAAGAGAAGCCTTATGATTGTCATCATTGTGGGAAAGACTTGAGTCAACAGTCATCTCTTATTTACCATAATCCTGGGGAGAAACCACATGAGTGCCATGAATGTGGTAAAGCTCTTAGTGATTTATACATAGTGATTTAGTCATTTATACATCAGAGAACCCACACTGGAGAGAAACAATATGAATGTAATCAATGTAGAAACGCTTTCATACAGAGCTCCAACCTTACTCAGCATCAGAGAATCCACACTGGGGAGAAACCTTCTGAATGTGATCAGTGTGGAAAGGCTTTGAGAGAGAACTTTATACTCTACATCAAGCTCTGAATCAGAGAGCTTGTCAGGAGACCTTCTGAATGTAATCCATCTCCAGGCTTGCTGTACATCAGAGAATCCATAATGGACAGAAACCTTTTGAATGTAATCAATGTGGAAATGCTTTTAGAAAAATCACTCATCTTGCTGCCCATCAGAGAATCCACACTAGAGAGAAACTTTAGGAATGTGATAAATGTGCAAAGGCTTTCACACAAAGGGCCCAGTTTGTTCTACATAATACACAAGACAAATCTTATGAATGTAATCCAAGTGGAAAGGCTTTCAGTTGTGGCTCCAGTCTTCTTGTACATCAGAGAATCCACACTCAAGAGAAAGTTTATGAATGTAATTAGTGTGGAAAGACTTTCAAAAAGAGGGCCCATTTTGCTTTACAACAGAGAAGCCATTCTGGAGAGAAACCTGATGACTGTAATCAGGGTGGAAATGGCTTCACACAGCTCTCCAGTCTTGTTGGATTTCATAGAAGCCACACTGAAAATAAAACTTTTGAATGTAATTAATATGGAAAGGCTTTGAAATGTTGGTCTCTTCTTACTCTTCATCAGAGAAACCACACTGGAGAGAAACCTTATGAATTTCTTGATCAGGGCTGTTCAACCTTAGGTTTTTCTTGAAACAATAGGCAGTATATTTTGATTTGCCATTTTAGTGAGAGCTCTGCAGTAGCTCAGCTTCATTAACTAAAGCATTTATGTAAATTTCTATGCTCATAGGCGGGTGGCATAAATCACACTGTGGGCCGCATTTTGGACAACCCTGGTCTAGATTATGATATAGTTTTTAATACACACTGTTCTCTTTCCTAAATGTCAGAGAGTCTTTACAAGAGGTTAAACTTCATTAATGTGGTCAACAAGGAAACTCCTTCAGGCTAAAGTCATCCCTTATTTCTCATCAGAGAATTCACAGGAGATTGAAATCACAGGCTTATAATGAATGTGTAAAGGCATACAAATGGAGTTCAGAGATTGTTAAACATCAGAAAATTCATCTTGGGAACAAGCCCTATAAGGACTCCATGTGGGAATGTCTTCAGACTGAGATCTTTTCTTCCTTTATATCAGCACTTCATTGTGGAGAGAAGAATTATGAATGAGCTCAGTGGGGCCCTGACTTTCCCGGGAAGATGGAGGTCACTAGACATAAGATGTAATGTGATAAATGTCTAATAAAAAAAAGAAAGGGGGTAGCAAATTTTGAGAAAAAGCCATAGGTTGGATTGATTCCCCTAAAAATTATATACAGATGTATATGATTGGCTCCAAAATTTATCAGTCATGGAAATTCAAGCTGATAAGTGTGTTTTGGTAGTAAGATCTTAAATGTGGATTTTTGCACAAGAAAATTGTATAAGATATTGTTACAAGTGAAATTGTATCTCCTTTATTAAAGTATCTGTATGATAATTTTAAAAGGAAGATGAGTTCAATTTATGGTTGGACCTTCATATTTTAAAGGTTTCTTATACCAGGTACAAGATTTAGGTAAGGACAGAAACAGCAGATGATATATAAATTGAAATACTCTGAAGTTTCAAAAAAGAAAAAAGGAAAACCAAATTTAAGTGATTGTACTAAGTTATATTAAGTTAGAATTGTTTGAGAATTTCTAGATCTGAACCAGAGAAGCAGAACTCTCTTTTACTACCTAGGGACCAGATAACTACAATCAGGCATCTGGGATTCAAAAAAAAAATGCTGCTTTAAATGGACATTGGGAATATGTAACTGGGATTTAAAGTTACTTTGTATACAAATTGTGCAATTAATTGCTGGAATTAAATCGGAAACATCATGCAAGCTATTTAAAACTAGTCTTAAGGATGTTCCTTAAGCAATGTGAGATTATAGTCACGTCTTAGACTAATAGTTGGAACTTGCCAGTCAAAGACTTAATGGGACTGTTAACTGACTATTTTTTTCTGAGTCTATCTCCAGGTGTGAATATCAAGGAAGGCTGACCCAAGAAGCCAGCAACCCTTTGCGGGGAAAGCAGTCACGAACTGCAGGTATGATTTAAACCTGGCAGCCTGGCTCAATGCAGCTTGCAATTTGACACGACTTCTGCCTGGAGTAGAGAGGAAACTGGGAAAACTATCGTCCATTACTATAAGTCCCTAATCTCTTAGTGGCAAATTTCTATAATCAGAAGGTTTTGTAAGTACAATAACAAATCTATTAAAATAATTGATTATGGAATGGTATGAAGACAATTAGGTCAAGGGCTTGTGAGAATATTATTTTGTTAATGCCATGCCTGTCTAAAGCTTTGCTAAGAATGGCTTGTGGTTTGTTTTGTAAATAAATAAATAAGCAATATGAATTTTTCTATCACCTAGCCTGTTGTTTCCTTCAACCAGCTTTCAAGTTTAACACAGAATATTATGGAGCCATAAGAAATGATAAAAAGTATAGTGTCTGAGAACCTGAAAAAGAGTTGTCTGAACTGATATAGAGAGGTGTGCCCCAGACCGATAAACTGCTTGTGAGCTCAGACCCTGGAGGACAAGCAGAGCATCCTGTCTTGCAAGGTCTTGCAGGGAGAGCTTGGCCAAAGAAGCAAAGGGGAGGAGGGAGCAGTTCTATGGATGTCGGGGAGGGGTGCTAGGCATGGATAAAGGGAGTAAAAACAAGACCCTACAGGACAGAGAACAGTGAATGAAGTGGTCATCTTTGTGACTCAGGGATCATCATTTTAAAAAAGCGCATTGGTCATAATTCTTCTTTGCAACTTGATTATTGTGTAAATAAGTTTAATATAAAGGTTTATGTAGAATCTATATTGGACTGCGTGCTGTCTTGGGGGAGGGGGGAGGGGAGGGAAGGGAAGAAAATTTGAAACTCTAGAACATGTAAAACTAAGTATTGTGAACTAAAAACAAAAAAAAAAATCTAATTTTAAAAAAAAAGAAGGTAAATTCTTGAGAGCAAGAAAAAAAAAGCACATAGAAGGGCAGAAGTTGTGGGTAGAGGGGGTGGGGGGAGTTAGTGCTTGTGATGCCAAAGTGCCAAGAGTCAGTTCAAAACAGAAGGAGAGAACACAGCAGTGATGTTACTACTGTTCTGAATTTCCCTCACAGTCCAATACTGAATATTTTGAACCTTATGTGTTTGCTCTTTTCTAATTTGCAGATTCAGGATCATCATTCTGGCCAGAGATGTACTTCCTCCTAATGATCTATTAATCCAATTACATAAAGCAGTGAAAAAATTATCCTTCCAATGTTAATATGAATTATTAGAACTTAACTTTCTTAACTGTTCTTTCAACAATCCTCCAGATGATTGTGGATAATATGGACTATGATATATCCACTCAATATTGCTCAATACACAATATCTCTTCATCTCATTACCTTTGAAATGTGAACCATTATCACATTGAATCTGCATTGGGGTTCCATAATATAGACTTATAATATCTAGAGTTTTTTTAATTAGATTTTTTATTTTTATCTATAACACCTAGCTTTACATATTCTTGAGTTTCAAATTTTTTTTCCCTTCCCTCCCCTCCCCTCTACCCCCCAAGATGGCATGAAGTGCAATATAGATTCTACATAAACCTTCACATTAAACTTATTTACACAATAGTCAAGTTGCAAAGAAGATTTATGACCAATGGAATGAATCATAAGAAAGATGAAACAAAACCAAAAATAAAAGAGGAGGGAAAAAAGAGAGAGAGAAATACTTTGCCTCAATCTGCATTCAGATTCCACAGTTCTTTCTCTGGATGTAGCTAGCTTTTTCCATCATCAGTCTTTTGGAGTTTTCTTTGAACCTTGTATTGCTGGGGAGAGTCAAGTCTATCAAAGTTAGTCATCACAGAATCAGTATGTCTGTGGTTGTGTATAATGTTCTCCTGGTTCTGCTCCTCTCACTCAGCATCAGATCTTGTAGGTCTTTCCAGGTTATTATGAAGTCCATATCTTCTCCATTTCTTATAGCACAATAGTATTCTATTACATTCATATAACACAACTTGTTCAGCAATTCCCTAATTTATGGGTAGTCCCTTGATTTACAATTCTTTGCAACCACAAAAAGAGCAGCTATAAATATTTTTGTACATACAGGTTCCTTTCCCACTTGTGAGATCTCTTTGGGATTTAGCCCTAGGAGTGGTATTGCTGGGTCAAAGGGTATGCACATTTTTGTAGCCCTTTGGGCGTAGTTCCAAATTGCTCTCCAAAATGGCTGGATCTGATCACAACTCCACCAACAATGTATTAATGTTCCAATTTTCCCACAACCTCCCCAGTGTTTATCATTTTCCTGTTTTGTCATTTTAGCCAATCTGACAGGAGAGATGTGGTACCTAAGAATTGTTTTGATTTGCATTTCTCTAATCAACAGTGAATTACAACATTTTTTCATGTGCCTATAGATATCTTTAATTTCTTCCTCTGAAAACTGCTAGTTCATATCCTTTGACCATTTCTCAATTGGGAAATGACTTGTATTCCTATAAATTTGACTCAGTTCCCTGTATATTTTAGATATGAGGCCTTTATCAGAGACATTTGTTGTAAAGATTTTCTCCCAAGTTTCTGCTTCCCTCCTGATCTTTGTTGCATTGGCTTTGTTTATACAAAAACTTTTCAGTTTAGCATAATCAAAATTATCCATTTTGCATTTTATAATGCTCTCTATCTCTTATTGGGTCATGAATTCTTCCCTTTCCCATAAATCTGAGGAGTAAACTATTCCTTGCTCTCCCAAATTGCTTATAGTATCAGCCTTTATTCCTAAATCATGTACCCATTTTGACTTTATTTTGATATATAGTGTGAGATACAAGTCTATGCCCAGTTTCTGCCATACGATTTTCCAACTATCCCAGCAGTTTTTATGAAATAGAGAATTCTTAGCCCAGAAGCTGGATTCCTTGGCTTTATCAAAGAGTAGATTGCTATAGTCGGTGACTTCTGGGTCTTGTGTATCTAACCTATTCCACTGATCTACCACTCTGTTTCTTAGCCAGTACCAGGTAGTTTTGATGACTGCTGCTTTCTAGTTTGATATCTGGTATGACTAGGCCACCTTCCCTAGCATTTCTTTTCATTAATTCCCTTGATATTTTGGACTTTTTGTTCTTCCAGATGAATTTTGTTATTATTTTATCCATCTCTGTAAAATAATTTTTTGGTAGTTTGATTGTTATTGCACTGGATAAGTAAATTAATTTAGGTAAAATTGTCATTTTTATTATATTAGCTCGACCTAACTATGAGCAACTGATGTTATTCCATTTAATTAGATCTGACTTTATTTCTGTGAGAAGTGCTTCATAATTGTGTTCATATAGGCCCTCGGTTTGTCTTGGCAGGTAGACTCCCAAATATTTTATATTGTCTACCGTAGCTTTAAATGGACTTTCTCTTTCTATTGCTTGCTGCGGTGTGGCTTTGTTAGTAATATATAGGAATGCTGAAGATTTACGTAGGTTTATTTTATATCCTGCAACTTTGTTAAAGTTTTTTTATTATTTCAAGTAGTTTTTTACTTGAATCTCTAGGATTCCATAAATAAATCATCATATCATCGCAAAAAGTGATAATTTAGTTTCTTCTTTGCCTATTCTAATTCCTTCAATTTCTTTTTCTTCTCTAATTGCTACAGCTAACATTTCTAGTACCAAATGGAATAATAGGGGTGATAATGAACATCCTTGTTTCACCCCTGATCTTATTGGGAATGCATCTAGCTTTACACATAATGCTGGCTGATGGTTTTAGGTAGATGCTATTTATAATTTTAAGGAAGACTCCATTTATTCCTATGCTTTCTAGTGTTTTTAATAAGAATGGGTGTTGTATTTTGTCAAAAGCTTTTTCTTCATCTATTGAGATAATAATATGGTTTTTGCTAATTTTGTTATTGATATGATCAATTATGCTGATAGTTTTCCTAATATTGAACCAGGCTTGCATTCCTGGAATAAACCCTATCTGGTCATAGTGTATTATTCTCCTAATAAATTGCTGCAATCTTTTTGCTAATATATTTTTTTAAATTTTCTCATCAATACTCATTAGGGAAATTGGTCTATAATTTTCTTTCTCTGTTTTGACTCTTCCTGGTTTAGGTATTAGTACCATATTTGCATCATAAAAAGAATTTAGTAGGATTCCTTCACCTATTTTCCCAAGTAGTGTATAAAGTATGGGAATTAATTGTTCTTTAAATGTTTGATAGAATTCACATGTAAAACCATCTGACCCTGGAGACTTTTTCCTAGGGAGTTCATTGATGGATGGTCAATTTCTTTTTTCTGAGATGGGGTTATTTAGGTAATTTACTTCCTCTTCTGTAAACCTGGGTAATTTGTATTTTTGTAAATATTCATCCATTTCCCTGAGGTTATCAAATTTATAGGCATACAATTGGGCAAAATAATTCCTAATTATTGTTTTGATTTCCTCTTCTTTAGAGGTGAATTCACCCTTTTCATTTTTGATACTGGTAACTTGGTTTTCTTCTTTCTTATTTTTTTAATCAAATTGACCAAAGGTTTCTCAATTTTTTACATAAAACCAGCTCTTAGTTTTATTTATTAGTTCAATAGTTTTCTTGATTTCAACTTTATTAATCTCTCCTTTGATTTTCAGTATTTCTAATTTGGTATCTAACTGGGCATTTTCAATTTGTTCTTTTTCTAGTTTTTTTCAGTTGCATGCCCATTTCATTGATCTCCTTTTTATCTATTTTATTCATGTAAGAATTTAGAGATATAAAACTTCCCCTAAGAACTGCTTTTGCTGCATCCCATAAGTTTTGGTATGTTGTCTCATTGTCATTCTCTTGAATGAAGTTATTAATTGTTTCAATGATTTGTTCTTTAGTCCACACATTCTTTAGGATTAGATTATTTAGTTTCCCATCAGTTTGTGGTTTATCTTTCCATGGTCCTTTATTACAAATAAGTGTAATCCCATCATGACCTGAAAAGGATGCATTGACTACTTCTGCTTTTCTGCACTGGATTGTGAGGTTTTTATGCCCTAGTACATGGTCAGTTTTTGAGTATGTGCTATGTACCCCTGAGAGAAAAGTATATTCCTTTTTATCCCCATTCAGTTTTCTCCAGAGGTCTATCATATATGCCTTTTCTAAAATTCTATTCACCTCCTTTACTTCTTTCTTGTTTATTTTGAGGTTAGATTTATCAAGTTCACAGAAGGGGAGGTTGAGGTCCCTCACTAGTATAGTTTTGTTGTCTATTTCTTCCTGTAATCCCCTTTACTTCTCCTCTAAGAATTTGCATGCTATACCACCTGGTGCATATAAGTTAAATAATGATATTGCTTCATTGTTTATGATGCCTTTTAGCAGGATATAGTGTCCTTCCTTATGTCTTTCAATTAGATCTATCTTTGCTTTTGCCTTGTCTGAGATTAGGATTGCTACACCTGCTTTTTTTACTATAGCTGAAGCATAATATATTCTGCTCCATCCTTTTACTTTTACCCTGTGTGTATCCCCCTTTTTCAAATGTGTTTCTTGTAAACAATATATTGTAGGATTATGGTTTTTAATCCATTCTGCTATCTGCCTCTCTTTTATGGGAGAGTTCATCCCATTCACATTTACAGTCATAATTACAAGCTGTGTCTTTTTCTCCATCCTGTTCCTCCCCCCATTTATGCTTTTATTTTTCCCTCCCCCCTTCCACTCCTCAAAAGTTTTGCTTTTGACCACCGCCTTCCTCAGTTTACCCTCCCTCTTTATTTCCCTCCCTTATCTTACCTTTTTCCCTTGCTACTTCTTCCCTCCCTTCTGACCAACACCCCCCCTTTCCTTTCCCCTTTCCCCACCTACAGCCTGCAGGACAAGTTTGATTTCTATACTTTTCAGAGTATGCTATCCTCTTCTTGAATCAAATCCAATGAGAGTAAAGCTCATATACTACTCTTCTCCCTCCTGTCTTTCCCTCTACTATAATGTGTTTTTGTGCCTTTTTATTTGATGTAATTTAACCTTTTCTACTACCTCCTTACCTCTTCTCCCAGAACCCTCCCTTTACATCTCTTAATTATGTTTTATATCCTTATATCAGTTATTTTATACTGATACCCACAGTCTATATGTATGCCTTTCAATTGACATAATAACTGTACTATTCTCAAGATTGGCATATATGTGTGTGTGTGTGTATATATATATATATATACACACACTATATATATATGTGTGTGTGTGTGTGTGTGTGTGTGTATAATACATATAGAAAACAATATAATCCTATATAAGGATGTAAACAATTTGCCCTTATTGATTAACAAGGTTTGTGGGGGTTTTCCCCCTGTTTACCTTTTTATGTCTCTCTTGAGTTTTGTATTTGAAGATCAATTTTCCATTGAGTTCTGGCCTTTTCATCAAGAAGGTCGGGAATTCTCTGATTTCATTGAATATCCATCTCCTTGCCTGAAAAATTATGCTTAATTTTTCTGGGTAGTTGATCCTTGGTTGTAGTCCAAGCTCCTTTGCCCTTCAGAATTTCATATTTCAATTTCTTCTTCTTTTTTTGCAGGGATAAAGGCAGGGCAATTGGGGTTAAGTGACTTGCCCAAGGTCACACACTTAGTAAGTATGTCAAGTGGCTGAGGCCAAATTTGAACTCAGGTCCCCCTGACTCCAGGGCCAGTGCTCTACTCACTGCACCACTTAGCTGTCCCCCCCCCCAATTTCTTCTATCATTTAATGTAGAAGCTGAAAGATCCTGTGTGATCCTGACTGTAGTTCCATGATATTTGAATTGTTTCTTTTTGACTGCTTGCAGTATTTTCTCCTTGACTTTTTTAATTCTGAAATTTGGCTATAATATTTCTTGGAATTTTCAATTTTGGATCTCTTTCAGGGGGTGATTGGTGGATTCTTTCAATGATTATTTTCCCCTCTGGTTCTAGGACCTCTGGGCAGTTATCTTTGATAATTTCTTCAAAGATACTGTCCAGGCTCCTTTTTTCATTGTGGCTTTATGGCAGATCAATAATTCTTAAATTGTCTCTCCTGGATCTATTTTCCAGGTCAGTTTTTCTTTTTTTCCAATCAGATATTTCACGTTTTTTTTTCTATTTTTTCATTCTTTACATTTTGTTTGACTACTTCTTGATGCCTCACAGAGTCATTAGCTTATACTTCCTCAATTCTAATTTTTAATGAGTTGCTGTCTTCATTTTGCTTTTGAGTCTCCTTTTCCAATTGGATGATTTTACCTTTCAGGGTGTCACTTTCTCTATTTAGATTCTGAATCTCCTTAGCCATTTCGCCAATTTTTTTTTTCAATTTTTTCTTTTATCTCCCTAATTTGGTTTTTAAAATCCTCCTGTATTTCTTCCAGGAATGCTTTTGGTGCTTGAGACCAGTTCACATTCCCTTTTGAGGCATCAGATGTGGGTATAGTGTCAATGCTGTCCTCTTCTGAATTGGTATTTTCATCTTTCCTGTCTCTATAAAAGGAATCAATGGTCCCCATTTTTTTCATGTTCTTCTTCATATTGGTTAGCTTTTTCCTGTCTTTACAATGGATTTCTGCTTTGGGGCCTTAGGGATCTCTGTCCCAGGTTTCTTGTTCTGGGAATTGTGAGCCTAGTTACTGGCTTTGTGCATTATGGCGTATGGTTATCTGAGGGGTGGGGGAGGGGTCATCTGGCTGCTGGAAGTTTCTTCTTCCCCTAGGGGTGTTCTTCAGCCTCAGTGGTCTCAGCTGTTGTCTGTGCTGGTGTCTGCCATTTTCCTTGGCTGTGCAAAGGCAGGTCTGGGTTCCTGGTGTTGACCTTTGCTGGCTCCATCCTTCTGGGTCTCAGGAGTTGCCACTGTTTGGCTACTGAAGCCCTACTTCTGTCTCCTCTATTCCAGCTTTTTTCCCTGAGGAATTCTCTGGGTCAGTGAGGGAGGGAGGGAGGGATTAGAGCCGTTTACCAGGCCATTATGTCTGCTGCTTAGGCCATGGAAGTGCTACAAACTCAGATCAAGACAGCAAAGCCTCTTGTGCTTTACAGCTCATTACATTAACTTAGCAATAAATTATTTCCTGACATTAAGAGGAATAGTCACTAAACTTTCATGAAGAAAATCAGTTGGACAGCTCTAAAATGATCTGTGTCTCTCTCCTCCTAAAAGCAAAAATAAACCTTTAAACGTAGGGATTCATTAAAGCTAAGTTGGTGCAAAAGTCCTTAAGTAACACAAATTCCAAAGTATTATCGACAAACTAAATTCCTAGTTATTACAGAATCCCTAAATATCACAAAGGTCCTTAGTCAAAAAGGTATTTGTAATGGAGAGGACACTTAGTTTCTGTAAGTCAAGAAGAACATATCCAATTAAATAAATAACAATAACAAAGTTTACCAAGCCTTTCCTTTGATGAAACAGGCTTGAAAATCACACCCCTATTTTTTTTAATCCATTCCTATGTATCAAAATTCAGACCTCATAAGGGTCTCTCAAATTTTACAGGCTAAGAGAACTCTAAAAATACAATTTAGAAATACGATGACCTCAGTTACATTTTCAGATTCCTATTACTTTTGGTATTTATATATTAATGCATCAATATATTAATATATAAATACATTAACATAATAACATATATATTAATACATTAATACCTTAAATGCATACACCAAAAAACTCTTCTTCTGAGCCAAATGTTGCCTCTTGCCTAGGTATTAGGAAAATTTGCCTGGCCATGAGTGAACTTAGAAAAAAAAGATTTTTATTTCATATCATTACTTGCTTTTATAATTTGGTGTCCTGCTTTCTCTGAGCCTCATCTTAGGCATTCCAATTCCTTACTCACAATGAACAAAATGGCTAAGGAATTTGAAGGAGGTGTGGCCCCCTCCTCTCAAAGCAAAAAAGAGCTTTGAACTCTTTAAAAAGTCCTCTAAAGAAAGATGAGGAGGGAGTGGTTCTTAAGAGCACATGGGTTTGCTGCTCCCCCACCCCTCTCATCTTCATACACACCAATTCTTTATACCAAGCTAAAATATTTTTAGTTTCCCCTTCATCCTTCTACCTCAGATAGCATGGAGGGGAAGATCCCTTTCAGTTGCTAAAGACAAATGACAAACGTGAGTTGAAGAGGAGCACAGGATTATCAACAGTAAAGATCTCATCCCTAGGTGAATTACATTTGGGCCTGGCAGCCCTTTTGAGAACAAAGGAGCCTGCCTTTTAGATATGCTAGTTTTCAGGGGGCTATCTTAATTTCCTATCCCTAGCCACTAATACATAGCTTTGAATCATAATTTTATATAATCTCTGTGGAAACAAAATTCAGTCATACCTTACACAGGCAAAGCTTATTTTATGATTATACAAATCAATATCTTTACTATAGTCAATACCCAGATTCAATAAGCCCTTTCATTACTTAACTAATCAGCCTTATTTTCCAATCAGGCTACAGGCTTCTTTCAGTCTCATCTCCTGATTAACACACATACAGTCTTCCAATGTGGAGGGTGGGGGAGGGGGTGGCTAAGAGCACATGGACCCTTAGCTGTAGTTTGGGAACCAATCCTTACCTCCAGCTTCTATCTTTCTTTCCCAATCTTTACTGAAACATTTTACCCTTTGTATTCTCACTCCAGTTTCAATCTCTTTCCTACTCTTGACCCAAACTACCTCAAACATTTCAAATAAATTTAAAAAAAATTATACTCACCAAGCTTCTTTTCCAGCTGAACACTTAAAGTTTAATGACTGACGATTTGCATACTAAAGGAGCCCATTTCTGTCCCCCAACCTGTTTTTTTTCTCCACAGCCTTCCAGGGGCCTTTCGTTTGAAAACTTTTCTCAAACACACAGACAAGACATTAGACAATACATTGCACACAAACAACTTAGAATTCGAATTCAGACCCATCCCAAGCATTGAATTAAAAATGACACATTTCATGCTTCACATCTCACCTCGAGGCTATGTATTCCCCCCCCCCCCCCACAAACCTCCTTTCTGTGAAGCAGTGAAAGATTTTGAACTGCAAATCAATCTACCTCTCCCCGAGAGAGAATTTTTTTTTACCACATATCAAACTTCCAAATCCCTTTCCTTGGGTCAACCCACCAGTGCTTTTCTTCAAAGCACTAGGAGAAATCCATTCTCCCAATCTAGGTCAAATATTTTGAGAGCTCTTTTCCCCATTCCAAGCAAATCTTATTTCCCAACTTGGAGTGAATCCAGACATGACAAGGCAGGTGCTCAGGCACTTGACTTGCTCTGTCTATGGCCATTTTCCTTCCCTTTTTCGCCTTTACTCAGATTCCTGGGTTCCCAAGGATTCCACAAAAATACTCCTGGGAAGTTAGCAGTCTGAAGAAGGAAATTTTCACCTGCAGATACTAGGGCCCATTGCAAAACAGTGGGGGTGCCACCCATTCTCTGGGGCAAAATTTCTTTCTTCTGATGAGCCCCCAACTGTTAGAAACATATTTACATTGTCTAGGAATAAACAATTCTCATTGGGAAGTCAGGAATGTTTTAATTATAGTTTACATTTATTCCTCTTGAATAAATGGGTACAGGAGAAAGTACAAAGGACTCAGATGGATGCCAGTCCTTTTATTGACCCCACATCAAATCTCCCGCCAGGCTCTTCATTGGCCAGATGCAACGCCCTGACTGCCTACATCATGCCCTCCTCAAATGGCTCATTTAAGCATGTGTCTACCCACTCACCTGACCCACCAGTGCTCTGGTTTCTGCTAAAGCTGGGGGGGAGAGAGGGGAAGGAAGAGAATACTTTCAACTCTGTGGAAACAAAACTGTTGCCCCCGTTTCTTAGAGTATCTATGATAATTCTAACTAACACAATCAACTGACTTGATGTTATTTGACTAGCAATTTTGTTTCATGTATTAAAACTGTAACATTGTTTATGTTCTTATTATGTTTCTATTTTTTTTTCATTTGTGGATTTGGGGGAGATCATGCTATAAGTTATGCTTTTCATTTGAAAAAGTTATTTGTAGAGGGATATGCAATTGTACCGTTACAAAAGGAGTGTGAACCAGCCAGAGGCCTCCCCAAACCATTGGAGTCCCCCATCACCAGGGAAAGGCCTAAAACCTGGATTGGCCAATCAGGAGAGACAATATGGCCTGCTCTGAGTTTAACCTACCATAACGCTTTGCAGGCTCTGGCATAACAGACATGCTTTGCTTTGTTCTCAGAGTAAACCCCAAATGCCCCTTCCTGTGTCAGCAATTACAAGACCGGATGAAGCTGACCAGGAGCATTCTTCTGTTTATGAATGCCAAGGACAAGGTGCCATGAACTGGACACTATATTTAAGTGTATAAAGTGTCTCCTTCAGCTAGTTTACTATGAGTTCAAAATTATTTTCTGACTCCATCTTGCACTATTCCCTGGCTTAATTGGAATAAATAAGCATGTTATAGCACATATACAGCCTGATTTTGTTTGTTCCTTGGTCAAACCTTTGGTAAAGTGAAGGCCATTCTGTTTGTTCTTGTGACAAATCTTTGGTTCAGGGGGAAACTGATTCGTTCTTTGTACCAAACCTTAGGTAAATAGTTGACACCAGGCTCATAGACAATCTTCTTTGCTCATGGACATGGACTTTTTGGCTGATGTTGGTCAAGTCTGAGGACAGAGTGCACTCACTTGGGCTGGGGGTCTGCAGTTACCAGGGGCCATTCCCTCTGGCTCCAGGCTCCCTGCTTGGGCCAGGCCTTGGTCCTCTACAGGCTGAAATGGGGAGGCTGAAGGATCCCAGAGGGGCAGAGGTCCTTCCTTTCTCTTCCTGGGCAGGAGGCTGGCCTAATGGGATTTACAGCTGGTCTGAAACTTACGCTTAGAGTTAGCATGGAAGTGAAGATGATCTTACCCTCTCCCACTCCTTCTCTTCTGTCCCCTCCCCCCTTCTCTTTAAGAGAACTAAGAAACAGAAGGGGTTTGAGATCCCAGGTGGGGTGAGACCAGTCAGAGCCTCAATGGCCCTTGAATCAGAGATCTCACTCCAGTTTGTTCTCTGCCCTCCCTGCACCTCCTCTCCCCAGCTAACACACACACATTATCTAGACAACAGACTGTAATGCAAGCAGCGTGGGACTTTTTGCTGTTTTTTGTTTTGGAATGCTTCTCAGCACTAAGGTAATCAAGTGCCTTTGAGGCTTTCTCTTGTTCCACTCAAGAGTCTTTGATTGAATAGGGAGTCTTTGATGATCTGCTTAAGTCACAGGAAGGACTAGGTCATGTGGGTTTGAGTGGCACATTTGTGATGCCCTCTGGCCCTGAAGGAGTCTATATATACTCTAAGGTTAGCATTTTGCTTGGGTCTCACTCATTGGAAGAGTGTTGTGTGGAGACTCCGGGTAGCCGTTAAGGAGCCTGCCAGCTTTGAAAACTCAGATGTTGGTGCTCCTCTCTCTGGTACCTGTGTATGTATTGCTATGGTCAGACAGAAGCTTGTCTATTGATAGTGTTTATTTGCTCTGTTTACATAATTTATGCTTGTAATTTCTGTTTGTGCTTTCTCTGAAGCTAAGCTTTTCCCCCTAAACTAATTGAATTATATAAATATGTTTAATTAAAGTAAGATTGTTAACCCCTTAAAGTTGTTTTCCTTAGAAAAGCAGATCAAAGAACCTGTGCTAGGAGCCCTCCTGTGCCCTGGTGTTGTTGGTCTTATTGTTGGGCTTACACAGCCACAGTAGCTGCAAGTAACATTGTTGTTACACAGCCTGACTGCTTGATCTAAGGAGGAGGGAAGCTCTGGGATGGAGCCACCAGGGAATGACCAAAGAAAGCCTGAAGCTGGGAGACCAAATCCAGTCTGGGATTCAGCCCCCTGCCAGGGAGCCTGGGGCCTCTGAAAGAAAAGGGTGGAAGGGAAGCAGGAGGCCTGGGGTAGAGCCTGGGAGGAAGACATTCTAACCCAGGTCATGGCAGGGAAGTCAGGGACATTGCAGTGAGACAAGGGCTCCAGGTGGACACTGAGCCTGGGAAAGCAAGACGACTGTGTCATGGGTTCTAAGTATGAGCTGAGAAGGATTCCTGGGACCCTCTGGTAGAGCTTAGGCCTGGCATCCCTCAAGGGAGACCAGACTCAGGAAGCCAGTGCCTGGGATCTGATAGTGATGTGCATATAACCATAATATCACACCCTATATAACCATAATACCATAAAACTTCTCCAAGTACCGGAAGAATTGCTTTCTTCTCCCTTATCCTGTGGCCCCCTTTTCCTTAATCTTTAACTTGTGTTGCCCTCCCTCCTTTCCTTAATCTTTAACCACAATAAAACCCTAAAACTACGTTATCATCTTGAACAATCTGTATAGATTTCTGTCTATATAAGCCTACTCCCCTCCCCCGCTAAATACCTTTACCTTCACTCAGCCTTGTGTCTATAGTAAATGTCCCCTTGCTTTCGTGTTAAATAAAGCTCCCAAAGACTAAAAGAGAAAGTCATCTAAGTGATTTATTTACCACCCAAACTGCTCTCCAGACTCTGACCTCAACGTAAAATGGTGCTGGAACCAAGGAGTCCAAATAATAATCATTGGACTCCACTGACTTCCTAGACACCAGGATAAAAAGTAATTGCCCTTTTCGTTGTTCTCCTCCCAGACCTTTCTGCTCCTACTGCTCCCTGATTGCAAGACCCCAGGAGGGCCCAGATACAGCCAGCCACATCTGAAGCTCCACTGCCTTCTGAGTGTAATGGGACTCCCTTGCAATGGGTTGGTCACATTTTTTTCTTTCCTCTGTCTTGGAAGGCTGCTAGGAGACTGCTAGGATAGGAAATTGAGGGGAGGAGATCTTAATGAAAAGTGTCTAGTGTTCCACTGTAATACAGCCTGGCCTCAACATAATCTAGAAAAGTGGTTTGTGAAGGGGATATCCAAACAAGACAAGCTTAGTGAGAAATTTGGTCTCCAAAACGTAAAGAAAAGGCACTTTCCTGTTCTTTTTTTTTCTTGGTAATCATTTTATTAATTATGGCTAGTGAAAAATTAATAAAAGGATGGTCATTTCACTTTCTAGCATAAACCAAAGACGCTTCCTGGAGGCCTCTTCATGCTTAAATACCCTTGGAAGTGTGGCAACACTTCCCAACAGGTGGCAATCAATTCTGATTCGTTAACAGTTGATGAGAAAATCAATATTATAATGAGAGGTGGACTTCTTTTTTATATATTTAATTTATTTAATATATTTAGTTTTCAGCATTTTTTTCACAAGAGTTTGAATTACAAATTTTCTCCCCATTTCTACAGAATAGCCTTTGTTTTCTTTGAGTGACTCAGTTTATCTCATTGAGCCTTGCTGGGTGCTGGGCCCCAGGCCCAGAGCCCCTGTTAGGTGTGGAACCTTGGTGGAGTAAGGCTAACTCCAGGGAGGGCCTAGTTTTACATGTCTGGGATAGCAGAGGCTTTTTTCCCCTGAACTAAATAAATGTTCTGAAGTTTGGGGTGCTGGCTTTTTCCCTTGAAATGTATGTTGGATTTAAGTAAGCTTCTCAGCCCCTTCACCTTGCTTCCCTTGGTTAAGCAGATCGAAAGAACCTGTGCTTCCCCGGCATGCTGGCTACACCCCCACAGAAGCTGCTAGCCGGATGGTTAAAAATAGCTTCCATTGGAGCCAGAGACAGCTACAGCTACAGCCGAAGCTGAAGCAGGAGCTGCTGGTAGCAGAGCTGACCTACGTGTGGACCGAGGAGTGCTGAGTAAGGACTTGAGGCCAGTGGGTAATCTTTTTACCGTAGAGGGGAAGCATGTATATGATTTTGCTTTATACCATCATGCTTCTCTGTGGCCTCCTGGTTACTCTTGTAAGGCGGACTTATTGGGCCTAGAGGCTTTTGATCAATATATCAAAATGAGGATGCTGGTTTGTGGGTCTGTTACTCTGGAGCTTAAATATATGCTTTGATTCTTCTGCCTCCTACTTTGAGAATTCCTTATATCCTGCGGTTCCGAACCTTTCAGACATATATGGGATTCTCTTTGAAATTCTAAATTCTGCCTTCATAATATACTGCCCACTCCAAGATGGCATATATTCTGGTTGCCCCATTCCCCAGTCAGCCCTCCCATCTATCACCCCACTCCCCTTCCATCCCCATTTCCCTTCTTCTCTTGTAAGGCAAGATAAATTTCTATGCCCCATTGCCTGTGTATCTTATTTCCTAGTTGCATGCAAAACCTTTTTGTTGTTGTTTTTGCATGTCTGTTTTTAAGACTTTGAGTTCCAAATTCTCTCCCCTCTTCTCTCCCCATTCACCCTCCCTAAGAAGGCAAGCAATTCAACATAGGCCACATGTGTATCATTATGTAAAACCCTTCCACAATACTCATGTTGTGAAATATTAACTATGTTTTGCTCCTTCCTAACCTATCCCCCTTTATTGAATTTTCTCCCTTGACCCTGTCCTTTTTTGAAAGTGTTTGTTTTTGATTACCTCCTCCCCCTGTCTGCCCTACCTTCTATTGTCCCCCCTTTTTTATCTTCTTCCTCCTTCTTTCCTGTGTGGTAAGATACCCAGTTGAGTGTGTATGGTATTCTCTTCTCAGGTTAAATTCGATGAGAGCAAGATTTATTCATTCCTCCTCACCTGCCCCCTCTACTCTTCCTAGAGAAATGCTTTTTCTTGCCACTTTTATGCAAGATAATTTACCCCATTCTATCTCTCCCTTTCTCCCTCTCTCAATATATTCCTCTCTCATCCCTTAATTTGATTTTATTTTTTTAGATATCATCCCTTCATATTCAACTCACCCTGTGCCCTCTGTCTATATATATATATATATATATATATATATATATACCTACACACACACACACACACACACACACACACACACATGCATATTCCTTTCAGCTACTCTAATACTGAGGTCTCATGAATCATACACATCATCTTTTCATGTAGGAATGTAAACAAAACAGTTCAACTTTAGTAAGTCCCTTCTGATTTCTCTTTCTTGTTTACCTTTTCGTGCTTCTCTTGATTCTTGCATTTGAAAGTCAAATTTTCTATTCATCTCTGGTCTTTTCACTGAGAAAGCTTGAAAGTCCTCTTTTATTGAAAATTCATATTTTGCCTTGGAGCATGATACTCAGTTTTGCTGGGTAGGTGATTCTTGGTTTTAATCCCAGCTCCACTGATCTCTAGAATATTGTATTCCAAACCCTTCGATCCCTTAATGTGGAAGCTGCTAGATCTTGTATTATCCTGATTGTTTTTCCACAATACTCAAATTGTTTCTTTCTGGCTGCTTGCAGTATTTTCTCCTTGATCTGGGAGCTCTGGAATCAGCAGGGGTGGTGCAGCTACAGAACTACAGCTGCAGTTGCTTCCAGCCCCAGGCCAACCTGGTGGGAGGAATTAAGTGGCGAATCAGAGCAGGAGTGCAGAGCTGGCTTAAGATCTGAGTCAGGTCCAGGTTGATGGTTCTTGGGGAAGGAGGAGTGCTGGTGTGGCAGAGCTGGCTGTATAGAAATAGCTCTGAAAACAACAGCACATCCCCTCAAGCTTGGAACAAAGTACTCTTTACTCTACTAGCAGTCATACCCCAATGAAAAACTCAAGGGTCAAATAAATTGGCTGGGAACATGGCCAGGCAGTGAAAATGGACTCAGATTCAGTCTCAGACTTTGGAATCTTTCTTTGGTGACAAAGAAGACCAAAACATACAGCCAAAAGAAGTCAACAAAGTCAAAGAGCCTACGTAAAAAGTCCTTAGATGTTTTAAAGTGATATAAGAGCAATCAGGTATTAATGCAAATAGTGTAATTAATTACTGAAACTAAATCAGAGACATTTTCAGTTTATGGAAAAGAATTTCAATGTAAGTCTCTAAGAGAGATAAGTTGTAGAATATTTTTGTATTGATGGGAAAAGTTAAATGTGGATTTGAACTCATTCCATCATCTAAAACATAAAGATAAGGTTATATGGTTCAATTCTTTCAGATCAGGCATAATTAGAGAAGAATAGAAAAACAGAGGAGAAACTGATGCAAATATGTTAGAGCAATAACTTATGATCTTAATGGGAAGATTTTATGAACAAGGGAGGAAGTGCATGTAAGTTGTTTAGAGCTAGCTTTAAGGATGTTCCTTAAGCAATGTGAGAATATAGTCATATCCTAAACCGATTATTGGAACTTGCTATTCAAATACTTAATGGGACTGTTAACTGACTGTTTTTCTGAGTCTAACTCCAGGAGTGAGTATCAAGGAAGGCTGACCCAAGATGCCAGCAGCCCTGTGGGAGGGCAGGCATGAGTTGGAGGTATGAGTTCATGGGAGGGTTGAGAGGGCAACTGTTCAGCCTGTGCTTAGGTGGGACCCTCTTGACCTGATGCCTTAACTGAAACCTGGCAGACTAGGCCTGGCTCAATGCAACTCGCAATTTGACACTACTTCTTCCTAGAGTTGATAGGAAGCTGGGGAAAATATGTTCTCCTTACTCTTAAATCACTTAGTGGCAAATTTCTATAATTGGAAGGCTTTGTAAGTACAGTAACAAATCTATTAAAATAATTGATTATGGAACATCTTAGATTACCATGGGACTGGGAGTAGTGTTCTTGTACGGGGTCTTGTATAAATTAGGTTTTTTCCTGGTAATGGTATGGAGACAATTAGGTCAAGTGCTTGTGAGAATATTATTTTGTTATTTGGTTAATATCAAGCTTCTCTAAAGCTTTGTCACAATTAGTAATGTTAAAAGAAGAATGGCCTGTGGATTATTTTGTAAATGCCATTAAAGAAACATGGCATGACTAAAAGTTTATGATGTTATATGTACTCTGTTAAAAAATGATTATTTAATGTATTTATGTGCTGGAGCCTGTTGTTAATTCCTTAGTTAAATGTCATCCCCTGGTGAGGAAATTAATAATGATTTAATGTAAAGTATAAGAAACTAGGTTCTGATGTGAATTTCTTAAACATGACAATTGGCCAAATTTCCAATTTTGAATTTGTAAAAATGACTAGGGTATAAGGATTGGAAATGGTAACTTAAAATTGTGCTAAGGTAACTTTTGTAGGAGAATGGAAAGAAAGCTGGTTCCTACAAGAAGGCTAGAAGAAGATGCTGGAGATGGCTGGAACAAATACCAAGGATCAGAGGGCTTCATGCTGGAGATGGCTGGAACAAATACCAAGGATCACAGGGCTTCATTGGTGGATGTTCCCTGCCAGACAGCCTTATGGGAAGAGACTTTCGAATCTTAAAAGGACAATTGCATTATCATTTTCTTTTGGGTCTCTGTATCTGTATTTACAAAGGGGACTGCCCCCTTTGATTTGTCAATGCATTGATCAATCCTTCCTATATTTACTTAAAGGGGTGATGGTTAAGGGGAAAAATTCAGATGAGAAAGAGAGTGAGTATTAAAAATGTGGAAACAAAAATTTGAATAAAAGAGGGGGGAAATTGTAAGAAATGGGAGGAGGAATTTTGTTTCCACAGAATTGAAGGTGTACCTTTCCCCCTCCCCTACCCCAGCTTCAGCAGAAACCAGGCCTCACATTGCTCAGGTGAAAGGTGAGAGGCTTGTACGCATGCTTAAACGAGCCATTTGAGGAGGGCATGACATAGGCAGTCAGGAGGTTGTATCTGGCCAATGAAGAGCCTGGTGGGAGATTGAAGGTGAGGGTCTATTAAAGGACTGGTGTCCATCTGAGTCCTTTGTACTTTCTCCTGTAATCTGTTCAGGGGAGGTACCCATTTATTCAGGGGGAGTAAATGTAAATTATAATTTAAAAAATCTTTTGTGATTTTTAGAAGGCTTACTAAACTTTCATTTGCAAGAAATTAATTGCTAAATTAATGTAATGAGTTGTAAAGAAGGATAGATCTTGCCGTTTTGATCTGAATTTGTAGTCATTCCATGGCCTAAGCAAAAGTTAAATTAATGTTTCAACTTATTACATGTAAAAGATTCAATTTCTGAAGTTTTTCTTTCTTCCAGAGTAAATATAATTAGAAAGGAAAATTATGTAGCTTGATTTGAAAATTGATAGTTTGATCAAATTTCTACTAGCCTATACTCACCCCACTTATTTTTTCGCCCTTATTTGTTAACTCTCCTTGTCAGATTTGTCTCTTCTAGACTCAGTGCACTCCCCTTGCAAATGATGGTTCAAGCTGGATACCAACCTCTGTCTCATCACCCCCTGGACCTGGCGTTGGCCAAGTTCCAGACACTGGCTACAGACCCAAGTCCTTGAATGAAGGACCCTGGGAGGCAGGGACTGCTGTATGTCCTCCCTCAGCATGAAGCAGTTCCAGAAGCTGAGGCCTTCGTCCCTTATCTCAAATGATTTTGGGTCCCATCTATTTAAGGGGGGAATGATTGGATACTGGGGTGCTTGTGCTTGGACTCTAATTCTAACATTTCTCCTTAGCCTCTGCTTGGGTGCCTGTGCCTGGATCCCAGTTCTAAAATCACATCTCTCCCTCACTTCAAAGAATTGACCCTAGCTGTTTCTCTCCAGTTCAAGGGCAGCATGCCTTAGCCAAACACTTATCTGTCCTCCTGATACAGTGGCCAGCTGCAATATAGAATTTCTTGGTCTGATTCCTTGTGTACGTGCTCATTGGCTTGCACTGGGAAACAACAATATTTACTACTTCCTGACCTTCCCTACATGTATCCCAGACATAGTCTAATGTATACTCCCTTATATTCATCTTGTCTAACAAGACATTTGAAGGAAAATGAGTTGTGCAACTAGTAATTATCCCATGTTTAAGTGTCAATTGGGAAAAGGCATCAAAACCCGAGTCATCCTCATCTTAGGCAGTTTTGGCTCTACAGACATGAAGGTTGGATCCAAAGTTTGGGTAAAAAGTAAGCCTACAGATAGACCAAAAGCCGCAGAAATTATTGCAGAAGGGAAAAATAATACTAGTTTGTACTAGTTTGCTATCCTGGTGAAGATACTTGGCATGTTGTTCCACTAATCCATGTATTTTTGCATGAATAAAGTGCCTTTTAGGGATACTGATCCTGTCCTGCACACCCACCCAACCACTAACACACCCCTCTTCAATAGTCAGAGTCCCTAATAGCTGTGTTAATGGGTTACCCCAGAGTATGCAAAAGCTAATGCTACATTATAATATTACTTTTCCTCCACTGAAACCATGCACTTAACACAAAAGAGCTTGGCATGACACTTTGCTTGGTGGAGCAGGAATAGGTTCAGGCATAGTAAATTCTGGAGATCTTGAGACCCTTTCCAGCAGACTGTATAGTGCTGGACAGGATACAACCCAAGCTTTAACTATTGATGCTCAGTGGCTGCCCATAATGATCCTACCCCCCCAACTTACTCTAGATTATCAGAAACAATATCTGACTGTTTTTAATTCCTCAACCCTTGCTGTCTTACATGCCTATACTAATGTCTCCTTGTTATTTAATTGGACACAATGTTCTATGGAAAACATGTATTTCTCTGTGACTGTACTAGCTGTAATCATGGACTTGTGTGTGGAATGGCCATGTGACAGATAGAACTCTATCTGCTTAACCATTCCTCCAACCTATGTGACCTTACTCTGTACCCCATATCTAATTTTGCTATGTTGTATGAAGATTCTGCTCAGTGTATTTGTATGGTCTCTAACAATCAAACTGATTTGAGTTCTGTAGGGCAGACAGTCGCTTTTGCTGGGTGATGTGACTCTTGTGTCTTATCTCCATTGGCAGGATGATGATTTTTTTTTTTTTTTGCTTTTTGGCAGGGCAATCAGGGTTAAGTGACTTGCCCAAGGTCACACAGCTAGTAGGACGATGATTTTTACTTTTCTCCTGACCAAGTGGATGATGTAACTCTTTCTTGGACACCCCAACCTTTCCCTTTACCCTCCACTTACTTATCTGATTTCCATATTGAATTCCTCTTTAGAGCTTATGCAACTATTGAAAAATGATCAAAGAGCACTCAATGAACATTGAATGCCAATTCATATTGTTGCCAGCAAATTCCTAGAGGACTTGCATTTAGTGAGATCTTGGCCGTAGTGCTTGTACTTTTATGCCTGTGTAATTGTTACATGTTCTTTTGAATGAAAAAAAAATGTATGCCAAAATGACCCCTCAAATTTTCACAGCCTACACTTAAATATGTCAGATCTTAAGGCCGAATGAATGATAAATCATTATATATATAAAAGAGCCTCCATTTTACAGTGCAGGCTTTGCATATATGTATTAGGTTCTCCCCTGCATGAACTCTCTCTTTCACTTGGAGACAGGCCTTGAGTAAAGAATAATAAACACTGTTGAGGTTAAACATCTGGAGAAACTGCTGTTCTAAAAACCTAGCCAGTTCTTAAGAGTGAAACATCTCACAAGACCCCACTGTGAGGGGTGGCTCCCCTCCCAGGCAGGAAACATCCTGGACAGTTAGCAGTGAGCCTTCTTTGTTCAAAGCCCTATTTGAGTCTCCACGTGAGTGAGTTGCATTGGAATCTCACCCACAGAGAGGATGCTCTGCCTGGGACCCTCGTTCAGGACGCTGATGGCTGTACCGGGATTCCCCGGCTTGAAAACTCAGGTGTCGGAGTTCCCCGGAATGATGACGCTTCCTGTTGTCTGTGTGTCTTCATCAATTTTGCTGTTAGTTGTGTTATTAGGAATTGTCAGTAATTGCTGTTGTAAATCCAATGTAGTATTCCCTGTCTTTTAATAAAAGCATAATTCCGTTGGGAGTGTGTCTTATTGTAGATGCGAATCTGAACCTAATTAAGCTTAATTACACCAGACACTCTCAAGGTCTCAAGAACTTTGGAAATGTGTGACATGGGAGACACTGGCACAGGGCCAGTCAGTATTGTGTGCTCATATCACAGAAGATACTGTGATCTATGTGAAAAGCAGAATTGAAATGGCTCAAAAGAAACACGGGATAGACAAATTTAGAGATTTCACCAAATATTCACAGGGCCTACTTGTGCCCAACCTGTGGTAGAACATTCTGAGTTCACATTATTCTGATCAGGTACCCACTCTACTTTGTTCTGATTGGACCTACTGCAACTTGACTCTAACATAGTGATGTCCTTTTGGTCCTCTTCAAGAATGAAACATAGCAACCATGTATATATGTATACTTTTACACACACACACATACATAAATACATATAACCAGAAAAAGAGAATTCCACATGAAATAGTTTCTAGTATTTCTTACTTTTGTTTCTGAGATAATAAAAAATTGAGCAAGACATTTTCAAATCTGTCCTGATTCCTGCACTAGTCCTATATTGGTCACTTTGTGGGGTTCATACCTTCAACAATATTGAGTTAAGGTGTGTTTACCAATTATTAATGAATTTGCCTTGGGTTTTTTTTTTAATTTAACTTATGAATTTAAATTCTTTTTCTCTCCCTTTAGCCTGATCTTTCCCAGACTTTTTTTTCATTTTTATTATTACTTTTTACTTTTGTTCCAACTATTTTTTATTAGATTTTGTATCTTTAGCTTACAACACGGAGTTCCACAAGTTTTTGAGTTCCAAATTATCTTTCCCTTCCTCCCTGCCCCCCGCCCCCCAAAGATGGCATGGAATCCTATAAATATGTTCTACATCTACCTTGATATTAAACTTATTTACACAATAGTCAAGTTGTAAAGAAGAATTATGACCAATGGAATGAATCATGAGAAAGAAGAAACAAAACCAAAAAAGATGAGGGAAAAAAAAAGAGGGTAAATAGTTTGCCTCAATCTGCATTCACACTCCGTAGTTCTTTCTCTGGAGGCAGACAGCTCTTTCCATCATGAGTCCTTTGGAGTTGTCTTTGAACCCTGTATTGCTGAGAAGAGCCAAGTCTTTCAAAGTTAGTCATCACAGAAGCAATATGACTGTGGTTGTGTACAATGTTCTGCTTCTGCTCCCCTCAGTCATTGTCAGATCATGTAGGTTTTTTCAGATTATTATGAAGTCTCTCTGCTCCTCATTTCTTATATGTATTCCATTCAGGTACCACAACTTGTTCAACCATATCCCAATTGATGGGCATCCCCTTGATTTACAATTCTTTGCTACCACAAAAAGGGCTACTGTAAATATTTTTGCACATCTCGATCCCTTTCCCACTTGTGTGACCTCCTTAGGATACAGTCCTAGAAGTGGTATTGCTGGGTCAAAGGATATGCACATTTTTATAGCCCTTTGGGAATAGTTCCAAATTGCTCTCCAGAATGGCTGGATCAGTTCACAACTTCACCAACAATGTAACAGTGTTCCAATTTTCACACATCCTCTCCAGCATTTATCACTTTCCTGTTTTGTCATTTTAGCCAATCTGACAGGACAGATGTGGTACTTGAGTTGTTTTGATTTGCATTTCTCTAACCAATACATTTAGAGCATTTTTTTCATATGCCTATAGATATCTTTAATTTCTTCCTCTGAAAACTTCCTGTTCATATCCTTTGACCCTTTCTCAATTGGGGAATGACTTGTATTCCTATAAATTGGATCAGTTCCCTGTATATTTTAGAGATGAGGCCTTTATCAGAGACACTGGTTGTAAAGATTCTTTCCCAGTTTTCTGTCTCCCTCCTAATCTTTCTTGCATTGGCTTTGTTTCTACAAAAACTGCTCAATTTAACATAATCAAAATTATCAAATTTGCATTTTGTAATGCTCTCTATCTCTGGTTGGGTCATGAATTCTTACCTTTCCCATGAATCTGATAGGTAAACTATTCCTTGCTCTCCCAAGTTGCTTACAGTATCAGCCTTTATTCCTAAATCATGAACCCATTTTCCCTTTATTTTGGTATACGGTGTAAGATATTGGTCTATGCCCACTTTCTACCCTACCATTTTCCAATTTTCCCAGCAGTTTTTGTGAAATAGTGAATTCTTAGCCCAGAAGCTGGCCTCTTTGGGTTTATCAAAGAGTAGATATAGCATGCTATAGTTGTTGATTACTGAGTCTTCTGTACCTAACCTATTCCACTGATCCACGGCTCTGTTTCTAAGCCAGTACCAAGTAGTTTTAATTGCTGCTTTATAGTACGGCCACCCTCCCTAGCATTTCTTTTCATTAATTCCCTTGATATTCTGGACCTTTTGTTCTTCCAGATGAATTTTGTTATTTTATTCAGCTCTGTAAAGTAACTTTTTGGTAGTAACATCGGTATGGCACTAAGTAAATTAATTTAGGTAATATTGTCATTTTTGTTATATTAGCTTGGCTTAACCCATGCCCAACTAATGTTCTTCCATTTATTTAGATCTCACTTTATTTGCGTGAAAAGCATTTCGTAATTATGTTCATATAGGCCCTGGGTTTGTCTTGGCAGATAAACTCCCAAATATTTTATAGTGTCTACAGTAACTTTAAGTGGAATTTCTCTTTCTATCTCTTGCTGTTGGGCTTTGTTACTAATGCATAGGAATGCCAAGGATTTATATGAGTTTCTTTTATATCCTGCAACTTTGCTAAAGTTTTTATTATTTCAAGTCATTTTTACTTGATTCTCTAGGATTCTCTAAGTAAATCATCATATGATCTACAAAGAGTGATAACTTAGTTTCTTCTTTGCCTATTCTAATTCCTTCATTTTTTTTTCTTCTCTTATTGCTAAAAGTAACATTTCTAGTACTAAATTGAATAATGGGGTGATAATGGACATCCTTGTTTCACCCCTGATCTTATTGGAAATGCTTCTAGCTTATCCCCATTACATATAATGCTTGCTGATGGTTTTAGGTAGATGCTATTTATAATTTTAAGGCACTCCTAAGATTCCTCCCCAGTGTGGATTCCCTGATGTTTAAAGAGATAAGAATTACATCTGAAAGTCTTTCCACACTGATTACATTCATAAGGTGTCTCTCTAATGGATTTTCAGATGTTGAGTAAGCTTCAAACTACAACTGAAAGCCTTTCCACATTGATTGCATTCATAAGGTTTCTTTCCAGTGTGGATTTTCTGATGTGCAGTAAGACTGGCCCTGTGTGTGAAAACCTTTCTACACTGTTTACATTCATAAGGTTTCTTTCCAGTGTGGATTCTCTGATGTGCAGTAAGATTGGCCCTGTGTGTGAAAACCTTTCTACGCTGTTTACATTCATGAGGTTTCTTTCTAGTATGGATTTTCTGATGTACAGCAAGGTCAGGGCGACTTCTAAAAGCCTTTCCACATTGATTACATTCATAAGGTTTCTCTCCAATGTGGATTCTCTGATGTGCAGTCAGATTGGCCCTGTGTGTGAAAGCCTTTCCACATTCATTACATTCATAAGGTTTCTCTCCAGTGTGGATTCTCTGATGTGCAGTAAGATTGGCCTTGTGTGTGAAAGCCTTTCTACACTGTTGACATTCGTAAGGTTTCTCTCCAGTGTGGATTCTCTGATGTACAGCAAGATTGAAACTGTTTTTGTAAGCCTTTCCACATTGATCACATTCATAAGGTTTCTCTCCAGTGTGCATTCTCTGATGTGCAGTAAGACCAGCGGTGTGTGTGAAAGCCTTTCTACACTGTTTACATTCATAAGGTTTCTCTCCAGTGTGGCTTCTCTGATGTACTCTAAGGTTGGCCCTCTTTGTGAAAGCTTTACCACACTGATTACATTCATAAGGTTTCTCTCCAGTGTGGATTCTCTGATGTACAGTAAGACTGGACTTTTGTGTGAATGCCTTTCTACACTGTTTACATTCATAAGGTTTCTCTCCAGTGTGGATTCTGTGATGTATAGTAAGGGCAGAAGTACTTCTAAAAGCCTTTCCACATTGATTACATGCAAAAGGTTTCTTTCCAGTGTGGATTTTCTGATGTGCAGTAAGACTGGACTTCTGTGTGAAAGTCTTTCTACACTGTTTACATTCATAAGGTTTCTCTCCAGTGTGGATTCTGTGATGTATAGTAAGGGAAGCAGTACTTCTAAAAGCCTTTTCACATTGATTACATGCAAAAGGTTTCCTTCCACTATGGATTCTCCGATGTGCAGTAAGACTGGCCTTCTTTCTGAAAGCCTTTCTACACTGTTTACATTCATAAGGTTTCTCTTCAGTATGGATTCTGTGATGTACAGCAAGGTCAGAGGTACTTCTACAAGCCTTTCCACACTGATTACATGCAAAATGTTTCTTTCCAGCATGGGTTTTCTGATGTGCAGCAAGACCGGCCCTCTGTGTGAAAGCCTTTCCACATTCATTACATTCATAAGGTTTCTCTCCAGTGTGGATTCTCTGATGAGCAACAAGATGAGAGCTTCTTTTAAAAGCCTTACCACACTGATTACATTTATAAGGTTTCTCGCCAGTGTGGATTCTCTGATGTACAGCAAGATTGCCACGGATATTGAAATCCTTTCCACATAGATTACATCCATAAGGTTTCTCTCCAGTGTGGATTTTCTGGTGTGCAGTAAGACCAGCCCTGTGTGTGAAAGCCTTTCCACATTCATTACATTCATGAGGTTTCTCTCCAGTGTGGATTCTCTGATGTTCATTAAGACTGGCCTTCTGTGTGAAAGCCTTTCTACACTGTTTACATTCATAAGGTTTCTCTGCATTATGAATTCTTTGATGGTACATAAGGGGAGACTGTTGACTCAAGTCTTTCCCACAATGATGACAATCATAAGGCTTCTCTCCTGTGTGGATTCTGTGAAGTCCAGCACAGACTTGACTGTCAGTGACGTCACAAGGAACATCACTCATGAAGCTTTGCTCATGAGTTTCTTCCATAGAAATGCTTAGCTTCACAGTAGTCTCTTTCATTTCAGGTCTAATCTCTCCTTCTGCAAGAGACAAACAATAAAACATATATACAGAGACGCACGTACACACATATATAATTGTAATCCATTCCCTCCTTTGGGAGAAAGTAAACTAACTCATCTACATCCTACTTGCCCAGGCTAAGAGAAAAGCCTTCAAAGTTCAATGGACAGAATCAGTCATTGAAAATGCCATTAGCTCACATCTGCAGGATAAGTTGGTTTACAAAGAGCTTAGACACAATCACATCAGATCCTCACAAACACCTATGACTCCAGCACACCATTTCAGTACATTCACAGCTGTGGCCATGAGCAAAGAATGGCTGAAGGACCTGCCCAACATCCCTGCAGGTGAGAACTAGAATTCCACCCCTACAAGTAGGCATGCTCTGTCCATGGTACTAGACAGTTTTTCTCTACTGAGTTTTCTTTTGTTTTGTTTTCCTTTTAAGAAAAGTTATTTTATTGTTGCATGTTGACTTCTTTTCTCCCTCTCTTCATGTCTTCCTATTCCCTAAGAAATAACAATATTTAAATCAGGCCAATCAACAATCCATCATTACCAGGCCAGAGCCACCATCAGCAACAAAATTAAGGATCACTGAAAGATCAAATGATAGACAGCTTTTATTAGCAATAAAATGTTTTAAAATTAAAGTATACACATTCATTTAGACATAAGAGTATTGTGCATGTAATAGACAACAGTCTATTGTAAACATAACTTTTACATGCAGAGAAACCAAAAAATTTATGTGACTCATTGTACTGCAATATTTGCTTTACTATGGAGCTCTGGAACACAACCCACAATATCTCTGAGATGTGCCTGTATTGTAGTCATTCTTCTTTTGATTTTGACTCTTTCTTCCCTAATCCTGCCCTGATTCTCAAAGTGTTACTAGCCTCACTCCCTGCGTTCCCATATATCCCACTGAATTAGATCTCTTTCCATTCCTAAACACTCTCTTTTCACTGGATAGGCTAAGAGTGAGATTCCTGAGCTGTTACTTCTTCTCAACCATCTCCACGTTTGTATGCCAGACTGCAGGCTCCTCAACAGCAGGGACTGGCTTTCCCTTTCCAAAAGGTTAGTGAAATACCTAGAAAACTGGAGGTGCTTAATCCATGCTTACCGACTGACTGACCAGGCCCAGGGCTGAAACCAGGCCCCAGCCTCTACATTGCTCCTTGTACTCTGGTCTCTGTCTTAGTTGGCAAATGCAGGTTCTGGCCTCAGGCCTCTTTCTGGTTCTTTCTTTCACCTTATCCCTTATGTTATAGAATGACCTGGTTCTAACCCTGATGGGTCCTGACCATACAGAAAATCACAGAGACTTCTTTTGAGGTTCCTGGAGCATCTCATACTATGGGACACCTGAGAGTTTCTACCTCCCATTTCCCCAAACTAAGAGAAGCTATCACCTCAAAGAATCTGGCCAATGATGCTCCATGAATGGGCCAAAGACTGGCCTTAGAGATCAAGGGAGGGACACAGGTTGATGATTTACATAAAGCATAGCCTTAGATTAATTCTAAGTAAGGCAGCAACCTTTGCAACTACTTAGATGCTGCTGAATGGAGAAAGAAAATCATACAAACAGGCTGCCTGGGTCCACTGTACATCTAGGATAGATAATCTCAGTGTGGCCCTCACTGTGGCAAGGCTGCCCTTTGACATCTGCCTAACTGACTCCCTTGGGGCAGCTACATGGTGCAGGAGATAGAGTGCTGGTCAGGAAGACAAGTTCAAATCTAGCCTCAGACAAATACTAGCAGTGTGACCCTGGACAAGTCACTTAGCCTCACTGACCTCAGTTTAATCATCTGTCGAATCAGCCAGAAAAGGAAATGGCAAACCACTCCATTACCTTTCCCAAGAAAACCCCACATTGGGTTATGAAGAGTCAGAAACAATTGAAATGACTGAGCAACCTCATAACTGATGCACTATCCCATTCAGCACAGCAGCTTTTCCACTTTTTTTCATTTTGCCCAACCCTCCTTTATTGCTTGCTCCCACTGTCCACCCCCAATCACCTCCTCAGCAGAGAAATTTGTCTTCTAAGACATTGAAAAAATTGCATACTTATAAAGGGCTATCTCATCCTCCTCATCTCCCATAAATCAAGGGCCTTTTTCCTTTACGACACCACTATCAGATGAAATGGTCTCCCTTTGCTTGCTATAGCAAATTCCTTTCCAAGTGTAAATCACCCCCATTTCAGCTCGCCATTGTCCTCAGCATGCTGCCTCTCCAGCATCCCCATTATTTCACTACTTTTCAGTCTCTCCTGCACTAATGACTCCTTCCCTATTGCCACAAATGAAACCATTTCTCTCTAATCCTCAAAACACAGTCACTTGATTCCTTCAACCCAAGAGATATTTTCCAACATCTTTCTTCCATTTCTTTGCTAAACACTTGGAGATGCACATTTACAACTGGTGTCTCCAACTCCTTTACTTTGCTTTCCATGAAACTCCCTGTAGTCTAGCTGCCAATATCATGGTTCAATGGAAACTCCTCTCTCCAAAATAACCAAAAATCTCCAACTTGCTAAATCCACTGGCCATTTTTACAACCTCATCCTTCTTGACTTCTCTGTTGCCTTTAGACAGTCAATCAGCCTTCTCCTGCCTCTCTCTTTTAGTGACACTCTTCTCCAACATAAGCTCCTTCTCTTTCCCCCAACCCTCCCCTTTTCCTACTTTCCTAAGGCTCTCCAAGACACCCTCCCAATAGTGCAGGTTCACAAATGAGGTGTCATGCCTTCCTCACTTCCTCACACATTCATACTTCTGACTCCATATTCAATCTGCTGCAAAGTCCTAGGATTCCACCTAGGCAACATTTCTCCCACATACCCCCATCTCTCCCAGCACTGCCACTATCTTTGTTCAGGCACCAATCACCTCATACCAGAGGTGCTGTTAGAACCTGCTGCTTGCTCCAGATGTTTCAAGTCTCCCAGCACTCCAGTCATTCCTCCATCCACCCACTTGTCAAAGTTCATCTTACTGAAATTCTGGACTCACCCTGTCAGCATGTACTCAACAACCTCCTGTGGCTCCCTAGCAAAAGGATCAAATATAAAATCCTTTCTAGGGCTGTTAATCACCTACCCCTTCATCATCTGCCCTTCTCCTGCTCTTTGAATTTTCTTTCACCTTAATTTCCCACCAAGTATGCTATGCTTCAGTGGTATGGGCCTTCATTCTGTTCGGTGAACAGGACACTCCACCTTCAGACTCCACAGGCTTCCCTCACCATCCCCCTGCCTGGAATCCTCACCCTGGCCTCCCTTAAGCCCCAGCCAGAGCCAACCTTCCACAATAAACGTTTTTAGTCCTCCTTCACTACAGTGGCTTCCCTCTCTCAATAAGCTCCAATTTGTCTGGTCCAGGACAGGTTTCTTCATTGCTGTTGGCATGTTGTCTGCCCCCCCAGTCTGAGATCCAGGAGCACAGGGGAAGGTCATCGAATCTCATTATGTCCTGGTGCTTAGCAGAGGGTCTGGTGCATAGAAGGCACTTAATAAATCCTCACTGACTTGAAGAAAATCTAAGAAAGAGCCAATGTTAGAAAGCCTAGCCCTTTTTGCACTTTCAGGGGAGGTCCATGCCTTCGCATTCTAAACAATGACTTTTTATAGGATCAGAGATTTTTCACTAGGAGAAAGCTTTAGGGCCATGGTGTCCAACTCCCTCCTTTTAAAGATGAAGAAACTGTGGCTCAGTCCTTCAGTGATTTGTCCAGGATTCTACTGCTAAAAAGAGTCTCAAAAAGAATTCCAAGACAGATCTTCCTGCCCCCAGATCTAGCACTTGCTTCTAGTCCTCTTGTAATCCCATCTCTCATATATTTGCTTTCCCCTCACTCACCTGGACAGCAGCTCTTCAGGCCTTCTTGCTCCAGCAGCCATGGGGCTTCCCTTTCCTCCAAATAAGTGATCAGATATTCTCTGGGAACTGGCAGTCCTGGGCATGGGGAATGAGGGATGAGGATGGAGGAAAACTTGTATTTAGGTCTCTTTAGGGAAAAGAGTGTGCATACAATGCTAGAGAGTCATCCCACCATGTTCACACAGATCTGGCTTATTCTCCCATTAATGCTCATAATGCAAGTAAGCCAAACCAGAATGTGCTATATCAGCCTTGAGCTCTTGAAAATTAGATCCTGAGGAATCAGCTTTGGTCCTATCACCTCCCTGCTTCCCACTCCCTGAAACCTATAAAAGCCTTGGGATGCTTCATTCAGGGAGTCATTGCCTCATCAGGTGAGATTCTCCTGCTCGGGAACTCAATGAACCACAGTTTGGCCAAATTCTGCTTCTTGGCCAGTCTGTTATTCCTGCATTGACAGGGGCCCACAAGAAAGGAGCACAGGATGGTTCCCAGAAGTCCTGAATCAAGGTGTCCATAGCATTTACTTTGGGAGCTTTGGGGAGAGATGGGGAGAAGATCATGGAGCCAATTGGGAGTCAGAACATTTGGTCTTGGTGCACCTTCTTCATAGGAGGAGGGACTCACTGCAGAGCTTCCATTATCTAGAAAATAGAGGCAGCTGGTAGTGCAGTAGAACAAGCCCTGGGCCTGAAGTCAGGAATGCCAGAGGTTAAATCCAGCCTCAGATAGTTACTAGCTGTGTGCTCCTGGACAAGTCACTTAAGCTCTGTTTGCTTCAGATTTCTCAAATGTCCAATGGGGATAATAATATCACCCAATGACATCATATTGTAAAGAAGGAGCTTAGCACAGCAGCTGGTGAACAGAAATGCTTGTTCCCATCCTTCCTTTCCCACCTTCTGGGTTGGAATCTGGGGCAATGCAAAGGAAGATGAAGGACAAATGGACCCTACCAGGCACAGCCAGGAGCTGGGAGCTACAAACTGATGCTTCTCACAAAGAAGAATGTCCTAAATACTTGGCCCCTCCCAAAAAGGAAGAGGGTACATGGAAAAGCTGCCTTAGCAGATTTCAGAGATTTGGCAGGCAAAATTCATGTCCAGGGAGAGGCTGGACTACATGTAGGATTACTTCCACACCTGAGATGCTTCAAAGCTGATCTGAACTTTGACCTCAAGCTACCCAGAATTGGCAAGAGACAGATTTAGGAGCAACCAGGAAACTTCCAGGTTCTCTTCACATAATGTATTGACATTTTATAGTAAGACCAGGCAGCAGGAGGACCCTGTCTCTGGGACATAGGAGACCAGCACTTTTCCCATTCTAGTGATTGATAAATGCTCCAAAGCCAGCACACTCAGGAATGAAGATATTCTCTGTGATAGCAGACTCCAAGTGGCCAGGGGAAGTGTCCTTACCCACAAAGAGCAGGTTCTGGGCATTCTCCAGCATGACCTCCTTGTACAACTCCTTCTGAGAATGGTCCAAGAGGCCCCACTCCTCTGGGGTGAAGTCCACAGCCACATCCTTGAATGTCATCAACTCCTAAACCATCAAAAGTCCCACGATTTAGAGCAGAAAGAGACTCCAGAATTCCTATAATCTAACCTTACTCAAGTGAGAGGAGGGAAATAAAGGGCAGAAAGGGGATTTACCCAAAGGTTGTACCGTTGATGAATGTCAGAGTCAGCACTTGAAACCAGAGTTGTTAAGAGCCCAATGGAATGTTGAGAAAAGCAGTTGATGTGGTCAACTGGAATAAAGATGAGAAAGGTCTTACTGTGGAATGTGTCTCCCTGTGGAATGTGTCTCCCTGTGGAATCTCAGACAAAATATGTTTTATTTGTGAGGTAGGAAGATCTGTGGAAGAGACAGACAGAAGATGTGAAATTTCTCCCTTATCAAAAATGATGGAAGTGATGTTACAATGAAAATTGTGTGAGGAATTTGTGAGAAGCTGGCAAATGCACTGTATTTGTGGAGAAAGGGGGGCATTTATGTGTGCTTATAGGAAAGAAAGACAAAGAAAAGATCTAGTCCATTTCCTGAGAAGCTGAAACAAAGTCTTCTCTAGACAAAACATGAAAAGGGTTCATAAGAGATACTAATTACAATCTAGACTGAACTGAGGGCTATGAGACTTTACAGCCAAATGAAGAACAGTTATCTGTTGTTACATTGATGCTTGAGTATACCCCAGCTATGATGTGTCATGGCCAAAATGTCTTATGCCTTCACTTAATGATTGCTTTCATTTGTCAACAGCATTTATTTCTTTACTATAATATTTAGTTACATAGTTGGGTCTTTTTTGTCGATCTTTGTGCTCAAAAAGGACCAAATGACATCACTATGTCAAAGTCAAGGTACAGTGTGTCTGACCAAGGTTGATCAGACCAATACAAGCCTAGAAGGCTCTACCACAGGTTGGGCACAAATAGTCCCTGTGAATATCTGGGGTAGAGATGGCTCTCAATTTGCATATCTCACCATTCTTTTCAAGGACTGTAATTCTGCTTTGCTCACATAACACAGTACATTCGTTGATGCAGGCACCCCATTCTGGGTGGTCCTTTCCCAGTGTCTCCCATATATCACCATTGATTATACAGCTTTTCAGGGAGACCTTGGAAAGGCCTTTGTATCACTTCCTCTGACCACAACGTGAGTGCCTTCTTTACAAGAGTTCTCAGAAAAATAGTGTTTTAGGCAAACATACTTTGGGCATTTGTACAACATGGCCAGCCCATCAGAGCTGCACTCTCTGAAGGAGAGTGGGGATGCTTGGCAGTCTAACTTGAGAAAGTACGTCAGTGTGCAGTACTTTATCTTGCCAGGAGAGCTGATTCTTTCTAAGACACTTCAAATGGAGAGATTCAGTCTGCTGGCATGGCCCTGGTATAATGTCCAGTTTTCATAGGCATATTAAGAAAAAGGTCACACAGTACCTCCGTAGACCTTCACTTTGGTACCCAGTCTAACTTCTCTTCTCTCCCACACTTTCCTTGGCCACTCCCAAACCCTGAACTATCTTGAGCAAAGCAGGCATCAACTCAAAATTAGTTATCTTAAATAGAAAATAATGTGAGGTATAAAATTTGCTAGTAAATAATGATTTAATTGTACCAGATGACAGGTTACCTTTAAGGACAACTAATTCCTCAGTAATTAGTGACAGAGCTGTGATTTCCAGAGCTTATTTTTGTAACAGAAGAGGAACAGAAAAATTACAACAATTTCAGGAAACATGTTTTGAACATAATTCAACTGGACAAGGTGGGTCAGATCAATACGTACTCCTTGTATGTTTTCTTGTCCCAGATTCATCATGTGTCTTTCAACCTGTCTATTAAATTTAGATTACCCCAGAATTCCTGGTTTTGCAGCTGATGAGTTTTACAACTAAAGTATTATTTAAAGGAGCCTATAGTTTGAAGAAAGACTGGAAAAGGGGAGCTCATGGTTACTAGTTAGCACCCACTCCCCATCCTCCAGCTGCCAGAGAGGACAACTCAACCTTATTAGATTACACTACTCAATTTAGACTTAACCTCTAGAGGCAGAAAAAGTAAAAAGGAGCTTATCCACTAAGACTGGAAAGAAGAATTTAGCCTTTCATCAACCACCTTCCTCCAGTCGCCTGAAAGAGGAATTTAGCCTTTGAAAAGAATCTTATAATCCCATGACTATTTTAGCCATAAAAAGACATGTGTCTTACACTAAAACCTGCTACTAAGTGACTGAGTCTTATCAGTTTAACTATTCCCTATATCTACAGGTGACTCAGACTTAAGAGAATGTCTAGGTTAGTCTGACTTAGCAGTTAGGGCAAGCTTTTCCCAAAGAAGGCCACTCAGTCCCACAATCAAATATAATTATATAGTAGCTCATTCAAAAGTTCTCTCTTTTTAAACGTCATTATCTATATGGACATGCTGGAAAACATACTGCCAAGGGAAATGAAATGATTCACAGGACTGAAAATTCTTGTGACCGATTGGCTGTAACCAACGGTGCCACATGTGGATGGGGCCATGCTGGATGATGGAGAACCTCGATTTTCTTAATTGTTTTTTACATTTTATAAAGTATATTTTCTTCCCCCCTGCCCAATTACATGTTAAAACATTTTTAACATTTGGGGTTTGTTTTAAAGTATTGAATTCCAAATTCTATCTTATAAATTTGACTCACTTTTCTACATATTTAAGAAATGAAACTTTTATCAAAGGTACTTGTTTGAAAATTTTTTTCCCAGTTCTCTGCTTTCCCTGTAATTTTGGTTACACTAGCTTTGTTTCTGGAAAAAAAACTTTTGTAATTAAATAAAATCAAAATTACTTTGAGGGCTTAAGGCTACTCTGAGTATGATGTGCCATTGGTCAAAACACCTTATACCTTCCATTCCTCATTGCTTTCATTTGTCAATAGCATTTATTTCGTTATTCTAAGATTTACTTACATAGTTGGTAGTTTTTGTGTTTCTTTTTCCTCAGAGAGGACCAAAATGACACCACTATGTCAAGGTCAATGTCTGTCTGACCGTGGATGATCAGAATAATGGGACCCAGAAGGCTCTAATACAAGTTGGGCACAGATAGTCTGTGTGAACATTTGGGGTGGAGATGGCTCTCAATTTGCACATCTCACCATTCTTTGGAGCTACTGCAATTCTCCTTTGCTCACTCTGCACAGTGCATTCTTTGCTGCAGGCATGCCATGCTGGGTGATCCTTTGCCAATGTCTCCCATGTGTCACAACTGATTACAAAGATCTTCAGAGAGACCTTGGGAATATCCGTGTATCACTTCTTCTGACCAACTTGTGAGTACCTTCTTTGCATGAGTGTACCATGAAATAGTCTTTTAGGGAAACATACTTTAGGCATCTGAACAACATGGCCAGTCTGTCAGAGTTGTGCTGTCTGTGGTAGAATACGAATGCTTGGCAGTCTAACATGAGGAAGGACCTCAGTGTCCACTACCTTATCTTGCCAGGCGATCTTTGGAATCTTCCTAAGGCAATTCAAATGGAAGAGGTTCAGTTTGCTGGCAAGGCACTGGTATACTGTTTAGTTTCCACAGGCATACAAGAATGAGGTCAACACACTAGCTCTGTAGACCTTCCGTTTGGTAGTCAATCTAATACCTCTTCTCTCCCTCTTTCCTTGGCAGCCTCTCAAGCACTGAACTATCTCTGGCAAAGCAGGCAACAACCATTAAAATTAGTTATCTGAAATAGAAAGTAATCTGAGGTACGAAATTTGCTAGTAAATGATTTCATTGTACCAGGTGACAGGTTACCTTCAAGGTCACTAGTTAGTCAGTAATTTGTGACAAATTTGTGATTTCTAGAGCTCATTTTTATCACAGAAGAGGAAGAGAACTGTGACAACAATCTTAGGAAACATGTTTTGAACAAAATTCTTTTGGACAAGGCAGGTCACCTGACCACTTACTCCCCCTGAGTTTTCTTGACCCAGATTCATCCTGTATCACCCTGTCTGTCAAATGAAATCACCCCAGAAGTCCTTGCTCTGCAGCTGATGAGTACTTCAACCAAAAGTAATACTTTACAGGAGACTACAGATTGAAGAACAACTGGAAGAGAAACTTGTGGTTTGTAGTGAGCAGTCACAGCCTGTTCTCTAGCTGCCAGAAAGGAAACGCAACCTTACATGATTACACTTCTCAACATGGTCTTAATGTCCCGCTGAAGAAAAAATGAAAAGGAGCTAATCTACTAAGACTGGAAAGAGGAAACTAGCCTTTCAATCACCTCCCTCTCTCTCTCCCTCCCTCCCTCACTCTCTCTCTCTCTCTCTCTCTCTCTCTCTCTCTCTCTCTGTCTCTCTCTCTCGGTTTTAGTGACACTCCTTTCATTGTTGAAAGAATCGAACAATAACCTCCTAAAAATGTTGTCACAATGAAAACTCCCAGGAATATTATAGGCAAATTCCAGAGCTCCCAGGTCAAGGAGAAAAAAGTGTAAGTCACCAGAAAGAAGAAGTCAAAGGTCATGGAGCCACAGTCAAGCTAACACAAAATTGAGTAGCTTTTACATTAAAAAGTCAGAGGGTGTGGAACGATATTCAGCAATACAAAGGAACTAGGATTATAACCAAGCAGCACTTGCAACCCAGCAAAACTGAGTATAATCCTTCAGGGGCAAACATGGACCTTCAATAAATAGAAGATTATCATGCATTCCTAATGAAAAGGCCAGGGCTGAACAAAAAAGTTAACCTTCAAATACAAGACCCAAGAGAAACATCAAAAAGCAAGCAGGAAAGAGAAAACAGAAGAGATTCAATAAGGTTAAATTGTTTTTATTCCTATATGGGAAACTCTTAAGACCTTTATAACTATCAAAGCAATTAGAAGGAGTATCCATTGACTGTGATGGGATGATAGTCAAGAAAACAAAATTAATGAGTGACAAAGAGAACTGCATTCCAAGAAGAGGCAAGGGAGAGGTAGAAGGGGGTGAATTACCTAACATAAAAGAGGCAGAGAAGAACTATTACAGGGAAGAGGAAAATGGGGAAGGTAGGAAGAGAGGGCTTGAATCTGACATATCAAAATTGGCTCAAAGAGGGAATACCATACATGCTCAATTGGGTATAGAAATCTATCTCATCCTATAGGGAAGTAGAAAGGGACAGGGATGGGGATGGGGGACTGATAGAACAAAGGGCAGATTGGGGAAGGCAATGGTCAGAAGCAAAACACTGGTGAGGAGAGACAGGGTGAAAGGTGAGAGAGAAGAATAAAGAAGGGGGAAATAGGATGGCATGAAACACACAGTTAGTTATCATAACTATAAACATGAATGGAATGAACTCACATATTAATGGCATTACTAGATGTAAAATGGATAATTTTGATTGTATTAAATTAAAAAGTTTTTTTTTCAGAAACAGAATTGGTGAAACCAAGATTAGAATGAAAACTGACAACTGGGAAAAAAAATTTACAGAATGTATCTCTAATAAAGGCCTCATTTGGCGGCAGCTAGGTGGCACAGCAAATAGAGCACTGGCCCTGGAATCTGGAGGAATTGAGTTCAAATCCGGCCTCAGACCGTTGACACTTAGTAGCTGTGTGACCTTGGGCAAGTCACTTAACCCCCATTGCCTCTCCTCCATTCTCCAAAAAATAAAATAAAGGCCTCATTTCTCAAATATATAGAGCTCTCAGTCAAATTTATAAGAATACAAATCATGACCCAACTGATAAATGGTCAAAGGATATGAACAGGCAGTTTTCAGACAAAGAAATCAAAGCTATTTGTAGTGATATACAAATAACATAAATCCCTATTGTTGAGAGAAATGCAAACAAAAACAACTCTAGGTTACCACCTCACCTGTTAAATTGGCTAACAATCATTATTGGAGGGAAGTAGGAAAACTGGGACACTAAAGCACTGTTGGTGGATTTGTGAACTGATTCAACCATTCTGGAGAGCAATTTGGACCTTTACTCAAAGGGCTATAAAACTGTGCATACCCCTTGACCCAACAGTAACACTGCTAAGTCAATATCCACAAAAGATGTTTAAAAGAGAGTGAAAAAAGGATCTATTAAGAGAAGTGTATTTATAATAGCTCTTTTTCTATTGGCTAAGAATTGGAAACTGAGGAGGTGCCTATTAATGGGGGAATGCCTTAACAAGTTGTGGTATATGACAAGCAGGATGATTTCAGAAACCCCTAGAAACACTGATGCAAAGTGAAGTGAGCAGAACCAGGAGAACATTGTACACAACAATACAGTATGGTGAACAACTCAGCTATTCTCAGTGATACCTTGATGTAAGACAATCCCAAGGGACTCATGATGAAACATAGTATGGCCCTCCATAGAGAGAACTAATTAAGTGTCAATACACTTTCTTTCCTTTGGTTCAAGTTTTCTTTCACAAAAGGACTAGTATGGAAATGCTTTACATCACTGTATATGTACATCCAATTTATGATAGTATAGAATGTGTTGGAGGGTTAAAAGGAAGGAGGTAGCTTGAGAACTGGAAACTCAATTCAGGAATAAAAAATGTTTTTATATGTCACTAGGGAAAAAATGAAATATTATTTTAAAAAGATTAATAACAAATGGCAGGTAGGTTGCCCAGTAGGTAGAACAGCAGGCCTCAAGGCAGGATAATCTGAGTCAAATTTAGCCTCAGACACATACTAGCTGGGTGACCCTGAGCAAGTCAATTAAGCCTGTCTGCCACAGTTTCTTATCTGTAAAATGATCTGGGGAAGGACATGGCAAACCACTCCAGTATCTTTGCCAAGGAAACCCCAAGTGCATCACAAAGAGTGAGACAGGACTGAAACTCAAAAACAACAAATAGCCATTCCCCAATAGATAAATGGTCAAAAAATATGAACAAAGAATTCTGAAAAGAAGACCTGCCAAGTATTCCCAACCACAGGAAAAAATGCTCCAAGCCACTAATAAGAGAAAGGTCAACCAAAACCACACTAAGGCTTCATCTCATACTCTGCAAAACTGACCACAGTGACAAAAAAATGGCAGCAGTCAATGCTGGAGGGGTTGTGGGAAGGTGGGCACACTAAGACAATGTTGGGGGAGCTAGGAAGTGGTAGAAGTTCATGAAGATCTGAGTTCCAATCCAGCCTCAGACACTTACTAGCTCTGTGACCCTGGTAAGTCATTGAACCTGTTTGCCTCAGTTTCCTGAACTGTGAAATAGAGAGAATAAGAACACCTAACACACAGGGTTGTTGTAAAGACAGTCAAAAGTGGATTTGGGGGAGAAAAAGAGTCCCTCCATAGTTTCTTTGCCTTTGAGCCTGATGCCTCTCTGACAGGAGCTAAGTGTCTCCTTCAGTACCCCCCTTTCCCCAGTAGGAAAAGAAAACTCCTCTCTAACAAGGAAAGGCCCTTCAGAAATGCTCCTACACTAACAGCTAAAGAAGGCGCTCTTCTCTTTGGCCTGATCCAAGCAGCTCTGCTAAGGGCCTCTGAACATAGGAGTGTCACCCGGAAGCCAATCTAACCTGTTCTCTTCTGTTTCCTTATTTTCCAGAAACACTGGACCAGAGTGTGCAGGAGGCCAGGACCCTAAACCCCCCACCCCCAGCTCATAAAATTTGCTCCTTCCAGCCCTTACTGCCTGCTCAGTGCGCCCTTGAGAGTCAAACCATCTACAAGACAGGGACCAGTCAGTTGCACCAGACCAATAAACTGTTTGTGCAGCTTGGATCCTACATATTATGTCATTAGGTGATATTATTAACCCCATCAAACATTTAAGAAATCTGAACGAGAGAGCAGGGCAGTGTTGTTACTACTGTTTTCAATTTCCTGCCTATTGGAAAAAATCCATAGGTGGGGGACTGTCAGCCTCACAGACAATCCTCTTTGTCTCTGGAAATGACCTCTTTGGCTGATGTTGGTCAAGTCTAAGGACAGAGTACACTCACCTGGGCTGGGGGTCTGCAGCTCCCAGGGGCCATTCCCTCTGGCTCCAGGCTCCCTGCTTGGGTGGGGTTTTAGTCCTCCACAGGCTGAGCTGGGGAGGCTGAAGGATCCCAGAGGGACAGAGTCTTCCCCTGTTCTTCCAGGGCTGGAGGTTGACCTATGGGGGATTTACAGAGGGTCAGGTCCTGCCTTCAGGCCAGAGACCCCACCCTAAATGAAAAGATGAACTCACCCTCTCTAGCTCTTTCTCTTCAGTCTCCTTCCCCTCCCCCATCCTCCTTTAGAGGACCAAGAGGCAGAAGGGGTTTGGGATCCCACGGGAGATGAGACCACTCAGAGCCTCAATGGCTCCTGAATCTGAGATCTCCCTCCAGTTGGTTCTCTGCCATCCCTGCCTGTCCTCTCCCCAACTAACACACTGACACTTTATCTAGACAACAGACTGATTGCTAGATCTAGAGAGGAGGGAAGCTTATGAAGGTTGGGGGTGGGGACAGCTCTGGGATGGAGCTACCAGGGAATGAACAAGGGAAGCTTGAGGCTGGGAGACAAAATCCAGTCTGGGATACAGCTCCCTGGCAGGGGGCCTGAGGGCTCTGAAAGAAGAGGGGGCAGGGAAGCAGGGGGCCTGGGGAAGGGGAGCCCAGGTAGGGTCTGGGAGGAAGACATTCTAACCCAGCTCATGGCAGGGAGGTCAGGGATCCTGGAGTGATAGAAGGGCTCCAGTAGCACACTGAGCCTGGGAAAGCAGGAGGACTGTGTCCTGGGGTCTAACCAGGAGCTGGGGAGTACTCCTGGGACTCTCTGGTAGAGCTTAGGCCTAGAATCCCTCAAGGGAGACCAGACACAGGGGGTCAATGCCTGGGATGTGCTAGGGGAGCAGCTGAGGGTCCAGGTAAGGGGGGACAGGCAGGAGCTTTGGTTCTAGCATCCAAAGTGCCGTCCTCAGGGCAGGCAGAAGGTTAGCTTCTTAAAGAGGACGTGGTCTGAAGGAAGAACAACTGAGTCTCTAACCAAAAGGTGGAGAGAGGGAGACAGTATTCCTAGGTCCCTGTGGCCAAGATTTTAATTCTGGGAAAAGGTGACCCAATCTTAAATCTGGGGAGGGTGACCTGGACATTTGGGAAGTGACTGGGAGTCTGGAAAAGAGTTAGGGGAGGGAAGCTTGTCCAATAGCCAGGCTTGGGAGGGAGAATTGTGGACCTGGAGGGCACTCACCACGTGGTCAGAGGAGGAAGGTGAAACCCAAAGGTAGGGACAGGCAGCAGAAGCCAGCAGGTCTGTGAGGGGCTGGCTCAGACCTACCTGGATCTGCACCCACAGAGCCGGGGTCCAGAAGGCAGAGATGGAGGGTCCAAGAGAAGGCAGAGTGATCTCAGCTCTGGGGGAAGAAGGTGGAGAGATTTCAACTCTGAGGGAAGAAGGTAGATCAATCTCAGCTCAAGTTCCAGTTTTCAGCCAGCCCCCTCTGGGAGGGTCCTCCCCCCTGTGCCCAGCCTCTGAGGTCCCCAGGACGGGCCCTTTCCTCCAATCACACCCAGAGCCGGGAGGTCAGCCCCCTGCCTGCCTCTCCTCCCAAGCCAAGCCCTCCATCACACGGAATGCCTTGGCCACTGGGATGAGCCCTCTCCTGCCCTAGATCCCGCCCACGGCTCCAAACTCCACCCCAGGGCTCTTATTCCACCTGGGCCACCACCCACCAGGCGGGCCAGTTCTGAGAGCCCCTCCTCCCCATCACTACCACGTGATTGGAAGAAAGATTCGGGACTCTAGGAGGTGGGAGGAGGAGAACAAGGAAGAGGCAACCTGGAGATTTCCAGGAGAGCAAGTGATTCACAGCAAAATAGGGCTTACTTTCAGAATGGAGGTTGTTCACCAAATGCAGGCAGGCTGGTTAGCACATTTCTCTAACTTCAATTAGAATGGGGCTCATTTACCGTCAGATCCCAGGATAATCGGGGTGTTTGACCCTCTAAGGGCAGATCCACCCGTAATGTAAAATACACTTAAAATTTGGCATTTAAGGTGATGTGATTAGGAGCTGAAAAAGGAGAATTCTATGTAACTGGATCAGAATTACCCTGTTGTAGTCTGATTGCATTCGGTCTACAGGGTCAAAGGGATACGTGGAGAAAGTGGGTTTTAGATCTGAGACAATTCTAACAAAATCAACTGAATAGATGCTATGTGACTGGCAATTTTGTTTCATGTATTAAAACTGTAACATTGTGTTATTATGCTTCAAATTTTTCTCATTTGGGGATTTGGAGGAAATCATGCTATAAGTTAGGCTCTTAATTTGAAAAAATGATTTCTAGAGGGATATACAATTGTGCCCTCAGAAAAGGAGTGTGAACCAGCCAGGGTCCTCCCCAAACCATTGGAGCCACTCCCCACCCCCACTTGAGAAAGACAAAACCCGGATTGGCCAATGAGGAGAGGCATTTTGGTGCACTCTGAGCTTAACCTACCATAATGCCCTGCTTGCTCTGGCATAACAGACAATGAACTCTCATGCATATCTCTCTGTGCAGGATCCACCAGCTTTGAGAGAAATAAACATACACATGCAATCTAATTTTGTTTGGGAAGAAACTCACTAACGGTCAACATCCCTTACCAAAGGTTTCTTCAAGAACAAACAGAATGAGGTTCATCTGACCAGGTTTCAGCAAGGAACAATCAAAATCAGGCTGTACATGTGCTATGACATGCTCAACTCAAATATTTTTATTTTTCTTATTTTCTGACTCCATCATGCATGACTCTGGCTTAAAGAGGATAAATAAGCACATTAACCTTTACTGAGACATGCATGGGACATACAAGATATGCATGGGAGCTCAATGTACCTGAGTCCAAGAAGGACAAGGGGATTTTATGTCTTCAGAGTAATTTCCCCTCACCCCTCCCTACCTTCCTTGCTCGGGATGCCTTTGTCAGCCAAAATTACTGTCTCCATATCTGTTAGCCATGATATGAGAAAGGAATTTCTTGATTGGATAGGTTGTAAATATAATGAAATAGGAGAAGTGTCAAAGTGACCAGTGAAATTATTGACCCAGGACATCTGCGTTTCTTATATCATTAACATGATTGTATATGATATAACATGTGTCCACAAAATACCAAGATCAGAAAAAGTCCCATTATTCAAGATTGTATACATTTTAAGGTGCTTTGTCCTTGGCATTCATAAACAGAAAAATGCTCCTGGTCAGCTTCATCTGGCCTGGTAGTTGCTGACACAGGAAGGGCCATTTTGGGTTCACTCAGAGAACAAAACAATGCACGTCTGTTAGGCCAGAGCACAAAAGGTATTAATGTAGGTTAATCTCAGAGTGGGTCAATATCTTTCATGATTGGGCAATCCAAGTTTTAGGGCTTTCTCAGGTGAGGCGGGCTGTTCAAATTGGTTTGGGGAGGGGTTAACAAGGAGAACCCTATTTTGTTTGCTCTTAGGACAAACAATGTGTTGAGGGGGAAAGTGATTCTGTTTGTTTCTTTGGAGCAAGCCTTTGGTGAATGGTTGACAGGAGCTCTTCTTTTGATCTGAATGCTGTGAAATTAGGAATTAAGCTGTAAGAGTGTGGTTACACTGTTTAAAAACTGTTACACATTTAATTGGGTACAAAGGACCCTGTAAATCCTTCATTCCGGCTTTCACTCTGATCAAGGAGGCAAAGGACAAAGAGAATTTTTTATCTCATGTCAAGGCAGTAGCACATTGATGGGTTGGTCACCTTAGGGCTGCAAGGGATTCAAGATGGAACCAGCTTTTATTGAAAAACTTTGTAATGACTTCTCTGTCCCTCTGATGCCAGTCTGCCTAAAACAAGCCTCATGACTGTCTAGGTTTTTTCTGAGGCCTGAACCCACGCATGAGCATCATCCTAAAGCCTAGGTTTTCACCTCCATAATTTCTGCCTTGTGGGAAATCTCTCTGCGGTAGCAGTTACCCACCACAAGAACTCAGGCAGAGCTATTTGTCCTGACGCTCGTCCTCCAGGTGTCACTCACCTTGCTCCTCTCCATAGGCTCAGGATCCAGTGACAATGGCCTCCTTGTTGTTGGTTACACATGACTCTCCATCTCCTGACTCTGCATTTTCACTGGTTCCTCCCCTGCCCCCATTCCTCCCCACATTCCCTGAATGCTGTGCCTCCTTGTCTCACCCCCTGGTTTCATTGGCTTCCTCCCAGGAGCCTTCTTTGGTCCACCATCTCTGTTTAATCGCCTCTAATTCACCTTGTATATAGTTTGTATGTAGGAAACAAGGAAGCCAACAGTGTGTAAGTGCCTGCTTTGTGGCAGGCACAAGCACTTTACAGATACTATCTCATTAGATCCCAACAACAAGCCTGCTTTGTGGGTCCTATTAGCTCCATTTTACAGGAGAGAAAATGGAGGCAAACTGGCTGGTGTCTGCGGCCAGATTTGGGTTGAGGTCTTCCTCACTCCAGGCTCAGCACTCTATCCGCAGCATCTCCTGGTGATCATATATGTATGTACATATGTATGTATCATGTCTGTGCTTGTGTAAGTTGTAACCTGTGGAATGTTTTATACCATTTTACATCATTTTTAATTTCAACTAGACCCAGAGCCTGAATTAATGAGTAACTGGATGAAGATCCAGGACCTGGGCTTCTTTGTTCTCTAGAGTTTGCTCAGGAAATACCCTTACCTCTGTCAGCAAGGCCGGATACCTGTTAGCCATTAAAGGGTGAGACCCTAACTCCAAGGGAGAATATTAAGTGACCTTTGTCAACATTCTTTACAACCCTATTCCATTAAGGAAAATCCTCTTCTTGTATCAGGGTTAAACATACATGGGGGCCATAAAGGTGAGGTAACACAGGCTTGCTGGGTCTGCTAAATTAACGTATATAAGTTTCCTCATTCCTTTGTACAGACAGCCAGAGCCTATGCTCTGACTCCTTGTACATACAAGTAAGCTAGCTTAGCTATGCTTTAAGGGAAAATAATAAACAACATGGATTTTTCTATCACCTAACTCTGTTGTTTCCTTCAACCAATTTTTCAGGTTTAACAAACCCTACTTTCATTTTCCATCTTGGAATCCCAAGAACCTACTAGTTGCTTAGACCACAACAGATGCTTAACCAAAGCTTGCAGACTTAATTACCTGACTAAACCCTTTAGAATGGGGGCTCCTTGAGGGCAGCAGCCATTTCACCTTGCTTGGTAACTCCAGCACTTAGCACAGTGCCTGGCACATAACCAGGGCTTCTTGAATGGACATGATGGAGTCCCCAGATCATGGGGATTGGAGCCACTCTCTTATTTTCTGCTTTCCAAGATCTGACAATATCACTTTCACTCAAGGAAGGGGTCCAATTTTGAATCTCTAAGTCTGCAGAGCCTGAGTTGGGTCAAAGGTGTAACTGCCATACATATTACTCTGGGTGAAATTTCGTACTTCTCATAATCAGTGGCCAGACAAATTCTCAAAGCTCCTCCATCACAAACAAACTTGCACGTTCCCCTCCCCAAACCCTGCTTTGGCTCTTAGAGGTCTTAATTACTCAGTAAGTCGCTTCATTAGGTTAGAAGTTAACAGCTCCTTCTTCCCCAGGGCTCAGAAGATTTGGTGGACATGCCCAAAGGGAAGGTCCCAAAGCATTTGGTTAGTCCCCAAAGAACTTCTCAGAGAAGGAGGATTGAGAAGTCTTTTCTACTTTTGCCAAACAGTAAATTATTCTGATTATTCTAGTAAAAGCCATACTCATCCAATTAAATACTTAGCAGTTTAGAAACATTGTAACCACATTGTCTAAGAGTTTAATTCATCATTTCACAGCATCCAGATCAAAAGAGGAGTTGATTTCCTAAGAATACAATTGCATCACCCTCCAGGTAACATGTTAAAAATTAATAACATTTCTCATCAAATAATTTCCCCAAAGCACAATAAAAGGAAATTTTGAGGCATAATAACCAATACAATATTACAGAGTCAAAACAAATGTTATTGTTTGGACAAAACAGATTTAAAACACAGCCTTGTTGTCAATCAAATGATATCAATTCAGTTGAGTATATTTTCCAAATTATCTTACATAGAAAATCACTCTGTCTAGCTATGATTTTAATACTCTGATGGCAGTCAGTTACCAAAATATTTATACCAGAACTTTTTGTGCCAGCAAAGAACAAGGAACAAAGTGAGTACCCATCAATTGTTAGGTAGCTAGAGAAATGACAGTATATGAATTAAAAGGAATATTATTGAACAGTAATGAGAAACATCGGGATTTCAGGGGGGAAAGCCATGAAGCCATTTATAGGGATTTATTCACAGTAAGGAATTTTGGATGTTTAATGAGGTCTCTTACACTGGGAAATCTAATGAGGTCTTCAGCAAGAGACCTAACCTTGTTAATTGGATCCATAAGTTTTATCTCCAGCAACATTATTCCAAGGTATAGTCAAGTAGTGTTCAAATCCAAGGCAAACCATTCAACGTCACGGTAACAAATCTGTCTTCCAACCACTGACTCCAAAGAGCCCAAAGTTACTCAGTTCTATGAAAACCTAAAATATTTTCTAGGGAAAAAAGGCAGAGGTAGTGAAGTTCTAGACAATCCATCAAAACACAACCTGGATTTGACTGAGGCTCAGATCATGAGCTTCTTATTGCAGAATTCCAACTCAGAGTGAATAGGGAAAACCATCAGATGTGACAGACATGACCTAAATAACACTGCTTATGAATATGAAGTGGAAGTGAGACATAGATAAGGGGATTAGATCTGGTAGAGAGAGTGCCTGAAGAACTATGGACAGAGGTTCTTAATATTGTACAGGAGGCAGCAACTAAATATATCCCAAACAAAACGAAGAGCAAGAAAGTAAAATGGTTGTCTGAGGAGGCCTTACTAATAGCTGAGGAAAGAAAGAAAGAAAAGGAAAAGAAAAAGAGAAAGGGAAAGATACCATAGTTCCCCATGTATAAAATGCACCCTTTTTCAAAAAATTTGAGGTCTAAAAACTGGGTGTGTCTTATACCGTGGTTGTAGTTTCTTTTTACTTGCATTTCCTGCTTTTTCCGCACTTCTTGTCTTTGCACTTATTGTTTCACATTTGTTACCAGTATATTAGGTTATGTTTTGCCACATTCTGCTCAGAAATGGCTCAGAAAAGATTTTCGTACAGTGCTGAATTCAAGTTAAAAGTGATCCAGTTTGCAAAAGTGAATGGAAATTGTGCTGCTGAATGTAAGTTTGGTCCTTCTCCAACTGAGAAAACAATCAGAGACTGGCTATGGGAAGAAGAACCCCTAATGAAAATGCCACGGCAGAAGAAAGACATGAGAGGCAAGTCTTTAAAATGGCCTGATTTAGAGAGGGAATTGAACATATGGATTGAAGAGCAAAGAGCAGTTGGAATTCCTGTGTCCACAAAGATGGTTCAGCATGAGGAAAGAAGAACTGCTGATGATAAAGAAGTTACTGATTTCAAAGGAGGACACAATTGGTGGTTCAGGTTCATGAAACAGAATGGACTAAGCATGCATACATATACCAGACTTGCCCAAAAGATGCCTGAAAGCTATAAGCAGATGAATAAAACCTGAGTTCAATAACTTTATGTAATACATTTTTTTTTGCAAATTTTGGGCCCCAAAATTAAGGTGCATCTTATACATGGGGAATTAATGAATGCAGAATTCCAGAGAATAGCAAGGAGAGATGAGGTTCTCTTTTTTTTTAATGTCCAAGATATTTAAATTTATTTTTTATTTCTAGTTTACAACACTCAGTTCCACAAGTTTTTTAGTTCCAAATTTTCTCCTTCTCCCTCTCCTCCCCCATAACCACCAAGACAGCATGTTATCTGATATAGGTTCTGCTTATACATTCACATTAAACTTATTTTCACTTATTTTCAATAGTTTATTTCAATGTACATTCAGACTCCATAATTCGTTCTCTGGATGTGCATAGCTTTTTCCATCATGAGTCTTTTGGAGCTATTCTAGAACCTTGTATTGCTGAGAAGAGCCAAGTCTATCAAAGCTGGGCATTGCACAGACCATGTGTCTGTAATCATGTATAATGTTCTCCTGAAGGCCCTTAAGAAATGCTCATTGACTTGAAGAAACTCGAAGAAAGAGCCCATGTTAGAAAGCCTAACCCCTTTTTGCCCTTTAAGTGGAGTTCCTGCCCCCAAATTGCCAACAATAACTTTTTATAGGATATGAGATTTATCAGTGGGAGAGAGCTTCAAGGCCATGGTGTCCAACTCCCTCATTTGACAGATGAAGAAACTGAGGCTCAATGGGTCAGTTACTTGTCCAGGATCCCACTGCTAAAAAGTGTCTCAAAAAGAATTCCAAGTCAGGTCTTCCTGCCCCAGATCTAGCACTTGCTTCACCCCCACACCCAAAAGCCTCTTGTAATCCCAGCTCTCATAGACCTCCTTTCCCCTCACTGACCTGGACAGCAGCTCCTCAGGCCTTCTTGCTCCAGCAGCCATGGTGCTTCCCTTTCCTCCAAACAACAAATCAGATCTTTTCTGGGAACCTGCAGCCCTGGGCATGGGGAATGAGGGATGAGGATGGAGAAAAACTTGTAATTTAGGTCTCTTTAGGGAAAAGAGTGTGCATACAAAGCTAGAGAAGCACTCCATCATCTTCACACAGATCTGGCTTATTCTCCCATTAATACCTGTAATGCAAGTAACCCAGACTAGGATGTGCCAGATCAGCCTTGAGCGTCTGAAAATTAGATCCTGATGAATCAGCTGTGGCCCTGTCCCCTCCCCAGCTCCTCAGTCCCTGAAACCTATGTAAACCTTGGGACTCTTCACTCAGGGAGTCATTGCCTCTGCTGGTGAGATTCTCTTGCTGGGGAGCTCAATGAACCTTAGTTTGACCAAATTCTGCTTCTTGGCCAGTCTGTTATTCCTGCATTGACAGGGGCCTGCAAGCAAGGAGCACAGGATGGTTCCCAGAATGGGATGGTTCCCAGAAGTCTTGAAGCAAGATTTCCATAGCATTTATTTTGGGAGCTTTGGAGAGAGATGGGGAGAAGATCATGGAGCCAATTTGGAGTCAGAACATTTGGTCTTGGTGCATCTTCTTCATAGGAGGAGGGACTCACTGCAGAGCTTCCATTATCTAGAAATTAGAGGCAGCTGGTAGTGCAGTGGAGGGAGCCCTGGGCCTGCAGTCAGGAATGCCAGAGGTTAAATCCAGCCTCAGACAATTATTAGCTGTGTGCTCCTGGACAAGTCACTTAACCTCTGTTTGCTTCAGCTTTCTAAAATGTCCAATGGGGATAATAATATCACCCAATGACGTCATGTTGTAAAGAAGGCACTTTGCATAACACCTGGTGAACAGAAATGTTTGTTCCCTTCCTTCCTTTCTCATCTTCTGGGCTGGAATTTGGGGCAATGCAAAGGAAGGTGAAGGACAAACGTGCCCTACCAGGCACAGCCAGGAGCTGGGAGCTACAAACTGCTGCTTCTCACAAAGAACAGTGTCCTAAATACTTGGCCCTTCCCAAAGAGGAAGGGGTGCAGGGAAAAGCCGCCTGAGCAGATCTCAGAGATTTGACAGACCAAAGTCATGTCCAGGGAGAGGCTGGACTATGTAATGTGGAATTACTTTCACACCTCAGATGCTTCAACACTGATCTGAACTTTGACCTCAAACTACCTAGAATTGGCAAGAGACAATTTCAGGGGCAACTAGTTGTTTCAACAATTCGGCTAGCAGCTGCTGTGGGAATGTAAAACCAACAACAACCATCTCACAGAACGCTGCAAGCCCAGGTTCTTTTGATCTGCTTTATCAAGGAACACAACATTAAGGGGTTAACAATCTCAATTTTAATCCAGCATACAAATACAATTCACTTATTTCTGGGGCAAAAGCCAGCACCCTGAACTTCAGAGCAAATACAAAAAAATTGCAAACATCAACAGACAGACCAAATACAATTCATAGTTACCAACACCTGAGTTCAGCCAGGGAGCTCATAACAACTGCTGGCCCACGGTCACATGTGCCACTACTGCTGTGGGTCAGAGCTCCAAAAAAGGAAAGCCAACCTCTGGTTTTATATCTTTTTCAGGGTCAAGGGTGAGTCACCCACGTGACCTAAAATCATCACAAAAAATGTGACTTAAACCCACTTGATCTAAAAGCCTCTGATGTTACAAACATGTCACTCAAACCCATGTACACTAAGCTTTCCCTTGAAGGAAGGAGGTCATCAAGGACTCCTAATTTAATCAAGGAAATAAAGGCCAAGCTCTTCAAGAGCACTTGGTTGAATCAAGTGCTAAGAGCCCATTTTGATTGCCAATACACTCCACCCCTGTAACAGGATACATGACTTTACATAATCTAAATAGCCATGGAACAAATAGAGGCATTATATATCATGATCCAATCATGCAGGAAACTAAAACATTTCATTCACAACAAAGCAAAACAAATCATTCAGTGCCACTTCCAAATATTTGTTTACAATTCAAATGTCCACCCCTAGGTCAAAGCAAGTTAATATCTTCAATTAATTAGAGTGTTCAAGTAAAGTACTTCTTGAACATTTGTCCTTTTACACACACTGCCATTGCAGGTTTTCTCTTGGCACCCAAAGACGCAATTCGAAGAAAAAGTCCAATCAAAGTTCTGTTGGGGGTCTGTTTTCCCCATGCTGTTCCAGTCCCCACTTCCAAGTCCTGAGGGGTGGCTGCGCAATAAAGCCAACAGGGTGGGGTCCCTGGGGGTCCAAGGCACTTCCTCCACCCCACCACAAACAAATCTATCCCTCCATCCTGGGTCCCAAACAGGCTGGGGGGTGCGGTTGAGAACCACAGAGATACAATTAGCTCCTTGCTGCAAAGTTTTCATCTTGCCCCAAGGCTAAATTCCAAGCCCCTGGGTTCCAACGAGGGCTGGCCATGCTTGGCTTCTGCCTGGCCTCTCCTGGCTGCTGCCAGAATGTAGGTGATTCTTCACCTTTTCTCTCATCTCACCAAAGTCAGCTCCAAGGCAGCTCAGCACTTTCAACTTTCCAAAGTTCCCATGCAAGCAGTCCTCCACTCCATCTGACTTAATATGTAGGCAGACACCCTCAGATTTTTCTCTCTCCTCACCAGCTGCTCCCACCAAATCTGCACAAAGGCCATTCTCTGCTTTTCTGAAATCTGTAGAAAGGCTGTTCTCTACTCCTGTTTCAAAACTCAGAATACAATACAGTCTCAAAGCATTCACCCTTTCAGCACAGTCCTCTGGGGCCAGGCTTATCAGCTCAAGCCCTTGTTCCAGCCATCCAACCCTCTCCCATCCCTGGGCTTTTTCTCCCACAGCCGTTGCTCTGGCCTGTCTCTTTCAGAGTGCTAGTACTATGAGGAGAGGGAAGGAGGGATTATCTTCCAGATTATCTCCCACTTCCACCTGCATGTTTTCCTTCAGGCTTTTGTTGCTCCTGGGGCTCCATGGAACCATAGCCACACCAAGTACAAAGAGCAATCCCAAAACTGGGAAACATTCAGCCATCCCAGTACCCCAAAACACCATACTTTCCTTTTAAAATGCAGATCCTGCCCATGACTATGCCATTTGTTTCAACAATCTGGCTAGCTGCTGCTGTGGGGGTGTAAAACCAACAACAACCAGCTCACAGAATGCTGCAAGCTCAGGTCCTTTTGATCTGCTTTACCAAGGAAAGCAACATTAAGGGATTAACAATCTCAATTTTAATCCAGCATACAAATACAATTCACTTAGTTCAGGGGAAAAAGCCAGCACCCTGAACTTCAGAGCAAATACAAAAAAATTACAAACATCGACAGACAGACCAAATACAATTCATAGTTACCAACATCTGAGTTCAGCCAGGGAGCTCATAACAACTGCTGGCCCAGGGTCACATGTGCCACTACTGCTGTGGGTCAGAGCTCCAAAAAAGGAAAGCCAACCTCTGGTTTTATATCTTTTTCAGAGTCAAGGGTGAGTCACACATGTGACTCACCCACGTGACCTAAAATCATCACAAAAAATGTGACTTAAACCCACTTGATCTAAAAGCCTCTGATGTCATGAACATGTCACTCAAACACATGTAAACTAGGCTTTCCCTTGAGGTAAGGAGGTCATCAAGGACTCCTAATTTAGTCAAGGAAATAAGAGCCAAACTCTTTAAGGGCACTTGGTTGAATTAAGGGCTAAGAGCCCATTTTGATTGCCAATACACTAGGAGACCCCCAGGTTCTCTTTATACAATGTATTGACCTTTTATGGGAAAACCAGGCAGCAGGAGGACCTTGTCTTTGGGTAACAGGAGACCAGCACTTTTCTCTTCCTAGTAATTAATAAATGCTCCAGAGCCAGCACACTTAGGATTGAAGATATTCCCTTTGATAGCAGACTCAGAGTGGCCAGGGGAAGTGTCCTTACCCAGGGAGAGCAGGTTCTGGCATTCTCCAGCATGACCTCCTTATACAACTCCTTCTGAGGATGGTCCAAGAGGCCCCTCTTGGGGGTCAAGTCTCTGGGGTGAAGTCCACAGCCACATGCTGGAATGTTACCAAATCCTAAACTATCAAAAGTCACACAATTTAGAGGTGGATGAGACTGCAGAATTCAAGTAATCTAATCCTCCTCAAGTAAGAGGAGGAAACCAAAGCACAGAAAGGGGTTTACCCGAAGTGTCAGAGTCAAAACTTGAAACCAAGTCATTAAGAGCCCAATGGAATATTAAGAAAAGCAGTCAATACGGTAAGTTGAGAAATGTCTTATTATGGAATGTGTCTCCCTGTGAAATCTGGGAGAAAGTAGGTGAAAATGAATGATGTGTCAAGGAAAATGAGAAATGATGTGAAATTTCTTCTATCAGGACTGATAAAGCAAGGTTAGGAAGAAAATTCTGTGAAGAATTTGGAAGAAAAGAGAGGAAAGAAAAAGAAAAGATCTAGTTCATTTCCTGAGAAGCTGAAACAAAATCTTCTCCAGACAAAAGATGGAAAGGACTCATAAGAAATACTAATTACAATATGAGACTTTCCAGCTAAGCTTGAGGCTGCCCTGCATATGATGTGCCATGGCCAAAACATCTCATGCCTTCACTTCATGATTGCTTTCATTTGTCAATAATATACATATATATTTCTTTATTACAATATTTAGTTACATTGCTGGTCATTTCTGTGGTTCTCTGTGCTCAAAGAAGATCAAAATGACATCATTATGTCAGGGTCAAGGGATGGCTGACCATGGATGATCAGACTAATGGGGCCCAGAAGGCTCCTCCTCAGGTTGGGCACAAATAGTCCATGTAAACATTTGGGGTGGAGATGGCTCTCAATACGCACATCTCACCATTCTTTGGAGTGACGGCAATTCTGCTTTGCTCACACAGCACGGCATGGTCTTTGATGCAGGCACGCCATCCTAGGGGTCCTTTGCCAGTGTCTTCCATATCTCACAATTGATTACAAAAGTTCTTCAGAGAGAATTTTGGGAAAGTCCGCTTCTCCAACCTAAGCTCCTTCTCTTTCCCCCAACCTTCCCCTCTTCCTACTTGCCTAAGGCTCTCCAAGGCACCCTCCCAATAGTGCAGGCTCACAAATGAGGTGTCATGCGTTCTTCACTGACTCTCACACGTGCATACTTCTGACTCCATATTCAATCTGCTGCAAAGTCCTAGGATTCCACCTAGGTAACATTTTTCCCACACACACCCTTCTCTCCCAGCACTGCCACTGCCTTTGTTCAGGCCCCAATCTTCTCATACCTGAGGTGCTGTAAGAATGTGCTGCTTGCCCCAGCTGTCTCAAGTCTCCCCTCACTCCAGTCATTCCTCCACCCACTTGTCAAAGCTCATCTTCCTAAAGTTCTATACTGACCACGTAAGCATGTAGTCAACAACCTCCTATGGCTCCCTAGCAAAAGGATGAAAAATAAAATGCTCTCTAGGGCTATTAAGCACCTGCCCCTTCATCATCACCCTTACCCTACTCTTCTAATTTGCTTCAGATTTCTCAAATATCAAACAGGGATAATAATATCACCCAATGACATCATACTGTAAAGAAGGCACTTAGCACAACAGCTGGTGAACAACTGGTAAACAGAAATGCTTGTTCCCTTCCTTCCTTTCCCATCATCAATGCTGGAATTTGGGGCAAGGTAAAGAAAGATGAAGGACAAACACACCCTACCAGGCACAGCTTGGAGCTGCGAGCTACAAACTGATGCTTCTCACAAAGAAGAATGTCCTAAATACTTGGCCCCTCCCAAAAAGGAAGAGGGTACATGGAAAAGCCGCCTTAGCAGATTTCAGAGATTTGGCAGACAAAATTCACGTCCAGGAAGAGGTTGGACTACATAATGTAGGATTACTTCCACACCTGAGAAGCTTCAAAGCCAATCTGAACTTTGACCTCAAGCTACCCAGAACTGGCAAGAGACAGCTTTAAGAGCAACCAGGAAACTTCCAGGTTCTCTTCACATAATGTATTGACATTTTATAGTAAGACCAGGCAGCAGGAGTACCCTGTTTCTTGGATACAGGAGACCAGCACTTTTCCCTTTCTAGTAATTGATAATCCTCCAAAGTTCTCAGAAAAATAGTGTTTTAGGCAAACATACTTTGGGCATTTGAACAACATGGCCAGCCCATCAGAGCTGCACTCTTTGCAGTAGAGTGGAGATGCTTGGCAGTCTAACTTGAGAAAGTATCTCACTGTCCAGTACCTTATCTTTCCAGGAGATCTTCAGATCCTTTCTAAGACACTTCAAATGGAAGAGATTAAGTTTGCTAGCATGGCGCTGGTAGACTGTCCAGTTTTCATAGGCATATTAAGAAAAAGGTCACACAGTACCTCCATAGACCTTAACTTTGGTACCCAGGCTAACACCTCTTCTCTCCCACACTCTCCTTGGCAGCTCCCAAACCCTGAACTATCTTGAACAAAGCAGGCATCAATTCAAAATTAAGTATCTTAAATAGAAAATAATCTGAGGTACAATATTTGCTAGTAAGTAATGATTTGATTGTACCAGTTGACAGGTTACCTTTAAGGCCAACTAATTCCTCAGTAATTTGTGACAAAGGTGTGATTTCCAGAGCTTGTTTTTGTAACAGAAGAGGAAGAGAAAAATTACAATAATCTCAGGAAACATGTTGTGAACATACTTCAATTGGACAAGGCAGATAAGCTTAGTATGTACTTCTGTGTTTTCTTGTACCAGATTCATCATGTGTCTTTCAACCTGTCTATTAAATTGAGATCACCCCAGAATTCCTTGTTTTGCAGCTGATGAGTTTTACAACTAAAGTATTATTTAAAGGAGCCCATAGTTTGAAGAAAGACTGGAAAAGGGGAGCTCATGGTTTCTAGTTAGCAGCCACTCCCCATCCTCCAGCTGCCAGAGAGGGCAACTCAACCTTATAAGATTACACTACTCAATTTAGACTTAACCTCTAGATGCAGAAAAAGTAAAAAGGAGCTTATCCACTCACACTGGAAAGAAGAATTTAGCCTTTCGTCAACCACTTTCCTCCAGTAGCCTGAAAGAGGAATTTAGCCTTTGAAAAGAATCTTATAATCCCATGACTATTTTAGCCATAAAAAGACATGTGTCTTACACTAAAACCTGCTACTAAGTGACTGAGTCTTATCAGTTTAACTATTCCCTATATCTACAGGTGACTCAGACTTAAGAGAATATCTAGGTTAGTCTGACTTAGCAGTTAGGGCAAGCTTTTCCCAAAGAAGGCCACTCAGTCCTACAATCAAATATAATTATAGAGTAACTCACTCAAAGGTTCTCTCTTTTTACAATGTCATTATCTATACGGACATGCTGGAAAATATACTGCCAAGGGAAATGAAATGATTCACAGGATTGAAAATTCCTGTGACCAATTGGCTGTAACCAATGGTGCCACGTGTGGATGGGGCCATGCTGGATGATGGAGAACCTCAATTTTCTTAATTGTTTTTTCACAGTTTTAAAAAATATATTTTCTTCCCCTCCCCACAATTACACATTAAAACATTTTTAATATTTGGGGTTTTATTTAAAGTACTGAATTCCAAATTCTATCCCTCCTTCACTCCTTCCTCCCTGAGACATTAAGCAAACAGATATAGGTTATACATGTTAAATCAGGGAAAGCATTTCCATATTGGTCATTTTACACAGGAAGACTTGAAAAAAACAAAGACAAAGAAAGAAAGTGAAAAATCCAATGTTTCAGTTTGTATTTAAACAATATCACTTCTATCTTTTCAGGTGGATAGTAGACTTCATCATTAGTCCTTTGGGATGTTCTTGGATCACGGTATTGCTGAGAATAGGTCTTCACTGAACAATACTGCTGTTACTCTGTACAATGTTCTCTTGGTTCTGTTCGCTTCATTTTGCAACACTTCATATAAGTCTTTGCTGGTTTGTCTGAAGTCATCCCGCTTGTCATTTCTTAAAGCTCAATAATATTCCATTACAATCATATATGACAGCTTGTTTAGCCATTCCCCAATTGATGGGAATCCCTTCAATTTCCCATTCTGAGCCACCACAAAAAGAACTGTTATAAATATTTTTTTTAAAAAAATATGTCCATTCCCTCTTTTTTTTCTTGATGTCTTCAAGGTATAAACCTAGCAGGGGTATCATAGGATATGTACAGTTTTACAGCTCTTTCAGCATAGCTCCAAATTGCTCTTCAGAATGGCTGGGTCAGTTCACAACTCCACCAACAGTGCATTAGTGTCCCAGTTTTCCCACATCCCCTCCAACATCAATCATGTTCTATTTTTGTCATAGTAGCCAATCTGATAAGTATGAGGTGGTACCTCAGAGTGGTTTTAATTTACATTTCTCTAATTAATAGTGAATTAGAGCATTTTTTTCATATGACTATAGATAGCTATCCCATAGATAGCTCTGATTCCTTGGAAAACTACCTGTATATATCCTTTGACCATTTATCAATAGGGGAAAGATTTGTGTTCTTATCAATTTGACTCACTTTTCTACATATTTTTTTTGTGGTTGTTTTTGTTTGTTTTTGGCAGGGCAATTGGTGTTAAGTGACTTGCCCAAGGTCACACAGTTAGTACCTGTGTCAAGTGTCTGAGCCCGAATTTGAACTCAGGTCCTCCTGACCCCAGGGCCAGTGCTCTACTCACTGTGCCACCTAGTTGCAACTTTTATGAGAGGTACCTGTTGGAAAAAATTTTTCCCAGTCCTCTGCTTTCCTTATAATTTTGGTTACACTAGCTTTGTTTCTGCAAAACATGTTTTTAATTAAATAAAATCAAAATTAACTATTTTATATTTTGTAATGTTCTCTGTCTCTTCTTTGGTCATAAATTCTTCCCTTAACCATTGATCTTACAGATATACTCTTCTAATTTGCTTATGATATCACTCTTTATGTATGAAACATGTACCCATTTTAACATTTCTTGGTATACAGTACAAGATGTTGGTCTATGCCTAGTTTCTGCTATACAGTTTTTGAGTTTTCCCAGCAGTTTTTGTCAAAAAAAAAGTTTTTCTTCCAAAAGCTTGGCTCTCTGGGATCATATAGCAGATTACCATGGTCATTTACTATAATTTAATTTGTACCTAACCTATTCCACCAATCCACCACTTTCCTTCTTAGCCAGACCAGATTGATTTGATGATTACAGGTCTATAATACAGTTTAAGATATAGTACAGCCAGATCACCTTCCTTGAATTTTTTTTAATCGGTTACCTTGATATCCTTGACCTTTTGGAGAACTTCTATTTTCCTGGTCTTACTGTCAGACCAAAATTAGCACAAGCAGTAGAGAACTGATCCATACTCTGCTACTTAGTTACATAGAAACAAGAGTAATTGTGGAGAGTTCCTTCATACATTAAAAAAGCCATATTTCATTAATGTAGGCTGTGTTTCAGCTAACGAGAAAAACATTGACAGTTTCCTCAAGAGAAATAAAGGATCTAATCATGCCTCTAGAACTCTGGAAACTTGGAAGAACAAAAGGCCAAACCTGAAAATACCTTGATACTTGGAGCAGGCATCTGTGTTTCCTATCTGCTACATGCACAAATGAGAGTGTGGCCAACATGCCTGGAATTTGGTGGTCTTCCATTTCCATAATTAGCATATGACTCGCTTTATCAGAAATTCTGCTATTTAGGAACAATTTTACATCATATGGACAAAACTCTCCATTACTTTTTTAACATTGTGATTTCTTCTTCAAAACACCTGACTCATGGTCTGTTTCTAATCCATATATCACCTTGAACTGTCTTTATTCTATTATTTTACTTGGGTATAATTAAGCTATTTATTTTTTGCACTTCTTGAGATTCCCAAGAATTTATAATTCTTTTTTTCCACTGGGATCTCTTGAGCTACTATTCTCCAGCCCTCATCAGGAGGGCTTTCAATGGAGTAAGGTAGTCCTTTTATTGATAATTGATCTCTGATTCCCTAACTCACACCCAGCAAAAGCTATTCCAAACCTCTTTCCTTTTCAAGCCTTCCACAATGATCTCTCCTCCATGGGATGAGGGTATGAACTCCAAACCTCCAATTAAGTAGAAGGCTCATTTCAGACATCTCACTTCTCACCAGGCTCAGCATCTTTGGGACTTTTCTAAGTGGCTGCTCCATTGTGCCCCTGTACTGAGGTATGTTCTCCTCACTCCAACCTGCTTTCATCATGCCTTTCTGTGCTGTCTTCCTCTGTTACACTTCCAGGTCCTCCAGGCTCAGTGAGTTCTAAAAGGCATCCAAAGAAAGCCTTTCAAATACAATGGAGAGGACACTGAAATATGGAAAACTATTCCAAAAGGACTAGAAATGAGGAGGAAAGGGAAGAATGCATTCAGTGTGCAGCCCAGGGTGACCTATCCTACAAATATGTGCGTAGCACTGTGGGACAAAGAGTGGGTGTTCAATGACAAAAAAGAGTGTGAAATATTTTTAGAAAGAAAATCAGAGGGGTGGAGCCAAGACGGTGATGTAAAAGCAGGGACTTAGAACAACTGTCTTATAAATTCTGTCAGATACATTTGAAAAAGTGAATCTGAGCAGATCTGGGAGAGTTAGAAGCCACTAGCAGACTGAGTGTGGCAAATTTCTAAGCCAGGAGAGTCCACAGGGTTGACAGGATGGATCTGTGGGCTAGGAGAGTGCCTGGCCAACAGAACTGCACCAAAACACACAAGAACAGGAGCAACAGAAGAACTCAGCCAGCAAACTGGGCTAAGAGAGCACGGAGCATATGAAACTGGTGGTAATCCCTAGGCCTCTCAGCCCAGGATGGGAATCTGTCAGAGCTATAGCAGACAGCAGCCAAATGGAAGAGGAGCTTCAGAAGCTAAATGAAGAAAACCATTTGTTAAAAATTAGAATTGCACAAGTAGAAGCTAATGACTCTATGAAGCATCAAGAATCAGTCAAACAACACCTAAAGAATGAAAACATAGAAGAAACCTAAAATATCTGATTGGAAAAACAACTGCCCTGGAAAGTACATGCAGAAGAGATAATCTAAGAATTATGGGTCTACTGGAAAGGCTTGATGAAAAAAAGAGCCTGGATAATATCTTCCAAGAAATCATGAAGGATAACTGCCTGAGATCCCAGAACCAGAGGGTAAAATAGTCATCAAAAGAATCCACACACTGCACCCTGAAAGAGACCCCAAATAACAGTCCAAGGAATACTGTAGCCAAATTCCAGAATTATCAGGTCAAGGAGAAAATACTGCAAGTAGCTAGAAAGAAACAATTTCAATATCACAGAACTACAGTGAGGACCACACAGGATCTTGCAGCTTCTACATCAAAAGACAAGAGGAATTAGACTATGATATTCCAAAAGGCAAAGGAGCATGGGATACAACCAAAGATCAACTACCCAGCAAAAATGCGCATAAATTTCAGGCAAGGAGATGGACATTCAATGAAATAAGGGAATTACAGACTTTCCTGATGAAAAGGCCAGAGATCAATGGAAAATTTGATCTTCAAATACAAAACCCAAGAGAGACATAAAAAGGTAAAAGGGAAAAAAATACTTGTTATTCAAAAAGGAAAAAATATTTATATCCTTATATAGGATTATATTGTCTTATGTATGTTATATATATGTGTGTGTGTGTGTGTGTGTGTGTGTGTGTGTGTCAATCTTGAGAATGGTACAGTTATTACAATGATTAAAAGGGACATACATAGACTGAGGGTGTCAGTATAAAGTAAATGATATAATGATAAAAAAACCAAAATCAAGGGGTATAAATGGATTGTTCTGGGAGAAGAGGTAAGGAGGAGGTAGAAAAATGGCGAATTACATCACATGAAGAGGCACAAAAACATATTATAGTAGAGGGAAAGAAGGGGGGAAGAAGAGCAGTGTTTGAGCTCTATTCTTATCAGATTTAGCTCAAGGAGGGAATAACATACTCTGAAAAGCAGAGAAATCAAACTTGTCCTACAGAAAGTAGGAAGGGAAAAAGGGGTGGTGGTCAGAAGGGACGGAAGAAGTAGCAAGGGGAAAAGGGTAAGACAAGGGAGGGGATTCAATAGGGAGGGGAAACTGAGGAAGGCAGTGGTCAAAAGCAAAATCCTTTTGAGGAGTGGAAGGGAAAAATAAAAGCATAAAAAGGAGGGGGGAATAGGAGAAAAAGACACAGATAGTAATCATAACTATGAATGTGAATGGGATGAACACTCTCAGGAAATGGAGGCAGATAGCAGAATGGATTAAAAATCATAATCCTGAGCACTCTACAGCCTGGGACTGGTCTCATTCTCAGATCACTGGAGCTGCTGCCCCATAAACCCCCTTCATCATCTCCCCCCTGGGTCCCTCTCCTCTCCCTTACATAGTTCCCGCATCATCCGGGATGTTTGGACTAATTTTTCAGGGTGAGGAGAGGACAGGCCCTGGGTGGGAGGCTTGCTCCTGAGGAAGAACTGCCGCAAAGAGCTCAAGATGGTAGAGGCACTGGTAACAACTGAGGCTCAGAAACTGCTGTACCAGCTGAATGTTCTGTTGGAACAGGAGTCCAGATGTCAGCCAAAGGTCTGTGGCTTGAGACTATTTAAATCTGCTCATGATAATGGCCTTCGGATGACGGCAAGACTGAGGGACTTGGAAGTGAAAGACCTTCTTAGCCTGACTCAGTTCTTTGGTTTGACACAGAGACTTTTTCTCTAGCTGTGAATTTACTGGACAGATTTCCATTCAAAATGAAGGTACAGCCCAAACCCCTTGGATGCGTGGGATTAAGTGGCTGCTATCTGGCTGTGAAATCAACAGAGAAAGAGAGAAATGGCCCATTAGCCACTGTTTGATATGAATAAGCCAATACGAATTCAGTTTCTGACCTGATGAGAATGGAAAAGATTGTGTTAGAGAAGGTGTGTTGGAAAGTCAAAGCTACTACTGTCTTACAGTTTCTACTTTTTCATGAAAACTTACCATTTGAAAGGAGAAAGAACCTAAGTTTTGAAAGACTGGAAGCTCAGCTTAAGGCATGCCACTGTAGGATTATGTTTTCTAAAGCAAAGCCTCCTGAATTGTCATTGTCTATAATTGCACTGGAGATTCAAGCACAGAAATTTCTAGAATTGACAGAAGGAGTAGAATGACTTCAGAAACATTCCAAGATAAACTGCAGAGATCTGACCTTCTGGCAGGAACTTGTAGCAAAGTGCCTAACTGAACACTCAAACAAGTGTTCTAAACCAAATGTTCAGAAGTTGAAATGGATTGTGTCTGGACGTACTGCACCTCAACTGAAGCATAGTTATTACAAAATCGCTCATCTTCCAACAATCTCTGAAACTGGGTCTTCACAGGATTCTTGTGGTGAAGAAATTCCCACTATTTTGAAGGCTTATTTCACATCAGAACTGTGGACTCCAATATTAGAATGGATTTAAGCTGTGAAGCCTGAAACAGCAACTAGGTTAGCATCGATGTTTTCAGATTCGAGAGGAAAACAGGCTCTAGTTGGAAATTGATTATGTGCGCTGCAGTTGGAAAAGTATTCCAGACTAAATTATGATCTTCTTTGAAGCATGTTCATAAAAACTAAAACTCAAATGTGAAAAATCCTAATGTGGAATAAGGATGGGAGACTATACTGTGAACTGATCAGTACACTGATTATAGGTAGTATTGATGGCAAGGTGTGATTGATTTTAATTGATGCTATTTGAATTGTGATGCAAGTTCATATCAAAACAGATCAACTTCAGAAAAATGGTATGATGCACTTTAGTATAGTCCAGGTTACTAGTCTTTGAGGCAGTATAAGCAACCTTCTTGGAGCCTTATACAGCTAGACGAGCCAGTAATTCTAAAGATTTATTTTCGTTTGGCATATTTTTCCTTTAAATTTGATTATAAAATTCTATTAAAGTTGTAGACAGACATGTTAAATTTAAGTGATCTTCAAGGTTATCCTAGGACACAAGTGATACAGTATACAAAGTTTTATATAGAATGATTTTTATCTCAATATCTAGCCCCTTAGAAAACAAATAAATTTCTCTTATTACAAGCAACTATTACAGTCTTGTAACTCTGAAACCTCAGCTGTGCCCTTCTAAAGCAATATATGCTAATGCTAACACTCTAAATAAGGATTACGATAGGTATGAAACTGGACCGTTACTACAGAGCTTGCTATTTAAAAGCAGTACATATGGGTATGCTATTATCACGGTGCTCCTGTAACAATTCAACTTAGAGACTAAAGTGAGTTGTCTATCCAGATTCAAGTAAGCAGCAATTTAATTGACTACTTATGTGGCAGGTGGAGCACTTAAGGCTAATTGTAGGTTAAAGAATCTAAACTGACATACAGGGTTGGGAAAGCATATAGTTAATCAGAGCAATATATACTTTAATTTCCACAATGGTTATAACTAGTTCAAATTTCCCTTTGACATCATGTTGTGGGAAAAAATCTTCCCTTTAAAGATACCAAGGACCACAGTATGTCTCGTATGTCTTATGCTTCATACTGTAAAGCCTTTTGCAGATGCACTCTTCAGTTACTCCTAAACACCTGATTCATTGAAGAATTTACTTTGTAATTCATCAATGCAAACTTAAGTTGGGTGAAGTAACCTAACAAAGTACCATTACGTTCTCATACTAAGAAAGTGACCTTTCAATAAAACTATTGAAATGGAAAAAAAAAATCATAATCGACAATATGTTGTTTACAAGAAACATATTTGAAACAGGGGGATACACACAGGGTGAAGGTAAAAGGCTGGAGTACAATATATTATGCTTTGGCTAAAGAAAAAAGCAGAGGTAGCAATCCTAATCTCAGACAAAGCAAAAGCAAAGATAGATCTAATTAAAAGACATAAGGAAGGAAACTATATCCTGCTAAAAGGCACTATAGACAAAGAAGCAATATTATTACTTAACATATCTGCACCAAGTGGCATAGGATACAAATTCTTAGATGAGAAATTAAGGAAATTACAAGAAGAAAGAGACTGCAAAACTATACTAGTGTGGAACATCAACTTCCCCCTCTCAGAACTCAATAAATCTAACCTCAAAATAAACAAGAATGAAGTTAAGGAGGTGAACAGAATTTTAGAAAAGGTAGATATGATAGACATCTGGAGAAAACTGAAAGGGCATAAAAAGTAATGTACTTTTTTCACAGTGGTACGTGGCACATACTCAAAAATTGACCATGTGCTAGGGCAAAAAACCTCACAAGCAAGTGCAGAAATGCAGAAGTAGTCAACACATCCTTTTCAGATCATGATGGAATTAAACTTATTTGTAGTAAAGGACCATGGAAAGATAAAGTAAAAACTAATTGGAAACTAAATAATCTAATCCTAAAGAATGAGCGAGTCAAAGAACAAATCACAGACACAATCAATAACTTCAATCAAGAGAATGACAATAATGAGACAACATACCAAAATATGGGATGCAGCAAAATCAGTTCTTAGGGGAAGTTTTATGTTTCTAAATGCTTACATGAATATAATAGAGAAAAAAAGAGATCAATGAATTGGGCATGCAACTGAAAACACAAGAAAAAGAACAAATTGAAAATCCCTAATTAGATACCAAATTAGAAATACTGAAAACCAAAGGAGAGATGAATAAAATTGAAATAGAAAAAAACTATTGAACTAATAAACAAAACTAAGAGCTGGGTTTTGTGAATAAACCAATAAAATTGGTAACCTTTTGTCAATTTGATTTAAAAAAAGAAAAAAGGCACTATAGACAAAGAAGCAATATCATTGCAAATCACCAGTATCAAAAATGAAAAGGGTGAATTCTCCTCCAATGAAGGGGAAATTAAAACAGTAATTAGGAATTATTTTGCACAGTTGAATGCCCAAAATTTGAGAACCTTAGAGAAATGGATAAACATTTACAAAAATATAAATTGCCCAGGCTGACAGAAGAGGATCATAAATAACTCCATCTCAGAAAAAGAAATTGAGCAAGCCATCAATGGAAAAATTCTAGAAAAAAATCTTCAGGGACAGATGGATTTACATGTGAATTTTATAAAACATTTAAAAAACAATTAATTCCAATGCTTTGTAGACTATTTGGGAAAATAGCCAAAGGAATCCTACCAGATTGTTTTTATGATGCAAATATGTTACTAAAACCTAAACTAGGAAGAGCCAAAAGAAAGAAAATTACAGACCAATTTCCCTAGTAAATATAGATGCGAAAATTTTAAATAAAATATTAGTAAAACAATAATACACTAGGAGCAGGTACGATTTATTCCAGAAATGCAAGGATGGTTCAATATTAGAAAAACGATCAGCATAACTGATCATATCAACAACAAAACTAGCAGCAACCATATGATTATCGCAATAGATGCAGAAAAAGCTTTTGAAAAAATACAACATCCATTCCTATTAAAAACACTAGAAAACATAGGAATAAATGTAATCTTCATTAAAATTATAAGTAGCATATACGTAAAACCATCGGCAAGCATTATATATGAGGATAACCTAGATGCATTCCCAATAAGATTGGGGGCAAAACAAGGATGTCCATTATCACCCTTATTATTCAATTTGGTACTAGAAATGTTAGCTTTAGCAATAAGAGAAGAAAAAGAAATTGACAGAATTAGAACAGGCAAAGAAGAAACTAAATTATCACTCTTTGCAGATGATATGATGATTTACTTAGAGAATCAAGTAATAATAAAAAACTTTAACAAAGTTGCAGGATATAAAATAAACCCACATAAATCCTCAGCATTCCTATATATTACTAACAAAGCCCAAAAGCAAGAGGTAGAAAGAGAAATTCCATTTAAAGTTACTGTAGACACTATAAAATATTTGGGAGTCTATTTGCCAAGACAAACCCAGGACCTATATGAACACAATTACAAAACACTTCAGGCAAAAAAAGTCAGATCTAAAAAAATGGGGAAAAAAATCAGTTGCTCTGACAATTTTACCTAAATTTATGTATTTATTTAGTGCCATACCAAGCAAACTACCAAAAATTATTTTACAGAGCTGGATAAAATAATAACAAAATTCATCTGGAAGAACAAAAGATCCAGAATATCAAGGCAATTAATGAAAAGAAATGCTAGGGAAGGTGGCCTAGCTATACCAGATATGAAACTATTATAAAGCAGCAGTCATCAAAACTACTTGGTATTGGCTAAGAAACAGAGTGGTGGGTCAGTGGAATAGGTTAGGTACACAAGACTCAGTAGTCAACAACTATAGCAATCTATGCTTTGGTAAACCTAAAGAATCCAGATTCTGAGTTAAGAATTCAATATTTCACAAAAACTGCTGGGAAAAATGGAAAACAGTATGGCAGGAAGTGGGCATAGACCAATGTCTTACACCACATACCAAAGTAAAGTCAAAATGGTTCATGATTTAGGAATAAAGGCTGATCCTATAAGCAATTTGGGAGAGCAAGGAATAATTTACTCCTCAGATTTATGGGAAAGGGAAGATTTCATGACCCAACAAGAGATACAGAGCATTACAAAATACAAAATGGATAATTTTGATTATGTTAATTTGAGAAGTTTTTGTAGAAACAAAGCCAATACTACAAAGATCAGGAGGGAAGCAGAAAACTAGGAAAGAATCTTTACAGCCAGTGTCTCTGATAAAAACCTTATCTCTAAAATATACAGGGAACTGATCCAAATTTATAGGAATATAAGTCATTCCCCAATTGAGAAATGGTCAAAGGATATGAACAAGGAGTTTTCAGAGGAAGAAATTAAAGCTATCTATAGGCATATGAAAAAATGCTCAAAATCACTATCTATTAGAGAAATGCAAATCAAAACAACTCTTAAGTACCACATCTCTCCTGTCAGATTGGCTAAAATGACAAAACAGGAAAATGGTAAATGCTGGAGAGGATGTGGGAAAATTGGAACATTAATACATTGTTGGTGGAGTTGTGAACTGATCCAGCCATTCCGGAGAGCAATTTGCAATGATGCCCAAAGGGCTATAAAAATGTGCACACCTTTTGACCTAGCAATACCACTTCTAGGACTGTATCCTAAAGAGATCACACAAGTGGGAAAGGGATCCAGATGTACAAAAATATTTATAGCGGCTCTTTTTGTGGTGGCAAAGAACTAGAAATCAAGGGGAATGCCCATCCATTGGGGAATGGCTAAACAAATTCTGGTATATGAATGTAATGGAATACTATTGGGCTATGAGAAATGAGGAGCAGACAGACTTCATTATAACCTGGAAAGATATATATGAACTGATGCTGAGCAAGGGGAGCAGAACCAGGAGATCATTATACACAATTAGATACACACGGTATCAGTAAGGACTAACTTTGACAGACTTGGATTCTCTCATCAATGCAAGGTTCAAAGACAGCTCCCAAATACTCATGATAGAAAATGCTACGCACATCCAGAGAAAGAATTATGGAGTCTGAATGCAGATCGAGGCAAACTATTAGCTCCCTTTCTTCTTCCTTTTTTTGGGTTTCATCTCTTCCTTCTCATGATTCATTCCATCATTCCATCGGCTACAATTCTTCTTTACAAACGGATTACCATATAAATAAGTTCAATGTGAAGAACTTACATTGGATTACGTGCCATCTTGGGGGGTGGGGGCAGAGAAAATTTGGAACCCAAAAACTTTGGAATTGAATGTTGTAAACTAAAAATAAAAAATAAATTTATAATTTAAAAAAAAGAAAGAAAATCAGAACTGAAGGCATCATTTGTTTCTTTGCACCACATGGAACTTGTACAAAAATTTACAATAGACTAGGGCATAGACAAATATAAAAAGGCAGATGTTCTCAACATATCCTTTCATTCCATTATGAAATAAAAATGGAAATTGGCTGAGGGACCAAAAAAGATACAAACCCAAATGGAGACTGAACAATAATATTTACACCTTTAATATATTGGTAATGAAATGATGTATTGGGAATCAAGATGGGCTCTTAGCACTTATTTAACCAAGTGCCCTTGAAGAGTTTGGCCTCTGTTTCCTTGATTAAATTAGGAGTCCTGGATGACCTCCTTGCCCGAAGGGAAAGCCTAGTTTACATGGGTTCGAGTGACATGCTTGTGACATTAGAGGCTTTAGACCACGTGGGTTTAAGTTCCATTTTTGTGATGCTTTTACCTCACATGGGTGAGTCACAGTGTGACTCACCTTTGACTCTGAACAAGATATAAAAACCCAGAGGAGCTCCGGGAGCTACAGCAGGAGTGGCATGTGACTCTGGGCTAGCAATTGTTATGAGGTCCCCAGCTCTGAAGAAAACCCAGATGCTGATACTTCTCTGGTGACTGTATATTGTGATTTTGTCAGACAGAAATCTGTTGATTCATGTTCATTTGCTCTGTTTGTATTTGCTCTGAAGCTCAGGGTGCTGGCCTTTCCCCCGGGGTAGAGTCAATGATATTTGTATGTTGGATTAAAGTAAGATTTTTAACCCCTTAATGTTGCTTTCCTTAGTAAAGAAGATCAAAAGGACCTGGTCTTGCAGCATTCTTGTTCTTGGGCCTGTGTTGGTCTTTCACCCCCACAGCAGCCGCTAGCAGATTGTTGCAACAGAGGCCCTTAGCAGGGCTGTTTGGACCAGGCCAAAGACAAGAGCATCTTCTTTAGCTGTTAGTGTAGTAGCATTTGTGATGGGCCTAGTACTTCCCTTATTGGAGAGGATGTAGGGAAAGGGCTGAGTTTGGGGAACTATTCAAAGTGCTGGGAATTTTCTTTTCCAATAGGGGAAAGGGGGATACTGAAGGAGACACTCAGCTCTTGTCAGAGAGGCATCAGGCTCAAAGGCAAAGACACAATGGAGGGACTTATTCCCCCAAATCCACTTTGGACCATCTTCACAACAACCTTATATGGGAGGTTTTCTTATTATCTCTATTTAACAGTTCAAGAAACTGAGGCAGTTTCAGTCACCTCCCAGGGTCACAGAGCTAGTGAGTGTCTGAGGCTGGATTGGAACTCAGATCTTCATGATCTTCAACCATTTCCTAAAATCAAGGTGGAAGAAGACCCCTGGGGTTGCTGTTCCAAAGAGAAACCATTACCGTGGACATTTGCTCTAAGCCAGAGGGGCCCAAAATAGAGGCATTAAGTGGAACTTGGGCAGGGACCTGTTGTGGTCCAATCTATGAGCTTCAGAATGAACTGGGTTTAAGGTTTTGAGAAAGGGAAGAATGAAGGAAGGAAAGATAAAGAAAGAAAGAAATCTAGGCAGTAAACCCCATGCTAAGTGGGTAGCTTCTGGCCATCAAAATTTACCTTCCTTTGGAGAGGAGAGGGAGAGGGAGAGGACAAGCTGAGTTCCCCAACTAGCTGGGTCCCCTTTCAGGCAGGCTGGTCTACTCACAGGGTGTGTTTGTGCTTCGTTTTCAAAGAGGACCATGGCATCAGGGAAATGATGACATGACTTCTTTTTCTTTTTTTCTAATTAGAGGGGACTTCCCTTGACTGACTTCATAAAGAGGCCTATTCACTGAATGGGTTTTACCTCACTCTAAGTGAGTTCATGAGAAGGCCTTAGCCTAAAAGGGCCAGGGACTCCCATTGCATCCTGGACCATCTCCAGGTGTTCTGAAGAATATCTGGCCACTGAGCCCACATGGCTCAGGAGCAAGTGAAGCTGGTGAGCTTGCAGAGCTGTCTCTTACTCAAATCAAAGTCAACTGCAAGTCATGTCATCATTTCCCTGATGCCATGGTCTTTTTCGAAAATGAAGGACAAACACAACCTGTGAGTACACCAAGCTGCCTGAAAGGGGACCCAGCTAGTTGGGAAACTCAGTTTCTCCTCTCCCTCTCCTCTCCAAAGGAAGGCAAATTTTGACGGCCAGAAGCTGCCCACTTAGCTTGGGGTTTACTGCCTAGATTTCTTTTCTTCTTTATCTTTCCTTCCTTCCATCTTTCCTTCTTTCTTCTTTACTTACTTCCTCCCTTTCTCAGTACCTTAAACCCAGTTCACTCTGAAGCTCATAGATTGGACCACAACAGGTCCCTGCCCAAGTTCCATTTAATGCCTCTGTTTTGGGCCCTCCAGGCTTAGAGTGAATGTCTCTGGTAACAGTTTCTCTTTGTAACAGCAACCCTGAAGGTCTTCCAATCACAGCTTGATTTTAGGAAATGGTAGAAGACCATGAAGATCTGAGTTCAAATCCAGCCTCAGACACTCACTAGCTATGTGACCCTGGGAGGTGACTGAACCTGTTTGCCTCAGTTTCTTGAACTGTGAAAAACAGATAATAAGAAAACCTCCCACATAATGTTGTTGTGAAGATAGTCCAAAGTGAATTTTGGGGAGAAAGTAAGTCCTTCCATTGTGTCTTTGCCTTTGAGCCTGATGCTTCTCTGACAAGAGCTGAGTGTCTCCTTCAGTATCTCCCTTCCCCCTACTGGAAAAGAAAACTCCCAGGACTTTGAATAGTTCAGCAAACTCAGCCCTTCCCCTATATCCTCTCTAACAAGGGAAGTCTTAGGCCTTCACGAAAGCTAATATACTATCAGCTAAAGAAGGTGCTCTTCCCTTTGGCCTGGTCCAAACAGCTCTGCTAAGGGCCTCTGCACATGGGAATGTGACCCAGAAGTCAACCTAACCTGTTTTCTTCAGTTGCCATATTTTCCAGAAACACTGCACGAGTGTATACAGGAGGCCAGGACCCTGCTCCCACACCCTTCTCATTCTGCCTGCCCCCACCCCAGCCCCAGCTCATAGCACTTGCTCCTCTCAACAGTCACTGCCCTGTGAGTGTGCCCTTGAGAGTCAAACCAGCTACAAGATAGGACTGGTCAGTGTGCACCAGACCAATAAACTGTTTGTGAGCTCAGACCTTGGAGGACAAGCTAAGCATCCTGCCTTCAAGGTCTGGCAGGGAGAGTTTGGTCAAAGAAGCAAAGGGGAGGGGGGAGTCCTATGCATGTGGGGGAAGGGTGCTAGGCTTGGATAAAGGGAGCAAAGACAAGACCCCTACAGGATAAAGAGGAATGAGTGAAGTGGTTGTCTTTGTGATTCAGGGATCATGAAGGAAACCTTTAAAAAAAAAGCACAGGGGAGGGCAGTAATTGGGTGGGAGGGAGCAGGGGTAGTTAATGCCTTGAATCAGTTCAAAATACAGGAGAAATCAGGGCAGCACTGTTACTAGTATTTCAAATTTCCTGCCTATTTTTGTAAGGAAACACTCCATAGGTAGGGGATTTCCAGCCTCTTACAAAATCCTTTTTGTCTCTGGAAATGGCCTCTTTGGCTGATGTTGGTCAAGTCTGAGGACAGAGTGCACTCACCTGGGCTGCGGGTCTGCAGCTCCCAAGGACCATTCCCTCTGGCTCCCTGCTTGTACCAGGCCTTGGTCCTCTGCAGGCTGAAGGATCTTGGAGGGGCAAAGGTCTTTCCCTGTTCTACCAGGGCAGGAGGCTGGCCTATGGGACTTATAGAAGGTCAGGCCCTGCTCTCAGACTCTACCTACAGGTAGGGTAGGGCTTGGAAAAGATGATCCCACCCTCTTCTGCTCCTTCTCTTCAGTCCCCTTCCCCTCCTCCATCCTCCTTCAGAGAACCAAGAGGCAGAAAGGGCCTGGGATCCCAGGTAGGATGAGACCAGTCAGAGCCTCAATGGCTCCTGAATCAGAGATCTCCCTGTAGTTGGTTCTCCGCCCTCCCTGCCTCCACTCTCCTCAAATGACACATTGAAACATAATCTAGACAACAGACTGACTGCTTGATCTAGGGAGGAGGGAAGCTAAGGAAGGCTGGGGATGGGCACGGCTCTGGGAAGGAGTCACTGGGGAAAGCCTGAGGCTGGGAGACCAAAGACAGTCCGGGATTCAGCCCCCTGGCAGGGGGCCTGAGGGCTCTGAAAGAAGAGGGGGCAGGGAAGAAGGAGGCCTGGGGAAGGGAAGCCTAAGTAGGCTCTGGGAGGGAGATATTCTAACACAGCTCATGGCAGGGAGGTCAGCGATCCTGGAGTGCCAAAAGGGTTCCAGGAGGACACTGAACCTGGGAAAGCAGGAGGACTAACTAGGAGCTGGGGAGGACTCCTGGGATCCTTCAAGGGAGATCAGACACAGGGAGCCAGCTCCTGGGATCTGATAAGGAACCAGCCCAGGAGCTAGCTAAGGATGCAGGTAAGGAGGGCCCAGCAGGAGCTTTGGTTCCTACATCCAAAGTGGGGTCCTCAGGGTAGGCAGAACTTTTGGATCCTTATGTGGGGATGGGGAAGGAAGGAGACTTGGTATGAAAGAAGAACAACTCAATCTCTAACCAAAAGCTGGGACAGGGAGACAGGATTCCTGGATCCTGGTCGGAAGAATCCTTGGTCCCTAGGATGCAAAGTCTGCATTTGGGGAAAAGGTGACCCAATGGTATGTCTGGGGAGGGTGACCCTGGGCATTTGTAAAGTGATTGGGAGTCTAGAAAGAGTTAGGGTTGTGAGCTTGTCCAGTAGCCAGGCCTGGGAGGGAGGATCACTCCAGGCCGACCTGAAGGGCACTTACCACATGGTCAAAGGAAGAGAAGGAGATCCCAAGGTAGGGACAGGCAGTAGGAACCAGCACATCTGTAAGGGGATGCCTCAGACGTACCTGGGATCTGCGCGGACAGAGTTGGCGTCCAGAAGGCAGAGATCTCAGCTCCAAGAGAAGGCAGCGTGATCTCAGCTGCGAGAGAGGAAAACAGAGAGATCTCGGTTCCGAGAGGCAGGAAGTCAGAGAGATCTTGGCTCCAGGAAAGGCAGAGATTGTTCAGCTATAACGGAAGAAGGGAGCCCAATCTCAGTACAAGTTCCTGTTTTCAGCCAGCCCACTGGGGAGGGGCCTCCCACCCACTGCCCAGCCTCTGAGGCCCCCAGGACCGGCCCTTTCCTCCAACCACAGGCACGACTAGGAGCTCAGGACCCTGCCTGCCTCTTCTCCCAAGCCCAGCCCTCCATCGCATGGAATGCCTTGGCCACTGGGATGAGCCCTCTCCTGGCCTAGACCCCGCCCACGGCTCCAAACTCCACCCCGGGCCTCCTATTCCTCCAGGGCCACCACCCACCAGTCTGGCCAGCTCTGAGAGCTCGTTCTCCCCATCACTAGCACCCGATTCCAGATGTTAGGAGGTGGGAGGGGGAGAACAAGGAAGAGGGAACCTGCAGATTTCCAGGAGAGCAAGTGATTCACAGCAAGACAGGGCTTGGTTTCAGAATGGAGGTTGTTCACCAAATGCAGTCAGGCTGGTTAGCGAATTTCTCCCAACTTGAATTAGAATGGGGCTCATTTACCGGCAGATCCCAGGATAGTCGGGGTGTTTGACCCTCGAAGGGCACATGTACCATTAAGGTAAAATACACTTAAAATTTACATTTAAGGTGATGCCTTCAGGAGCTGAAAGAATAAAAATTAAATGCAACTGTGTCAGAATTACCCTCTTCTTCTCTGTGAATGTGATCAGTCTACAGGGTCAAAGGGATACATGGAGAAAGTGGGTTTTATATCTAAGATAATTCTAACTAACACAATCAACTCAACTGATGCTGTTTGACTAGAATTTTGTTTCATGTTTTAAAACTGTAACATTTTTATGTTCTTCTCATGCTTTAAATTTTGCTTATTTGAAGATAGGAGGGAAGCCATCACATAAGTCAGGCTCTGATAATCATTTAGCATCAGTTTAGTAACATAAATAACAGTCAGAACCTGAACTAATAATCAACCAGGAGAAGAGCCTGGACCTAGCAGCCTCTTTGTTCTCTGAGTTTGCTCACGGATGCCTCTCCCTATGTCAGCAAGCCCAGATGGGGCTGACTTAAGAGCATTCTTTCCTCTGTCTATGGCCATTAAGGATGAGACCCTTAACCTGAGACACTATCTTGAATAATGGGACTTTTTCTTATCTTATTATTTTATGGACATATACTATGTTCTGGCATGTTAATGGCAAAGCAAACACAGATGGCCTGGATCATAATTTCAATTGATGCTTTGTCACTGTCAACTCTCTTACCTTATTGTATGTATAACCTATCCAATTAAGAAATTCCTTTCTTATACTGTGATTAAACATATATGGAGATCTTAAATTTGAGTGACACAGATATGCTGAGTTGGGACTGCCCTGAAATGCACTGAAGCCTTCTCATTCTTTTGTTCAGTAGTCAGACCTTATGCTCTGGCTCCTTGTACATACAAGTCCGCTAGCTTTGCTACCTTTGAGGGAATAAACAATATGGATTTCCATATCACCTGACTTCTTTGCGTCCTTTAACCAAACTTTCAGATCAACAGCTCTCAATTTGAAAAAATGATTTCTGGAGAGATATGCAATTGTAACCTTAGAAAATGAACTTTTGACCAGAATGCTGTAACATTATGAATTAAGCTGTGACTGAGCTTGGGGTGACAGTGGAGTAGTAGCAGCTCTGAAAACAGCAGTACTTGGACCCTAAATCTTGGGACAAAGTACTCTTTACTCTACAAGCAGTCATATCCTAACCAAAAAGCTCAAGGGTCTGTACTGGGGATCCTTGAAGAGTCTGGCCTTTGTTTCCTTTGATTAATTCAGTGTCTTTGATTGAGTCTTAGGGGCTAAGGCCCAGGCCCAAACCCCTGTCTATTAGGTGATAAGTCTATGTGGATGTGAATTGGTAACTAAGGTGGGGCCAATGAAGGGAGGTGGTAACTCCAGAGCTTAAGTCACTCAGATGATGTTTGATGATGGCTAACGAGTGGGTAAAAAGGGAAGACAGGGTTATTAGCTTGGTGCTTTCACTCTTGGTGGCCTGCTGATGTGGAGATTCTGGGCAGCTGTAGTTAAGAGTCCCCCAGCTTGTAAACCCAAATGTTGGGACTTGGTTAAACTCTGGTAACTATGAATTGGGATTGGAATCAGACAAGGTCTCTCTGTTGATGTTTGTAATTTGTTTGTATTAGCTCTGAAGTTCAGGGTGCTAGCCTTTTGCCCTGAACTAAGTGAATGATATTTGTATGCTGGATTACAGTAAGCTTGCTAATCCCTTAATGTTGCTTTCCTTAGTAAAGCAGATCAAAAGAACCTGGGCTTGCAGTGTCCTCTGAGCTGGTTGTTGATGGTTTCACACCCCACAGCAGCTGCTAGCCGGATTGTTGAAAGAGGATCAAGTAGTTGGCTGGGAACACAAACAGGCAGAAAAAATCAACTCACACTCAAACTCAAACTCTAGATTCCTTTTTTGGTGACAAAGAAGATCAAAACATATAGCCAGAAGAAGTCAACAAAGTCAAAGAGCCTACATCAAAAGCCTCTAAGAAAAACATGAACTGGTCTCAGGCCATGGAAGAGCTCAAAAAGGATTTAGAAAAGCAAGTAAGAGAAGTATAGGAATAATTGGGAAGAGAAATGGGACAAGTCACTGACTTGCTAAAGGAGACCCAAAAAATACTGAAGAAAATAACATCTTAAAAAATAGACTAACCCAAATGGCAAAATAGCTCCAAAAAGCCAATGAGGAGAAGAATGCCTTAAAAGGCAGAATTAGCCAAATGGAAAAGGAGGTCCAAAAGATCACTGAGGAAAATACCACCTTAAAAATTAGATTGGAGCAAGTGGAAGCTAGTGACTTTATGAGAAATCAAGATATTATAAAACAGAACCAAAGGAATGAAAAAATGGAAGACAATGTGAAATATCATTGGAAAAACCACTGACCTGGAAAATAGATCCAGGAGAGATAATTTAAAAATTATTGGACTACCTGAAAGCCATGATCAAAAAAAGAGCCTAGATATCATCTTTCAAGAAATTATCAAGGAGAACTGCCCTGATATTCTAGAGCCACAGGGCAAAATAGAAATTGAAAGAATCCATCAATCGCCTCCTCAAATAGATCCCAAAAAGAAATCTCCTAGGAATATTGTCGCCAAATTACAGAGCTCTCAGATCAAGGAGAAAATGCTGCAAGCAGCCAGAAAGAAACAATTTGAGTATTGTGGAAACCCAATCAGAATAACCCAAGATCTAGCAGCTTCTACATTAAGAGATCGAAGGGCTTGGAATACGATATTCCTGAGGTCAATGGAGCTAGGGTTAAAACCAAAAATCACCTACCCAGCAAAACTGAGTATCATGCTCCAAGGCAAAATATGGATTTTCACTAAAATAGAGGACTTTTAAGCTTTCTCAGTGAAAAGACCAGAGCTCAATAGAAAATTTGCCTTTCAAACACAAGAATCAAGAGAAGCATGAAAAGGGAAACAAGAAAGAGAAATCATAAGGGACTTATTAAAGTTGAACAGTTTTGTTTACATTCCTACATGGAAAGATGGTCTGTATGGTTCATGAGACCTCAATATCATAGTGGCTGAATGGAATATCATATATATACATACATATATATATATATATATATGTATATATGTGTGTGTGTGTATGCATATATATATACATATATGTGCATGTCTATGTATGTATATATGTAGGAGTATATATGTGTGTGTATACACACACATACACACACACAGAGGGCACAGAGTGAGTTGAATATGAAGGAATGATATCTAAAAAAATAAAATCAAATTAAGGGATAAGAGACGAATGTATTGAGAGAGGGAGAAAGGGAGAGACAGAATGGGGTAAATTATCTCATATAAAAGTGGCAAGAAAAAGCAGTTCTCTAGGAAGGGAAGAGGGGGCAGGTGAGGAGGAATGAGTAAATCTTGCTCTCATCAGATTTGACCTGAGGAGGGAATACCATACACACTCAATTGGGTGTCTTACCACACAAGAAAGAAGGAGGAAGAAGATAAAAAAGGAGGGATGATAGAAGGGAGGGCAGATGGGGGGAGGAGGTAATCAAAAACAAACACTTTCGAAAAGGGACAGGGTCAAGGGAGAAAATTCAATAAAGGGGGATAGGTTAGGAAGGAGCAAAACATAGTTAATCTTTCACAACATGAGTATTGTGGAAGGCTTTTACATAATGATACACATGTGGCCTATGTTGATTTGCTTGTCTTCTTAGGGAGGGTGGGCACGGAGGGAAGAGGGGAAAGAATTTGGAACTCAAAGTTTTAAAAACAGACGTTCAAAAACAACAACAACAAAAAAAGTTTTTACATGCAGCTAGGAAATAAGATACACAGGCAATGGGGCATAGAAATTTATCTTGCCCTACAAGAGAAGAAGGGAAAGGGGGAGGGGAGGGGAGTGGGGTGACAGATGGGAGGGCTGACTGGGGAATGGGGCAACCAGAATATATGCCATCTTGGAGTGTGGGGGAGGGTAGAAATGGGGAGAAAATTTGTAATTCAAACTCTTGTGAAAATCAATGCTGAAAACTAAATATATTAATTAAATTAAATTAAAAAAAAGAAAATTTGACTTTCAAATACAAGAATCAAGAGGAACATGAAAAGGTAAACAGGAAAGAGAAACCATAAGGGACTTACTAAAATTGAACTGTTTTGTTTACATTCCTACATGCAAAGATGATGTTTGTAATCCCTCAGACCTTTCTCAGTATTAGGGTAGTTGAAGGGAATATACACATGTATAGACAGAGAGCACAGGGTGAGTTGAATATGAAGGGATGATATCTAAAAAAATAAAATAAAATTAAGAGATGAGAGAGGAATATATTGAGAGAGGGAGAAAGGGAGAGACAGAATGGGGTAAATTATCTCACATAAAAATGGCAAGAAAAAGCAGTTCTCTAGGAAGGGAAGAGGGGGCAGGTGAGGGGGAATGAGTGAATCTTGCTCTCATAGGATTTGACTTGAGGAGGGAAAAACATACACACTCAGTTGGGTATTTTACCCCATAGGAAAGTAGGGGGAAGGTGATAAAAAAGAGGAGATGATAGAAGGGAGGGCAGATAGTGGGAGGAGGTAATCAAAAGCAAACACTTTTGAAAAGGGACAGGGTCAAGGGAGAAAATTGAATAAAGGGGGACAGGATAGGATGGAGGGAAATAAAATTAGTCTTTCATTATTATTGTGGAAGTGTTTTGCATAATGATACATGTGTGTCCTATGTTGAATTGTTTGCCTACTTAGGGAAAGTGGGTGGGAAGGGAAGAGGGGAGAGAATTTGGAACTCAAATTTTTAAAAGCAGATGCTCAAAAAAAGGTTGTTTTTGCATACAACTGGGAAATAACATATATAGGGAATGGGGCATAGAAATCTATCCTGCCGTACAAGAAAGTGGGGAGAAAGGAGATGGGGTGGGAAGTGGGGGTACAGAAGGGAGGTCTGACTGGGGAATGGGGTAATCAGAATATATGCTATCTTGGAATGGGGAGGGAGGGTAGAAATGGGGAGAAAATTTGTAATCCAAAATCTTGTGAAAATCAACGTTGAAAACTAAAATATTAAATAATAAAATATGAAAAAACCCTTTATATAGTCTTGTAGTCTTCTAGTAACTGCCTTCCTCCAGGCTCTCTCAAGGAGGTTATCCTTGTCTTTGCCAAGGCTAGTTCTCTACATTGGCATTTGATCCCAGCCCATCCTGTCTTCTCCAGCAGTTTGCAGCCTCATTCATCTCCCCAATCTCTCAAATTTTAAACCTTGCTCTACCAGCTGGTTCCTTTCCTGCTGCCTTCAAATACACATGCCTCCTTCATCCATAAGGGGCCCTTTACCAGCTTTTGATTGTGACCCTCTCCAGCCCTTGACCTTTCTCTCTCTCCCTCTTTTTCTTAGCTAAACTTCTTGAAAAATCAGCTTCAACTCCCTGCTCTCTCCCTCACTCCTATAAAATTGTACTCTCTCAAGTTATCAGTAAACTCTAAAAGGCCCAGTCTGGTGCCTTCTCTCTGTACTGGACATTGCTGACCACTCTCTCCTCCTGGATTCTCACTCTGGGGGGTTTTCTCTACTCCTTCACTTCCTACCTATCTGACCACACTTTTGCAGTCTTCTTTGGCAGCCCATGGACCACATACAACCCAAAAGTGCATGTTCCCCAAACCTCCATCTTGGTTCCTTAACTATTCTCCTTCTTGGATCTATACAAAGGATTCTGTGATCTAGAAACCTCAATCCCTCTGCTGTGTTTCAGTCATTTCACCCATTCCCTTTTGGAAATTTACAACTCACTATCTCAAAGATGACTTAAGACCAACCTGCTCAAACCTGAACACCATATTTTTTCCCCAGCACCTTCCCTCTCTCACAGACTTGCCTCTTTCTATGGAAGGCATCACCATCTTTCAGCCTCCCAGCTTCACAAGGGTGTTAATATCCTGCAATCTTCTCTTTCATACCATATATCCAGTCAGCTGCCAAATCTCATTTCCACTACCTTCACTCCATCTTTCTTTATGAGACTTTGAGGATTTGTTTATGATACTTAAAAACAATTTATATCAAGCTAGATTTTAAATATTCCAATTTTAAAAATTTATTTTTGCTTTAAGGTTGAATAAGACATATCTGAGAAAGCAGGGGTGTGCCTAACACTCTCCCCAAGGAGGCTCCAAACACCTAAAAATGGCTCTGAACAAATTCTAGAACTGTAGAACCCACAAAATAGCAGAGGGAAGCAGGGCTCCAGCCCAGCACAGCCTGGATGGTTGCTGGGTAAGGCCTATTGAATAGACCTGGGAGCAAAGCAGAGCAGAACCCAGCGTGGGCTGTGCCCGGAACAACCAGACTGGGAGCTGGGTGGAACAGGCCCTAGCACCCTGAATCAGAGAGCTGTGGCAGTTACCAGACTTCTCAACCCACAAAAAAACAAAGACAACAGAGAAAGCTAGTGGGGAAAAAACTGTGGGGACAGAGTGAAAGGGGTTCATGATTCAGCCACCACCCCGGGGACAGCAGAGGTGGTGCAGCTACAGAACTACAGCTGCAGGTGCTTCCTGCCCCAGCCCCAGGCTGGTGGGAGGAATTAATTGGCGGATCTGAGCAGGAGTGCAGAGCCTGCTCAGATCTGAGTCCAGTCCGGCTTGGCAGTTCATGGGGCAGGAGGAGCACTGGTGTGGCACAGCTTGCTGTGTAGAAAAAGCTCTGAAAACAACAGCACAGCCCCTCAACCTTGGGACAAAGTACTCTATACTCTACAAACAGTCATACCCCAATGAAAAACTCAAGGGTCAAGTATTTGGCTGGGAACATGGCCAGGCAGCAAAAATGGACTCAGGTATAGACTCAGACTTTGGAATCTTTCTTTGGTGACAAAGAAGACCAAAATATACAGCCTGAAGAAGTCAAGAAAGTCAAAGAGCCTACATCAAAAGCCTCCAAAAAATACATGAACTGGTCTCAGGCCATGGAAGAACTCAACAAGGATTTGGAAAAGCAAGTAAGAGAAGTAGAGGAAAAACTGGGAAGAGAAATGAGAAGGGTGCAAGAAAACCATGAAAAACAAGTCAATGACTTGCTAAAGGAGACCCAAAAAATACTGAAAAATACACTGAAGAAAACAACACCTTAAAAAACAGACTAACTCAAATGGCAAAAGAGCTCCAAAAAGCCAATGAGGAGAAGAATGCCTTGAAAAGCAGAATTAGCCAATTGGAAAAAGAGGTCCAAAAGACCACTGAAGAAAATATTACCTTAAAAATGAGATTGGAGCAAGTGGAATCTAGTGACTTTATGAGAAATCAAGATATTATAAAACAGAACCAAAAGAATGAAAAAATGGAAGACAATGTGAAACATCTCACTGGAAAAACCAGTGACCTGGAAAATAGATCCAGGAGAGATAATTTAAAAATTATTGAACTACCTGAAAGCCATGATCAAAAAAAGAGCCTAGATATCTGTATTAGGAGGGCAGAGTTTATAATTTCAAAGAGGACCATATATATGTCTGAAAGGTTCGGAACCGCCGGATATAAGAAATTCTCAAGATAAGAGGCAGAAGAATCAAAGCATATATTTAGGCTCCGCAGTAACCAACCCATAAACCAGCATCCCCATTTTGATATATTGATCAAAAGCTTCCAGGCCCAATAAGTACGCCTCACAAGAGTAACCAGGAGGCCACAGAGAAGCATGATGGTGTACAGCAAAATCATATACATGCTTCTCCTCTATGGTAAAAAGATTACCCACTGGCCTCAAGTCCTTGTTCAGCTTCCTCCCATAGGTCAGCTCTGCTTCAGCTTTGGCTGTAGCCATAGCTATAGCAGCCTCTGGCTCCAACGGAAGCTGTCTTCAACCATCCGGCTTCTGCGGGGGTGTAAGGTACGCCGGGGAAAGCACAGGTTCTTTCAATCTGCTTAAGCAAGGTGAAGGGGTTGACCGGGAAAGCACAGGTTCTTTCGATCAGCTTAAGCAAGGCAAGCAAGGTGAAGGGTCCGACAAGCTTACTCCAATCCAACATACAAACAGCATTCAGTTCAGGGGAAAAAGCCAAACTAGTCAAGGGCACTTGTTGACTAAGTGCTAAGGAGCCCATTTTTGGTTACCAACACACTCCACCCTTGTTCTAGGATACATAATCTAATCAGCCATGTATCCTAGAACATACATTGTGATCCAATTACAAAGGAAATAAATAAATAAATAAAGCAAAACATATCATTTGGTGACATTCCTAAATATTGGTTTACGATTCAAATGTGATCCACCCCTAGGTCCCAGCAAGATAATCTCTTCAATCAATCATCCCCAAAATAATTATTAATAATTCAAATTTCCACCCCTAGATCCTTGTATCCATTACATAGGATCAATAATATCATAACAATAAAACAACATAGCAAGGACAACACAAAATAAGTACACAGAACACTATCATCATTCCCACACCTTTGAACAATTTGGGCTCAAAATCTTGGGGTAAGGGGTGAAGGTCTCATTTTCCATAGCTGCTTCTTGATGAAATTGGATGTAGAGGTGTCCCTGCCCCAAAAAGTCCCATTCCAGAGGTCAGTTCTTTAACGAGCTGGCAGGAATTCCAAGAATGCTATGTGCTTAGGCAGTCACCTGAAAGTGCGGAGTGCTTAAGCCTAAAGGAAACAGAACTAGCAACAAGGTTAGCCAAAACAAAGGACAAAAAGAGTAGACAAGTATGGACTATTATTCTTCAAATAAAATCATCTCAAGTTTGGTTGAGATTTCAGTTATGCAAAGATCCAACATCAGAGCCAAACTCAGGTGGGAAATGTTTCTTTTCAAAAGGAACATAATGAGGAAGCCAAGAGGATCTCACCCTAGATAGAGACTAAGATTGTCCTCTCAGCCTTTCCCCAGATGTACAAGGAAACACAATGGGAAAACTAAACTAAGAGGATCCCATCCTAGGTAGAGACTAGGATTGTCCTCCCAGCCTTTCCCCAGATGTACAAGTTTTCATCCGTTAATCACACAAGGTCACCTTCCCTCTGAGTGGCTTATGGCATTTACCAGCATCAGCCATACCTGTGGAGTCCGTGAATCTATTATTATAACCCTATTCACGGTAAAATATATGGTTCAGGGGTACGATTTGGTAATTATTTTCCCCTGAATAGACAACTGTTACAGTGTTGTCCTTCCCATGGGCTATAACTTCTGCAGCCTTTGGAATATCATCTGGCTTCCGTTTTACCCATACCTTAGCTCCTGACTTTATTCTATCAATGGAGCAAGACCCTTTTGCCCCTCTAGTAGTTATTTTGGGAGGAGGGTCAGTTTTCACAAAGGGTATTTTTTCACAGGGGATGATAATCACTTGAACTATCCTATCATTTCCACAAAATTGTACAGGTTTTTTACCCATATTCTGGAGTGTCACAAGAATTTCTTTTTGATAATTAGAATCTATCACTCCAGCCAATACGTGTATTCCTTGAGCTGCTATTCCTGGTTTAGTTAATATCCATCCAAAATGATTCTTGGGATTCTCATACACACTCCAGTAGGGGTTTTTCTTATCTCTTTCCTATTCAACCTAAAATTCTCTATACAATGTAAATCATATCCTGCTGAACCAGGTGTTCCTGGACATGGTAGTGGGACATCTTCCCTCACAGTCCAAAATTCAATATTTTGTGTTTGCTGTTCTCTAATCTGCAGATTTGGGGTCATCATTCTGGCTAGAGGTGTACTCCCCCCTAAGGACCTATTATTCAAATTACGTAAGGCAATAGACAAATTATCCTTCCAATGTCGATATGAATTATTAGAGCTTAATTTTCTCAGCTGTTCTTTCAACAATCCATTCATTCTTTCAATTATCCCAGATGCTTGTGGGTAATATGGAATATGATATATCCATTCTATATTATTCAACACACAATATCTTTTCACTTCTTTGCCCTTGAAATGTGACCCATTGTCACTTTGAATCTGCATTGGGGTTCCATAATATAAACTTACAATATCTAGAGTTGGGGCGGAGCCAAGATGGCAGCTGGTAAGCAGAAACTAGTGTGAGCTCCGTATCACGTCCCTCCAAAAACCTATAAAAATGGCTCTGAACCAATTCTAGAACAGCAGAACCCACAAAACAGCAGAGGGAAGCAGGGCTCCAGCCCAGGACAGCCTGGATGGTCTCTGGGTGAGGTCTATCCCACACGGAGCTGGGAGCTGGGAGCTGGGAACGGAGTGGAGCAGAACCCAGCCTGAAAGGCGTGGACCATCCAGACCAGAAGCCGGGCGGAGGGGGCCCTAGTGCCCTGAATCAGTGAGCTGCGGCAGTTACCAGACTCCATAATCCACAAACACCAAAGACTGTGGAGAAGGTTAGTGGGAAAAGCTGTGGGAGTAGAAGGAATTCGCGGTTCGGCTTCCAGCCCCAGGGGCAGCGGAGGTGGGGCAGCTACAGCATTTGTTACTTCCCGCTCCAGGCCCACCTGGTGGGAGGAATTAAATGGTGGATCAGAGCAGGAGAGCACAGCCTGTGGAGGATCTAAGCCCAGTCCGGGTTGGGGGTTGGGGAAGGAGCAGTGCTGGTGTGGCAGAGCTGGCACCTGCCCCCCAAACGTGGAACATAGAACTCTCTAGTCTACAAGCAGTCATACCTCACTGAAAAACTCAGGGGTCAAGTTAGTTGGCTGGGAATATGGCCAGGCAGCGAAAACGCACCGAGATTCAGTCTCAGACTTTGGATTCTTTCTTTGGTGACAAAGAAGACCAAAACATACAGCCTAAAGAAGTCAACAAAGTGCAAGAGCCTACACCAACAGCCTCCAAGAAAAACATGAACTGGTCCCAGGCCATGGAAGAGCTTAAAAAAGATTTGGAAAAGCAAGTTAGAGAAGTAGAGGAAAAATTGGGAAGAGAAATGAGAAGGATGCGAGAAAACCATGAAAAACAAGTCAATGACTCGCTAAAGGAGACCCAAAAGAAACACTGAAAAAATACACTGAAGAAAACAACACCTTAAAAAACAGACTAACTCAAATGGCAAAAGAGCTCCAAAAAGCCAATGAGGAGAAGAATGCCTTGAAAGGCAGAATTAGCCAAATGGAAAAGGAGGCCCAAAAGACCACTGAAGAAAATACTACTTTAAAAATTAGATTGGAGCAAGTGGAAGCCAGTGATTTTGTGAGAAATCAAGATATTATAAAACAGAACCAAAGGAATGAAAAAATGGAAGATAATGTGAAATATCTCATTGGAAAAACCACTGACCTGGAAAATAGATCCAGGAGAGATAATTTAAAAATTATTGGACTACCTGAAAGCCATGATCAAAAAAAGAGCCTAGATATCATCTTTCAAGAAATTATCAAGGAGAACTGCCCTGATATTCTAGAGCCACAGGGCAAAATAGAAATTGAAAGAATCCATAGATCTCCTCCTCAAATAGATCCCAAAAACAAATCTCCCAGGAATATTGTCGCCAAATTCCAGAGCTCCCAGATCATGGAGAAAATACTGCAAGCAGCCAGAAAGAAACAATTTGAGTATTGTGGAAACCCAATCAGAATAACCCAAGATCTGGCAGCCTCTACATTAACAGATCGAAGGGCTTGGAATACAATATTCCTGAGGTCAATGGAGCTAGGATTAAAACCTAGAATCACCTACCCAGCAAAACTGAGTATCATGCTCCAAGGCAAAATATGGACTTTCAATAAAATAGAGGACTTTCAAGCTTTCTCAGTGAAAAGACCAGAACTGAATAGAAAATTTGACTTTCAAACACAAGAATCAAGAAAAGCATAAAAAGGTAATCAAGAAAAAGAACAAGAAAAAGAAATTGCAAGGGACTTACTAAAGGCGAACTGTTTTGTTGACATTCCTACATGGAAAGATGATGTGTATGATTCATGAGACCTCAGTATTAGGGTAGCTGAAGGGAATATGCATACATATATGTTTATGTATATATATGGGTGAATGTGTATGTATGTATATATCTATGTGTGCAAGTGTGTATATATATATATATATATATATATATATATATATATATATATAGAGAGAGAGAGAGAGAGAGAGAGAGAGAGAGAGAGAGAGAGAGAGAGAGGGAGAGAGGGAGAGAACAGACACAGGGTGAGTCGAAGATGAAGGGAAGATATCTAAAAGAAATAAAATCAAATTAAGGGATGAGAGAGGAACATACTAAGAGAGGGAGATAAGGAGAGATAGAATGGGATGGATTATCTCCCATAAAGGTGGCAAGAGGAAGCAGTTCTGTGGGAGGAGGGGAGAGGGCAGGTGAGGGGGGAATGAGTGAACATTGCTCTCATCAGATTTGGCCTAAGGAGGGAATACCATACATACCCAATTGGGAATCTTACCCCACAGGAAAGAAGAGGGAAGAAGATAAAAAAAATGGGGGGGGATGATGGAGGGGAGGGCAGATGGGGGGTGGAGGTAGTCAAAAACAAACACTTTCAAAAGGGGACAGGGTCAAGGGAGAAAATTCAATAAAGGGTGATGGGTTGGGAAGGAGCAAAATATAGTTAATCTTTCACAACATGAGTATTGTGGAAGGGTTATACATAATGATACACATGTGGCCTATGTTGAATTGCTTGACTTCTTAGGGAGGGTGGGTGGGAAGGGAAGAGGGGAGAGAATTTGGAACTCAAAGTTTTAAAAACAGATGTTCAAAAACAAACAAAAATGTTTTCGCATGCAACAAGAAAATAAGATACACAGGCAATGGGGCGTAAAAATTTATCTTGCCCTACAAGAAAGGAAGGGAAAAGGGGATGGGAGGGGAGTGGGGTGACAGAGGGGAGCGCTGACTGGGGAACAGGGCAACCAGAATATACGCCATCTTGGAGTGGGGGGGAGGGTAGAAATGGGGAGAAAATTTGTAATCCAAACTCATGTGAAAATCAATGCTGAAAACTAAATATGTTAAATAAATTAAAAAAAAAAAAGAAATATCTCTAGGACTTTTCAACTTCCAAGATGGATCTGCAGTTCATAGACAGGAACTCCCTAGAAAATGGAAGCACTTCTTCCTAACTTTGAAAAGCCCTTTTTCCATGATTAATGGCACTTGGTTGGCTAAAAACCATATACAACTTTAAAAAAAACCCAATAGATTAGTTCTAGGATTTATATCAGTTAAAGAGAGGGGGTAGGGAAAAAATTAAAAACAGACTAATTTACCGAGTGAATGGATGAATTAAAAAGCATTTAATAAACACCTAGCTGCACTAAGCATTGGGGACAGAATTGCAAAAGAGAGAGTCATTGCCCTCAAGGAGATAATTGGGGGAGACAATAAGTACATGGGGATGGTGGCCCAGAAAAAAAAAGTGCTCAAAGAGTCACAGGGATGATAAGATGATCCATAAGACATCAGTTCACATGCCCTTTCTCCTTTTTCAGGAATATAGCACAGTAGTATTGATAAGTTTGCTGAGCCCAGAGCAAGAGAGAGAAATGGTGTGAGGGGTAGTACTCACTCAGAGGCAGCCCATATGGCAAGAGGGCTGAGGTGAAAGACTGGCTGTGAAGCATACTCTTCCACTATAGGTTGGTGATCTGGAGCCAGTCAACTAGATAGGACGCAATAATTGAGTTTGCGTTTAACTCACCAATTAAACTTTGCCTGAAGTTCTAAAGCTGGGAACCACATATGCTAAAGTACAGAGAGCTGGATTTGGGACTGAATTCAAATCCTTCCTCAGACACTTACTAGCTATGTGATCCTGGGGGCAAGTCACCTAAGCAATCTTAGCCTCAGTTTTCCCCATCTGTTAAATGAGGCTAATAACACCTACCACCCTACCTCACAAATCACTTTATAAAAACTGAAAGTACATTTAAATAGCTGATGAGTGAAATAACCCTGCCCAGGGAGAGTCTTCTCTAATATCTATTTATTACAATAAAATGTTTTGGGCTTGAAATGAAAAAAAAACCCAATATCTAGAGTTTTACAGGTGTTTTTCTGAGTTGTGTCCTTATAAGGACAAGCCACTAGGACACCTGAATAGGTGTCAACACACGTACATACATATTTACGTCCTTTATCCTGGGGTAGGGGGCCAATATAATCTATCTGCCAAATTTGGGCTGGAACTTTTCCCCTCACTATTTCTCCAGTTACTATCCTAGGAAGAGTTCGTTCTTTTTCTAATTGGCATATACAACACTCCTCTGTTATTTGTTTTAACAACGCATGAGAGATACCGATACCTCGATCCTGTGCCCATCGATGGGTGGCCTGGACCCCTAAATGGCCGGCGGTCTGGTGGACCCATCTTGCTAAGGCTGGGTCATCAGTTGGAGTTGGAGTAGGGCAATACATTCAGTGGCAATCTTTGCTAGTCGGTCCGCATGTGCATTGTACTCACGCTCTGGTGTGGTCAGGGTCGCGTGAGCATCAACATGAAAAACTGACAAATCCGTAACCAAAGACATGTCCCATATATTTTCCCATAACTCTTTACCCCAAACTTGTTTGCAATGAATCTCCCAATTCTGATTCCTCCATATAGGCATCCAAGTAGCTAATCCATTAGCTACTGCCCATGAATCAGTAAATATATGACACTGTCCTCCCTTCTCCATTCTGATGGCCTGATGTACTGCCATCAGTTCAGCATATTGGCTACTTCCCCCTATCCCAGAACTTTCCAGAGTTTGCCTAGTACAGGGGTTATAGGCTACTGCTTTCCAATGTCTCTTCTGTCCCAAATATTTTGCTGTCCCATCAGTAAACCAAGCATGTTTCTTCTGTTCTTCATTTAGTCCATCATATCCATTATTCCATTTCACTAAGGATGGTACCATCTGTTGCTTAGATTCAAGGGGCTTTTCATTCCTCTCAGTATCAATGTTCGCCACAGATTCATGTAGAGCAGAAACTCCGTTTTTGCCTGCTCTGGACCTATTCTGAATATACCACTTCCATTTGATTATGCTTGCCTCTTGCGCATGTCCAATTCTGTGAGAAGCTGGGGTACTCATTACCCAAGTCATAAATGGAATTCCAGGCCTTAATACCACTTCATGACCCAGAGTTAGTTGCTCAGTTTCTACTAAAGCCCAATATGCAGCTAACAGCTTCTTCTCAAAAGGTGTATATTGCACTCCACATGAGGGCAGTTTCCTTGACCAAAAGCCTAAAGGTACACTTTGGCTTTGTTGTTTTTGCCACAGACTCCAATTTGCATAGTCATCTTGTACAGTCACTTGTAACTCCACTGGCCCATTTTGCATAGGCCATAAGTCCAGCACTAACTGTATAGCAGCCTTTGCTTCCTCAAAGGCTCTACTTTGTTCAAGTCCCCAATCAAATTCATATTTCTTTCTGGTGACTTTATACAAGGGTTTCAAAATGTGTCCCAAATGTGGGATGTGGTATCTCCAATAACCAAATAGCCCTATGAACTTTTGGGTCTCTTTCTTATTGGTAGGGGTGGGAAAATCCTGGATTTTTTGTTGAGCTTGTGGGAGAATTTCTTGCAGTCCTCTATTCCACTGTATTCCCAAGAATTTTACAGTTTGAGCTGGCCCTTGAACCTTTGCAGGGTTGATTTCCCATTCTTTGCTTTTCATATGGTCAATTAATAATGCTAAACTCTCCTCCACTTCCTTTATATTTTTTCCCTGTATCATGATGTCATCTATGTAATGTGTAAGCTGTACACCAGGTAACTTTAATTCATCCAAATGTTCAGCTACAATCCTGTGGCAAATAGTTGGGCTATGAATATATCCTTGCAGCAGGCGTGTAAATGTATACTGTCGGCCTTGCCAAGTAAAAGCAAACTGGTTCCATTGCGTGGGGTCTATTGGGATCGTAAAGAAGGCATTGGCCAAATCGATAACTGCATACCAAGTCCCTTCATGTTTTTGTATTCTCTCTATTAAAGTAACCATGTCTGGAACAGCAGCATACAAGGGAGGAGTCACTTTGTTCAGCTGTTTATAATCTACTGTCATCCTCTATGTCCCATCTGATTTTTGGACTGGCCATACAGGGTTGTTCCATTGAGTAGTTGTAGGTACTAACGCTCCTGCCTCAACACATTCTCTTATAGTGCTGGCAATTTCATCTTGCCCACCTGGCACACGATATTGCCTCAAAGTAATTATTTTAGAAGGTTCAGGCAAAGTGATTGGACCCATCTTGATTTTCCCCACTAAGACCGCATTAATGCCCATTTTCCTCACAGCAAATTGGTATTTCCCTTCGGGTAAATTTAAGGTCACACCCTTCAATATGTCTATTCCAATGATGTATTCGGGAATACGCACAATAACCACACTATATTCTTTCTTGGGTAACTGTCCAATTTTCATCATTAATTTAACTTGTCTGGCTGATATTTCAGTCCCTCCTAGTCCTGTAATGGTAATAGGAGTTCCATGGCTGAACTTGTCTGGATTTCCATAAATAAGGGTGGCCTCAGCCCCAGTATCTATTAATGCCTCAGTTACCGTACTTGACCCATTTTTTCCAATATATGGTCAAGTTAATGTGAGGTCTGCAATCCAGCCTGTGTATTTCCTTAATTTGGGCTGGGGCTCGGCCTGTTTCCTAGTATTGCCTAACATGTGATTCACTTGGGTATGAAGGTTCAACGTCTGTAGCATTTGCAGGAACAGTTCTTATTTCCCTGTCTCTCCTGTTATCAAGTCCTTTATCCTGGTATATTCTGTACAATTCATTGGTTGGAATGCCATCTATCATTTCAAAACCTACCCCTGCTCTTAATAGAGCAGTAAACATTTCTTTTCTTGTTACTCTCTTTTGGTGCCAAGTTTGCTGGTTATTCACCCTTCTCTCTCCAGGAGATCTATCCCTTCCCCAGTCTCCTAAGTCATGTAACTGTAAAATCTTATTTATCACTGTTGTAAGATGGCTCCCTACTTCCCCAAGTAACAAATTCAAAATTAGTTGTTCATAAGCAGGGGGAGCTGTCCTAATTATTAAATTCCTATGAGGCAGTCCCATTGGATCATTGTAATATTTGTCTGCAGTTCCTATCATGATAGCAGTCTTCATTACCTCCTCCTTTAGTCTCATGATACAATCTCTAAGTGAATACCAGGGTCTGTGCTCAGTGGGCCACATAGAATCAGTAGCATATCTCTTATTGCATCCCATAGCAGCTAACGCCAACAAAGTAGTCCTGCTATCACCATCTCCTTGCTGATGATGTTCCCTAAAAGCTTGTTGAACTAGAGGATCATGGCTGATACCTATGAATCTCATACAGTCTGTCCTATCTACTGATATTCCACTGGCCCCTTGATCACTGAGTCTTACCATCCAAGATATTAATGGTTCTCCTATTCTTTGGCTGAATCTACTCAAAATATCTGTGACCTCCTGCGGTGAGAAATCTTCCTGAATTTCCCTTGTAACTGCGTCATCACCTCGGGTTTCTGTCTTCCTCCTTTGTATGGGTCGAGCCCTTGTCTGATTATTTAACCATCTCCCATTCTCTATGCGATGGACGTCCTGAACCCTAGTAGCATTTTGTGCCTCAGACCCTAACGTTGTCTCATTTTCCCCCCACTCACTTCCCCTGCCACCATGGCAAGGACAAAGCAGGCAGTCAGGCTCTGTCTGGGCTGGGTTGGAATGCTCTCTTGGCTTATTTGGTCTCCTGTTGCTCCTAGCCACATTAATAGAAAAGTTCTCATTTGAGTCAGTTTGTTCTCCTGCTATCTGAGATTCCCCTTCTTGCCGTGGGGTAGGAGTGCCCCCATCTCTTTCACTTAATCTCAATCTTTCGTATACTAGCCGGTAGGCTGATAACACTATCCAGCTTTGCCTAGATAGTGATGCCCCTGACTGAATCCCAATCTCTTGTAAAAACCTTTCCAAATCCCTAGGATCTCCTCTCTGTAGCCTTGGTTCAACGTCTGTAGCATTTGCAGGGTCCAGCTTTTTTAGCCAATTCCTTTGCTAAGGAGGAATAAAATGGATCCTCCCACCCTGGGATATTCATCTCTTCCTCTTAATTTCTTCTGCTTCTAAATAGAGATCTTATACCTAGCAATCCCATCCTTGTCGCCAAATGTATTAGGAGGGCAGAGTTTATAATCTCAGAGAGGATCATATATATGTCTGAAAGGTTCGGAACCACCGGATATAAGAAATTCTCAAGATAAGAGGCAGAAGAATCAAAGCATATATTTAGGCTCCACAGTAACCAACCCATGAACCAGCATCCCCATTTTGATATATTGATCAAAAGCTTCCAGGCCCAATAAGTATGCCTCACAAGAGTAACCAGGAAGCCACAGAGAAGCATGATGGTGTACAGCAAAATCATATACATGCTTCCCCTCTATGGTAAAAAGATTACCCACTGGCCTCAAGTCCTTGTTCAGCTTCCTCCCATAGGTCAGCTCTGCTACTGGCAGCTCCTGCTTCAGCTTCGGTTGTGGCTGTAGCTGTAGCAGCCTCTGGCTCCAACGGAAGCTGTTTTTAACCATCTGGCTTCTGTGGGGGTGTAAGGTACGCCGGGGAAAGCACAGGTTCTTTCAATCAGCTTAAGCAAGGGAAGCAAGGTGAAGGGGCCGACAAGCTTACTCCAATCCAACATACAAACAGCATTCAGTTCAGGGGAAAAAGCCAAACTAGTCAAGGGCACTTGTTGACTAAGTGCTAAGGAGCCCATTTTTGGTTACCAATACAATATCATCTTTCAAGAAGTTATCAAGGAGAACTGCCCTGATATTCTAGAGCCAGAGGGTAAAATAGAAATTGAAAGAATCTACCAATCACCTCCTGAAAATGACCCCAAAAAGAAGACTGCTAGGAACATTGTTGCCAAATTCCAGAGCTCCAAGATCAAGGAGAAAAAACTGCAAGCAGCCAGAAAGAAACAATTTGAGTATTGTGGAAACACAATCAGAATAACACAAGATCTAGCAGCTTCTACATTAAGGGATTGAAAGGCTTGGAATATGATATTCCAGAGGTCAATGGAGCTAGGATTAAAACCAAGAATTACCTACCCAGTATTACTGAGTATCATGCTCTAAGGCAAAATATAGACTTTCAATAAAATAGAGGACTTTTAAGCTTCTTCAGTGAAAAGACCAGAGCTGAAAATAAAATCTGACTTTGAATAAGAGATATCTGTAAGTTTAGAGGTTTCCAACTAATTTACTTTGTAAAAGTTTGGTGATTAGCTTTTTAACAACAAGATAAATTTTAAGCTCATTTTAAGAAAGAGTAATACTTTTAGGAAGAAATGTTTAAGTAAAAATAAATTATGTACATGTTTAAGGAAAGGTCTTTTGTGTGATTTTGAGAAGGCCTGATAAATTTTATTTGTAAGCCAATTTATTGCACTAATTTGATGGGATTGATAACAATTGTGGCCAGATCTACTGTGATTAGTGAGAATTTATTGTTTGAGGAGAAAACTTTTTTGGGACCCTGAATATCCTTTTGGACTTTCCTTCTTAGATCTGGTGTGTCCTTGGACCCACATTAATTAGGTGCTTTAAGAAAAATATCAGCAGTCAACAGCTCAATGGAAGCAATATCTGAGATCTAAGACTAGTGAATATCTGTCCCTGGGCATAAGGTCAGGTGGTTGCCTTCAGAAGGTTAAGCTTAGATGGACTCTTAATTCATTTTCCCAAACAAGAAATCTATGTCTCTGGTTCCATATGCTGGACCCCTTATAGTGCTGTAGGGTTTGGGAACCACTTTTGATGTTGGTATAACCATGTCCCTGCTCACAAGTCTCATAGGAAATTTCTGTTATCTATGTTGGTGAACAGTGGAAGTTGCCATTGGATCTATTAGTGGTTAGATTAGATCTAAGGCATCTGGATCACTGTAATAAGCTGCAAGGGTGAAAGAGCTTGCTGTTTGCATCTGGATTTGTAGTTGTTCCATGTCCTAAGCAAGAGTTAAATTAGTGCTTGAACTTGTGATATGTATAAGATTCAATAACTGAAGTATCTCATTCTTTCACAATGATATAAGTTTAATTAGACAAAGGTAGAGAAGCTTATGAAACAAAGATGTAAATTGATTAAGTTGTGAGGTTAAAGTCAGGATCTCTTTTGTTTATGTTTTAAAAAATAGGATTTCAGTACAGTCAGTTATGTTAGTGAAATAACTTATGAAGTGTCTTGTGTTAACAAGAAATATCATTTGATCCAGTGTGTGGGGGGCCCATGAAAACTCAAAGATGTTTCCGTTTTTAAAGGATTCTGGGAGCAGTAGTCTATTTTTATATCCATTTGGACTTGACTACTAACTGAACACGTTTTACTATAGACAACTTTTCATATAAGCTGTTCTCTGTTTACAATTTGAGATTGTTATATTTATACATACCATCCCCAGTCTTCTGTTGTTTGTTATTAAGTAACTTGAAACCAAATCATTTGTATAGTGTTGATCCCAGGGATGAGAAAGCATCTACTTACAATGAGTACTAGTTATATCATGATAAATTGGGATTTTACATGATGAGTCTCTTACTGTTAACAATGTGAAATTATAGTCAATACTTGTTATCAAGGATATGTGATCCTTGAGAGCTGAATCCACTTGAAGCTGATTACGGGAACTTGCTCTTTAAGACCTTATGGAACTGTTACTGAAATTATTCTGAATCTGACTTGAGGAACATTCAGCAAGGAATGCTGTTAAGCCCATAATCCATGATGTGAGCAACGCTGTGGAGTTGAAATCCATGAAATGTTGGGGGAGTCCTCATGGGAAAGGTTGAGAGAACATCTCAGCATGGGCTGAGGCAGGATTCCCCTGACTCAATTTTTCCAGGATGACATTTTTTCTTGATTGGAAAATATCCCACCTGACTAACTTTAAGCTTAATGGCTTAATGTAATTGGCTATCTGTATAACTTTTGCCTGGAATTAAGATGAATTTAGGGAATTCCCTTACAGTGTAACTATGTCCATGATTCTTCTTTTATGGCAAATTTCCATAATCATGTTAGATACTCAGTATAAACAAAAGCAGATTTTTTACCTTGTTACTAGACTATTGCTGACTTACTATAATAAGATGCAGGTATAAGATTTGAGCTAATTGGCCTAGAATTGGAGTCCTTTTTATATTCCAATTAGGTAATTAAGTAGTTAACCTTGTCATCTGCCTGTTACTAGTTATATATGCCTTTGTAAGGTAAGGTCCTTGAAGTTCTCTTAATGGTACAGGGATAATTAGACAATGGTGCAAAGACTTGTGAAGCCAGGATTTATTTCAGTTATTTAGTGAGGTTACGATCATAACTGTCTCAGTTCTGTGTCCACAAAAAGAATAACAGCACACTTCTCTCAAGAGAGGAAGGACTTGTGGTCTATCTTATAAATGACTTAAAGAGGGATCCACATTTTATTCATTTGAACATGGCTAGAAGTTGAAAATGTTTGTATTATAAATAACTTACTTAAGATGCACTGTGTTGAAATTGATAATGTATCTCTATATCCCACCCAGGAAACTTTTCTTACATTTGAAATTAATCTGGCAACTTCTAAATGAATTCATTTTTGTAGTAGAGTCCATCTCCTTACAAAAAGTATTCTGTAATTCATTCCTTAGCAGAGTCTCATCCTCCTCATGGGGAAATTAACAATGCCCAGAATAAAAATTGGGTTCTAAGTTTTAATTTGTATCTGAGTTTCTTAGATATATCAACATGACAACTGACTAACCTAAAATTGTAAATTCCCTGGTCTAAAAAGTTCTAAATTTGATTCTCTAATAGTAGAGACCTAAAGTTGCGGCTAAATTTCACTAATTGGCCTGGTTATGGGCAAAGTAAACTCAAAACTGTTAACTCCAATTTTGTAGGAGGGAAAAGCATCTGTACAAGTAACCGGAATGTCAGGAGCCAGTCAGCTGGAAACTGCTGAAGACCAAAGCCAAAGCAGAGGGCTGCATCTGATGGTGTCCTGAGAACCAAATAGTGATCTGAGATGAGAGTTCTGTGTCTTAAATGAAGAGTTTCGCTTTACTGTGTCCTTTTACCACCTTTAGCTGTAACGTCTACTTGACAGAAAGGACCCCCTTTGATTTTGTCAATGCGATCGCTCCCTTTCCTTTACCCCTTACAGCGTTTGCCCTTATAAGCCCCATTGCTAAGAACCCTTAATGAAGTATTTGTCATGTCAGTGACTCAGGGAGTAGACTTGGTCTCTCAATAGAATCAATGTGGGGAATGAGAGAAATGATTATTTCTCTCTTGCGTTAATAACTAATTATTGAATCAGAACCAGGTTTTTCCCCTCTTCTGCTTCCTCATCCAGAAATCAACCAGTGTGGGAAATCTCTCTCAAAGATTTACCCAGGCCAAGATTTAAGCAGACAGTAAAAGAAATTCTAAGTTTGGGCTAACAGGAGGATTCCTGTTCATTGCATTTTCTCAGATAAGTCTGGGAAAATGTCAATTTCCCTTTTCTCAGACACATGATATGGAAATGCATAAGTCTCTTTGACAAAGACGTGGGTGATGCAAGCACTCCAAGACCTTCACTGTAGTATAGCCTACCTCTCATTGTAATATTCATTCTCTCATTGATTGTTAACCAATCAGAGTTGATTGTCACTCTCAGGAACACCTGCTCTTCCAAAGGCATATAAACAGCAAGCCAGGAGGGGTCTTGGGCATTTGAGAGTGTCCCTGACCACGTTTTTATTAATAAACATGCTAGCTTTATTAATATAATGATTAAATTTCCCAGAACTTTTTAAAAAACACTAATTAAAACCCTTAAGAATGAGAAGGAAAGAGTACCACGAGGTTAGTACTCCCACAAGCCCTGCAAACAGATGGAGAACCTGGCCCAGCCCAAATATTGTGTGGGAATTCCAAGAAACCACAGTGAGGCATTGTTCCAGGCCAGGTTATTGTGAGGACACAGAAGTGTCCACAGTGGACACTGAAGAAGGAGTCCAGCCAGGAAGGTCATTGCTGAGCATTTCAACTCAGGGACAGATTGTTCGTCTGGCCAAGAAGAGGTCCCAGATCCAGTGTAGAGGGGCTTCAACTTATGTCAGGTTCACGAACACTTAGCAATCCCTATCACTGCCCAATTCAGAGCTAAACATTCATGGCAGATGGATGGAACATGCCCCTCGAGGTGGCAGTTGTAGAGTAAGGGCCAAGTACTAGGCCCCAGGATGGGCGTTAAGCCTAGACCAAATTCAGAAGGAAGTAGTAGCTGTGTGATTATGATGCCAGGAGGAGAGGGGTATCTCAGGTCCAGCACCTGCCATGGACTGAAACCTGTGAAGGAATAATGAATAATAAAATCCCCCTTCCATAATGGTGGTGGGTAAGTTCTTTTTAGGTGTAAGTCAAGTTCTTTGGTGCTTTGTAGTGATGGCTGCTAAATCATGTCTGATCCCAACTGCGACTCCTCAGTGTCTGAATTATTTCTGGATTCTTGCAGCATTGGGATAGGATGGTCCTGTGAGTTTTCATTTTGGGGTTTCTTTCTGGGGGTGATTTGGATTTTTTCTATTTCCACTTAAACCTCACATTCTGAAGAGACATGAACAGTGTTTTCTTTTTAAATTTCTTGAAACAAGAAGCACAAGAGTTTGTTCTGGTAAATTGAAATCACTTGTGAGACATGGGAGACACTGGCAGAGGAACACCCAGCATTATATTTCTGTATCAAAAAGCTGCTGTGCTCTATGAGCAAAGAAGAAATGTCAGAGCTCAAAAGAAATGTAAAATGCACAAAGTTAGAGACATCTCCATCCCAAATGTTCAAATGGACTATTAGTGTCTGACTATTGGTAGAGCCTTCCCAGCTTTTATTGGTCTGATCACTCAGTCTGACAGTCTGTACCTTGACCCCAACACAGTGATATCATCTTTGTCCTCTTCAAGCACAAAGGACAACTATTTACCACACAATGTGTTAAGCGGTTTATAGGTAGGATTTCATTTGATCCTCATAACAACCAAGGGGGATAAACACTATCATAATCCTAATTTTACAAATAAAGAAATTGAGGCATGCTGAGGTAAAATGATGTGCCCAGGATCTCACAGCTAGTAAGTGCCTGAGGCCAAATTTGAACTCAGGTCTTTGAGACTCCTGGCCTGGTGCTCTATCTACTGCACCACCTAGGGAGTCCAGTGAGTCTTAAATTCTCTCTCCTTTATCTGTTTTCCAGGTCAGTGGTTTTTCCTACGAGATTCCTTACATTTTCATCTTTTTTTCCCAGTGGATAGATTTTATTTTAATATCCTTCTTTGTCTCCTAGAGTCCTTAGCTTCCCATTGGTCCATTCTCATTTCCCAAAGATTTGTTGCTGGGGCGAGGTTCTGCACCTCTTGTGCCAAGCCCATAATGTGCTTTCTAATTCTTTCTTCCATTCTCTCATTTCCTTTCCAATTTTTCCCTCTAGGGTTCTCATATCATTTATAAAAACATTTCAACTGTGAACAGTTGTTTGGTCTCCTCTAGGAATTCAAGACAGAATGTCTGGGATGGTCCTGTTGCAGCTATCTTGGGGTATCGAGTGTTGTGTTATTGCAGGATCCCAGGGACTGCTCGGACTTGGGAACTACTAGCTTTTAGTTCTACCTATGAAAGCAATTGGGGTGTAGGGTGTGTTCAGAGGAGACTAGTACTCTGGTGTAAAGGCTGCTGAGCTCTTTTCAGGGCTGCTTTCCACCTTTGGTGTCTACCTGATCCACCCAACTCTCCCCTGAGGCTCCAAGAAGCTGTAGCATACACAGCAGCCACCTCCATGTAAACCCCATTTTGGCAGACACGTTAAACCAGGTTTGGGGTAACTGAGAGGTCTCAAACCCATCCATGAGTTAAGGGCGTGTCTACCCTAACCATGTGAAGACTTCCTCTGGGGGTATGGGCGAATTGTTTCAATGGCCATGAAGGCAGCTGAAGCAGGTGCTGTGGAGCACTTAGAGCTTGGTTAGACATCAAAGACGCCAAGGTCATCCACTGCATCTTAAGCCATCACCAGTCCTCTTGATTCTGTCTTGCCACTGGACTGTGATGACTCTGGAGGAGAGTGAGGCCAACGACTTCATGCAACTCTGCCTCACTTAAATCCAATTTATGTACAAATCAAAAGACAACACCCATACCACTTTACCAATCTCAAAGTTCTGTGGTGAAAGGCAAGTGATGAAGCAGCAGATGCAGATACACTGGGAGCAGTAGTCACAACCCTGCACATAGGTGACCTAGGGTTGTTCTTCTCTGAAAGCAGCAGTGGGATTTGGCAGCCCCTTGGGTGTCTGAGCAGCTTTTTAAGGACTGCACTGCTCATCTCCTGTTGTGAGGATGGGGCTAGAAAAGGTGCTCTCAAAATTGTCTGGTTACCAAACCCTGGCCTGATTACTGTGGATCCCACCCTGTGGCCAAAACATAAAATACTGCACAAAAATATCTACAAAGATGATTCCACTCACCAGCAGCACATGGAATGTGCACACACTTATATACAACACAAAATCAAGGAGACCTGAAAGATGAACAGCTCTGGTTGCAAGAGAACTCAGCAGGTATCACATCCAAATAGCAGCCCTGAGTGAAACAAGGTTGGCCAATGAAGGCCAGCTTACTGAACTTGGAGCAGAATACACATTTTTCTCGAGTGGCCACAGTGAAGGGGAGTGCCATGAAGCCGGCCATAGCCTTTGCAATCAAAACTAATCTAGTCAACAAGCTTTTATGCCTGCCAAAATGAGAGAACAGGCTTGTGACAATGCTGTTGTCACCTGCAAGAAAATTTCACACCACCATCATCAGTGCCTATGCTCCCACCATGACAGACGCTGATGAAGACCTGGAGACCCTTATAATCAATGTGCCAAAAGAGGACAAGCTTATAACTCTGGGTGACTTTAATGCTAGAGTAGGCTTAGACTACCATACTTGTCTTAGGGAGAAATGGAGTTGGAAACAACAACAGCAATGGTCACTTACTACTGAAGACTTGCACATCTCGTGGTCTTCTTATCACTAACACTGTCTTCCATTTCCCTAGATGCAACAAACCTTCATGTATTCACCCTTGCAGCAAACATTGGCATTTAATAGACCATGTGATTGAAAGAAGAAGAAACAGAGAGGATGTGAGAATGATAAAGGCAATGTGTGGTAGAGTGCTGGACTTATCATAGATTTATCCTCTCCAAGCTAAATACTCACATTCACCAAAAGCAGTGGCCTCAAGGCAAAATGACTACCCGAAGAATTAATGTCAACGAATTAGAGTTTTCCTCTGAGCAGGAACAGTTTGTTGCTAACTTGGAGGGAAAGTTGGCAACAGTGGAGCAGAAAAGGAGTGGGCAGCTTTCAGAGATTTGGTGTACAGCACTGCATTGGCTCACCTGGGTCAGAACACTCACAAACACCAAGACTGGTTTGACAAAAATGATGGGGAAATTCAGAAGCTGCTAAATGAACAATGAGAAGTCCCACAGGCTTTACCAGCAGGATAGCTCATCCATCTCTAAGAAGGCAGCATTTCCTTCCATCCAAAGTAAAGTACACGCAAAGCTTAGAGAGATGTAGGCTTCTTGGCTCAGTAAGAAAACAGATGAAATACAGTTTTCTGCTGATAGTAACAATCCAAAGCACTTTTATGATGCCCTGAAGGCTATTTATGGGTCAAAGACCTATGGTGCATCTCAATTACTCAGTGCTGATGGAGCCACATTGCTTAATGATAAAGATATGATCCCAGAGAGATGGGCCAAACACTTCCATAGTGTTCTTAATGGACCATCATCAATGAATGCTGAGGCCATTGACCATTCACCTCAAGTTGAAGTCCCTAGCTGAACCTCCAACTGAAGAGGTTTTCAATGCCATTAGGCTACTTTCATGTGGCAAAGCACCTGGTGCTAATTCTTTTATAGCTGAGATTTACAAGGTAGGGAGTCCATTGCTCATACAAAAGCTGACTGAACTTTCCAGGTTATATGGCAGGAGGAGGTTATACCCCAGGAGTTCAAGGATGCCTCCATTGTCCATCTCTATAAAAGTAAAGGAAATAGATTGTCTTGTGATCATCACAGCGATTCTCTCTCTTGGTCATTGCTGGCAAGATTCTTGCCAGAATCCTCCTTAATAGGCTGATCCTTCACTTGGAAGATGGTCATCTACCTGAGAGCCAGTGTGGTTTCAGAAAGGGCCGAGGAATAGTCGATAGGGTGTTTGCTGCCTGACAACTCCAGGAGAAAAGCCAAGAGCAGAATAGAGGTCCGTACCCAATATTTGTAGATCTGACCAAGGCCTTTGATATTGTTAGTCATGAGGGCTTAAGGAAAATTATGTCAAAATTTGGCTGCCTGGAGAAGTTCATCAGCATTGTATGGCTATTTCATGACGACATGCTTGCCTGGGTTCTAGATAATGGACAATGCTCTTGTGCTTTCCCAGTCACCAATGGAATGAACAAGGCTGTGTGCTTGCTGTCATGCTTTTTAGCCACGTTGTCAAATTCTTTCAATGAGGATGAACACGGCGTCAAGGTCAGCTACCATACTGATGATAAATTCTTCAACATGAAAAGGCTACAAGCCAAGACCAAAGTGGTACGAGTTTTGATGCATGATTTTCTGTTTGCAGATGATTGTGCTCTCAATGCAGCCTCTGAAGCTGAGACGCAAAAGTATGGATCAATTCTCTGCTGCTTGTGCTAATTTTGACCTAACAATTAACACCAAAAAAAAACCAGATGCTCTATCAGACACCACCATAACATCCATATGTGGAACCATCAGTTACAGCAAGTGGAGAAGTTTTAAATACTATGGTGTATGAGCAAGAACTAAATTGCTATTCCATATGAATAAGTCCACTTACATTGGTCGCATACTTTCCAGGGATGTACACATTGATAATGAGGTTGATGCATGCATTGCCAGAGCTAGCTCAGTGTTTAGGAGGCTCTGAAGGAAAGTAATTGTGCCTGACCTGTGGTAAAGCATTCTGACCTTGTATTGGTCTGATCAGCCACAGTAGGCACACTGAATTCAACCCTAGCATAGTGATGTCAGTTTGATCCTCTTTGAGAATGAAGGACAACAAAAAACAAATCAAAGCAATCTGAGTCCCTACACATGTCCCTGTCTCAGCTCTGCAAATTCCTGACCTGTGTTTGGGTGTGATCAATCAACCTATAGGCTTGCCCCATGCAGAGTTTCTGTAGGTTACTGATGGACTCAGTCATTATAAGGCAGTTGGGAAAGTATTCTGGTTTAAAGAGATCAAACTACAGCATTCCTTCTCATCTGGGATTCCTTCCCTGGTTCTACTTCTTCAGGCTTCAGACTGGACTAGAACCTGGAACTGAGACCACACTAAGATCCTGGGATCAAAACCACACAGGTATTCCTGGGTTCTGATTTTGGTCCTTGCTTATTTCCCATCCTAGGGTCCAGAACCTGCCCCTCACCCTGAAACTACCACATTAGGGAGGGAATGAAGACACTCCTTTTGATGGCAGATTCAGAGTTCCCAGAGGAAGTGGTCCTTACCCAGAGAGAGCAAATTCTGAGCATTCTCCGGCAGGACATTCTTGTACAGCTCTTTCTGAAAATGGTGCGTCAGACTCTACTCCTCCAGGCTGAAGTCCACAGCCATATCCTTGAATGTCACCAACTCCTAAAACATCAACACCCTTAGGACTTAGAGTTGAAACATACTTCAGAATTGATCCAGTCCAATGCTCATCAATTTACAGAAGGAAACTGAAGCACAGAAAAGTGATTTGCCCAAAGGTCACACCCTCTATGAGAGTCAGAGCCAACACTTGGAACCATAGTCATGAAAAGCCAAATGTGATATTGAGAAAAGCATGAATAAAGTTGAGAAAAGTCTTTCTATGACATGGTACTCCTTGTGGAATCAAGAAACTTATGTGTCTGTATGGTTCCTATTGAGGAAAAGCCATAAGATACAGTAATAAGTAAAAAGTCATGAAAACGTAAACTCTGTGAAAGGTAGAAGCCTGAACCTGTTGACCTGTTTAAAAATCATAACTTAGATACAAAATTCTATTTTGGATACTGAGTCAAAATTTAAGACACTATAACCTATGAAAGCCAAAACAAGAATATTGTAACCCATGTGGGACTGTACACGATCCATACACAAACTTATGTTTGGGCATAACATTGGCTTGATTCCCAAGCTCCTAACTAAAGAGAAAACCAAAAATATCACCAATCAGTAGTGATGCAATCTCTAGCCCCTTCCCTCTCTGTCTGTTTTCTACAATTAACACAGGGATTTCTGGGGTTCTTTAGAGGGGATCCACTGAAATATCTGGCAGCCATGCCAGATCGCCCCTGTTTTGTAAGTATTCGTTATGATTCATTAAACTACTACCTATAATCCGTCTAGAACTGTGTGGTCTCTTCTTTTGGTATCAAAAGAACACCCCAAAGTTATGGAGGAAGTACCAGGTTACCCAGCCAGGGGAATTCCAAACCTTACAACTGGTGATTAGGCAGGATACCAAAGGAATGCCAAAGGAGTAGGGGATAAGCTAGGGTTGGGGGAAAATCTCTGGGTGGCCTCCATGTGGGAGTGGGGTGGCCTGTGTTGCACCACAGTGTAAGTAGGGGGATACCCTGAACACACCAAAAGTCCTAGAGTCCCTTTTGATGGAATTATGTTCTATCAGGTTGGGTAGGAAGAGAAGAAAATATTGGCAGTAAGTTAGCTCCTCCTCACAGCATTAAAAAAAAGCCATTACCAAGTTCCTAGACTCAGAGACTGAGAATAGAAGGGAATGCCAGTTAGGAGAAACATGTAGAAATGTTGGTTTGCCAGTGATCCAGGTTGAAGTGTTAGTTAAGCATCTAGAAAGGAAAGCAACAAGGCATGTAATTGTGAGAGAGTTTCTTTTTTCTTCTCTCCCTCCATCCCTGGCTGACTGCAGCAGCCTGGATGGGTGAACAGACAAGAGAGAGAGAAATAGAATATATATTTTAGTGAAATGAGGATTATTTGAGTAGGATCAGAATTTGAAAGAAACAAGACATGTGCTGGCAAATCTTTCTGTGTCTTGTTAATTAAACTCCTCAAAGTTAAAAAAAATATACTTTCTCTCCCTCTAAATTCCTGAACTGTGGCCAGGTTCTGGGGTGCAAAAGGACAGACAAGAAAAAGGGGAAGGGGGGAACATTTTCTCCTCAGATCTAAAAGGTCACTTCACTGATTATAGAAAAACAGGCAGGTCTGAGGGCAGTGTAAGTGAAAGCTTCAAGGTTTGCCTTTTGGAATACAACTGGCAATTAACCCTTTCCTGATTTACAGAAAGAAGAAAATTTTGTGTAAGTTGGGAGACAACCAAAAGGTAATTGAGTTTGGAATATTTAGCAAGAATTTAAGGAGTCTTACAAACTAAAATTAAGTACTGGTCGATTTTAAAACAACTTCTCAAATTGAAGTGTGTGTTAAAATTGGAAACTTGACTAAATTATATGAGAGTCCTATTCATATAATGATGTTAGAATCCTATTCATAAGCAGAAATGATAGAGAGCTATGGGTAACTTGACAAGCTGTAGGTTCCTTCTGAGACTGTTGAACCCAGACTTGAATTCAATTAAAACATGCTCTTAAGTATGATAATTGGAGCAGATTGAATCTTAATATCAGATTGCCACTTTTATGGTCTTTGGCAGTGGATCATCTGGAAAGAATGGACCTCATAATACGAAATGATTGGAATAAGCAGTATTTGTCCAAAATATAATACTACAGTCACTACTAAAATCATAGCCTCAGGTTCTGTGTAATACCATTTGGAACAGATCTCCAGGCAACTGAATTGATTCTGGCCACATTTTAAGGGAAATGTGTCACTCCTAATTTAATGTTTAAGATAAGTCGGACAATTCTATGTAAAGTGCCAATCAAACTACCAAAAAATTATTTAATAGAGTTCGAAAAAATAATAATAAAATTCCTCTGGAAGAACGAAAGGTTCACAACATCAAGGGAATTAATGAAAAGAAATGTTAGGGAAGGTGGCCTCGCCATACCATGTCTTAAATTTTATTCTAAAGCAGCAATCATCAAAACTACTTGGTACTGGCTAAGACGTAGAGTGGTGGGTCAGTGAAATAGGTTGGGTACACAAGACACAGTAATCAATGACTATAGTGATCTACTGTTTGAGAAACCCAAAGACTCCGGCTTCTGAGATAAGGACTCATTATGTGACAAAACTGCTGGAAAAACTGGAAAATGGTACGGTAGAAACTAGGCACACAGCACTATCTTAGACTGTATACCAAGGTAAAGTGAATATGGGTACGCAACTTAGATATAAAGGCCTTTACCATAAGCAAATTAGGAGCACAAGGAATAGTTTACCTGTTAGATTTATGGAGAATGGAAGAATTTAGGACCAAACAAGAGATACAGAACATTATGTTATGCAAAATGGATAATCTTGATTATATTATATTGAAAGGTTTTTGCATAAATAAAACCAATGCAAACAAGATTAGGAAGGAAAGGGAAAACTGAGAAAGAATTTTTACAACTAGTGTCTCTGATAAAAGCCTCATTTCTAAAATATACACAGAACTGAGTCAAATTTATAAGAATACAAGTCATTCTCGACTTGATAAATGGTCAAAGGATATAAACAGGCAGTTTTCAGAGGAAGAAGTTAAAGATATCTAAATTACTATTGATTAGAGAAATGCAAATCAAAACAACTCTGAGGTACCACATCATGATAAATGCTAGAGAAGATGTGGGAAAATAGGAACAATGTTACATTTTTGGTGGAGTTGTGAACTGATTCAACCATTCTAGAGAGCAATTTGGAACTATGACTCAGCAATACCACTTCTAGGTCTGTATCTCAAAGAGATCATGCAAATGGGAAAAGGACTCACATGTACAAAATTACTTATAGCAACTCTTTTTGTGGTGGCCAAAAACTGGAAATTGAGGGGATGCCCATCAATCGGGGAGTGGCTGAACAAGTTATGGGACATGAATGTAATGGAATACTATTTTGCTATAAGAAATGATGAGCAGGCAGACTTCAGAAAAATCTGGAAAGACTTATATGAACTGATGCTGAGTGAGGGGAGCAGAACCAGGAGAACATTGTGTGATGACTAACTTTGATTGACTTGGCTCTTCTCAGCAATGCAAGATTCTAAGATAACTCCAGATGGCTCATGATGGAAAATGCTATCTACATCCAGAAAGAATGATTTTGAAGTCTGAATGCAGACTGAAGCAGACTATTTGCTCTCTCTTTTTTGTTTTGTTTCTTCTTTCTCATGGTTTGTTCCATTGGTTACAATTCTTCTTCACAATATAACTAATGTGAAATGTATATGTAGGGCCTATAGCAGATTACATGCTGTCTTGGTGGGGGAGGGGAGGAAACATGAAACTCAAAAGCTTATGAAACTGAATGTTGTAAATTAAAAATAAATTTTGAAAAAAGATAAGTCAGAATTTATTATACTATTTGGCACTAAGACAAATTGGGAAAACACATAGATCTGAAATTTGTTAACTTGGTGACCTGAAGCAAGTTACATCAGTTTACCTCACATGAGTGTAAAGTACCCAACACAATGAGTGGCATAGGGAAGACACTGTAAATGTTAACTATTAATAGTTCCTTAATTAGTTATTTGGAGTTATAGTTTTAATGTTAAAATTGGCAAGTGATTACTGTGTAGAAAGGAGGGGATGAGGTGAAAGCCTTATTCAGATTGGTTGTGCTCTTTTGGATCAGTCCTTGGGATATGAGGATATGCATCAGGGTTAGTCTATTCCATCTTTGGGGTGGGGGTATCAAAGAGTACAGCCCACAGCAGCTCTACTGGTAGATGGGATGTATACCCCAACTTGCCTCCCTTAACAAGATGGCCAAGGTCTCTGCTGATGTAGGGGTATAAAGGGGTGTCCAGAACCCCCACGTGCCACTTACCATATACTAGGGTCCTAAAAATAAAGAAACTGTGTCTGCTCTGGTACATACTGGTGCAGAATGCACAATGCTATATGTGAACCCTGAAAGACATTCTGGCAAGAGGGTATCCACAGGATACAAGGCAAATTCAGTCAGGGAAAGTCAAACCAAATTAAGACTGAAAATAGGAGACTTGCCACCCAGAAAGTATGTGGTTTACATCAGTCAGAAGGAAGAATCTATCAAGGGGTCGACAGGCAGGGGCATCAGAATCAGCCTTTTCTCTGAGGTCCCTGTTAATTCCTCTTATTTTGTAAACTTGGCAGATCCCTGGAAACCATCTGTGTGAGCGAGGTCATCAGCCCTGGGAAAAGAGCTTGTTTTGATTATGGAGTTACTAAACAATGAACTTGACTTGATTAAAATGTGCAAGTTTATGTAAAATAGAGAAATAAGTTCTAATAAATGGTCTTCACACCAGGGAGAATTTAAATTTGAGAGAAAATAAAAAGAAGTGAAAGATGTTAAGTGAAATCTCTTATGAATGTGACTCCTGGTAAATATTTTTCTTGATTCTTGCAAGAGAATAAAGGTAATTGTATTTACCCCTAAGCTGTGATTAGTAAAACTTGCCATTTGAAGTAAAAGTTCTTGGGACTGTAAGTGATTTTATTTTGAGGCTTAAATTTAGGTATAGATGTCTGATGAATCAGTAATCCACCATTCTAGAGAAATGCCACAAATTACTCGGAGGGAATGTGATCCTGAACTGTTAGAAGTGAATTCTTTATCTGGGAAAAGCCAAGAGGACAACCTTGGCATCAGCCTAAGGTGGGATCCTCCTGGCTCAGTTTGCCCCATTGCATTCCTTTGAACAGGAATGTTTCCCACCTGGCTGTTCCTGAGTCTGGCTACGAGGTGGAATTGTTAATGCATGATTGGTTACCAAATTTTGACCCTTACCTGAAAGCAAACAGAGCTAAGGATGCTTTATCCTGCTATATATGTGCCCTTAGGCTTAAGCCTGGACCAGTTTGTTACTGGTATAATTATATTCCTGCTTTTTTCTCCTTTTATTGAAAATTTCTATACTCAGAGCACGTGGTCAGGAAAAGATAGGAACACAATGTGTGAGATCTTGCTGTTTTCAACCTCAAGGTGTTCCATATCCTAAACTACTAGGTAAACTAGTACCCAGGCTTGTCATCAATCTGCTAATGCAAAGACAGCCTTATCGAAGATTGAATCCCTGAAATAGCTCATTCTTTCAGAATAATTTGGGAATAACTAGGCAAATATAAAATAAGTTCCTTAAATGTTCCAAAATGATGTAAGAATAATTGGGTATTGGTATATCTCATTAAGGGATCTAGCTGTTCTATTAATTAATAAAGCTAAATCAGAAACATCTTCCGTTTGTGTTGAGAAAGAGAATTTCAGTGCAATCAGTTTCCTAGGAGGGATATAACTCATTGAATATTTTATTACATTAATGGAAAAGTCAATTTCATTCAAGTTTATTACTAATGTGGAAATAACACCTGATTGTACTCCATGTTCTACAGCATAAATATGCTTTTTTAGAAACAACTTATTGATATGCACTGTTTGGAATTATTGAAGTATCTTCCCAACTCTATTATTTTAATTGGAGTAAAGTCAGCGTCTTCTAAGTGAATTCATTTGTATAACTATTGAACCCAGGGGTGGAGTCTGGACTGATCACAGACTGACGCTCCCTAAGCTAAATATTCTCTTCCAACAAAAGTAGTGGCCCCAAGGAAAATGACTATACCTGCAGACACTTGTTACTTATATTTTCATGTATAGGATAGAATCTTCAATAGCATCTAAAGGAATTGGAATCAGAGTAGAAACTTTTGAAAAAGCAACAAATTCAGACATCCTGTATGCCAAATATATATGGTTCTAATGATGCGTTAAAAAAATTCCTAAATTTTCTGAAGCTTCACACAAACTCTGGGATCGTACTTTGATGTTCCCCTTTATAGTTTTATTATTAAGACAAGAACTCTAAGGCATGAGCTGTTCTTCACAATATGAACTAGTTAGAGGACAAATAAAATTTGATAGGCTATACTAACTTGTATTAAGATCTTTTACATAGAAGATTTTTTAGCAGGAACATGTAAGGAGTCTCTACAAGTAACTTGGAACCAGAAAAACAATTCGACTGAAGAGTTGTCCCTGAGAGCAGACATTTTCCAGGTGGCCCCAAGACATTCCAGTTATGGGGGAGATATCAGCATGGCACATCTCCACTGACTAAGCGGTCATAGAATGGTCATAAGATGGTCACCTGCTCATGTTGAACAAGACAGAATGGTCCAGAGGCACAAAAATAATTTCAAGGACTTTCCAAGTAATTGGAGTCCCCTTTGACACAGCGGCCAAGGAAAAATAAGGGTGGAGTGCTCCTAGTTAGCTTCCTGTGATTAAGCAGGAAAACTTAAAATCTGCAGTTCATAGCTCTGGGGTCTAATACCCAGAACTCATAATTACAACCCCTACGAAATCATAGCAAGCTGATTAATATTGATTGGAATAGAGTAGGGGTCCAAATGAATTATTTCTCACAGAAAGGGTCAAAATCAAAATAATAATAATAGCTAAACATATAGCACCTACTATGGGTCAAGTGCTTTAGCAAAACTATATGATTTCATACATGTGTGTGTATTATATTATATTTATGAAGACCTGGAGACCCTCATCATCAACATGCCAAAAGGGGACAAGCTTATAATCCTGGGTAGCTTTAATGCTAGAATAGATTCAGACTACCAGACTTGGCAGGTAGTACTAGGGAGAGATGGAGTTGGAAACAGCAACAGCAATGGTTATTTAGCACTGAAGACTCATGCATTTCATGACCTCATCACCAACACTGTCTTCCATTTACCTAAAAGCAATAAAACTTCATGGATGCACCCTCACAGCAAACATTGGCATTCAATAGATATGTGATTATAAGAAAGGTCAGACAGGATATGAGAGTGATGAAGACGATGTGTGGTGCCGTGCTGGACTGATCACAGACTGACGCTCCCTAAGCTAAATATTCTCTTCCAACAAAAGTAGTGGCCCCAAGGAAAATGACTACCAGAAGAATTAACATTAACACTTTAGAGAACTCTTCTGATTGGGAACAGTTTGTTGCTAACTTGGAAGAAAAGTTAAGCCAACACATAGTTGGCAACAGTGTAGCAGAAAAGGACTGGGCAGCTTTCAGAGACTGAGTGTACAGCACTCCATTTGCTCATCTGGGTCAGAACACTGGCAAACACCAAGACTGGCTTGATGAAAACGATGGAGAAATTCATAAACTGCTAAATGAAAAATGAGAACTCCACAGTTTACCAGCAGGATAGCTCATTCATTTCTCTAAGAAGGCAGCATTTAGTTCCATCTAAAGTAAAATACAAGGAAAACTTGGAGCTGCAGGATTCTTAGCTCAGTAAAGAGGCAGATGAAACTCAATTTTATGCTGATAGTAACAATCCAATGTGCTTTAATGGTGCCCTGGAGGATATTTATAGCCCAAAAACCTATGGTGAATCTCAACTACTCAGTACTGATGGAGCCACATTCATCAATCAATGCTGAAAACATTTACCTCAGGTTGAAGTCAATCCCCCCCCCAGCTAAAGTTCCAACTGAAAAGGAGGTTTTGAATGCCATTAGGCTCCTCTCACATGGCAAAGAACCTGGTACTGATTCTATTTCAGCTGACATTTACAAGTTAGGGGGTCCATTGCTCATACAAAAGCTGACTGGCATTTTCTGGGTTATATGGCAAGAGGAGGTTATCCCCCAGGAGTTCAAGGACACCTCCATTGCTCAGATCTACAAAGGTAAAGAAAATAGGTTTTGTGTGAAAATCACAGAGGGTTCTCTCTCTTAGTCACTGCTGGCAAGATTCTTGCCAGGCTCCTACTTAATAGACTGATCTTTCACCTGGAAGATCATCATCTACCTGAGAGCCAGTGTGGCTTCAGAAAAGGCAGAGACTAATGGCCTATATGCTCTTTCTTGCCCAATAACTCCAGGAGAAATGCTAGGAACAGAACAGGGTTCTGTACACAACATTTGGAGATCTGCTCAAGGCCTTTGATACCATCAGTCATGAAGCCTTAGGGAAAATTATGTCAAAATTTGGTTGCCCAGAGAAGTTCATCACTATTGTGCATCAATTTCACTTCAGCATGCTTGCCTGTGTTCTGGATAATGGATGAAGCTCTCGCACTTTCCCAGTCATCAATGGAGTGAAACAAAGCTGTGTGCTTGCTCCCATGCTCTTTAGCATGATGTTTTCAGCAATGTTGTCAAATGATTTCACTGAGGACAAACATGACATTCAGGTCAGCTACCACACCAGGGGCAAATCCTTCGACTTGAAAAGGCTGCAAGCCAAGGCTAAAGTGCAGGGAGTGTTGGTGCATTTTTTTGGGGTAGGGGGTGCAGATGATTGTGCACTCAATGCAGCCTCTGAAATTGAGATGGAACTAAGTATGTATTCTCTGTTGCTTGTGCATTTTGGCCTAACAATTAATGCCAAGAAAACACAGGTATTCCATCAGTTAGCACCACACCATCCATATGTGTAACCATTAGTTACAGCAAATGGAGAAGGTTTGAATACTGTGATAAGTTCACTTACCTTGGCAGGATACTTTCCAGGGACATACATATTGATAATGAGGTTGACACAGGCATTGCCAGAGCTAGCTCAGTGTTTGGGAGGCTCTGAAGGAAAGTGTGGGAGAGAAGAGGTTAGACTGACTACCAACTGGAGGTCTACAGAACTGTTGTGATGACCTCATTGTTGTATGCCTGTGAAACCTGGAGTCTACCAGCACCAAGCCAGGAAACTGGATTGCTTCCATGTGAACTATCTTAGGAAGATTCTGAAGATCCCCTGGCAGGATAAAATACCAGACACTGAGGTCCTTTCTTGAACTAAACTTCCAAGCATTCAAACACTACTGCAGAGAGTACAGCTCCAATGAGCTGGTCCCATTGTTCAAATGCCCAACTTACACTTGCGAAAAAGACTTTTATGGAGAACTCACACAGAACAACTGCTCACGCAGTGGTCTGAAAAGCAATACAAGGAACTCTCAAGGTCTCTGTTGTGTTTGTGGTGGTGTTTCATTGGACATCAGGGAGGTGATGATACAACTGCAATTGTTTGAGTGAGGGAGGGGTGTGCAAAATCACCAGCCTCACTTTCTCCTCCAGAGCCATCTGGGTCCAGCGGCCAGATATCCATCAGGACTAAAGATGGCTCCAGGTTAAGAACTTTGGAATTGACTGTGTGACATGGGAGACACTGGCACAGTTTCACCCAACAAGGCATGTCTTCATCAGAGAAGGTGCTATGCTTTACGAGCAAAGCAAAATTGAATTAGTTTAAAATGCAAGATACACAAATTTAGAGAATCTGTCCTAAACGCTCCCATAGCCTATATGTGCCCGAGCTGCAGTAGAGCATTCTAAGTTCATATTGGTTTGAGCAGCCCATCAGACATACTGTAACTTGACTCTTAACAAAGTGGTATCATTTTAGTCCTCTTTGAAAGTGAAGGGCACATATATACATATATGTATGTATATATACATATGTATATTAATACATATATACACACATATACATATATACTTTTAAACACACTATCAGAAAAAGAGGATTCCACCTGAAAATAATTTGTTACTTATTGCTTGATTTTGAGATATTAAAAAATTTAATATGGCACTTTCATATCTGTCCTGATTTTTTCTGATCATCCTCATGTTGGTCATTTTGGGAGCTTCACAAATTCATCAACAGTGAATTAATTAACATGCCTAATAATTATTGATGAATTTGGGCATACATGATTTGGCTTGGTTTTCTTTTTAACTTCTGAATTTACATTCATTCTTCCCCCTTTGACCTAATGTTCCCTGACTTTGGATGCCAATATGTACTTAATGGAAATAAATTCATTCCCCCAAATATTTGTCATTTCCATGAATGAGATGAAAGAAGGTATGCTGTAAGAAATGAAGATGGTGATGGCTGGAAAAAAATCTAGGAAGGCTTATATCAACTACTATAAAGAGAAGTGAGCAGAACCAGAACACTTTACAAATAAAACCAATATTGTAATGAAAAATAAGTCTTTAAGAATTCAGACCAACGCAACGACCATGTCTGCAGAGGACAAAAGATGGAATGTGTTACCTATGTCCTGACGGAGAGGAAAGACTCAGAGTGTAAGATGAGACACATCATTTTTCCCTTGATATGGACAATGCAGGAACTCTGTCCCTCAATAACCATTTGTGAATTCTCTCGAATATTGGTGATTGTAATTTTCTTATCATCTCTACCAATCTGGAAATCTAATTATTAGTGATATGGATTGGTGGTTATAGATGTGGACCATTTTTTAAAATACGGTCATTGAAAATTTGGATTTCTTCCTCAGAAAACTATCTATTCACACCTTTTGAGCAGAGATCTACCGGACAATGGCTCATTTTTCTATTTCTGGATCCGTTCTTGAAATACTAGAAAATGAGTCCTTTGTTGGAGAAACTCACTACAAATCATTTCCCCATTTGCTTCCCTTTTATATTTCAGATACATTAGTTTCCTCATGGGAGAAAAATTTCCCATTTTATTCCGTATCCTCTTCTCCATCCTTTGTCTCAGGATGCGTCTTCCCAACATCCCGCTTACAAAACGCATCTTCATTATTGTTTCTCTGATTTGTTTGAGGTGACCTTTCACATCACAAGCGTGTATCCATTTGGAGCTAATCCTGTTCTGCACTATGAGATGTTGTACTATACCTAGTTGATGCCAGACTGCTTGCCAATTTTCCCATCCAGTCGAGCAGGTGAGGTCTTGGCATCTGTTGAACACAGGGATAGTATACTCATTTTCTTTTGTATATTACACATCTAATTAGTACAAGGTCTTGATTTTCAAGTAGCAAAGGACACTTTCAGGGGCTATCGACTTATTTCTGGCTAGGTCTCCTTTCTAAAATACCAGAGGAGACTTTGGAATGTACTTCTAAGGAGAACACAAATTTTGAGGTAGAATGGACAATAAAAGGCACTAAATCCAAACTCCCCATTTTATGTTCTATTTATTTTTTGTTACATTTTAGGTTCTGAACTATCTCCCTCAAAATTTTTCTCCCTCCCCCCCACCCTCCATTCACAAGATGGCAAAAAATCTGACATAGGTTATATATCTGCAATCATGTAAACATATTTGAAAATTAGTCATATTGTGAAAGAAGAAATGGAACAAAAGGGCAAAGCCACAAAAAAGCAAAAAAAAAAAAAAAGTGAAAAAAATATGGTTCAATTTGCATTCAGACTCGATAGCTTGTTCTCCAGATGTGGATAGCATTATCTATCAAGAGCCTTTTGGAATTGTCTTGGATCACTGTATTGATGAAAAGACCTAAATCTATAATTGATGATCATCACACACCATTGTACTATATGCTCTTGGTTCTGCTCACTTCATTTTGCATCAGTCCATGTAAGTTTTCCCAGGTTTTTCTGAAAACTGCCTGCTCATCATTTCTTACAGCAAAATAGTATTCCATTATATTCATATACCAGAACTTGTTCAGTCATTCTCCAATTCTCAAATTAATGGGCAAATCCAAACCTTTCAGGCCATTGACATTGCTATCAGACTTATGATCCAAGGAAAAAATAATAATAGTGAACTTACAAATACTTCACTCTACATAGTGAGTTGATGTTTGCAAAGTAGTTGACAGATACTGTCTCATTTGATCTTCTCATCGACCACGGCAGGTAGGTGCTATTATTATTCACATTCTAGAGATAGAGAAATTTATCCAGGAATGGGTTAAGAGCCTTGTCCAGGGTCAAATAACCAGTAACCATCAGGGACTGAATTTAAACTGAGGTCTTGCGGACTCACAGACCACCCTCTATTCACTGTGTTACCGAGCCAACTAAAACATCATTACAAAAACAAATGTCCAACTAATACCAAAATATATATACAGGGACTTTTTGTGCCAGCCAACATCATGAGACAAAGTGAGTAACAATCATCTAGAGAATGGTAGAAGAATGGCATGGAATATTTTAGGGGAGTCATGAGAAACCTTAGGATTTCAGAGAAAAATTCAATCTGTTTTCAGAGTTTCATGCACAGTATAAAACATGTGAAATCTACTGAGGTCTGTGCTGCAGGAAGAGGCCTTCCCTCATTAATTAGATCCATAAGCCTTATCTCCAGCAAGACTTTTCCAATGTAGATGCACATATAAACTCAGGGGAAGGAGTTCCCACAATCATTACTTTTACAAAGCTTCTGTCAATAGGGAATACTGTGATGTCTAGTAACCTCCATCTTCCAGGGAGAGGGAGGACTTCATTGAATACATTCTTTAATTTAAATTTATTTATTTAATATATTTAGTTTTCAGCACTGATTTTCACAAGACTTTGAATTACAAATTTTCTCCCCATTTCTATCCTCCTGCCCACTCCAAGATGGCGTATATTCTGGTTGCCCAGTTCCCCAATCAGCTCTCCCCTCTGTCACCCCACTCCCTTCCCATCCACTTTTCCCTTCCTTTCTTGTAGGGCAAGATAAATTTCTATGCCCCATTGCCTGTGTATCTTATTTTCTAGTTGCATGCAAAAACTTTTTTTTTTGTTTTTGAACATCTGTTTTTAAAACTTTGAGTTCCATATTCTCTCCCCTCTTCCCTTCCCACCCACCCTCCCTAAGAAGTCGAGCAATTCAACATAGGCCACATGTGCATCATTATGTATGAGCCTTCCACAATACTCATGTTGTGAGACTAACTATATTTTGCTCCTTCCCAACCCATCCCGCTTTATTGAATTTTCTCCCTTGACCCTGTCCCCTTTCGAAAGTGTTTGTTATTGATTACCTCCACCCCCATCTGCCCTCCCCTCCATCATCTCTCCCTTTTTTTTTATCTTCCTCCCTCTTCTTCCCTGTGGGGTAAGATACCCAATTGGGTATGTATGGTATTCCCTCCTCAGGCCAAATCCGATGAGAGCAAGATTCACTCATTCCCCCCTCACCTGCCCTCTCCCCTCCTCCCACAGAACTGCTTCCTCTTGCCACCTTTATGCAAGATAATCCACCCCATTCAATCTCTCCCTATCTCCCTCTCTCATCCTGTAATTTGATTTTATTTCTTTTAAATATCTTCCCTTCATCTTCAACTCACCCTGTGTCTGCCCTCTCTCTCTCTTTCATATATATACACAGATATATACATACATACACATACACTTATATATATACATAAACATATACATATATATATGCACATTCCCCTCAGCTACCCTAATACTGAGGTCTCATGAATCATACATGTCATCTTCCCATGTAGGAATGTAAACAAAACAGTTCAACTTTAATAAGTCCCTTGCAATTTCTGTTTCTTGATTACCTTTTCATGCTTCTCTTGATTCTTGTGTTTGAAAGTCAAATTTCCTATTCAGTTCTGGCTTTTCACTGAGAAAGCTTGAAAGTCCTCTACTTTATTGAAAGTCCATATTTTGCCTTGGAGCATGATACTCAGTTTTGCTGGGTAGATGATTCTAGGTTTTAATCCTAGCTCCACTGACCTCCAGAATATCGTATTCCAAGCCCTTCGATCCCTTAATGTAGAAGCTGCCAGATCTTGGGTTATTCTGCTAGTTTTCCACAATACTCAAATTGTTTCTTTCTGGCTGCTTGCAGTATTTTCTCCTTGATTTAGGAGCTCTGGAATTTGGCGACAATATTCCTAGATTTCTTTTTGGGATCTATTTGAGGAGGCGATTGATGGATTCTTTCAATTTCTATTTTGCCCTGTGGCTCTAGAATATCAGGGCAGTTCTCCTTGATAATTTCTTGAAAGATGATATCTAGGCTCTTTTTTTGATCATGGCTTTCAGGGAGTCCAATAAGTTTTAAATTATCTCTCCCGGATCTATTTTCCAGGTCAGTGGTTTTTCCAACGAGATATTTCACATTGTCTTCCATTTTTTCATTCCTTTGGTTACGTTCATAAGGTTTCTCTCCAGTGTGGCGTTTCTGATGCCCACCTAGAGTGGACCTCTGTGCAAAAGCATTTCCACATTTATCATACTCGTAAGGTTTCTGTCCAGTGTGGATTCTCAGATGTACAGCAAAACTGTAGCTGGATTTGAAAGCTTTTACATGTTAAGTACACTAATAAGATATCTCTCCAGTGTGGCTTCTCTGATGTCGAGTAAGATCAGAGGTACATCTAAAAGCCTTTCCACATTGATGACATTCATAAAGTTTCTCTCCATTGTGGATCCTCTGATGTTTATCAAAATTGGACTTCTGTGTGAAAGCCTTTCCACACTGATCACATTCATAAGGTTTCTCTCCAGTGTGGCTTCTCAGATGTACAACAAGACTAGACCTGGATCTGAAAGCCTTTCCACACTGACCACACTCAAAAGGTTTCTCTCCATTGTGGACTTTCTGATGTTGAGCAAAACTGGACTGCTGTGTGAAAGCTTTTCCACACTGATCACATTCATAAGGTTTCTCTCCAGTGTGGATTCTCTGATGAACAGCAAGATTGCAGCTGGATTTGAAAGCCTTTCCACACTGACCACATTCAAAAGGTTTCTCTCCTGTGTGAACTCTCAGATGTACAACAAGACTGGAGCTGGATGTGAAAGCCTTTCTGCATTGATTACATTCATAAGGTTTCTCTCCATTGTGGCTTCTCAGATGAACAGCAAGACTGGGCCTGGATGTGAAAGCCTTTCCACATTGATCACATTCATGATGTTTCTCTCCAGTGTGGCTTTTCAGATGTACACCAAGACTGAAGCGGGATTTGAAAGCCTTTGCACACTGATTACATTTAAAAGGTTTCTCTGCAGTGTGGCTTCTCAGATGTACAGCAAAATGTGCCCTCTGTTGGAAAGCCTTTCCACATTGATTACATTCATAAGGTTTCTCTCCAGTGTGTATTCTCTTATGTTGAGCAAGACTAGAGCTATATTTAAAAACCTTTCCACACTGATCACATTCATAAGGTTTCTCTGCAGTGTGGCTTCTCAGATGTGTAGAATAATGGGTGCTCCGTTGGAAAGCCTTTCCACACTGATTACATTCATAAGGTTTCTCTCCAGTGTGGATTCTCAGATGTACACCAAGAGTGGAACTGGATTTGAAAGCCTTTCCACATTGATTACATTTATAAGGTTTCTCTCCAGTGTGGTTTCTCCTATGTTGAGCAAGACCAGAAGTATATCTAAAAGCCTTTCCACATTGATTACATTTATAAGGTTTCTCTCCAGTGTGGCTTCTCTGATGATGAGCAAGACCAGAGGAACATCTAAAAGCCTTTCCACACTGATTACATTCATAAGGTTTCTCTCCAGTGTGGATTCTCTGATGTACAGCAAGATTGAAGCTGGATTTGAAAGTCTTTCCACATTGATTACATTCATAAGGTTTCTCTCTAGTGTGGCTTCTATAATGTTCAGCCAGAGTGGCCCTCTGTGTGAAAGCCTTTCCACATTGATCACATTCATAAGGTTTCTCTCCAGTGTGGCTTCTCTGATGTTGAGCAAGACTAGAGGTATATTTAAAAGCCTTTCCACATTGATTACAGTCATAAGGTATCTCTGCAGTGTGCCTTCTCAGATGTGTAGCAAAATGGTCCTTCTTTTGGAAAGCCTTTCCACACTGATTACATTCATAAGGCTTCTCTCCAGTGTGGACTCTCTGATGTTTAGCAAAATGGCTTTTATATCTGAAAGCCTTTCCACACTGATTGCATTCATAGGGTTTCTTATAATTTTGAATTTTCTGACGTATAAGGAAGGATGAGAGTTGACTAAAACCTTTATCACTTTTATAACACTCATGTAGTTTCTCTCCCGTCTGAATTTTTTGATGGTAAATAAGGGATGACCATTGACTGAAGTCTTTCCCACAATGATGACAATCATAAGGCTTCTCTCCTGTGTGGATTCTGTGAAGTCCAGCACAGATTTGTCTCCCAGTGATATGACAAGGACCATCACTCATGAATCTTAGCTTGTGGGTTTTTTCCACAGAAATGTTTAACTTTGCAGTAGTCTCTTTCATTTCAGGTCTAATCTTTCCTTCTGAAAGAAACAAACAATAAAACATATATAGAGAGACACATGTATACACATATATAATTAAAATAGAGGACTTTCAAGCTTTCTCAGTGAAAAGACCAGAGCTGAATAGAAAATCTGACTGTGGAACACAAGAATCAAGAGAAGCATGAAAAGGTAATCAAGAAAAATAACAAGAAAAACAATTGCAAGGGACTTACTAAAGTTGAACTGTTTTGTTTACATTCCTACATGGAAAGATGACATGTATGATTCATGACACCTAAGTATTAGGGTAGCTGAAGGGAATATGTATGTGTGTATATATATATATATATAAGTTTATGTGTATATATATATATGTATATGTGAGTGTGTATGTATGTATATATGTATGTATGTGTGTGTGTATATATATATATATACATATATATATATAGAGAGAGAGAGAGAGACAGAGAGAGGGAGAGCGGGCACAGGGTGAGTTGAAGATGAAGGGAAGATATCTAAAAGAAACAAAATCAAATTAAGGGATGAGAGAGGAACATATTGAGAGAGGGAGATAGGGAGAGATAGAATGGGGTAAATTATCTCACATAAAAGTGGCAAGAAAAAGTATTTCTGTAGGAAGAGAAGAGAAGGCAGTTGAGGGGGAATGAGTGAATCTTGCTCTCACCAGATCTGACCAGAGGAGGGAATACCATACATACTCAATTAGGTATCTTACTCCACAGGAAAAAAAGAGGAAGAAGATAAAAAAAGGGGGGGATGATAGAAGGGAGGGCAGATGGGGGTGGAGGTAATCAAAAACAAACACTTTCAAAAAGGGACAGGGTCAAGGGAGAAAATTCAATAAAGGGGGATAGGGCAGGAAGGAGCAAAATATAGTCTTTCACAACATGAGTATTGTGGAAGGGTTATACATAATGATACACATGTGGCCTATGTTGAATTGCTCGACTTCTTAGGGAGGGTGGGCGGGGAAGGAAGAGGGGAGAGAATTTGGAACTCAAAGTTTTAAAAACAGACATTCAAAAACAACAACAAAGAAAAAAGTTTTTGCATGCAGCTAGGAAATAAGATACACAGGAAATGGGGCATAGAAATTTATCTTGCCCTACAAGAGAAGAAGGGAAAGGGGGATGGGAAGGAGTGGGATGACAGATGGGAGGGCTGACTGGGGAATGGCGCATCCAGAATATATGCCATCTTGGAGTGGGCGGGAGGGTAAAAATGGGAAGAAAATTTGTAATTCAAACTCTTGTGAAAATCAATGCTGAAAACTAAATATATGAAATAAATTAAATAAAAAAAAGAAAAAAATGAATCTGGAAAGATGAAAACAAACAGATGAAACATTAAAAAAAAAAAATAAGATACACAGGCAATGGGGCACAGAAATTTATCTTGCCCTACAAGAAAGGAAGGGAAATGGGGATGGGAGGGGAGTGGGGTGACAGAAGCAAGGGCTGACAGGGGAACAGGGCAACCAGAATATACGCCATCTTGGAGTGGGGGAGAGGGTAGAAATGGGGAGAAAATTTGTATTTCAAACTCTTATGAAAATCAATGCTGAAAACTAAATATATTAAATTTAAAAAAAAGAAAAAGAAAAAAAATACCTGTGATATTGGCAGGACAAGCCTTCTCATTACTTTCACAGCTCACACCATGAGTTTAGAATGGATGAGTGACCTCCCCAACATCCCTGCAGCTGAGACTAGAACTGTAACCCAAAAAGTGGGCATGCTCTGTCTATGGTACTAGATAGCCTTTCTCCTTTGCACTCTCTTTTGTCTTTTTTTTAATATTTTATTATTGCACGGTGACCTCTTTTCTCCCTCTCTTCAAGTCTTCTTACTCCCTGAGACACAAGAATATTGAAATTAGGTCATTAATAACCCAACAACAGGACTTTAAGCGTTGAAGTAAAAAGAAGAGTCAATCAATGTGGTGAATTTCACTCTTGTCTTCTTTTAAGAAATCAACACAGCCACGGCCAACCTTGAGTGACCACCACCCTGATCAGTCAGCAGCCATCAACACTGGGCCAGAGCTTCCACCAGCAAGATTATGATTCAGTCAAGGTCCTAATGACATTTAGCTTTTATTAGCAATAAACTATTTTAAAATTGAAGTATGTACATCTTAGACAATAATAATGCACATGTAATAGACAACAATATAGTTAATATAACTTTCATATGCACTGAGAAATCAAATGCAACTGACACGATTGCAATATTCGCTTTTTTGCGGCGCTTCAGAACAAAATCGACAATATCTCTGAGGTGTGCCTGAAATTGTTGTCATGCTTATCCTCATTTTGCCTCTTTCCTCCCTGATTCTGCTCTCCTTCTTAAACTGTTACTAGCCTCATTCCCCATGTTTCCTTATTTCCCAATGAACTAGATGTTTTTGCAAACATCATCCTTTGCCCAGATCACCTAAGAGTGAGGTTCCCAGCCTCTTGCTTCTTCTCAAACATCTCCATGTTTGTATGCCAGATTGGCAGCTCCTTGACAGCATGGACTGGCTTTGGCCCTCCTAACCTTAGCAGTGTGCCTAGAAAACTGGAGATACTTAGTCCATGGTTATTGACTGACTGGGCCCAGGGCTAATACTAGGCCTTAGCCTCTACTTCAGTCCTTGTATTCTGGTCTCTTTCTTAGTTGGCAAATGCAGGGTCTGGCCTCAGCTTTGTATCTCTTTCTTGTACATTGTCCTCTATATTGAGTGACCTTCTGGGACCTGACCAGAACCATAGTGAAAATCAAAGAGACTTCTTTCTAGGCTCCTGAAGCATCTCATACTATGGATATCTGGGAGTTTCTACCTCTCTTTTCCCCAAACTGAGAGTGGCTGTTAACTCAATAAATCTGGCCAATGATTTTCCAAGAACGGGCTAAATATTGAGACTCAGGGATCAGTGGCGGGGCACTACTTTGCTACTCCTTAGATGCTGCTGAATGGAGAGAAAGAAAACAATAAAACCAGGCTGTCTGGGTCCACTGCACATTTGGGCTACGTAATCTCACTGTGACCCTCACTAGGGCAAGGCTATCCTTTGACATCTCCATAACTGACTCCTTGGGGCAGGTAGGTGTAGCCGTGGATAGAGATCATGAAGACTCTAGTCTAAATCCATCCTCAGACATACACTAGCTGTGCGACCCTGGGAAAGTCCCTTATGCATGCTGGCCTCAGTTTCCTCATCAGTAAAACGAGCCTGAAATGGAAATGGCAAACCACTCCAGTATCTTTGGCAAGAAAACCCCAGGTGGGATCATGTAGTCGGAAACAACTGAAATGACTGAACAACCACATGGCTGACTCTCTGTCTCATTCACAAAAGCAGTTTTTGCAAAACTTCATTCTTCCCAAACCCTCCCTTATTGCTTGCTCCTACTCTCTGCCCCCTACTCACCTTCTCAGCAGAGAAATGCCTCACATTTCACTGAAAAAATTGGATTTTTATGAAAAACTATCTTATCCTCCTCACTTCCCATAAATCAAGTGCGTTTTTCATCCTTTATGACACTAGTATCAGATAAAAGGGTTCTCCCTCTGCTCACTAAAGCAAACTCTCCATGTATAAATCACCCCATTCCAGCACACAGTCTTACCATACCGCCTCTCCAGAATCCCTACTATTTCACTATTTTTCAGTCTCTCCTGCACTAATGACCCCTTCCTTACTGCTACAAATAAAACCATTTCTCTCTAATTCTCAAAACACATTCACTTGATCCATTTAATCCAAGAGATATTTTCAGTATCTTTCTTCCATTTACAATGGGTGTCTCCAACTCCTTCGCTTTCTCTGAAATTCTCTGCAGTCTAGCTCCCAATTTCATTGTTCAATGGAAATTCCTCGCTCCAAATCCACCAAAAATCTCAAAATTGATCAATTCACTGGCCATTTCTTCATTCTCATCCTTCTTGGCTTCTCTGCAGCCTCTGACATGGTCAATCATACTTTTCTCCCTCTCTCTGGGTTTTAGTGACACTTCTCTCAGTGTTCTCCAAAACCAAACTCATTCTCTTTGGCCCAACCCCCTCTCATCTTCCTACCCTCCTAATGGTCTCCAAGGCCTCCTTCCAGTACTACAGGCTAATGAGTAAAGTGTCATGCACTCCTCACTGACTCTCACATTCATACTCCTGACATGCACATTCAACCTGCTGCAAAGTCCTATGTGTCCACCTAGGTAACCTCTCTCCCATTCACCCCCTTCTCTCCCAGCACTGCCACAACACCACAACCCTTTATCACCAACTGCTCTCCTACTCTTCCAGTTTCCTTTCACCTTATATCCCCATGAAACATTCTATAATCCAGTGGTATGGGCCTCCCTTCTGCTCTGTGAACAGGACACTCCAGCTCTGGACCCCCACAGGCTTTCCTCACCATCCCCATTCCTATAGTGCCCACTTTGGCTTCCCTGAAGCCCCACCTAGAGCCCACCTTCCAAAATAAGCCTTTCCAGTCTTCTTTCACTTTAGTCACTTCCTTGTCTCAATGAGCTCCAATTTATCTTGTCCATAGTAGGCTTCTACTTTTTTGTTGGCATGTCGTCAGCACCCCCCTGCACCCCTTTTTGATGAGCTCCAGGAGAACAGGGCATGCTCTTTGTATCTCTTATACCCCTGGTGCTTAGCAGAGGGTCTGGCACATAGTAGGCACTTAAGAAATGCTCGTTGACTTGAAGGTCTACCAAATAGCTCAAATTGGAAAGTCTGGTCCCTTTTCACCCTTTAATGGGAGTTCCATGCTCCCAAATTCCAATACAATTACTTTTTTTTTTTTTTGCAGTTTAACAGTTTATTTGTGAGAAAACAACATTTTTCACTGTTGCACTGGTTAATGTCTGTGTATCTTCCCATATCTTTAATGCAGCTTCTATCACTGTAGATTAACAAAGCCCACAAGCAACTTTAACTTGAATATAAATCCTAATAATTAATGAACTAAATGTATGCCTCTCAAAATTTTATTTAGAAATCACTGCCCTTTGATTTGATTTTCCTTTTCTTTTTAAAAAATCATTATTTATTTATTTAATATTTTTAGTTTTCAGCATTTTCACAAGAGTTTGAAATACAAATTTTCTCCCAATTTCTACCCTCCGCCTGACTCCAAGATAGCATATATTCTGATTACCCCATTCCCCAGTAAACCCTCCTTTCTGTCACCCCACTCCCCCCATCCCCTTTTCCCTTACTTTCTTGCAGAGCAAGATAAATTTTTATGCCCAATGCCTGTATATCTTATTTCCAAGTTGCATGAAAGAACCTTTTTTTTGAACATCTGCTTTTAAAACTTTGAGTTCCAGATTCTTTCCTCTCTTCCCTCCCCTCCCACCCTCCCTAAGAAGGCAAGCAATTCAACATAGGCCACATGTGTATCATTATGCAAAACCCTTCCACAATACCCATGTCATGAAAGACTAACTATATTTTGCTCCTTCCTATCCTATCCCCCTTTATCCAATTTTCTCCCTTGACCCTGTCCCTTTTCAAAACTGTTTACTTTTGATTACATTCTCCCCCATCTTCCCTCCCTTCTATTGTCCCCCTTTTTATCTCCTTCCTCCTCCTTTCCTGTGGGGTAAAATACAAAATTGAGTGTGTATGTTATTCCCTCCTCAGATCAAATCCTATGAGAGCAAGATTCACTTATTCCCTCACCTGCCCCCTCTTCCTTCCCAACAGAACTGCTTTTTCTTGCCACTTTTATGCAAGATAATTTACCTCATTCTATCTCTCCCTTTCTCCCTCTCTCAATATATTCTTCTCTAATCCCTTCATTTGATTTTTTCTTTTTAGATATCATCCCTTGTAATATCAATTAAGTTGGGGCTTTCTTACTGTTTTAAAATGATTAACTAAGTGTCTTTGAGTCTTACTAGGTGCTAAGCCCCAGGCCCAAACCCCAACTAGGTGCTAAACCTATGTGGGTGTGAATTAGTAACTAAAGTGGGGCCCCAGGTGGGGCTACCAAAGGGGGGCTGATTAGATGTTTGCTCCTAAGTTTGCCCCAAACCCCTAATTACTAGGTGCCAAGCTTATGTGGGTGTGAAGCTCCCAGGGTCCTAAGGGGAGGTGCTAACTCCAAAGCCAATCATAGGAGCCTAAGTTCTGGTGGCTCAGATGACATTTGATGGCGTCTGAAACTGTATAAAAAAAGGGGAAGGCAGAGCCAATTGCTGAGGGCTCTAACTCTTGGTGGTGTGCTGATGCGGAGACTCTGGACAGCTGTAGCTAAGAGCCCTCCAGCTCATAAACCCAGATTCTGGGATTTTGTTAAACTCTGGTAACTATGTATTGGGATTTGAATCAGACAAGGTCTGGCTGTTGACGTTTGTACTTTGTTTGCATTTGCTCTGAAGTCCAGGGTGCTGGCTTTTTCCCCTGAACTAAGTGAGTGATAGTTGTATGCTGGATTAAAATCAGCTTGTTAATCCCTTAACGATACTTTCCTTAGTAAAGCAGATCAAGATAACCTATGCTGGCAGTGTTCTTGTTGTTGGGCTTGTGTTGGTTTCTCACCCCCATAACAACTGCTAGCCGAATTGTTGAAACATCCCTTCATGGTGAGTGTTCCAGTGAGCACTACACTCACTCTCTCGAGGAGTGTAATAAAATGCCTTCCTCTTCCCACTCTGGTCCTGAGTTCTTTGGGTGAGAATGGGCAAATCACATGGATCTTCCTAAGGTCAAGTGAAGGGAAGCAGTGAGCAGCAGAAGCTCGTCTCGGGCTTACTCCCGGATCTTGCCTTGGGGTGTCCTATGATCCCCACTGCGGTGTAAAGAGGGCTACCACTCCAGATTCCCTTGGGGAACCCTGTGGTCTGCACAGCCTTCTTAAGGGGACATCACTTGGGTCTTCCGGCCCTGTCTTGGAAGTCTTGTGATCTTACTGCTGTTCTAAGGGGCCATCACTTGGGTCCTCTTTAGGGTCTGACCCCTAGGAGCCCTGTGATCCCCACAGATTAAGGGGGGGCTACCACTTGGTCTTTCTCTGGATGTTATGTGGTCTGTACAGCCTTCCCTAGGGATTATCACAGGGTTCTTCCTCAGGACTTTGGCCGTGCCTAGGAAGTCCAGTGATCCCCAAAGTCACATTTCTCACAATTTGGGGACTCGTCCCAGGATTCTGAAGACCCCCAGGAAGGGTGAGTAAGATAGGGCAGAGGGAAGCACGCTCTCGCTCACTGTTAGAGCGGTCCCAATGTCCAAACTGAAAACCCCCTGGACGCTCTGAAGGACCCAAGACGTTGTTTGAACAAGAAGAGTGTGCAGATGAACGCAAAAGGGAATGGCCATAGACTGCACAAGTCAGGTCACCTGAGCAAGGTAGGAACAAATGGGTAGTACTGCCTTGTCAAGTCTGGGGGTTCTAGGCTGAGAAGTAAGGTTTGCCTAGAATGGGAAATAAGAGCTCTAAGAAAAAGGTACCCGGGGAGGATGGGAAGGATCCTCCTAACATTCCTCTGCCCGTTAGGAAGAATGTTGGCTAGCTGGGAAGACAGTAAGTTGACCCAGGGAAAGTGCACCTAGGTGGGGAGAATGGATTTCTCCTAGTGCTTGGAAGAAAAGCACTGATGGGTCGACCCAGGGAAAGTGATTGATTTAATGTTGGAAGTGAGTCTGAATTCAAATTCTAAATTGTTCATGTGAAATGTCTGTCTAACTAATTTTTTGTCTGTGTTTTTTTTGTTCTATGTTCAGGTAAAAATGTTTAACTCTAGGAGACTGAAATGGGCTCCTTTGGTATGAAAATAGTTAGATAAGGAATCAGACCTGAAGCTGTCAGCCGGGAGGACTGGGGTCTCTGAATTAAGGGTTGGTTAGATTCTAAAAGGAAAAAAAAATCTGTATTTTGTATTGAGTCAGTCTATCTAACATCAGGCAAAGTGTTTTAAAAACTGTAGAAGTAAAAGGGGTCTGTACGAAAAAATTATCCACTTTAAAGAGGTTCAGTGGTCTGCTTAGAATGTGATTAAAAATTGTTGGTCATTTTTAAGTTTTAAGGTAAAAAGAAAGCCACTGGGAAAAGGGAAAGCTGGGTGAGTATGTAATTTATTTATTTGAAATGTTTGAGGTAATTTGGGTCAAGATTAGGGAAAGAAAGACTGAAATTGGAAATACGGAGAGTAAAAAGTTTCCGTAAAAATTGGGAAAGAAAGGGAGATAGAAGCTAGAGAGAAAGGAATTTAGGTGGGAGGGTTGTAGAATGGCGACTTGAGACCACCTGGAATTCAGTCCTTGTGCTGCTCTTAGTTGCCATGTGCTCTTGGCCACCCCCTCTTCCCCACTCCACCTTAGAAGACTGGGTGTATCAATTAGGAGCTGAAGCTAAAGAAACTTGTAACCTGATTGGAAAATAGGGCTTATCAGTTAGTGCTTAGAAAGGTAGGCTCCTTTGCTCTCAAGGGGCTGCCAGGCCCCACCTAGGGAGGGGCCCTTAGAAAACTGAAAGGGATTTTTCCCTTCATCAGAGGCAGCAGGCTGAAGGGGAAACTGAGAAATATTTTAGCTTGGTATAAAGAATGAGTGGGGGAGTTGCAAACTCATGTGCTCTTAAGAATCACTCCCTCTTATCTTTCTTAAGAGTCCAAAAGGTTTTTTTTTTTAAGAGAAGTGCCTGCACCCCTTCCCCCTCAAAAATCATTAGAATCCTTAGGCATTTTGTTAATTGCCAGTATGCATAAGATGAAACTTGGAGAAAGCGGGGTGCCAAATCCAAATCTGGATGGTTCTTAAAGCAAATAATGATATGAAATTTTTCTTTTTTTTTATAAGTTTGGCCAGGCAAATATTCCTAATAGCTAGGCAGAATTAATGTCCATACTCAACCTCCTGTTTATGGGAGAAGAAAAGGGTATGATAAGAAAAGTAGCCACGGAGGGATGGATGGGAAAGGAGACACCCTCCAGGACTAGGAGTGGTAGCTGTGGATAGAAAATTCCCAAATGAAGATCCAAGCTAGGATAACAATATTGAAGAACATTGTAGGAATGTGCAGGATCTTAGACAATTGGTAATAGAAGGGATAAGGGAAGCTGTGCCAAAATCACAGAATTTAAGGCTTTGGAAATCAGGAAAAAAAAAAATGAATCTCCTCAGTTCCTAGAAAGAATGAAGAGATATTCAGGATCCTGTTGAAGAGGTTAAATCAAAATGATGGTTGTTAGTGAACCATCAGTTTCTGGGGGTGCTCAAGACTCCAAGGTGCCTACATGCTGGGTCCTGCTGAAGAAGTTCAACTCGGGCCTTCTCAGCCAAGGGAAGGGACGGGGTTTGTTGAGGGTTCACCATGATGGGTTGTGTTGGGAGATCCCACCCTTTGTGGTGCCTGTTTTCACAGGGCATGCCAGATTCAGTCTAGGCTGAGCTGGATTGGGTCTGGGTGCCTTCATGGAGGCAGGATGGAGATTATGTGCATGGGGATTGTGGGGGGGGGGGGGGGATTGGGGGATGGTCTGGGGTAACTAGAGAAGGGCTTTGGGGAGGGTCTTGAGGAGAAGTGTGAGGAGGACGAGATGAGGTCAGACTCCAGCAACCAAGAGAATGGAAGTAAGGGTGGGAAGTAGCTGAAGACATGGATATTGATAGTATCAGGGGTGGGAAGTAGCTGGACAATGGAGGGCAGGGCTGGGTGGAGATTTGGGCTTAATGATAATGTGAGGCTTATGGCCTTAGGGGAAGGCCAGATGTGGTTGGAGGATTCAGGGACAGTTCAAGGGGCTCCCAGAGAGTGTATTCCAGATTCAAGGGGGTTCCCAGAGACTATGCCCTCATCACTGTGGCCCAAGAGATACTAAAAGTAAACTTTGTCACTAGGGCATGGCCAGATATAAATAAGAAATTGCACAAATTAGAGAGATGGAGTGAGAGACCAATAGATGAATTATTGAGAGAGGCTCAGAAAGTGTATGTGAGGTGGGAGGATGGAAGACAGAAACAGAAAGCTTGGGTCATGGCCAATACTATGAGGGAAGTTATGAGGAAGCAAGAAGGAACAGGCGATCATAAACAATCCTTAAGGGAGAATCTCAAAAGGGCACAGGGCTTCAGGACATAGGAGAGGTGTGGGTAAATGGGCAGGTAGGACAACCTGTTACTATTGTAATAAAGGACATTTTAAAGAGAGAGTGTCCTGAGTTAAGAAAGGAAAAACTTCCTCACTTTTGAGGAAGACTATTGGGGTCTGGGGTTCTTTCTCTCTAGACCGAGCCGAGAACCGCCAGTAAACCTAAAGGTTGGGGATCAAAAAGAAGACATAATATTCTTGGTAGGCACAGGGGCAGAGAGGTCTTCCTTTTATATACCACCCACTGGGGTAAAAATTGGGAGGAAAACCCTAAAGGTTATGGGAGTTAAGGGTGAGGATTTCCGGGTACTGATCTTAGAATGGACACCTATCTATTGGAATGGTCAACAGGTTTTCGCTCAATTTTTATATATACCAGAAGTAATAGGATCAACAATTCCTATATGCGGTAATCTGGAAATGCAACTGATGTCACCTGAAATTTATTGTTTCTGTATTTCTAACATTCTCTTAGATTGTGAAATTTGAGAAGACCATTATGTGATTTTAATGTGAATTGGGTGCTTTTAAAGGATGTGATGACAATTTGATAATTTTAAACTGTCATATTCGGTTCAGAAATGTATCTACCTAGACTGAGATGAGTAGTTCAAATTTTACACACATAATAATGTTTAGGGCATTCTTACATTTCTACAGTATAAATTTTGTTAGAGTTGCATTAGGTTAAGAAGTTGGACAATTGCTGTAACCTAGGAAATTATAACTTCCAAGTTTTGTCTGGAAGTTCAGTTGAAATCGTTTTTGCTATAAATCAAGTATTTATACAAAGGCCTTGTTGGGTTCTCTTGTAATCTCTGTCAATTCAGGATACACTGTGAACTGTTAAAAATGTGGTTTTATAAATTTTTTTACAGTGCTAAGAGTATTGGGCCTTAGAAATTAAAATATTACCACCAGTAATTAAAATAATTCCTCTTGTAATCTAGATGTTGTTAGATTAAGAATTGTACTTAATTAAGAAACTGAGGTTGTTAACTGAACCAAGGACTTTTGGATATTCAATCTTGTGTAAAAGTTTTCAGGGTAGAGGGATTCCTATGGACAAAGCTTTCAAAGTCCTGGTAAACTTTGTAATTGTGACAAAGTTAATTTAATTGGGTATGTAATGTATAGAAACTAAGTGTTCTCCCCATTACAACAACTTTTTGACTAAAGAATTTTTGTGATATCTAGAAATTGTGTAATAACAAAGAACTGAGTTGTTATAATACTTTGAAAAATATAGGGGTGAATTCAAGCCTGTATCATCTAAAGATATATTTATGTATGTTAATCTGGAGGTTTATGGACTAATTTGTGATGGCACTTTGGGAATTTGTGGATGAATCCCAATGTTTAAAGGTTATGTTGCTTTAAGAAGAAGACACATCTCACTTTAGAGCTGTCCAAATAATTTTCTTCATGAAAATTTAGTGACAATCCCTGTTTATATCAGGATCAATTTTAAACTGTTTTAAAAAGGGAAAATACTTTTGAAAAATGTTCTGTAAAATCTTTTTGTATAATTTGCAGAAGGCCTGCTGAATTTCCACCTGTAAGCTAATTGGTTGCAGTTCAAACCTACTGTGAGTTTTCGGAGTTTCTGGGTGAGAACCTTATACTTGGGGAATTAATGCTTATCTTGAAGGCCCATTCAATGTCTTATTCTACCCCGCCCTTAGTTTAGATAAGAAGGAGTTTTACCTTTGCTCACCTGTCAGAAGGGAAGGAAGGGGGAGGAGCAGCAGCTACTGGGATTTGAGTTTTTACTGAAAGAAAGAACAGTAGGGGTCAGAAGCCTCCAAACCTGGCTTCTTAAAGTCAGCAGATAAGATTAGATTGAGATGAGATTTGGTTTGGTAGTTTTCACTAGTAAAGCTTGCCATCTGATGGGAAAAGAACCCACTCTCGGGGTGAGATGATATGATGCTTTTTTATGGCAGATCTCTGTAATCAGAAATAAACCGGTAGTGACAAAAGGGAAGGTATTTGCCAGAATCTGTTGCCATTGTGAAAGAAGTTGGTTTTATGGGGGAAAAAATGGAAAACTGGATAAATGCAAATATGTGAAATCCAAATGACTGGTTACACTGGTACTCTCGTATAGCTAAATGAAAGATAATATGGCTTCTAAAGTATTAATGGGAATAATTTGGGAAAAAGGGAAAAGAACTCTTATGAGACAATATTGTTTACAAATGTAAGGTTGAATCATTATCCCATAGACTAAGGCTACGATTTAAAAGTTATATTGCATCTATGTGAAATAGAGTCCTTAGATGTTTTAAAGTGATATAAGAGCAATTAGGTATTAATACAAATAGTGTAATCACTGGAACTAAATCAGAGACATCTTCAGTTTAGGGAAAGGAATTTCAATGTAAGTCTCTTTAGGAGAGAAGTTGTAGAATATTTCTGTACTGATGGAAAATGTGGATTTGAATTCATTCCATCGTCTAAAATATACAGATAAAGTTATATGGTTCAATTCTTTCAGATCAGGCATAATTAGAGAAGAATAGAAAAAAATAGAGGAGAAACTGATGCAAATGTTAGAGCAGTAACTTATGATCTTAATGGGAAGATTTTATGAACAAGGAAGGAAGTGCATGCAAGCTATTTAAGAGCTAGTTTTTAGGATGTCCCTTAGGCAATGTGAGATGATAGTCACCAATTATTGGAACTTGCCATTCAAAGACTTAATGGGACTGCTAACTGACTGTTTTTCTGAGTCTAACTCCAGGTGTGAGTATCAAGGAAGGCTGACCCAAGATGCCAGCAGCCCTGTGGGAGGGCAGGCATGAGCTGCAGGTATGATTTCTTGGCAAAACTGAGGGGGCAACTGTTCAGCATGTGCTGCAGTGGGACCGTCTTGACCTGATGCCTTAACTGAAACCCGGCAGACTAAGCCTGGCTCAATGCAGCTTGCAGTTTGACATAACTTCTGCCCAGAGTTGACAGGAAGCTGGGGAAAATACGGTCCCCTTACTTTAAGTCCCTACTCTCTTGGTGGCAAATTTCTATAAACAGAAGGTTTTGTAAATCTATTAAAATAATTGATTATGGAACATCTTAGATTACTATAGGACTGGGATTAGTGTTAAGTTAGGTTTTTTTCTTGGAAATGTTATGGAGACAATTAGGTCAAGGGCTTGTGAGAATATTATTTTGCTATTTGGTTAATATCATGCTTATCTAAAGCTTTGTTACAATTAGTAATGTTAAAAGAAGAATGGCTTGGAGAATATTTTGTGAATTTATTTTGTAAATGTCATCAAAGAAACATGGCATGACTAAAAGTTTATGATGTTATATGTACTGTGTTAAGAATTGGTTATCTAATGTATTTATGTATGTGCTGGAGTCTGCTGTTAATTCCTTAGTGAAATATCATCCTCTTGGTGAGGAAATATTAATGTAAAGTGTGTTAAGTATGTAAAGAGTTAATGTAAAGTATGAGGAACTGGTTCTGATGAAAATTTCTTAAATGTGGCAATTGGCCAAAGTTCCAATTTTGAATCTGTAAAAATGGTCAGGGTATATGGATTAGAAAATTGTGCCAAGGTAACTTCTGTAGGAGAACGGAAAGAAAGCTGGTTCCTACAAGAAGGCAAGAAGAAGATGCTGGAGATGGCTGGAACAAATACCAAGGACCAGAAGACTTCACTGATGTTGTTCCCTGCCAGACAGCCTTATGGGAAGAAGACTTTTGAATCTTAAAGGGACAATTGCATTATCATTTTCTTTTGGGTCTCTGTATCTGTATTTACAAAGAGGACTGCCCCCTTTGATTCGTCAATGCGTCAATCAATCCTTCCCATATTTAAAGGGGTAATGATTAAGGAGAAAGAGAGTAAGGGAATATTAAAAATGTGGAAACAAAAATTTGAATAAAAGAAGAGGGGAAAATTGTAAGAAATGGGAGGAGGAGTTTTGTTTCCACAGAACTAAAGTAAAAGAATGTAGTTTAATCCTAAACTGACAAGGAAAATCTAATTAACTTCATTTTTGCTTCTGTATCCTTATTATCCTACCTATATAAACTGTATAACTGAGGAAGACTATGTAAAAAATAAGATTGTAAACTAGTCGTAACTCTAGCAAGAATGGAGGGAATGATTACCACTGCTCCTAAAAACTGTCTCCAAAAGAATTCCAAGTCAGGTCTTCCTGCACCTAGATCTAGCACTTCTTTCACCCCCACACCCAGAAGTCTCTTGTAATCCCAGCTCTCATAGACCTGCTTTCCCCTCACTCACCTGGACAGCAGCTCCTCAGGTCTTCTTGCTCCAGTAGCCATGGGGCTTCCCTTTCCACCCAATAAGACATCAGATATTTTCTGGGAACTGGCAACCCTGGGCATGGGGAATCAGGGATGAGGATGGAGAAAAACTTGTAATTTAGGTCTCTTTAGGGAAAAGAATGTGCATAAAAAGCTAGAGAATCACTCCATCATGTTCACACAGATCTAGCTTATTCTCCCATTAATACCTGTAATGGAAGTAACCCAAACTAGGATGTGCCAGATCAGCCTTGAGCTCCTGAAAATTAGATCCTGATGAATCAGCTGTGGCCCTGTCCCCTCCCCTGCTCCCCACTCCCTGAAACCTATAAAAACCTTGGGACTCTTCATTCAGGGAGTCATTGCCTCTTCTGGTGAGATTCTCCTGCTGTGGAACTCAATGAACCTTAGTCTGACCAAATTCTGCTTCTTGGCCAGTCTGTTATTCCTGCATTGACAGGGGCCTGCAAGCAAGGAGGACAGGATGGCTCCCAGAAGTCCTGAAGCAAGGTGTCCATAGCATTTATTTTGGGGAGCTTTGGGGAGAGATGGGAAGAAGATCATGGAGCCAGTTTGGAGTCAGAATATTTGGTCTTGGTGCAACTTCTTCACAGGGGAGGGACTCATTGCAGAGCTTCCATTATGTAGAAATTAGAGGCAGCTGGTAGTGCAGTGGAGAGAGCCCTGGGCCTTCAATCAGGAATGCCAGGGTTCAGCTCCAGCCTCAGACAGTTACTAACTGTGTGCTCCTGGACAAGTCACTTAACCTCTGTTTCCTTCAGATTTCTCAAATGTCAAACTGGGATAATAATATAACCCAATGACATCATATTGTAAAGAAGGCACTTAGCACGACAGCTGGTGAACAGCAGGTGAACAGAAATGCTTGTTCCCTTCCTTTCCCACCTCCTGGGCTGGAATTTGGGGCAATGTAAAGGAAGATGAAGGACAAACATGCCCTATCAGGGACACCTAGGAGCTGGAAGCTACAAACTAATGCTTCTTACAAACAAGAATGTCTTAAATACTTGGCCCTTCCCGAATAGGAAGGGGGTGCAGGGAAAAGCCACCTGAGCAGATTTCAGAGATTTATCAGACAAAATTCATGTCTAGGGAGACGCTGGACTACATAATATGGGATTACTTCCACACCTGAGATGCTTCAACACTGATCTGAACTTTGACCTCAAGCTACATAGAATTGGTGAGAGACAGCTTTAGGGGCAATCAGGAAACCTCCAGGTTCTCTTCACACAATGGAAAACCAGGCAGTAGGACATAGGAGACCAGCACTTTTCCCTTTCTAGTAACTGGTAAATGCTCCAAAGCCAGCACATTCAGGAATGAAGATATTCTCTGTGATAGCAGATTCAGAATGGCTGGGGGAAGTGTCCTTACCCACAAAGAGCAGGTTCTGGGCATTCTCCAGCATGACCTCCTTGTACAATTCCTTCTGAGGATGGTCCAAGAGGCCCCACTCCTCTGGGTTAAAGTCCACAGCCACATCCTTGAATGTCACCAACTCCTAAACCATCAAAAGTCACAGGATTTAGAGCTGAAAGAGGCTCCAGAAGTCCTATAGTCTAACCTTCCTCAAGTGAGAAGAGGGAACTGAAGCAGAGAAAGGAGATTTAATCAAAGGTTGTACCCTTGCTGAGTGTCAGAGTCAGCATTTGAAGCCAAAGTCATAAAGAACCCAAAAGAATACTGAGAAAAGTAGTTGATATGGTCAGTTCAAATAAAGATGAAAAATGTCTTACTACAGAATGTGGAATCTCAAAGTATGTGTTTTACGTGTGAGGTAGAAAGGTCTGTGGAAGAGACAGAAAGAAGATGCAAAATTTCTTCTTTATCAGAACTGATAGAAGTGATATAAAGAAAATTCTATGAAGAGTTCCTGAGAAGCTGGCAAGTACAGTATATTCTGTGGGGGCTTTATATGTGATTATAGAAAAGAGAAGAAGGAAAAAGAAAAGATCTAGTTTATTTCTTGAGAAGCTAAAACAGGCTTCTCTAGATAAAACATGAAAAGAATTCATAACAGATACTAATTACAATCTAGACTGAACTGAGAGGTATGAGACTTTAAAGGCAAGTGAAGAAGAGTTATCTGCTGTTACATTGATGCTTGAGTATACGCCAGTAAGATGTGTCATGGCCAAAACATCTTATGACTCCATTCTATCATTGCTTTCATTTGTCAATAGCATATATTTCTTTATTATAATATTTAGTTACATAGTTGGTTGTTTTTGTTGATTTTTGTGCTTAAGGAAGACCAAATGACATCACTACATCAAGGTCAAAGTACAGTGTGTCTGAACAAGGCTGATCAGACTAATACAAGCCTAGAGGGCTCTACCACAGATTGGGCACAAATAGTCCATGTGCACATCTGGGGTGGAGATGGCTCTCAATCTGCATATCTCACCATTCTCTTGAGCGACTGTAATTCTGCTTTGTTCACATGACATAGTACATTCTTTGATGTGGGCAAGCCATGCTAGGTGTTCCTTTACCAGTGTTTCCCATATCTCACCATTGATTACAGTTTTTCAGGGACAACTTGGGGATGTCCTTATCACTCTTCTGACTACAATTTGAGGGCCTTCCTTACATGAATTCTCAGTAGTGTTTTAGGCAAATATACTTTTGGCATTTGAACAATGAGGCCAGCCCATAAGAGCTGCATTCCCTGCAGTAGAGTGGGGATACTTGGCAGTCTAACTTGAGAAAGGACCTAGTGTCCAGTAATTATCTTGCCAAGTGATCTTCAGATTCTTTCTAAGACACTTCAAATGGAAGAGATTCAGTGGGCTGGTATGGCTCTGGTAGACTGTCAAGTTTTCACAGGCATATAAGAATGAGGTCAGTACAGTAGCTCTGTAGTAGACCTTTCAACTTGGTGCCCAATCTAATACCTCTTCTCTCCCACACTTGTCTTGGGAGCCTGGGGAGCAGTCTTTCCTGGTTTGTCTGAAATCATCCTGCTTGTCATTTCTTAAAGCACAATATTCCATTACAATCATATACCAATTTGCTTAGCCATTCCCCAAGTGGTGGGCATCCCTTCAATTTCCCTTTCTTAGCCAAGACAAAAAGAGCTGTTACAAATATTTTTTAATTTTTACAAATATATCCACTCCCTCTTTTTTTCTTGATGTCTTTGAGATACAGACCTAGCAGGAGTATTGCTGGATCACAGAATATACATGGTTTTGCAGCTCTTTGGGCATAATTCCAAATTGCTCTTCAGAATGGCTGAATCAGTTCACAATTCCACCAACAGTGCATTAGTGTTCCAGTTTTCCACATCCCCTTGAACATCCATCATTTTCTGTTTTTGTCATATTAGCCAATCTGATAGGTATGAGGTGGTACCTCAGAGTTGTTTTAATTTACATTTCTCTAATCAATAGTGATTTATAGCATTTTTTCATAAGACTATAGATAGCTTTGATTTCTTGGAAAACTACCTGTACATATCCTTTGACAATTTATCAATGGGGAATGATTTGTGTTCTTATCAATTTGACTCACTTCTCTACATATTTGAGAAATGACACTTTTATCACAGATATTTGTTGGAAAAGATTTTTCCCCAGTTCTCTGCTTTCATTATAATTTTTGTTGCACTGGTTTTGTTTCTGCAAAAAACTTTTTTAATTAAATAAAATCAAAATTACCTATTTTATGTTTTGTAATGTTCTCTATCTTTTCTTTGGTCAGAAATTCTTCCCTTAACCATTGGTCTGACCGATATGCTCTCCTAATTTGCTTATGATATCACCCTTTATGTGTAAATCACATGCCCATTTTGACCTTATCTTGATACACAGTGTAAGATGTTGGTCTATGCCTAGTTTCTCCTGAACAGTTTTTGAGTTTTCCCAGGAGTTTTTGTCAAAAAAAAATTGTTTTTCCTCCAAAAGCTTGCCTCTTTAGGATCATATACCAGATTACTATGGTCATTTACTATAGTTTAATTTATACCTAATCTATTCCACCAATCCACCATTCTCTTTCTTACCCAGTACCAGACTGATTTGATGATTACAACTCTATAATGCAGTTTAAGATCTATTACAGCTAGACTACCTTCATTGAGTCTTTTTAATCAATTCCCTTGATATCCTTGACCTTTGGAGAACCTCTAAGTTCTTGGTCTCACTGTCAGATCAAAATTAGCAAAGCAGCAGAGAATTGATCCATACTCTCCTATTTAATTACAAACAAACAAGAGTAATTGTGGAGAGTTCCTTCATACATTAAAAAAGCAAAATGTAACTGACATAGGTTGTGTCTCTGCTAATTCATAAGAAAGACATTGACAGTTTCCTCAGGAGGAATAAAGGATCTAATCACACCTCTACAACTCTGGAACTTGGGAGAACAAAACTCAAGAGAATGAGTTAAGAGTTCTACTGATGGACCTATACAAGAGAGGATGGCCAAATCTGAGAATTTGGCAGTTGGGAGCAGTCATATGATTTCTTATCTGCTACATGCACAATGAGTGTTTGGCCAATGTGCTTGAAATTTGGTGGTCTTCCATTTTCATCATTATCATATGACTCACTTTATCAGAGTTTCTGGTATTTAGGAACAATTCTACATCATATGTACAAAACTGTCTGTTACTTTTTTATTATTGTGGTTTCTTCTTTAAAATGCCTGATTCATGGTCTTTTTTAACTCATATATCACCTTTAATTGTATTTATAATATTATTTTTCTCTGGAAAAATTAAGGCATTTATTTATCTTTTATACTTTTTGACTTCCCAAGAATTTATAATTCATTTATCCATTGGGATCTCTTGAGTAACCATTCTCCAGTGCAAAGGCCATCATGTGGACTTTCACGGCAGGAAGGCAGTTCTTTTATTGATAACTGATCTCTGACTGCCTAACTCACATCCAACAAAAGCTATTTCGAACTCCTTTCCTTTTCTTTCCCCACCATGGGTTATGAACTCCAAACCTCCATTTAAGGAGGATGATCATTGCAGACATTTCACTTCTCACCAGGCTCAGCATCTTTGGGACTTTTCTAACTGACAGCTCCATTGCGCCCCTTTACTGGGGAACTACCTTCTCTTCCTGTGTTGGTAAGCAAAATGGGATCTTAGCATTCAGTTCAACCAAGTGCCCTTGAAGAGTTTGGTTTTTGTTTCCTTTGATTAATTCAGTGTATCTCATTGAGTCTTAGTAGGTGCTAAGCCCCAGGCCTAAACCCCTATTAGGTGCTAAGCCTATGTGGGTGTGGAGCTCCCAAGGTACTAAGGGGAGGTGCTAACTCAAGAGCCAATCATAGCAGCCTAAGTTCTGGTCATTCAGATGACGTTTGATGACTTCTGAAACTGTATAAGAGAAGACAGAGCCATTTGCGCAGGGCTCTCACTCTTGGTGGCGTGCGCTGATGTGTGATGTGAAGACTCCATGCTAAGACTCCAGGCAACTGTAGCTAAGAGTCCTCCAGCATGTAACCCGGATGTTGGGACTTTGTTAAACTCTGGTAACTATGTATTGGGATTTGAATCAGACAAGGTCTGTCTGTTGATGTTTGTAATTTGTTTGTATTTGCTCCTAAGTTCAGGGTGTTGGCTTTTCCCCCTGAACTAAGTGAATGGTATTTGTATGCTGAATTAAAGTAAACTTGTCAACCCCTTAACGTTGCTTTCCTTACTAAAGCAGATCAAAAGAGCCTGGGCTTTGGCAGCGTGCTGGCAGCGTTCCTGTTGTTGGGATTGTGTTGGTCTTTCACCCCCACAACAGCTGCTAGCCGGATTGTTGAAACACCTCCCTCCAACCTGCTTTCATCATTCCTTTCTGTGTTGTCTTCCTCTGTTAGACTGCCAGGTCCTCGAGGCTAAGGGAGTTCTAAAAGCCACCCAGAGAAAGCCTTTCAAATACAATGGAAGGGACACTGAAATATGGAAAACTATTCCAAACCCACTAGAAATGAGCAGGGAAGGGAAGAATGTGCTCAGTATGCAGCCCAGGGTGACCTGTCCTACAAATATGAGCTTAGCAATGTGGGACGAGAAGTGGGTGTTCAATGATAAAAAAGAGTCTAAAATATTTTTAGAAAGAAAATCAGAACTGAAGACATTGTTTCTTTGCACCATATGGAACTTTACAAAAATTAACCATGGACCAGGGCATAGAGATACAGCACACAAATGTAAAAAGGCAGATGTTATCAAGATATCCTTTCATTCCATGATAAAACAAGAATGGAAATTGGTTGAGGGCCCACAAAAGATACAAACGCAAAAATGGATACTGAACAATATTTACACCTTTAATATCATGGTAATGAAATCTTGGGGGCAGGTAGGGTGCAGAGTGGAGAGAATGTTGGGCCTGGAGTCAGGAAAATCTGAGTTCAAATTCTGCCTCAGACCTTTATATTAGCTGAAATATTTGGGAGTCTATCTGCCAAGACAAACCCAGGACATATACGAACACAATTACAAAACGCTTTTCACACAAATAAGGTCAGATCTAAATAAACGGAAAAATATCAGTTGCTCATGGTTAGGCCGAGCTAATATAATAAAAATGACAATTTTACCTAAATTAATTTATCTATTCATGTGCCATTCCAATTGAACTACGAAAAAATTATTTTACAGAGCTGGATAAAATAATAACAGAATTCATTTGGAAGAACAAGAGGCCTAGAATATCTAGGGAATTAATGAAAACAAATGCTAGGGAAGGTGGCCTACCCATACCAGATATTAAACCGTACTATAGAGCAGCAGTCATCAAAACTACTTGGTACTGGCTAAGAAACAGAGTAGTGCATCAGTGGAATAGGTTTGGCACACAAGATGCAGTAGTAAATGACTATAGCAATCTACTTTTTGATAAACCCAAAGAATCCAGCTTCTGGGCTAAAAATTCACTATTTCACAAACATTTTTTGGCAAATTTTGGAAAAATTGGAAAATGGTAGAGCAGAAACTGAGCATAGACCAATATCTTATACCATATACCAAAATAAAGTCAAAATGGGTTCATAATTTAGGAATAAAGGCTGATAGTATAAGCAATTTTGGAGAGCAAGGAACAGTTTACCTACCAGATTTATGGGAAAGCAAAGAATTCATGACACAACAAGAGATACAGAGCATACAAAATGCAAAATGGATAATTTTGATTATGTTAAATTGAAATGTTTTCGTATAAAAAAAGCCAATGCAACAAAGATTAGGAGAGAAGCAGAAAACTGGGAGAAAATCTTTACAACTAGTGAATTTGATAAAGGACTCATCTCTTAAAATATACAAGAAACTGATCCAAATTTATAGGAATACAAGTCATTCTCACATTGAGAAATGGTCAAAGGATATGAACAGGCAGTTATCAGAGGAAGAAATTAAAGATATCTATAGGCATATGAAAAAATGCTCTAAATCACCATTGACTAGAGAAATGCAAATCAAAACAACTCTTAAGTACCACATCTCTCCTGTCAGATTGGCTAAAATGACAAAACAGGAAAATGGTAAATGCTGGAGAGGATGTGGGAAAATTGGAACATTAATACATTGTTGGTGGAGTTGTGAACTGATCCAGCCATTCTGGAGAGCAATTTGGAACTATGCCTAAAGGCCTATAAAAATGTGCATACCCGGGGCAGCTAGGTGGCGCAGTCAGTAGAGCACCGGCCCTGGAGTCAGGAGGACCTGAGTTCAAATCTGGCCTCAGATACTTGACACACTTACTAGCTGTGTGACCTTGGGCAAGTCACTTAACCCCAATTGCCCTGCCAAAAAGCAAAAAAAAAAATAAAAATAATATTCAAATTAAAAAAAAAATGTGCATACCCTTTGACTCAGCAATACCACTTCTAGGGCTGTATCCCAAAGAGATCACACAAGTGGGTAAAGGACCCATATGTACAAAAATATTTATAGCAGCTCTTTTTGTGGTAGCAAAGAATTGGAAATCAAGTGGATGCCCATCAACTGGGGAATGGCTGAACAAGTTGTGGTATATGAATGCAATGAAATACTATTGTGCTATAAGAAATGGGGAAGATACGGACTTCATAATAACCTGGAAAGACCTACATGATCTGATGCTGACTGAGTGGAGCAGAACTAGGAGAACAAAGTACACAACCACAGATGTATGGATTCTATGATGACTAACTTTGACAGAATTGACTCTTCTCAGCAATACAAGGTTCAAAGACAGCTCCAAAGGACTCATGATGGAGAGGGCTATCTACATCCAGAGAAAGAACTATGAAGTTAGACTATTGTGTAAATAAGCTTAATGCGAAGTTATATGTAGAAGATATATTAGATTCCATGCCGTCTGGGGGGCATGGGGGGGCGGGGGGAGAAGAAAATCTGGAACTCAAAATCATGCAGAACTGAGTGTTATAAACTAAAAATAAAAAATCTTAATAAAAAAAAAGAAAAAATCTGTTGGTGGACTTAACCACTGATCAGCTATAACCTGCATTTTGTATGCTTACTTGGAAAATAATGTAATCACTATGATTATAACTCTGTTACACAACAGATGAAACATGTACAAATAGTTTTACAAAGTTTTCTTTATCTTTTCTCCTTTCTTTATGCTTCTACCACCCTCTTATTTTGATTCGATTACCCCTCCCAATTATACCAGAGCCTACTACCTTCCCCCTGGATTGTTTCACTATCCCCCGAGGGGCAGTACTGCCCACTTTGGGAACTTATGGATTAGAGCATAAAAACCTCACAATCAAATGCAGAAAAGCAGAAATAAAAAATGCAGCCTAGTCGGGTCTTACGCAATAAAATTTACATTCAATAAAGGACAGTGAAAAGACCAGTAACAAATCAATTGGAAATTTATTCATCTAATCCTAAAGAATAAATGCATCAAAGAACAAATTGTTCAAAATAATCAATAATTTCATTAAAGAGAATGACAACAATGAAAGAGCATAACATTTATGGGAAGCAGCCAAAGCAGTACTTGGGGGAAATTTTATATATCTAAACACTTCCATCAATCAAACAGAGAAAGAGCAGATCAATGAATTGGGCATGCAACTAAAAAAATTAGGAAAAAAAAAAATTAAAAACCCCCAATTAAACAACAAATTGGAAATTCTGAAAATCAAAAGAGATTAATAAAGTTGAAAGAAAACCACTGAACTAATAAATAAAACTAGCATCTGGTTTTATGAAAAAAGCCAATGAAATAGATAAACCATTGGTTAATTAGATTTTGAAAAAAAGAAAACCAAATTCCAAGTATCAAAATGAAAGGAATGAAGAAAAGTCAAAACCATTAGTAGGATCTATTTTGCCCAAATATAGGCCAATAAATCGGACAATGTAAGTGAAGTGGATGAATATTTACAAAAATATAAATTGCCCAGAATGGCATAGAATACTTGAAAAACCCAATCTTAAAAAAGGACATTGAACAAGCCATCAATGAACTCCCTAAGAAAAAATCTCCAGGACCAGGTGGATTCACAAGTGAATTCTACCAAACATTTAAAGAACAATTAATTCTAATAATAGAAAAAATAGACAAAGAGAGATTCTTTTTATCACACAAATATGTTGCGAAGATTTAAACCAGGAAGAATGAAAACAGAGAAGGAATATATAAACCAATTTCCTTCATGAATATCGATAGAAAATTTTGAAATAAAATGCTAGCAGGGAAATTATAGGAGATTCTCAAAATGACTAAGATGGAAATGCTTTACATGACTGCATACATATAACGTATTTAGGATTGCTTACTATCTGTGGAAGGGGTAAGAAGGAAGAGGCAGGTTGAGAATTGGGAACGAAAACAGGAATACAAAATGCTTTTATACGTCATTGGGGGAAAAAATGAAATACTATTTTAAAAAGACTAATAGCCAATGGCAACTAGGTTGCCCAGCAGATACAGCACCAGTCCTGGAGTTGTTGAGGGTTGAGGGAGACAAGCAAGGTCCAGGAACCCCAAGACTGGAGTTCCCATACAGGGTCGTTGAGGGGGAGTACCCTTCAAGGATCTGAGTACTAGAGAGGTTTGGGGCTGTCTGGAATGAATTCACAATCTCAAGAATTCTTTAAATTAAGGTGGCAAAGATTTATTACCCTTTTCAGCAGGCAAGGGTTGTTAGGGAACCTGCAACCTTACAGGGGTGCAGGGAAAGTTTTTATAGGAGATTTGGGGGTGAAACATGTCAATTAGGTGTTTTGGGGTGGAATTAGGGAGTTGTTAAGGGGTGGTCAATTCTTAAAGGAACATGTACTTTTTGTATCTACTGCACGAGTATCTTACCCAGAGTTCATTGGGAAATAGCCCGGGGTGGGGGCAACTAGGAGGTAAGGTTTTTGCCTTGAAAGTCACTAAGTCAACAAACAGTCAGGGCCAACTGGAAACATCTAGGTTGCTTCCATCAAATGTCTTATTAAACAAAATGGCTGTAAGGGAGTATACACTGGACTATGTCTAGGATACATATCAGTAAGGTCATTCAGTAGTGAATACCGTTATGGCCCAGTGCACAGCCAATTAGCACGTACACAGGGAGTCCAAACTACCAAATTCTATAGGTGCAGCTGGCTGCAGTATCAGGAAGAGAGATAAGTGTTTTGCTAAGGCATGTTGCCCTTGAACTGGAGAGTAACTGCCTGAGACAGTATCTTGAGGCTAGGGAGAGGTGTGACTTTAGAACTGGATGTGGTTTTGGAATTGGGTGTCCAGGCACAGGCACCCAAGCAGAGGCTAAAGAGAAATGGGATGTTAGAATCTGACTCAAAATACAAGCACCCAAGCACCCCATCAGAGTCAGCAGGATCTGAGTCAAATTTAGCCTCAGACACGTACTAGCTGTGTGATCCTGGGCACGTCACTTAAGTCTGTGTGCCTCAGTTCCTTATCTGTAAAATGAGCTGAGGAAGGAAATGGCAAACCACTCCAGTATCTTTGCCAAGAAAACCCCAAAGTGTGTCACAAAGAGTGAGACACAACTGAAACAACTCCAAAAAGCAAATAGCCATTCCCCAACAGATAAATAGTAAAAGGATATGAACACAGAATTCTCAAAAGAAGAACTGCCAAATATACCCAACTACAGGGAAAAATGCTCCAAACCACTAATGGGAGAAAGGTAAACCAAAACAACACTGAGGCTTCATCTCATACTTTGCAAAACTGACCAAAGTGACAAAAAATGGCAGCAGTCAGTGTTGGAGGACTTGTGGGAAGGTGGGCACACTAAGACAATGCTGAGGAAGCTACGAAGTTGTAGAAGATCATGAAGATCTGAGGTCAAATGCAGCCTCAGAAACTTATTAGCTCTGTGACCCTAGTAAGTCACTGAACCTGTTTGCCTCAGTTTCTTGAGCTGTAAAATAAAAATAATAACACCTCCCATATAAGGTTGTTGTGAAGACGGTCCAAAGTAGATTTGGGGGAGAAAGTAAGTACCTCCATTGTGCTTTGCCTTTGAGCCTGATGCCTCTCTGACAAGAGCTGAGTGTCTCCTTCAGTAACCCCCTTTCCCACACTGGAAAAGAAAACTCCCAGGACTTTGAATAGTGCCCCAAACTCAGCCCTTTCCCTATATCCTCTGTAACAAGGGAAGGCCTAGGCCCTGCACAAGTGCTAATACACTTACAGCTAAAGAAGGTGCTCTTCTCTTTGGCCTGGTCCAAACAGCTCTGCTAAGGGCCTCTGAACATGGGAATGTGACCCAGAAGCCAATTTAACCTGTTTTCTTCAGTTGCCTTATTTTCCAGAAACACTACCCGAGTATGCAGGGGGCCAGGACCCTGAACCCCACAACACTCCCAGCTCCAGCTCATAGCATTTGGTCCTTTCAGGCCTCACTGCCCTCTCAGTGTGCCCTAGAACGTCAAACCAGCTACAAGACAGGACTGGTCAGCATGCATCAGACAGATAAACTGCTTGTGCAGCTCAGACTCTGGAGGCCAAGGAGAGCATCCTGTCTTCAAGGATTGGCAGGGAGAGCTTGGCCAAAGAAGCAAAGGGGAGGGGGGAGTTCTATGGGTATGGGGGGAGGGGTGCTAGGCATGGATAAAGGGGGCAAAGACAAGACACTACAGGACAGAGAGGAATGAGTGAAGTGGTCGCCCCTGCGACTCAGGGATCATGAGGGAAACCTTTAAAAAAGCACAGGGGAGGGCAGCAATTGGGGTGGGAGGTTGCAGGGATAGTTAGTGCTTGTGATGCCAAAGTGATGAGAATCAATTTAAAACACAGAAGGAGAAAGCAGGGCAGTGTTGTTACTACTGTTTTCAATTTCCTGCCTATTTTTGTAAAGAAATAGTCCATAGGTAGGGGATTGCCAGCCTCATACACAATCCTCTTTCTCTATGGAAAAGGCATCTTTGGCTGATGTGGGTCAAGTCTGTGGACAGAGTGCACTCACCTGGGCTAGGGGTCTGCAGCTGCCAGGGGCCATTCCCTCTGGCTCCAGGCTCCTTGCTTGGGCCAGGCCTTGGTCCTCTGCAGGCTGAGATGGGGAGGCTGAAGGATCCCACAGGGGCAGAGTCTTTCCCTGTTCTTCCAGGGCAGGAAGCTGACCTATGGGGGATTTACAGAGTCAGGCCCTGCCCTCAGGTCAGGACTGTGACCTACCAGCAGGGTGCACCTTCTCTTCTGTCCCCTTCCCCTCCCCCATCCTCCTTCAGAGAACCAAGAGGCAGAAAAGGCTTGAGATCCCAGATGGGATGAGACCAGTCAGAGCCTCAGTGGCTCCAGAATCAGAGATCTCCTTCCAGTTAGTTCTCTGCCCTCCCTGCACCTCCTCTGCACAACTAACACAAACATTATCTAGACAACAGACTGACTGCTTGATCTAGGGAGGAGGGAAGCTTAGGAAGGCTGGGTATGGGCACAGTTCTGGGATGGAGAATGACCAGCCTGAGGCCAGGAGACCAAATCCAGTCTGGGACTCAGCCCCCTGGCAGGGTGCTGAGGGCTCTGGAAGAGGGGTGTAATATTAAGGTGGGACTTTTTTACTGTTTTCTCTTTCAGAATGCTAAAGGAATCAAGTGCTTTTGATGAGCCTGGTCTTCCTTTCTTTGATTAAATCAGGACTCTTAGAGAACCTGCTTACCTCAAGGGAAAGCCTACTTTACATGGGTTTGAGTCACATGTTGTGACCCTGAACAGTGTACATAACTCAGGGGTTAACAGTTTGTTTGGGGCTCTCACTAACTGGAAGAGTGTTGGTGTGGAGACTCTGGGTAGCCGTTGGGAAGAGCCCCGGGCCCCCTCCTGCCCCCCAGCTATGAAGAAACCCAGATGTTGGTGCTTCTCTGGTAACTATGTATTGCTATAGATCGACTGGTTTGTGTTGCTTGCTCTGTTCACATAATGTACGCTTGTAATTTCTGTTTGTATTTGCTCTGAAGTTCAGGGTGCTGGCGGCTCTTATTGCTGGTGTTGTTGGGTCTTACACCCCTACAGCAGCTGCTATCCACGTTGTTGTTACAAGTGGGCAGGAAAGCAGGAGGCCTGGGGAAGAGCAGTCCAGGTAGGGTCGGTGAGGGAGACATTCTAAGCCAGCTCATGCCAGGGAGGCCAGGGACACTGGAGAGACAGAAGGGCTCCAGGTGGACACTGAGCTTGGGAAAGCAGGAGGACTGTGTCCTCGGGTCTAACTAGGACCTGGGGAGAATTCCAAGGACCCTCTGGTAGAGCTTAGGCCTGGAATCCCTCAAGGTAGACAAGACACGGGGAGCCAGTGCCTGGGATATGGTAGCGAGGCAGCCCGGGAGCTGAGGGTCCAGGGAAGAGGGGCTGGGCAGGAGCTTTGGTTCCAGCATCCAAAGTGGGGTCCACAGGGCAGGCAGAACTTTCTCGGGGAGGAAGGGTGTTGGTCTGGAGGAAGAACAACTGAGTCTCTAACCAAAAGCTCGGAGCAGGGAGACAGGATTCCTGGGTTCCTGTGGCTAAGGTTTGAATTCTGGGAAAGGGTGACCCTGAACATTTGGGAAGTGATTGGGAATCTGGAAGAGTTAGCAGAGGGAAGATTGTAAAACTAGCCAGGCCTGCAAGGGCCTCACCACTAGGTCAGAAGAGGAAGATGAGACCCACAGGTAGGGACAGGGAACAGAAGCTAACAGGATTCTTGGGGCCGGGGCAGGGGCGCTCAGACCTACCTGGGACCTGCACCCACGGAGCTGGGATCCAGAAGGCAGAGATCGATGGTCCAAGAGAAGGCAGAGAATTTAGCTCAGAGGGAGGAAGGCAGGGAGAGCTCAGTTTTAACCCAGTGAGATCTCAATTCCAAGGAAAGAAGGCAGCGCCATCTGAACTCAAAGAGAAGGCAGAGAGGTTTCAGCTCTGTGGAAAGAAGAGATCTTTAAGCTGCAAGGGAAGATGGCAGCCCAATCTCAGCACAAGTTCCACTTTTCAGCCAGCCCCCTCTGGGAGGGTCCTCCCATCTCTGTCCAGCCTTTGAGGACCCCAGGATGGGCCCTTTCCTCCAGTCACACCCAGGGCCAGGAGCTCAGCACCCAGCTGGCCTTTCCTCCCCAAGCCCTGGCCTCCATCCCATGGAATGCCTTGGCCACTGGGATGAGCCCTCTCCTGCCCTAGACCCCGCCTACGGCTCCAAACTCCACCTCAGGGCTCTTATTCCACCTGGGCCACCACCCACCAGGCTGGCCAGCTCTGAGAGTTCCTTCTTCCTTCATCCCTCCGCCATTTCCCTCCCTTGCCCAGGCAGCTCTGGGACTTGCCCTCTCCTCCTCCTGAGCAGAAAGCCTGCCTCGATAAAACTTGGGCTAATTGAAAGTAGCGGGTCCTGTACTTTGAGGCACTGGCAGCCAATGGCCCTTAGGGAGGCTGGGATTCCAAATGGCAGCTGCAACTGTGAATCCAGACTTGAGTTTCTCCTAATCCCAATTGTAATGGGGGCTCATTTAAAGTCAGCTGTGTCTCCTGTCATGATAACTGGGATGTCTGACCCTCCACAGGCAGATCAGACACTTCAAATTTGGCACTAAGGTGATGTGCTTAGGAGCCGTGAGAACAAGAATTCCGTGTAATCGGATCAGAATGATTGTTGGACTCTCTGAATGCCAGCAGTCTAGAGTGCCAAACGCACAGAAGGATGGAGTGACTTTTCTGTGGAAGAGAACTCACAAACGCACTGATGTGACTTCACTGACCAGTCTGTTTCCTGTTTTAGTCAGTAACCTTGTTTATGTTACTATTGTGTTTCTAATTTTTCTCCTCTTGGGATTTTTGGGGAACCATAGCATAAAAATGTCCATTTGCAACATGATTCCTAGAGGGTGATGGGATTGTGTCCTTAGAAAATTAACTCCTCAAATGATAAATGTGGGAAGATGTGGGAAAATCAGGACACTAACACATTCTTGGTGGAGTTGTGAACTGATCCACGGACCAACATGTACAAAACCATTTACAGCAGCTTTTTTTGTGGTGGCAAAGAATTGGAAATTGAGGGGATGTCCATCAATTGGGAGATGGCTGAACAAGTTGTGCTATGTGAATGTAATGGAATACTATTGTGCTATAAGCAAGGATGAGCAGGTGGATTTCAGAAAAACCTGGAAAAACTTATATGAACTGATGCTGAGCGAAGCAAGCAGAACCAGGTAACACTGTACACAGTAACAGCAACACTGTGCCATAGCCAGCTTTATTGGACTTAGCTCTTAAGCAATGCAATGATCTAACCCTAACTCCAAAAGACCGAAGGTGGAAAATGTATGACCCAGCCTGAATCCTGAGTGGGAAATCCAAGAAACCACAGTGAGGCCTTGATCCAGATCAGGTCAGTGTAGAGGGTCAGAGAAAGAGGTCTGTGGCCTCGGGGGAAGGGTTCTAATCAGAAAGGACATTGCTGAGCATTCCAGATCAGGCCAAGAACAGGGCCCAGAGCCAGAGTATCAAGAGGCTTCAACTTGTACGGTCTACAGGAACAGGTGGTACCTGGCAGCCCTCTCACTTACTGTCCAATTCTGGGTTGGACACTAGGGTTGCCCCTAGATATGGCAGTTCCAGGGTGAGGGCAGGTGCTGGGCCCTAGGCTGGGTATTAAGCAAGGAACACCTTCAACACAAGCAGCAACTGTGGTTCTGATCCCAGGAGCAGAGTGGGGTTACAGTCCCAGCTCCAAAAGCAGTGTGAGGCCTGTGAATAACCAGGCAAGGAATCTCATCCAAAAATGGACCGTGAAGTTCTCTCAGTCTGGACCAGTTGTCCAGCTGCCTCACACTGACTGTGGCCATCAATATTCTACTGAAACGCCACATGGGGGAGGTCTAAAGATGTGTCGCTTAAACCCAAACACAGGTCAGCAATTTTCAGATCTATGATGGGGAAGAGAAGAGGAAATCAGACCACTTAGGGGGCACTGAGAGACTGTAGGTCCTTGGCGTGAGCATCGCCTGAGATCCTGGAAAAACACCAAACTCAGGACCCCAAGAAAGCCGCCAACAAGAACATCGTGGCCATTCCCTGCAGAATGTGGACAGAGCCTGGCCCTGCTAGCAAGTCCATGGTGAGAAAGGGGCCTGGAAGCATCAGGAAACAAGAGATAACCCCACCACCAATGTGACCTGGGTGACAAGGACACTCAAGACCCAATCCCAGAAGGAGAGAATGACTTCAAAACATCACCAAGTTTAGTTATATATGAAAATGTTATCAGAAGTAGTAAAACCTTTGAAAGAAAGGTTGGGGCTGAGTTGGGAATGATGGCGTAATTCTAAAAAACCAAACAGGTAGGAAAAAGTCAAAAGGAAGAATTCTCTCATAAAAAATGGGGCACGAAAGAAGATCCAGAGGGACGGCCTTTTCTAAGGGTATGTCCAGTAAGATTCCGGGAGGGGGAGAAGGGCGGGAGTCTCAGAGGGGCAGGTGGAATAAGAAAGAGGAGGGTAAGGGAAGAACATAAGGTAAGACAGATAGGGTAAAAACGCGGAAAAGAACTATAGGGAGTAAAAATAAGATGGAGGGAAATTTACAAATAGTAATTTGAAAAAAAAAGGATAAATCACTTTTTTAAATTTGATTTAAAAAACAGAGAAATCACTAATATCAAAAATGAAAAGGGTGAATAAACCACTAATGGAGATGAAATGAAAGAAATTACAAGGAGTTATCCTGCCCGATTATGTGCCAAGAGATTTAACAATTTAAGTGAAATGGAAGAACATTTACAAAAATATTAAAAGGACTGATTATTATATTTATTAATACATTTAATAAATTTGATTAAATAAATACTAAGTTAATTGTTTGGAATAACAGGCAAAAATGGGGTCCTACTGATGAGGGCACAGTCTCTGGGAACCCCTTGAACCCTTGAACTCTCCTGGAATCTTGCCACTCGACCTGGCCTTGGCCTGAGGCTATAACCATTAAGCCCAAATGCCTGCCTTGCCCAGTCCTCTATTGTCCAGCTGTTTCCCATTCTTAATCCTGTTACCCCAGCCCTTTCTGGTCTGTCATTTCCATACAGCCTTCAGCTGTTTCCCCCACCCTGGAGTCTGACCTCCTCCTTAAGTCCCTCCCTAGACCCCTCCTCTGGTCACCCCGGACCACCCCTCAATCCCTCCCACAACCTTTGTGTATATGATCGCCATCTTGCCTCCATGAAGGGGGTCAGGTCCAAGCTAGCTCAGATGGGTCTGGCCCGCTTTCCTTACAGGTGTCACAAGGGGTGGGATGTCTTGGGGCAGGCCTACGTGGCTAACTCTTAATAAACTTTGTCTTTTCCCTTGGCTGAGAGAGCTTGAGTCGAATTCTTTCGGCAGGACCCGGCGTGTGGAGCACCCCTCCCCCCAAACCCTCATCGCTACCAAACTCCTTTTAAGAAACACAAACGACACTGATACTAACATCTAAAGCAGGAAGAGTGAAAAACACAGAAAGAAAATTAGAGACCGATTTCATTAGTGAGCATCCCTGCAAAGGCGTGAATACGGCATCAGCTAAAAGACACAAAATACTGCAAACGTTCACATTATGACCAAGCGGCCGGACCAGGAAGGCAGCGCTGGTTTCACAGGAGGAACACCAGGAACCTGACCGCCCGCCTCAATAGTGTATCTGTCCATAACGGGGTTGCTGCATCACCTGATGACATCATTACAATCACTTAATGCCAATGTAGTAACGTCGGTAAGGCCCAGGGCCCAGCTCCTGAAGCACACGGGCACCGACCCAGCGGCCTCTGCTCTCCGCTTCCTCTTCCCACGTCCACGCGGCCCCATGGGGCTGACGTAAGGGCCTTCTCTCCTCCGTCTGCGGCCAGCAGGGGGAGCCCCGGAACCCGAGACCCTACCTGGAAGGGCGGCGCTTCTCCTCATCTGCATGCTACGAGGGTTAACGAGAACTTGGGCGCAGGCGGCCCGGTGGTCGTGCCGAGGGCCACGTGCTCCGCGCTCCTCTCCACACCCGGAGATGCCCCCCCCCCCCCGTGACGCAGACGCCAGGCGGGAGGGCAGGAAGACACCGCAGCTCCTCCCTCTCGGGTCCCAGGGGCACGTCGCCGCGGGCTCCTGCTTCCCCCGCTTTAGGGGCCGGAAACCGTTTGCCTCCTTTAACCAAACTTACCCCGGTACAATCAACACAGGCAGAAAAAGCTTCTGATGAAGCAACGCTACTGACAGCCAGGCCGGCCCGCGGTGAAACTGCGCCTGCGCCCCAGGCCCACCCCCAGAAGCGGCTGCTGGGCCCTCAAGACCGCCAACAGAGCCGAGGGGCGGGGCCGCTTATCCGAGGGGGAAGCTGCTTCCGGTTGCAGCAAGCCGCCTTCTGGGAAATGTAGTTCGATTCCGGTCTGGCGCACGCGCCGTGATGGGCATTTACGGCGGCTGGGTGGGGCCGTCCTATGTGGTATCATAGGCCCCCCTCCCTCCCCGCCCTTTCCAAATGGTCGCAGCCAAGGGCGGGCCCGGATTTTCTCACGGAGCCACCGGAAGTGAAGTGCGGCCCAAGCGGTGGCCCAAGTACCCTTAGACCCCCTCTGCTGATCTATGGGGCGGGGCCAATGATGGGGTGGGCGGGGCCGAGAGCTCCCTCCCCCCCCCCCCCCCCCCGTGAAGGGTGGGTCACCGTTTAAGGACCAGCTATATCCTTTACCTAGAGATGGGGTATGGAGGCTTTCTTGGGGAGGCGGGGTGACCTCCCCTTCCCATATGACCGGGCAGCTCCCGTCAGAGCAGCGCCCCTCCCCCGCCCCTCCAGCTCAGCTGGAGACCAGCAGCCCCAGCTTGGCGGACAGATGCTGGGGGGAGTCCTCCCGCGCTGCCCCCCTCCCCAGTGGCCGGGGGACCCCTCAGTGACCTCGGCCCGGTCCGGCTGTCCACATGGGTGTGGCCGGGCACCTGCTCCGGCTTCTTGGGGCCACAGGGCAGAGTTGGGGCTCCCCCCCCTCCCCGCTGGTCCTCCCCAGCACCTCAGGCCCCCAGGCTCGGGACCAGGCTCGGGACCAGGCTCCTGGACACTAAGAGGGGCAGGAAGCTAGAAGAGGGAGAAGGGCCTCCGCCTTCCGGGAGAGCTCACACATGGCCAGCCCTGGGTCCGAGCAGGCTCCGGCCGTGCAGGGGGACTGGGCCGAGAGACGGGGCTCCCTGGGGAAGGGGGCTGTTAAAGGGGGCCCGGAGCAGAGCCAAGCACGGGGAGGTCTGGTGGACAGCGAGAGAAAGTGCCGAGGCCCAGGGGCCACCAGCCGCCGCGCCCACGAGGACCTGGCAGCAAGGCCGAGGACACCTGTGCTGAGGGCTGGGCCCCCAAGGGCCCTGAACGCCGACACAGCGCTGTGCATCTGGTCCCGGGGGTGGCACAGACACGCTGGAGGGGACTGCGCAGAGCAGTGACCGGGCCACAGCTGCCCTTTATAACGTGGCCTGAGCCGTCTGGAGGCGGGCAGCCCCCTGGCAGGCTGGGGAAGGCTGAGGTTGGGGGGCACGGAAGGGGGATGCCGCCCATCAGAGAGAGGGGGCCGTGGATGGCAGAGATGCTGCCCGGGTGAAATCCACAGCTTGGCCGCAATCCGATGAGGGAGCAGAGCTGGCAGTCTGAGCCCCAGGGGCAGCAGGGCAAAGCTGCCCTGGACAGGATTAGGGAAGGCAGGGGGAGAAGGCGCTAAGGGCAGGAGAATGAGCCTCGTTTGGGTTGGACGTGCCCAGTCCTGGACGTCTAGTTTGAGGCGTCCCAAAGGAAGCTGGGAGCTGAGGCAGCTCGGTGGAGGGGAGCTCCATTAGTCAAGTTAAAGGAGAGAGAAGATCTTCAGGACAGTGTTTCCACTCATTCTTCAGACATATCTGACTTTTCATGACTCATCGGGGGTTCTCTTGGCAAAGATAATGGAGGGTTTGCCTTTTCTTTCTCCAGCTCATTTTACAGATGAGGAAACTGAGGCAAACAGGGTGAAGTGACTGGCTAGGAAGTGTCTGAGGCCAGATTTGAACTCGGGGAGATGAGTCTTCCTGATTCCAGGCCCAGGGTTCTGGGCACTATGGTGCCACCTTGCTGGCTCTAAGTGTTTGGGGTGGTCTAAGATAGTCAATGGTCAATTAGCATTCATTAAGTACCCACCAAGTGCCAGATACTGTGCTAAAGGCTGGGGATTCAGAGACAAACGTGGAGAGAAGGGCTTTGCCCTCAAGGAGCTTATTATCTGATGGAAAAAGGTAGCTGAAAAGGGAGGGAGGGGGCAGAGGAGCCCCCATATACTGGAGGCGGGGAGGAGTCAGTCAGAGGAGTCCCAAAGTCTGGAGCCAAGTGAGAAATGAAGAGAAATGAAGAGTCAGAGTCCATGGCCCTACCTGTGTTGTTGAGGGATGGATGAGGGAAGATTGAGAAGAAAGAGGTTTAGAAAAGCTTCTGTCAGGACTGAGTGAGAGAACCAGTTACCAGTCAGTAAGTGGATGGCCTTAGAGTGTGAAGCCACACTATGAATAAATGTGATGAAATGAAGAATTGTGACTCAAGACTGGGAGGTGATGAGGATACCCAGGTAACTGCCCCATAAACCTGTGAACCACAGCAAAGGTTATTCAGTTTGGTAGGAGGGTGGCTCTTGCACTCAGGGAGACTTCACACCATTCAGGGAGGGCTCAGTGTTTTTATGGAGCCGCAGAGGAGTGGGAGGGAATGGGGTAAAAGCTGGTTGAACAAGGTCCCGGTTGCTGGGGCTCCAGGTTTATCTGGGGGAGCAACCCACTGACCCAGTTTCTGAGTTAGGACTTTCTGCATAACGCGGTGGGGGGTAGGACTAGGAGCTGGGGAGGAGTCCTGGGACCCTCTAGTAGATCTTAGTCCTGGAATCCCTAAAGGGAGCCAGTGCCTGGGATCTGAGAGGGAGGCAGCCCAGGAACTAAGGAGGGCCAGGTGGGAGCTTTCTTTTTGTGTCCAAAGTGTGGTCCTGGGAGCAGGAAGATCCAGTACAGGGGGCTGGGCCTGAAGGCCCGGAAAGTGAATCTCTTCCCTGGAGCTGAGGTCACAGAGACAGAGAATACCTGGATCCTGAAGGGGAGGCTGGACCTCCACCCTTCAGCTTATTTCACTCATAATGACCAACAGACAGGGCTTCTGTCTGAGAGATTAACACAGACCAATAGACAAGGCTTCTGTCTGAGAGATTAACACAGACCAACAGAGGGAGTGCCAACATCCCAAACATTCTTTCTGTTAGGCCTCCCTACAAGCAAGTTCCCCCAGGAAAATTCCTACCTCTGCCCACTCCTGCTAGCTTCTCTCAATGTCTGCTCTCCCCCACCACTGGCCCCTTTCATACACAGCTCTAGTCAGCATCTAATTGGCTAGAGCCCACATGCAGGTCGATTGGCTCAGTGCAGAAGCATGTGAGACAGAGGTTGGGAAACTGAACAACACAAACAGAAAAACAGCAAAAACTTCCACTTTGCCCATCCTTACAGACCCCTCCAGCTCACACATTACATTGACATGCTCACCCCCAGAGCTCACAATAGACTCCCTCACCCTGAGACTGACACCTTTGGGGTGCAGATCCCCCAGTCTGCCCAGGGTGTCCAATCCAGAATTGGGCAGTAAGTGAGAGGGCTGCCAGGTACCATGTGTTCCTGTGTGGACTGCACAAGTTGAAGCCTCTTGATGCTCTGGCTCTGGGCCCCCTTCTTGGCCTCGCGTGGGGTGGCGAGACTACCCGAGTACCCCAGTAATTCACAGAGGCTTCTCAGGTAGGGACAGAAAAGGAATTAATTTTATTTTACAAATCTCGTGAGATTTGGGCAGCACCTCCATTAGGATGGACTAGTGGAAGGAGGTGAATTATGAAAGGCAAGAGACCAATTTATATCCTAAAGCAAAGAGATTCCCTCCCACCACTATCTCTCCTCTCCATTGTCTGGGAGGCAGGTTTACAATCTAGGGGCAAAAAGCTAGACAAAGAACCAGGAAATCAAGCACAGCCAATCTGAGGTAAAGAGGTGGAATGAAGGAGGGGAGGGGGATTCTTCCTGGATCTGGTAACAACTCTGTGCTAGCATGGGGGGGGGGGGGGGAAGCAGGCACTTATCGCCCCAGCTCCCGAATTCCTGAGAGTTAGGTAATTACATTCCTACAAGGTTAAATCCCAAGGTCTTCTCACTGCCCCTGCTTATTCCAGAAATAATTCTTATATTTTCTCTCTCTGAGAAGTCTTCACAAGAATTATCTCTCACTCAATCCTTCCTCTTATTTCATACTATTTTTGAAGACTTCACACACCATTGCTGATATAAATTGTCCACCAACTTTTCTTCTTCACTCATCACACTTTTATACCACCTTTTTTCTTTCCCCATCATGCTTGTGTCGCCATTACCCTTTTATAAGGTTTCCATCCCTCAAAATCTCCAACAAATTGACAAATCAAAGGAGGCAGTCCCCTTTGTAAATACAGATACAGAGACCCGAAAGAAAAACAACAATGCAATTGCCAATGAGGTCCTCTGCTCCTTGGAATCTGTTCCAGTCATCTTCAGCATCTTCTTCTTGTCTTCTTGTAGAAACCAGCTTTTGTCCATCCTCTTACAAAAGTCACCTTAGCACAACTTTAAACTGCCATTTCTAGTCCTTATACCCTAATCATTTTACATTTTCAAAATTGGAACTTAAATGACCAATTGTCCTGTTTAAGAAATTCACATCAGAACCCAGTTTCTTATATTTTATATTAACTCATTATTAATTTCCTCACCAGGAGGATGTGGCTCCAGTACATATGTAAATACATTAAACAATCAATTTTTAACACAGAACAGTTAATATCATAAACTTTTAGTCATACCATGTTTCTATGATAGCATTTACAAAATAAACCACAAGCCATTCTTCTTTTAACATTACTAATTGTAACAAAGCTTTAGACACTTGATATTAACCAAATAACATTCTCATAAACCCTTGACCTAATTGTCTAATTGTCTCCATACTATTACTACAAATTAAAGGACCCTAACTTATGCAGGACCACACTCGGGAACACTAGTCCCAGTCCTATAGCAATCTAAGATGTTTCATAATCAATTATTTTAACAGATTTGTTACTGTACTTACAAAACATTCTGATTATAGAAATTTGCCACCAAGAGATTAAGGAGTGGCGGGGCGGGGGGGGGGGGACACCATATTTTCCCCAGCTTCCTGTCAACTCCAGGCAGAAGTTGTGTCAAACTACAAGCTGTATTGAGCCACGCTCAAAAGTGTGCCAGGTTTCAGCTAAGGAAGTCAAGAGAGTTCCACCTCAGTACATGCTGAACAGCTGCCCTTTCAACTTTACCATGAAATCATACCTGCTCTTCACAGGGCTGCTGGCATCATGGATCAGTGTCTCGGACGGCCTTCCTTGACATTCACACCTGGATTTAGACTCAGAAAAACAGCCAGATAGCAGTCTCATTAAGTCTTTGAATAGCAAGTTCCAATAATCAGTTTTAAGATATGACTATAATCTCACATTGCTTAAGGAACATCATTAAAGCTAGCTCTAAATAGCTTGCATGCATTTCATCCCTTATTCATAAAATCTTCCCATTAAGATCATAAGTTATTGCTCTAACACATTTGCATCAGTTTCTCTTCTATTTTTCTATTCTTCTCTCATTATGCCTGACCTGAGAGAATTGAAATATGATAGGTTCAAACATTAACTTTATCCTTTAGAATGGGTGAAAGAAGGGAGAGGAACCACAACCCCCAGGAAGAGGTAGGGGTAGATACCAGGCAGGAGTGGGTGTCTTGCATCCAAGAAGCTGCCTGTAATGTCCTTCAAGTTCACAAAGGATAAATTCCATGCAGAGTTTCCAGGGAAAGGGGGAAAGCTATGGGGAGTAAGCTAGTATCCTGGGAATGATGGTGACACATCCAGCAATCCTGTACTCTGCCCTGCCCCACAGAGTCCCCTATTTGAATTAAGGATAAGGGGGAGGCAGGAGTAGGGAATGCACAGGCCGCTGTTTCAAAACTCCTTACTAGGCATTGAATGGGCCTTTCTAAGGGTACTTAAAACACACGAGGAAACAATGCCCTAAGGATTAAGAATGGCCCCCTTTCTTGGTTTATTCTCTAACCTGAAGGTGGCCCAGAGTCTCTTCCCCTCATCTTGAATTTCCCTCATCCTGGATCATAAAACTCCCCTATTTTGCCATCCATCTTTAACCACCTTCCCCCACAAGGCCTCTATAGAAGCTGTTATATAAACATTAATACCCCAAACACAAGGTTCTCACCCAGAAACTTGAAAAATTCACAGTAGGTTTGAACTGCAACAAATTAGCTTATGAATAGAAATTCAGCAGGCTTTCTAAAAATTATACAAAAGATTTTACAAAACATTTTTTTTTCAAAAGTGTTTTCCCTTCTTTAATATTAAAAGGGATTGTCACTAAACTTTCATGAAGAAAATCATTTGGACAGCTCTAAAATGATGTGTCTCTCTCCTCCTTAAAGGAGCTTTAAACATTGGGATTCATTCACATGTTCCCAAAGTGCCATCACAAATTAGTCCATAAACCTCCAGATTAATATACATAAATATATCTTTAGAGGATAGTCTTGAAAATCACACCCCTATATTTTTCAAAGTATTATAACAACTCAATTCTTTGTTATTACAGAATTTCTAGATATTACAAAGTTTCCAGACTTTCTATTCTCAAAACCTCTTGTATATAACAATTACAACAGGAGATTCTCACAAAGTATTAATTAATAATCTTACAAATGCTATTAAGTGATAGCAAAGCAATTTTAACTGAACAATAACAGCTTTTTAACCCTTTCATCGTTTTTCTCTGATAGTAAACCATACAATTTAATGCCTTAAACATTTTTATGTGTTTAAAAAAAGACTGAAATTACTCATCAAATTAGGTAAATGCATATTAAAAGTAATATTACTTGTTCATAACCAAACACAACAGTTTCAAACTATCACATTTTTATCACACCTTTTTTTTTCAAAAGACCAATTCATATATATAACAAAATTTAGACCTCACAAGGGTCTCTCAAATTTACAGCCTAAGAGAACTCTAAAAATACAATTTGGAAATAAGATGACCACAATTACATTTTCAGATTATCACATATAGATATCACATATCACATATTTGCCCTTCTGGTATTTTTGTATTCCCTTAGCACTCAACAGCTTTTCTTCTGAGTTACCCACTACCTTTGGCTCAGGTTTCAGGAAAATTTGCCTAGCCATTTGAATTTGGCCTCCTGCTTCCTCCAAGCCTCATTTTATGCATACTGGCAATTAAGAAAATGCCTAAGGATTGGGGGCGGGGGAGGGGGAAGGTCACTTTCTTCCAAGTTAAAAAAAAAAAACCTTTGGACTCTTAAAAAAAATCCTCTAAAGTATTTCTGCCTTGGATAATTTGAGAAAGGATTTTTCTCAATTGCTAAAGAGTCTAAGAATTATATGATTCAATCTCTGATTGACCCACCCACAGTCTTCCAATGTGGAGGGTGGGCAAGGGGGTGGCCAAGAGCACATGGCACCCAGAGCCATGTGGACTCAGCCGGCATTCTACCCCTACCCAAATCCCTTATTTTTTGCTTCTGTTTCTCTTTTTTTCCCCAATTTTGACCCAAACTACCTCAAACATTTCAAATAAAATGAAAAGAAAGTATTATACTTACCAAACTTCTCTTTCCCCAGCTACTTTTACTTTGAAACAATTGAATCGCATTCTAAACAGACCACTGAACTTCTAAAAGTGATCATCCAATTTCAGCCTCCTCCTCCTCTGGGTTGGCAAGGCTTTGGCTCTGATACCTTATCAGTTCTAAAAACCTGGGGGCTATTCACAATCCAGCTTCTAGTCTAGTATTGCAACTTGACCAGAGTTGGAACAAAAAAGATCTTAACATAAATCATAAAACATGAAACATTTTCTTAAACACACAGACAAGGCATACAAGACATTAAACAAGATACTGCACACAAACAATTCAGATTTCGAATTCAGTCATAACTTCTAAGAGCTCTCTTCATGTTTTCTTGTCCTTCCTCAACCCCACAAACTCAACAGAGCCAATCCTCACAAAGACTCCCTGTTTCTTATTCAGAATTTCTTGAGAGCTTCCTCCAGGATGCAGAGCAGAATTTCCCTTATCTCGAAGACTGGGAAGGAGGCTGGTCAGCCTGCCTTCCTCCCCGAAGATCAAGGTCTGGCCAAACTGTGCCAGTCTCTTGGTCCAGAAATCAGGGTGCTGAGGCTTAGAGTCTAAGAAGTCTTATTCAAAAACCCCCCATTAGGGTCCCCCCAAAACTCAAGCCTCCCGGTCTCCCCAATATCTAGCCAGACTCAATCAACCCCCACCCTGAGAGAGAATTTTTGCCATCCAAGCTTCCAAATCCCTTTTCCCTGGGGCGACCCACCAGTGCTTTTCTTCAAAGCACTAGGAGAAATCCATTCTCCCCACCTAGGTCAAATATTTTAAGAGCTCTAGCTTATGGCCATTGTCCTTTTTATTTTGGTAATTCGTCCCAATTTTGGAGTCTACTTCCCAATGGGCTATCTACAGGTACCTTGTATTTCAGCTCCAAAGTTATCATTTTAGACTGCTCCTTTCCCATCTTGGAAGGAGGAATTTACGGGGAGTTCCCTGAGTCTGAGACTCAGCCCAATTTTACCAGGGAGGTTGCCCTTCCCTCTCAGTCACCCGTGGAGCCCTAATCAAAGGAGTCCTTCTGATGAGGTGTGGAACTAGGCAATCTAATCTTTCCGACCTCCTCCAGACCCTTCCACCACTCCTCCTAGTTGTACACGTACAACTTAAAGTGACTGTTCTCATCCACCAGCTGGCCAGGATTTTGCTACTTTTGTTTTCCCCAATCTATTGGACCCTGATTGTTTTCTGTCCCTCCAAGTTCCTCTCTTCGGATTGTCTCCTCTTAGTTGGGGGGGACTCTCCTCTCTGATCTCAGAATTCTTGGGAACTGCCAGGCGCACTGGGTTCCAATTTCTTGAGAGAGCCCCTCCTCAAAAAAGAGGGGATCCCAAATAAGCCCCTAAAACTGTGTGGGGTGGTGAGTACCCCAGTAATTCACAGAAGCTTCTCAGGTAGGGACAGAAAAGGAATTAATTTTATTTTACAAATCTCGCAAGATTTGGGCCTCACCTCCACTAGGATGGACTAGTGGAAGGAGGCGAATTACAAAAGGCAAGAGACCAATTTATAATCTGAAGCAAAAAGATTCCCTCCCACCACTGTCCCTCTTCTCCATTGGCTGGGAGTTAGGTAATCACATTCCTACAAGGTTAATTCCCAAGGTCTATTCCATCCTTTCACTGCCCCTGCTTATTCCAGAAATAATTCTTATATTTTCTCTCCCTGTGAAGTCTTCACAAGAATTATCTCTCACTCAGCCTGATCTAGAATGCTCAGCAATGCCCTTTCTGCCTAGACCCAGGCCACAGACCTCTCTCTCTGTCCCTCTACACTGATCCGATCTGGAGCAAGACCTCCCTGTGGTTTCTTGGATTCAGGCTGTGCCATGATGTCCTCCATCTGTTTGCAGGAGGTGTGGGAGTGCTGAGCTCATGGCTCTCTCCTTCTCTGCCTCCATCTTCCTTTCTTAGAGATTTTAATTGGTGACTTTTCTAGCCAGGTTCATTCCCAGGTGGAGGCTAGCAGTCTAACCTGATTTCTACCAAACTGCTTTCTAGCTTTCTCAGCTGTGCTTGTTAAAAGGGATCCTTCCCCTGCCCATTTACGTTCTTGAGTTTATCAAACTCGGGGCAGCTGCATTCAGTTGTTCCGTTTTTTTCTTTTATCATTTGATGCAGAGAGAAATGAGTAGAACCATATACAGTGTATATTGTACAAACCTAAAGACTACAAAGATGTAAATTGAAAGCCCAAAGCAATTAAACCTCTGAGTAAGGACCCAAAGGAGTGGCTGTCTCTGAGATCAGATCAGGAAAGGTGCCTCCCTCTTCATCAAGGGGCCCAGGGGACTCACTCCCAGGGTAGAAAGTTATCTCCCCTAGCCAATGTGCCCATGGAATTGAATTCCCTGTCTCAGTTCTTTTTCTTTGTCATAAGGGAGGAGGGAGACATGGTTAATCTCTATAGATAACAAAGTAACCAGGGTAACTCCAATTTGAAAAGTTCTTCCATCTTGCCCCTGGTCCTTATCTACCTCAAGGTCCTGCCCCCTTTTCTGGCTTCAGGAATGTTGCAACAGCCAAAGCTCTTACTAACAGATGTTGCAACTTCTCCCCAGACCCTGGAATGTTTTAATTCTGTATCTTTCTGATACCCATGAGACAGCTTGGACACACCTAGAAAGTCTCTGCTTTTTAATCTCTCTGTATAAAAACCCCATCTCACAGAACTGTTTGGGCCCATACTGGGAGTTTTTGCTGTTTGTTGAATTTCCTAATAAAGCAGTTATAATTTCCTTCTAGCTTCAGGGTGGGGAATCAGACCCAACACATCCCCTCTGGTATAAAGACAAAATGCCCCAATAAAACCTCAGAAGGAAGATTGGAGAAGGCCTCACCTAGAGCACAAACATTACATCAGATAAGTTAGCATTGGTAGTGTTCCTGATAAGTTTAATGTGTGTGGGAGAGTGTTTAACCAATCTTTGGTTTTTGTTGGGTCTGTCAGACAACTCTTAGTGGAGAGGAGCCTTGTAAAGTAATCACTGTGGGAAGGCTTTAGGCTTGAACCTTTTTATGATGCCTAGAAAGTCCCCACTTTGGCCTTACTTCATTTCTGGGCCTTGGTGGAAAACACAACCTTGGAATCTTGGGAGAGGCTCTGGGAGGAGACTTTCAGCGTAGCAGATGCCTTTGTGGACATTTTCGCCTTGAAGCATATTTACAATCTGTGGGAAAAGGGGATTGAGTTGTTTGAACCTCACCCTGTGTAGCTTAGAGACTGGGTTTGTGTGCTGCTTTTGAGACCACCTTTGTTGTTTAATCAGGAAGTATAGGTTGTGCTGACCTCATAAACCTTCAGGGGAGGGAGTGATGCAGAGAGTGAGGCAGGGAATTTTTTTGAGATTTTCCTTTGAGCATCCTCTGTGTGCTGTATTTGGAAACTGCCTGCCAGGTGGCCTCTCAGCTGTGCTTTCCTTGTTCTTGGGTTTGAACTCTATGGAAGGTAAAACTTACCAAAGGCTCTGGGAGCAGCCTCCTATTCCAGCTCTTCCCTCTGCCAGAGGACTTTATAAGCTCTCTAAAACCTACGAGTTCAAAAGTAGATATGGAAGTATGTGTCAGCATGCATGTATTTGTGTGTGTGTGTGTGCGTGCGTGCAGATGTGTGTATGTATGTTTATTTAGTTGCTTCCAAGTTGTCTCCTGTTTTCTTTTGCCATTCCTGGCAGCTCCAGAGCCCACGTAGTTCTGGACACCTAGTGCTTTTTCACCTTGAAGGAGGGACTGTTTAATCTTTCTTGATATCCTCAGCACTTAGCCTACTGGCTGGCACATAATAGGTGCTTAATAAATGTTTACTGATTGGTAGAGCATTCTTGAATTAACATAATTGAGTCCCTAGCTCAAGAGAATTTGAGGCATTCTCTTTTCTACCCCCCAGGATCTAACAATATCAACTCTAGTCAAGGAAGGAGGCCCACAGGGATTCAAGGCTGGGGATTCTTGAGACTAAGGTGGCTCAGAGTTGTCATCTCAATCCGTATTATTCCAGTGAGATTTTATACTTTTCATAATCGGTGCTCAGAGAACCCATCAGATAAAATCACTGCTGTATAGACAACAGCAACAACTCGTAACCAAACTTGTGAAGCCTCCTTCTCCTGGAGCCTAGCTCTCCGCCCCTTCCCCCCGCGGCCTCGCTCTCCGCCTCCTTCTTCCGCGGCCCCGCTCTCCGCCTCCTTCCCCCGCGGCCCCGCTCTCCGCCCCCTTCCTCCCGCGGCCTCGCTCTCCGCCTCCTTCCCCCGCGGCCCCGCTCTCCGCCTTCTTCTCCGCCTCCTTCCCCCGCGGCCCCGCTCTCCGCCCCCTTCCCCCTGCGGCCCCGCTCTCCGCCTCCTTCCCCCGCGGCCCCGCTCTCCGCCCCCTTCCTCCCGCGGCCTCGCTCTCCGCCTCCTTCCCCCGCGGCCCCGCTCTCCGCCTCCTTCTCCGCCCCCTTCCCCCGCGGCCCCGCTCTCCGCCCCCTTCCCCCTGCGGCCTCGCTCTCCCCCTCCTTCCCCCGCGGCCCCGCTCTCCGCCTCCTTCTCCGCCCCCTTCTCCCCCGCGGCCCCGCTCTCCGCCCCCTTCCCCCCCCCCCCCCCACGGCCTCGCTCTCCGCCCCCTTCCCCCCGCGGCCCCGCTCTCCGCTCCCTTTCCCCCGCGGCCTCGCTCTCCGCCTCCTTCTCCTCCCCCTTCCCCCGCGGCCTCGCTCTCCGCTCCCTTTCCCCCGCGGCCTCGCTCTCCTCCTCCTTCCCCCCGCGGCCCCGCTCTCCGCCTCCTTCTCCGCCCCCTTCCCCCGCGGCCTCGCTCTCCGCCTCCTTCCCCCGCGGCCCCGCTCTCCGCCCCCTTCCCCCCGCGGCCCCGCTCTCCGCTCCCTTCCCCTGCAGCTGAGATCTGTCTGGCTCCTGGAGTTTTGTACTCTTCCAAAGAGTAAGTTTTTATGATTGCTCATTTCACAGTAAAATATACCCAATTAAAGACTTACCAGAGTTTACACATTGTAGCCACTCTCTCTCACAGCTTAATTCATAATTTCACAGCATCCAGATCAAAAGAGGAGTTAATTCCTAAGGACACAATCCACATCACACTCTAGGAATCATTTTTCAAATAAGCATTTTTGTACTATGGTTTCCCAAACATCCCAATATAAGAAAAATTACAGGCATTATAATAAAATGAACAAGATCACAGATTTAAAACAGGAAAGAAAATTGCCAATGAAATAACATCAATGCATTTCTGAATTATCTTCCATAGAAATATTACTCCATCCTTCTGTCCATCTGGCACTCAAGCCTGCTTGCATTTGGGGAGTAGAACAGAGCAGTTGTGATCCAATTACCTTTAGTTCTTGTTCTTATGGTTCCTAAACATGTCACTGTAATCCCAAATTTTAAGTGTATTTTGAATTAAGGTCTGATCTACCTGCAGAGGCTCAAATTTCCCAATTATCGCTTTGGGAGAACACAGCGGCCTTTAAATGAGCACACGTTCTGATTGAGATTAGGAGAAATTCAGTCCAATCAAATCTTCATTTACAGTTGAAGCTAGCATATAGAATCCCAACTTTCTAAGGGCCATTTGCTTCCAGTGCCTCAAAGTATAGGACCTGCTTTTTTTTTATGAAGAGCAGTATATATTTTTTTCTCTTTCAAAACTTTGTTTTTTTTAAATACTATTTTCTTTTCCCCCAGTTACATGTAAAGAAAATTAAACATTTAAAATTCGTTGAGTTCAAAAATCTCTCTCTCTCCCTCTCCTAGAGACAGTAAGCAATTTCATATTGCTTGAAAATGTTCAATCATAAGTATTTTTTTTTCAATTTTAAAAGTTTTATTTAAGGTTTTGAGTCCCACATTCTATCCCTCCCTCTTCTCCCACTCCCTGAGATGGTAAGCAATCAGATATAGGTTATACATATGCAGTCATGTAAAACATTTCCATGTTAGTCATTTTGTACAGGAAGGCTCAAATCAGTATTAGTTCTTTCTCTGGAGGTGGATAGCATGCTTCAGTGTTAGTCCTTTGGGATTGCCTTGGATCACTGTATTGCTGAGAATAGCTAAGTCATTCATAGTTCTTCATTGTACAATATTACCATTACTGTGTCCAATGTTCTCCTAATTCTGTTCACTTCACCTTGCATCAGTTCATAGTCTTTCCAGGTTTTTCTGAAATCATCCTGCTTGTCATTTCTTGTAGCACAATATTTCACTACAATCATAGACCCCAGCTTGTTCAGCCATTCCCCAACTGATGGGCATCTCTTTAATTTCCAGTTCTTTACTATCAAGAAAAAGAGCTGCTATAAATATTTTTGTATAAATAGATCTTTTCCCTTATTTTTCTTTATCTCTTTGGGATACTGTAGTGACAATTTAGATGCGACTATCTTTCTCATCAATTAATAGGCCGTGTGACCTGCTAAGTCCCATGTGGTAGGAGGAGCTTGCTGAGAGGAATAGGAAACTGTGTCACAGGAAATGCAGAGAGAGAGAGAGAGCAGTTACAGCTGAGGGATAGTGAGGACATGTGCTAGCTGTGCTGTGGGTTTGCTTGTTGGGGGCAAGGCCCCAGCAGGGGGGCAGTAGCTTATGGGATGGTGAGGCTCCATGCTGTGATATTTTGTTTTAAGTTCCTTGCTGTTATGATAAAGTTGGCTTTCTGGTTTGGGTTGTTGCTTGCTGCTTGGATGGGCTGGACTTATTGGTTGTAGTATTTGGTCCTCTGGTGTTTGAATAAATGCTTTACTTCTTCTACCTTCTATATGGAGAGTGATACACAACTACATAGGCATTTTCATGATTATCATTGATGTTGTGTTTATTGTCTTGCTAATACATTTGGCATCACAAACAGGAATACAAGGTATAAGATCTCTATTTGGAGGTAGAAGGGCTTTATGGGAAGAAATGGTTATTCTAGGATGGGATGATACACCTCATTTCTCCCTCACAAGGGAATAGGCTAAAGGCACTGGTTTCTGTGAGGACTGGAAACAGAAGCTACAGAGGGGAGGATCTAGAGATTTGGAAAGGTGTTTGCAAGAAATTAAAGTTAAGCCAGGGAGAGAATTGCCAAGAGGACTCTCTAGGAGAGACTGGATTTTACTCACAGCATGTTGTATTATGTATGAAAGCAGGGACAGACAATTAGAAAAACTTTTAGATCTAATGAGAATATTTCTTTACCACAGCAAGATGGGGAATCTCAGGTGGCAGAAGAAGAAATTATTGTTCAGGAATCAACTGATATTACTGTTAATTTGGCTAGAAGAGAGAGGGAGCCAAGGAGGTCAAGAATGCATTTCAGTTAAGCCCAGATCGAGTCAAGCAGCCGATCTGGTGGCCATGATGACAGGGGAAGAGAGTCAGGAGAGAATGATACAATATTAAAAGCTGAGGCACAAGATGATACTTTGTTATATAATGCTCCTCACATAGAGAATGAGAAATTGTTAGATTCTCAAACAGAGCCCCTTACTGTGAAGGAGGCAAGAAATACAAGATAATAATACAGTGTTCAGAGAGGTTTTGGAGGATTTTACACAGCAAGAAATCACAGATGTCTTGAGTAAGTTTACCAAAGGAATGGGAGAATCATTAATTTCTTGGATTGTGAGAATCAGTGATTGAAGGGGCTGCAGGAGTATCTGTGGATAGTGTGAACTGTATGAAATTCAAAAGCGTTAGTGAGAATCCTCATGTACAGTAAGCTTTTAGGAATTATCATCTGCCAGGGAGTAACAGGACAATTAGACTGTTAACTTTAGTGGTTGACAGATGTAACCAAGAGTATCCCACTGATTCTATGGGGCCCAGTGCAGATAGACCCTGGTATTCACTTACGAACTGTATGAGAAAGTTAAAGGAGGAGGTGATGAAGACTGCTATTATGATAGGAAATACAGATGCATACTATGATACTCCCTTGGGAGTCTCTCAAAGAAATTTGACGGTTAAGACAGCTTCTCCTGCTTATAAACACCTAATTCTGACTGTTCTAATTGGGGAGGTAGGGCACCCTCTTTTGGAGGTGCTAGACAAGATTTCACAGTTAAGTGACTTAGGAGATTGGGAAAAAGATAAATTTCCTCAAGAGAGAAGAGTGAATAACCACTGGATTCAACATCAGAATAGAATGACAAGAAAGGCAATGTTTACTGCTCTATTGAAAGCAGGGGTAGATCTTGAAAGAAGAAATGGTATTTCAAAATGTACCAAGATAAGGGACTTAATAGCAGATGGAATAGAGAAATAAGAACTGCCCCTACAAATTTTACAGATCTTGAACCCTTATGTCCAAATGAGTCACATCATCAGGGAGACTGGGAAATGGGCTGAGCACCAGCTCAGATTAAAGAAACACACAGACAGGATTACAGACCCCATATGAATCTGATGATGTATTGGAAAAATGGATCAAATACTATAACTAGGGCGTTGATAGACACTGAGGCAGAGGCCTCCTTGAGCTATGGAAATTCTGACAAATTCAGGCAAGCAATTCCTATTCCTAACAGCCAGACAAGTCAAACTAATGATGAAAATTGAACAATTGCCTAAGAAAGAACATACTGTGGTCATTGTACCCATTCCTGAATACATCATTGGAGCAGATATATTGAGAGGTATGATTCTGAATTTACCTGAAGGGAGATATCAATTTTCAGTAAGAAAGATAGGAATTAATACAGTTTTAGTAGGAAAAGTAAACATGAACCCAATCACTTTACCTGAACCTTGTAAAGTAATTACTTTGAAGTAGTATCATGTGCCAGGTGGGCAAGAAGAAATTGCTAGTACTATTAAGGAATATGTTGAAGCAGGAGTGTTAGCTCTTATACCCATTCATTGGAATAATACTGTCTGGCAAGTTCAAAAGTCAGATGGAACATGGACAATGACAGTGGATTATAGGCAATTGAACAAAATGACTCCTCCCTTGTATGCTACTGTTCCAGATACTGTTACCTTAAAAGAAAGGATCCAGAAATATGATGGGACTTGGTATGCAGTTATTGACTTGGCCAATGCTTTCTTTATGATTCCAATAGACTCTAAACAATGGAACCAGTTTGCTTTCATGTGGCAGGCCTGACAATATACTTTTACACACTTACCACAAGGATATCTGCATAGCCCTACTATTTGTCACAGGATTGTGGCTGAACATTTAGATGAATTAAAATTACATGGCGTACGGCTTACCCACTACATAGATGATATTATGATACAGGGAGAAAATGTAAAAGAAGGGGAAAAGAGTTTGACACTTTTAATTGAGCATATGAAAAGCAAAGGATGGGGAACTAACTCTGCAGAGATTGGAGGACCAGCTCAAATTGTGAAACTTTGGGGTATACAATGGAATAAAGAACTGTGAGAAATTCTCCAACAAGCTCAACAAAAGCTTCAAAATTTCCCTATCCCCACCAATAAGAATGAGACCCAGAAGTTCATAGGACTATTTGGATATTGGAGACATCACATTCCACATTTGGGACAGATTTTGAAACCCTTATATAAAGTTACTAAGAAAAAATATGAATTTGAATGGTGACTTGAACAGAGTAAACCTTTTGATGAAACTAAAGCTGCTATACAATTGGCTCTGGATTTGTGGCCTATGAAAAGTGGACCAGTAGAATTACAAGTGACTAAAAAAGATGACTATGTGAATTAGAGTTTATGGCAGAAACAACAAAGCTGAAATGTACCCTTAGGATTTTGGTCAAGGAAACTACCTTCATCTGGATTACAATATGCACCTTTTGAAAAGCAGTTGTTAGCTGCATAGTGGGCTTGGTAGAGACTAAACAACTGACTCTGAGCCATGAAGCGATATTAAGGTCTGGAATCCTGATTATGACCTGAGTAACGAGTACCCCAGCATCTCACAGAATTGGACATGTGCAAGAGGATAGCATACTTAAATGGAAATGGCATATTCAAAATAGATTGAAAACAGGAAAAAGTGAAGTTTCTGCTCTACATGAATCTATAGCAAACATAGACACTGAGGGAAATGATAAACCCCCTGAACCAAGGCAACAATTGATACAGTCTTTGGTAAAATGGAATGAGGGATATGATGGATTAACTGAAGAACAAAAGAAACATGCTATTTGGACCATAAAAGACATTGGAAAGTGGTGGCCTGTAATCCATGTACTAAGCTGACTTTGGAAAGTACTGGGATAGGTGGTCAATATTCTGAACTTATGGCGGTACATCAAGCTATTAAAACAGAGAAAAGAGGACAGCGTCATACATTTACTGATTTGTGAGCACTAGGTAAGGGATTAGCAACATGGATGCCTTTGTGGAAAAATCAAAATTGGGAAACTCACGGTAAACAAATTTGGGGCAAAGAATTATGGGATGATACATGGGACATGTCTTTGGTTACTAATTTGTCAGTTTTTCATGTAGACACTCACATGGTCCTCACCACACCAGAACATGAGTACAATGCACATACTGATTGACTAGCAAAATTGCTATTGATCATATTGTCCCTACTCTGATAGCAGCTGATGATCCGGTATTAGCAAAATGGGTCTACCAAACGGCCAGCCACTTAGGGGTCCAGGCCACACACTGGTGGGCACAAGATTGAGGCGTTTGTATCTCCCATTCATTGTTAAACAAGTAGTAGAGGAACGTTTTATATGTCAATTGTAAAACGAACCAACTATTCCTTGGGTAGTAGCTGGAGAGATAGCAAGGGGAAAAGTTCCATGCCAAATTTGGCAGATAGATTATGTTGGACCACTACCACAAGGTAAAGAAAGCAAATTTATATGTACTTGTATTGAAATTTATTCAGGTGTACTAGTGGCTTGTCTTTATAAGAATGCATCTCAGAAGAACACTTGTAAAACTCTAGATATCATAAGTGTATATTATGGAACCCCAATGCATATTCAAAGTGACAATGAGTCACATTACAAAGGTAATGAGATGAAGAGATATTGTGTATTAAGCAATATAGAGTAGATATATCATATTCCATATTATCCACAAGCATCTGGGTTAATTGAAAGCATGAATGGATTATTGAAAGAACAATTAAGGAAGTTAAGTTCTAATAATTTGTATCAACTATGGAAGGATAATTTGTTCACTGCTTTTATATAATTTGAATGATAGATCATTGGGAGAAAGTACACTTCTAGCCAGAATGATCACCTCATATCTGCAAATTAGAAAACAGCAAATATGTAAGACCTTTGCCCCTTACCCCAAGATTTTTTTTTAATTTAAATTTATTTATTTAACATATTTGGTTTTCAGCATTGATTTTCACAACAGTTTGAATTACAAATTTTCTCCCCATTTTTACCCTCCCCCCCACTCCAAGATGGCATATATTCTGTTTGCCCTGTTCCCCAGTCAGCCCTCCCCTCTATCACCCCCCTCTCCTCTCATCCCCTTTTCCCTTCCTTTCTTGTAGGGCAAGATAAATTTCTAAGCCCCATTGCCTGTGTATCTTATTTTTTAGTTGCATGCAAAAACTTTTTTTTTTGTTTTTGAACATCTGTTTTTAAAACTTTGAGTTCCAAATTCTCTCCCCTCTTCCCTTCCCACCCACCCTCCCTAAGAAGTTGAGCAATTCCACCTAGGCCACACATGTATCATTATGTATAACCCTTCCACAATACTCATGTTGTGAAAGGCTAACTACATTTTGCTCCTTCCCAACCCCTCCTGCTTTATTGAATTTTCTCCCTTGACCCTGTCCCCTTTCCAAAGTGTTTGTTTTGATTACCTCCACCTCCATCTGCCCTCCCCTCCATCATCCCCCCCCCTTTTATTTTTTTTTAATCTTCCTCCCTCTTCTTTCCTGTGGGGTAAGATGCCCAACTGAGTATGTATGGTATTCCCCCTCAGGCCAAATCTGATGAGAGCAAGGTTCACTCATTCCCCCCTCACCTGCCCTCTCCCCTCCTCCCACAGAACTGCTTCCTCTTGCCACCTTTATGCAAGATAATCCACCCCATTCTATCTCTCCCTATCTCCCTCTCTCAGTATGTTGCTCTCTCATCCCTTAATTTCATTTTATTTCTTTTAGATATCTTCCCTTCATCTTCAACTCACCCTGTGTCTGCTCTCTCTCTTTTACATATATATATATATAACAACACATATATATACACATACATACATATACACATAGATATATACATACATTCACACTCATATATATACATAAACATATATATATGTATATATATATATATATATATATATGCATATTCCCTTCAACTACCCTAATACTGAGGTCTCGTGAATCATACACATCATCTTTCCATGTAGGAATGTAAACAAAACAGTTCAACTTTAGTAAGTCCCTTGCAATTTCCGTTTCTTGATTACCTTTTCATAATTCTCTTGATTCTTGTGTTTGAAAGTCAAATTTTCTATTCAGTTCTGGTCTTTTCACTGAGAAAGCTTGAAAGTCCTCTATTTTATTGAAAATCCATATTTTGCCTTGGAACATGATACTCAGTTTTGCTGGGTAGGTGATTCTCGGTTTTAATCCTAGCTCCATTGACCTCCGGAATATCTCATTCCAAGCCCTTCAATCTCTTAATGTAGAAGCTGCCAGATCTTGGGTTATTCTTTTTTTTTTTCTTTTTTTTAAAATTTATTTATTTGACATATTTAGTTTTCAGCATTGATTTTCACAATAGTTTGAATTACAAATTTTCTCCCCATTTCTACCCTCCCCTCCCACTCCAAGATGGTGTATATTCTGGTTGCCCTGTTCCCCAGTCAGCCCTCCCCTCTATCACCCCCCTCCCCTCTCATCCCCTTTTCCCTTCCTTTCTTGTAGGGCAAGATAAATTTCTATGCCTCATTGCCTGTGTATCTTATTTTTTAATTGCATGCAAAAACTTTTTTTTTTTGTTTTTGAACATCTGATTTTAAAACTTTGAGTTCCAAATTCTCTCCCCTCTTCCCATCCCACCCACCCTCCCTAAGAAGTTGAGCAATTCAACCTAGGCCACATGTGTATCATTATGTATAACCCTTCCACAATACTCATGTTGTGAAAGGCTAACTACATTTTGCTCCTTCCCAACCTATCCCGCTTTATTGAATTTTCTCCCTTGACCCTGTCCCCTTTCCAAAGTGTTTGTTTTTGATTACCTCCACCCCCATCTGCCCTCCCCTCCATCATCCCCCCCCCTTTTATTTTTTTTTTTAATCTTCCTCCCTCTTCTTTCCTGTGGGGTAAGATACACAACTGAGTATGTATGGTATTCCCTCCTCAGGCCAAATCTGATGAGAGCAATGTTCACTCATTCCCCCCTCACCTGCCCTCTCCCCTCCTCCCACAGAACTGCTTCCTCTTGCCACCTTTATGTGAGATAATCCACCCCATTCTATCTCTCCCTATCTCCTTCTCTCAGTATGTTGCTCTCTCATCCCTTAATTTCATTTTATTTCTTTTAGATATCTTCCCTTCATCTTCAACTCACCCTGTGTCACACATATATATATACACATAGATATATACATACATACTGTGGAAAATATTATACTATTTTATATCATTTTTGTAATTTCAATAAGACTCAGGCCCTGAACTACTTAACCAGAAGAAAAGCCTGATCCTAACAGTCTCTTTGTTCTCTGAGTAAGCTCAGAGATACCTCTATCTTGTATCAACAAATCCAGATGGAGCATTTCTTGCTCTGTCCATGGCCATTAAGGGTGAAAACCTTGAGCCCAGACACTATCTTGAATTATGTGACTTTTCCTTATCTTAATATTTTATGGGCATATACTATGTTGTGGAATGTTAATGGCCAATTAAACACAGAGATCCTGGGGTAGTAATTCCAATTGACACTTTGTCAACTATCTAATTTGTTGTATTTACAATCTATTCCATTAAGGAAAATCCTCTTCTTGTATCATGGTTAAACATACATGGGGGTCATAAAAATGAGGTCATACAGGCTTGCTAGCTCTGCTAAAATAACGTATATAAGTTTTCTCATTGCTTTGTTCAGGCAGCCAGAGCCTATGCTCTGACTCCTTGTACGTACAAGTAAGCTAGCTCCGCTATGCTTTAAGGGAAAATAATAAACAACATGGATTTTTCTATCACCTAGCTCTGTTGTTTCCTTCAACCAAATTTTCAGGTTTAACAGTTATGGTGCCGTGACTTTCGGATGGAAATGATGGAAACGGGACAACGCAGCCCAACCTTGCCAACGCTTTTGGGCGCCATAGGATTAATTTTTCCTGGAATTTTGGCCTTGACAAGGTGGGGTAAGTTGTCTCTCTTCCCAGCTTCCAAAAAGAACTCCCACAAAATTGGTTGAAGTCTGGAAATTCCCTTTAAGCTAGCTCTGGGGGCAGGGATCAAATCTGTGGTAAAACACAGATCTGCGGTCAAACGCACATAGATCCCCTGGAAACACTGATTGATCTAGAAAATTAACTATGGATCAGTCAAAAACTAGAATTAGAAGTCCAACTGTTCCTCCACTCCCTCTCTTCCTTCGCTTGGAGGCTCTGGTCCTGGGGAGAAAAACTGCACTTTGCTTTTTCCCTCCCCTTCTGCCTCTGTATCAGGAGGGCAGAGTTTATAATCTCAAAGAGGATCATAAACATGTCTGAAAGGTTCGGAACCGCCGGATATAAGAAACTCTCAAAGTAGAAGGCAGAAGAATCAAAACATTTATTTAGGCTCCACAGTAACCAACCCATGAACCAGAAGCCCCATTTTGATATGTTGATCCAAATCTTCCAGGCCCAATAAGTACGCCTTGCAAGAGTAACCAGGAGGCTACAGAGAAGCATGATTGCGTAAAGCAAAATCATGCTTCCCCCTCGATGGTAATAAGATTACCCACTGGCCTGAAGTCTTTGTTCAGCTTCCTCCCGTAGATCAGCTCTGCTACTGGCAGCTCCTGCCTCAGCTGTGTCTGTGTCTGTAACTGAAACTGCAACTGTAACTGACGATGTAACGGTCGCTGTAACTGACGATGTAACTGTCGCTGGCTCCAACCGGAAAAGGAAAAAAGAGCTCTTCAAGCTGTCCTCTCCCCTCTTATAGGGTTTTTGACATCATCAAGCTCCGCCCGAATGACCAGGGCTGATTGGTTCTTGAGTTGGCCCCTCCCCCTAGCATAGCCGTTAACACCTCCCCTCAGCCAGCCCCATGACTCCTCACACAGGAAGTTGTCTGCTTCCCGGCATGCTCCCCGGGCCTCCTGCCCCGGAAGAGCAAGCCACAGTGTCCAGAGGCTCAATGAGGTAAGCTGAGTCATTCAAAGAAAACAAAAGCCATTCTGGTTACAGCCTCCCAGGAAGGGCTCTGATCCTGAGAGAGGTAACTCTGTTCTGCTACCGTTGCCTCCTCTCTCTCTTCCCTCCCCGCCCCTTTCCCCCTTTCCCTTAAGGGCTCTGTTTTTGCCTTCTGCCCTATTCCTCCCTCCTTCCCTTGAAGGCTCTGATTATGGGGAGGATAAATGCATTTTATCCTTACTCCTCGCCTTCCTTTACCTGTCCTAGTCCTCCTCCATCTTCCCTTTCCCCATTCCTAAGGGATAGGAGAGTCAGAAAAATCAGGAACGCCAAGGCTTCCCCAAAGACCATAGGGATGCTAATAGCTAACTCATGAAAGCTTCTAATTCTCTGTTGTTTGAACTCTGAGCTCAGTCTGTATTTGTTCTGTATTTGTTTTGTTAATTGTCTGTTAACTGTCTGTGTGAGAGCGTGTGCTGTGAAATGTCTATACCGTGTAAAATCTGAAACGCAGGTAGCCAGAGAATTCTAAGGCTGCAGTTAGGGAAACAGAGACTCTATTTCCTTTTTCAATGTTTGGCCTGGCCAGCCGAACTTGGAGAAAAAAATAGAGCTGAAACATTTTAGCATATTCTGGGATTGATTATTCATTAAAAGTTTGGAAATTGGTTAGTTGGATTTTGGGACAGAACTCCTGAGACTGTAAAATCCCTCCAGGAGCTCACTCTTGCTGATCACTTAGATGAAGTTTACTTGAGTTACAATCATTGAGATCTTTCACCATTGTCCTGTCTCTGACCGAGCCAGAGCTGCAGTAAAAGTTAGAGCAGCTAAAACAAACTCCTCTCTCCTCCCAAATCAGATTAGGAGAAGAGAATGCAGGAGAACTGTAGGGAAAACTTAAATCCTCTTTCCCCACCTGGCAAAAGGAGGAGAAGGACAGAATTTCACAGACTGACAGTATTCTGACAGTCCTGTGCCCCTGGGTACCTTTGTAGCCCATCCTTTTTGGCAAAGTTTGGAATTGTCACCCAGGTCCTATGCATTCTGCCCACTCTGTCCCCAGCAGCTGCAAACCGCCCTAGGCTCAGTAACTTCTGCAGTTGTGGGGGAAGGGTGAGGTAGATGGATTTGGACTTTCTGCCTCCCAGAATTGTCACCACTGGGATACTAGTTTCTGCTCTAGGTAACTTCACACTTCTTGTTCCAACTGCAAAACTGTATTTTGATCTCTGTTTGACCTGTTTCCTGAGTTTTAAAGGGAAAGTAATAATGATGGTTGTTACGGGATCAAAATGGTAATGATTGCAAAATACGTAACATAAAGTCTGGTATATGTTAGATACAACATCATTATTATCTATCTCTGATTTAATGTAATTGTTAACTTTTGAAGTGGTTTTTAGATACCAAAAGTAATAAGCTGAATAATTTCTATATGTGAAATCCGGAAATGCAATAGATGTCATCTGAAAATTATTGTTTCTGTGTTTCTAAACTTGCATTGTGTTCCCAAAATTCTCTTAGATTGTGGAATATGAGAAGACCATTGTGTGGTAAGAAATGATATTATAGCAATTTTAATCTGATTTTGATACATGTGAATTGGGTTTTCAAAGGGATGTGATAAAATTTGGAACTGTTATATGTGGTTATAACAAGTAAATAATTAATAATACTGATATTTAACCATGAGAACAGACTTTCTGTATGAAAATATATCTGGTGATTTAAGGTTATAGTTTCAAATGATGAGATGAAAGATTCTCTGGGCAAGGAGATTTAGGAATATGTTCACCTAACTGATAAATGGGTTGTTTCAAGTTTTAAAATGCATAATTATGTTTAGGGCACTGTTACATTTCTAAATTGTGTAATTTGACAAACAGATGTAACAGCAATATTGAAAAATGTGGTAGTCTTTTACAATGCTAAGGGTATTGGGCCTTAGAAATTAAAATGTTACCACCAGTGGTTAGGAATCAGATTTGATTTGCTTATCCAACTCAGTTATGATCACTAGATTGGTAATTAATTGGAATCTGTTTCAAGTCTTAGATACATGATAATTGCTTGTGGTATACTTATTTCTAAGTTAGTTATTATATACAAATTGGTTAACATCGCATTACCTGTGCTGTTAGAGAATAATTTCTCTTATAATCTGGATGTTGTTAGATTAAGAATCGTAGTTAATTAAGAAATTGAGGTTTTTAACTGAAACAAGAACTTTTGAAACCATCTAGTCATGAATTCTTATCAATCTTGTATGGTTTTCTGTGTAGAGGAATTCTTATGGAAAAAGTTTTTAAAGTCCTGATAAAAGTTATTATTGTGATAAGGCTAATTAATTGGGTATGTAATTTATAGAAACTAAGTGTCCTCCACACTACAACACTTTTTGACTAAGGAACTTTGTAATATCTAGGAATTCTGGGCAATATTTGAGAATGAGGACATTTGGTACCAACTTAGTTAATGAATTCCAGTATTTAAGGGTTAATTTGCTTTAAGGAAAATATTTTTGGAAAATGTTCTGTAAAATCTTTTTGTGTAATTTTGGAAGGCCCGCTGAATTTCCACCTGTAAGCCAATTGGTTGCAGTCCAGACCTATTGTGAGTTCTCGGAGTTTCTGGGTGAGAACCTTATTAGAATTAATGCTTATCTATAGAAGCGCCCATTCAATGTCTTATTCAAGGTTCTTTTTTGAGTAAGGAGGTTGGAAATGACAGTCTGAATTCCTTACTCCTCCCCGCCCTTAGTTTAGATAAGAAGATTCACCTTAGCCCACCTGTCAGAAGGGAAGGAAAGGGGAGGGGCAACAATTACTGGGATTTGAGTTTTTACTGAAAGAAAGAACAGTAGGGGTCTCAAACCTGGCTTTTTAAAGTCAGCAAAAGTGATGCGTTTTTAGGATAAGACTAGGTTTCGAGGAGAATGTGGGTCTTAAGGATACAGTTCTTATTAGTGAAGCTTGCCATCTGATGGGAAAGAACCCACCCTCAGGGGGAGATGATGTGGCAGATCTCTTTAATCAGAAATAAGCAGGTAGTGACAAAAGGGAAGTTATCTGCCAGAATCTGTTACCATTGTGAAAGAAGTTGTTTTTTTGAAAAAATGGGAAATTGGATAAATGCAAATATGTAAAATCTTGTTGTTATAATCAAATGACTGGTTATATTGGTACTCTTGTATAGTCAAATGAAAGAAAATATGGTTTCTAAAGTGTTAATGAGAATAATTAGAAAGGGAAGAGTTTTATGATGTAGGGTTGAATCATTATCCCGTGGACTAAGACTGGGATTTTAAAGTTATACTGTATTTATGTGAAATAGAGTTCTTAGGTGTTGTGAAGTGATAGAAGAGCAATTGGGTATTGACACAAATAGTGTAATTAATTACTGTGACTAAATCAGAGACATCTTCAGTTTAGGTAAACAATTCTAGAAGTATTTTGGAAAATGTTTTTGTGATTTTAAGCGAGAGTTATTGCTTAACAATGTGTATAAGACTCAATTCCTGAAGTGTTCTTTTTTTCCCTCCAGAAGGAATTAACAGGGACAAATCCATTGACTTGTGAGGTCAGTCATTAACCTCTTTTGTTTGTTTAAGCAAACTGGAATGGGATTCCAGTATACACAGTTATGTCAGTAAAAAGTACTAACTTATGAGTTGTTTTGTGTTATGGTTGAAACGTAAAGGGACACTGAGTAATAGGTTGGAAAGGTAAATAAAAGCTTGAGGGGATACGAAAAGCAGATGAGAAAGTTAGGGGACAAATGGGAGTTAGCTAAGCCTCCCCTGTCCTGAGAATGATAGTTTCAGATGGTTTTAGCAAGTTGGAAAAGAGTGTGAGGAAGTATCTAGAAGCTGGAAATGTTATGTAGCTTGACTTGTTAATTATTAGCTCAATGAAATTTGGGACAGTCCTATCTGAAGGATATTTATTTGCTATTTAAGATTTTATGGGACTACAATTTAATATTGTTTTAAGCTCTGATTACAGGTATAGGTCACATGAAGCCAGTAGTGGAATGGCAGGCATTACAGACTGAGAATTCTTAAAGGTGGATGTCTATGCCTGGGAGAAAGTCTTGAAGACGACCTTGGACACAACCTAGGTAGGATCTTCCTGACTCTATTTCCCAATTCTGCTATTTCCTTTCTGAAAAGGAAAATCCCCACCTGATTACTCCTAAGCCCTGCTTTCAGCACCTAGTGACTGTAAGATTGGCTATCAGATATGACTCGTGCCTGGAATCAAACAGAGCTAAGGAAGTTCTTTCCTTCTGTTAAGATATATGACATAGTCCCTCTTTCTTTCATAGCAAATTTATATTATCAAGAAGTTTTGTAAGCACAATGCTAAATCTATTAGGTAATAGATGGATATTGGAATATCTCTGAGTTGTTATAACAGGGTATGGGAATGAATAGCTTACAATTTTAACCTATGTTCATGACCAAATAAAGATCAGAAGGATATAGAGATAACATCCTCCAAAAGGAGGAAATGATTAGACAGAGTAATAAGGCAAAGATGTAATGTGATAAATGTCTAATTAAATAGGATAGCAAATTTTGAGAGGAAAAGGCAATAGGACCAAATTGATTCCTCTAAGAATTATATACAGATGTGTATGATTGGCTCCAAAATTTATCAGTCATGGAAATTCAAGCTAATAAGTGTGTTTTGGTAGTAAGATCTTAGATGTGGATTTTTGTACAAGAAAATTGTATGAGATAGTACAAGTGAAATTATATCTCCTTTATTAAGGTATCTGTCTGATGATTTTAAAGGAAGATGAATTCAATTTATGGTTGGACCTTTATATTTTAAAGGACTCTTATACCAGGTACAAAATTTAGGTAAGGTTAGAAACAGTAGATGATATATGAACTGAAATACTCTGAAGTTAAAAGGAGAGCCAAATTTAAGTGATTAAGTTATATTAAGTTAGAATTGTCTGAGGATTTCTAGATCTGAACCAGAGAAGCAGAACTCTCTTTTACTATCTAGGAACCAGATAACCACAATCAGGCATCTGAAAAAAAAATTTTTTGCTTTAAATGGACATTGGAAATACGTAACTTGGATTTAAAGCTACTTTGTATTTGTACTGTTTGAACTTAGCCCTGAGTGGCTGGGACCTATGGTGTGCTGTTTTTCTCTCAATTATCAAATTACATGTGTTCTAAGAGCTCCTGTCAGATCTGACTACTTCTACAGCTGCCAAATTGTGGATATGGACTCCTTGAGCCTTCTATCACATCTGATGATTGCCCGTGCTCCTGAGTGGACATCTGAGCCCATAGGACACCTTGCCCTCCGGTTTCAAAGAGCCTGAAGGGGACAGCATCAGACGCAGGCAACCTTCCCAAGAGCCCGGACCAGAACCTGAACGAAGAACTGCTCTTTCCCTTTCTGAGTCCCTTGCGTTCCCAAGACTGTTTACTTGTACCTTTGGTATCTTTAGCTTATTTTACTTAGGTGTTCTAGTTTCCCCATTATGCTCCCTACTGATACCCTTTGCAACTTGCTCCCCCTGCTTGTTTACAAGTAGTTTATAATTACTGTGCATCTCTGGGGAAGTCCAAACACAGAAAGAGAAAAAAAAAACCTGAATCCACCTAGATAAGGATTTTTTTTACAATTTTACCCCTGAGGAAGATAGAGGTTTTTCCATACCTTAATTGGTCTTCAGGTGAAGCTTTCAGCTTACCTTTGACCAAAAGGAGGAAATGTGGAAAATATTATACTATTTTATATCATTTTTGTAATTTCAATAAGACTCAGGCCCTGAACTACTTAACCAGAAGAAAAGCCTGATCCTAACAGTCTCTTTGTTCTCTGAGTAAGCTCAGAGATACCTCTATCTTGTATCAACAAATCCAGATGGAGCATTTCTTGCTCTGTCCATGGCCATTAAGGGTGAAAACCTTGAGCCCAGACACTATCTTGAATTATGTGACTTTTCCTTATCTTAATATTTTATGGGCATATACTATGTTGTGGAATGTTAATGGCCAATTAAACACAGAGATCCTGGGGTAGTAATTCCAATTGACACTTTGTCAACTATCTAATTTGTTGTATTTACAATCTATTCCATTAAGGAAAATCCTCTTCTTGTATCATGGTTAAACATACATGGGGGTCATAAAAATGAGGTCATACAGGCTTGCTAGCTCTGCTAAAATAACGTATATAAGTTTTCTCATTGCTTTGTTCAGGCAGCCAGAGCCTATGCTCTGACTCCTTGTACGTACAAGTAAGCTAGCTCCGCTATGCTTTAAGGGAAAATAATAAACAACATGGATTTTTCTATCACCTAGCTCTGTTGTTTCCTTCAACCAAATTTTCAGGTTTAACAATACACATTCACATATATATATATAAACATATATATATATAAACATATATATATATATGCATATTCCCTTCAGCTACCCTAATACTGAGGTCTCATGAATCATACATGTCTTCTTTCTGTCACGGACTTCCGAAGCCTCGTGACTACGCTCGGGGTTCCCCCCAAGCCCCAGGCCTCTGCCTAAGCAAAGGGCCTGATCTCGCGGACAATGTACGGGGCGGGAGCCGAACAAGATGGTGAATGACTCCGTTTATTATTTCAGCAAGCAGCACATTTATACCTTTAGTGACGTAGGTACACAGGTAAAGCTAATACACCTGGGTCCTAGGACCGCCCTGACTCCGCCTACTCTCCTCCCACACTACCCAAAGCTCCCTGCGGGCAGGCAGTCCAGGCAAAGACCGGAAACTCCACGTGGTCCAAGTTCCACATGCTCTGCCAGAGAGCCGGAAGTTCCATGTGGTCAGGCAGGTCCGACCTGGAATTGCCAGGGAGGCAACAAAGGCGAGACCCCTCCTCCTGGCTCCACCCACATCCCAAAGCCCTGAGTTTATCTCAGCAGGCCCCTGGGCCTGGAGGTCCGAGGAGAGCAGGGCTTGGCTCTAACTCTGCCCGTAACATCTTTCCATGTAGGAATGTAAACAAAACAGTTCAACTTTAGTAAGTCCCTTGCAATTTCTGTTTCTTGATTACCTTTTCGTGCTTCTCTTGATTCTTATGTTTGAAAGTCAAATTTTCTATTCAGTTCTGGTCTTTTCACTGAGAAAGCTTGAAAGTCCTCTATTTTATTGAAAATCCATATTTTGCCTTGGAGCATGATACTCAGTTTTGCTGGGTAGGTGATTCGAGGTTTTAATCCTAGCTCCATTGACCTCCGGAATATTGCATTCCAAGCCCTTCAATCTCTTAATGTAGAAGCTGCCAGATCCTGGGTTATTCTGATTGGGTTTCCACAATACTCAAATTGTTTCTTTCTGGCTGCTTGCAGTATTTTCTCCTTGATCTGGGAGCTCTGGAATTTGGCGACAATATTCCTAGGAGATTTCTTTTTGGGGTCTATTTGAGGAGGTGATTGATGGATTCTTTCAGTTTCTATTTTGTCCTGTGGCTCTAGAATATCAGGGCAGTTCTCCTTGATAATTTCTTGAAAGATGGTATCTAGGCTCTTTTTTTGATCATGGCTTTCAGGTAGTCCAATAATTTTTAAATTATCTCTCCTGGATCTATTTTCCAGGTCAGTGGTTTTTCCAAGGAGATATTTCACATTGTCTTCCATTTTTTCATTCCTTTGGTTCTGTTTTATAATATCCTGATTTCTCATAAAGTCACCAGCTTCCACTTGCTCCAATCTAATTTTTAAAGTAGTATTTTCTTCAGTGGTCTTTTGGACCTCCTTTTCCATTTGGCTAATTCTGCCTTTCAAGGCATTCTTCTCCTCATTGGCTTTTTGGAGCTCTTTTGCCATTTGAGTTAGTCTGTTTTTTAAGGTGTTGTTTTCTTCAGTGTATTTTTCAGTATTTTTTTGGGTCTCCTTTAGCAAGTCATTGACTTGTTTTTCATGGTTTTCTTGCATCCTTCTCATTTCTCTTCCCAATTTTTCCTCTACTTCTCTAACTTGCTTTTCCAACTCCTTTTTGAGCTCTTCCATGGCCTGGGACCAGTTCCTGTTTTTCTTGGAGGTTTCTGTTGTAGGCTCTTTGACTTTATTGATTTCTTCTGTCTGTATGTTTTGGTCTTCTTTGTCAACAAAGAAAGAATGCAAAGTCTGAGACTGAATCTGGGTGCGTTTTCGCTGCCTGGCCATATTCCTAGCCAACTAACTTGACCCTTGAGTTTTTCAGTGGGGTATGACTGCTTGTAAATTACAGAGTTCTATGTTCCACGTTTGGGGGGGAGATGCCCCCAACCCGAACTGGGCTTAGATCTTCGGCAGGCTGTGCACCCCTGCTCTGATCCGCCACTTAATTCCTCCCACCAGGTGGGCCTGGAGCCGGAAGTAACAACAGCTGTAGCTGCCCCACCTCTGCTGCCCCTGAGGTTGGAAGCCGAACCGCAAACTCCTTCCACTCCCACAGCTTTTCCCACTAACCTTCTCCGCAGTCTTTGGTGTTTGTGGGTTGAGAAGTCTCGTAACTGCCGCAGCTCACTGAATCAGGGTGCTAGGGCCCCCTCCGCCCGGCTTCTGGTCTGGATGGTCCATGCCGCTCAGGCTGGGCTCTGCTCCACTCCATTCCCAGCTCCCAGCTCCCAGCTCCGAGCTCCGTGTGGGATAGACCTCACCCAGAGACCATCTAGGCTGTCCTGGGCTGGAGCCCTGCTGCCCTCTGCTGTTTTGTGGGTTCTGCCGTTCTAGAATTGGTTCAGAGCCATTTTTTATAAGTTTTTGGAGGGTCTCCGTACGGAGCTCACACTATTCCCTGCTTACCAGCTGCCATCTTGGCTCCGCCCCCCTTACCACAGGATTTTGAGCCCCATTCATCTGAAGGGGGAATGATGATATTGTTTTATACGCTTATTTTGTGTTATCCCTCTTATATTGTTGTAAGGTTCTATTGACACCAGTTATCTCAAAATACCCATTGCCCTATGTAATGGATACAAAAGATCTTGGGGCTGAATGTAATGACAATTTAGATTTGAAGATCTGTCCCACCCATTAATAGGCCATGTGACCTGCTTACATCACAGGAAATGCAGAGAGAGAGAAAAAGCAGAGTTGAGGGAGAGCAAGGACATATGCTAGCTGTGCTGTGAGTTTGTTTGTTGGTGGCAAGGCCCCAGCCTGGGGGTGGTAGGTTATGGGATGATGGGGCTCCATGCTGTGATATTTTGTTTTAAGTTCCTTGCTGTTATGATAAAGTTGGCTTTCTGGTTTGGGGAGTTGCCTGCTGCTTAGATGGGCTGGACTTATTGGTTATAGGATTTAGTCCTCTGGTCTTTGAATAAATGTTTTACTTTTTCTACCTTCTATATGGAGAGTCTCTCATATTTTGTGATACACAACTACATAGGCATATTCACGATTATCATCGATGTTGTGTTTATTGCCTTGCTAATACAGATACAGACATCTTTTGGGATATAGTAGTATTGTTGGATTAAAGGGTATAGTTTTATAGCTCCTTGGGCATAGTTTCAAATAGCTCCCCACAATGGTTGGATCAGTTTACAACTGGATACACCAACAGTGCACTAGCAGAACCCATCATTTTCAATTAGACTGCTGCACAAGTCTTATCCAGGCAGTCTTTCTGCTCAGGAAGATGAATGTAATGTTAGTGGAATAGGAAGATCTTCCCCACTAATTAATAGACTTGCTGCTTTGAGCTCTGGCTCAGCTCACAGCGCATTCTGGCCTGAGTCACCTAGAGCCCATTGGAGGAAGAACTTGCATAAAGAGGAGCTTGCTAACAGGGAGGCTTGCTTGTAGGAAGGCTTTCACACCATCTGGTACTAAGCCAATTAGGCACTGAGTCATGATGGTTGTAATGCCTTCTGGCTCTGATCCTATTAGCCAAAAGTTTTCATATACTTGGGAGGTGAGATTCTGCTTTTAGGGTTTGCTTGTGAGAAGGATCTTTTGATTCCCTGGATGGGACTCTGAGTACCCATTTGTTTGTTAAGAGTCTGAGTCCCTTGACTCAGCTGTTATCGATGCTTCCTCATCCAGTGGTGTATGTAGGTGGTTGTATTATTCAGACAACTGGAGCCCTGCTGTTGATCTTTGTGCTAATTTCTCTGCTTGTATTTCCTCCACTTTCAGGGTGCTGATCTTTCCCCTGGACTAGTGAATGTAATTAAAAGAAAATTTTTGACTCCTTTAAAAAGCTATCTTTCTTTGAAAAGCAGATCAGAGAACCTATCTAGGATGGCTAGACAGTCATCCTTGATGTGCCCAGGTACTTGCTGTTACAGTCCCAGAACTACATGAGGAAGGGAGAGAGGTGGTGGAAGGATGAAGGGGGAGGAGCTCTCAGAGATGGCCAGCCTGGTGGGTGGTGACCCAGGTGGAATATGAGCCCTGGGGTTTGGAGATGTGGGAGGGGTCTAGGGCAGGAGAGGGCTTATCCCAGAGGCCAAGACATTGGAGAACAGGACTTGGGGGAGGGGAGAGGTAAATAGGGTCTTGAGCTCCTGGCCCTGGGCATGATTGGAGGAAAAGGCTTACATTGGAGCCTTCAGAGTGAGGCTCTTGGGACTAGGAAGACCCTCCCAGAGTGGGCTGGCTGGAAGCCAGAACTCTTGGAGCAGAAATCTCTGCCTTCTTTCCTTGGAGTTGAAATCTCTGCTTTCTTTCCTAGGAGCTGAGATCTCTCTGCCTTCTTTCCTTGGAGCTAAGATCTTTACCTTTTTCCCTAGAAGCGGAGATGGCTCCACCTTCTGTGGATGCAGGTCTGAACCAGCCCCCTTCCCCCCACTTCCTGCCTTCTTCTGGATGCTCCTACCATTGGGTCTCATCACCCTTATCTGACATTGTGGTGAGTATCCTCTAGATCTCTTGGAGCACACCTTCCTCATAGGCTTGGGTACTAGATGAGCTCTCTGCCCCTCTTTTCCAGTCCCCAGTCACTTCCCAAATCACCAGTGTCATCACTCCTCAGATTTGTCATCGGGTCACACTTTCTTAAAATAAAGACCTTGCTCGCAGGGACACAAGAGTCCTGCTTTCAGCCTTTCCTTCAGGACCTGGGTATGCTGTCTCCCTGCCCTCAGCTTTTGGTGAGAGATTCAGTTGTCCAGCCTTTCCCGAGGACCACTCTTGGTTTATTTGTTTGTTATTTAGGGAGAGAAATTCTTTCATTTTTAAAATTATATTTATTTTATTCTGAACTTAAGAAATAAAACAAGTATTTCCATAGCAAAGTGGGATAGAAAAACATGTACCATCACAGTAGCATGTTTCCATATTAGTCATGTTGTGAAAGAATCCAAATGAAATGGGGAAACCATGGGAAAGAAAAAAAAAAAGAAATAGTATACTTTGTTCTGCATTCAGGCTCTGGGTCATTTTATTGTAAAAAGGAAAAGTGACTAACCTATCCATAGCTTTTGACATTGCTATGAGACTCATGATCCCAGGGGAAAATAATAATAGTGAGCTCACAAGTAGTTCACTTTACAAAGAATACTGGCTCATTTGATCCTCTCATTGACCCTGGCAGGTGGATACTATTCCCATTTTACAGATGGGGAATCTTATCCAGGAATGGGTTGAGACATAACTTGTCCAGGGTCACAAAACCAGTAACCGTCAGAGGTTGAATTTGAACTGAGGTCTTGTGAACTCACAGACAGCCCTCTATCAATTATGCAACCCAGCAGACTAAAACATCATTACAAAAATAAATGTCCAACAAATACCTTTTTGTGCCAGCCAACATCACAAGACAGAGTGAGTACCAATCATCTGGGGAATGGTGGAAGAATGCCATGGAATATTTTAGGGGAGTTATAAGAAAACTTAGGATTCCAGAAAAAAAATTCAATCCATTTTCAGGGCTTCATACACAGTATAAAATATGTGATGTCTAATGAGGTCTGTGCTGCAGGAAGAGGCCTTCTCTCATTAATTACATCCATAAATTTTATCTCTAGCAAAGTTTTTTGAATGAAGATGCATGGATAATTTCTAGATGAAGCCCTTCCCCCAATCCTTGCTTATATAAAGCTTCTGTCAGTAGGGAATATTGTGAGGTCTAGTGACCTCCATTTTCCAGGGAAAGGCAGGAACTCATTGAGCACATTCCTAAGTCTTCTCCACAGTATGAATCTTTGACGTAAAGGAAAAGATGATCTCTGGCTGAAGGCCTTCCCACATTGAGTCCTTATAGGGCTTGTTCCCAAGAAGAATTTTCTGATGTCTAGTGAGCTCTGTACTCCATGTGGATGCCCTTCCACATTCATGACAGGGATATGATTTCCATCTCCTGTGAATTCTGATGAAAAATAAGAGATGACTTGAGCCTGAATGATTTTCCATGTTGATCATATTAATGAGATTTATCTTCTAGTAAAGATTATCTGATGTTTAGTCAGGGAACAGCATGCAGTAAAAGGTTTACCACATTCTAGACACTCCTAAGATTTGTCTCCAGTGTGGATTCTCTGATGTACGGCAAGACGGGACATAGATGTGAATAAAGTATCTCTCCAGCATGAATTCTCTGATGTATATAAAGACCATAGCAATGTTCAAAAGCCTTTCCACATTGATTACATTCATAAGGTTTCTGTGCAGTGTCATCTTCTGATGATGAACAAGACCAGAGGTATTTCTAAAAGCCTTTTCACATTAACTACATTTGTAAGGTTTCTCTCCAGTTTGAATTCTCCAATGTACAGTAAGATTATAGCAACATTTGAAAGCCTTTCCACACTGATTACGTTCATAAGGTTTCTCTCCAGTGTGGATTTTCTGATGTACAGCAAGGTCAGAGGTACTTCTAAAATCCTTTCCACAGTGATTACATGCATAAGGTTTCTCTCCAGTGTGGATTTTCTGATGTACAGTAAAATCAGCCCTGTGTATGAAAGCCTTTCTACACTGTTTACATTCATAAGGTTTCTCTCCAGTGTGGACTCTCTGATGTGCAGCAAGATCAGATGTACATCTAAAAGCCCTTCCACACTGATTACATTCATAAGGTTTCTCTCCAGTGTGGATTCTCTGATATACGGTAAGATTGGAGCTACACGTGAAAGCCTTTCCGCATTGATTACATTCATAAGGTTTCTCTCCAGTGTGGCTTTTCTGATGGTGAGCAAGAACAGAGGTATATCTAAAAGCCTTTCCACACTGATCACATTCATAAAATTTCTCTGTAGTGTGAATTCTCTGATGTACAACAAGAGAGCTTCTTCTAAAAGCCTTTCCATATTGATCACATTCATAATGTTTCTCTCCTGTGTGAATTCTGTAAAGTCCAGCACAGACTTGTCTCCCAGTGATGTCACAAGGACCATCCCTCATGAAACTTTCTTCATGAATTTCTTCCACAGAAATGCTTAGCTTCACAGTAGTCTCTTTCATTTCATGTCTAATCTCTCCTTCTGCAAGAGATAAACAATAAAACATATACAGAGACGCACGTACACATACATATAATTGTCATCCATTCGCTCCATTGGGAGAAAGTAAACTAACTCATCTACATCCTATTTCCCCAGGCTAAGATAAAAGTCTTCAAAATTCAATGAACAGAATCAATCATTTGAAAATGCCATTAGTTCACATCTGCGGGATAAGTTGATTTACAGACGGCTTCACACACAATCACATCAGATCCTCACAAACACCTATAACTCCAGCAGACCATTCTCAGTACATTCACAGCTCTGGCCATGAACACAGAATGGCTGAGGGACCTGCCCAACATCCCTGCAGCTGAGCCTAGAATTCCAACCCTACAAGTGGGCATGCTCTGTCCATGGCACTAGACAGCTTTTCTCTGTTGAGTTTTCTTTTGTTTTCTTTTTAAGAAAAGTTATTTTATTATTACATGTTGACTTGTTTTCTCCCTCTCTTCAAGTCTTCCTATTCTCTGAGAAATAACAATATTTAAATTAGCCCAATTAACAATCCAACAATGGGGCTTTAAGTGTTCAAGTGAAAATAAGAGTCAATCAACGTGGCAAACTTCACTGTTCCCTTATTTTAAGAAATTGCCACAGCCACTGCCAACTTTGAGCACCCACCACCCTGATCACTCAGCAGCCATCAGTAGGAGGGCAGAGCCACCATCAGCAACAAAATTAAGGATCACTGAAAGATCAAATGATAGATAGCTTTTATTAGCAATAAAATGTTTTAAAATTAAAGGATATACATTCATTTTGACATAAGAGTGTCGTGCATGTTGTATTATTTTTCTTTGGAACAATTAAGATATTTATTTATCTTTTGCACTTTTTGACTTCCCAAGAATTTATAATTCTTTTTTTTCCATTGGGATCTCTTGAGTCACTATTCTCCAATGCATAGTACTCATCATGTGGACTTTCACTGTAAGAAGGCAGTCATTTTATTGATAACTTATCTCTGATTGCCTAACTCACACTCAAGAAAAGCTACTCCAAACTTCTTTCCTTTTCAAACCTTCTACAATCATCTTTCCCCACCATGGGATGGGGTTATGAACTACAAACCTCCATTTAAGGAGAATGCTCATTACAGACATCTCACTTCTCACCAGGCTCAGCATTGACTTTTCTAGCGGACTGGTTCATTGTGCCCCTTTACTGGGGAACTACCTTCTCCTTCCTCCAACCTGCTTTCATCATTCCTTTCTGTGTTGTCTTCCTCTGTTAGACTGCCAGGTCCTCGAGGCTGAGTTCTAAAAGCCATCCAGCAAATACAATGGGAAGGACACTGAAATATGGAAAACTACTCCAAGCCCACTAGAAATGAGGAAGGAAGGGAAGAATGTGTTCAATATGCAGCCCAGGGTGAGCTATCCTACAAATGTGAGCTTAGCAATGTGGGACAAAAAGTCGATGCTTATCGATTTTTTTCTTTTTTTTAAAATTTATTTATTTAATTTATTTAATATATTTAGTTTTCAGCATTGATTTTCACAAGAGTTTGAATTACAAATTTTCTCCTCATTTCTACCCTCCAGCCCACTCAGGATGGCGTACATTCTGCTTGCCCTGTTCCCCTGTCAGCCCTCCCTTCTGTCACCCCACTTCCCTCCCATCACCTTTTCCCTTCCTTTCTTGTAGGGCAAGATAAATTTCTTTTTTAAATTTTTTTTAAATTTTTAGTTTACCACACTCGGTTCTACACAATTTTCAGTTCTTCCCTCCCTCCACCCTTCCCTCCCCAAGATGGCATGGAATCCCATATAACTTCCACATATAACTTCGCATTGAATTAATTTACACACTAGTCAAGTTGTGGAGAAGAATTATGACCGATGGAATGAATCATGAGAAAGAAGAAACAGAACCAAAAAAAAAAAACTCCAAAAACAAAAACAAAAGAGACAAAAAAAGGCGGGGGGAAAGGTGAGCATGAAGTGTGCCTCAATCTGCATTCATACTTCATAGTTCTTTCTCTGGATATAGATAGTATTCTCCATTGTGAGTCCTTTGGAGTTGTGTTTGCACCTTGTGTTGCTGAGAAGAACAAAGTCTATCAGGGTTAGTCTTCACAGAATCCATATATCTCTGGTTGTGTATAATGTTCTCCTTGCTCTGCTCTGCTCACTCAGCATTATGTCATGTAGGTTTTTCCAGGTTGTTATGAAGTCCTTATCATCCCCATTTCTTATAGCACAATAGTATTCCATTACCTTCATATACCACAGCTTGTTCAGCCATTCCCCAACTGATGGGCATCCCTTTGATTTCCAATTCTTAGCTACCACAAAAAGAGCCGCTATAAATATTTTTATACATATGGGTCCCTTTCCCACTTGTGTGACCTCTTTGGGATACAACCCTAGGAGTGGTATTGCTGAGTCAAAGGGTATGAACATTTTTATAGCCCTTTAGACATAGTTCCAAATTGCTCTCCAGAATAGGTGGATCAGTTCACAACTCCACCAGCAATGTAACAATGTTCCAATTTTCCCACATCCTCTCCAGCATTTATCATTTTCCTGTTTTGTCATTTTAGCCAATCTGACAGGACAGATCTGGTATCTAAGAGTTGTTTGGATTTGCATTTCTCTAATCAGTAGTGATTTTGCATATTTTTTCATATGCCTATAGGTATCTTTAATTTCTTCCTCTGAAAACTACCTGTTCATATCCTTTGACCATTTCTCAATTGGGGAATGGCTTGTATTCCTATATATTTGGCTCAGTTCCCTGTATATTTTAGAAACAAGGCCTTTATCAGAGACACTAGCTGTAAATATTTTCTCCCAATTTTCTGCTTCCCTCCTAATCTTTGTTGCATTGGCTTTTTTTGTACAAAAACATTTCAACTTAACGTAATCAAAATTATCCATTTTGGATTTTGTAATGCTCTCTATCTCTTGTTGTGTCATGAATTCTTTTCTTTTCCATAAATCTGATAGGTAAAATATTCCTTGCTCTCCCCGAATTGCTTATAGTATCAGCCTTTATTCCTAAAGCATGAACCCATTTTGACTTTATTTTGGTAGATGGTGTAAGATATTGGTCTATGCCCAGTTTCTGCCCTACTATTTTCCAATTTTCCCAACAGTTTTTGTGAAATAGTGAGTTCTTAGCCCAGAAGCTGGATTCTTTGGATTTATCAAAGAGTAGATTGCTATAGTCGTTGACTTCTCCATCTTGTGTACCTATCCTATTCCATTGATCCACAACTCTGTTTCTTAGCCACTACCAAGTAGTTTTGATGACTGCTGCTCTATAGCCTCTGTGCCAGCAAAGTGCTCCCTGCACTCCCACTCTGATCCGCTGCTTGATTCCTCCCACCAGGCCTGGGCTGGAAGCAACCACAGCTGGAGCTCTGGAAGCAGCCACAGGAGCTGCCATGCCGCACCACCTCTGCCACCATGCACTTTTCTCCCCCTGATCCAGTAGTTTTCCCAATGACCTGCTAAGTTGTCTTTGCGGTTTGTGGGGTGAGAAGTCTGATAACTGCCACAGCTCAGTGATTCAGGACTCCACGGCCTGTTGCCCCCATCTCCTCAGCACTTGGTCTGGACTGTGATCAGCTTCCAGCACAGTGTGACAAACCCTTCCCAACGACCATCCAGGCCATCCTCTGTTATTTTGTGGGTTCTGTAGTTCTATAATATGTTCAGAGCCATTTTTACAGGTGTTTGGAGGGATTTGAGGGAGAGCCTAAGCTAGTCCCTGCTTTCTTGCCTGCATCTTGGCTCAGCCTCCCCTTGACCACAGACTTGACCAAATGGCCAAAGAAGCCATTTCCACAGATAAAGAGGATTGTCAATGAGGCTGGCAATCCCCCACCTATGGACTGTTTCTTTATAAAAATGGGCAGGAAATTGAAAACAGTAGCAACAACATTGCCCTGCTTTCTCCTTCCGTGTTTTAAATTGATTCTCAGCACTTTGGCATCACACACAACTACCTGCACATCCTCCTGTTTTAACAATCAGCTAGCAGCTCCTGTGGGGGCGTGAGATGCACCCAGGAGGCTGCCAGGCATGCCGGAAAAGCACAGGTTCTTTTTATCTGCTTAAACAAGTAAAGCATGGTGAAGGGGTTGACCAGCTTACTTTAATCCAGCATTCAGTTAGCATACAGACAACATTCATTTAGTTCAGGGGAAAAAACACCAGCATTCAGTTAGTTCAGGGGAGCATATAGGAAAGCATCAACAGACAGGCCAAATACAGATTACAGTCAGCTAGTTCAAGGGAACAAACAGCCAGCACCCTGAAGTTCAGGGGAAAACAAACCAGCACCCCGAACCTCAAAACCAAAATACAAACAAATTACAAATATCAACAGACAGACCCAATACAATTCATAGTTACGAACATCTGGACTCAGCCCGAGAGCAAGGGCTGGCCCAGAGTCATGCTCGCCGCTGCTCCCACACCAACTGGAAAAGGAAAGAGAGCTCCTCAAGCTGTCCTCTCCCCTCTTGTAGAGTTTTTGACATCATCAAGCGCCACCTGAATGACCAGGGCCGATTGGTTCTTGAGTTGGCCTCTCCCCCTAGTGCAGACTTGGTTAACACCCAATAGGGCGTGTCTCTGGAGTCAACACCTCCCCTCAGCCAGCCCCATGACTCATCATACAGGAAGTTCTCTGCTTCCAGGCATGGGTTTCTGGGCTTCCTGCCCTGGAAGAAGTCACACAGGAAGTTCTCTGCTCCCAGGCATGGCCCAGCAATGCTCAATGAGATAAACTGAGTCATTCAAAGAAAACAAAGGCCACTCTGGCTATACTTCCCACCCCAATTACTGCCCTCCGCTGTGCTTTTTTTAAAGTTTTCACTCATGATCCCTGAGTCACAGGGATGACCACTTCACTCATTCCTCTCTGTCCTGTAGGGGTCTTGTCTTTGCTCCCTTTATCCACACCTAGCACCCCTCCCCCACATATCCATAGAACTGTTCCTTCCTCCCCTTTGCTTGTTTGGCCAAGCTCTCCCTGCCAGACCTTGAAGGCAGGATGCTCTGTTTGTCCTCCAAGATCTGTGCTATCTAGGTTTATTCATCCTGTGCACACTGACCAGTCCTGTCTTTTAGCTGTGAAGGGCACACTGAGAGGGCAGTGAGGATTGAAAGGACCAAATGCTATGAGCTGGGGCTGGGGGAGGGCAGTGGGGGTGGGGAGCAGTGTCCTGACCTCCTTCATACTCTGGTCTAGTGTTTCTTGAAAATATGGTAACTGAAGAAAAAAGGTTAAGTTGGCTTCTGCGTCACATTCACATGTTCAAAGGTCCTTAGCAGAGCTGTTTGGACAAGGCCAAAGAAAAGAATACTTTCTTTAGTTGTTAGTGTATTAGCATTTGTGAAGGGCCTAGAACATCCATTGTTAGAGAGGATATAGGAAAAGGGCTGCGTTTGGGGAACCATTCAAAGTCCTGGGAGTTTTCTCTTCCAATGGGGGAAAGGGAGGTACTGAGACACTCAGCTCTTGTCAGAGAGGCATCACGCTCAAAGGCAAAGACAAAATGGAGGGACTTACTTTCTCCCCAAAATCCACTTTTGACCATCTTCACAACAACCCTAAATGGGAGGTTTTCTTATTATCTCTATTTCACAGTTCAGGAAACTGAGGCAAACAGAGGTTCAATGACTTACCTGCCAGGGTAAGTAACCACCAGAGTTACATAACTATTAGGTGTCTGAGGCTGGATTTGAACTCAGATCTTCATGATCTTCTACCATTTCCTAGTTCCCCAGCATTGTCTTAATGTGCCCACCTTCCCACAAGCCCTCCAACATTGGTTGCTGCCATTTTTTGTCAGTGTTGCAGAGTGTGAGAAGAAGCCTTTCTCTTATTAGTGGTTTGGAGCATTTCTTGGGTTGGGAATACTTGGCAGTTCTTTTGAGAATTCTTTGTTTATATCCTTTGATCATTTATCTATTGGGGAATGGCTATTTGTTGTGGTTTTTGAATTGTTTCAGTCATGTCTGACTCTTTGTGACGCTCCTTGGGGGACTCTGGAGTGATTTGCCATTTCCTTCCCCAGTTAATTTTACATAAGAGGAACTGAGGCAAACAGTCTTAAGTGACTTGCCCAGGGTCACATTGCTAATAAATGTCTGAGGCTGGATTAGTACTAAGGTCCTCCTGCCTCCAGTCCTGTTGCTCTGTCTACTGGGCAATCTAGCTGTCATTGGCTATTAGTCTTTTGAAAATAATGTTTCATTTTTCCTCAGTGACATATAAAGGCCTTTTTACTCCTTAATTTTGAGTTCCCAATTCTCCACCTACATCCTTCCTCTTATCCCTCCTGAATACAGTGAGCAGTCATATATAGGTTATACATATGCAGCCATGTAACGTCGTAACAATTTGACTAGCAGCTGTTGTGGTGTTGAAAGACCAACACAAGGCCAACAAGAGAGCTGCTAGCACAGGTTCTTTGATCTGCTTCTCTAAGGAAAGCAATTTTAAGGGGTTAACAATCTCGCTTTAATCAAACATACATATATCATTCACTTAGTTCAGGGGGAAAAGCCAACACCCTGAACTTCAGAGCAAATACAAACAGAAAATATCAACAGATCAAATAACACAAACCAGTAGACAGGCTTCTAGCTTTCTGTCCAACACCTCAGTACATAGTTACCAGGGAAGCACAAACATCTGGGTTTTCAAGCTGGGAGGGCTCCTTAACAGTGACTACCCAGAGTCTGGTCAAGTCAAATCACAGGACACTTCCAGTGAGTAGGAGCCCCACATAAAAAGCTAACCTCTGAGTTTACATACCCTTCTCAGGGCCCTGAAGGCTTCTCACCTAATCAGCAAAAGGGTGTGGGCCTGGGGCTTTGCAAATAGTAAGACTTAATCAAAGGCACTTGATTGCTTCAGTGTTGAGAAGCACTCCTAAAGAAAAAACAAAGGCAAAAAAATCCCACCTTGATTAACATTACAAAAATATTTCCATATTAGTTATTTTGGGGGGGACAAAATAAACTTGAACCAAAAAGAAAGAAAGAAAGTGAAAAATAGTATGCTTTAGGTCTGTATTCAGACTCAATTAGTTCTTTCTATGGAGGGGGATAGCATGTTTCATCATGAGTCCTTTGGAATTGTCTTAGATCATGGTATTGCTGGGAATAGCTAAGTTATTCACTGTTGTTCATCATACAATATTGCTGTTACTATGTACAACATCCTCCTGGTTCTGCTCACTTCACTCTGTATCAGTTCATTTAAGTCTTTCCAGGTGTTTCTGAAGTCATCCTGCTTTTCTTATAGCACAGTACTGTGCCATTACAATCATATACCCTGGGATGTTCAGCCATGCCATAATTGATGGACATCTCCTCAACTTCCCATTCTTTGCCACCACAAAATAGCTAATATAAATACCCTTGTCCTAAATAGGTCACTTTCCCTTTTCAACCTTTCTGGGATACTGACTTGGTAGTGTTATTGCTGGATTAAAGGGAATGCATAGCTTTATAGCCCTTTGAGTATAGTCCCAAATTGCTCTCCAGAATGGGTGGATCAGTTCACAACTCCACAACGGTGAATTAGTGTCCCAGTTTTCCTACTTCCCTCCAATATTTATCATTTTCCCTTTCTGTTTAATTAGTCACTTTGATAGGTATGAGGTGGTACTTCAGAGTTGTTTTAATTTGCATTTCTCTAATCAATAGGGATTTAGAGCACTTGCATATGACTATAAATAGCTTTGATTTCTTCATCTGAAACCTGCCTGTTCCTATCCTCTGACCATTTATCAATTGGGTCATAAATTGCATTCTTATGAATTTGACTCACTTCTCTATATATTTGAGAAATGAGGCCTTCATCAGACACTTGCTGTAAATTTTTCCCCCAATTGTCTGCTTTCTTTCTAATCTTGGTTGTATTTTGTTTTTGCAAAACCCCTTTTTAATTTGATACAATCAAAATGATCCATTTTACATCTAGTAATGCATTCTCTCTGTTGTTTGGTCCTAAATTCTTCCCTTATTCATAGATCTGATAGGCAATTATTCCATACTCCCCTAATTTGCTTATGGTATCACTCCTCATGTCTAAATTTTGTACCCATTTTGACCTTATCTTGGTATACAGTGTGAGGTGTTGTTTTATACCCAGTTTCTGCCATAAAGATTTCCAGTTTTCCTAGTAGTTTTTGTCAAATATTTGTTTTTTGTTCCCAAAGCTTGGTGATTGGTGTGGCACTGAATAAGTAGATTAATTTAGGTAGAATTGTCATTTTTATTATATTGGCTCAGCCTACCCATGAGCAATTCATATTATTACACTGTTTAGATGTAACTTTATTTGTGTGAATATGTTGTATAGTTGTATTCATATAGTTCCTGGGTTTGTCTTAGAAGGTAGATTTCCAGGTATTTTCTATTGCCTACAGTTACTTTAAATGGAATTTGTCTTTCTGTCTTTCGCTGCTGAGCTTTGTTTGTAATATAGAGAAGTGTTGATGATTTATATGGCTTTATTTCATATCTTGTTTTTTTAATTTAGAAAGTATTTATTAATTTTTCTCTCTTTTGTAACAAGTATTTTAAAAATTTATTTAATATATTTAGTTTTCAGCATTGATCTTCACAAGAGTTTAAATTACAAATTTTCTCCCCATTTCTACCCTCCCCCTACTCCAAGATGGCATATATTCTGCTTGCCCCGTTCCCCAGTCAGCCCTCCCTTCTGTCACCGAACTCCCCTCCCATCCCGTTTTCCCTTACTTTCTTGTAGGGCAAGATGAAGTTCTATGCCCCATTGCCTGTGTATCTTATTTCCTAGTTCCATACAAAAACTTTTTTTTAACATCTGTTTTTAAACCTTTGAGTTCCAAATTCTCTCCCCTCTTCCCTCCCCACCCACCCTCCCTAAGAAGGCAAGCAATTCAACATAGGCCACATGTGTATCATTATGAGAATGATGTGAGAAAACTATGAAAAATAAGTCAATGACTTGCTAAAGGAGACCCAAAAAATACTGAAGAAAACAACACCTTAAAAAATAGAATTACTCAAATGGCAAAAGAGCTCAAAAAGCCAATGAGAAGAAGAATGCCTTGAAAGGCACAATTACCCAAATGGAAAAGGAGATCCAAAAGACCACTGAAGAAAATACTACCTTAAAAATTAGATTGGAGCAAGTGAAAGCTAGAAATCAAGATATTATAAAACAGAAGCAAAAGAATGAAAAAGTTGAAGACAATGTGAAATATCTCATTGGAAAAACCACTGACCTGGAAAATAGATCCAGGAGAGATAATTTAAAAATTATTGGACTACCTTAAAGCCATGATCAAAAAAAACAGCCTAGATATCATCTTTCAAGAAATTATCAAGGAGAACTGCCCTGATATTGTAGAGCCAGAGGGTAAAATAGAAATTGAAACAATCCACCAATCACCTCCTGAAAAAGATCCCAAAAAGAAAACTCCTAGGAGTATTGTCAGCAAATTCCAGAACTCCCAGATCAAGGAGAAAATACTGCAAGCAGCCAGAAAGAAACAATTTGAGTATTTTGGAAATGCAATCAGAATAATACAAGATATAGCAGCTTCTACATTAAGGGATCAAAAGGCTTGGAATATGTTATTCCAGAGGTCAATGGAGCTAGGATTAAAACCGAGAATCACCTACCCAGCAAAACTAAGTATCATGCTCCAAGGCAAAATATGGATTTTCAATAAAATAGAGGACTTTCAAGCTTTCTCAGTGAAAAGACCAGAGCTGAATGGAAAATTTGACTTTCAAACACAAGAATCAAGAGAAGCATGAAAAGGTAAACAAGAAAAAGGGACTTACTGAAGCTGAATTGTTTTTTTTTACATTCCTACATGGAAAGATGATGTGAATGATTCATGAGACCTCAGCATTAGGGTAACTGAAGGGAATATGCGTATGTGTGTGTGTGTATGTGTGTGTGTGTATGGATGTATATATGTATGTGTATATATACATATGTGTATATATATATGTATATATACATAGACAGAGGGCACAGGGTGAGTTGAATATGAAAGGATGATATCTTAAAAAAAATCAAATTAAGGGATGAGAGAGGAACATATTGAGAGAGGGAGAAAGGGAGAGATAGAATGGGGTAAATTCTCCCGTATAAAAGTGGCAAGAAAAAGCAGTTCTGTAGGAAAGGAAGAGAAGGCAGGTGAGGGGGGAATGAGTGAATCTTGCTCTCATCGGATTTGACCTGAGGAGGGAATAACATACACACTCAACTGGGTATCTTACCACACAGGAAAAAAGGAGGAAGAAGATAAAAAAGGGGGATGATAGAAGGGCAGGCAGATAGGGGGAGGAGGTAATCAAAAACAAACACTTTTGGAAAGGGACAGGGTCAAGGGAGAAAATTCAATGAAGGAGGATAGGTTAGGAAGGAGCAAAATATAGTTAGTTAGTCTTTCACAACATGAGTATTGTGGAAGGGTTTTACATAATGATACATATGTGGCCTATGATGAATTGCTTGCCTGCTTAGGGAGGGTGGGTGGGAAGGGAAGAGGGGAGAGAATTTGGAACTCAAAGTTTTAAAAACAGATGTTCAAAAACAAAAAAAAAGTTTTTGCATGCAACTGGGAAATAAGATACACAGGAAATGGGGCGTTGAAATTTATCTTGCATAATTTATTCCTATGCTTTCTAGTGTTTGTAATAGGAATGGGTGTTGTATTTTGTCAAGGGATTTTTCTGCATCTATTGAGATGATCATATGGTTTCTGCTAGTTTTGTTGTCGATATGGTCAATTATGCTAATAGTTTTCCTAATATTGAACCAGCCTTGCATTCCTGGAATAAACCCTACCTGGTCATAGTGTATTATTCTCATGATAAGTTGCTGCAATATTTTTGCTAATATTTTAAAATTTTTGAATCAATATTCATTAGGGAAATTGGCCTGTAATTTTCTTTCTCTGTTTTGACTCTACCTGGTTTGGGTATTAGTACCATATTTGTGTCATAAAAAGAATTTGGTAGGATGCCTTCTTCACCTATTTTCCCAAATAGTCTACAAAGTGTAGGAATTAATTGTTCTTTAAGTGTTTGATAGAATTCACATGTAAAACCATCTGGCCCTGGAGATTTTTTCCTAGGGAGTTCATTGATGGCTTGCTCAATTTCTTTTTTCTGAGATGGGGCTATTTAGTAATTTTACTTCCTCTTCTGTTAACCTGGGCAATTTATGTTTTTGTAGATATTCATCCATATCTCTAAGGTTGTCAAATTTATGGGCATATAATTGGGCAAAAATAATTCCTAATTATTGTTTTGATTTCCTCTTCATTAGAGGTGAACTCATCTTTTTCATTTTTGATACTGGTAATTTGATTTTCTTCTTTCTTTTTTTATAATCAATTTGACCAAAGGTTTATCAATTTTATTGTTTTTTTTTTCATAAAACCAGCTCTTTGTTTTATTTATTAATTCAATAGTTTTCTTTGTTTCAATTTTATTAATCTCTCCTTTGATTTTCAGTATTTCTAATTTGGTGTTTCATTGGGGATTTTCAATTTATTCTTTTTCTAGCTTTTTCAGTTGTATGCCCAATTCATTAATCTCCCTTTTCTCTATTTTATTTGTGTAAGCATTTGGAGATATAAAACTTCCCCTAAGAATCACTTTTGCTGCATCCCATAAGTTTTGGTATGTTGTCTCATTATTGTCATTCTCTTGAAGTTATTTTTTCTCTGATTTGTTCTTTGGCCCACTCATTCTTTAGAATTAGATTATTTAGTTTCCAATTAATTTTTAGCTCATTTTCCATGGTTTTTTATTACAAATAATTTTTATTGCATCATGATCTGTAAAGTATGCTTTGACTACTTTTGCCTTTCTGCACTGGATTGTAAGGTTTTTATGCCCTAGTACATGGTCAATTTTTGAGTGTATACCATGTATCACAGAGAAGAAAGTATATTCCTTTTTATCCCCATTCAGTTTTCTCCAGAGGTCTATCATATCTGCCTTTTCTAAAATTCTCTTCACCTCCTTAACTTCTTTCTTATTTATATTGAGGTTAGATTTATCAAGTTCAGGAAGGGTGAGGTTGAGGTCTCCCAATATTATAGTTTTGCTGTGTATTTCTTCCTGTAACTCCCTTAGCCTCTCTTACAAGAATTTGCATGCCACATCACTTGATGCATATATGTCCAACAATGATATTGCTTCATTGTTTATGGTGCCTTTTAGCAGGATGTAGTGTTCTTCCTTATCTCTTTTAATTAAATCTATCTTTACTTTTCCTTTGTCTGAGATTAGGTTTGCTACACCTGCTTTTTTACTTTAGCTGAAGTGCAATATATTTTACTCCACCCTTTTACCTTTACCCTGTGTGTATCCCCCTGTTTCAAATGTGTTTCTTGTAAACAGCATATTGTAGGATTATGATTTTTAATCCATTCTGCTATGTGCTTCCATTTTATGGGAGAGTTCATTCCATTCACATTCACAGTTATGATTTCTATCTGTGTCTTTTTCTCCATCCTATTTCCCCCCATTTATGCTTTTCTTTCTCCCTTTCCCCTTTCACTCCTCAGCAAAGTTTTGCTTTTGACCATCCTGTTCCTCAGTTTACACTCCCTCTTAATTCCCCTCCCTTATCTTACCATTTCCCACTTGCTACTTCTCCCCTCCCTTCTGACCACCTCCCTCCCTTTTTTCCCCCTTTCCCCTCCTACTACCTGTAGGACAAGTTAGATTTCTATACTTATCAGGGTATGTTATTCCCAGATCAAATGACAGTAAAGCTCAAATACTGCTCTTCTCCTTCTCTTCTTTCCCTCTACTAAAATGTGTTTTTGTGCCTCTTCATTTGGTGTAATTTACCCTTTTCTACTACCTCCTTACCTCTTCTCCCATAACCCTCCCTTTACATCTCTTAATTATGTTTTTTATCCTTATATCAGTTATTTTATACAGACATTCACAGTCTATATGTATCCCTTTCAATTGTCATAATAGCTGTACTGTTCTCAAGATTGACATATATATATATATACGTGTGTATATATGTATATACATATATATGACATACATAAGATGATATAATCCTATATAAACATGCAAATAATTTGCCCTTACAGATTAATAAGGTTTGCTGTGGGTTTTCCCTCCTTGTTTACCTTTTCATATCTCTCTTGAGTTTTGTATTTGAAGATCAAATTTTCCATTGAGTTCTGGTGTTTTCATCAGGAAGGTCTGGAATTCCCTTATTTTGTTGAATGTCCATCTCCTTGCCTGAAAAAGTATGCTTAATTTTGCTGGGTAGTTGATCCTTGGTTGTAGTCCCAGCTTCTTTGCCCTTCGGAATATCATATTACAATTTCTCCTGTCTTTTAATGTAGAAGCTGAGAGATCCTGCGTGATCCTGACTGTAGTTCCATGATATTTGAATTGTTTCTTTTTGACTGCTTGCAGTATTTTCTCCTTGACTTTGTAATTCTGAAATTTGGCTATAATATTTCTTGGTGTTTTCAGTTTGGGATCTCTTTCAGGGGGTGATTGGTGGATTCTTTCAATGACTATTTTGCCCTCTGGTTCTAGGACCTCTGGGCAGTTATCTTTGATAATTTCTTTAAAGATATTGTCAAGGCTCTTTTTTTTCATCCTGTATTTCCAATAGACCAATAATTCTTAAATTGTCTGTCCTGGATCTATTTTCCAGGTCAGTTGTTTTCCCACTCAGATATATCCCATTTTTTTTCTATTTTTTTCATTCTTTACATTTTGTTTTACTACTTCTTATGCCTCATAGAGTCATTAGCTTCCACTTGCTCAACTCTAATTTTTAATGAGTTGCTGTCTTCATTTTGCTTTTGAGTCTCCTTTTCCAATTGGTTGATTTTACCTCTCAGTGTGTCCTTTTCTCTATTTAGATTCTGACTCTCCATAGCCATTTTGCCAATCTTATTCTTTAAGGACTTGATTTCATCAGTGAATTTTTTCCCATTTTTTCCATATTTTCTTTTATCTCCCTAATTTGGTTTTTAAAATCCTCCTTTAGCTCTTCCAGTAATGCTTTTTGGGCTTGAGACCAGTTCACATTCCCTTTTGAGGTATGGGATGTGGGTATAGTGTCATTGCTATCCTCTTCAAAATTGGTATTTTGGTCATGCCTGTCTCCATGAAAAGAATCAATGATCCTCGGTTGTTTTGTGTTCTTCTTCACGTTGGTTAGCCTTTTCCTGGCTTTATAATAAATATCTCCTTTAGGGGCTCAGGGCTCTCTGTCCCAGCTTTCTTATTCTGGGTGTCGTTTTTAGCTTTGTGAATTATAGCCTTCAGTTTCATGAGGTGTGGGGGAGGTTTCTGGCTGCCTAAAGTTTCTTCCCCTAGGGTTACTCTCCAGCACTGTTGCTCTTCAGCAATGGTCTCAGCTCTTTGTTGTTTGAGCTGGTGTCTGGCACTTCCCCTGGGGGTACATCTGGGGTCCTAGTGTTGACCCCTGCTGGCTCTGCCCCTCTGGGACTCAGGAACTCCCACTACTCAGCCACTGAAGCCCCACTTCTGTCTCCTCTATTCCAGTGTTTTTTTCTGAGGAATTCTCTGGGTTGGGGGGCAAGGATTAGAGTCATTTACCTGGACATTATGTCTCCTGGAAGTTCAAGAATACATGTTTCATACCTTTGGGCTGCAAGCCTCAGGAGTTGATGTCTCATGGCCCTGTAGCATTGCACTGCCTCTCGTTGCTTCCACAGAGTGCTGTCCTGTGTTAGGAGGCCTGGGGATCTCTGCCGGTTTCTGGCACTTTCTCCCAGCCTGTCTTCCACATTGGTTTCCCCCGCTGCTTCAGCTTTGGTGCTGTCTGGAGCAGCTCCACAGGCCGAGCACTCTCCTAGCCTATAGATTCGTCCCTTCAGCCTTTCAGACTCTCCTGGCTTGGAAATTTGCCTTACTCAGACTGCTCAAGGTTTCTAATTCTCTCCAATCTGCTCAGATTCACTTTTTTATATAGGAATCTGACAAAACTTGTGAGAGAGCTCCGGTAAGACGCTGTTTTCACCCAGCCATCTTGGCTCTGCGCCTCCCCCCCCACTTTCTTTTCTTTTGTTTTCTTAAATATATATATATATATATATATATATATATATATACATACACATATATTATTGCATGTTGACTTGTTCTCTCCTTCTCTTTGGGTCTTCCTATTCTGTAAGAAACAAAAGTATTGAAATTATGCCAATTAATACAATTGAGGCTTTGAGTGTTCAAGTGAAAGGAAGAGTTAATCAATGTGGCAAACTTCACTGTTGCCTTATTTTAAGAAACTGACACAGCCACCGCCAATCCTGAACAACCACCACCCTGACCCGTCAGCAGCCATCAACACCAGCAAGTCTCCACCAGCAAGAACATTAAGATTCACTGAAGGCTCAGCTAATAGTTACCTTTTTTTAGCAACAAAATATTTTTGTATTAAAATATGTACCTTTCTTTTAGACATAATAATATTGCGCATGTAATAGACAACATGATATTGTAAACATCACTTTTATATACACTGAGAAAACAAAAAAAATTAGGTGACTCACTTGACTGCAATATTCACTTTGCTGTGGTTCTCTGGAACAGAATCCATGATATCTCTGAGGGGTGTCTGAAAATTTTGTCATTCTTGCTTTGATTTTGACTCTTTGCTCCCTAATTTTACTCTCTTCCTTAAGCCACTACTAGCTTCACTCTTTGAGTTCCGTTATGTCCCATTGAACTATATTTCTTTTCCAATCCCAAACACTCTCTTTTCCTTGGAGCAGCTAAGACCGCAGTTCCTGAGTTGTTGCTTCTTCTCAACCATCTCTATGTTTGTATGCCAGATTGGAAGATCCCTGACCTCAGGGACTGGCTTTTCCTTTCCAAAAGCTTAGCAAGGTATTAAGAAAACTGGAGATGCTTAATCCATGCTTGTTGACTGACTGACAGGGGCCAAGAGTGACTCCAGACATCAGCCTCTACCTTAGTTCCTGTACTCTGGTCTCTGTCTTATTTGGCAAATGCAGGTTTTGGACTCAACTCTGTTTCTGGCTCTTTCCTGACCTTGTCTCCTACATCGAGTGTCCTTTGTCTAGTTCTAACCTTGATGGAACCTGAGCAGACCCATATGGAAGATCACAGAGGCTTCTTTCTAGGTGCTCGAAGGATCTCATATTATAGACACCTGGGAGTTCCTACTTCCATTTCCCCAAACTTAGAGTGGCTGTCAACTAAATGATTCTGGTCAATGATTCTCCAAGAATGGACCAAATATTGAACCTCAGAGATCAGGGTAGGGGCAAGGGCTGATGATTTATGTAAAGCATAGCCAGGGATGAATTCTTTGCTACTACTTTGCTACTACTTAGATGCTGCTGAATGGAGAGAGAGAAAATCAATAAACCAGGCTACCTGGGTCAACTAATTATTTAGGCTACATAATCTCAATATGGCCCTCACAGTGGCAAGGCTGTCCTTTGAAATCTTCCTGACTGTCTTGGGGAAGCCATGTGGTTCAGGGGAGAGTATACTGGTCAGGAAGACTTGAGTTCAAATCCAGCCTCAGACATTTACTAGCTGTGTGACCTTGGGCAAGTCACTTAGGTCTGTTCACCTCAGTTTACTCATCTGCAAAATGAGCCTGAAAAGGAAATGGCAAACCACTCTAGTATCTTTTCCAAGAAAACCCCAGATGGGTTCATTACAGTCAGAAACAACTGGAATGACTGAACAACCTCATAACTGACTCACTATCCCATTCACCGCAGCAGCTCTTACATTTCTTTTCATTCTTCCCCAACCCTCCTTTATTGCTTCCTCCCACTTTCTACCCCCAGCTCAACTTCTCAGCAGCAAAATTTGCCCTGTATTTCATTTAAAAAATTGGATATTTATCAAGAGCTATTTTATCCTCCTCATCTCCCATAAATCGGGTGCCTTCCTTTGCTTTTTGATACCACTATTAGATGAAATAGTCCTCCCTCTGCTAGGTAAAGCAAACTCCTTTTCCTGTGTAAATCATCCCATTCCAGTCCTCTTTCTCAGCATGCTGCCTCTCTAGCATTTCCATTTTTTCACTACTTTTCAGTCTCCCCCACACTAATGACTCCTTCCTTACAGCCGCAAATAAAACCGTTTCTCTCTAATCCTCAACATGCAGTCATTTGATCCATTCAACCCAAGAAATATTTCCCTATGTCTTTCTTCCATTTCATAGCTAAACAACTGGAGACACCCATTTAAAACAGGTGTCTCCAACTCCCTTGATTTTTCTGAAATTTTCTGCAGTCTAGCTCCCAATTTCATTGTGCAACGGAAACTCCACTCTAAAATCACCAGAAATCTCCAAGGTGTTAATCCACTGGCTATTTCTTCATCCTCATCCTTCCCACCCACCCGTCCTGGTTTTAGTGACACTCTTCTCCTGGTTCTCCAAACTAAACTCATTCTTTTTCCCCTAGCCTTCCCCTCTTCCTACTTTCCTAATGCTCTCCAAACACATCCTTCCAATATTGTAGGCTGATAAGTAATGTATCATACACTCATCACTGATTCCCACACATTCACACTCCTGACCCACATATTCAATCTGCTGCAAAGTCCTGTGATTCCGCCTTGGTAATACCTTTCCCATTCACCCCCTTCTCTCCCAGCACTGCCACTGTCTTTGTTCAGGCTCCAATCACCTCATACCTGAGGTGCTGTAAGAACCTGCTGCTTACTGCACCTGCCTCAAGTCTCTCCCTCACTCCAGTCATTCTGCCACTTACTTGTCAAAGTTCATCTTCCTAAATTTCTATACTGACCATGTTACCATGTATTCAACAACCTCTTTTGGCTCCCTAGCAGAAAATATCAAATTTAAAATCCTCTCTGGGGCTGTTAATCACCTACCCCTCTCCAACATTTCGTCTCCTTTCACCTTATTTCCACACCAAAAGTACTATAATCCAGTGGTATGGGGCTCCCCTCTGTTCTGTGAACAGGACACTCCACCTCCTCACTCCACAGGCTTTACTCACCATCTTTTTGCCTACAACACTCATTCCTGAAGTCCCAGCAAGCGCCCACCATCCACAATAATTCTTTCCAGTCCACCTTTACTTAAGGGCCTTCGCTCTCAGTGAGCTCCAATTTCTCTTGTCCCTAACAGGTTTCTATACTGTTGTTGGCATGTTGTCTACCCCCCTAGTCTGTGAGCTCCAGGAGAGCAGGGAACGTTCCTAGTATCTCTTTATATCCCTGTTGAACAGCAGAAGACCTGGCAGATAGCAGGCACTTAATGATCATTGACTTGAAGAAAGTCTATGAAAGAACCCAAACTGGAAAGTCTAACCACAGTTTGCACTTTCAGGGGAGCTCCTATCCCCAGATTCCTAACAATGACTTTTTAATAGGATCTGAGATTTATCACTGGGAGAGAGCATCAAGACCATAGTGTCCAACTACAGGGAACCAGATTCAGTGGTTCAGTGACTTCTCCAAGATCCCACTGCTAAAAAGTGTCTCAAAAAGAATTCCAAGTCAGGTCTTCCTGCCCCCAGATGTAGCACTTGCTTCACTCCCACACCCAGAAGCCTCTTGTAATCCCAGCTCTCATATACCTGCTTTCCCCTCACTCACATGGACAGCAACTCCTCAGGCCTTCTTGCTTCAGCAGCCACAGTACTTCCCTTTCCTCCAAATAAGAGATCAGATCTTCTCTGGAAACTGACAGCCCTGGGCATGGGGAATCAGAGATGAGGGTGGAGAAAAACTTTAGTTCTCTTTCGAGAAAAGAGTGTGAATACAAAGTTAGAGAATCACTCCATCATGTTCACACAGATCTGGCTTATTCTCTCATTAATGCTTGTAATGCATGTAACCCAAACTAGGATTGCCAGATCAGCCTTGAGCTCCAGCAAATTAGATCTTGATGAATAAGCTTTGTCCCTGTCCCCTCCCCTGCTCCGCAAATCCCTGAAACCTATTAAAAACCTTGGAACTCTTCATTAAGGGAGTCATTGCCTCTTCTGGTGAGATTCTCCTGCTGGGGAACTCAATGAACCTTAGTTAATCCAAATTCTGCTTCTTGGCCAGTCTGTTATTCCTGTATTGACAGGGGCCTGCAAGTAAGGAGCACAGGATGGTTCCCAGAAGCCCTGAATCAAGGTGTCCATATCATTTATTCTTGGGCTTTGGGGAGAGATGGGGAGATCATGGAGCCAATTCAGAGTCAGAAAATTTGGTCTTGGTGCACCTTCTTCATAGGGGAGGGACTCATTGCAGAGCTTCCATTATCTAGACATTAGAGGCAGGAGGTAGTGCAGTGGAGAGAGCCATGGACCTGAAGTCAGAAATACCAGGGTTTAATTCCAGCCTTAGACAGTTATTAGCTGTGTGCTCCTGGACAAATCACTCAACCTCTATTTGCTTCAGTTTTCTCAAATGTCAGATGGGGATAATAATGTCACCCAATGACATCATATTGTAAAGAAGGCACTTAGCACAACAGCAGGTGAACAGAAATACTTATTCCCTTCCTTCCTTTCCCACTATCTGGGCTGGAATTTGGGGCAATGTAAAGGAAAGGAAGGACAAACGTGCCCTACCAGGCAGAGCTAGGAGCTGGGAGCTACAAACTGATGCTTCTCACAAAGAAGATTGTCCTTAATACTTGGCCCTTCCCAAAGAGGAAGGGGGTGCAGAGAAAAGCCACCTGAGCAGTTTTTAGACTTTTGGCAGAGAAAATTCATGTCCAGGGAGAGGCTGGACTACATGTGGGATTACTTCCACACCTGAGATGCTTCAACACTCATCTGAACTTTGACCTCAAGTTACCCAGAATTGGCAAGAGACAGCTTCAGGGTCAACCAGGAAACCTCCAGGGTTCTCTTCACACAATGTATTGACCTTTTATAAGAAAACCAGGCAGCAGGAGGACCCTGTCTCTGGGACAGAGGAGACCAGCACTTTTCCCTTTCTAGTAATTGATAAATGCTCCAAAGCCAGTACACTCAGGAATGAATATATTCTCTGTGATAGCAGACTCAGAATGGCTGGGGGAAGTGTCCTTACCCAGGGAGAGCAGGCTCTGGGCATTCTGCAGCATGACCTCCTTGTACAACTCCTTCTGAGGATGGTCCAAGAGGCCCCACTCCTCTGCGTTGAAGTCCACAGCCACATCCTTGAATGTCACCAACTCTTAAACCATCAAGTCACAGGATCTGGAGTTCAAAGAGGCTCCAGAATTCCTATCAAGTAAGAGGGGGGAGCAGAAACAGAGAAAGGGGATTTACCCAGAGGTTGTACCCTTGATGAGTATCAGAGTCAACATTTGAAACCATAGTCATTAAGAGCCCAATGGAATATTGAGAAAAGCAGTTGATATGGTCAATTGCAATACAGTTGAGAAAGGTCTTACTATGGAATGTGTCTTCCTGTGGATTGTGGGTGAAAATATGTATTTTAACTGTGAGGCAGGAGCATCTGTGGAGGAGAAATGGAGAAAAATATGTGAAATTCCTTCCTTGTCAGAACTGATAAAAGTAGTATGTTATAAACAAATTCTGGGAGAAATTTGTGAGAAGCTGGCAAGGACAGTGTATTCTGGGGAGGGACAGGAATTTCTATGCAATTATAGAAAAGAGAGGAAAGAAAAAGACAAGATCTAGTTTATTTCCTGAGAAGCTGAATCAAAGTCTTATCCAAACAAAACATGAAAAGGATTTGTAAGACATACTAATTATAATCTGGACTGAACCGAGGGGTATGAATCTTTCCAGCTCAGAAGGAGAATTACCTGTTGTTACTTTGAGGGCTTCAGGCTACCCTGGGCATGATGTGCCATGGCCAAAACATCTTATGGTTTTGCTTTATGATTGCTTTCATTTGTCAAAAGCACATATTTCTTTTTTTAATTTCTTTTTCATTTTTAGTTTACAGCACTCAGTTCCACAAGTTTTTGAGTTCCAAATTATCTTCCCCTCCCTCTCCTTGCCCTCCCCCCAAGATGGCATGTAATCTGATATAGGTTCTGCATATACTGTCACACTAAACTTATTTACACAATAGTCAAATTGTAAAGAAAAATTATAACCAATGGAATGAATCACGAGAAAGAAAAAACAAAACCAAAAAGAAGGAAAAATAATTTGCCTCAATCTGCATTCAGACTCTGTAATTCTTTCTCTGGATGTGGATAGCTTTTTCCATCGTGAGTCTTTTGCAGCTGTCTTTGAACCTTGCATTGCTGAGAAGAGTCAAATCTATCAAAGTGAGTCATCACAGATACCGTGTGTCTGTAATCATGTATGACGTTCTCCTGGTTCTGCTCCCCTCACTCAGCAACAGATCACATAAGTCTTTCCAGGTTATTATGAAGTCTGTCTGCTCCTCATTTCCTATAGCAAGCACAATAGTATTCCATTGCATTCATATACCACAACTTGTTTAGACACTGCTCAATTGATGGGAATTCCCTTGATTTCCAATTTTTCCCCACCACAAAAAGAGCTGCTATAAACATTTCTGTACGTAGAGGTCCCTTTCTCACTTGTGGGATGTCTTTGGGATACAGCCCTAGAAGTGGTATTGCTGGGTGAAAGGGTATGCACTTTTTTTTGTTTTTTTTTTAAAACAGATTTTTTTTTAATTTTTAGTTTACAACACTCGGTTGTACATAATTTTGAGTTCCAGATTTTCCTCCCTCCTTCCCCCTCTCCCTCCCCAAGATGGCATGGACTCCCATACAACTTCCACATATAATTTTGCATTGAATTAATTTACACACTAGTCAAGTTGTAGAGAAGCATGACCAATGGAATGAATCATGAGAAAGAAGAAACAGAACCAAAAAAAAAAAAACAACCCAAAAACAAAAACAAAAGAGAGAAAAAAAGGGCGGGGGGAAAGGCGAGCATGAAGTGTGCCTCAATCTGCATTCATACTTCATAGTTCTTTCTCTGGATGTAGATAGCATTCTCCATCGTGAGTCCTTTGGAGTTGTCTTTGCACCTTGTGTTGCTGAGAAGAGCAAAGTCTGTCAGGGTTAGTCCTCACAGAATCCATATATCTGTGGTTGTGTATAATGTTCTCCTGGCTCTGCTCTGGTCACTCAGCATTATGTCATGTAGGTTTTTTTCTTATAGCACAATAGTATTCCATTATCTTCATATACCACAGCTTGTTCAGCCATTCCCCAATTGATGGGCATCCCTTTGATTTCCAATTCTTAGCTACCACAAAAAGCGCCACTATAAATATTTTTGTACATATGGGTCCTTTTCCCACTTGTGTGATCTCTTTGGGATACAACCCTAGAAGTGGTATTGCTGAGTCAAAGGGTATGAACATTTTTATAGCCCTTTGGGCATAGTTCCAAATTGGGGTATGCACTTTTTTATACCCTTTGGCCATAGTTCCAAATTGCTCTCTAGAATGGCTAGATCACTTCAGAACTCCACCAACAACGTAACAGTGTGCCAATTTTCCCACATCCTCTCCCACATTTACGATTTTCTTGTTTTGTCATGTTAGCCAATCTGACAGGAGAGATGTGGTACCTAGGAGTTGTTTTGATTTGCATTTCTCTAATCAACACTGATTTAGAGCATTTTTTCATATGACTATAGATATCTTTAATTTCTTCCTCTGAAAACTGCCTGTTCATATCCTTTGACCATTTCTCAGTTGGGGAGTGACATGTATTCTTATAAATTTGAATCAGTTCCCTGTGTATTTTAGAGATGAGACACTGGTTGTAAAAATTCTTTCCCAATTTTATACTTTCCTCCTAATCTTTGTTGCATTTGCTTTGTTTGTACAAAAACTTTTCAATTTAACATTTAATTTTTCAATTAAACAAAATTATCCATTTTGCATTTCATAACACTCTCTATCTTTTGTTTGGACAAATTCTTCCCTTCTCCATAAATCTGACAGGTAAACTATTCCTTGCTCTGCCAAATTGCTTATAGTATCAGCCTTTTTATCTAAATCATGAACCCATTTTGACTTTATTTTGGTATGCAGTGTAAGATATTGGTCTATGCCCAGTTTTTGCCATATTATTTTCCAGTTTTCCCAGCAGTTTTTGTGAAATAGTGAATTCTTAAACCAGAAACTCATTAGGTTTATCAAAGAGTAGATTGCTGTAGTCATTGACTATTGTATCTTGTGTACTTAACCTATTCCACTGATCCACCACTCTATTTCTTAGCCAGCACCGAGTAGTTTTGATGCCTGCCACTTTATAATACAGTTTAATACCTGGTTTGACTAGGCCACTTTCCCTAGCATTTCTTTTCATTAATTCCCTTGATTTTCTGGACCTTTTGTTCTTCCAGATGAATTTTGTTGTTATTTTATCCAGCTCTGTAAAATAATTTTTTGGCAGTTTGATTGGTATAGCACCGAATAAATAATTTAAGTGCAATTGTCATTTCTATTATACTAGCTGGGCCTAACCATGAGCAACTGATGTTATTCCATTTAGTAAGATCTGCCTTTATTTGTGTGAGAAGTGTTTCATAATTGTGTTCATATAGGCCCTGGGTTTGTCTTGGCAGATAGACTCCCAAATATTTTATACTGTCTACAGTAACTTTAAATGGAATTTCTCTATCTCTTACTGTTGGGCTTTGTGAGTAATGTATAGGAATGCTAAAGATTTATGTGGGTTATTTTATATCCTGCAACTTTGCTAAAGTTATTTATTATTTCAAGTAGTTTTTTTTCCTTGATTTTCTAGGATTCTCTAAGTAAATCATCATATCATCTGCAAAGAGTGATAGTTTCTTCTTTGCCTATTCTAATTCCTTCAATTTTTTGTTCTCTTATTGCTGAAGTTAACATTTCTAGTACCAAATTGAATAATAGGGATTATAATGGACACCGTTGTTTCATCCCTGATCTTATTGGGAATGCATCTAGCTTATCCCCATTACAAATAATGCTTGTTGATGGTCTTAAGTAGATGCTATTTATAATTTTAAGGAAGGCTCCATTTATTCCTATGCTTTCTAGTGTTTTTAATAGGAATGGGTGTTCTATTTTGTCAAAGGCTTTTTCTGCATCTATTGATATGATCATATGGTTTCTGCTAGTTTTGTTGTTCATATGATCAATTAGACTGGAATAAGTCCTATGTGGTCATGGTGTATTATTCTTGTGATAAGTTGCTGTAATGTTTTTGCTAATATTTTACTTATAATTTTTGCATTTTTAGTCACTAGGGAAATTTCTCTATAGTTTTTTATCTCTGCTTTCACTCTTCCTGTTTTAGGTATTACTAGCATATTTGTGTCATAAAATGAATTTGGCGGGACTCCTTCACCTATTTTCATTGATCACAGTTCTTCTCCATAACTTGACCAGTGTGTAAATGAATTCAATGCGAAGTTATACATGGAAGCTCTATGGGACTCCATGCCGTCTTGGGGAGGGGGGGAGGGAGGGAAGAGAATCTGGAACTCAAAATTATGTAGAACCGAATGTTGTAAACTAAAAATAAAAATTTAAATTAAAAAAAAGAATTATTGTGGCCATAGTTGTGAAAAGTACTGTGTTTCCTTCTGTTTTGTCTTAATATTTTTAAAAATTAACAAACACTTTCCCCATACACACACACACTTCCCAGGCACCTCAAACTGAGAAAGGAAAATAAAACCCCTATGACAAACCTGTATAATCAAGGACAACATTCCTGCCTTGTCCATCTCCAAAAAAAAAAAATAGGTCTTTCCCTGCATCTCCTATGAGGAGGCGGGCAGCATATTTTGTCCCAATCCTCTAGTTGTGCTTTTGTCGTGCCAATCATGGCAGCACATCTGCAGCCTGCTGCTGTGAATAATTTCAAGGGTCTAATCTCATAGTATAATGAACTCTCTATGCAGCAGTAAACTAAACATTGTTCAATAAAGCATAGCATAACATTCATAGCTACATCTGTTTCAACAATCTGGCTAGCAGCTTCTGTGGGGGTATAAAACCAACAACTACCTCCCAGAACACTGCAAGCCCAGGTTCTTTTGATCTGCTTTACTAAGGAAAGCAATGTTAAGGGGTTAACAATTTTACTTTAATCCAGCATACAAATACCATTCATTTAGTTCAGGGGGAAAAGCCAGCACCCTGAACTCCAGAGCAAATACAAACAAATTACCAATGTTGACAGACAAACCAAATACAATTCATAGTTACCAACCTCTGAGTTCTGCTGGGGAGCTCATAACAATGGCTCACCCAGAGTCACGCGTGACATTACTGCTGTGCGTCACAGCTCTGAAAAAAGAAAGCCAACCCCTGGTTTTCTATCTTTTTCGGGGTCAAGTGTGAGTCACACATGTGACTCACCCACATAACTTAAAATCATCACAAAAATTCTACTTAAACCCATGTGGTCTAAAAGCCTCTGATGGCACAAACGTCACTCTAACCCATGTAAACTAGGCTTTCCCTTGAGGCAAGGAGGTCATCAAGGACTCCTAATTTAATCAAGGAAATAAAGGATAAACTCTTCAAGGGCACTTGGTTGAATTAAGAGCTAAAAGCCCATTTTGATTGCCAATACAATGTCCTTAAGCAAAACATATTTAACATATGTGTATATATTAGATATCATATCACTCTGTATGTCAAATGGTGCATAGCATATATCATTGCATTCAGTAGCATTCCCCAAAATACTTTACACAGCAGGGGGTCCCAGGCTAAGGTCTTCTCTAGCACAACACATCCTTAGGGATTAGCAAAAAATGCCACATCATCCACCCCTAGGTCACAGTAAAAACAGTCTCCTTAATAAATACCGAGTGACCAAGTAAAGTCCTCTTTCATCTTGACTTGAGATTGACTTACAAGTTCCTTGGCTCTTCCTTTGTGGGCTGACCACTCCAGACTCTCATCTGGATTCACCTATAGGCGGCTCTCCACTCCTGCACCAGGTCTCAGCACATGGGGACTGCTCAACTCCAAGCTCCTGCCTGAAAGCAGGCTCCAGGGGTTCCTGCCTGCAGATTCTGTCTCTGGGAAAACAAAGTTAAACAAGAACAAGCACCACCATCTCAATTCACCTCCAAAGGCCAGAGGCTCTGTGTTAACAGCTCAGTTTACTTTAACAGCTCTCAAAAGGGGCTTAAGCTAAGTCTCCTTCCCATGGGAGGGTTTCTGTCCCACAGCTCTATTTACTTTTACAACTCAGAAACTCCTTCAGCAAGTCTGTGCCATCAAAGGTCTTCTCTTCACTCTTGGAGGTCTCCTCTCCACTCTCAGGTCTCCTCTGCTCCCTCTTGGAGATCACCTCTGTGCTCTCAGAGGTCTCCTCTCAGCTCTTAAAGGTCTCTCAGCTCAAAGCTCAAAGTTCATTGTTCTTTGTGTCTTCTCTTCTTTCTCTTAACACTGGCAGCTCTCTCGAGGATGGCTCAGTGCCTTCTCTTCAACACCCTCTCAATGTCTGCTTTCTCACACTCTGGGATCTCCTTATATACAATTCTAGTTAGCATCTGAGTGGCTAGAGCCACATGTAGGTCTCTGATTGGCTGGAACTCAATGTACATACAAGTCTCTGATTGGCTAGAACTCGTACAAATCTCATTGGTTAGAATTTCATTCCAACAAAAATCCCACTTTCCTTGCTGTTACAGGTTTGTCATTGTGTTCATTGGAGTTCTTGAGGCAGAGTTTTTTGTGTTTTATATTTTAGTTATTATCTTAATCATTCTGCTCACTGTTCGTGGTATTCATTCACACAAGTCTTCCCAGGTTTCTCTGAAACCATCCCCTAAATATTTTCTTAAAAGTTATATCCCATCAAGTTCACATACCCTCAGCCATTTCTTAATTGATGGGCATGCCCTCAGGGTCTAATTCCTCACCACTGTGAAAAGATAGAAATGTTTTTGTATATTCTTTAATTTTTTATGATAAAAATGAATTCCTCCCTTAATCTACCCTCCCTCTTGTTCCTCCTTCTACCTTTTCCCTTTTTTCCCTGCTGAGTGAAAAGTATATATATACAAAATATCTGTGTGTGCTCTTTCCTCCTCTGATTGGTTAGATGAGAATGAGGTTCAAATGTCAGCTGCTCTCCCCACCTGGTCCTCCCTTGGTGTATAGATGTCTGTCTACATGCATATCTTGATTATGTGATTTAACTTTCTCTAACCTTCCCTTTCCCCTCTCCTGTCCACTGTATCCTTCTTCCCTTTCTGTTCTTTTCAGATCATCAAGACATAATGGACCCACATCCAGACCTTGTATCTAAGTACTCTTATCACCCCTGATGATGATAGGCTTCAGAGGGAACACATGTATCATTTCCCCATATTAGAATGTGAGCAGAATATTCTTGTTTAGTCTTTAATGATTTTTTGTTTGTATTTCTCTGTTTTATCTTTCTCTTGACTTCTGTCTTTGTGAGACAAGGGGGACACTGGCATAGGACCACCCCCATGATATGAGCTCATCAAAAAAGGTGCTGTGCCCTATGAGTAAAGGAGGATTGTAACAGCTCCAAAGAAATGTGAGATGTGCAAATTTAGAGACATCCCCACCCCAAATGTTCATATGGACTATTCGTGCTCAACCTGTAGTAGAGCCTTCCAAGCTCATGTTGGTCTGATCAACCAGTCAGACACTCTGTACCTTGACCCAACATAGTGATGTCATTTTGGTCCTCTTTGAGCACAAAGGACAATGAACTATGTGCCACACACTTTGTTAAATGGTTTGTAGGTATGATTTCATTTGATCCTCAAGACAACCCAGGGGGATAAGGGTTATTATCATCCTCACTTTACAGATAAGGAAACTGAGGCATGCAGAGGTGAAATGCTTTGCTCAGGGTCGCAGAGCTAGTAAGTATCTGAAGCCAAATTTGAACTCAGGTCTTTGAGACTCTTGGCCTGGTACTCTATCTACAGCAATGCCTAGGGAGTCCAGCGACTCTTAAGTTCTCTCAGCCTCATCTGTGTTCCAGGTCAGTGGTTTTTCCTATGAGATCCCTTATCTTTTCTTCTTTTTTTCCAGTCTATTGATTTTATTTTAATATCATCCTTTGTCTCCTGGAGTTCTTAGCTTCCTTTTGGTCCATTTTCATTTTTCATAGATGTGTTCCTTCGGCAAGGTTATGCACCTTTTATGCCAAGCTCTTAATTCTCTTTCCAATTCTTTCTTTCATACTGTCATTTCCTTTCCAACTTTTTCCCTCTAGTGTTCTCAATATCATTTATAAAAACATTTTGAATTGTAAAGGGTTGTTTGATCTCCTCTAGTAATTTAAGACAGAATGGGTTGGTCCTGTTGCTGTTTTCTTGGGGGTGTCAAAAGTGTTGCGTTATTCCAGGATCTCAGGGACAACTCAGACTGGGGCCTGCAGGCTTTCAGGGCTATTTCAAAGCGATCTGAGGCCCTGCCCACCTCCCTGTCTGAGCTCTACAAATTCCGGACCTGTGTTTGGGTCTGATCAATCAGTCTATAGGCTTTCTCCATGTAGAGTTTCAGTAGGTTACTGATGGACTGTCATTATAAGGCAGTTGGAAAATTTTTCTGGCTTAAAGAGACAGTACCACAACATTTCCTTTCATCTGGGATTCCTTCCCTGGTTATTCTTCTACAGACTTCAGACTGGACTGGAAGGTGGACCTAAGGCCACCCTATGATCTTGGGATCAGAGCCACAACAGCTGTTGCTGGCTTCTAATTTTGTTCATTGCTCAATACCCATCCTAGGGCCCAGCAACTGCCCCTTGCCCTGAGACCACCCTCTCCTGGAAGAGATCCTCAGTCTTCCTTGGATGTACAGCTCTGAAGTAGATAGTAAGTGACAAAGCTTGCAGTTGCCAAATATTCCCGCACCTTAATCAAGTTGAATCCCCCCAATGCTGAATCTGGGACCCTTTCTTGGCCTGCTGAACAGCCTCTCCCTGAGTTGGAAGGCTCTGCAATGCCCTTTCTACCTAGATACCCTCGGAGTGTCTATCATCTCTCTGTCTCCCTAGAATGACCTTATCTCAAACAATACTTCATTGTGATTTCTTGGATTTCCTGCTCAGTAGGAGTTGTGGGAGTTGTGAGCTCATGCTTCTTTTTCCAGCTCCTCTACCATCTTCCTTCTTAAAGATTTTAATTGGTAGCTTTTATAGACAGCTAGGTGGCCCAGGGGATAGGGTGCTGGACCTAGAGTCAAGAAGTCCATCTTCATGAGTTCAAATCCGGCCTCAGACACTACTTACTAGCTGTGTGACCCTGGGCAACTCACTTTCCTCATTTGTAAAATGAGCTGGAGACAGAAATGACAAACGACTCCAGTATCTTTGCCAAGAAAACTCCAAAAGGCATCACAGTGAATTGGATAAGGCTGAAACAATACCACAATAATCAGGTCCAGTCTCCATTTGGAGTTTCTGTTTCAAACTCCCAGTTGGAGGCTGGAGTCTAAACCTGATTTTTACCAGAACTGCTTTCCAGTTTTCTCCCCAGTTCTTGTCAAAAAGGAGACTTCTTCCCCAGATCATTTATGTTCTATTGTTCACCAAATTCTGGGCCACAGCATTCACCTGTTTCTGTCTGAGTGACCTGATCTAAATTTCAGCAGCCGAGACTCAGACTCAAACCCAGTGACTTTGCTTTGTCTGCTGCGCTAGCCAGATGTTCTTCATTTCCCTTTTAACTTCTTCTTCCAATGCATTTTGTTGATGATAATTTTATTCTGTTGTGTTCAGGTCATCATTCTACTTCTCTGACCAGTTTAGATGCTCTTATCACATCTTTTCAAATTTCATGATAACCAGAGAAATATATTTGCTCTTTTCACATGGCCTGTCATAATTTTCAGTTACAACCATCTCTTCTTATAATGTACATGTTATGCCATTTCCCCTGTTGCAGACTTAGATACTGTCAATCATCCATTTTCCCTGATACTCTTTTCTCTTCCCTCTAATTCTTTCAAGAGAGAAATGATTTATTGAGGACCTCTACTCAAATTCCAATCAGTATTAGCTCATTATGATTTTATAGGAGGGGTAATGACTGTCAGTAATTATTATGATATATTCATTTAATGATACATTTGTAGTCAATCCAGTAATAATAGGCATAAGAATGAGCCATGTCTTAATTCACCCCCTGCAGAAGTCACATGGGAATATAGACTCTATCAGAAGGTCCCTATAATAGGCCTCAAACTTTAATGTTATCTCCATTACTTGTTTACCAGCTCTGGAGCTCACTGGTACAACCACAAGAATGCTGACAAAGATATCTCCATCCTGTTTTGCTCAAATTCCATGACCAAACCAAGCATGAGTGGTCGCATGGTGTGGAAAGTCCCACCCCCTACCCCAGTATGTTCTTGGAGCATTTGACTACCTCGTACCATCTCCTCCTGCCTAACCTAAGGAGGAGCCTATCCATCTTGTGACCCTGTTGACACATTATTTTTGCTTACTTTAGCTTGGTTGGTTGGTTGTTGTCCTTCATTCTCAAAGAGGACCAAAATGAAATCAGTATGCTAGAGTCAAGTTACAGTGTGTCTGACTGTGGCTGATCAGATCAATACGAGCATGGAATGTTCTACCATATGTCGGGCACAAATATCCCATGTAAACATTTGGGGTGGAGTCTCTAAATTTGTGCATCTTCACATTTCCTTTGAGCTATTTCAATTCTGCTTTGCTCATAGAGCACAGCACCTTCTCTCATGTGGGCACACCATGCTGAATGGTCCTGTGCTAGGGTCTCCCACGTCAAACATCAATTCCAAAGTTTTTGAAAGACACCTTGAGAGTATCCTTGTATCGCTTTTCCTGACCACCATGTAAGTGCTTGTCTGTGTGAGTTCTCCATAAAATAATTTTTTTCACAAGTATATGTTTGGCATTCCAACAATGTGGCCACCCCATCAGAGTTGTGCTTTCTGAAGCAGAGTGCCTATCTCACAGTCCAGTGGTAATGAAGCAGTAGGTGCAGATACACTGGGAGCTGTAGTCACAAACCTGCACCTAGGTACCCCAGGCTATAGGGTTGTCTTCTCACTGGAAGCAGCAGTGGGATTCTGAAGCCCCTTGGGTGTCTGAGCAGCATTTTAAGGATTGCACTGTTCACTTCCTGGTATGAAAAGGAGGGTAGAAATGTGCCCTAAAAATTGTTTGTTTGCTGAAACCTGGCCTGATTAATGTGGCAGGTGGGGAGTCTCACTCTGCATTTGAAACACAAAAAAGTACAAAAACTTCGGCAAAGATAATTCCACTCACCATGGGTACATGGAATGTGTGCACTCATAGACAACACAAAATCCAGTAGACCCACAAGAGAACTCAGCAGGTATCACATCTAAATAGCAGCCCTGAGTGAAAGAAGGCTGGCAAATGGAGGCCAGCTTACTGAAGTTAGAACTGGACATGTGGTTTTCTGGAGTGGCCACAGTGAATGAAGCTGGTGTAGGCTTTATGGTCAAAATTAATCTAGTCAACAAGCTTGTATGCCTGCCAAAAAGGAGTGAATGACAGGCTTGTGACAATGTGATTGCCACTTGCAGGAAAACACCATTCCACCATCATCAATGCCTATGCTTCCACCATGATGAACAGTGATGAGGTCAAAGAAAAATTTTATGAAGACCTGGGGACCCTTACCATCAGTGTGCCAAAAGAGGACAAGTTTATAATTCTGGGTGACTTTAGTGCTAGAGTAGGCTCAGGCTATAAAGAGATGGCAGGGAGTCCTTGGGAAGAGTGGAGCTGGAAAAAGCAATAGCAGTGGTCAGTTACTACTGAAGTCTTGTGCATCTCATGACTTTCTCATCACCAACATTGTCTTCCATTTACCTAAACACAATAAAATTTCATGGATGCACCTTGGCAGCAAACATTGGCATCTAACAGACTATATGATTGCAAGAAGAGACAGACAGGAGGTGAGAGTAACAAAGGCAAAGTGTGGTGCAGAGTGCTGGACCAATCATAGGCTTCCCCTCCAAGCTAAATATTTGCATTCAACAAAAGCAGTGGCCCCAAGGCAAAATGACCACCAGAATTAATATGAACAGATTAGAGTTCTTCTCTGAGTGCAAACAGTTTCTTGCTAACTTGGAGGTAATTTGAGCTAACACAGTTAGCAGCAGTGAAGCAGAAAAGGGGTGGGCAGCTTTCGGAGATTTGGTGTACAGCACTGCATTGCTCATATGGGTCAGAACACTTGCAAACATCAAGACCAGTTTGATGAAAATGATGGGGAAGTTCAGAAGCTGCTAAATGAACAATGAGAACTCCACAGGGTTTACTTGCAGAATAGTTCATCCATCTCTAAGAAGGAAGCATTTAATTCCATCAAAAGTAAAACACAAGCAAAGCTTAGAGAGATGCAGGATTCTTGGCTCAGTTAGAAGAAAGATGAAATTCAGTTTTATGCTGATAGTAACAATCCAAAGTGCTTTTATGATGCCTTGATAGGCTGAACACTTCCATACTGTTCTCAACAGAACATCATTGATCAATGCTGAAGTCACTGACCACTTACCTCAGATTGAAGTCAATCCTTCCCTAGCCGAAGTTCCAACTGCAAAAGAGGTTTTGAATGCTATTGGGCCCCTTTCGTGTGGCAAAGCACCTGGTACGGATTCAATTTCAGCTGATATTCACAATGGGGGGGGGTCATTACTCATAGAAAAGCTGACTGGCATTTTCTGGGTTATAGGGCAAGAGGAGGTTGACAAGGGCCTTTGATGCTATCAGTCAGGCTTATGGGAAATATGTCAAAATTTGGTTACCCAGGGAAATTGCCCATTATTGTACAACACTTTCATGACAGCATGCTTGTGTGGGTTCTGGATAATGGACAACGCTCTTGTGCTTTCCCAGTTAACAGTTGAGTAAAACAAGACTGTGTGCTTGCTCCCATGCTTTTCAGCATGTTTTCAGTCATGTTATCAAATGCCTTCATGAGGACAAACGTGATATTCAGGTCAGCTATGACATTTCTACAGTGGTAAATTCTGCAACTTGAAAAGGCTGCAAGCCAAAGTGCAGAGTGTTGGTGCATGATTTTTTGTTTGCAGATGATTGTGCAGTCAATGCAGCCTCTGAAGTTGAGGCCCAACAAAGTGTGGATTGAGTCTCCGCTGCCTATGCTAATTTTGGCCTAACAATTAACACCAAGAAAACACAGGTGCTCCATCAGCCAGCACCGCATCATCCATATGTAGAACCATTGGTTACAACAAATGGATTTTGAATACTGTACATAAATTCACTGACCTTGCCAGGATACTTTCCAGGGATGTACACATTGATAATGAGGTTGACACACACATTGCCAGAGCTAGCTCAGTGTTTGGGAGGCTCTGAAGGAAAGGGTGGGAAAGAAGCAAAATTAGATTGCCTACCAAACTGAAGGTCTGCAGAGCTGTTGTGCTGACCTCATTCTTATATGCCTCTCAAAACTAGACCATATACCAGCACCATGCCAGGAAACTGAATCACTCCATTTGAATTATTCTGAAGATCACCTAGCAGGACAAGATACCAGACACTGAGGTCCTTTTTTGAACTAAATTTCCAATTCTACTGCAGAGAGTGCAACTCCAATGGGCTGGCCACATTGTTGAAATGTGAAATTTATACTTGCCAAAAAGACTTTTTTGGAGGACTCATACAGGGCAAATGATCACATGGTGCCCAGAAAAGTGATACAAGGACACTCTCAAGGTTTCTCTTAAGAACTTTGGGATTGTGTGACATGGGAGAGACACTAGCACAACCCACCCAGCATAGTATGCCCATATCAGAGAAGATACTGTGCTCTAGGTCAGGGCTGTCCAAAATACGGCTGGTGGGCTGCATGTGGCCTGCAGTGCGATTTTATGCAGCCCACCTGCGGGTTTTAATTTTCACGAGTAAAAAAATAAAATAATAATTTATGTGGAATGCATATTAGATTTTTTAATTCCATCACTAATAATAATCTCGATGTTAATTTTCTTTGGTGTTTTTAAGCAGTATTACGGATGGAACATATCACATGGAATTTTCAGTCAATCTGTGGGATGCGTTTCGTGTGTATGATAGACTAGTCAGTATGCACCCACCTTTTACACTGTTGTGTTGTCGCTTTGTTTTGTGTTTGCTTTCGCACTTCGTGCCTTTGCCTGTCCTATTGATGATGTGCTTTCCCCCATTTGCTATTAGTGTACTGTATTTTTTATTCTGGGTGCAGCCCTTGAATAATTATTTTAATGTGGCCCTAATATAACTTAAGTTTGGCCAGCCCTGCTCTAGGTGAAAAGCAGAATTGAAGTAGCTCAAAAGACATACAGGATACACAAATTTAGAGATTCCACCAAATATTCACATAGCCTATTTGTGCCTAACCTGTGGTAGAACATTCTGAGTTCACATTGGTCCCATCAGTGACGTCATTTTGGTCTGCTTCCAGAATGAAGCACAACACGTATATATGTACACTTTTACACACACACAAATATATATAATCAGAAAAGAGGATTCCACATGAAATAATCTCTATTATTTATTGCTTGATTTTGTTTTTGAAATATTAAAACAATTCAATGAGATACTTTCATAACTGTTCCAATTCTTGCACTGGTCTTACTTATGTTGGTCATCTGGGGACTTCATACCTTCATCGACATTGAATTAAGAATTTGAGCATACATGGTTTGGCTTGGGTTTTTTAAATTTAATTTCAGAATTTAAATTCATTTCATCCCCCTCTGACCTGATTTTCCCTAGACCTTTAATTTATTTTTATTTACAGTTAACAACACTCAGTTCCACAAGTTTTTGAGTTCCAAATTTTCTCCCCCTCCCATTCCTCCCCCCTCCCTCCAAGATGGCATGTAATCCAGGATGGGCTCTACATATGCCTTCACATTGGACTTATTTACACAATATTGGAGTTGTAAAGAAGAATTATAACAAATGGAATGAACCATGAGAAAGAAGAATCAAAACCAACAAAGAAGAAAAAAAAGAGAGAGCAAATAGGTTGCTTCAATCTGCATTCAGACTTCGTAACTCGTTCTCTGGATGTGGATAACTTTTTCCATCATGAGTCCTTTGGAACTGTCTTTGAACCTTGTATTGCTGAGAATAGCCAGATCTTTCAAAGTTAGTCATCACAGATATCATCTGTCTGTAATGGTGTATAATGTTCTCCTGGTTCTGCTCCTCTCACTCAGCATCAGAGCATGTAAGCCTTTCCTGATTATTATGAAATCCAAATGCTCTCCATTTCTTTTTTTTTTTGTAGGGGGGGGGGGGATGCAGGGCAATTGGGGTTAAGTGACTTCCCCAAGGTCACACAGCTAGTAAGTGTATCAGGTGTCTGAGGCCGGATTTGAACTCCAGTCCTCCTGACTCCAGGGCCGATGCTGTACTAATTGCACCACCTAGCTGCCCCTTGCTCTCCCCATTTCTCATGGGACAATAGTATTCCATTATATTCACATACCACAACTTGTTTAGCCATTCCCCAATTGATGGGCATCCCCTTGATTTCTACTTCTTTGCCACCACAAAAAGAGCTGCTATAAATATTTTTGCACGTGTCCCTTTCCCACTTGTGTGATCTCTTTGGGATACAGCCCTAGAAGTGGTATTGTGGGTTAAAGGGTATGCACATCCTTACAGCCCTTTGGGGATGCTTCCAGATTGCTCTCTAGAATACCTGGATCAGTTCACAACTCCACCAACAATGTAAGTGTGCTCCACTTTTCCCACATCCTCGCTAGCCTTTATGATTTTCCTGTTTTATCATGTTGGCCAATGTGACAGGAGAGATGTGGTACTTAAAAGTTGTTTTAATGTGTATTTCTCTAATCAATAGTGATTTGGAACATTTTTTTCACATGACAATAGATATTTTTAATTTCTTCCTCTGAAAACTGCCTGTTCGTATCCTTTGACCATTTATTAATTGTACCCCAGACTTCTGAAGCTAATATGTACTCAAGGAAATTAAATTCCTCCAAATATTTCTCATTTCCATGAATAAGATGAAAGAAGGTATGCTGTAAGAAATGATGATGGTGAGGGTTGGAAAAAAAACCTGGGAAAGCTTGTATCAACTACTATAAAGAGAAGTGAGCAGAACCAGAACACCTTACAAATAAAAACAATAAAGCAATGAAAAATAAGTCTGAAAGACTTAAGAATTTGGATCAGTGCAATGACCAACCATGTCTGCAGAGCACAAAAGATGGACTATGTTACCCATGTCCTGATAGAGACGAAGGACCCACAATGTAGGATGAGACATTTTTCCTTTGATGTGGACAAAGCAGGAATATTGTTCATCAGTAAATGTTTGTGATCCCCTCTAATATTAGTGATTGTCATTTATTCACTTTTATAAGACTTTAAGTTCTGATTTTTTTTCTCCTGCCCTCCCTCTTCTCACCCTTCCCAAAGATAGCAAGCAATCTGATATATGATATACATGTACAATCACATTAAACATATTTCCACATTAGTCATGTTGTGAAAGAATCAGAATGAAAGAGGGAGACCATGAGAAAGAAAAAAAACGATAGTATGCTTTGTTCTGCATTCTGGCCCTGGGCCATTTTATTAAATATGGTCATTGAAAACTTGGGTTTCTTCCTTGGAAAACTATTCATATCTTTTGAGCAGAGATCAACTGGGCAATAGCTCATTTTTATACATCTGGATCCAGTCTTTAATTACCTTTATTGGAAAAACTTGCTGCAAATCATTTCCCCATTTAATTGCTTTCCTTTTACATTTTAGATACATTGGTTTCTTCATGTGATAAAAATTCCCCATTTTATTCTGTATACTCTTCTCTTCGGTTCTCAGGGGATACACATTTTCCCCCCTCCAAAAATTACAAAATGAATCTTCATTATGGTTCCTCTGATTTGTTTCAGGTAACCGTTCATAGCTTAAGGAATGTATCCATTTGGAGCTAATCCTAGCCTACCCTATGAGATGTTGGTCAATACCTACTTTTGACCAGACTGCTTGCCAATTTTCCCAGCATTCTGTAGTGATTAGTAAATTCATTTCTATCAGGAGGGCTCTTGGGATTTGTTGAACACAGAGTTAGTATATTCATTTTCTTTAGTATATTATTCATTTAATTAGTACAAGGACAGTTTCAGTGATTACCAACCTGGTCTTCCTAGCCCTCCTTTCTGAAATACCAGAGGAGCTTTGGAAAGGGACATATGAATATGATGAGAACTCTAGTTTTGAGTTGGAAAGGACCATAGAAGGCACTGAGTCCAAATTCATTTTATATTTATTTTGGTTGTTAAATTTTAAGTTGTGAGCTATCTGCCTCCCTTTTCTCCCTCCCTCCATATTTCTATTTTTTAATTGTCTACATTCATTTTTTATAAGATGTGGAGCTTCAAATTTTTCTCCCTCCCTTCCTCCCATCCCCCCTCCCCAATATGGCAAGCAATTTGATATAGGCTATATATGTGTAATCATGTAAATATATTTCCACATTAGTAATGTTGTGAAAGAAGAAACAAAAGGAAAAAGCCATTTTTTAAAAAGTGAAAAGAGTATGCTTCCATCCAAAATTTATAGTTCTTTCTCTGGATTTGGATAGCATAACATCATGACTCTTTTAGAATTGTCTTGGATCATTGTATTGCTGGGAAGAGCTAAGTCTATCATGGTTGGCCATCACACAGCATCACTGTTACTGCATACAATATTCTCTTGGTTCTGCTCACCTCACTTTGTATCAGTTCATGTAAGTCTCCAGGTTTTTCTGAAATCTACCTGCTCATCATTTCTTATAGCACAAAAGTATTCCCTTACATTCATATACTACAACTTGTTCAGCCATTACCCAACTGATGGACATCGCCTCAACTTCCAGTTTTTTACCAAAACAAAAAGAGCTGCTATAAATATTTTTCTGTATGTAGGTCCTTTTCCCTTTTTTATGATCTCTTTAGGATACAGACCTAGTATTGAGATTGTTGGATCAAAGGGTATGAACATTTTGACTCTCTATTGGGCATAGTTCCAAAGTGTTCTCTAGAATGGTTGGATCAGTTTACAACTCCAAGGACATTAAGTGTCCCAGTTTCCCCACATCTTCATTTTCCTTTTCTGTCACATTAGCCAATCAGACACAACCTCCCCTTTTTAGAAATAAGTAAATGGAGGCACAGAGAGGTTATTCTTCACCCAGAGTTACACAGTGAAAGACAATGTGAGACAAGATTTGTAGCCAAATCTTCCCAATTATAAACACTTCTCCCTATCCATTACAACATACTGCTTTCACCTACACTCTTCTGAATGTCCATTTGAATAAAAAGGAAAAGTGACTAACCTATCCATACCTTTTGACATTGCTATGAGACTCACGATCCCAGGGGAAAATAATAATAGTGAGCTCACAAGTAGTTCACTTTACATAGAATACTGGCTCATTTGATCCTCTCATTGACCCTGGTAGGTGGATACTATTCCCATTTTACAGACGGGGAACTTATCCAGGAATGGGTTAAGACATAACTTGTCCAAGGTCACAAAACCAGTAACCATCAGAGGTTGAATTTGAACTGAGGTCTTCTGAACTCACAGACAACCCTCTATCGGTCATGGAACCTAGCAGACTAAAACATCATTGCAAAAATAAATGTCCAACAATTACCAAAATATTTATAGAGGGACTTTTTGTGTCAGCCACCATCACGAGACAAAGTGAGTACCAATCATCTGGGGAATGGTGGAAGAATGCCATGGAATATTTTAGGGGAGTCATAAGAAAACTTATTCCAGAAAAAAATTCAATCCATTTTCAGGGCTTCATACACAGTAAAAAATATGTGATGTCTAATGAGGTCTGTGCTGCAGGAAGAGGCCTTCTCTCATTAATTAGATCCATAAGTTTTACCTCCAGCAAGAGTTTTCAAATGAAGACGCGTGGATGAGCTCCAGGTGAAAGCCTTCCCACAATCCTTGCTTCTATAAAGCTTCTGTCAATAGGGAATATTGTGATGTCTAGTGACCTCCATCTTCCACGGAAAGGCAGAAGCTTATTGAGCACTTTCTTAAGTGTTCTCTACAGTATGAGTTATGATTTCGAGGAAGTGATGATCTCTTGCTGAAGGCCTTCCCATACTGAGTGCTTATAAGTCTTGTTCCCAGGAAGAATCTTTTGGTGTCTTAAGAGGCTCTGTTCTCCATTTGGATGCCTTTCCACACTGATGACAGGGATATAATTTCTCTCTCCTGTGAATTCTGATGAGAAATAAGAGATGCCTTTAGCCTGAATGATTTTCCATGTTGATCATATTAATGAGATTTATCTTCTAGTAAAGATTCTCTGATGTTTAGTCAGGGAAGAGCATGCAATAAAAGGTTTACCACATTCTAGACTCTCCTAAGATTTCTCCCCAGTGTGGATTCTCTGATGTTTAACAAGACCAGAATTACATCTGAAAATCTTTCCACATTGACTACATTCACAAGGTTTCTCTCCAGTGTGGATTCTCAGATGCGCAGCAAGACCGCCACTCTGTGTGAAAGCCTTTCTACACTGTTTACATTCATAAGGTTTCTCTCCAGTATGGATTCTCTGATGTATAGTAAGGGCAGAGGTACTTCTACAAGCCTTTCCACATTGATTACACACAAAAGGTTTCTCTCCAGTGTGGATTTTCTGATGTGCAGTAAGACCAGCCCTGTGTGTGAAAGCCTTTCCACATTGAGCACATTCATAAGGTTTCTCTCCAGTGTGGATTCTCAGATGCGCAGCAAGACCACCACTCTGTGTGAAAGCCTTTCTACACTGTTTACATTCATAAGGTTTCTCTCCAGTATGGATTCTCTGATGTATAGTAAGGGCAGAGGTACTTCTACAAGCCTTTCCACATTGATTACACACAAAAGGTTTCTCTCCACTGTGGATTTTCTGATGTGCAGAAAGACCAGCCCTGTGTGTGAAAGCCTTTCCACATTGAGCACATTCATAAGGTTTCTCTCCAGTGTGGATTCTCTGATGTACAGCAAGATTGCCACTGATTTGGAAACCCTTTCCACACTGATTACATTCATAACGTTTCTCTTCAGTATGGATTCTCTGATGTATAGCAAGATTAGAGGCACTTCTACAAGCCTTTCTACACTGTTTACATTCATAAGGTTTCTCTCCAGTATGGATTCTCTGATGTATAGTAAGGGCAGAGGTACTTCTAAAAGCACTTCCACATTGATTACATGCAAAAGGTTTCTTTCCAGTATGGATTCTCTGATGAACAGCAAGGTAAGAGGTACTTCCAAAAGCCTTTCTACACTGTTGACATTCATAAGGTTTCTGTCCAGTGTGGATTCTCTGATGTGCAGCAAGATTGGCTTTCTGTGTGAAAGCCTTTCTACACTGTTTACATTCATAAGGTTTCTCTCCAGTGTGGATTCTCTGATGTGCAGCAAGACTGGCACTCTGTGTGAAAGCCTTTCTACACTGTTTACATTCATAAGGTTTCTCTCCAGTGTGGATTCTCTGATGTGCAGTAAGACTGACCTTTTGTGTGAAAGCCTTTCCACAGTATTTACATTCATAAGGTTTCTCTGCAACGTGGATTTTCTGATGTTTTGTAAGATAGGACTTCTTTGTGAAAGCCTTTCTACATTGTTTACATTCATAAGGTTTCTCTCCAGTATGGATTCTCTGATGTACAGCAAGGTCCCAGGTATTTCTAATAGCCTTTCCACATTGATTACATTTACATGGTGTCCTGCCAGCATGAATACTATGATGTATAATGAAGGATGAGTGTTCACTAAAAGCTGTACCACATTCTTGACACTCATGTGGTTTCTCTCCATTATGAATTCTTTGATGGTAAAGAAGGGGAGACTGTTGACTCAGGTCTTTCCCACAATGATAACAATCATAAGGTTTCTCTCCTGTGTGGATTCTCTGAAGTCCAGCAGAGACTTGATTGCCAGTGACATCACAAGGACCAACTCTCATGAAGCTTTGCCCATGAGTTTCTTCCACAGAAATGCTTAGCTTCACAGTAGTCTCTTTCATTTCAGGTCTAATCTCTCCTTCTGCAAAAGACAAACAATAAAACATATATACAGAGACGCACATACACACATATATAATTGTGATCCATTCCCTCCTTTGGGAGAAAGTAAACTAACTGATCTACATTCTCCTTCCCCAGGCTAAGAGAAAAGTCTTCGAAGTTCAGTGGACAGAATCAATCACTGAAAATGTCATTAGCTCACATCTGCAAGATAACTTGATTTACAAAGAGCTTCACACACAATCACATCAGATCCTCACAAACTCCTATGAGTCCAGCACACCATTCTCAGTACGTTCACAGCTCTGGCCATGAGCACAGAATGGCTGAGGGACCTGCCCAACATCCCTGCAGGTCAGACTAGAATTCCACCCCTACAAGTAGGCATGCTCTGTCCATGGTACTAGACAGTTTTTCTCTACTGAGTTTTCTTTTGTTTTGTTTTCTTTTGAAGAAAAGTTATTTTATTGTTGCATGGTGACTTATTTTCTCCCTCTCCTCATGTCTTCCTATTCCCTGAGAAATAACAATATTTAAATTAGGCCAATTAACAATCCAGCAATAGGGATTTAAGTGTTCAAGTGAAAAGAAGAGTCAATCAATGTGGCAAACTTCACTGTTGCCTTATTTTAAGAAACTGCCACAGCCACCACCATCCCCTCCCCCATCACTCAGTAGCCATCAGTACCAGGCCAGAGCCACCATCAGCAACAAAATTAAGGATCACTGAAAGATCCAATGGTAGACAGCTTTTATTAGCAATAAAACATTTTAAACTTAAGGTATATCCATTCATTTAGACATGAGTATCATGCATGTAATAGACAGCAGTCCATTATAAACATAACTTTTACATGCAGAGAAACCAAAAACTTTATGTGACTCATTGTACTGCAATATTTGCTTTACTATGGAGCTCTGGAACACAACCCACAATATCTCTGAGATGTGCCTGTATTGTAGTCATTCTTCTTTTGATTTTGACTCTTCCTTCCCTAATCCTGCCCTGCTTCTCAAAGTGTTACTAGCCTCACTCCCTGCGTTCCCATATATCCCACTGAACTAGACGTCTTTCCATTCCTAAACACTCTCTTTTCACTGGATAGGCTAAGAGTGACATTCCCAAGCTGTTACTTCTTCTCAACCATCTCCATGCTTGTATGCCAGACTGCAGGCTCCTCCACAGCAGGGACTGGCTTTCCTCTTCCAAAACCTTAGTGAAATGCCTAGGAAAATGGAGGTGCTTAATCCATACTTATTGACTGACTGACTGGGCTCAGGGCTGACACTAGGCCCCATCCTCTACCTCACTCCTTGTACTCTGGTCTCTGTCTTAGTTGGCAAATGCAGGTTCTGGCCTCAGGCCTGTTTCTGGTTCTTTCTTTCACCTTATCCCTTATTTTGAGTGACTTCTATCTGGTTCTAACCCTGATGGGGTTAGATAGAGAACATCACAGAGACTTCTTTTGAGGTTCCTGGAGCATCTCATACTATGGGACACCTGAGAATTTCTACCTCCCATTTCCCCAAACTAAGAGTATCTGTCGCTTCAAAGAATCTGGCCAATGATGCTCCAAGAATGGGCCAAAGATTGGCCTCAGAGATCAAGGGAGGGGCATTGATGATTTACATAAAGCATAGCCTTAGATTAATTCTAAGTAAGGCAGCAACCTTTGCAACTACTTAGATGCTGCTGAATGGAGAAAGAAAATCATACAACCAGGCTGCCTGGGTCCACTATACATCTTGGCTAAATAATCTTCTCAGTGTGGCCCTCACTGTGGCAAGGCTGCCCTTTGACATCTGCCTAACTGACTCCCTTGAGGCAGCTACATGGTGCAGGGGATAGAGTGCTGGTCAGGAAGACAAGTTCAAATCTAGCCTCAGACACATACTAGCAGTGTGACCCTGGGCAAGACACTTAGGCCTGCTGGCCTCAGTTTCCTTATCTGTAAAATCAGTCAGAAAAGGAAATGGCAAACCACTCCATTATCTTTGCCAGGAAAACCCCACATTGGGTTATGAAGAAACAACTGAAATGACTGAGCAACCTCATAGCTGACTCGCTATCCCATTCACCAGAGAGGCTTTTCCTTTTCTTTTCATTCTTGCCCAAACCTCCTTTCTTGCTTGCTCCCACTCTCCACCCCTCGCCCCCACTCACCACCTCAGCAGAGAAATTTGCCTTCTAAGACACTGAAAAAATTGGATACTTATCAAGACCTATCTCATCCTCCGCATCTCCCATAAATCAAGGGCCTTTTTCCTTTATGACACCACTATCTGACGAAATGGTCTCCCCTTGCTTGCTACAGCAAACTCCTTTCCAAGGGTAAATCACCCCCATTTCAGCTCGCCATCATCCTCAGCATGCTGCCTCTCCAGCATCCCCATTATTTCACTACTTTTCAGTCTCTCACGCACTAATGACTCCTTCCCTATTGCCACAAGTGAAACCCTTTCTCGCTAATCCTCAAAACACAGTCACTTGATCCCTTCAACCCAAGAGATATTTTCCAATGTCTTTCTTCCATTTCTTGGCTAAATACCCGGAGATGCACATTTACAACTGGTGTCTCCAACTCCTTTACTTTGCTTTCTATGAAATTTTCTGCAGTCTAGCTCCCAATTTCATGGTTCAATGGAAACTCCTCTCTCCAAAATAACCAAAAATCTCCAACTTACTAAATCCACTGGCCATTTCTTCATCCCCACCCTTCTACACTTTTCTGCAGCCTTTAGACAGTCAAGAACCCTTCTCTTGCCTCTCTCTTTTAGTGACACTCTTCTCCAACTTAAGCTCCTTCTCTTTCCCCCAACCCTCCCCTCTTCCTACTCTCCTAAGGCTCTCCAAGACACCATTCCAATAGTGCAGGCTCACAAATGAGGTATCATGTGCTCCTCACTGACTCTCACACATTCATACTTCTGACTCCCATATTCAATCTGCTGCCAAGTCCTAGGATTCCACCTAGGTAATATTTCTCCTATACACATCCATCTCTCCCAGCACTCCCACCGTCTTTGTTCAGGCCCCAATCACCTCATACCTGAGGTGCTCTAAGAAACTGCTGCTTGCTCCAGCTGTCTCAAGTCTCCTCTCACTCCAGTCATTCATCCACCCACTTGTCAAAGCTCATCTTCGTAAAGTTCTATACTGACCACGTAAGCATGTAGTCAACAACCTTCTGTGGCTCCCTAGTAAAAGGATTAAAAATAAAATCCTCTCTAGGGCTGTTAATCACCTGCCCCATCATCATCTGCCCTTCTCCTACTCTTTTACCTTATATCCCCACCAAACATGCTATAATCTAGTGGTATGGGCCTCCCTTCTGTTCTGTCAACAGGACACTCTACCTCCAGACTGCACAGGCTTTCCGCACCATCCCCCTGCCTAGAGTGCTCGCCATGGCCTTCTGAAGCCCCAGCTAGAGCCCACCATCCACAATGAGCCTTTCCAGTCCTTCTTCACTATAGTGCCTTTCCTCTCTCAATGAGCTCCAATGCATCCTGTCCAGGACAGGTTTCTTCATTGTTGTTGGCAGGCTGTCTGCCCTCCATCACCAGCCTGAGCTCCAGGAGAGGAGGGGAAGGTCACTGATCTCATTATGTCCCCGGTGCTTAGCAGGTCTGGTGCACAGAAGGCTCTTCATATGTGCTCACTGGCATGAAGAGGGTCTAAGAAGGAGCCCATGTTAGAAAGCCTGGCCCTTTCTGCACCTTCAGGGGCGTTCTTGTCCCCAAACCCCAACAATGGTTTTTTATAGAATCAGAGATTGATCACTAGGAGAGTGCTTCAAGGCCATGGTGTCCAACTCCCTCATCTGACAGATGAGGAAACTGAGGCTCAGTGGGTCAGTGACTTGCCCAGGATCACACTGCTAAAAAGAATTCCAAATCAGGTCTTCCTGCCCCCCAAATCTGGCACTTGCTTCACCCCCACACCCATAAGTCTCTTGTAATCCCAGCTCTCACAGACCTGCTTTCCCCTCACTCACCTGGACAGCAGCTCCTCAGGCCTTCTTGCTCCAGCAGCCATGGGGCTTCCCTTTCCTCCAAATAAGAGATCAGATCTTCTCTGGGAACTGGCAGCCCTGGGCATGGGGAATCAGGGGTGAGGATGGAGAAAAACTTGTAATTTAGGTCTCTTTAGGGAAAAAGAGTGTGCCTACAAACCTAGAGAATCACTCCATCATGTTCACACAGATCTGGCTTATTCTCCCATTAATGCTTGTAATGCCAGTAACCCAAACTAGGATGTGCCAGATCAGCCTTGAACTCCTGAAAATTAGATCCTGATGAGTCAGCTGTGGCCCTGTCCCCTCCCCTGCTCCCCACTCCCTGAAACCTATAAAAACCTTGGGACTCTTCATTCAGGGAGTCATTGCCTCTTCTGGTGAGATTCTCCTGCTGGGGAACTCAATGAACCTTAGTTTGACCAAATTCTGCTTCTTGGCCAGTCTGTTATTCCTGCATTGACAGGGGCCTGCAAGCAAGGAGGACAGGATGGCTCCCAGAAGTCCTGAAGCAAGGTGTCCATAGCATTTATTTTGGGGAGCTTTGGGGAGAACTGGGGAGAAGGGACTCACAGCAGAGCTTCCATTATCTAGAAATTAGAGGCAGCTGGTAGTGCAGTAGAGCAAGCCCTGGGCCTGAAGTCAGGAATGCCAGGATTCACATCCAGGCTCAGAAAGTTACTAACTGTGTGCTCCTGCACAAGTCACTTAACCTCTGTTTCCTTCAGATTTCTCAAATGTCAAACTGGGATAATAATATCACCCAATGACATCATATTGTAAAGAAGGCACTTAGCACAGTAGCTGGTGAACAGAAATGCTTGTTCCCTTCCTCCCTTTCCCACCTTCTGGGCTGGAATTTGGGGCAATGTAAAGGAAGATGAAGCACAAACGTGCCCTTCCAGGCAGAGCTAGGAACTAGGAGCTACAAACTGATGCTTCTCACAGAGAAGAATGTCTTAAATACTTGGCTCTTCCCGAAGAAGAGGGTGCAGGGAATAGCCGCCTCAGCAGATCTCAGAGATTTGACAGACAAAATTCATGTCCAGGGAGAGGCTGGACTACATAATATGGGATTATTTCCACACCTGAGATGCTTCAACACTTATCTGAACTTTGACCTCAAGGTACCTAGAATTGGCAAAGACAGCTTCAGGGGTAATCAGGAAACCTCCAGGTTCTCTTCACACAATGCACTGACCTTTTACAGGAAAACCAGGCAGCAGGAGGACCCTGTCTCTGGGACACAGGAGACCAGCACGTTTCCCTTTCTAGTAATTGATAAATGCTCTAAAGCCAGCACACTCAGGAATGAAGACATTCCCTTTGATAGTGGAATCAGAGTGGCCATGGGAAGTGTCCTTACCCAGGGAGAGCAGGTTCTGGGCATTCTCCAGCATGACCTCCTTGTACAATTCTTTCTGAGGACAGTCCAAGAGGCCCCACTCCTCTGGGGTAAAGTCCACAGCCACATCCTTGAATGTCACCAACTCCTAAACTATCAAAAGTCACAGGATTTAGAGCTGAAAGAGACTCCAGAATTTCTGTAGTCTAACCTTCCTTGTGGGGAGCCAGCTATGTCCTGTTGAGGCCTCTTAGACCTCTGCAAGGCAGGGTCAATTGAAAATGGGTTTATTCACGGCAAGGCCAGTTTTAGGATAAGAAGACGGCAAAGAAAACCTGCCTTTGTAGCTGACTGCCCACATGGGTGAGGACAGAAATGTTTCACTCTGGTTATCTACATGCGAGAGAACATAAATGTTTCAATTTGCTTAGCCTTGAGGAAAAATAGTGTCTCACTCCTAGGAACAAGGAGATAAAAAACATCATCAATGCTTTATTGTATTTTTCTTTGAAGTCAGGATGACTCAGTAACTAACCTGTATAAAATACTGTCAGTAACTCCATTAAAATCAGCCTACAGCTTGACTATACGACTCACCTAGCCCCATGTCTTTGTCTTTTTGTGTTCATTACTCCATCAGGTATTTCTGCCACTGCTGGCACACTTGGCGCTTGGAATAGGACATGAAGTCCGGATGGAGTAACATCTTACCGATACAGCCTCTGGAGCCGATTCACAGGGGGTAAGAGGATTAATTATCACTAGGCTTACTGGGGGATTGTAGAAATTTTAGAGATTTAGAAAAGTAGATTTAGAAAATTTAACTATGGGGCAGATACAGTTTAAGGATAGGGATCTGTACCTGCAAGTATTAAGAAAAATTGTAACAGAAAGAGGTTTTTGTATAACAGAAGAGCAAAAACAAGAAGGTACAATTGATTTAGAAAGATGGGAGATTATTGAAAAACAAATGAGTAAAAGATTAAGGGAAGATGGGCCAGAACACTTCCCAGCATCAGCCTTTTCCATATGGGACATTTTAAAAATATGTCTTACTCCAGAAGGAAAAGTTCCTATGGTACAAAGAACAGTTAAACATGATATTGGGGTTGGGGTGAGATCTTGTGAGCCTCAGCCCAGGGATGGATGACAATAACCCACTGGGGGTAGACTAGCTAATTGGGAGTTACCAAAATAGAAAGGGAAAAGAAAAATGCTGGATTTCTAGAAATCCTTTTTATATGTCCTGTCATTTTCTGCCTGTATCTGTTTTGTGTTATGTGTCTCTGTGTGAAGAGAGTATGTTATCTGACTCTTTGTTGTTAAAGTTGTTGAAATAAAGAAAATGTTCTTTCTTTCTCCCTTCATTCCAGTTCTGGCCAAATTTGGAAAGTGAAGAGAGATAAGAAAGAAAATGGGGATCTTTTCCCCTTAGAGTTAAGTGAAATGTGTTACTCCTAAATTTGAGGTTTAAGTCAGAATTTATTATGCTATTTGGCACTAAGACAAATAAATGCATAGATCTGAAAAAGAGACACATTGAGTTTCCCAGTATGGGGGAGAAGGGACAAGGCACCACTGGATCTTTTCCAGAGTCCCACTCACCTTGGCTGGAGGATTCAAGGTTCTCACTTTCAAAAAAGTTTTTAAGGAGTGAACACAGAAGTAAAATTTACTCGAGTTAAAATTAGAACTATTAAGATCTTTTCACCTGTCTCGGACTGAGCCAGGGCTGCAATAAATGTTAGAGCAGCTAAAAATTCTTCAGCAGATTCTGTTAACCATAGATAATCTGGTGAAGCATATGAAACCTTTTTCAAAATGATAATACATTTATGAATGTGAAGAAAATCCAGTTTAAATGACAAAAGATATATATTTTCTCTATATCCCCCTCCAATCTGTCTGTAGACTCCTTGGGGGGTTAAGAATTCCAGCTCAATGTCAGAAGTATATACAAAGATGTTTTATTTCTTGTGTGGTTAATAAGAATCACCATGAGACTAGTATAAATAAAAACTGGAAAAAGGACTTTAAAAAATCTAGAATGTGCTTTCCCAATTTTTAGAACTAAGAACTTTAAGTAATGATCCTATAAATAGAATTGGAAAATATTTAATAACATAAAGATATTAAGTAAATCAATAAAATTAATAAGTAGTTTTTTTTATACAACTGCAGAGATCCTTATGTGCAATTTAGTGACCCTCACTCCTATTTTGAGTTTGAAACAAGTGGCTTAAAGCTTCCAAAATAGAGAAATATAAGCAGAGAACGGGAGCCAAGCTGTACATATTTTACCCAAAAGACTGTTACTATATTCCTGAGAAACAAAAATCCTTCTTGGAACAGGAATTATCTCAATATATATATATATTTCTAGCTTGCTGTGATCTTCCTAAGTTTGCTACTTGGAAAGTTGTGAATATACAATAGAGAGCTGGCTCCTTTTCAAAATAATTGCCCTGTTTACTAGCTGCTTTTTCTTATTTAGGCCCTTTAATTTGATGTTTTTTCACCTAAAATCTCTATGTAAATTAAATTATAATAACATTGAAACTACAAAAATTAAAATACATGTTGCTACAAAAGCTCTACTCCCCGTTCTCTACTTTGCTACTTTGTTGCCCTCTCATACCCCACTGACAACAGCCCTGGACCCCTGGGTGTCTGGGCATCCTGACATCCACACTTCTAGGCAAGCAGAGGAACCTCTCCTCTCAACCCCCTAACCCCTTGCTCCCACACCACCGGAACCTGGAATTTTTGCTCCAATTTTCCCAAAGCCCAGCAGCCCTTATTAGGAAGCAAAGGTTCCTCAGGGGCCCTCCTCAGTGCCTCCTCAGACCTTTAATTCAGGTGCTGGACTCCCAGCACTCTCTGGTCCTTAGTCCCCCTCCCCTTTCCCAAATCCCTGGCTCAACCACCCCCAGTCCACAGCCAAACTGCAACTGTGGGGAGAGAAGAAAAGCCTCTATGCTTGGTAAGCCCAATATATGCAATGATTTGGGAATGCAATTAATGTCATCTGAAATTTTTCTGTTTGTTTTATTATTGTCCTTCTAAATTGTAGGAAAATTCTCCTGTATTGTAAAACTCGAGTGAATGTTGTGAGCTAAAAATAGTGTTAGACAAAGCAATTTTTAATCTGAATTTTGTTGAAACTAAAAAATGAAAATGATTGTGTAAAACTGCTTAAGTTACTTCCTCAGCCTTGCTAACCCTGTCTTATGTTTATAATTGCCGTTTGGTAAACCAGGTATTCCCACTTTCACCTGTAGTTAATAGAAGGTTACAGCTCAAACAATTCTGCCAGCACTTTGGAAACTTGTAAGATTGTTAACTAGGGTTTTGGGGATTACTCTTTTAATGTTAAAAACCAATAGAGTTTTGGAGAGATAAAAGGAATTATGTCCACCTAAAGATATTGATTATTGTGAGTTGTTATTATTCCTGTTCAATTAACTATCAACCCCCTCTGCCTGGAAGGGAAACTGACCATACCTTGTTAGCGATGAGTCAAATTCCTTAGGCTTCTTTTTACCTGGGCCAAAAGAAGTAGTGAGAATACTGGCCCAGCACATTTTAAACCGACCTAATTATAACAGATGATTCCAAACTGTCTGCAAAACTTTCCCAAGAAAAATGTGAATGGAACTTAGAAATGTATATTTGAATAATTTTAAAAAGGGGTACATATTGTTATTTGGCATTGAGAAATTTATTAACTATATAGCCCCAAGAAAATTCTATTCACTTTAAGTTTACTGTTCAATAAGGGGATGGTGGTGGAATTCATTCCCAGGGATATTACAAAGATCGCATGATTATAAAGGTGCTTAGCACAATGCTTGGCATAAAATAAATGCTATTTGAATGTAGACTGTTTTAAGTTGAATATAGTTGCTTCATATTCATTAACTTTATGTGGATTTTCTTCAGTGTGAGGTTTATGTTAATGGTGATGAGATGAATGACTCTCTGTATAAGGCAATTTGGGAATCTTTTCCATGGGACCTACGCACAGCCCAGGACCTTCCTGTCGGGACTCTGGAGGCTGACCTGGGTCTCCCCAGCTGTGTGATCCAGATGTAGATAATTCCTCCATGGGTGCTGATTAATTGTGGTGATATTGGGTAACTATTAAGACTTACTGGTTGTAACATACCTACTGAGATTTACTGATTATGACGTACCTACTGAGACTTAGTGATTGTGACAGAACTATTGAGATCTACTGGTTGTGACAGAACTATTGTGACTTACTAATTGAGACCATTACTATTATTATTAATGTAAATACTAGTAATAAATATATATATGTAAAATTTGAGACTCTGTGTTGTCAGAAAAGCAATTTCTTTTATTATCTAAATATTGTTAGGCTAAGAATTGTACTGAGTTAGAAAGCTTTTAAATCATTCTAATTGACCATGTCATAATATTTTGTAGTGTTGTAATTTAAAAAATCATAAATTACCAAATTTTGTCTTTGTTTTGCTATCATTTAGGAAATTTGTGAGATTATTAATTAAGCTTAAGGCTAGTATTTACAAAACTATGTTTAGTTTTCTCTCTCTTTTTTTTCTCTTCAATTATGTGGGAAAGGTTTGGTGATCAAATTTAAGAATTGTTTAATACTTAGGAATTAATACTAATATCAGGATAAATTGTAAGCTGTTTCTGAGAAAGGGAAATAAGTTTATGAAGAAAAGTTCTGAAAACCCTTTGCATGATTTTTAGAAAGCCTCGACCTTGAATAAGTGTGCTCAGGGAAAAGGCAAAAGATAGCAGACAGGCCCAAGGTTTTTCTATTAACCCCTTCCTGAGATCCATGTTACTGCTCCTTATTTTGTAAAATTGCCAAGACCCCTGTAAACCATGTCTATGGGCTAGTTTGTCAGCCCCGGAAAAGAACTTGTTTGATTTATGTAGATCCTAAACAATGAACTTAGCTTGCTGAGAAGCTGCAAGTTTATGTCCGATAGATAGAAAAGATTCTAACAGTTCACTTTTATACCAGGACAAGTTTAAGTTTGAGAGGGAAAGCTGGTAAATGAAATCCCTTATGCATGTGTGTCCTGGTAAACCTTTATTGCTTATTGCAGCTCTGTATCTGGCTCTGAGCTGTGACTGGTGAAACTTGCTGTTTAAGGCAAAAGGCACTTAGGACCACAACTAATTTTGTTTTGAGTTTGAATTTGGGTATATTTATCTGCATTGAAGATCTGGAACTATATCTGAGTTTAAACAAAGCAAGGATATTTTATCCTATCATATTGGGTATGTCCCATGTCCCTGCTTTTTCCTTCTATAGCAAATTTCTGTTATCAGAACAAGTAGTTAGTATAAGTTATAAGCTCTTTTGTGTTATCTTACTAGGCAATCTAATCTTATTTTTATCTAGAACTAGAACATGTGCAGAAATTTATACAACCTGCCTAAGACTCACCTTAAAGATGTTCTCTTTGTTTAAAAGGATTCTAAGACCAGTATACAACATCTTTTTGACTAAGAAACTTTGTGATATCTAAGAATTTTGTAATAACTAGAAACTTTGTTTGTTAACAATACTCTGGAATTAGTGTTACTTAAGGACTTTTTCACCAACTTGGTAAAGTTTTATGAACAAGGGTAGAAATGCATGCGAGCCACTTAGGGCTCACTTTGTAAATGTTCCTTAAGCAATGTGAGAACGTTATTTTGTTATTTGATTAATATCATGGTTGTCTAAAGTTTTGTAACAACTAATGATGCCAAAAAAAAAAGGTTTGTGATTTACTTTGTAAATGCCATCAAAGAAACATGGCATGACTAAAAGGGTAAGATTCTACATGCATTGTGTTAAAAATTGACAATTTAATGTATTTATGTATGTACTGAAGCCTGTTATTAACTCCTTAAGTGACATCTCATCCTCCTAGTGAGGAAATTAATAATGGATGTATGTCAAGTGTAAGATACTGGCTTCTGATGTGAATTTCTTAAAAATGACAATTGGCCATGGTTCAAATTTTGAGTTTGTAAAAATGATCAGGGTTATAAGGATTAGAAATGGTAGTTTAAAATTGTGCTAAGATCACTCTTGTAAGAGAATGGACAGAAAGCTGATTCCTATAAGAAGACAAGAAGAAGAAGATGCTGTGCTGGAGATGGTGGAACAGATACCAAGGACCAGAAGATCGCATTGACGATGATCCCTGCCAGACAGCTGCATAAGAAAAGACTCTTTGAATCTTAAAGAGACAATTGCATTTTTTATTTCTTTTTGAGTCTATGTATCTATATTCATAAAGGGGAGTGACCCCTTTGATTTGTCAATGTGTGGATCAATCCTTCCCATATTTACTTAAATGGTTGATGGTTAAGGGGAAGAATTCACGTGTATCTATAATGGTGAAGTGTCTATAAAAGAGAAAGGGGGGGATTGATTGGAATGCTGAAGTAGTGAAATGCCCCTCCTCCTGGTATCGATCCAGAGGGGTTAGCAAAAACAATTATTGATATTTTCAAAAATTTAAGCCATTTAATGATGTATTTTTGACTATTTTCCATACACTACCTTATATTCTTTCTTTGGTCATACTGATTTTTTGTCTACCTTGTGTCCTTGGGATAATGATAAGTGGCTATGTTTAAGCCACTTAAAATTACTGAATAAAAAGGGGGGAGATGTGGGGAGCCAGCTATATCCCGTTTAGGCCTCTTAGACCTCTGCAAGGCAGGGTCAATTGAAAATGGGTCTATTCACGGCAAGGCCAGTTTTAGGATAAGAAGACTTGGCAAAGAAAACCTGCCTTTGTAGCTGACTGCCCACATGGGTGAGGACAGAAATGTTTCACTCTGGTTATCTACATGCGAGAGAACATAAATGTTTCAATTTGCTTAGCCTTGAGGAAAAATAGTGTCTCACACCTAGGAACAAGGAGATAAAAAACGTCATCAATGCTTTATGGTACTTTTCTTTGAAGTCAGGATGACTCAGTAATTAACCTGTATAAAATATTGTCAGTAACTCCATTAAAGTCAGTCTATAGCTTGACTATACAACTCGCCTAGCCCCATGTCTTTGTCTTTTTGTGTTTATTACTCCATCGTGTATTTCTGCCACTGCTGGCACACTTCCTCAAGTGAGAGGAGGCAACTGAAACAGAGAAAGAGGATCTACCCAAGGGTCATACCCTTGATGAGTGTCAGAGTCAACATTTGAAGCCAAAGCTCAATGAAATATTGAGAAAAGCAGCTGATGTGGTCAGTTCCAATAAAGATGAAAAATGTCTTACTATGGAATACAGAATCTCAGACAAAGTATGTGTTTGATCTATGAGGTAGGAAGATCTGCCACTGATTACACAGATTTTCAGGGAGACCTTGGGAAGGTGCTTTTATCACTTCTTCTGACCAAAATGTGAGTGCCTTCCTTACATGAGTTCTCAGTAAAATAATGTTTTAGGTAAACATACTTTGAGCTGCACTCTCTGCAGTAGAGTGGGACCACTTGGCAGTTTAACTTGAGAAAGGACCTCAGTGTCCAGTACTTTATCTTGCCAGGAGATCTTCAGATTCTTTCTAAGACACTTCAAATGGAAGAGATTCAGTTGGCTGGCATGGCCCTGGTAGAATGTCCAGCTTTCACAGGCATATAAGAATGAGGTCAGCACAATAGCTCTGTAGACCTTCACTTTGGTACCCAGTCTAACACCTCTTCTCTCCCATACTTTCCTTGGCCACTCCCAAACCCTGAACTATCTTGAGCAAAGCAGGAGTCAACTGATAAATTAGTTATCTGAAATCAAAAATAACCTGAGGTACAAAATTTGCTAGTAAATAATGATTTAATTGTACCAGTTAACAGGTTACCTTTAAGGTCAACTAATTCCTCAGTAATTTGAGAAAAAGGTTTGATTTCCAGAGCTTATTCTAGAAGAAAACAAACTACAGCAATCTTAGAAAACACGTTTTGAACATAATTCAATTGGACAAGGCAGGTCATCTGACTACTTGCTCCTCCTGGTTTTTCTTTCCCCGGATTTATCATGTGCCTATCAACCTGTCTGTCAAACTGAGATCACCCCAGAAGTCCTTACTCTGCAGCTGATGAGTTTTGCAACCAAAAGTATTACTTTAAAGGAGCCTATAGTTTGAAGAAAGACTGGAAAAGAGGAAGTCATGGTTTCTAGTTAGCAATCAAACCCCATCCTCCAGCTGCCAGAAAGGAAAAGCCAACCTTATTAGATTACACTACTCAACTTAGACTTAACCTCCAGCTGAAGAAAAAAATGAAAAGGAGCTGATCCACTAAGACTGGAAAGAGGAACCTAGCCTTTCATCAACCCCCTTTCTCCAGAAGCCAGAAAGGGGAATTTAGCCTTTGTAAAGAATCTTATAATTCCATGATTATTTTATTCCTACAAACATATGTGTCTTACTCTAAATTACCTACTACTTAATGATTGAGTCTTATCAGTTTACCTATTCCCTATATCAATAGGTGACCCAGACTTAAGAGAATATCTATGTTAGTCTGACTTAACTGTTAGGGCTAGCTTTTCACAAAGAAGACAACTTAATCCTACAATCAAATATAATTAAATAGTAACTCATTTAAAGGTTATTTCTTTTTATAACTTCATTACCTATACAGATGTCCTGGAAAATATATTGCCGAGGTAAATGAAATTGTTTGCAGGATTCAAAATTTCTGTGACCAATTTGCTGTAACCAATGGTTGCACATATGGACGGAGCCATGCTAGATGGCAGAGAACCTCTATTTAATGTCTTTTTATTTACATTTAAAATATATATTTTATCCCCCCCCCCAATTATATGTTAAAAACTTTTTTAACATTTGGTTTTTCTTTTAAGTTTTGAATTCCAAATTCTATTGCTCCTTCTCTGCTCCCACCCTGAGACAGTAAGCAATCAGATATAGGTTACACATGTGCAATCAGGTAAAGCATTTCCATATTGGTCATTTTGTACAGGAAAACTTGAAAAAAAGAAAAATAATTAACAAAGAAATTGAAAAATTGCACATTTCAGTTTGTATTCAAACAATATCAGTTCTTTCTATTGAGGCATATGCTACACTTCATCATTAGTCGTTTGGGATTTTCTTGGATCACCGTATTGCTAAGAATAGGTTTTCATTGAACAATATTGCTGTTACTGTGTACAATGTCCTCCTGGTTCTGTTCACTTGATTTTGCATCAGTTCATATAAGTCTTTCCTGGTTCGTCTGAAACCATCCTGCTTGTCATTTCTTAAAGCACAATAATATTCCAATACAATCATATACCATGGTTTGTTTAGCCATTCCCCAAGTAGTGGGCAACCCTTAAATTTCCCATTCTTAGCCACCACAAAAAGAGTTGTTGTTTACAAATAGGTCTATTCCTTCTTTTTTTTTTTTTTTGATGTCTTTGAGATATAGACCTAGCAGAGGTATTGCTGGACCATGGAATGTGCAGTTTTCCAGCTCTTTGGGCATAGTTCCAAATTCCTCTTCAGAATTGTTGGATCAGTTCACAACTCCACCAACAGTGCTATAGTGTCCTAGTTTTCCCACAACCCCTCCAACCATCCATCATTTTCTATTTTTGTCATACTAGCCAATTTGATAGGCATGAGGTGGTACCTCAGAGTTGTTTTAATTTACATTTCTCTAATCAATAGTGATTTTGAGCAATTTTTCATATGACTATACATAGCTTTGATTTCTTTGAAAACTACCTGTACATATCCTTTGACCATTTATCAATTGGGGAATGACTTGTGTTCTTAAGAATTTGACTCATTTCTTTACATATTTGAGAAATGAGATTTTTATCAGAGATACTTGCTGGGAAAAATATTTCCCCAGTTATCTGCTTTCCTTATCATTTTGGTTACACTGGTTTTGTTTCTGCAAAAAAAAATTTTAATTAAATAAAATCAAAATTACCTATTTTACATTTTGTAATTTTCTCTATCTCTTGTTTGGTCATAAATTCTTCCCTTAACCATTGGTCTGACCGATATGCTCTCCTAATTTGCTTATGATATCACCCTTTATGTGTAAATCACATGCCCATTTTGATGTAATCTTGCTATACAGTGTAAGTTGTTGGTCTATGTCTAGTTTCTCCTATACAATTTTTGAGTTTCCCCAGCAGTTTTTGCCCCCAAAATGAGTTTTTCTTCCAAAAGCTTGGCTCTCTGGGATCATATACCAGATTACTATGGTCATTTATTAAAATTTAATTTGTACCTGATCTATTCTACCAATCCACCACTCTCTTAGATTGATTTCATGATTATAACTCTATAATACAGTTTAAGATCTGCTACAGCTTGACCGCCTTCCTTGTCTTTTTTTTTTTTTAGTTGATTCCCTCAATACCCTTGACCTTTTGGAGAACCTCTATTTTCTTGGTCTTACTGTCAGACCAAAATTAGCACAAGCAGTAGAGAATTAGTCCATACTCTGCTACTAGTAACATAGAAAAAAGAACACTTGTGGAGAGTTCTTTCATTCATTAGAAAAGGAAAATTTAATTAACATAGGTTGTGTCTCTGCTAATTCATGAGAAAGACACTGACATTTTCCTCAAGAGGAATAAAGGATCTACTCGTGCCTCTAGAACTCTGGAAACTTGGGAGAGCAAAAGTCAAGAGAATGAGTTAAGAGGCCTATTGATGGACCATATACAGGGGAGGATGGCCAAATCTGAAAATGCCTTGACACTTTGGAGCAGTCATATGATTTCTTATCTGCTACACGCACAATGAGTGTTTGGCCAATGTGCTTGGAATTTGATGGTCTTCCATTTTCATCATTAGCATATGGCTCACTTTATCAGAGATTCTGATACTTAGGAATAATTCTCCATCATATGTATAAAACTGTCAGCTACTTTTTTATCATTGTGATTTCTTCTTAAAAACACCAGACTCATGGTCTATTTTTAACTCATATATCACCTTTAACTGTATTTATTCTATTATTTTACTTTGGAACAATTCAGGTATTTATTTATCTTTTAAATTTTGTCAGTTCCCAAGAATTCGTAATTCTTTTTTTTTCCACTTGGATCTCATGAGATTCTCCAGTGTATAGTGCTTATCATGTGGACTTTCGTTGCAAGAAGTCAGTCCTTTATTGAAAACTGATCTCTGATTCCCTAACTCACACCCAACAAAAGCTATTCCAAACTTCTTTCCTTTTCAAGCCTTCCACAATCGTCTCCCCCCACTATGGGATGAGGGTATGAACTCCAAACCTCCAATTAAGTAGAAGGCTCATTTCAGACATCTTACTTCTCACCAGGCTCAGCATCTTTGGACTCTTCTAACTGACTGCTCCATTGTGCCCCTGTACTTAGGTATGTTCTCCTCACTCTAACCTTCTTTCATCATTCCTTCCTGTGTTGTCTTCCTCTATTAGACTGCCAGGTCCTCCAGGCTCAGTGAGTTCTAAAAGCCACCCAGAGAAAGCCTTTCAAATACAATGGAAAGGACACTGAAATATGGAAAACTATTCCAAAAGGACTAGAAATGAGCAGGGAAGGGAAGAATGTGCTCAGTGTGCAGCCCAGGGTGACCTGTCCTACAAATATGAGCTTAGCAATCTGGGACAAAAAGTGGGTGTTCGATTATAAAAAAAGAGTCTGAAATATTTTTAGAAAGAAAATCAGAACTGAAGACATTATTTGTTTCTTTGCGCCATATGGAACTTTACAAAAATTAACCATGGACTAGGGCATAGAGATACAGCAAACAAATTTAAAAAGGCAGATGTTATCAAGATATCCTTTCATTCCATAATAAAACATGAATGGAAATTGGTCGAGGGACCACAAGAGATACAAACACAAAAATGGATACTGAACCATATTTACACCTTTAATATCATGGTAACAAAATTATGGGGGCAGGTAGGGTGCAGAGTAGATAGAATGTTGGGCCTGGAGTCAGAAAATCTGAGTTCAAATTCTGTCTCAGACACTTGACATACTTACTAGCTGTGTGACCTTGGGCAAGTCACTTAACCCCCATTGCCCTGCCTTGCCCCTTCCAAAAAACAAACAAACAAACAAGTGAATTCTACCAAACATTTAAAGAACAATTAATTCCAATACTATATAAACTATTTGGAAAAAAATAGACAAAGAGAAATTTATTTTATCATGCAAATATGTTGCTAAGATTTAAACCAGGAAGAATGAAAATAGAGAAAGAAAATATAGATGAATTTTCTTCATGAATATTGATAGAAAATTTTTAAATAAAATTCTAGCAAGGAGATTACAGGAATAAATAACACAAGGATCATACACTATGACCAGGTGGGATGTACACGAGGTATGGAGCGCTCTTTCAATATTAGAATAACTATCAGCATAATTGACCACATCAATAACAAAACCAAAAATAAACATATGATTATCTCAATAGAAGCAGAAAAATATTTGACAAAATACAGCATCTATTCCTCTTAAAAACACTAGAGAGCATAGGAAAAAATAGAGCTTTTTTATAAAACAGAAAGTAATTCCTATCTTGTTTCAACAATCCAGCTAGCAGCTGCTGTGGGGGTGTAAAGCCAACAACAACCAGCTCACAGAACACCGCAAGCCCAGGTCCTTTTCATCTGCTTTACTAAGGAAAGAAACGGTAAGGTGTTAACAATCTTACTTTAACCCAGCATACAAATATCATTTACTGAGTTCAAGGGAAAAAACCAGCACCCTGAATTACAGACCAAATACAATTCGTAGTTATCAACATCTGAGTGTTTGTCAGGTGAGCTCACAATGGATGGCACAGAGTCACGGCCAGTCCTGCTGTGGCTCAGAGCTCCAAGAGAGAATGCTGACCTCTGTGCTTATATATCCTGTTCAGGGCCCCAAGGGCCCAGACCTCACCTAGGCTGGGTGTGGAAAAGTTCCCCACCCCCAACAGCACATCAGAGACAAATCAATGACTCCCAATTGTCTCAGTGCTGAGAAATACAAAAACATCCCATTTTATCTGCCCCATTCAAACAAAGGCCAGAATCATTAAAGGTCAACAGCAAAAAGTCCCACCTTAATTACTATTACATATCTAAAACTGTCAACGAGCATTATCTGTAATAGGGATAAGCTAGAAGCCTTTCCAGTAAGATCAGGGTGCAGCAAGGGTGCCCAGTATCAGCCCAGTATCACTACTATTATTCACTATGGTACCAGAAATGCTAACTATAGCAATAAGAGAATAAAAAGAAATGGAAGGAATTAGAATAAGAACAATAAAACACATTAGCAAAGTCACAAGATATGAAATAAATCCATATAAATCATCAACATTTCTATATATTACCAACAAAGTCCAGCAGCAAAAACAGAAAGATAAATTCCATTTAAAGTAACTGTGGGCAACAGAAAATACCTGGAAGTCCAAGACAAATCCAGGAACTATATGAATACAACTATACAACATATTCACACAAATAAAGTTACATCTAAACAGTGTAATAATATGAATTGCTCATGGGTAGGCTGAGCCAATATAATAAAAATGACAATTCTACCTAAATTAATCTACTTATTCAGTGCCAAACCAATCACCAAGCTTTGGGAACAAAAAACAAATATTTGACAAAAACTACTAGGAAAACTGGAAATCTTTATGGCAGAAACTGGGTATAAAACAACACCTCACACTGTATACCAAGATAAGGTCAAAATAGGTACAAAATTTAGACATGAGGAGTGATACCATAAGCAAATTAGGGGAGTATGGAATAATTGCCTATCAGATCTATGAATAAGGGAAGAATTTAGGACCAAACAACAGAGAGAATGCATTACTAGATGTAAAATGGATCATTTTGATCGTATCAAATTAAAAAGGGGTTTTGCAAAAACAAAATACAACCAAGATTAGAAAGAAAGCAGACAATTGGGGGAAAAATTTACAGCAAGTGTCTGATGAAGGCCTCATTTCTCAAATATATAGAGAAGTGAGTCAAATTCATAAGAATGCAATTTATGACCCAATTGATAAATGGTCAGAGGATAGGAACAGGCAGGTTTCAGATGAAGAAATCAAAGCTATTTACAGTCATATGCAAGTGCTCTAAATCCCTATTGATTAGAGAAATGCAAATTAAAACAACTCTGAAGTACCACCTCATACCTATCAAAGTGACTAATTAAACAGAAAGGGAAAATGATAAATATTGGAGGGAAGTAGGAAAACTGGGACACTAATTCACCGTTGTGGAGTTGTGAACTGATCCACCCATTCTGGAGAGCAATTTGGGACTATACTCAAAGGGCTATAAAGCTATGCATTCCCTTTAATCCAGCAATAACACTACCAAGTCAGTATCCCAGAAAGATTGAAAAGGGAAAGTGACCTATTTAGGACAAGGGTATTTATATTAGCTATTTTGTGGTGGCAAAGAATGGGAAGTTGAGGAGATGTCCATCAATTATGGCATGGCTGAACATCCCAGGGTATATGATTGTAATGGCACAGTACTGTGCTATAAGAAAAGCAGGATGACTTCAGAAACACCTGGAAAGACGTAAATGAACTGATACAGAGTGAAGTGAGCAGAACCAGGAGGATGTTGTACATAGTAACAGCAATATTGTATGATGAACAACAGTGAATAACTTAGCTATTCCCAGCAATACCATGATCTAAGACAATTCCAAAGGACTCATGATGAAACATGCTATCCCCCTCCATAGAAAGAACTAATTGAGTCTGAATACAGACCTAAAGCATACTATTTTTCACTTTCTTTCTTTCTTTTTGGTTCAAGTTTATTTTGTCCCCCCCAAAATGACTAATATGGAAATATTTTTGTAATGTTAATCAAGGTGGGATTTTTTGTCTTTGTTTTTAGGAGTGCTTCTCAACACTGAAGCAATCAAGTGCCTTTGATTAAGTCTTACTATGTGCAAAGCCCCAGGCCCACACCCTTTTGCTGATTAGGTGAGAAGCCTTCAGGGCCCTGAGAAGGGTATGTAAACTCAGAGGTTAGCTTTTTATGTGGGGCTCCTACTCACTGGAAGTGTCCTGTGATTTGACTTGACCAGACTCTGGGTAGTCACTGTTAAGGAGCCCTCCCAGCTTGAAAACCCAGATGTTTGTGCTTCCCTGGTAACTATGTACTGAGGTGTTGGACAGAAAGCTAGAAGCCTGTCTACTGGTTTGTGTTATTTGATCTGTTGATATTTTCTGTTTGTATTTGCTCTGAAGTTCAGGGTGTTGGCTTTTCCCCCTGAACTAAGTGAATGATATATGTATGTTTGATTAAAGCGAGATTGTTAACCCCTTAAAATTGCTTTCCTTAGAGAAGCAGATCAAAGAACCTGTGCTAGCAGCTCTCTTGTTGGCCTTGTGTTGGTCTTTCAACACCACAACAGCTGCTAGTCAAATTGTTACGACGTTACATGGCTGCATATGTATAACCTATATATGACTGCTCACTGTATTCAGGAGGGACAAGAGGAAGGATGTAGGTGGAGAATTGGGAACTCAAAATTAAGGAGTAAAAAGGCCTTTATATGTCACTGAGGAAAAATGAAACATTATTTTCAAAAGACTAATAGCCAATGACAGCTAGATTGCCCAGTAGATAGAGCAACAGGACTGGAGGCAGGAGGACCTTAGTACTAATCCAGCCTCAGACATTTATTAGCAATGTGACCCTGGGCAAGTCACTTAAGACTGTTTGCCTCAGTTCCTCTTATGTAAAATTAACTGGGGAAGGAAATGGCAAATCACTCCAGAGTCCCCCAAGGAGTGTCACAAAGAGTCAGACATGACTGAAACAATTCAGAAACAACAACAAATAGCCATTCCCCAATAGATAAATGATCAAAGGATATAAACAAAGAATTCTCAAAAGAACTGCCAAGTATTCCCAACCCAAGAAATGCTCCAAACCACTAATAAGAGAAAGGTAAACAAAAACAACACTGACAAAAAATGGCAGCAACCAATGTAGGAGGGCTTGTGGGAAGGTGGGCGCATTAAGACAATGTTGGGGAACTAGGAAATGGTAGAAGATCATGAAGATCTGAGTTCAAATCCAGCCTCAGACACCTAATAGTTATGTAACTCTGGTGGTTACTTACCCTGGCAGGTAAGTCATTGAACCTCTGTTTGCCTCAGTTTCCTGAACTGTGAAATAGAGATAATAAGAAAACCCCCCATTTAGGGTTGTTGTGAAGATGGTCAAAAGTGGATTTTGGGGAGAAAGTAAGTCCCTCCATTTTGTCTTTGCCTTTGAGCGTGATGCCTCTCTGACAAGAGCTGAGTGTCTCAGTACCTCCCTTTCCCCCACTGGAAGAGAAAACTCCCAGGACTTTGAATGGTTCCCCAAACTCAGCCCTTTCCCTATATCCTCTCTAACAAGGGAAGTCCTAGGCCCTTCACAAATGCTAATACACTAACAACTAAAGAAAGTATTCTTTTCTTTGGCCTTGTCCAAACAGCTCTGCTAAGGGCCTCTGAACATGTGAATGTGACCCAGAAAGCAACTTAACCTTTTTTCTTTGGTTGCTGTATTTTCCAGAAACACTGGACCAAAGTGTGCGGGAGGCCAGGACCCCGCGCTCCGCCTGCCCCACCACCCCACCTCATCCCCCCCCACCAATAGCATTTGGTCCTTTCAATCCTCACTGCACTCTCAGTGTGCCTTTGAAAGTCAAACCCACAACAAGGCAGGGACCAGGGTGCACCAGACGAATAACACTGGACAGCACAGACCCTGGAGGACAAGGAGAGCATCCTGCCTTCTAGGTCTGGCAGGGAGAGCTTGGTCAAGAAGCAAAGGTGAGGGGGGAGCAGTTCTATGGATATGTGGGGGAGGGGTGCTAGGCATGGATAAAGAGGGCAAAGACAAGACACTACAGGACAGAGAGGAATGAGTGAAGTGGTCATCCTTGTGACTCAGGGATCATGAGGGGAACCTTTAAAAAAGCACAAGGGAGGGCAGCAATTGGGGTGGGAGGGTGCAGGGGTGGTTAGTGCTTGTGATGCCAAAGTGATGAAAATCAATTTAAAACACAGAAGGAGAAAGCAGGGCGGTGTTGTTACTACTGCTTTCAATTTCCTGCCTATTTTTGTAAAGAAACAGTCCATAGGTAGGGGATTGCCAGCCTCATACACAATCCTCTTTCTCTATGGAAAAGGCCCCTTTGGCTGATGTTGGTCAAGTCTGAGGACAGAGTGCACTCACCTGGGCTGGGGTTCTGCAGCTCCCAGGGGCCATTCCCTCTGGCTCCAGGCTCCCTGCTTGGGCCAGGCCTTGGTCCTCTGCAGGCTGAGATGGGGAGGCTGAAGGATCCCAGAGGGGCAGAGATCCTTCCTTTTTCTTCCTGGTCAGGAGGCTGGCCTACAAGGATTTACAGAGGGTCAGGCCCTGCCCTTAGAGCCAAGACTCCAACGTACAGGTAGGGTAGGACTTGGAAAAGAAGATGGACCCACCCTCTCCTGCTCCTTCTCTTCTTTCCCCTTCCCCTCCCCCATCCTCCTTCAGAGAACCAAGAGGCAGAAGGGGCTTGGGATCCCAGGTGGGATGAGACCAGTCAGAGCTCCTGACTCAGAGTTCTCAATGGCTCCTGAATCAGAGATCTCCCTGCAGTTGGTTCTCTGCCCTTCCTGCCTCCCCTCTCCCCAACTAACACACTGACACATTATCTAGACTGACTGCTTGATCTAGGGAGGAGGGAAGCTTAAGAAGGTTGGGGTTAGGGACAGCTCTGGGATGGAGCCACCAGAGAATGACCAGGGGAAGCCTGAAGCTGGAAGACCAAATCTAGTCTGGGATTCAGGCCCTTGGCAGGGGCCTGAGGGCTCTGAAAGAGGGGGCAGGGAAGGAGGAGGCCTGCAGAAGGAGAGCCCAGGCAGGGTCTAACCCAGCTCATGGCAAGGAGATCACACACACTGGAGAGATAGAAGGGCTCCAGGTGGACCCTGAGCCTGGAAAGCAGGAGGACTGTGTCCTGGGGTGTAACTAGGAGCTGGGGAGGACTCCTGGGACCCTCTGGTAGAGCTTAGGCCTGGAATCCCTTAAGGGAAACCAGACACAGGGAGCCAGTGCCTGGGATCTGATAGGAAAGCAGGCCAGGAGTTGCAGGTCCAGTTAAGGTGAGCCCGGCAGGAACTTTGGTACCAGCATCCAAAGTAGGGTCCTCAGGGCGGGCAGAACTTTCGGAGGGGGGGGGGGGTGGCAGGGGAGGCTTGGTTTGAAGGAAGGACAACTCAGTCTTTAAGCAAAACCTGAGGGCAGGGAGACAGGTCTCCTGGGTTCCTGTGGCTAAAGTTTGAATTTTGGGATAGGGTGACCCAATCTTAAACCTGGGGAGGGTGACCCTGAACATTTGGGAAGTGATTGGGAGTCTGGAAAAGCGTTAGCAGAGGGAAGTCTGTGCAATAACCAGGCCTGGGAGGGAGAACTGTTCCAGGTCGACGTGGAGGGCACTCACCATGTGGTCAGAGGAGGAAGATGAGACGCAATGATAGGGAGAGGCGGCAGAAGCTAGCAGGTCTGTGAGGAGCTCGCTTAGATCTTTCTGAGACTTGCACACACACAGCTGGGATACAGAAGGCAGAGATCTCAGGTCTAAGAGAAGAGAGTGGACAGAGAGATCCCAGACCACAGGAAAGAATGCAGAAAGAGGTCTCAGCTCAGCATAAGTTCCTGTTTTCAGCCAGCCCCCTCTGGGAAGGCCCTCCCACCCTCTGCCCAGCCTCGGAGGCCCCCAGGATGAGCCCTTTCCTCCAATCACAGGCACGGCGGGGAGCTCACGACCCTGCCAGCCTCTCCTCCCCAAGCCCAGCCCTCCGTCACATGGAATGCCTTGGCCACTGGGATGAGCCCTCTCCTGCCCTAGATCCCGCCCACGGCTCTAAACTCCACCCCAGGGCTCTTATTCCACCTGGGCCACCACCCACCAGGCTGGCCAGCTCCGAGAGCTCCTCCTCCCCATCACTAGCACCTGATTTGGGATGTTAGGAGGTGGGAGGTGGAGATCAAGGAAGAGGCAACCTGGAGATTTCCAGGAGAGCGAGTGATTCACCGCAAGACAGGGCTTGGTTTCAGAATGGAGGTTGTTCACCAAATGCAGTCAGGCTGGTTAGCACATTTCTCTAATTTCAATTAGAATGGAGCTCATTTACCGGCAGATCCCGGGAGGATAATCGGGGTGTTTGACCCTCTAAGGGCAGATCCACCGGTAATGTAAAATACACTTAAGGTGATGTGGTTAGGAGCTGAATGAGAATTCAGTGTAAAGGGATCAGAATTACCCTGTTGTAGTCTGTTTGCATTCAGTCTACAGGGTCAAAGGGATACGTGGAGAAAGTGGGTTTTACATCTGAGATAATTCTAACACAATCAACTGAATTGATGCTAATTTGACTGGCAATTTCGTTTCATGTATTAAAGCTGTAACATTGTTTGTGTTATTATGCTTCAAATTTTTCTCATTTGGGGATCTGGAGGAAGTCATGCTACAAGTTAGGCTCTTAATTAAAGAAAAATTGATTTCTAGAGGGCTATGCAATTGTGCCCTTAGAAAAGGAGTGTGGAACCAGCCAGGGGCCTCCCCAAACCATTGGAGGACCACCTCCCCCCAACCTGAGAAAGACCTAAAACCTGGATGGGTCAATGAGGAGAGGCGTTGTGGCCTGTTCTGAACTTAACCTACCATAATGCCCTGTGTGCTCTGGCGTAACAGACAACGAACTCCCCTGCATATCGCTCTGTGTGGGATCCACCAGCTTTGAGAGAAATAAACATACACAGGCAGCTAATTTTGTTTGTCTTTCTTAGAACAAACTCAGCAATGGTTGACACCTCTTATCAAAGGTTTGTTCAAGACCGAACAGAATGGGGTCCACCTCACCACGATTTGACCAAGGAACAAACAGAATCAGGCTGTACATGTGCCATGACGTGCTGAACTCAAATATTTTTATTTATTTTCTGACTCCATCATGCTTGACTGGGTTGATGAAAATAAATAAGCACATTAACCTTTACTGAGACATGAATGGGACATACAGAGATATCCATGGGAGTTCAATGTAATTGAGCCCAAGGAAGGACAAAGGGGATTTTATGTCTTCAGATCAATTTCCCCTCACCTCTCCCTACTTTCCTTGCTCAGGATGCCTATGTCAGCCAAAATTACAGTCTCCATGTGTGTTAGCCATGATATGAGAAAGGAATTTCTTGATTGGATAGGTTGTGGTAATTGGATAATTGGATAATAAAATAGGAGAAATATCAAAGTAACCACGGAAATTATCAATCTAGGACGTCTGCATTTCTTATATCATTAACATGACTCAGTAAAGCCACTTCACTCCTTTAAAATAGCACAACCTCTTCTTTAAGCAACTTCTTCCCCAGGGCTGAGAATATTTGGTGACTGTGCCCAAAGAGAAGGTCCCAAAGCATTTGCTTAGTCCCCAATGAACTTCTCAGAGAAGGAAGATTTATAAGTCTTAGACTGAATATTCTTTTTAAAGCTATATATATATATACGTATATATATATATATATATATATATATATATATATATATATATATATATATATATAAATACACACACATATTGAATGGGATGGATAATTGTGAAGACTTCACAGGGTAAAAATACAGGTGTTACACTCTTCTTATATTTCTGAAATACAGAATGTCTGAGGGGAGTAGGAGAGGCTTGGGATTTGGCCTTGTGGTGACTCTGGAAGGTCAGGGGCTGGAGCTGTGGGCGTGCCCTTCCCCCTCTTTCAGATGTTAGCACCAAACAGGAAGATGGTGGACTACCTGTGAGCTTTTGGTTCTCTGCTCCAGGAAGGTCTCCACCCCCCTCCTCATTTCTTCTCCTAGACTTTCGGACACCACCCCCAGCAGTTGAGTTCCGGACCGGATCAACCTTGGTCCCCTAGTCCTCTGTCTAGTATTTCTTGCCTAGATTGTAAACCTGCCTCCCAGCCAATGGTGAGAAAGGAGAGAGGTGGGCAGGAATCTTTTCATTAAGAGTATAAATTAAGGTAGCGTTCCCTTTTACCTCACCTCCTCCGTTATGGAGGTATGCTCAAATCTTGCTAGGTTTGTAAAATAAATTCGTTTTGCTTCTCCTAAAGATGTGTCTCCTATTATTTGAAAATTCTGTTCCATATATCTACATATCTATATATCTATATCTATATATCTCCAATTATATATATAACTATATATATATATAAAATATATCCCATCCAGTTAAATACTTAGCAATTTTGAAACATTGTAACCACATTGTCCAAGAGTTTAATTCATCATTTCACAGCATCCAGATCAAAAGAGGAGTTGATTTCCTAAGAATACAATTGTATCACCCTCTAGGTAACATGTTAAAAATTCACAACATTTACTTTCAAACAATTTCCCAAAATCACAATAAAAGGACATTTTGAAGCATAATAACAAAAGCAATATTACAGATTTAAAGAAACATTGTTGTTTGGACGAAACAGATTTAAAACCAAGATTTGCTGTCAGTCGAATGACATCAGTTCAGTTGAATTTATTTTCCAAATTATCTTTCATAGAAAATCACTTTGTCTAGCTATGATTTTAATACTCTGATTGCAGTTAGTTATCAAAATATTTATACCAGAATTTTTTTGTGCCAGCAAAGAACAAGAAACAAAGTGAGTACCCATCAATTATTGGATAGCAACAGAAATGACAGTATATGAATTCAATGGAATATTATCGAAGAGTAACAAGAAACATCAGGATTTCAGGGGGACAAGCCATGAAGCCATTTATAGGGATATATTCACAGTAAGGAATTTTGGATGTTTAATGAGGTCTCTTACACTGGGAAATTTAATGAGGTCTTCAGCAAGAGCCCTAACCTTGTTAATTGGATCCATAAGTTTTGTCTCCAGCAAGGTTATTCCAAAGTATAGTCAAGTATTGTTCAAATCCAAGGCAAACCATTCAACATCACAGTAACAAGTCTGTCTTCCAGCCACTCACTTCAAAGAGCCCAAAGTTACCCAGTTCTATGAAAACCTAAAACATTTTCTAGGGAAAAAAGGCAGAGGTGGTGAAGTTCTAGACAATCAGTCACAACACAACTTGGAACTGAGGTTCAGATCATGAGCTTCTTATTGCAAATTGAAGAAAATAGGGAAAACCATCGCACCCCACAGACATGACCTAGGTAACATTGCTTATGAATATGAAGTGGAAGTGATGGATAGATTTAGGGATTACATCTGAGTGAGTGCCTGCAGAACTGTGGACAGAGGTTCTTAATACTGTACAGGAGGCACCAACTAAATATATTCCTATGAAAAAGGAGAGCAAGAAAGCAAAATGGCTGTCTGAAGAGGCCTTACTAATAGCTGAGGAAAGAAAGAAAGGGAGTCGTAAAAGAGAAAGGGAAAGATATACCCAAATGAATGCAGAATTCCAGAGAATAGCAAGGAGAGATGAAGTTTTCTTAAATAGCAATGAAAAGAAATAGGAGAAAATAATGAAACATTGATTATATTCAAAAAGTTTTTCTCCAGTGTGGCTTCTCAGAGGTAGAGCAAGATGGATACATTCATAGGATTTCTCTCCACTGTGGATTCTCTGATGTGTATCAAGACCATCATTGCATCAGAGAGTCTTTCCACTTAGATTATATTCATAAGGCTTGACTACCCTTTGGATTATATGATGTCAATGAAAGGGGGAAAGGAGCCTGAAAGCATTTCCCCATTGGTTACACTAATAAGGTTTCTCTGACGTGTATTCTCTGATGTACAGCAAGATCAGAGGTACATCTAAAAGCCTTTCTACATTGATTACACTGACTTGGTTTCTCTCTAGTGTGGTTTCTGTGATGTACAGCAAGTACCGAGTTCTCTCTGAAAACCTTTCCACATTGAGTACATTGATAAGGTTTCTCTCCAGTGTGGATTCGCTGATATTTAGCAAGTTTGAAGTTCAGTCTGACAGTCTTTCCACATTGATGACATTCATAAGGTTTTCTTTTGCTGTGAATATTGTGATGTATAATGAAAGATGAGTGTTCATTTAAAACTTTACCACATTCATGGCGCTCATATGTTTTCTCTCTAGTATGAATTTTTTGATGGTAAATAAGTGGTGACTGTTGACTCACAACTTTCCCACAATGATGACAGTCATAACGTTTCTCTCCTGTGTGGATTCTGTGAAGTGTATCACAGATTTGCCTCCCAGTAACATCACAGGGACCATCACTCATGAAAGTTTACTTATGAGTTTCTTCCACAGAAATGCTTAGCTTTGCAGTAGTCTCTTTCATTTCAGGTCTAATCTCTCCTTCTGCAAGAGTCAAACAATAAAACATATACACAGAGACGCATGTACACACGTATGTAATAGTAATCTCTTCCCTCCATTGCCAGAAGGTAAACTAACTGATCTATATTCTCTTTCCCCAGGCTAAGAGATAAAAGCCTTCAAAGTTCTACGGACAGAATCAATCATTGAAAATGCCATTAGCTCACATCTGCAGGATAACCCGATTTACAAAGAGCCTCACACAAAATCACATCAGATCCTCACAAACTCCTGAAATACAGGCAGGTCCAAGCATTCTTATTACATTCACAGCTCCAGTCATAAGCTCAGAATGACTGAGTCACCTGCCCAACATCCCAGCAGCTGAGACTAGAACTCTAACCCTGTAAATGGGCATGCTCTGTCCATGGTATTAGTTGCCCTTTATCCATTCCACTCTCTTTTTTTTTTTTTTAAATTATTTTATTATTGTATATTGACTTGTTCTCTCTGTCTTCGGGTCTTCCTATTCCATGAAACACAATAATACTGAAATTAGACCAGTTAATAACCTTACAATGCAGTTTTAAGTTTAAGGGAAAAGAAGAGTCAGTCAATGTGGCAAACTTCACTTTTGCCTTATTTTAAGAAATTGTCACAGCTGCTGCCAGCCTTGAGCAACCACCACCCGGATCAGTCAGCAGGTATCAACATGGGGCCAGAGCCTCCACTAACAAGACAATTATGATTCACTGAAGGCTCTGATGATAGTTAGATTTTATTAGTAATAAAATATTTTTAAAGTATGTATATTTTTACACATAAATTATTGCATTGTGCATGTCATAGATAACAGTACTTTGTAAAGTTGACTTTTATATGCACTGAGAAACCAAAAAATCAGGTGACTCACTTGATTGCAATATTTGCTTTATTGTGGTGCTCTGGAACAGAACCCATGATAGCGGGGCCTGAAATTTTTACCATTCTTATTTTGACTCTCTGCTCCCTAATTCTCCTCTCTATTTCAACAATCCAGCTAGCAGCTGCTGTGGGGGGTATAAAACCAACAACAGCCAGTTCACAGAACAGTGCAAGCCCAGGTTCTTTTGATCTGCTTTGCTAAGGAAAGAAACTTTAAGGGGTTAACAATCTCAATTTAATCCAGCATACAAATATCATTCACTTAGTTCAGGGGAAAAAGTCAGCACCCTGAACTTCAGAGCAAATACAAACAGATTACAAACATCAACAGACCAAATACAATTCATAGTTCCCAAGAGAACCATCAACATCTGAGTTCAGCCAGAAGGCCCTTACAGCAGCTGCCCAGAGTCCTGCCCTCCAGGAGATAGAGCCTTAAGCAAATAGCTCTGTTCTCCCTTTTTATACCGTTTTAGACATCATCAAACGTCATCTGAGCCACCAGAACTTAGGCTCCTATGATTGGCTCTGGTGTTAGCACCTCCCTTCATTGGCCCTACCCGGAGCTCCACCTTAGTTACCAATTCACGCCCACATAGGCTTAGCACCTAATAGATAGGGGTTTGGGCCTGGAGCTTAGCACCTAGTAAGACTCGATCAAAGACACTGAATTAATCAAAGGAAGCAAAGGCCAAAGTCTTCAAGGATCCCCAATACACTCTCCTTCTGAAACTGTTACTTGCCTCACTCCTTGTGTTCCATTATATCCCACTGAACTAATATCTTTCCATCCCCAAACACTCTCCTTTCCCTGGACCAGCTAAGAGTGAGGTTCCTGATCTGTCGCTTCTTCTCAACAATCTCCATGTTTGTGAGCCAGATTGGGAGCTCCCAGACAGCAGGGACCAGCTGTTCCCTTCCAAAAGCTTAGAAAACTGGAGGTGCTTAATCCATGCTTCTTCATTGATGACAGGGCCTAGGCCTAACATCAGGTCCCAGCCTTATAGGAAGGGATAAGTCAGTCTCTGCTGCCAAGGAGCTCCCAATATGGCTCACAAACATGGTGATGGTTTCAGAAGAAGCAAGAGATCAGGAACCTCACTATTAGCTGATTTAGGGAAAAGAGAGTGTTTTGGAATAGAATTACCATCAGTGTAATGGATCCCAGAGCAAAAAAGGCCCAAAAACCTCCTGGAAAGGTGAGTGAGGCGAGAGCAGGTGCTTGAGGGCTGTTATCACAAGAGGTCAGAGTGAAAGGACTTGGAGGCAGAAAGGCCTACTGGCAATTCTTTTGAAGACATTTTTAGCAATGGAATCCTAGGCAAGTCACTGAACCGCTGAGCCTTCGTTTCCCCATTCATGAAATGAGAGGGGCTGGAGTCTATGGCTTTTGAGTTCCTTTGCAATGATGAATCTGTGATCCATTAAGGAGTGATTGTTTGGTACTTGAAAGCATGGACTCTCCTGAAAGCATCAAAAAAGGACTGTCCAACATGAGCTCTTTCCTAGACTTTCATCTGGTCAACCAGCATTTTAAGCCCCTGCTAGATGCTATACCCTACGCCAAGCATTGGGGATACAAAGAGAGGCAAGGGACATATGCGCCCGCAGTGGCGTGAATATATGATGAAGTAATTGACACAAAAAGACAAAGACATGGGGCTAGGCGAGTCGTATAGTCAAGCTATAGACTGATTTTAATGGAGTTACTGACAGTATTTTATACGGGTTAGTTACTGAGTCATCCTGACTTCAAAGAAAAGTACAATAAAGCATTGATTAAGTTTTTTATCTCCTTGTTCCTAGGAGTGAGACACTATTTTTCCTCAAGGCTAAGCAAATTGAAACATTTATGTTCTCTCGCATGTAGATAACCAGGCTGAAACATTTCTGTCATCTCCCATGTGGGCAGTCAGCTACAAAGGCAGGTTTTCTTTGCCGTCTTCTTATCCTAAAACTGGCCTTGCCATGAATAGACCCATTTTCAATTGACCCTGCCTTGCAGAGGTCTAAGAGGCCTAAACGGGATATAGCTGGCTCCCCGCAGACATACCTTCCAAGAGACCCACAGCGGGAGACCCTCCAGCAGCCTTTGTGATCTCAAATAATTGGTCTGGTCAGGTCCCATCCAAGTTAGAGCCAAAAAAAGGTACCTTCTTATAGGTGAGAGGAGGAGACAGAAAACATGACTCAGGCCAGAACCTGCAGTTGAGCACTGGGAGAGAGACTAGATTCCATGGACTGAGGTATGAAGTATGAGGTATGACAATAAGTCAATAAACATTAAGTGCCTACTTTGTTCTAGGCACTGTACTAAGCTTTGGAGATTGAAAGGCAAAAGATGGTCCCTGTTGTCAAGGGCTTACAATTAATATAAAAACAGAGAAATGGTTTGAGAAGAAGCAGCAAATCATGAGCCTCAGTCTTGGCTGATCCAGGCAAAAAGGGGTGTTTTGGTGTGGAGATACATTAAGGTCAATGGGCACATGAGTAAATACAAAGAAAGAGGAAAATGGCAATTGAAGAAGTGGAACAGAGCTGAGGAGGAAATAGTCAAAGTAATAAGAGTAATAAAAATAGCAGCCCAGTTCCCATTCAGAATTTCAAGTTGGAGAGGAGCGGTCAAGGCTGTGATGGAACAGCGGCCCTGCCCGCGAAGGGCCAGAGTGCAGACCAGGACGACAATGACCAGACCTTTTCCTAGACCACAGCACTTTGGAAGCCCCCAAACCTACCAGCCCATAGATGTAACATAAAAGAAACAGAACATAAAATTCAGAAACCCAGACCAGATGTTCCCTGCTCCCCTCCCCCCACCCCCAGTGGTGTGAAGAGTCCGACTCTAATGTGAAATACAAGGTCGAAAATTGGCTGGGAAAGTGAGAAAACAACAGCCACAACAAAGAATCTGACTACAAGGAGCTGCTTTGGTGACAAGGAAGCTCAAGATTCAAATAGAGAAGATGACCATGACTTGTAAACATCTATAAGCAAAGCCTCGGAATGCAAGATTGGACCACAAATACAGAATACCTAAAGATCTAAAGACAGAGATTATTTTTTCAAAAGAGTACAAAATCATTCTTTAAATTAAAATGAGTGTTAGAGGGGAAAATGGGAAAAGAAATGAGGGCAATGGCAGAAAATGGTGTAAAAATTATGGCTTAGCAAAAGAGCCATAAAAAATACTGAGAAATATCCCTTAAACATTATAATTGGCCAAATGGTAAAAGATGTAAAAAAAAATTCCCTGAAGAAAATAACTCCTTTAATAGGAGAATTTGTCAAGTTGAACTTAGTGACGCTTTGAGATATCCAGAAACAATAATAGAAATTCAAACCACTAAAAAAAATATGAAATATCTTCTAGGAAAGGGTACTGACCTAGAACAGAGAGATATTTTAAGAATTCTTAGACTACCTGAATGCCACAGTAAAAGAAAAAGAGCCTAGATATTTGATATCAAGAAATTATAAAGCAAAACCGCCCGTATATCTTGTGACTTAAGTGGAAAGTAGAGTTTCAAAGAATTTATGGGTTACCACTTGAAAGAAATTTCAAAATGAAAATTCCCAGGAATATTATAGGCAATATCCAGAGCTCTTAGGTCAAAGAGAAAGCATTGTAAACACCTAGAAAAAAAGAATTCAAATACCATGAAGCCACAACCAGGATCACACAAAATTTATTAGCCATTATTTTATAGCCTGTAGGGCTTGGAATATGATATTTAAGAAGGCAAAAGAGATAGTATTAAATCCAAGAATAAACTACCCCCAAAAACTCAGTATAATCCTACAAAATAAAAAAAAATTTAATGAAAAGAGGACTTTTAAATATTCCTGCAGAGTCTAGAGCTGCATAGGGAATTTGAGGTTCAAATACAATATGCAAAAGAAGTATAAAAAGATAAATATGAGTGAGAAATTGTAAGGGTCTTGAAAAGGTCAAAGTGTTTACATTCCTATATGGGAAGATGGATGATACATGTATCCCCTAAGACCTTTATGGTCATTTGGGTAGTTAGAAAGAGTCCAGTTATAGGGTATGGGTGTGAGTCTATTTTATTAGGATGATCCTCAAACAAGAATGAAAGAGTAAGAAAGATGCACAGGGAGAAGGGGGAAGGGAGGAGAGGAAGGGAGGGGATCTCTTATAAAAGAGGTGTTCAAGTAAGAGTTTTTTAATAGGGGGGGAATGAATTGGTTAAAGGTAGGGAGCACACACATTTATACATATGTAAATGCACACATATGCAATACAAATAACTATACATACATAAATGTATCAATCTGTGTACATGTGTGTGCATACACACATAGTTGAATATAGAAATTCATATTACCTAATAGAGAAGTAGGAAAGGAAAGGATCAAGAAAGGGTGGGGTAAGAGAGAGGTTAGATTCAGGGAGGTTAGCAGAACAGACTTTTGAGGAGGGCACAGGGTAAAAATATATAAGGATAAATAGAAAATAAGATGGAAGGAAATGCACATTTAGCAGTTACGATTATGAAGGTGAATGGGATGAGCTCAACCATAAAATGGATGAGGATAGCAGAATGGATTAGGAACCAGAATCCAACAATATGTTATTTATGAAATACATACTTCAAAGAAAAAGACATTCAGAGAGTTAAAATAGGAGAGTAGAATAAAATCTATTAAGCTTCAGCTGAAATAAAACAGGGAGGGGTATCCATCATGATTTCAGACAAAGCAAAGGCAAAAATAGCCCTAATTAAAAGAATCAGGGAAACTACATCTTGCTAAAATTAACCATACCAAATATATATGCATCAAGTGGCAGAGCATCCAAAATGATGAGGCCAATGTTAAATGAGTTACAGGAGGAAATACAGTATAGCAATGCTACTTTTAGTGTCTGTGTATACAGACACGTACATACACACACAGACACACACACAGACATATATTATATATAAATTGTTTTAGCAAATATGGAAAATTTAGGGGTCTTCAATTTATACCTCTCAGGTCTAGATAAATCTAACATAAAATAAAATAAAGACTAAAGGAAAAGAACAGAATTTTAGAAAAGTTAGACATTGTAAGGGCAAGCAAAGTGGGATTTTTTTGCTGTTTTTCTGCTTGTATTGCTCAGTTTCCCAACTTCAGTCTCATATGCTTCAGCACTGAGCCAATCAGACATGCGTATGGCCTGTAGTCAGTCAGAGACTTACATGTGGGCTCTAGCCATTAGATGCTGACTAGAGCTGTGTATGAAAGGGGCCAGTGGTATGGGGGACATTGAGAGAAGCTAGTATGAGTGGGCAGAGGGAGGAATTTTCCTGAGGGCACTTTCTTGTGGGGAGACCTAACAGAAAGAATATTTGGGATGTTGGCACTCCCTCTGTTGGTGTCCATTTAATCTCACACAGAAGTCCTGAAGTCCTGTCTGTTGGTGTGTGTTAATCTCTCACACGGAAGTCCTGAAGTCCTGTCTGTTGGTGTGTGTTAATCTCTCACACAGAAGTCCTGAAGTCCTGTCTATTGGTCTGTGTTAATTTCTCAGAAAGAAGCCCTGTCTGTTGCTCTTTATGAGTGAACTAACCTGAAGGGCAGAGACCTGCCCATGGGAAGGAGGCTTAGTTTAAGTCACTTTTAAGAGCTGTTAAGGTGAATTGAGATGATGGTGCTGGTAATGTGTGTAACTCTGTTAAGCTTTGCTTTCCCAGAGGCAGAAACTTCTGGCAGGAGCCCCTGGAGCCTGCTGTCCAGAAGGAAGAGCTTGGAGCAGAGCAGTCCCTGTGAACTGAGACCTGGAACAGGAGTGGAGAGGTGACTACATGTGAATCCAGGTGAGAGTTGGGAGTGGTCAGCCCACAGAGGAGGAGCCATGGGACTTGGAAGTCAACCTCGAGTTAAGATCAAAGAGGACTTTACTTGGATGCCTGGTATTGATTAAGGAGATCGTTCTTAACTGTCACCTAGGAGTGGATGGTGTGGTATTTTCTGCTACTCCTTAAAGATGTGTTGTGCTAGGGAAGACCTTAGCCCAGGAACCCTTGCTGTGTAAACAAGTATTCTGGCAAATGTTACTGAATGCAATGATATATGCCATGTGCCATTTATATGATATGTCTGGGTTAAGGATGTTGCTATGAATATTATGCTTTGGTTTATTGAACAATGTTTAGTATCTGAATAAATAGATAATTCATTATACTGTGCAGCAGCAATCCTCAGGTGTGCTGCCACGATTGGTATTACAGATATGATAGACTCCTGGAGAAATCTGAATGAGCATAGGATGGAGTATAGCTATTACTCAACTGTGCCTGGCACCTTCACAGAGATTGACCATGTATTAGGGCATAGAAAGCTCACAAGAAATGCAGAAAAACAAACCTATAAAATGCACCTTTTCCAGTCCATAAGACAATCAGTGTTGGGGAAGGCATCACCCAGTCCTCTGCTTTGATACTATCTGCTATTCATCACATTGCAAATGTTGACAAAGGTTAAGGGGTCCCAAGGTCTTTTTGACTTGCCATATCAAATCACCCCCTATTTGTTTGTATCTGTTAGCCCTCATATACTGGTAACTGGGGAGGTGCTGAGATGCAATGCCCCTTTAACTGACGTGGGCCTATTCAAATTGACTTTTATCTCATTACAAAAATTATGGAACCAATTGCTGGTTCCATCTTGAATCCCTTGCGCATCTGCAGCGATAAGCCTCTCGATGTGCTTATGCCTTGGTATGTTATCAGAAACTTCTCTTAATTCTCTTAGTCCTGAGTTTTGCCCACTTGATCCAGGTGAAAGCCCAAACAAAGAATTGGCCTTTTAACAATAAGGAGAGTTTATCAGGGTCTTTGGACTTTCCTCCAGGAGCAAGCTGTTGTGTCGTTATCATTTTATTATTCTTTAAGAATAATTTAATTTTAATTTATGGAATAAAAGAAGCACTTCCATATTACAGTACAATAAAAAAGATGGTTGCACATGAAAACACAAAGCCTCTGTAACTAGCACACCTTGCTATTCCTCTGAAATATACAACAAAATTATCACGTCAATTTCTTTTCTTTTCTTCCTCAACCCCCAGTCCCAGAGACAACTACAAAGTAATTCTTAAATACTGTTGCTGCTACTGTACACAATGTTCCCATGGTTTCACTCTTCATGCTTTTCATATTTTTTCTAAAATCATTGAATTCATCATTTAACGCACAGTAGTACTCTATCACAATTGTATACCACAACTTGTTCAGCCTTTCCCCAGTTGATGGACATCCCTGCAATTTCCAATTTTCTGCCACCACAAAGAGAGCTGCTGTGAATATTTTAGAACATATTGGTTCTTTTCCCTTTCCCCTAATTACCTTTGGAAATAGACCAAGTAGTAGTGGTGCTGGGTCAATGGGTATAAGTAGTTTGATAAGTCTTTGGCTGTAATTTCAAATTGCTCCCCAAAATGGTTGTATCATTTTACAATTCCACCAATAATGAATTAGTGTAGCAATTTTTCCACATCCTCTCCAACATTTGTCACTTTCCTCTTTTATCATTTTAGTCAATTGTTCTAATCTGCCTTTTTCTAATGAACAATAATTTGGAGCATTTTTTATCTGACTATAAATTATTTTGATTTCTTCACTGGAGAACTGCTGTTCATATCCTTTGACTGCTTATCAATTGGGGAATGTCTCATATTCTTGTAGATTTGACAAAGCTCTTTACATATTTTAGATGAGGCTCGTATCTGATAAACTGTCCATAAATTTTCCCCAACTTTCTGCTTTCCTTCTGATCTTGGCTATATTTGTTTTCTTTGTAGAAAAACCTTTTAATTTAATGTAATTGAAATTGTCCATTGTACACCTAATTTTCCTCTATTTCACTTATTTGTTCATAAATTGTTCACCTATCCATAAGTCTAAGTGATTAAACCCATAAGTTACAAATAACATGTTCCTTGTTTTTTTAATTTTCTTGTAAAAATCTTTCTATCTCTATAGGTCACATATCCATTTTGACCTTATCTAGGTAAATGGTGTGAGATACCAAATAAACACAATAATCTACTATTTGACAAGTACAAAGACTTAAGATTTCATGATAAGAATTCATCGTGTGGTAAAAATTATTATTCATCTTAAAGCAAAATATATCCAATTAAATACATAAGTTTTTAAACAGTGTAACTACATTTTTTTTTTTACAGCTTAATTCGTAATTTTGAAGTATCCAGATCAAAACAAGAGTACATTTTCTTTTCTTTTAGAGGGGGGAAGGCAGGGCAATTGGGGTTGACTTGCCCAAGGTCACACAGCTATTAAGTGTGTCAAGTGTCTGAGGCTGGATTTGAACTCAGGTCCTCCTGACTCCAGGGACGGTGTTCTACTCACTGTGCCACCTCGATGCCCCAAGAATTCATTTTCTAAGGGGACAGTTATATAACTCTCTAGAAATCATTTTTCAAATTAACAGCATTTCTTATAAAATATTTCCCCCCAAATCCCAAAATGAGAAAAATCAGAACCACGATAATCACACAAACAATGGTACAATATTAAAACATAAAACAAAGTTGCCAAAGGACATCAGTTCAGCTGATTATCTTAGAAAAATCACTCTTTTTCCTTTTATCCATTTGACCCTCTAGAGTGACTCCATTCAGAGGGTGGCATTGTTGAGGGCACAGTCTCTGGGAGCCCCCTTGAACTGTCCTTGAATCTTCCAACTAGATCTGGCCTTTCCCTAACAAGCCTCACATTATCATTAGGCCCAAATCTCTACCTAAACCTTGCCCTCTATTGTTGCTATAGATATCCATGCCTTCAGCTAATTCCAACCCTTAATTCCATTCTCTTGGTTCTTGGACTCTGACCTCATCTCACACTCCTTAGACTCCTCCTCAAGACCCTCCCTGAACCCCTCCTCTAGTCACCCCAGAACTCCCCTCAATCCCTCCTACAACTTTTGTGTATATAATCTCCATCTTGCCTCCATGAAGGTGCTCAGACTCAATCTAGCTCAGTTTAGATTGAGTCTGGCCCACTTGTGAAAACAGGCGTCACAAAGGGTGGAATTTCTTAAGACAATCCATTATGGTGAATCCCTAATAAACCTTGTCTTTTCCCTTGGCTGAGAAGGCTTGAGTCGAATTTTTTCGGCAGGACCTGGCATGTAGATATTTTGGGGTCTCGAGCATCCCTAGAAACCTATGGTTCCCCTACTATCATCATTTTCCTTAAACCTCTTCAGAATGGGGCAGTTCAGATCCAGTTACATTTAATTTTCATTTTCACACTCCTAAACACATCAGCTTAAATGCCAGATTTTAAGTGTGTCTTGCATTAAGGGCTGAGTCAAATGTCCCAATTACCCTCCTTTTAAAGACCTTAGCTTAAACAGGCCATGGTCTCTCGCTGCATCCTGGGCCATCTCCAGTCATCCTGACACATATCTCACCACTGGACCCAGATGGCTCCTGAGCACAAGTGAGGCTGGCGACTTTGCACAGATAGCATCACCTTCCTGATGTCACGGTCCTTCGAGAACGAAAGACAAACAACCTGGGAGAACACATCTGACTTTACATGAGCCCCATTCTAATTTAAGTTAGGAGAAATGTGCTAGCCAAACTGACCGCATTTTGTGAACAACCTCCATTCAGAAACTCAGCTGTTTTCCTATGAATCACTTGCTTTCCTGGAAATCTCCAGGTTACCTCTTCCTTGCTCTCCCCCTCCCACCTCCTAAAGTCCCGAATCTTTCCTCCAATAAGGAATCAGGTGGTAGTGATGGGGAGGAGGAGCTCTCAGAGATGGTCATCCTGGTGGGTGGTGGCCCAGGTGGAATAAGAGCCCTGGGGTGGAGTTTGGAACTGTGGGAGGGGTCTAGGGCAGGAAAGGGCTCATCCTAGTGGCCAAGGCATTCCATGTGATGGAGGGCAGGCACTGGGGATGAAAAGCAGACAGCGTCCTGAGCTCCTGGCTGTGCCTGTGATTGGAGGAAAGGGCCCATCCTGGGGGCCTCAGAGGCTGGGCAGAGATGGGAGGGCCCTCCCCGAGTGGGCTGGCTGAAAACAGGAACTTGTGCTGAGATTACGCTGCCTTCTTCCTTTGCAGCTGAACTATCTCTGCCTTCCCAGGAGCTGAGATCTCTCTGTCTTCTCTCGACTTCAGATTGTGCTGCCTTCTTCCCTCAAAGCTGAGATCTCTCTGCCTTCTTTCCTCAGAGCTGAGATCTCTGCCTTCTGGAAGCCAGCTCTGTGAGCGCAGGTCCAGGTAGGTCTGAGCCAGCACCATACCACCCCCCCCCCCTCCTGACTTCTGGCCGCTCTCATCATTGGATCTTGCCCTCCTCCTCTGACCACGTGGTGACTGTCCTCCAGGTCTGCCTGGAGTGATCCTCCCTCCCAGGCCTGCTACTGGACAAGCTCCCCAGCTCTAAATTTCCAGACTCCCAATTACTTCCCAAATGTCTGAGGTCACCCTCCACAGACTTACCATTGGGTCACCTTTTCCCAAAATCCAGACTTTATACCCTAGGAACCCAAGAATCCTGCTTTCTGTCTTTCCATCAGGACCCAGGAATCCTGTCTCTGCCCTCAGCTTTTGCATGCAGATTCAGTTTTCTTCCTTTAGACCAAGCCCCCTGTAAGGACCTGAAAGTTCTACCTGCCCTGAGGACCCCACTTTGGATGCTGGAACCAGTGCTCCTGCCTGTCACCCCTTAACTAGACCCACCTCTCCTGGGCTGCTCCCCTACCACATCCCAGGCACTGGCTCCCTGTGTCTGGTCTCCCTTGAGGGATTCTAGGCCTAAGCTCTACCAGAGGGTCCCAGGAGTCCTCCCCACGTCCTAGTTAGACCCCAGGACACAGTCCTTCTGCTTTCCAGGCTCAGTGTTCTCCTGGAGCCCTTCTGTCACTCCAGGATCCCTGACCTCCCTGCCATGAGCTGGGTTAGAATGTCTTCCTCCCAGACCCTACCTGGGCTCCCCTTCCCCAGGCCCCCTGCTTCCCTGCCCCCTCTTCTTTCAGAGCCCTCAGGCCCCCTGCCAGGGGGCTGAATCCCAGGCTGGATTTGGTCTCCCAGTCTCAGGCTTCCCCTGGTCATTCCCTTGTGGCTCCATCCCAGAGCCGTCCCCATTCCTAAACTTCCTAAGCTTCCCTCCTCTCTAGATCAAGCAGTCAGTCTGTTGTCTAGATAATGTGTGTGTGTGTGTGTGTGTGTGTGTGTGTTAGCTGGGGAGAGGGGAGGCAGGGAGGGCAGAGAACCAACTGGAGGGAGATCTCTGATTCAGGAGCCATTGAGGCTCTGACTGTCTTATCCCATCTGGGATCCCAAGCCCCTTCTGCCTCTTATTTCTCTGAAGGAGAATGGGGGAGGGGGAGGTGACAGAAGAGAAGAAATAGGAGAAGGAGGGAAGTAACCTTCCTGTTTAGACCATTTTCATTTCCAAACTGGCCCTACCTGCTTTCTCCCTCTCTCTGTATGTTGGGGTATGTATGCCCCTGAGGGCAGGACCAAGGTCTTTGTAACTCCTGTGGGACCTCACCGTCTGTAAATCCCTGTAGGCCAGCCTCCTGCCCAGGATGAGAAAGGAAGGACCTCTGCCCCTCTGGGATCCTTCAGCCTCCCCAGCTCAGCCTGCAGAGGACCAAGGCCTGGCCCAAGCAGGGAGCCTGGAGCCAGAGGGAATGGCCCCTGGGAGCAGCAGCCCCCCGGCCCAGGTGAGTGCACACTCACTCTGTCCTCAGTCTTGGCCAACATCAGCCAAAGAGGCCTTTTCCATAGACAAAGAGGATTGTCTACGAGGCTGGCAATCCCCTACCTAGGGATTGTTTCATTACGAAAACAGGCAGGAAATGAAAACATTAGTAACAACACTGCTCTGCTCTCTTCTTATGTATTTGAAACTGATTCATTGAAACTTTGACATCTTGTTCATCACCTCCACCTCCCACCCCCAAATTGCTGCCTGCCCATCTTGGTTTTTAAGTTTTCCCTCATGATCCCTGAGTCACAAGGATGATCACATCACTGTTTATTCTCTAGGGGTTATGTCTTTGTGTCTCTCCCTTCCCCCACACATCCATAGAACTTCTCCCCTTTCTCTCTGTTTCTTTTCCAAGCTCTCCCTGGTACCAGCTGAAAGGTCAGGAAAGCCTTTGACCCTGAGTCTTGCCTGGCCAGGCCTGGAGCAGAGCCCTGGAGGTTCCCCCAGCCCTGGTCCTTGGCAGTGCTGTCAGCAGAGATTGTCCTCCTGGTGCTGCTCATGTCCTCCTGCCTCAGTCACACACATCTTCCCAGGTCTCTCTGAATCCTTCCCATTTCTCATTTCTTAGGTCCAGGCAACAAGCATTTAGAAAGGGCAGTGACACTGTGCTAACCTAATGTGTATGCAAAGGAAGGAAAACCAGTCCCTGCCCTCAAGGGCCTCCCAGTCTGATGGGTTAGACAACCTGTGAGCAGCTGTGTCCACAGAAGCTCTCTACAGTATAGAAGCGAGATATCTTAGACATTCTAAAAGGAAAATCAGAGTTTTAGAAGGTGAGATTTTAGTTGATACTTGAGGCCAGAAGGCCCAGACGATGAGGAAGGACATTCCAAGCATGAGAGATGGCCATTGGAAAGGCACAGAGTCAGGAGATGGCAGGCACAGGCCAGTGTCCCTGGGTCAGAGAGGCAGGAGTGGGGCTGGTTATATATGTCTACTATGTTCAGGAAACTGAGGCAAAGAGGGTCACACAGCTAGTTAGGGTCTGAGGCTGGATTTGAACTCAGGTCTTCAAGATCTACCATCTCTTAGCTCCCTCAACATTACATTAGTGTGTTCCTCTTCCCACAACCCCTCCAACATTGACTGGTGCCAGTTTTTGTCATTTTTGTCAATTTTGCGGAGTATGAGATGATGCCTCAGTGTTGTTTTGGTTTGCCTTTCTCTTATTAGTGGTTTGGAGCATTTTTTCCTGTGGTTGGGAATACTTGGCAGTTCTCCTTTGTTCATATCCTTTGACCATTTATCTATTGGGGAATGGCTGTTAGTCTTATGTTTATTATTTGTCTGTATATCTTTGACACCAAAACCTTATCACAAAAATTTCATACCATGGTTTTTGGTTTTGTTTTGTTTTGTTTTCCCATTTGAACACTTTCTTTCTTATCCTGGATGTATAATATTGTCTGTGCAGAAGAAGCTTTTCAGTTTCAAATAATCAAAGTTTGCTATTTTATTTTATAATTGCTTCTATCTCTTGTTTGGCCCAGAATACATCTCCTACCTGTACCTGTGAAAGGTATATGATCTATTTCTCTCCTAATATTTTTATAATATAATCTTTAATATTAAGGTCACATATCCCTATAGAAGGGGCAGCCATGTGGCACAGTACCTAGAGGCCCAGGTCTGGAGTCAGGAAGACCTGAGTTCAAATCCGGCCTCATATATTTGCTATCCATACGACCCTGCGCGAGTCACTTAACTCTGTTTCCCTCAGTTCCTCACCTGTAAAATGAGCTGGAGAAGGAAACTGCAAAGCATTCCAGTGTCTTTGCCAGGAAAACCCAAAATGGGATTACAAAAAGTAGGACATGACTGAAGGAACTGAGCCACAATGGTAACATCCCCATGGATGTATTGTAGAGTATGGTGTAAGAGGTTGGTCTAAGCCCCATTTCCTCCTTGACTTTCTAGTTTTCTCAGCAGTTTTTTTTTTTTAAACCCAATAGCTCATTTGACCCAAGGTAGCTTGTTTTCTATTTTATCAAACATCTCCCTTGTTTAATCTCTTCGGCTGATTTATCTCCTTGTTATTTTGTCAAAGTCAGATGGTTTTGGTGACTGCTGCTTATAAAATAGTTATTTATAATAATTTGAGTTCTGGAAGGGTTGTTCCATCTCTGTCCTTGCCTCTTTTCATCATTTCCCTCCATCTTGTAGCTCTTTTGTTTCCAAATGAATTTTGGTATGATTTTACTCAGCCCTGTAAAATATCCCCTTCCCAACTTTATTGTTGCCATTCAGTCTCGTCCTACTCATTGTGAACCCATTTGGGGTTTCCTTGGAAGATATGCTCTCTGGCACTGCCTTGTAGGGCTTACCCCGTGGTTTCCCCTTTTCCATTGTGCCTTGTTTTCAGAATAATGCGCATTAATTCAGGTGTCCCTCATGATAGTGAACACTCATAGGCCGCATGTGGCCATAAGGTCACAGGTTCTGCGCCCTGAGTCCTATATCCCCTTTTTTGGCCTGGAAAGCTCATCCCAATATCCACACTTCTACTAGTCCTCCAAGCGCTAGTTGCCCCCTGGGTTCCAAACACCTGTCCCCTTGTATATAATTAGATTTTTCAGGCAATAAATACCCCAGGCACCAGTATGAGGTCCTTATCTCCCTTCACTCATAAGAACATTCATCAGTGAAATGCCCTGCCCCCTCCAAAGTGAGGTCTCCTTTTCTCTACCTTTGCAATCTCTCTGCCTCCTCACCTACTCCCCTCCATTCTCTTCTTCAGGAGACCATAGGGGTCACCTCCATCCTCATTCTCCTTGATTTCGCTGTAGCCTTTGAAACTTTGGATCAACTGTCTCCTCCTGGACACTTTCTTCTCTCTAAGTATTTTGGACACCCCTCTTTCCTAGTTTTCTTCCTACTTCTCTGACCTTTTCTTCTTTGTCTCTTTTGCTGGATACACCTCCTGAGTATGCCCTTTAATGATACATAGATGTCCCTCAGGCTTCTGACCTGGGTCCTTGAAAGGAAATATGTTTAATATGAATTTATATGTAGAGCCTATATCAGATTGCCCACCAATTTGCAGAGAGTGGGGGGGGAGGGGAAGAAAATTGAAAATGCAAAAGCTTATGGAAGTGAATGATGAAAATTAAAAATAAATAAATTAAAAACAAAAAAAAATAAAGTCCATCATAACTTAGCCTCCTCCTATCTTCTCAGTCTTCTTACACCTTACTCCCTAACATGTATTATTTGATCCAGTGACACTGGCCTCATGGCCACTCTCTCCTCCAGGCATTTTTTTGTTGATTTATTTAATTTATTTAATATTTTTAGTTTTCAGCATTGATTTTCAATAGTTTGAATTGCAAATTTTCTCCCCATTTCTACCCTTCCCTCCACTCCAAGATGGCATATATTCTGGTTACCCCATTCCACAGTCAGCCCTCCCTTCTGTCACCCCACCCCCCCCATCCTCTTTTCCCTTACTTTCTTGTAGAGCAAGATAAATTTCTATGCCCCATTGCCTGTATATCTTATTTCCTAGTTGCATGCAAAAACTTTTTTTTTGAACATCTGTTTTTAAAATTTTTAGTTCCAAATTCTCTTCCCTCTTTCCTCCCCACCCACCCTCCCTAAGAAGGCAAGCAATTCAACATAGGCTACATGCATATCATTATGTAAAACCCTTCCACAATACTTATGTTGTGAAAGACTAACTATATTTTGCTCCTTCCTATCCTATCTCCCTTTATTCAGTTTTCTCCCTTGACCCTGTCCCTTTTCAAGTGTTTGCTTTTGATTACCTCTTCCCCCTATTGGCCCTCCCCGCCTTTTTTATCTCCTTTCTCTTTCTTTCCTGTGGGGTAAGGTACACAATTGAATGTGTATGTCATTTCCTCCTCAGGTCAAATCCGATGAGAGCAGGATTCATTCATTTCCCCTCACCTGCCCCCTCTTCCCTTCCTACAGAACTGCTTTTTCTTGCCACTTTTATGTGAGATAATTTACCCCATTCTATCTCTCCCTCTCTCAATATATTCCTCTCTCATCCCTTAATTTTATTTTTTTAGAGATCATCCCTTCATATTCAACTTACCCTGTGCCCTCTATCTATCTATCTATCTATCTATATCTATATATATGTGTGTATATATATATATATATATGTATATGTATATTCCCTTCAGCTACCCTAATACTGAGGTCTCATGAATTATACACATCATCTTTCCATGTAGGAACATAAACAAAACAGTTCAACTTTAGTAAGTCCCTTATGATTTCTCTTTCTTGTTTACCTTTTCATGCTTCTCTTGATTCTTGTGTTTGAAAGTCAAATTTTCTATTCATCTCTGATCAAGAAAGCTTGAAAGTCCTCTATTTTATTGAAAATCCATATTTTGCCTTGGAGCATTATACTGTTTTTCTGGGTAGGTTATTCTTGGTTTTAATCCTAGCTCCATTGACCTCCAGAATATCACATTCCAAGCCCTTTGATCCCTTAATATAGAAGCTGCTAGATCTTGTGTTATCCTGATTGTGTTTCCACAATACACAAATTGTTTCTTTCTGGCTGCTTGCAGTATTTTCTCTTTGATCTGGGAGCTCTGGAATTTGGTGACAATATACCTAGGAGTTTTCTTTTTGGGATCTTTTTGAGGAGGTGATCTTTTCAATTTCTATTTTACCCTCTGGGTCTAGAATGTCAGGGCAGTTCTCCTTGATAATTTCTTGAAAGATGATATCTAGGCTCTTTTTTTTGATCATGGCTTTCAGGTAGTCCAATAATATTTAAATTATTTCTCCTGGATCTATTTTCCAGGTCAGTGGTTTTCCAATGAGATATTTCTCACACACACACACACACACACACACACACACACACACACACACACATATATATATATATATATATATATTTCTTCCTTTTTTTCATTCCTTTGGTTATGTTTTATAATATCTTGATTTCTAGCTTCCACTTGTTCCAATCTAATTTTTAAGGTAGTATTTTCTTCATTGGTCTTTTGGACTTCATCATTTGACTAATTCTGCCTTTCAAGGCATTCTTCTCCTCATTGGCTTTTTGGAGCTCTTTAGCCATTTGACTTAGTCTATTTTTTAAGGTGTTGTTTTCTTCAGTATTTTTTTGGGTCTCCTTTAGTCAGTCATTGACTTGTTTTTCATGGTTTTCTCACATCACCCTCATTTCTCTTCCCAATTTTTCCTCTACTTCTCTAATTTGCTTTTCCAAATCCTTTTTGAGCTCTTCCATGGCCTGAGACCAGTTCATGTTTTTCTTGGAGGCTTTTGTCGTAGGCTCTTTGACTTTGCTGACTTCTTCTGGCTGTATGTTTTGGTCTTCTTTGTCACCAAAGAAAGATTCCAGAATCTGAGACTGAATCTGGGTGCATTTTTGCTGCCTGTCCATATTCCCAGCCAACTACTTGACCCTTGAGTTTTTTGTGGGGGTAGGACTGCTTGTAGAGTATAGAGTACTTTGTCCCAAGCTTGAGGTGCTGTGCTGTTGTTTTCAGAGCTATTTCTACACAGCAAGCTCTGCCACACCTGCACTCCTCCTCCCCGAAGAACCGCCAACCCGGACCAGACTCAGATCTAAGCTGGCTCTGTACTCCCGGTCTGATCTGCCACTATATTCCTCCTACCAGGTGGGCCTGGGGCAGGAAACATCTGCAGCTGTAGTTCTGTCCCCAGAGCTGTACCACCTCTGCTGCCCCCAGGGCGGTGGTGAAACTGTGAACTTCTTTCACTCTGTCCCCGCAGATTTTTCCCACTAACCTTCTCTGTTGTCTTTGGTGTTTGTGGGTTGAGAAGTCTGGTAACTGCCACAGCTCACTGATTCAGGGTGGTAGGGCCTGTTCTGCCTGGCTCCCAGTCTGGTTGGTCCAGGTGCAGCTCATGCTGGGCTCTGCTCTGTTCCACTCCCAGTTCCGTGCAATAGACCTTACCCCATGGCCATCTAGGCTTTCCTGGGCTGGAACCCTGCTTCCCTCTGCTATTTGTTGGGTTCTGCAGTTCTAGAATTTGTTCAGAGCCATTTTTTATAGGTGTTTGGAGGGACCTGGCGGGGGGGGAGCTCATGCAAGTCCCTGCTTTCTAGCTGCCATCTTGGCTCTGCCCCACTTCAGGCATTTTCAATGGCTCTCCCCATCCCTGGAATACTCTCCTTCCCCAGTTCGGGCTACTGACATTCCTTGTTTCCCTTAAGTCCCTACAAAAGTACCACCTTTTACAGGAAGCCTTCCCTAACCCCTGCTAATGATCATGCCTTCCCTCTTTTATTTCCTATTTGTTGTGTACTTAGTTTGCTTTGATTTTATTTGTTTGCATATTGTCTCCCCCATTAAACTGTAAACTCCTTGAGGGCAAGGACTCTCTTTTGCCTCTTTAAGTATCTCCAGTGTTTAGCATATTGCCTGGCACATAGTAAGTACTTAATAAATGTATGTGGAATTGAATGGAAAATTTCTAGTTCTTGTTAAGACTTTGGCCTGCCACTCTTTTCTCTAGCCCCCTCTCCTACCCCCTTTCAGGTATCTTCCTATGGTGTAATGTAGTCTCACAAAAGAAGCATTGCCCTGTAGGCAGGATGTCACAGGATTCTGTCCTCTTCAATATTACCTTTCCCAGACTTCCTCCTTCATCCTTGTCTCCTTGTCCAATCATGATGGCCTTTTAGATGAGAAACAGAACACTTTGTATTTGATCCTGGAAACAATTGGGAGCCACTGGAGTTTCTTGAGTAGAGGGGTGACATGGTCAGAACTGCATTGTAGGAAGACACTTTTAAGGGAAAATGTCTTAGAGGTCTTTCTGTTGTCTCTCTGTTGCCTTTGTTATTTGCAATTATTTACTCCTTCTGTATTTCTGCTAGTGATAGTGTTTGAGAAGCAGATAATCTCTTCAGTTCTGGTTTTCTTTCTTTTTGGGGGGCAATCAGTGCAAAGTGATTTGCATAGGGTCACACAGCCACTAAGCGTTTGCAGCCCAATTTGAATTCAAGTCCTTTTGACTCCAGACCCAGTAGCGGTATTGCTGGATCAAAGGGTACAGGCAGGTTAGTTTAGGTTGTTTTTTTTTTGGCAGGGCAATTGGGGTTAAGTGACTTGCCCAAGGTCACACAGCTAATAATTGTGTCAAGTGCCTGAGGCCAGATTTGAACTCAGGTCCTCCTGACACCTGCACTGGTGCTCTACTCACTGTGCCACCTAGCTGTCCCATACAGGCAGGTTAATAACTCTTTGGGCATAATTCCAGATTGCTCTCCAAAATGGTTGAATCAGTTCACAATTCCACTCACAGTGAAATAGTGTCCTAGTTTTTCTACATCCCCTCCAACATTTGTCACTTTCCCCTTCAGTCATTTTAGCCAATCTGATAGGTGTAAAACGATGTCTCAAGGTTGTTTTAGTTTGCATTTCTCTAATCAATAATGATTTAGAGCATTTTAAAATTTGACTATAAATTGCTTTGATTTCTTTGTCAGAAAACTGCCTGTTCATATCCATTGACTATTTATCCTTTAGGGAATGACTCATATTCTTGAAGATTTGACAAGGTTCTTTCCATATTTAGTATGAGACCTTTACATATTTGAGAGATGAGAAACTCTCTATAATTTTTCCACAAATTTTCCACTTTCCTTCTGATCTTGGCTACACTTTTCAATTTAATATAATCAAAATTATCCATTTTACACCTCACACTACTCTCTATCTCTTGTTCATTCATAAATTTTTCAACTATCCATAAATCTTTTAGGTAATAATATATTCCATGTTCTTCACATTTTCTTTTAATAGCTCTATTTATATCTGGTTGTATACGCATTTTGACATTATCTTGGGAAATGGTGTAAGATACTGGTCTATGCCCAATTTCTGCCAGACAATTTTCTAGTTTTCTCAATAATTTTTACCAACTAATGAATTCTTATCCCCAAAACTTCAGTCTTTACACTTGATAAATATAAGGTTAGTATATTTATTTACTGTGGTAATTATATGTCTATTCTATTCCGCTGATCTACCTTTCCATTGCTTTTTACTGGATAGTTTTGATAACTACAGCCTTATAGTTTAGGATCTGGTACTGCCAAACCTCCTTCCTTTACATTTTCTCATTAGTTCCTTTGATATTCCTGACTTATTGTTCTTCCAAATGAATTTTGTTATTTTTTTCTAATTCAGTAAAATAATTTTTCATACTTTAATTGGGATAGAATTGAATATATAAATTAAGTATGATTGTTATTTTTATTACATTGGTGCTTCCTACATGTGAATATTTGATATTTCTTCAGTTATTTAAATCTAACTTTATTTGTATAAATTTTAAAAATAATTTTGTTCATATAGTTCCTGGGTTTGTTTGGCAGGTGTGCTCCCAAATATTTTATATTGTCTAGAATATTTTAAATGGGCTATCTCCTGGTTTTCTTTCTAGAAATATTTCAGACTCTTCTTTATTATTGAATATCCACTTTTTCCCCCATATTGCTAAGCTCACATTTGCAGGATCATCCTAGGCTGCATCCTGAGCTCCAATGCTCTCAGGAACACATCTTTCCATACCCTTCTCATTCCTAGTGGTTTTGCAATAGTCTTGCATATTTCAGTGTCCTTTCCATTGTATCTGAAAGTCTTTCTCCTGGTGGCTTGTAGAACTCATTTAGCCTCAAGGAGCTGACAGTCTAACAGAGGAAGACAACAAACAAAAGAATGATGAAGAGGGGTCCAGGAGAGGAGAAGGTATCCGATTCAGGAGCATTGTGGAGAAGTCAGTCAGAGAAGTTCCAAAGAAGTTGAGCCAGGTGAGAATTGAGATGTCTCAGATAAGCTTTCTCCTTGAATGGTGGTTTGGAGGTCCTAACTCCATCCCATTGTGATGAAGGAAGGTTGTGGGAGGCTTGAAAAGGAAACAGGTTTGGAATAGCTTCTATTGGGTATAAATTAGGGAATAAATTAGAGATCAGTTATAGATCAATAAAAGGAATGCCTTCCTATAGTGAGAACCCACACAATGAATACTATGCAACGAAGAGGGTCAAGAGACCCTAGTGAAAAAGAAAGATTTCTACATTTTGGGGAATCACAAAAAGTATAAGATTTCAATAGATACCTCAATTGTTCCAAGGCAAAGTAATAGAGCAAAGGCAGTAAAGGGTAAAGACCATGGGTCAGGTGTTTAAAGAAGAAATAACAATGATAAACGAGTGAAAAGACAGTTTTGTACATATGATGGAGAACTGTTCCCAGATATCAGAATCCCTAATAAAGTGAATCACATGCTAATGATGGAGGTGGAAGACCATCAAATTCCAAGTACGTTGACCAAGCACACATTGTGCATGTAGAAGACCCGGAAATATATATGACCACTCCCAAGCATCAGGATATTTTCAGATTTGCCCAACCTCTCCTGTATATGGTCCATCAGTAGGCATCTTAACTCATTAGCTTGACTTTTGTTCTCCAAGGTTTCCAGAATTCTAGGGGTATCTTTAGATATTTTATTTCTCTTGAAGAACTTAGCAATGACTTTTTCACGTGCCCAAACCCACATTGTTAAGTATTGCTTTTTTTTTTAATGAATTAAGGAACTCTCCTTTCTCCATGACAGATATTTTATTTCTATATAATATCAAAATTATGCTATTGTGAAACAAAAGCAATCATAAAAGGCACAAGATATTTTGGTCATAACACATCAAACCCAAAGGAGCCTCAAGCCCTCAATGTAAAAAGTGATAACTCACCTTCACTTGGCTGGAAAGGCTCATGCCACTCAGTTCAGTCCAGATTGTAATTAATATCTCTTTGGAATTCTCTTTGTGATTAATTTGGATAAGAATTTATTTAACCCTCTCAGGAAATAAACAAGATGTATTCTTTTTCTTTCCTCTCCCTAATCAAAAGTAAATCCGCCCCCCTCCCACCCAGAATACACTGTACTTGCCAGCTTCTCACAAACTCCGCACACAATTTGCTTTATAACATATCACTTCTATCAGTTCTGAGAAGGCAGAAATTTCGCATCATCTTCTCTCTTCCACAGATTCTTCTACCTCACAGATAGAACACACAGTTTGTCCCAGATTCAATAGAAAGGCATTTTCCATAATAAGACCTTTCTCAACTTTATTCCAGCTGACCACATCAACTGCTTTTCTCAATATTCCATTGGGCTCTTAATGACTATGGTTTCAAGTGTTGACTCTGACACTCACCAAGGGTATGACCTTTGGGTAAATCCCCTTTCTGTCCTTCAGTTCCCTCCTCTCACTTGATGAAGGTTAGACTACAAGAATTCTTGAGTCTCTTGCAGCTCTAAGTCCTGTGACTTTTGATGGTTTAGGAGTTGGTGACATTTAAGGACGTGGCTGTGGACTTCACCCCAGAGGAATGGGGCCTCTTGGACCATCCTCAGAAGGAATTGTACAAGGAGGTCATGCTGGAAAATGCCCAGAACCTGCTCTCCCTGGGTAAGGACACTTCCCCCGGCCACTCTGAGTCTGCAATCAAAGGGAATATCTTCATTCCTAAGTGTTCTGGCTTTGGAGCATTTATCAATTACTAGGAAGGGAAAAGTGATAGTCTCATGTGTCCTAGAGACAGGGTCCTCCTGCAGCCTGGTTTTCCTATAAAAGGTCAATACATTGTGTGAAGAGAACCTGGAGGTTTCCTGGTTGCCCCTGAAACTGTCTCCTGCCAATTCTAGGTAATTTGAGGTCAAAGTTCAAATCACTGTTGAAGCATCTCAGGTGTGGAAGTAATCCCACATTATGTAGTCCAGCCTCTCCCTGGACACGAATTTTTGTAATGACAACCCACTGATACACCCAGGATGGCTGCTAGCACAGGCTCTTAGATCTGCTTTACTAAGGAAAGATAGCTGTTTCGGGGGTCAACAATCTTCTTTAATCATATAAAATGCAAACAGAAAACACATAGGAGAGAAATAAAGACCAACAGGGCTCTACTGCCTGAATCAAAACAATACTGCTATATATACTTTACATTCACCACTGGGTCAAGGAAGCCTTTACCTCTGAGCAGTTGGGAGTAGTCACGAGCAGTTGAAACATATGGCTACTCAGAGTCTCGACCAGTGAATTGTTACGGGCCGAGTTAGAGCTGAGCCCTGTCCTCCTCGGACCTCCAGGCCCAGGGGCCTGCTGAGATAGACTCAGGGCTTTGGGAGGGGGGTGGAGCTAGGAGGAGGGGTCTTGCCTTTGTTGCCTCCCTAGTGATTCCAGTTCGGACCTGCCTGACCACGTGGAACTTCCGGCTCTCTGGCAGAGCATGTGGAACTTCCCGCTGCCTGACCACGTGGAGTTTCCGGTCTTTGCCTGGACTGCCTGCCCGCAGGGAGCTTTGGGTAGTGTGGGAAGAGAAGGGGAGGAGAGTAGGCGGAGTCAGGGTGGTCCTAGTCCCCAGGTGTGTAGTTTTACCTGTCCTTCACCACGTAACCACCTACGTCACTAAAGGTATAAATGTGCTGCTTGCTGAAATAATAAACGGAGTCATTCACCATCTTTTCGGCTCCTGTCCTGTACATTGTCCGCGAGATCAGGTCCTTTGCTTAGGCAGAGGCCTGGGGCTTGGGGGGAACCCCAAGCATAGTTACGAGGCTTCGGAAGCCCGTGACAGGGAATCACAAGATCCTTCTTGTAAATGAGCTCCCAAAGCAAAAGCTCATGCCTCAGAATATATACCCTTCCAGCTAATAGTCTCAGAGCCAGAACCCTCCTGATTCAGTGCCTAATCAGAAATTAGTAAAAGGTGAGTAAGCCTTCCTACAATCAAGCAAGCTTCCCTTAATGGGCTACACATGAGGCTTATTGATGGGCAGGGAGAGCTCTTATTCTGCATTAATCTTATAATTTTCTCTGCCAAATCTCTGAGATCTGTTCAGGCAGCTTTTCCCTGCCCCCCGTCCTCTTTGGGAAGGGCCAAGTATTTAGGACGTTGTTCTTTGTGAGAAGCATCAGTTTGTAGCTCCCAGCTCCTAGCTGTGCCTGGTAGGGCATGTTTGTCCTTCATCTTCCTTTACATTGCCCCAAATTCCAGCCCAGAAGTTGGGAAAGGAAGGAAGGGAACAAGCATTTCTGTTCACCTACTGCTATGCTAAGCGCCTTCTTTACAATATGATGCCATTAGGTGATATTTTTATCCCCATTGGACAGTTGAGAAATCTGAAGCAAACAGGGGTTAAGTGACTTGTCCAGGAGCACACAGCTAGTAACTGTCTGAGGCTGGATTTAAACCCAGGCATTCCTGACTCCAGGCCCAGGGCTCTCTCCACTGCACTACCAGCTGCCTCTAATTTCTAGATAAGGGAAGCTCTGCAGTGAGTCCCCCTCCTATGGAGAAGATGCACCAAGACCAAATGTTCTGACTCTAAATTGGCTCCATGGTCTTCTCCCCATCTCTCCCCAAAACTCCCCAAATAAATGCTATGGACACCTTTCTTCAGGACTTCTGGGAACTGTCCTGTGCTCCTTGTTTGCAGGCCCCTGTCAGTGCAGGAAGAACAGACTGGCCAAGAAGCAGAATTTGGTCAAACTGAGGTTCATTGAGTTCCCCAGCAGGAGAATCTCACCAGCAGAGGCAATGACTCCCTGAGTGAAGAGTCCCAAGGTTTTTAGGTTTCAGGGAGTGGGGAGCAGGGAAGGGGACAGGGCCAAAGCTGATTCATCAGGATCTAATTTTCAGGAGCTCAAGGCTGATCTGGCACATCCTAGTTTGGGTTACTGGCATTACAAGCATTAATGGGAGAATAAGCCAGATCTGTGTGAACATGGTGGAGTGATTCTCCAGCTTTGTATGCACACTCTTTTCCCTAAAGAGACCTAAATTACAAGTTTTTCTCCATCCTCACCCCTGATTCCCCATGCCCAGGGCTGCCAGTGACTAGAGAAGATCTGATCTCTTATTTGGAGGAAAGGGAAGCACCATGGCTGTTGGAGCAAGAAGGCCTGAGGAGCTGCTGTCCAGGTGAGTGAGGGGAAAGCAGGTCTGTGAGAGCTGGGATTAGAGGCTTCTGGGTGTGGCGATGAAGCAAGCGTCAGATTTGGGGGTAGGCAAACCTGACTTGGAATTCTTTTTGAGACACTTATGAGCAGTAGGATCCTAGACAAGTAACTAAACTACCGAGTCTCAGTTTCCCCATCTGTAAAATGAGGGAGTTGGACACCATGACCTTGAAGCTCTCTCCCAGTGATAAACCTGTGATCCTATGAAAAGCCATTGTTGGAATTTGGGGGCAGGAATTCCCCTGCAACTGTAAAAAGGGGTTAGGCCTCCTCATATGTGCTCTTTCTTAGACTTTCTTCAAGTCAATGAGCATTTATCAAGTGCCTGCTATGTGCCAGACCCTCTGCTAAGGACCAAGGACATAATGAGATACAAGGGACATCCCCTGCCCTCCTGGAGCTCCCAGACTGGGGTGGGGGTGGGGGGGTAGACAACACGCCAACAACAGTGTAAAAACCTGTCACAGACAGGACAAATGGGAGCTCATTGAGAGAGAGAAGGACCTAAAGTAAAGGAGGAGTGGAAAGGCTTTTTATGGAAGGTGGCATCTAGCTGGGGATTCAGCGAAGCCAGGGTGAATGTTCTAGGCATGGAGATGGTGAAGAAAGCCCACACAGTTAAGAGGTGGAGTGTCCTGTTCACAGGCCCATGCCACTGGATGATTGCATATGTGGGAGGGAAATAAAGTGAACGAAGACTGGAAGAGTAGGAGATGGGTAGGTGATAAAGTGCTTTAACGGCCCTAGGGAGGATTTTATATTTGATCCTTTGGGTAGGGAGCCACAGGAGGTTGTTGAATGCATCACGACACGGTCAGTCAAGAACTTTAGGAAGATGAACTTTGACAAGTGGATGGAGGAATGACTGGAGCGAGAGGAGACTTGAGGCAGCTGGAGCAAGCAGCCAGTTGTTACAGCACCTCAGGTGTGAGGTGTTTGGGGCCTGGACAAAGACAGAGGCAGTGTTGGGACAGAAGAGGGTGTAGGGGAGAGATGTTACTGAGGTGGAATCAGAGGACTCTGCACCAGATTAAATATAGGGGTCAGGAGTGCGGATGTGTGAAGGTCAGTGAGGAGTGCATGACACTTCATTTGTGATTCTGCATCGAGAGGATTCCTTGGAGAGCATTAGAAAAGTAGAAAGAGAGGAGGGTTGGGGGAAAAAGAATGGCTTTAATTTGGAGAACCAGGAGAGGAGTGTCACTAAAACCAAGAGAGAAAGAGAAGGAGAGAAGGGTGATTGACTGTATCAAAGCCTGCAGAGAAGTCAAGAAGGATGAGGATGAAGAAATGGCCAGTGGATTTAGCAACTTGGAGATTTTTGGTAATTTTGGAGAGAGGAGTTTCCATTGAACAATGAAATTGCGAGCTAGGCTGCAGAGAATTTCAGAGAAAGCAAAGCAAAGGAAAGGAGTTGGAGACACTAGTTGTAAATGGACATCTCCAGGTAGTTAGCCAAGAAATGGAAGAAAGATATTGTAAAATATCTCTTAGGGCTGAATGGATCAAGTGATGATGCATTGTGGATTAGAGAGAAATAGGGAAAGAGTCCTTAGTGTGAGAGAGACTGAAAAATACTTACAAAGGGGGGGAGGGATATTATAGAGACCGTGTGCTAAGGAAGATGACAAGATGGAATAGGATTCTTTACACAAGGAAAGAAGTTTGCTTAGCTAGCAGAGAGAAGACTGCTTCATCTGATACCAGGTCAAGAAGGAAAAGAATGCACCTGCTTTATGGGATGCCAGAAGGATAAGATAGCTCTTGGTAAATATCCAATTTTTTCAGTCAAATACAAGGCATATTTCTTTGCTGAGGAGGAGGTGGTGGGGGGGTGGACAGTGGGAGCAAGGAATAAGGAACAGTTGGGCAAGAATGAATAGAATTGGAAAAGCTGCCATGGTGAATGAGATAGGGAGTCAGTTATGTTGTTGTTCATTCATTTCAGTCATTTCTGACTCTTCATGATTTCATTTGGGGTTTTCTTGACAAAGATACTGGAGTGGTTTGCCGTTTCCTTTTCAGCCTCATTTTACAAGCAAGGAAACTGAGGCCAGCAGGCCCAAGTGACTTGTCCATGGTCACACAGCTAGTATGTGTCTGAGGCTGGATTTGAACTCAAGTCTTCCTGATCAATTCTCTATCCACTGAACCACCCAGCTGCCCCAGTGCAGTCAGGGAGATTTCAAAGGACAGCCTTCCCAGTGAAGGCCACACTGAGATCATGTACCCTAAATGTGTGGTAGACTCAGACAGGTCTTATGATTTTCTCTCTCTCCATTCAGTGTCATCTAAGTACTAGCAAAGGTTGGGGCCTTACTTAGAATTAATCCAAGGCTCTGCTTTACATAACTTATCAATCTGTGTCCCTCCCCTCATCTCTGAGGCTCAATCTTTGGCCCATTCTTGGAGAATCATTGGCCAAATTTATTGAGGTGACAGCCACTCTTAGTTTGGCAAAGTGGGAAGTAGAAACTCCCGGGTGTCCCATAGTATGAGATGCTTCAGGAACCCAGAAAGAAGTGTTTGTGATCTTCACTATGGGTCCTGTCAGGTCCCATCAGCATTAGAGCCAGACAAAGGTCACTCGGCATAGAGGATAATGTGTAGGAAAGTGACACAAACAATGGGTAAGGCCAGAACCAGCACCTGACAACTAAGAAAGAGACCAGAATCCAAGGACTGAGGCAGAGCCTGGGGCCTGGTGTCAGCCCTGGGCCCTGTTGGTCAATCAATAAGCATGGATGAAACACCTCTCCTTTTCTAGGTGCTGTGCTAAGCCTTGGGACTTATGGGAAGGGATAAGCCCATCTCTGCTGCTAAGCAGCTCCCAATCTGGAATACAAACACGGAGGTGGTTTGAGAAGAAGCAAGAGATCAGGAACTTCACTCTTAGCTGATTTAGGGAAAAGAGTGTTTTGGAGTCGAATTACCATTAGTGTGATGGGAAATAAGGGAATACAAGGAGTGAGGCTAACAGTGGTTTAAGGAGAACAGAATTAGGGAGGAAAGAGTCAAAATCAAATTAAAATTGATAAAAATTGAGAGAACGCTTCAGAGATCCTGTGGGTTCAGTTCCAGAGTACGTCAGTAAAGTGAATATTGCAGTAAAATGAGTTACGTGAATTTTTTGGTTTCCTAGTATGTATAAAAGTTATGTCTACCCTACTTTATTATATATTACATTGCAATATTACTATACTAAAAAAAGTACATATTTTAAATTAAAAATGTTATTGCTGATAAAAGCTATCTCTCATCTGAACCTTCAGTGAGTTGTAATCCTGTTGCTGGTAGAGTCTCTGGCCCAGTGTTGATGGCTACTGACTGATCATGGTGGTGGTTGCTCAAGGGTGGTGGTGGCTGTGGCAGTTTCTTAAAATAAGGTGACAGTGAAGTTTGTCCCATTGATCGAATCTTCTTTTCCCTTGAACTTAAAGCCCCTTTGCAGAGTTATTAATTGGCCTAATTTCAATGTTATTGTCTCTCAGGGAATAGGAAGACCTAAAGAGAGGGAGACAACATGTCAACATGAAAAAAATTTTTCTTTCTTTAAAAAAAAAAAAAAGAAAGTGCAAGGCAGAAAGGCCATCTAGTACCATGGACAGAGCATGCTCAGTGACAGGCTGGAGTTCTAGTCTCAGTTGCAGAGGTGTTGATAGGGTCACTCAACCATTCTGAGCTCGTGGCATGACTTGTGAATGTCATGAGAGTGATGGGTCTGCCAGTCTCATAGGTGTGTTGTGATGATCCGATGTGATTTTGCGTTAATCTCTTTGTAAACCAAATCATGAAGCAGATGCCGGCTAATGGCATTTTCAAATTGATTCTGTCCATTAAACTTGGAGTATTTTCTGTTAGTCTGGGGAAAGAGGACGTAGATCAGTTATTTTCTGCCACTGGGATATAATTATATATGTGGTACATGTGGCCCTCTATCTATATTTTATTGCTTGTATTTTGCAGGAGAGGTTACACCTGAAATGAAAGAGACTACTGAAAAACTGAACATTTCTGTGAAAGAAACTCACAAGCAAAGCTTCATGAGTGATGGTCCCTATGACATCACTGGGAGACAAATCTGTGCTGGACTTCACAGAATCCACACAGGAGAGAAACCTTATGATTGTCATCATTGTGGGAAAGAATTGAGTCAACAGTCATCCCATATTTACCATCAAAAAATTCAGACTGGAGGGAAACCACATGAGTGTCATGAATATGGTAAAGCTTTTAGTGAACACTCATCCTTCCTCATACAACAGAGAATTCACACTGATAAAAAACCTTATGAATGTAACCAGTGTGGAAAGGCCTTCAGATATAAAAGTCATCTTGCTAAACATCAGAGAGTCCACACTGGAGAGAAACCTTATGAATGTGATCAGTGTGGAAAGGCTTTCACACAGAGCTCCAACCTTGCTGAACATCAGAGAATCCACACTGGAGAGAAGCCTTATGAATGTAATCAATGTGGAAAGGCTTTCAGATATAAAAGCCATCTTGCTCTACATCTGAGAATCCACACTGGTGAGAAACCTTATGAATGTGATCAGTGTGGAAAGACTTTCACACAGAGCTCCAGTCTTGCTACACATCAAAGAATCCACACTGGAGAGAAACCTTATGAATGTAACCAATGTGAAAAGGCTTTCAGATGCAGCTTCAGTCTTGCTGTACATCTGAGAAGCCATACTGGAGAGAAACCTTACGAATGTAACCAATGTGAAAAGGCTTTCAGATGCAGCTTCAGTCTTGCTGTACATCAGAGAAGCCACACTGGAGAGAAACCTTATGAATGTACTCAGTGTGGAAAGGCTTTCAAACAGTGGGCCCATTTTGCTAGACACCAGAGAATCCACACTGGAGAGAAACCTTATGAATGTAATCAGTGTGGAAAGGCTTTCAAACAGAGGACCCATTTTTCTCTACATCAGAGAATCCACACTGGAGAGAAACCTTATGAATGTGATAAATGTGGAAAGGCTTTCACACAGAGGGCCAGTCTTGCTGTACATCAGAGAATCCACACTGGTGAGAAACCTTATCAATGTAATCAATGTGGAAAAGCTTTCAGATGCAGCTCCAGTCTTGCTACACATCAGAGAATCCACACTGGAGAGAAACTGGATCAATGTCATCCACATGAAAAGGCTCTCAGTCGCAGCTCCACTCTTGCTGTACATCAGAGAATCCACAGTGGACAGAAACCTTTTGAATGTGATAAATGTGGAAAGGATTTTACAAAGAACTTCAGTCTTGCTGAAGATCATAAAAGCCACACAGAAGAGAAACCTTTTGAATATAATCAATGTGGAAAGGCTTTCAAATATTGCCCTGATCTTACTCTTCATCAGAGCAGCCACACTGGAGAGAAACCTTATGAGTATCTAGAGTGTGGTAAGGCTTTTAATACCCACTCTTCCCTTCCTGAACATTAGAGAATCCATACCAGAGGATATACCTCATTAATATGATCTACATGGAAAATCATTCAGACTAAAGTCATCCCTTATTTCTCAGCAGAGAATTCACAGGAGATAGAAATTATATGCCTGTCATGAATGTGGAAGGGCATCCAAATGGAGTACAGAGCCTGTTAGACATCAGAAAAGTCATTTTGGGAACAAGCCCCATAAGGACTCAATGTGGGGAGGCCTTCAGCCAGAGATCATCTCTTCCTTTAAATAAAAGATTCATAGTGTATAGAAGATTTATGAATGTGCTCAATGAGGTCCTGCCTTTCCCTGGAAGATGGAGGTCACTAGACATCAAAAACTCACAATGGACAGAAGCTTTATAAAAGCAATAATTATGGGAAGACCTTCACCTGAAGCTCATACATGCATCTACACTGGAAAAAATCTTGCTGGAGATAAAACTTACAGATCTAATTAATGAGAGACGGTCTCTTCATGCAGCACAGTCCTCATGAAACATCACGTATTTTATACTGGGCATGGAGTCCTGGAAATAGATGGCATTTTTCTCTGAAATCTTAAGGTTTCTCATGACTCCCCTAAAACATTCCATGGCATTCTTCCACCACTCCCTACTTGATTGGTGCTCACTTCATCTCATGACGTTGGCTGATACAAAAAGCCCTCATATAAATATCTGAGTATCAGCTGGACATTCACTTTGTGATGTTTTAATCTGCTGGGTGGCATGATGGATAGAAGGCTATCCCTGAATCCACAAAACCTCAGATCAAATTCAGTTTCCGATGGTTACCGGCTCTGTGTCCCCAGACAAGCCACTTAACCTATTCCTGGATGTTTCCCTGTCTGTAGAATGGGAGTGATAAGAGCAGCTGCCAGGGTCGATGAGAGGATCCAATGAGACAGTGTTTGTCAAGCACTTCGCAAGCATTCAATCCTAACGTGAAACGAACTGCTTGTGAGCTCACTACTGTTATGTCTCCCTAGGTCATGAGTCTCATAGCAAAGTGTGTGGCCTAAAAGGTATGGGTACTTTAGTCACTTTTTCTCTTTCTTCCAACTGACGTTCAGAAGAGTGTAAGTGAAAGCAGGATGCTGCGATGGATAGGGAGAAGAGTTTAGAGTTGGGAAGACGTGGCTTCATATCTTGTTTCAGATGCTCTCTCTCTCTCTGTGTGTGTAACTCTGGGTGAAGAATAACTTCTCTCTGCCTCCATTTAGTCATCTCTAAAAAGGGGAGGTTGTATCAGATTGACTAATGTGACAGAAAAGGAAAAGATGTGGGAAAATGGGGACACAAATGCATTGTTGGTTGAGTTGTGAACCGATCCACGCATTCTGGAGAGCAATTTGGAACTATCCCAAAAGGCAGTTAAACTGTGCATGCCCTTTGGTCCAGTAATACCCCTAGTAGGTCTCTATCCCAAAGAGATCATAAGAAAGAGAAAAGGATCGACATGCATAAAAATATTTATAGCAACTCTTTTTGTGATGGCAATGATTGGCAAATTGAGGGAATGCTCATTAATTGGAGAATGGCTGAACAAGTTGTCATATATGAATCTAATAGAATACTATTGTGTTATAAGAAATTATGTGCAGGCAGATTTCAGAAAATCCTGGAAAGACTTGCATCAACTGACGCAAAGCAAAGTGAGAAGAACCAGGAGAACATTGTACACAGTAATAGTAATGTTTTCTGATAATCAATTAGGATAGACTTAGCTCATCTCAGCAATACAATGATCCAAGACAAGTCCAAAAGATTCACGATGGAAAATGACGTCCACATTCAGGAAAAGAACTATGATGTCTGAATGCAGATGGAAGCATACTGTTTTTACTTTTTTGTGGCTTTTCCGTTTTGTTCTGTTTCTTCTTTCAGAAAATGACTAATATGGAAATATGTTTACATGATTGCATATCTATAACTTCTGTCAGATTAGTTGTCTGTAGGAGTGGGATTGGAATGGAAGGAGGGGAAAAAATTCAAAACTCAAAATCTTATAAAAAGTGAGTATTGAAAACTAAAAAAAATTAGGCAGGGTAGGGAGTAAGGGAGATAGTTCAGAACTTAAAATGTAACAAAAAATGTATAATTTTTAAAAAGTATTAATATATATCTGCTGTGAGCCAGGCACTGTGCTAAGGGCTGTTTTTACGCTTATTATCTCACTTGATCCCACCACAACCTTTTGGTTCTGGTGCTATAATTATCCCCATTTTTAGTCGAGGAACCTGAGGGAAACAGGCACCCATGGTTGCACAGCAAGTATCTAAGGCCATACTTGAACTCAGGTCTTCCTGACTCCAGGCCAGTACTCTCTCCTCTACACTACCAGCTGCCTCTAATTTCTAGGACATGGAAGCTATGGAATAAGGACATCTTTCTATGAAGCAAGCAGGCAAAATTGGAATTTTCTGATTCCACATTACTTGCAGGATCTTTCCCCCAATCAGCCCACAGAAACTGTCTTTGGTCCTTGCTTGTATCCCTCTTTCTCTAATGAGGATTTAATTACAGATTTCTCTCCAGCCTTATGCCTAATTTATTCCCCATGTCCAGGACTTCCAGATCCAAGAGATTTGATCTCTCATTTAGAGCAAGGAGGCCTGAGGAACTCCTGCCCAGGTGAGTGAGATGAAAGATGGAGCGTGTGGGCTGTTATCCCAGAAGGCTTCTTCATGTTGCAGTAAAGGGAATGCTAAATTGGGGGGAGGAAGACCTGACTTCTTATTCCTTTTCAGACACTTGGGGTCAGTGAGATCTTGGGCAGTTCTCTGAACCTCTGAGCATCAGTTTCCTCATCTGCAAAATGAGGTGACTATATGGCCTTTCAGTTCCCTTCTAGTGATGATTCAGTGATCCTATTAGAAGTCATTGTTGGGAACTTTGGAGCGTGGAACTCTCCTGCAACTATCTAAGAAGTGCTGAGGCTGTTTAATATGAGCCCTTTCTTAAGTCAACCAGCCGTTGTTAAATGACTACCATGTGCCAGGCCTTTTGCTAGGCACCGGGGATATAAGCAGATACAAGGCACATGCCCTGCTCTCAAGGAGCTCACAGTCTGGCGGGAAGGACAACATGGACACCGTTTTGAAAGTCTGCTATTTAAAAAATAAGTTGGAGCCTGACAAGACAAGAAAGGCAGGCACTAAGGTTAAAGACAACAGTAAAAGACTTTTTGTAGAAGGTCTGGTTTGAGCTTGTACTTCAGAAAAGCCTGGGTGAACATTCTAGGCATGAGCGCCAGCCAAGGAAATCCTATGGTGTTGGAGGATGGAGTGTCCCATTCATAGAACAGAAAGGAGGCCTCTGCCGCTCTGGATTCTAGCATGTGTGGAGGGGGAGCAAGGTGAAAGAAGACTAGAAAGGTAGAAGAGGAGCAGGTGATGAAGGGTCCTAACAGCCCAACAGTGGATTTGATCTTTGATCTTAGTTATAGGGAACCAGCAGGGTTTTTAGTGTAGTAGGGAGCTATGGTCAGGAAGAGCTTTAGGAAGATGACTTTGACAGCTAGTTGGAGGACTGAGTGGCCTGGGGAGAGACTTGATGGAGTGATCCCAACCAGCCAGTTCTTGCAAATACCTCAGATGTGTGGTTCTTGGGGACCCTAACCAAGAAAGGGGCAATGTTGGAAGAGTATGGGATGTATATGAGAGGTTACAAAGGTTACAGATTGAATGGGGAGGGAGAAAGGCTGTGTGAGAGATAATGAGGAGCAGATGACACCCAAGTTTTGCTCCTGGATGATTGGGAGGGTTGTGCCCTGGATAGTAATGGCAAAGCAAGATGATAGAAGCATTGGGGGAAAGATAAGAAGTTTCGTTTTGGACATGTTATGAGGATTACCGAGACAGTAGTGTTCCATTGCGGGGATCAAAATTATCCAACCTACCATAAAAGAGACTGAGGCAGAGCTCTAAGTCAATGGCACTTAATTAAATGGTCCATGGTCCCCTCTGATGAAGTGGACCTCAAATCTTCCTCATGATCTGAGATACCCCCTCATTCTAGGACCTTACATGAAAAAGAGGCATGGTAAAATACAGAAAATAATTGGTTGACATATGACACATAAGCCAAAATACCTCAGGAAGAAGTCAATCTCTCCCTAGCTGAAGCTCCAACTAAAGAGGTTTTGAATGCCATTAGGCTCCTTTCATGTGGCAAAGCACCTGGTGCTGATTCTATTCCAGATGAGATTTCAAGGTAGAGGGTCCATTGCTCATGCAAAAGAAAAGAGGTCAAGTCCCAGGAGTTCAAGGATGCCTCCATTGCCCCTCTATAAAGGTGAAGGAAGTAAATTGTCCTGTGACCATCACAGGGGAGGGAGTCCTCTCTCTTAGTCACTGCTGGCAAGATTCTTGCCAGAGTCCTCCTCAATAGGCTGATCCTTCACCTGGAAGATGGTCATCTACCTGAGAGCCAGTGTGGCTTTAGAAAGGGCCAAGGAACAATTGATTTGGTGTTTGCTGCCCATCAACTCCGGGAGAAATATCAGGAGCAGAACAGAGGTCTATATACAATGTTTGTAGATCTGACCAAGGCCTTCGATACTGTCAGTCATGAGGGCTTATGGAAGATTATGTCAAAATTTGGTTGCCCAGAGAAATTCATCAGCATTGTACATGTATTTCATGACAGCATGCTTGCCCAGGTTCTGGATAACGGACAATGTTCTCATGCTTTCCCAGTCACCAATGGAGTTAAACAAGGCTGTGCATTTGCTCCCAGGCTTTTTAGCATAATGTTTTCATCCATGTTGTCAAATGCCTTCAATGAAGATGAACACTGCATCAAGGTCAGCTACCTCACCAACGGTAAATTCTTCAGCATGAAAAGGCTACAAGCCAAGACCAAATTGGAGGGAGTGATGGTGCACGATTTTCTGTTTGCAGATGATTGTGCATTCCATGCAGCCTCTGAAACTTAGATGAAATACAGTGTGCAGCAATTCTCTGCTACTTGTGCTAATTTTGGCCTAACAAATAACATCAAGAAACACAGGTATGGGGGAGCCAAGATGGTGGAGTGAAAGCAGTGACTCATCAGAGCTCTCCCACAAATTCTGTCAGGTCTCTCCAAGAAGTGAATTTGAACGAATTTTGAGGAGGAGGAAACCACTGGGAGATAGAGTGTGGCGGATTTCCTGCAGAGGACAGGCTGGGAAGGTGGACGGGAAGGATCTTTTGCACCAGGCTGGATGGTTGCAGAATAGGCAGGCCACAACAGTGCAGACTCAGCCATACCAGAGCAGAAGTAGGCCCAGCCCCAGCAAACCCAATCACCAGTAGCAGTAGTGATCCCCAAACCTCTCAGTGCAGGATAGGGGTCTTTGGGAACTGGGTGAGACAGAAGCACAGGGCCTGTGGCAGCAGTAGCAGCTACTCCTGGGGATATTAGCCCACAGACAAGTCGCATACTTGAACTTCTGCGAGCCATGTTGACAGAGTAAAGTAAGTGCTCCCATTCTTCCCTTCTTAACCTTGAGAAATCTAGAGAATATTGCCCCAGGAAAAACCCTGGAATAGCAGATCCTAGGAGGACAGGAGTCTTTTAGCTCAGGAGGTTAAGGAGATCTAATGGAAGTGTCCCTCTTGTGGGTCCAGGGCAGGACCAGAGTCTTTCTAGCAAGTCCCGCCTCAGCAGATCAGCAGGAGATCCTGAACCCCAGAGGGGTAGAACTGGCAGGCACCAACACCAGGATCCCAGGTGTGCCTCTGCACAGTCAGGGGAATTGGTAGATACCAGCACAGGCATCTGCCAGTGGCTGAGTCTATCCAGCCCCATGGGAGGTGGTGACTTCCAGGAGCCAGACCACCCCTCTCCCACATTTCATGCTGTGAGCCTCAGTGTAACCCTGGCCTTGGTACAAACCAGCTACCCCCAGCTCAGCACCAGGTGAGCAGCAGCATTATATATATAGCTTTTAGCTGACAGAACCAGAGGCTGCAGCACACAAATCCAGTAACCAAGACCATAGCTCCCACCACAAGAGGCTTGGGACAGAGCCCCCTGTGCCCCAGAGGCAGAGATCCACTTTAAAAGCCAGGAAAAAGGCAACCACCATGAATAAGAAGCAGACTAGAAAAGTAAAGACCATTGAATCATATTATGGGGACAGGGAAGATCAAAATACAAATTCAGAAGAGGACAGCATTGACACTATGCCCACATCTGAAACCTCAAAAAGAAATATGAACTGGTCTCAAGCACAAAAAGAATTCTTGGAAGAGCTCAAAAAGCAATTTAAAAACCAAATTAGAGAGGTAGAAGAAAAACTGACCAATGATTTTAAAAATACAATTGACAAAATGAAAAAAAATTCACAGAAGAGAACAATTTCTTAAAAAGTAAAATTGGCCAAATGAATAAGGTGGGACAGAGCCTATCTGGAGAAAATAAATCCTTAAAAGAAAAAACTGACCAAATGGAAAAGGAGGTAAAAAGCTAATTGAAGAGAATAATTCATTAAAAATTAGAATTGGGCAAGTAGAAGTCAATGACTATGAGGCATCAAGAATCAGTTAAAATTTAAAGAATGAAAAAATAGAAGAAAATGTAAAATATCTAATTGGAAAAACAAGTTTGTTATCCTTTGTGTTCAAAGAGGACCAAAATAACATCACTTTGTTGGGGTCAAGGTACAGAGTGTCTGACTGGTTGATCAGACCAATATGAGCTTGGAAGGCTCTACTACAGGTTGAGCACAAATAGTCCATATGAACATTTGGGGTGGGGATGTCTCTAAATTTGCACATCTCACATTTCTTTGGAGCTGTTATAATCCTCCTTTACTCATAGGGCACAGCACTTTTTTTGATGAGCTCATGTCATGGGGGTGGTCCTATGCCAGTGTCCCCCTTGTCTCACAATTGATTCCAATTGACCAGAATAAGAGCCTAGACATGCTATTTCAAGAATTTTTTTAACTGTCCATATCTCTTTAGAATGCAAGGTCAGAGTGGAAATAGAAAAAATCCAGACCACCCCCAGAAAGAAACCCCAAAATGAAAACTCCCAGAACCATCCTATCCAAATACTGCAAGCTTCCAGAAATAATTTAGACCCTGAGGAGCCACAGTCAGGATCGCTACAAAGGAGCAGAAAACTTGGAACACTCTAGAAGACAGAGGATGTTGGCTTATAACTAAGAAGAACTTACCAAAAATATGTATAATCCTACAAAGGAAAAAAAGTGCCCCTTTAATGAAATAGAGGGGTTCCAACCATTGCTAATGAAAAGACCAGCTCTGCAGAGAAACTTTAGGTTCAAAGACAGGAGTCAAGAGAAAAACAGGAGAAACACAAACAAAAAAGTCATTAAAGACTAAACAAGAATATTCTGCTCACATTCTAATATGGGGAAATGATACATGTGTTCCCTCTGAAGCCTATCGTCATCAGGGATGATAAAAGTAATTAGACACAAGGCCTGGGTGTGGGTCCGTTATGTCTTGATCTGAAAAGAACAGAAAGGGAAGAAGGATACAGTGGACAGGAGAGGGGAAAGGGAAGGTTAGAGAAACTTAAATCACATAATCAAGATATCTTTTCATAGTGGTGAGGAATTAGATGCTGAGGCCATGCCCATCAATTAAGTAATAGCTGAAGGTATGTGAAATTGATGGGATATAGCTGTTTTAAGAAAATATTTAGGGGATGGTTTCAGAGAAACCTGGGAAGACTTGTGTGAAAGGATACAATGAATAGTGAGCAGAATGATTTATATAATAACTAAAATATAAAAAACAAAAAACTCTTACTCAGGAACTCCAATGAACACAACTCCAGAGGTTAAGTGATGAAATGTGCTGTCCACGTCCTGATAAGAGATGAAGAACTCAGAGCGCAAGGAAAGACCTATTTTTTTTTAGATGAATTACGCAGGAACGTTGTCCTTGATTATACGTGTTTGTCATGGGGGTTTTACTTTCTCAATTTGAGGTGCCTAGGAGGTAGGGGAGGAAGATGGGAAATATTTGCTTATTTTAAAAAATAACTAAGACAAAACAGAAGGAAACAGTACTTTTCACAACTGTGGCCACAAGAATTCTTAATATGAGATAGCAATTTTAAAAAAAATAGATAATTCTAACTACAAAAAATTTAAATGTTTGAGTAAAATAAATGAAAATCAAGCTAGAGGAGAAATTGTACAGTGTAGAATATATTAGATATTACAAAAAAAGTCCAAGGAAAGTCATTTATATCCAAGAAATGGAGAGAATTGACACCCAAGTGTACCAGTAGCCATGGCCAATAGATGAGTGTTGAAGGGATAGAAAAGTTGGTTTGTTTGGTGTTTCTATCCAGGGTCTTCATTTTACTGTTCTTTTATGGCTCTCTGGAAGCTCATTGGGTATAGTCCTGTGGTGGGTCCACCTCAAGGAAGGGGATCTGGGAAATTCCACAAAGCTATAGGAATGTAGATAGGGACAATATTATCAGGAAATGTTCAATGATAAATTTCCCCAACCCTGCCTGGGCAATTCCCTTTTGGCTAAGAGACATTAAGGAGACCAAGTCTCAGTCTGATCGGCAAGACATTACAAAGAGTCTATTAAAAGCTCTGATGCAAAGAACTCAGGAAGGACTTGAAAGGGGCACTTGTATTGGGAAATATGAGCTGTCCTGAGCACACTAGTTGCACGAGCTGTGTGGTGAACCACTAATACAGGGTTCCTGTCCATCACAAACCACGATTGAGCTTTTCTGTTCTATTCGTTCCAGTTATAAACTCTCCCCATCAGCCCCCTGTGAAGTCTCCTCCATCTTTTCCCCACGAAGAGGGGAGGGAAGGGAAGAGTTATGCAAGAATGAAGTGCTTCCTCTCTCCCACTCCCTTCCCCATATCTAGAACAACAGGTAAACTAGGGGGCTGAGACCAAGGGGAAACACACTCCTGGACAGCAGGACACTGTTGGGAGTGCCTGTGGCAGTCATTCTAATGCTCCTACTTCTCCTACCCCCAACCTCTCATCCTGGATTTTCTCCAAGGAATATCAACAGGCTTGGTGTTTTAGCCCACCCTGGTAGAGTCCTGCATAGACAACAACAGGCTGTAGGTTGAAGATGGTAGGCCTTAATACAGCCAAATCCTATGCACAAAAGCGTTTAGTAGCAAACTGCTATCTGATAGATTCCTGATGCTAGTTCTTACTCCACGCTATCACCATCATTGTGAAGCAGTTCTTCTGTGGACATCTAGGGTCAGTGGCTGAAGAACTCATACTGGTCCTTGTATCCTTTCAAGATGACTTCAGGTTAAATCCTTTCAGTTGGGGCTTATCTTGGGCTTGCAAGAGGCAGTCAATCTTCCCTTTCAGCTGTTTACGAGTTTCTCTAGCTCCTCATCCAAATGTTCCTGATCTTTCTGCATCATATCCTTTGTCTGTGGTCAGGGAAGCTTGCCAAACATGTTTCCAAAGCAAACCATCACTATGGGCTTTTTGACCCTGTGCAAGTCAACCTCCCCATTCTGTCTGTTTCCTCACCCTTTGGGCTGGGACCTCTCTTCAGGGTGCTTAGGGCTTCCCAGTTCTGGAACCTTTTCAAGTCCAGGTCCACTATCTGCTGCTTGTTGGCCAGCTCCTCTACCTTGTCCAGCTAGCATAGCACATGCTCAGCTTCCAGCCCCAACATGACTTCCAAGGATAAGAAGCTTTCCCAGGTCCTGACAACCACAAATAACAGATGAAAACATGTTCCAAAGCACTGATAAAAAGAGAAAGTTATATTAAGATGCTGCCATTTCTTGTCATGCCTTCAAAACTGGTGGAAAAGGAAACCATCAGTATTTGGTTTTTTTTTTTATTTTGAAATTCACAAATGTGAAATAACATGAAGATTTTATGTACACCATCAAACAGAAAAAGGGGATTGTACATGAAACGAGTTCTAACAGGCATAGCTTGATTTTCCTTTTGAGTATAAGTAATTGAGTAAAAAATTCAACATGGCACTTTCAAAGCTGTCCTCTTTCCTTCTGACCTTCCTTTTGTTCTATTTTGTGTATTATCAAAACCCATCAATTTCTTTTTTTTTTTTAGGTGGTGGAAAGTGGGGGAGGACAATCCTTTTCCTAATCCCTCTTAATGTTTTTCTCTCCTACCTAAAATTAAAAAAAAAAATAGAAAAGCACATAGTCAAGCAAAATCAATTCCCACACTGCTCATTTCCCAAAATGTACTTTTTAACATGTGTCTTGTATCCATCACCTCTCTGTCAGGAGGCAGGTTGCATAGGTCTTTGTAACTCCTAGCCACAGAGGTTGCTCATAACAATAATCGGAGGTGTGACATCTGTTTCAACAATCTGGCTAGCAGTTGCTGTGGGGGTGGAAGACCAAGCCAAGTCCAACAACCAGAATGCTACCAGCATGCTGCAAAAGCACAGGTTCTTTTGATCTGCGTAACTAAGGAAAGCTACGTGAAGGGGTTGACAAGCTTACTTTAATTCAGCATACAAATATCATTCACTTAGTTCAGGGGAAGAAGCCAGCACCCTGAACTTCAGAACAAATACAAAGAAATTACAAACATCAACAGATAGACCTTGTCTGATTCAAATCCCAATACATAGTTACCAGAGTTTAACAAAGTCTCAGCATCCAGGTTACAAGCTGGAGGGCTCCTAGTTACAGCTGCCCAGAGTCTCTGACTCAGCACCACCATGAGTGAGAGCCCTGCGCAAATGGCTCTGTCTTCTCTTCTTATAGGGCTTCGAACGTCATCGAATGTCATCTGAATGACCAGAACTTAGGCTGCTATGATTGACTCTTGAGTTAGCCCCTCCCCTTAGGACCCTGGGAGGTTCACATCCACATAGGTTAGGTTAACACCCAGTAGGGGTTAGAACCTGGGGTTTAGCACTTAGTAAGACTCAAGACTGGGCATGGCTCTGGAGTAAGCACCTCCCCTTGGCCAGCCCCACCTCGGGCCCCACCCCAGGCGCCAATCCATACCCACATAGGTTCCACACCTAATAGGGGTTTGGGCCTGGGGCTTAGCACCTAGTAAGGCTCAATGAAATACACTGAATTACTCAAAGGAAACAAAGGCCAACTAAGTGCTAAGAACCCATTTTGCTTACCAACATAACATCTTTCAAAATTGTTGACCCTTTACAATTTTGTGATTATTATCAATTACTCCCTACTGTCTCAGTTGAGGCAACTCTTCCAGGCTTTCTCTGAGATTGCCTATGTTTTATGGGATGTTCATGTACCACAATTCATTTACCAAAATTCGTTCAGCTGTCATTGCACCTTAGTTTCCAGTTTTTTTCCCCCCGCACTGGGGAACTTTTCCTTCTTGATTTAGGGGAATATGCCCTCTAGTGGTATCACTGAAACAAAGGGAATACAAAATTTCATGATTTGGCAAGGAAGGGGTAGAGGAGAGTGGTGTCACAGTTTTACCAACAATAAATCAATTAATGTGTTAATTAACTTCCCAACCTCCCAATAGTTATTTTCTTTTCTTGCCATCTTTGCCAATCACATGGGTGTAAGGGAGAAACTGAGGTGATTTAATTTGCATTTATCTAATCACTACTGATTTGGAGCATTTTTTCCCCTTGAGCTTGTTTTTCTTTTAGCTTACTTTTCCCCCTCTAATTTGCCCTCTCCCAGGTGAAAAGAAAAAACAAAATACAAAACTCTTCAACAAATATGCAATTGACCAAAACAATTCCCTCTAATATGATTCTCACTTCCTCATCACCTTTACCAATCTGAGAATCTTTCTCATTATTAGTGATTTGGATTAGTGCTTATAGATGTGAAGCTTTTTTTTTCAATATAGAGGTTGATAATTTGTATTTCTACCTTTGAAAGTTGACAGTTCATGCTTTTGACCATATATCTATTGCATCCATCTTTTATATACCTGTATAAAATATGGATATCTTCTTTGTATGCTTTGTAAATGAGACCTTTATGAGGGAAATTTGCTACAAATCTTTTTCCCCAGTTAATTATTTCCTTTTAAATTTTAGATGCAGTGGGTTTTTCTGTGTGATAAAAATTGGCAATTATCCCCCACGTTTGGTGATGAACTCTTCCACTAGCCATAAGTATTTCTTCATATTTCCTTTATTTGAGGTGACCTTTCATATCATGTATACAATAGGAGATAATCTTGGTCTACAGCGTGAGACGATGGTGCCTATCTATTTTCCGCCGGACTATTTTCCAGTGTTTCTAGCATTTTGTAGTGGTTAGTACGCCCTAGCTCCACAGAGAAGGTATTTGGACTAAACATATCCTTACTGCACTCATCTTTTGTAAAGTACACACCTGATTTCTTCAGTTTCTCAAACTCTTTATTTCTAAATAGTTTGGAATAATTACAGATTTGGTCCTGCTAGGCTTCCTCCCTAGAATATAGGATAAGGCTGTGGGAAAGAGACATATGAATGTACTTTTGATGAGAACATATTTAGAGTTGGAAGGGACCATAGAACCCACTGACCCTAACCTCTTCATTTTAGAGGTGAGTAAAGTGAGGCAGAGAGTGTTCATTCCTTGTCCAGCCTTACAGAGCTAGAGAGTTGTGTTGGTAACCAAAAATGGGCTCCTTAGCACTTAGTTCAACAAGTGTCCTTGAATAGTTTGGTTTTTGTTCCCTTTGAGTAATTCATTTGAGCCTTACTAGGTGCTAAGCCCCAGGTCCAAACCCCTATTAGGTGTAAAACCTTAGTGGGTATGGATTGGCAACTAAGGTGGGGCCCAAGGTGGGGCTAACTCCAGGGAGGGCCTAGTTTACATGTCTGGGAGAGCAGAGGCTTTTAGACCACTTGGGTTTAAGTCCACCTCTTTGTGACGATTCTAGGTCACATGGGTGAGTTGCATGTGTGACTCACCCCGACGCTGAAAAAGATATAAAAACCAGGGGTTGGCTGTCTGTTCTTCAGAGCTCTCTTACCCACAGCAGTGGTGGCTTAAGTGACTCGGGGCCAGCCCTTGTTCTGAGCTCCCGGGCTGAACCTAGATGTTGGTAACTATGAATCTGTATTTGGTCTGTCTGTTAATGTTTGTAATTTGCTCTGAAGTTCAGTGTGCTGGTCTCTTCCCCTGAACTAAGGGAATGATATTTGTATGCTGAATTAAAGTAAGCTTGTCAACTCCTTCACCTTGCTTTCCTTATTAAGGCAGATTAAAAGAACCTGTGCTGTTGGCAGCTTTCTGGGTGCTGGCTGTGGGTGGATCTTACACCCCCACAGAAGCTGCTAGCCAGATTGTTGAAACAAGAGTACCTGACTCAGGATTTGAACCCAAATCTTCCCGATTCCAAACCCAGAATTCTATCCTTTGCAAGTAATGCCTTCATCTATACTGTACTGAATATCATCTTCAATTAAAAGAAAAGAGAATCAAGTATCTAGATGTGCAAGCCTACTCGCTTCACTATGAGACTGATGATCCCAGGAACAATAATCATTTTTTTTAAAAGGCTAGCATTTCCATAGTGATTGAAATCTTACAAAGCATTTTACAAATATTGTCTCATTTGATGTTCAGAGTGACTTTGGGAGGTAGGTGCTCTTATTATCCCCCTTCTACAGATGGGAAAACTCAGGTAGGAATTAGTTAAATGACTTGCCCAGGATCATATAACTAGTAAATTTCAGAGACCAAATTTGAACTCAAGACTTGTGGCTCCAGGCACAGCACTCTAACCACTGGCACACCTAGCTACTGAAAGAAATCATTCTAGAAACAGATGTCCAACAGTTACTGAATCATTTCTACAAGGACTTTTTTGTGCCAGCAAACAACAGGAAACAAAGTGAGTCCCAATCAGTTGGGGAATGGCTGAAGAAGTTACAGTATATGAATGGCATAGAGTATTAAGGAGTAAAGACAAACACCAGAATTTCAGAGACAAATTCATTACAGTTATAGGAATTTATGCATAAGATGAAATTTAGGATGTCTAGTGAGGTCAGAAAGAGGCCTTCCCTTTAATTAGATCTATCATGATTTCTGCAATGTACATTCCAGTATGAGCTCTAGGTGAAGGAAGCCCTTCCCACAATCATTGCTTCTATAAGCCTTCATTCCAAAATGAGTGCTATGTCATCTTCTGATCTCCCTAGACCACAGAAAACCACATCACCTTTGAGGACATTCTTAAGACTTCTCTCCACTGTGAATCCTGTCATGTAAAGTAAGAGATGATCTCTGGCTGCCTGACACTGAATTCCTATGCAACATTTCCTCAGAATGATTTTTCTAATGTTGAACTCGATCGATCCTCCATGTGAATGCCTTTCCTCACCCATTACAGTGGTAAAATTTCTATCTAGTATGAACTGTCTAAAGGAAATAAGGAATGACTGTTGTTTGACGGCTTTATATCATAGCTTATAATCCTAGTTTCTCTCCAATGTGGAATCCCTTGTGTTCAATAAACTTGGAGCAGTAACTAAAAGATCTGCTACGTTCGTGGCATTCAAGAAGTTTCTACTGTGGATTCTCTGATGTTTAGCAAGACTGGAACTCTGTGTGAAAGCCTTTCCACACTGTTTATATTTATAAGGTCTCTCTCCAGTGTACATTATCTGATGGTTCGCAAGATTCTTGTTGTCAGAAAGCCATCATACATTGATTACATTCATAAAGTCTCTCTCTAGGGTGGCATCTCTAATAAGGAGTAAGATGGGAGCACTTTGTGAAAGCCTTTCCACATTTATTACACTAATAAGGTTTATCTCCAGCGTGGATTCTCTGATGTTTAGCAAGACTGGAGTGGCATCTGAAAACCTTTCTATGTTGTTTACAATTATAAGGTTTCTCTCCAGTATAGGTTCTCTGACGTAGATGTAGCAGCAACCATACTGGTGTACTCAGGATGGCTGCTAGCACAGGTTCTCGGATCTGCTTTACTAGGAAAGATAGCTGTTTAAGGGGTCAATAATCTTTTAAAATTACATCCACTAGTTCAGGGGTAAAGTCAGCACCCTGAACCACAGAGAAAATACAAGCAGAGAAATAAAAACCAACAGACAGGGCTCTGACTGCCTGAATCAAAGCAATATTGCTATTCACTTTACATACATCCCTGAATTGAGAGAGCCTTTACATCTGAGCAGTCAGGGAGCTCTGAACATATGGCCACTCATAATCTTGACCAGGGAATCACAAGATCCTTCCCATAAGTGAGACCTCAAAGGAAACACTAACCTCCCAGAATATATAACAAAGACTTAACATCTAATTGAGTGCTGAGGAGTTTGAAAATCCTTCTGCCCCAGCACTTAACTGGAAACTCCCCTGAGCCCAGAGCCTGATTAGCTCTGGGCCAGGGCTCCATGTGCCTATTAAGGGGCAGGGAAGATCTTCAAATGCCCTTAACATTATAGTAGACTAAGATGGCTTTTAAATCTGAATGCATTTCCCCACTGATTACATTCATAAGGTTTCTTTCCAGTGTGGATTCAATGATATACAGCAAGTTTATAGTTCAGTTTGAAAGCCTTTACACATTGATAATGTTCATAAGGTTTCTCTCCAATGTGGATTCTCTGATGTACAGCAAGATCAGACCTTCTTCTAAAAGCCTTTCCATATCAATTACATTTATAAGGTTTCTCTCCAGTGTGAATTCTCTGATGTATAAGAGATGAGTGTTCACTAAAAGCTTTACCACATTTATGACACTCATGTGGTTTCTCTCCAGTGTCAATTTTCTCATGGAAAACAAGACTAGAGTTACATTCAAAAGCCTTTCCACATTGATTACATTTAAAAATTTTCTCCCCAGCATGAATTCTCTGATTGCTGATAAGGACTGATCTGTGACAGAAGGCCTTCCCACATTCATTACATTTATAAGGCTTCTTTCTAGTTTGAATCTTTTGATTTTTAACAAGATCTGAGTTCCAGTGAAGGGTCTTCCCATCCTGATTACATGCATGTGTTTTATTTCCAGTATGAAATCTATGATGGTAAGGAAGAGTTGACTGATAGACTAAGGTTGCTGCACCTTCTTTACATTCATAAGGTTTCTTTCCAGTGTGGATTTTCTGATGGTTAGTGATCTTAGAGTTCTGGCTGATGGCCTTTCCTCCTTCATTACATATATAAAGGTTTTTTTGCCAGGATGACTTTGGTGATGTCTAATGAGGTCAGAACTCAAGCTGAAGGCCATTTTCCTTTGGTTACCTTGATCTATTTGCATGTCAGGAGGCTTCACTTGGGACTGATGAAGCTCTAGCTGTTCTGGAAAGCATTCTCTATATTTACTGTACTAAAAATAGTTTTTCCCTGAGTTCATTTTCTTACAGTGATTTAGGACTGAATATTGTGTGAAGCTCTTTTCACCTTCATCAAAATCACAGAGATTCTTTGGATTTTGATGTGTCTTGACATCAGAGTCACAGATGTCTCAGAAATTAAAGTCATGGGGACCGTTATCCATAAATCTCTGCTGCCAAGATTCTTCCACAGAAATGCTCAGGTATGCAGTAGTCTCATTCCCCTCAAATCTGGTTACTGCATCTGAAGAAACAAACAAACATATATACACAGACACATCAACATTTAAATATATCCTCTTCCCTCCTTTGGCAGAAAGAAAACTAATTTTCATTTTATTTCTCCAGTCAAAGAAGAGTTTTTCAAATTTAAATAGATAAAATTCATCATTTGAAAATGCTGTCAGCTGTTATCTGCAATATCATTTAACTTACAAAGAGCTTCACACACAATAACAGTGAATCTTCCCAACAGACCTACAATGCAATCAGCACAGGCTTCTCATTGCAGGTATTACTCAGGCCACAAACTCAGGATGGTGGAGTGACAGACTCAAAATCATTCAAACAAAGGAACAAGGAGGAAATTCCTTACCTTCCTTGCAACAATCACCAGATCTTCTGGAATGTCTCTGAGGCCATCATGACCTACATGTCCTTGCTTCACACCTCAGGCCATGAGCTCAGAATGACTGAATGACCAGACCCAAATCCCTGCAGCTGTGACTACACCTCAAACTTTGTGACTAGGCGTGCTCCTTCCACATCACTAGATGACTTTTCTCCATCGCACTTTCAATATCTTCTTCAAATGCCTTTCTAAAATGTTTTGCTTTTTATTCTGTCAGTCTTAGGCAATCTTCCTGCTTTTCTCTACTGATCAGTTTAGATGCATGATCACATGGTCATTCTTTGTAAAATTCGCAAAGATGAGAAATAGGTTGACTCTTTTTAACTGCCATGTAATAATATTCAGCATTATATCCAACTTTTCCTACATTCTATTAAGACAAATGGATATTTTGCCATTTGCTACACGTATAGTAAATGTTCACATTATTTATTATCTATTAAATCATTAAGAATATTAATTTCTTATAGAACCCCTTCAATCTTACTTTTTTTTCCTACTGCCAAGTGTGAGACTACAACATGACTGCCAAACATTTTTTCTATTGCCCAGAGATATAAAAGATACAATTTTGGCCCACCACTTCTTTAGGATAGCCATTATCCATTTATTTTTTAAAATTATCTTCAGTGATTCCAAACTGTCATTGTCAGGCATACAGTGATTTCAGTGTTCATGCAGTGATTACACTAAACTCAGACCACTTCTGACTAAGTGCAACAAATTCTTTTGGCTTCTCAGTCTGAGATCAAATTACTTCCAAATTGCCAGAAAGGTATGACATACAAGTGCAAACTGATTGTTTGGATGGATCCAGTGTTGTATTGGCAATTAAGGAGAGCTTTTAGCACTTATTCAACCAAGTGCCCTTGAAGAATTTGGCCTCTGTTTCCTTGATCAAATTAGAAGTCCTTGATGACCTCCTTGCCTCAAGGGAAAGCCTAGTTTACATGGGTTTGAGTATCATGTTTGTGACATCAGAGGCTATTAGACCACGTGGGTTTAAGTCGCATTTTGGTGATACTTTTAGGTCACATGGTTGAGTCGTATGTGTGACTCATCTTTGACCCTTAACAAGATATATAAACCCAGAGGTTGGCCCTCTCCCTGGGGGCTCTCACTCACTGGAGGAATGTTGATGTGGAGACTCTGGGCAGCTGCAGTTAAGAGCCCTCTAGCTTGTGAACTCAGACGTTGATGCCTTCTTGGTAACTATGAGTTGTATTTGGTCTGTTTATAATATATGTTAGTAATTTGTTTGTATTTGCCCTGAAGTTCAGGGTACTGGCCTTTTCCCCTAAACTAAGCGAATGATATTTGTATGTTGGATTGAGATAGGATTGTTGACCCCTTAACATTGCTTTCCTTAGTAAAGCAGATCAAAAGAATCTGTGCTATCAGCGTTCTTGTTGTTGGGCTTCTGTTGGTCTTTCACCCCCACAGCAGCTGCTAGCCAAATTGTTGCAACAAGTGTGGATCCAGTAGATGGATCCAGGTATGCACATATCCTCATTTACTTTCTATACACTACACCGAAGTAATTGCCCCAACCCAAGGTTACCTTGTAATCTCATCTCATCAGCACTGTAATCCCCACATCAAGACATTAAAAATGTTTGCATTCTTCCAGTGCAGACTGCAGGCTGTGTGAAAAGCACATTCACTAAGCAGACACATGACAAAACCATGGGGAAACTATGGTGGACCATCAAAAACAGACCTTTGCCTCTTTTTGCAGTATTATGGCTACTTTCTGATTTGCACCTATTTTCTGTTTATTTTGCTGCTCTTCTTTCTAGTGCAGGGATGGGGAATCTGTGGCCTCAAGGCCACATGTGACAGGATCCTGCAAAGGGCCACTGTTGAGGACCTAGAGGGCCACATGTGGCCTCAAGGCTGCAGGTTCCCCATCCCTGATAGTGGATTTTCAAAGGAACTGGATGGCAACGCAGGTCAGTCATTCTACAGTTTCTGTAAGAGTGTATTTAGTGTGGTAGAAAGAAGAAAGTTAGAGAAGATGAGGGGTCTTTCCTTACAAAGGTTGTTTTATCTACTTAATACATGACTTGTCATGTACCAATAGAAAAATACATCTGTTATATATCAACTAGCCATTCATTTTGTTGCCTGGTTTGGGGGCTAAAAAAAATAAAAATTATTTCCATCTCTCAAGAATAGATTCCATAAGTTCTCCTGTCACACCCAGGTACAAGGGAGCATTCTCATTGACTGGTTATAAATCAAAATACAACTGCTAAGACATTGCATAAACATAGTTGGATGGTATATACAGATATATAGACATAGTTGGCCTTAGCAATCAGGAAGACCTAAGTTCAAATTTCTCTTCAGACACTTGCTTGATATCTGATCTTGTCCAAGTCATAACCTCTGCCTGCCTCTGTTTCCTTTATTGTAAAATGGAGATAAAACTACCTACCTTTAAGAATTGTTGTGAAGATCAAAAGAGATAATGTCTATAAAGCATTTAGTACAGTAACTAACACATAACAGGCACTATTCAAATGCTGATTGTTATTATTATGTTGTTATGAAATTAATTGTATGAAATTGTATGAAATGTTGTAAGGAAATTAACTTGATGCAGAACCAGATCAAAGATGGCATTTTTTCAGGTGTTGAACCAAATACTACAAACCTTTGTTAAGAGGAAAAAAGTCCAATTTTGAATTAATATCATATGTCATATTATGTTCAACACTTTCCAAATTGTAACTTATTAGATTAAAATATTATTCCTATTCAATAAAATCTGTAAAATAAAGAAATTTACATTGAAGTCTTGCAGGAAATAGTAAATATGAGGTTTTATGTGATTTAAAAAAATTCTTCCCAGAAAGCCCCATATTGAATTTTTATAATTTAAAGTAAAATAAAATTTTGTACTTTACAATTTTATGTTGGAATGAAAGTATTATTTTGGAGCTTTGGGGGCAAAAGTTATCTAGGTCATTCTCATAAGTACTTAATGCATAAATTAAAAAGAAAATTATGAGTACTAGAATAAATGACTATGGGGCTTCACAACCAGTTTATCTTTGTTCTTGAACAAAGTTCTAAGAGCAAAAGATTTGGGGAACTACTGCTGTGGAGTCATGGTTGTTCATTGTACTGAGCGTTGCTGCTATAGTATAAGTTCTTCTGGTTCTGCTCACTTTTCTCTATATCAGTTCAAACAACTCCCTCTAGGTTTTCTGACACTGGGCTTTTCATCATTTCTTATGACTCCATAATTTTCCATTATATTCTTAGAGCATCATTTGTTCAGTCATTTCCCAATAGGCAGGCATTATCGTTTTTAGATCTTTGCAGCAACAACGAAAATCCGCTATAATTTCATGTTGTGCCTATGGGTCATTTGGTCTAGGAAACTTCCTTCATCTGGAGTTCAATATACACCTTTTAGAAAGCAGTTGCTAGCTGCATATTGGGCTTTGGTAGAGACTGAACAACTGATTCTGGGCCATGAAGTAATATTTAGGCCTGGAATCCCAATTATGACCTGGTAATGAATACTCCAGCTTCTCACAGAATTAGACAGGCACAATTAATTAAACAGAAATGGTATATTCAAAATAGATCTAAAACAGGTAAAAGTGGAGTTTCTACTCTATTTGAATCTGTAGAAAACAAAGACACTGATGGAAATGATAAACCCCCTGAACCAAGGCAACAATTGGTACAGTTCTTGGTAAAATGGAATGAGGGATACGATGGATTAACTGAAGAACAAAAGAAACATGCATGGTTTAATGATGGGACAGCAAAATATTTGGGCCACAAAAGACATTGGAAAGCAGTAGCCTATAACCCATGTACTGAGTGGACTTTGGAAAATACTGGGACAGGTGGAAGTAGTCAATATGCTGAACTTATGACAGTACATCAAGCTGTCAAAGCAGAACAAGGAGGGCAGTGTCATATATTCACTGATTCTTGGGTAGTAGCTAATGGGTTAGCTACATGGATGTCCATGTAGAAAAATCAAAATTGGAAAATTCATGGTAAACAAGTTTGGGGCAAATAATTATGGACAGATATATGGGACATGCCTTTGGTTACTAATTTGTCAATTTTTGATGTGAACGCTCACATGGCCCTCACCATGCCAGAACATGAGTACGATGCACGTGCTGATCGACTAGCAAAGATTGCTACTCAATATATTGTCCCTACTCTGTCACCAACTGATGATCTGGTACTAGCAAAATGGGTCCACCAAATGGCCAGCCATTTAGGGGTCCAGATCACGCAGCAGTGGGCACAAGATTGAGGTATTAGTATCTGTCATTCATTGTTAAAACAAGTAGCAGAGGAGTGTTATATATGTCAATTGGAAAAGAAATGAACTGTTCCTCAGGTAGGAACTGGAGAAATAGCAAGGGGAAAATTTCCCACCCAAATTTGGCAGATATATTGGACCACTACCCCAACATAAAGGATGTAAATTTATATGTACTTGTAATGGTACCTATTCAGGTGGCTTGTCCTTATAAGAATGCAACTCAAAAAAACACCCGTAAAACTCTAGATATCATAAGTCTATATTATGGAACCACAATGCAGATTCAAGGTGACAATGGGTCACATTTCAAAGGTAATGAGATGAAGAGATACTGTGTATTAAGCAATAGAGAGTAGATATATTCCATATTATCCACAAGCATCTGGGTTAATTGAAAGCATGAATGGATTATTGAAAGAACAATTAAGGAAGTTAAGTTCTAATAATTTGTATCAACTGTGGAAGGATAATTTGTTCACTGCTTTACATCATTTGAATGATAGATCATTGGGAGAAAGTATACTTCTAGCCAAAATGATCACCTCAAATCTGCAAATTAGAAAACAGCAAATATATAAGATCTCAAATATTGAGTGTTGGACTGTGTGGGAAGATGTCCCACCACTGTATCCAGGAATGCCTGGCTCAGCAGGATATGATTTACATTGTTTAGAGGACTTTTGCTTGAAGAAATAAGAAAAATTCCTACTGGAATTTGTATGAAAATCCCTAAGAATCATTTTGGACAGACATCACCTCAATCAAGCTTGGCAGCCCAAGGAATACATGTACTGGCTGGAGTGATAGATTCTAATTATCAAGGAGAAATTATTGTGACATTCCAAAATTTGGGTAAAGAACCCACACAGTTTTGTAAAAATGATAGGAGAGTTCAAGTGATTATTTCTTGGGAAACAATACCCCTTGTGAAAACTGACCCTCCTTCCAAAATAACTATTAGAGGAAACGAAGAGTTTGGTTCTACTGACAGAATAAAATTAGGAGCTAAAGTCTGGGTAAAACAGAAGCCAGATGATGTTCCAAAGGCTGCAGAAATTATAGCACATGGGAAAGATAATACTGTAACTGTTGTTTACTCAGGAGAAAATGATTATCAAATTACAACCTTGTCTCATGTATCCTGTCGTGAATGAGGCTATGATTGTTTCCTTGTTTCTTTTTGGCTTTTTTTCTGTTAAATTTGTTTGTGAGATTTGTTTCCTGCAGGCTTAGTACCGTCCACTTGCAGATGCCTGATTGCTTGAGCCAGATGTCACTATTTGATGTATTCAGATGTCACCTCTGGACCTGTCCATGACTGTGATGTGTCATCCCTGGACCTGGCATCAACTGAATTCTGGATGCCAGCTTGCTAAATAAATGACTTCTCAAATAGGACTCTTGCCCTCTTGGGGCAGGGAAGCTCTATATCCAATTTAAGCAGGAAGAAGCTATGGAGGATGAGACCTTCACCCCTTATCCCAAGATTTTGAGCCCCATTCATTTGAGGGGGGAATGATGACATTGTTTCATATACTTATTTTGTGTTATCCCTGTTATATTCTTATAAAGTGCTGTTGACAGCAGTTATCCCAAAACTCCTATTGATTGCCCCATTGACCTATGTAATGGATAAGATCTTGGGGCTGAATTTAATAACAATTTAGATTTGAAGATCTTTCCCACCCTTTTAGGCCATGCAACCTGCTTATGTCACAGGAAGCCTAAGTCACATATGGTGGGAGGAGCTTGCCGAAATGAAAAGGAAAATGTGTCACAGGAAATGCAGAGAGAGCAGTTAGAATTGAGGGAGAGAGCAGACATGCTATCAAGGCTCTGAGTGATTGTTGGTGGCAAGGCCCCAGCAGAGGGTGGGAAGGTTATGGGATGGAGTGGTTCTCTGCTGTGATATTGTGTATTGAATTATTTGCTGCTATGAAGGATTGACCCTTATTGGTTTCTGGATCTGGTTCTGTGGTATCTGAATGAATGAATTACTTCTTCTACCTTCTATGTGGAGAGTCTCTTATATTTTGCAATACAGAACCACATAGGCATAATGACAATTATCATCTATATTGTGATTATTGCCTTGCTAATACACACTGGGATCCTCTTTTTTCCTTGACCAGGACACTCCTATCTTCCCACTCCATATTTTCTCCGGCTGCCCCTCATGCTTGCTCTGACTTCCCTAAAGTCACACATAAAAGCCCCCATTCTACAATAGGTCTTCTCCATTCCTCCTTAGCCTTAGGACCCTCTCTCTCTTGATTATCTCCAATTTATCTTGAACATAGTGAGTTTTTACATAGCTATTTGCCTGTAGTCTTCCCCACTAGACTGTCAAGTCCTTGAGAGCAGGGTTTGTGCCCTGCCTTTCTTTGTATCCTTGGTGCTCAGCACAGGGTCTGGAATGTAGAAGGTACTTAATAAATGCTTGCTGACTTGAAGAAAACCTAGGAAAATATTCCCATTGGAGATTCTTTCCCCTTTTGGAATGATTTCAGAAGAGTTCTATGTCCCAAAGTTCCCAACAATGACTTTTTATAGGAGCAGGATTTATCACTGGGAAGGAAACTGAAAGCCTTGGCATCTAATCACATCATTTAACGTATGGGGAAACTGAGGCTCAGAGGTTCAGTGACTTGCCATGATCACATTCCTAGAAGGTATCTAAAAAGAAATTCTAAGTCAGGTCTTCCTGTCCCTAATTCTAACACTCTCTTCACTACAACACATAAATACATCATGATAGTCTCATACATTTGCTTTCATCTCTCTCACCTGGACAATAGTTTCTTGGGCTTTTCCAAGAAATACACCAGAATACATAGTGCTTCCCCTTCCTGAAAACAGGTTAGATCTCTGGCAACTGGAAGCCCTAGGCATGGGGAATATGGAAAGGATGAGGATGGAGAGAAATTTATAATTTGGTCTTCTTTAGGGAAAGGGGACATGCAAGCAAGAGTCACAGGATGGTTCCCAGGATTCTTCCAGGATGATTTCCATGGTATTGATTGTTGGGATTTTTGGAGGGGGTATCATGGGATCATGCAGCCAGTTGGGAATCAGAAAATTCCATCTTTGTTCACCTTTTTCATAGAAGAATGGGCATATTCCATAGTTTCCATTATTTAGAAATCAGAGGCATCTGGTGGTTCAGTGAAAACAGCCCTGGGACTAGAGTCAGGAAACCTTGATTCCAAATCCAGCCTCAGACACTGAGCAGCTGTGTGCTCCTGGGCAAATGACTTCACTTATGTTTGCCTCAATTATAAAACAGGGATAATAATAGTACTGAACTCATGGAGATGTTAAAATCAAATGAGAAAATATTTATAAATTTATATAATTATGTATGTAATTATAAGTGTATAAAAAGTACTGTGACTGACACATAGTAGATGTATATAAATGCTTATTCCTTTCCCTTTTTCCCCACCAATTGTGCTGGAATTTGAGGGAACAATGAAGGAAGAATAATGATAAACTTGATATTCCAGGCAAGATTCGGAGCAATGAGCCACCAACTGATGCTTGTTATGAAGACAGTTCTAGAGGGGCAAAGCCAATAGGGGGGAGAAAAGGCAAGGACTTGCCTGAGCTCTCCCCCAAACCCCTCCAAAGACCTTTAAAAATGACCTAAAACTAATTCTGGAGTGGCAGAACCTACAAAAGGATGGGGTGAAGCAATTTACCAGCCCAAGAAAACTTGGAAGTTTTGCAGGAAAGGTCTGTTATACCTGGGTGAGAATGGTGCACAGTCCAGCACAAGCTGTGCCAACATAGACCCAGGCTCAACAGGTGTTGGAAGCCACTGAAGGTGGCAGTGGCTGCTTCCAGATCTCTCAGTTCACACATGTTAAGGGAGCTGAACACCTGCTAAGAAGGAGATTACAAGGGTCTCTTTGCTGCCACTGGGTATAGGACTCTGTTGCTTTGCCCAGAGTTGAATCCAGGTTGCAGTCCTGGGTGGCAGTCCCATGGCAAGGAGGAGCACTAGCACAACAGAGTCTGCAGCTGCAGTGGAGCAGAGACCCTTCTCGCAGTTCCAGGGCAGAAAAGAGTGCTTGTACTCACTCACAAACCAGAGCACAGGTCAGAAGAGAAGTAAACACACCTCTCCTTAGATTATACCACCTTAGAAGAACTGAAAAATTACAGGTCCCCAGAAGTATCTCTGAAAACAGCTGCACAAACCTCCTGAAGTTTGGGACAGTGTGCCCTCCACCCTGGAAACAGAACCCCATTTTAGTAAAGAGTTAAAAGTCGAGACATAGGCTGAAAAAATGAGCAAACAACAGAAAAAACATCTGACTGTAAAAAGTTACTATGGAGACAAGGATGATCAAAATACACACTAAGAAGAAGAAAGCAAAGTCAAAACTCCTACATTCAAGGCCTCAAAGAAAAATATGAATTGGTCTCAGGCCATGGAAGAGCTCAAAAATTATTTTAACAATCAAGTAAAAGAGGTAGAGGAAAAATTAGGCAGAAAAATGAGAGTAATGCAAGAATACAATGAAAAAAGAGTCAACAGCTTGGTAAAAAGAGGTTAAAAAACCAATGAGAAGGATGCCTTGAGGAGCAGAATTGAACAAATAGGAAAAGGTGTACACAAATCAACTCAAGAGAAGAATTCCTTAAAAAGGAGATTTGGCTTCTGCTATTTTGGGGGTTGATATGGTTACTTATGCTGATAGTTTCCTTATATTGAACCAGCTCTGCATTTCTGATATGAATCCTAGCTGCTCATAGTATGTTATCCTCAAGATAGAATACTACTGGGCTATAAGAAGTGATGAGCAGGCAGACTTCAGAAAAACCTGGAAAGACCTATATGAACTGATGCAAGGTAAAATGAGCAGAACCGAGAGAACACTGTACACAGTAACAGCCATGTTGTGCAATGACTGACCTTGACAGACCCTTCTTTAACCCTTCTCAGTGTTGAAAGGTTCAAAGACAACTCCAAAAGACTAATAATGGGAAATGCCATCCACATCCAGAGAAAGAAATTTGGAGTCCAAATGCAGATGGAAGCATACGATTTGCTCTCATTTCCTTTTGTTGTTTTGTTTTCTTTCTTCTTTCTTGTGGTTCCTCCCATTAGTTGTAACTCTTCTTTACATCATGACTAATGTAAAAATATATTTAATATGAATGTATAAATATAGTCTATATCAGATTGCATGCCATCTTGGGGAGGGAGGAGGAGACAGTGAGGAAGAAAATTCACAACTCAAAATCTTATGGAAGTGAATGTTAAAAACTAAAAAAGCAGAATTGGCCAAATAGAAAAAAAAAGATGCACAAAAATTCACTGAACAAAAGAACTCCTTAAAAAATAGAAATGGCCCCAAAGGGCTATAAAAATGTGCATACCCTTTGACCCAGCAATACCACCTCTAGGGCTGTATCCCAAAGAGATCATATAAATGGGAAAAAGGAACCACATGTATAAAAATATTTATAGCAGCTATTTTTGTGGTGGCCAAAAACTGGAAACTGAGAAGATGCCCATCAATTGGGGAATAGCTGAACAAGTTGTGGTATATGAATATAATGGGAAACTATTGTGTTATAAGAAATGATGAACAGGCCAACTTCCAAAAAACCTGGAAAGACTTATATGAACTGATGCTGAGCGAAGTGAGCAGAACCAGGAGAACATTGTAGACAGTAACAGCCACTCTGTGTGATGACTGACTTGGATAGACTTAGTTTTCTCAGCAATGCAAGGACCTAAAACAATTCCAGAACTCATGATGGAAAATGCCATCCACATCCAGAGAAAGAAGCATGGAGCCTGAGTGCAAATCAAAGCAGAATATTTTCTTTTTTTGTTTTGTTTTTTCCTTTCTCATGGTTTCTCCCATTCATTCTAATTCTTCTATACAACATGACTAATGTGAAGATATGTCTAACAGGAACGTATAAGGAGAGCCCATATGAGATTGCAGGCCATCTTGGGGAGGAGAGAGGGAAGGGAGGGGGAGAAAATTGAAAACTTAGGGAAATGAATGTTGAAAACTAAAAATCAACGAACTTATTATTAAAAATATATATAATTGGCCCAAATGAAAAGGAAGTACAAAACCTCACTGGGAAAAAAATTCTTTAAAAATTAGAATTCAGCATGTGGGAGCTAATGACTCCATGAGACATCAAAAAACAATCAAACAAACCCAAAAGAATGAAAAAATAGAAGACAATGTGAAATATCTCATTAGAAAAACAATTGACCTGGAAAATAGATCAAGGAGAGGTAATTTAAAAATTATTAAACTTCCTTAAAACTATGATCAAGAAAAGAGCCTAGAAATCATCTTTAAAGAAATTATGAAGGAAAACTGCCCTGATATGCTAAAACCAGAAGAGAAAATAGAAATTGAAAGAATCTACTGATCACTTCCTGAAGGAGATTGCAAAATGAAAATCCCAGGAATATTATAGCCAAATTCCAGAGCTCTCCGATCAAGGATAAAATATTGCAAGCAGCCAGAATGAAATAATACAAGTATCGTGAAACCACAGGATAACATAAGATTTAGCAGCTTCTACACTAAAGGACCAGAGGGCTTGGAATATGATATTGCAGAGGACAAAGGAGCTAGGATTACAACCAAGAATAACCTACCCAGCAAAATTGACTATAATCCTTTGGGGGAAAAATGGACATTCAATGAACAGGACTTTCAAGCATTGCTGATGAAAAGAACAGAGCTGAATAGAAAATCTTACTTTCAAATACAAGACTCAAAAGAAGCATTAAAAGGTAAACAGGAAAAGGAAATTATAAAGGACTTAATAAGGTTAAACTGTTTACATTCCTACATAAGAAGATGATACCTGTAACTCATAAGAGCTTTCTCATTATTAGGGCAGTTAGAAGGATTACATATAAACAGAGGGCACAGGTGTGAGTTGAATATGATGGGATGATATCTAAAAAAAATAAAATTAAAGGGTGAGAAAGAGGAATGCATTCAGAGAAAAGGAAAGAGAGGGGTAGAATTGGGGCAAATTATCTCACATAAAAGAGGAAAGAGGGGCAGCTAGGTGGCTCAGTGAGGAGAGCACTGGCCCTGGAGTTAGGAGGACCTGAGTTCAAATGTGGCCTGACACTTGACACACTTACTAGCTGGGTGACCTTAGGTGAGGCACTTAACCCCAATTGCCCTGCCTTCCCCCCTCCAAAAGAGAAAAAAAGAGGCAAGAAAGAGCTCTCTGCCATGCACGGCCCCCTCTCTCTGATGGGTGGCATCCCCCCTTCTGTGCCCCCCAACCTCAGCCTTGAAGTCTCTCTGAGTGCAAGAGCCACCCTCCTACCAAACTGAATAACCTTTGCTGTGGTTCACAGGTTTATGGGGCAGTTACCTGGGTATCCTCATCATCTCCCACTCTTGAGTCACAATTCTTCATTTCATCACATTTATTCATAGTGTGGCTTCACACTCTAAGGCCATCCACTTACTGATTGGTAATTGATTCTCTCACTCAGTCCTGATAGAAGCTTTTCCAAACCTCTTTCCTTCTCAATCTTCCCTCATCCATCCCTCAACACCATGGGTAGGGCCATGGACTCTGACCCCCCCCTTGGCGCCAGACTTTGGGACTTCTCTGACTGACTCCTCCCCCCCCCCCCAGTGTATGGGGGCTCTTCTGCCCCCTCCCTCCCTTTTCAGCTTCCTTTTTCCATCAGTTAGTAAGCTCCTTGAGGGCAAGGCCCTTCTTTCTACTTTTGTCTCTGTTTCAACAATCCGGCTAGCAGCTGCTGTGGGGGTGTAAGACCAAGACAACCCCAACAACAAGAACGCTACCAGCATGCTGCAAAGGCACAGGTTCTTTTGATCTGCTTAACTAAGGAAAGCTACGTGAAGGGGTTGACAAGCTTACTTTAATTCAGCATACAAATATCATTCACTTAGTTCAGGGGAAAAAGGCAGCACTCTGAACTTCAGAACAAAATACAAACAAATTACAAACACCAACAGACAGAACTTGTCTGATTCAAATCCCAATACATAGTTACCAGAGTTCAACAAAGTCTCAGCATCCAGGTTACAAGCTAGAGGGCTCTTTAGCTACAGCTGCCCGGAGACTCCGCATCAGCACTACCACGAGTGAGAGCCCTAAACAAATTACAAACAGACAGACCCAATACAATTCATTGTTACCAACATCTAGGTTTAGCCCAGGAGCTCAGAACAAGGGCCGGCCCAGAGTCACACGAGCCACCACTGCTGTGGGAAAGAGCTCCCAAGAAGAGAAAGCCAACCCTTGGTTTTATACCTTTTTCAGGGTCAGGGGTGAGTCATACATGCGACTCACCCACGTAACCTAGAATCGTCACAAAGAGGCGACTTAAACCCACGTGGTCTAAGAGTCTCTGATGTCCCAAACCTATCACTCAAACTCATGTGTAAAACTAGGCCCTCCCCTGAGTTAGCCCCACCTTAGTTACCAATCCACACCCACATAGGTTTTACACCTAATAGGGGTTTGGGCCTGGGGCTTAGCACCTAGTAAGGCTCAATGAAATTCACTGAATTACTCAACGGAAACAAACCAAACTTTTCAAGGGCACTTGTTGAACTAAGTGCTAAGAGCCCATTTTGCTTAGCTTACCAACACAGTCTCTGAATCCCCAGCCCTTAGCACAGTATCTGGCACACAGTGAGTACTTAATGAATGCTAATTGACCATTGACTATGGTAGGCCACCCCAAACACTTAGAGCCAGCTAGGCAGCACCATAGTTCTCCAGAACCCTGGGCCTGGAATCAGGAAGACTCATCTCCCCGAGTTCAAATCTGGCCTCAGACACTTCCTAGCCAGTCACTTCACCCTGTTTGCCTCAGTTTCCTGATCTGTAAAATGGGCTGGAGAAAGAAACGGCAAACCCTCCATTATCTTTGCCAAGAGAACCCCCGATGGGTCATGGAAAGTCAGATATGTCTGAAGAATGAGTGGAAACACTGTCCTGAAGATCTTCCCTCTCCTTTAACTTGACTAATGGAGCTCCCCTCCACCCACCTGCCTCAGCTCCCAGCTTCCTTTGGGACGCCGGGCACGTCCAACCCAAACGAGGCTCATCTTCCTGCCCTTAGCGCCTTCTCCCCCTGCCTTCCCTAATCCTGTCCAGGGCAGCTTTGCCCTGCTGCCCCTGGGGCTCAGACTGCCAGCTCTGCTCTCTCATCGGATTGCGGCCAAGCTGTGGATTTCACCCGGGCAGCATCTCTGCCATCCACGGCCCCCTCTCTCTGATGGGCGGCATCCCCCTTCCGTGCCCCCCAACCTCAGCCTTCCCCAGCCTGCCAGGGGGCTGCCCGCCTCCAGACGGCTCAGGCCACGTTATAAAGGGCAGCTGTGGCCCGGTCACTGCTCTGCGCAGTCCCCTCCAGCGTGTCTGTGCCACCCCCGGGACCAGATGCACAGCGCTGTGTCGGCGTTCAGGGCCCTTGGGGGCCCAGCCCTCAGCACAGGTGTCCTCGGCCTTGCTGCCAGGTCCTCGTGGGCGCGGCGGCTGGTGGCCCCTGGGCCTCGGCACTTTCTCTCGCTGTCCACCGGACCTCCCCGTGCTTGGCTCTGCTCCGGGCCCCCTTTAACAGCCCCCTTCCCCAGGGAGCCCCGTCTCTCGGCCCAGTCCCCCTGCACGGCCGGAGCCTGCTCGGACCCAGGGTTGGCCATGTGTGAGCTCTCCCGGAAGGCGGAGGCCCTTCTCCCTCTTCTAGCAAGAACCTTCGACGCTTCCTGCCCCTCTTAGTGTCCAGGAGCCTAGTCCCGAGCCTGGGGGCCTGAGGTGCTGGGGAGGACCAGCGAGGGGGGGTGGTGTGGAAGGGGTGGAGCCCTCATTGCGGCGCGCCCCAACTCTGCCCTGTGGCCCCAAGAAGCCGGAGCAGGTGCCTGGCCACACCCATGTGGGCAGCAGGACCGGGCCGAGGTCACTGAGGGGTCCCCCGGCCACTGGGGAGGGGGGCAGCGCGGGAGGACTCCCCCCAGCATCTGTCCGCCAAGCTGGGGCTGCTGGTCTCCAGCTGAGCTGGAGGGGCGGGGGAGGGGCGCTGCTCTGACGGGAGTTCCAGGTACTGCCCGGTCATATGGGAAGGGGAGGTCACTCCCCCCCCCAAGAAAGCCTCCATACCCCATCTCTAGGTAAAGGAAATAGCTGGTCCTTAAACGGTGACCCACCCTTCACGTGGGGGAGCTCTCGGCCCCGCCCACCCCATCATTGGCCACGCCCCATAGATCAGCAGAGGGGGTCTAAGGGTACTTGGGCCACCGCTTGGGCCGCACTTCACTTCCGCTGGCTCCATGAGAACGTCCAGGCCCTTCCTTGGCTGTAACCACTTGGAATGGGGGGCGAGGCAGGGGGGTGGGGTTTACCAACTTGGGTGGCACGACCCAGCCGCTTAGAATGCCCATCATGGCGTGTGCGCCAGCCCGGAATGGAACTACATTTCCCAGAAGGCTGATCGCTGCAACCAGAAGCAGCTTCCCCGGAACTCGGCTGAGCGGCCCCGCCCCTCGGCTTTGTTTGCAGCCAGGAGGGCGCTGCATCCATTTCCGGTGGTGGGCCTGGGGCGCAGGCGCAGTTTCACCGTGGGCCGGCCTGGCGGTTGGGCTGTGGGTTGTCCGAGGTGAGAGCGGGGGTGGGGCGTGCGGGGCAGCGGGTGTGTGTGTGAGCAGGAGGGGGTCGGAAGGTGATTGTGTCAGAGGAAGTTTTGTGGGGGAGTGAGTGTGCGTGTCAGTGTGGGAGGAGCTGTGATTGTGTCAGGTTGTGGGGGTGGGTGTATCCCAGTGTGATTGTGAAAGTGTGTGTGTGTGTCCCGGTGTGGGAAGGGCCAGGTTGTGGTGTGTGTGTGTGTGTGTGTGTGTGTGTGTGTGTGTGTGACAGTGTGGGAGGGGCCAGGTGTGATTGTGTCAGCGTGTGTATGTCGGGGGGGGGGGGGGGGCAGTGTGGGCGGGGCCGAGGGCGATTGTGGCAGAGGAGCTGGGGGGAGGCCGAGAGTGAGTCCGGGGCGTCTCATCAGCCCCGACACCGGCTGCGTGTCCCAAGCTCCGTCCGGCCTCCAGCCGCCCCTCGGACCCGTTTTATTTCTCATTTAGAAAAGAAAGTTATTTTTTCTCCCCGCTTTGCCCCCCTCCGCTGAGAACCTTGAGCGACCCCCAGATTTCTGCGTGGCCGCACCCGAGATCCGCGGGTGTGACACCCGTGCACGTGGCCGCCGCCTTCCCGGCTTCTGCCCCCTCCCTCTGCGTCAGTTGGTGCCCATCTTCGGGGGCTTCTCTGACCCCAGCCCCACGTTCCGTTGATGCTGGAAGCCGCCCGGCCTGAGGGTTGGGGCTCCTGGTCCCTGTTCTTTGTAGGCGCAGAAGGACCCGTGGTGTCATTGTCCATGGTTAGGTTGAGCTGTTTTTGGTTAACACCACAGCCTCCCTTGGCCACCCTGCTTTTACCGCCTTCTCCTCTTCCCTCCTCTTTGCCTGTTGGGTGAAACGTGCTTGCGTGTGTCTGCGTCTGTCTGTGTGTGTTTGTCTCCAGTGTGTCTGTGTCTGTCTGTGTGTGTTTGTCTCCAGTGTGTCTGCGTCTGTCTGTGTGTGTTTGTATCCACGTGTGTCTGCGTCTGTCTGTGTGTGTTTGTATCCACGTGTGTCTGCAGGTGCGTATCTGCGTGTTTGTGTCTTCATGTGTTTCTCCGTGTGTGTCTGTGTCTGTATTCTCCCTTTGATTAGTTGTGATGGGAGCCAAGGTCCCAGGGTCACCTCTCCCCCTTCCTCTCCTCGAACACCCCTGTTATGTGAGAGAATTTCATCTGACCTTCCTTCGCCGCCCCCCCCCCCAATTGCTCTTCTCCCCCTTTTCTGTTGTTCTGGCGGGTTCTGAAGATGTCCAAGACCTAAGAGAAGTTCTCCCAGCCTTCTGTCTAAATGGATGCTCTCCCTGAGCCCTGGTAATGACCTGGATCACCTCCCCTTCCGGTGGAATGGAGCCACCACTTTGTGTCTCCAGGCTCTGGTTTTTTCATCAGGAATGCTGGGAAAGCTCCACTTTCCCACCATAGGATTACACTCGGAGGTGCTGGGGAAGTGATTCTCGGTGTGATCCCAGCTCTTTTGCCTTCTGGAAGGTCATCTTCCAGGCCCTCTGCTCTTTAAGGTGGTGTCTGGTGGATTGTGGGGGTCCTGACTGAGGCTCTTTCCAGCGGTGGGCAGGGTGTTTTCTTTGGCCTGGAAGCTCTGGATTTTAACTGCTGTTTCTGGGGGTTTACCTTTGGAGGTTTCTTTCAGGACATGGCTGTTGGGTTCTCTCTGTTTTGCCTTTGCCTCTTGGTTCTAGAGCTCTGGGCAGTTGTCTTTGAAGATTTCTTGAAATATGATGTCTAGATTCTCCTTTTGGTCATGGCTTTCAGGTAAGCCAAGGATTCTTACATTTCTTTTCTCTTCAATCTGTTTTCCAAGTGAGTTTTTATTAGGAGATACTTTGCATTTTCTTTTTTTTTTTTTCCTCCAATCTTTCAATTTGGTTTTAATATTTCTTGTTGTCTCATGGAGTTACTGGCTTCTATTTGGTCCATTCTAATTTTCAGGGAGTTTGTTGCTTGAGTAAGGTTTTGTATTTTTTGTTCCAAGTTGTTCATTCCCTTTTCAATTATTTTTTTCCCACACAATTTTCATTTCTTTTCCAATTTTTTCCTTTCTTAATTTCTTAATTCATTTACTTAAGAAAACAAAACAAAACACTTTTTAAAACTTGGTTCTTTCCCCTGGACCTGGGTAGTGTGTAATACGGCCCCTCGTCGGGTCTGTCCCTTTACCCGGCCGCTGGAGTGAACCACCATACCATGTCCCCAGTGGCCACGGACCTCCCTCTGTCTCCCTGTGACTTGTTTTTGGGTTTGATCTGGGGCATGTTCTAGATTTGGAGGAGTCGGGGCGGGACGGGGGGGGGGAGGGGCGGCGCAGAAGAGTTTGCTGTTCTGGTCATCCTGGCTCAGCTCATCCCAGACTGAACCCCGTGCCCTCCCCCGATCCCTCCTCCTCTCTTGGAGACTTCCCTTTTACTGCTGAGGGCACAACCATCCTCCAGGTCACCAGAGCTTGCAGCCCAGGGGTCTCCTCACTCCTCTTCTCCAAGCTATTGACACATCCTGTAGACTTTCCCCACATGACATCCATTAAAGCTCCCCCTTCTCCTCGCTGCCACAGTCAAGGCTCCCATCACCTGGAGCCTGGACTAGTTCAACAGTCTCCCCTCTTGCTTCTAAAACCCCTCCTAGCCCGGCCCCTTCCTCATCGTACCCCTCAGGCCCTCCAGTCAAGGGCTCTGGCCACCTCCCAGCTAGACACTCACTGGGCATCCTCATCCCGGCCTCCTAGCTTCTGTGGTGTCTTTGAAATCTCAGCTAAAGCCCCCCCGCCTGCCTTTCCCAGGCCTTACTCGCAGAGTGCTTTGCCTCTGAGATTATCCCCATGTGTGTCCTCTCCTCCATCAGACTGTGAGCTCCCTGAGGGCGGGATCTGTCTTTGGTCTTCCTTTGTATCCCCAGCACTAAGCACAGGCCGGGCGCACACTAGGTGTTTATTGCACCTTTGTTACCATGACTTAATGACTTTAGGGCAAGAATCGTCTCCTTTTTTTTCTGTATCCCCCATGCTTACCATAGTGTTCGGGACGTAGTCAGCAGGCGTTTGTTACATTTCCGTTATACGTCAGACTGTGCCAGAAACAGCCTCTGCCTTCACCTTGCTCCCATTTGAACGGCAGCTGCATGTAAGGAGCTGGGTGCCTTCCAGATAGCTGTGTCTGTGTGTTCACTGCCCAGATGGAAGGACTGAGGAGCCGAAGGGGCTGCAGGAGGAGAGAAGTGCGGCACGGCGACGAGGACATCCTAGACAGGAAAGGCACGACGTGCGGAGTCGTGGAGAAAGGGTCTTGAGTGTTGTGTTCAAGGAAACAGCTGGATGGTAGAATTCAGGGCTGGGGAATCAAGCAGAGGATGGAAGGGGCCAGGCTGTAGGAGCCTGGTGTGTCACACAAGCATTGGAAATTGGATCTTGGAAGGTATGGTGAGCAGCTGTGAGTTATCGAGTTTGGAGGGTGATAGTGGAGGACGATGGGTCAGAAGGGGAGGGCCGTGAGGCAGGAAGACCGCTTTGGAGGCTATTGAACCAGTCTAGGCAGGAAGGGCTGAGGACTTCCACACGGCTGCTGACTGAGAGAATGGTGGGCATCTCCTTCTGGAAGATGGGGTGATTAAGGGGAAAGATGATGAGCTTGCTTTGGGCATGCTGAGTGCGATGCTGAAGGGACGTCAAGAAGGATGGAGATGAGGGCCACCTCTAAAGATCCTGGATTCAGAGAGGTAGAGGTGATCACTGGGAGCAGGTGATGGGGGAAGAGGCAGCAAGTCCAGAAGAGGGCCATCTGGGTATGCCCTAGCAATGACAGGCCTGAAGACTGTGAGATCCAGAAGTAAAGAAATCCTTGGCTCCCTTTGGAGAGCACTGAGGACAGAAGTGAATCAGAAGAAAGGAAGTGGAGGCTAGAAGCCAGCAGGCTCAGGGGCCCTGGGCATGGGTGCAGGCCCCAGGGAAAATTGGAGAGATGGGGTGGGGTGGAGGAGTCAGCTCTTCTTCCGAGGCCTGAGTGGGGTCGAGAGGAGGGAGCTATGTGGAGGGCTTTAGAGGCAGAGAAGAGAGAGCTTGGGAGGCCTCCTCACAGCTCTGCAGCCCAGGGATGTGGGCTGAGAGGGGAAAGGCCTCAGTCCAGTGGGGTTGGGGGGGGGGTGTGCAGTGATGGGAACTTATACCAAATACCTTCTGATCCTCACAGTGACCCTGGGAGCTCGGAAGTGCTATCCTTAGCCTCATTTTACAGCACTGGCTTGCCCAGGGTCACACAGCTACTAAGTGGCCTTGGGTCTTCAGGGCTCCAGACCTAGCAGTCCCTCCCCTGGGCCACTTCTTCGAGCTGCCCTTAAGCAGGGAAGGGGACCTTCTGTGTTAGGACAGGCATGTCTGAGGGGGGAGCAGATCGTGCAGGACTGGTTGGGACTCGAGGGTGTCTGAGTGAGGACAGAAGGAAAGCTCTCTGGGGACTGGGAGCTAGGAGGAGCGTACTGGTGGGCTGTGTGGGCTTGGGGACCAGAGTTATCTCTGCAGGTGGGGCAAGACTCTTGGGGTAGGGGAGAATGGGGCTTGTTGTGGGTGCTCTGGTGAGGGCTCAGTAGGTGTGGGAAGATGGGGGAAGGGGAGAATTCCTCATGGCCAGGACAGAGCTATCAGCATGGTGGATTAAGTCTGCACTTCTCAGGCCTGGCCTCAGGATTTGGCATATGTGGGCAGTGAACAAATATTAAGTGCCTACTGTTTGCTAGTAACTATGCTGAGCAGTAGGGATACACCTCCCTTCAGGGAGTTCCCAGTCTGGTGGGGACACAGCCAAGGAAGGACCAAGGCTGGATCTGGCACATTGACTGCTCTTCAGAGCCCAACCCAGATGCTGGGCGTTTGGCAGGGTTGGGGGATGGATGTGTTTCCAGATTTGAGTGAGTGTGTGTGCGTGTGTGTGTCTCTGTGTCTCTGTGTCTCTGTCTGTCTGTGTCTCTGTGAGAAGTCCTGCCTGGAGTCTTTGGGAATCTGTAAGATCTGTGAGGCCAGCTATAGGATTGTGTATGTGAGAGGAACTTATGCCTGGGGTGGAGGGGGGCTCTATGGATATGGTTTTGGGGGAGGGGCTTCTCTGGGGCTGGGGGGGGATGGGGATGGGGAAGTTATCTCTGCAGGGCTGGGCGGGGCTGGGGTTGATATATGTGTTTTGTTTATGGGTTTGAAGGAGTGGCTGTGTATGTATGTGTGTGTGTGTGTAAGTGCTCGTTCCTGAGTGACTGCGGGCTTCTTTAGGGCTGGGGAGCAGGGGTCTGTGTGTTAGGGGATGGGGCAGTGCAGCCTTGTCTGAGAATGATGTATGTTCATTTGTGTCTGGCTTTGGGGGAGGGGCTCTTCTGAGCTGGGGATAAAGGAGTGGTCTCTGCAGGGATGGGGGAGGAAGGAGAGGGACGGGGTCCGCTGTGGGTAAGTGTGAAGGGGTGGAAAAGGATCGTTGGTGGGCTGTGGGGGGACTCTAGGACTGGAGCCCTGGTGGGGGGAAGGGAAGGCTCTGAGGGGCTGGCCAGAGAGATTTGTAAGCCTGGGTGGGAATGGGCTGGTGGCTCCCTGGGGCTTGTGTATCCTCCTTGGGCTGAGGTTTGGGGTAAAGGGGAAGATCGGCAGTCTTGTCTGTGAAGCCGAGTGAGGGTGCTTAGTGTGCCCAGGGGGCCACAAAGGATGCAGGGCCTGGAGGAGGGGACTTCCCAGAATCATGACATGGCATTCTATGGATGGGAACGGGGGGGGGGGGGGGGGTGATGGGGGAGGGGCCAGGCTCTGGATCTCTGTGGGCTGGGCATGGGCACAGGGAGCTCTCCAGGACCAAGGAGAGTGACTGTCCAGCACTTGGGAAGTGATCCCTGTCCTAGGCCTCTGGCTCTGAGCTGGCTTAGGGAGTACAAAGGAAGGCTATAGAAAAGCATGTGAGGAGTTGTGGCAGGGGAGGCTTGGGCGAAGAGGATGGAAGTGGCCTCTCTCCTTAGGGCCAATGATGGGCACCCAACATAAATCAAGGGGCTCTGCCTGGCCACTGGTGGGCTCATGCCTTTGTGCCCATGGGCACAAATTTAGTGGGGAAGGAGTGCTTTTAGAGGCTGGGGACCAGGGTCTGGTATAGGGCTGCCTATGCCTTTGTTCCCTGCAGGGGGGGTTGACCCCACCTGCTTCTTCTGACTTGGAAGGTCTGACCTGCCCCCCTGCCCCTGATTGGTGGGTCTGACCCCCCCCCTTCCTCCTCTGACTTGGTGGGTCTAACCCCCCCCCTTCCTCCTCTGACTTGGTGGGTCTGACCCCCCCCTTCTTCCTCTGACTTGGTTTGTCTGACCTTCCCCCCCTCCCTGATTTGGTGGGTCTGACCCTCCCACTTCCTCCTCTGACTTGGTGGGTCTGACCCCCCCCCCTTCCTCCTCTGACTTGGTGGGTCTGACCTCCCCCTTCCTCCTCTGACTTGGTGGGTCTGACCCCCTTTTCCTCCTCTGACTTGGTGGGTCTGACCCCCCCCCTTCCTCCTCTGACTTGGTGGGTCTCACCTCCCCCCACCCCATCTTCTAATTTGACGATTGAATCTTTCTCTTCCAGAGGTCTTCGTGGAGCTCCTGGGTATTGGTGGCCCTGCAGCCATGGTGATCCTGAGATGCAGGTAGGTGTGTGTTCTTGTATCCGGGATGATGCTTTTGCTGTCTGTGAGAGGCCACGTTTAGCATCCTCCTGGGGTGCAGCTCTGTCTGTCAGGGAGAAATATACATGTGTGTGCAGGCCTATAACTGGATTTGAACCCTTGCCCTTTGAACCTAGCATCATAATGCCTGATGCAGCTAGTCTCTTAATGGAGAAAAGACTTTTGTCATGTGTTTGGAATATGATTTTTCCAAGGGCCACGTTCTGTTATCCAGCCTAGAATTTGTTTTTGGAAGCATGAGGGTGGCTGTTGGCCCCTGCCTGGAGTGCTGTGAGCCCCTGGCCCTAAGGGAGGCTCTGCGATTGGCTGGATGCACATGGCAGAAAGGAAGAATCACCTCAAGAGGTCAAGTAGACAGAATCAGCCAAGGAAGCCGGGCCTTCGGGTCCTAGGGCATCAGTTGATGGGAAGAGTTACTTTTTTTTTCCTCCAGGTCCTTGTTACTGAGCTCAGCCATTTGTATATTTGTGTGAATGTGTGTGTGTGTGTGTGTGTGTGTCGTTCTATCAATACGTTTACACACAACTATAATAAAATAACCATATTTTACACATATTTTACATATGTGTATATGTGACTTGTTTCAATACTTTTAGGAATGTGTTGAGTATCCTTCTACTAGCACACAGCCCCACATGGTAAATGTAAACCTTGTGTCTCTTAGGGCCAAGCCCCTCGAGCCATTGCGCTGCTGGTCCTCAGGTGACCCAGGTTGGGCCCAGAGTTGGGCTCTGCTCCCTGAGTGGGGCTGGTCGGCAGTGCTGGGTTTTGCAGGCTGAGTGGACGCTCCGTGGGTTCTCCAGAGCTGAGAGGCTTGTAGTGGGAAGCCTCTGGGCATGGCCCACTAACTTGACCACTGGGGAGGGAATTTGGGGGCTGTAGCAATTCAAGGATAAATGCATGAGAGCATCTAGTCAGCATTTGTCATGCTCCATCCACGCTGGGCGTACAAAGATCAGAGAAAGAAGGCTCTCGGAGCCAGGAGGAGTGAGGCAGGCCACACCAATGACCCTTCCCGTAGTAATACAGGCACTCGTTTATGTTGGCTCAGAGGGCCCCAGGTACGTGCTGGGAGAGCTTTCTGGGGGCCCCCCCTAGCACTGTGCTGTTAGCCCAGGATCCCCGACAGGCTGGCTTTGCTGGAGGAATGAAATTATCCTTTGTGTTCCTAGGGTCTCTGGCCAGCTCCATATGGTAGGGAGGGTCTTGCAGGGAGAGAAGGAATAAGCAATTATGAAGCACCTACTGTCTACCAAGAAGTGTGCTGAGTGCTGCTGTACACTGTCTCATTTGGTCCTCACAGCAGTCCTGGGAGCTAGGTGCTGTCATGAGCCCTGTTTTAGTGTTGAGGGAGAAACTGAGGCAGATGAGGCAAAGTGACTTCCCCAGGGTCACACGGCCGGATTTGAACTCACTTCTGGCCGACTCCAGGCCCAGGGCTCCATTCACTGCAACGCCTAGCTGCCTCATGTGCCCTGTGTTTTCCCACCTCTGTGCCTTTCTTCACACAGTTCCTGTGAGCCCAGCAGCCCCCACTCCTTTGGGAAGCCCTGTGTGATCTTCCCTGGCAGTAACAGCCTTCCATCTCGGACCTCTCTCTGCAGTTCTCTGAGGCCTTTTCCAAGAGCTTCAAGGCAGAGACGGATGTGAAGGGCGACATCCTGTAACTGGTGACGGAACTTTGGGAAGAGCTTCGGCCCACGTGCCGGAAGGACGTGAGTGAGAAATGGCCCTACCTGGCTTTCCCCCTTGGTGGGTCCCCAGCCTCAACCTGCTTCCCTGCCCTGGGTCACAGGTGCTGCTGAGGCTCAGCCCCTGGGCCACCCCTGCACTGGCCTCGAGGGGCACCTGATCCTTACCCCTGGGCCACCCCAGAACTGGCCTCCGGGGGCACCCGATCCCCACCCCTGGGCTACCCCAAAACTGGTCTCTAGGAACACCAATCCTCACCCCTGGGCTACCGCAAAACTGGCCTCAAGGGGCACCTGATCCTTACCCGTGGGCCACCCCAAAACTTGCTGTTAGGGGTACTGATCCTCACCCTGGGCCACCCCCACACTAGCCTCTAAGGGCACCCATCCTCACCCTGGGCCACCCCAAACCTGGCCTCGAGCAGCACTGATCCTCACCCCTGGCTACCCCAAAACTGGTCTTTAGGGGCACCGATCTTCACCCCTGGACCACCTCCACACCAGCCTCTAAGGTCACCCATCCTCACCCCAGGCCACCCCAAAACTGTCCTCGAGCGACACCAGTCCTTACCCTGGGCCACCCCCACACTAGCCTCTAAGGGCACCCATACTCACCCCTGGCCACCCCAAAACTGGCCTTGAGGGGCACCGATCTTCACCCTGGGCCCACCTCCATTCTTCTCTTTGTTCTGCCTAGATGAGGTCACAGTTTTCCAAAAGGAAATGTTACTGAGCAACTAAGAAAACAAAGTGCTCCCGCAAACCTAGAAGCGCTTTGGCGTCCCTTTGAGAGTTGGGAGTTGGATTGGGCCTTCAATGCCGTGCACAGACCTGCGCTGAACCACTGGCGGGTTTTGAAAAGGGGTGTGACAGGGGCAGCCCAGGGCCTTGGGAAGATGTTTTTGGCAGCTGTGGCAAGAGGAGGCATTTATTAAGTGCTTACTGTGTGCCAAGCACTAGACTGAGCTCCTAGGATAGCAATAGAAAAGTGAGATGGTCCCTGCTCACTTTCTAACAGGGGAAGCAACACCCAGGGAAGGTCCTACCCACGGTCCCCCACCCTTCGGGGACAGCAGCAGAGCTAGTGGTCAGGCCTCTTCTTTCATGTTCTTGCCCTGCTCTGATCTCAGCAGTTTCTGTTGTTGAACCATCTGACAGGGCCCAGGATATGTAGGCCCCCAGGCTGAAGGTGCTGGCTGGAGGCCTGCCAGGCTGTGGGGGCTGGGCTGGAGGCCTGGCTCTTCCCCAGGTTCTTGGGCTCGAGGTCCTGGGCTGTCTCCATCAGGGTTTGAGGGGAGAGGGGGGCCAAGGTGGTGGGGGGGTGGGTTTCACTTGCCTGGCATTTGCTGCCCTCAGGCTCTCCCTTGGGGTGGCCAGCTGTCCTGCCCATCCCAGGGGTGCAGGGGGTAATGTGGGAGATCCTTCTCGGGAGGATGGCTGTGGGAGCCAGACTGGAAGCAGGCCTGGGGGTGTGGGGGACACTCCGCTCCCAGGGCCATTGGCTTGTCTGTCTATTGGCAGGTGACAATTGGTCAGCAGTTTTTGGTGGTGGTGTTGAGGATGGTGGGCTCCCTCTCCACGGTGATTTCTTCCCTTCATGATGGCTGCAGGGGCTGGGCTGGAAGCTGGTCTGGTGGCTTGGGGGTCACTGCTATTCCCAAGGTTCTGGGTGACTTCCCTCAAGGCCCAAGGGGAGATTGTGGTGGTTCCTGGCCTTCCCTCTCTCCATCTCTCAGTAAACCTGCTCTTTTTCAGCTCCTCTGGTGGATTCTAGAACCCTCTCCAGATAGTTGGTGACATCTGCCTTTCTTTGACACTGAGATCATGTTCACAAGACGTCCTCCCTACCCCAGCCCCTGCCCCTCATGGGGGTGATTTCAGTAAGGGACAGAGCATTCATCAATAGCCGCCTGCTCTGTGCCATTCCCTGGGCTAAGTGCGTTATACAGTGTTTTTCTTCTGATCGTCACAGCAGTCCTGAGAGAGAGGCCCTGATTTTACGTTGAGGAAGATTCGTCTTCCTGAGTTCAAATCTGGCCTCAGACACTTCCTAGCTGTGTGACCCTAGGCAAGTCACTTCACCCTATTTGCCTCAGTTCCTCACCTGTAAAGTGACCTGGAGAAGGAAATGGCAAACTGCTCCAGTATCTCTGCCAAGAACACCCCAAATGGGGGCATGAAGAGTTGGCTAGGACCAAACAACAAATGGATCGTACCTACTCTCAGGGTTGTGACAAAACCCAAACGAGATGAAGGATGAGAAGCCTTTAGCGCAGTGCTTGGCGTGTGGGAGGCCTCACAACAGAAGTGCTCCAGGCTCGTGCCTCTGAAGGGAGGGGAGAGGGTGCCCTTCTCTCCAATAGAAGCCAGGTCTCCTTACCATGATGGAAGGAAGGGATCACTGCTTTCTCTTCTTGCTTCCTCAGCTGAACTGCCCCATGCTCTCAAAGAACTCCATCCTTGGGCTGTAACACGCTTGCTACTGAAAATCCTGCCAAACGTTCCCTTGTCCCTAGTGACACACTCTCCATCCCAGTTATTCTCAACCCTTACCCCTTTCCTCGCTGCTCATTTCCTTGCCTAGAACACTCTTCCACTAAAGCCACCCAGCCTTGCCACTGTGCTCTCTGGAATGTCTGCTCCATAGGCAACAAAATTCCCTTTTCTGCTAGTTTTGAATGGGATCCAACTCCTCCGATGACCCAGCCCCCTGGCTGCCCCTTGCTCACTGATGGGAGCTGGCGGGTAGGAATCCTCCCTGCTCCCCATCGTCATGTCCATCATTCAGTGACCATTCTTCCTTTGAGGTTCATGCTGTTCACATCTACCACCCGATAAAAATCTGCAGACCCCCCCACCTAGTTCATACTCCTTCCTTCCTCAGTGAACTTCTCAGTGCCACTTTCTGTATACTGAGGGACTTCGGTATATGTATCGTTCCTCCTCAGATGCCTTAACCTCCCAGTTTCTCCATCTACTCACATCACGTGACCTACTTCTCCACCCACGTCAGCCGCACACAAAGATACCTTTGATTTTGCCGTCATTCACAGATGCGCCACTTCCATGTCCTAGACTCTGAAGTTCTCTTATCTGATCACAAACTGATTTAATTCCATCTCTGCCTTACAACCCCAAACCCTGTTCTAGCGGGCGTGGTGACTAGAGCGCTGGGTCTGGAGTGAAAGACTCATCTTCCTCAGTTTAAATGCGGCTTTAGACGCTGGAGAAGTCACTTGACACTTTTGGCCTCAGTTTCCTCATCTGCAGAATGGGCCGGAGAAGGAAATGGCAGACCACTCCAGTTTCTTTGCCAGGAAAACCCTAAAGTGTGTCACAAGGAGTCAGACCCGACTAAACAGCTGGCCAACAGCAACAGCTGTGAGGTCATTATAGTCTTCTCCAGTGTTCTAATCTTGTGAGAATCTTGTCCTGAAGTCTCTGCAGGTGGGAACATCTGGGGAACCTTAATCTATGGAGGGAATCCCTTTTCAGTTTGGACTCTGCACTGGATCTCTTTCATGAGATCCTTCTGCTTACATGCCATTTTTTCATCAGTAATTTGTTCAGATAGGACCAGATGAACTCGTCTCAGGTGCACACACCATATTTGTTTTCTCACTTTTATTCTAGCTCTGTACTCACTTTGACCTTTGTTCTCATTGGTCAGTGGTCTGCCTCAGGAATGCCCCATGTTAGCAGTGAATGTCCTGTCAGGTAGAATACACATTTTTATTTCTTTGGCGATATCGTTTGAAGCTCTTTGTGCCCAGTGTCCTCTGGCTCTTTTCTTGAAGAAAACGTCACAGCTGTGGAAGAGCTTCTTTATAGACCATGAGCCATATTTTTCAATAAATTTCATACCCTCCTCACCTTTCCTTCTCTTTGTATTGAAATTAGCCAGCATCAGAATGTTGCAGACTTAATTTTGAGACTGTAAAATTGTTCATAGCACCAAGAGAGCTGACTCAGGACCTGAAGCCACAAGTCCTGGTTCTTAGGCCAGAGCCTGGGCCCGCCTGCTCTGCTCTGATCTCAGGCCTGGCCTTGAGATGCCCCCAGGCTCCCTTGAGTCCCGTGTTTTCTAGTTACCTTATGGATAAATGGGTCCCACCTCTTTGTTGTCTGGGGACTTTGGAGGACCTTTGAGGTGAGATTGGAGAATTCTGTCATGACTCTGTTTTCCATCTCCAGCTTGACTGCCTCAAGACTGCCCATCACCAAGAAAGGAGCATGGAGGATAAGGAGGGAGTGACTTCGGGCTTCCGAGCAGACCGATCCCAGGTGAGCTGGGGTTTGCCCCTTGTTCTGGGCCTCCCATGTTGCTCTTCCTAACAGCAGCAAGGGGGCACCATGGTGGATAGAGCGCCAGGCCTGAACTTAGGAAGATCTGAGTTAAATCCAGCCTCCAATACTTGTAGCTGGGCAACCCTGGGCAAGTCCCTCCACCTCTGCCTGCCTCAGTTTCCTTATCTGTAACACAGGGACAACGGTAGCCACTCCCTCCCAGGCCTGTTGTGTGGATAAAAGGGGATAACACGCATAGTGCGCTTTGCCAAGGGTGCGTGCTGTTACTGTCAGATGGCCAAACAGGAGCTGGAAGGATTCTTTGCCAAAGTCTCAGTAGGCTGCTTTTAGCATTCCCCTGATCTTTACTATTTTGTTTCTATGTCAACAAAATGAGGATATCATTTAAACAATCTTCCTCTTGCCCTTTTTTGTTTCTTGCATGACTGTTGTTTCTCAGTATATCCTTCCTACTCTCCCACCTGGAGAGACTTCCTGAGTAAAGAGTGAAAAAGAGCAGATGGAAAGATGAGTTATGGAAAGCCGCCTAAGGTCCTAGTGAAGCCTGACGGCCTGCGCCGGCCTTGCTCAGAAGGGAGTGAGAGCCACGCTCCTCCTCCTTCAGACTCGTCTTGTTCGCTGCAGTCAGGCACATTGAATTCCCTTTGGTGTTTTCCTGTTACAATCATGTGTGTGCTCTTCCTCTTTGCATCCGTTCATAGGAACCTTTTCAGGTTTCCCTGTATCCTAAAATGGGGTTTTATTGATATCTTCTATTTTTACATTGCATCAGCTTCCCTTTATATTCCCCTCCCAACCTCTCAAGGAATTCAGTGGCCTAGTGGATAGAACATAGGACTTGGAGGACAGGAAGACCTGAGTTCAAATCCCACCTGAGACATTTTTTAGCTGTGTGACCCTGGGTGGATCACTCGATCCCTCTGTGTTGTAGCTAAGTTTTCCCGTGCTTCTGTGTAGTCATGATTCTTGCGTCTCATGGCCCAGTAAGATTCCATCGCAGTCAACATCTCCTGTATCCTTTAGAGTCGTCATTTCTTGTGTCTCCTTTCCCTAGTTGGAGGACAGAATCTGCCTTGTTCCCACTTCTTTGCTACCACAACATCTCTGTAGCTATTGGACCTTTCTTTTTCAGTCCTTGGCTTCCTGGGGGGGTGTGCTCTTTGGATCAAAGGGTATGGACCGGGCCTTGTGCCTGTTCTCAGGGCAGCCTCGCCAGCTCCTCCTGTTCCCTGCCTTCCCCTCCACTTGCTGCCAACACATCTCCTTAAAGAGGTGCTTCCACATATTTTGCCAGGATACTTTGAAGATTCTGCCCTCTTCCCTCTTTAGTTCATTAGGACATTTGGCTTTTGTAGCCCACCATACTTCTCCCATTCTCCAAAGCCCTTCCCAGATCCCTGGTAATGGGTCAGCAGTCACATCTGCCACTTTTTTCAGTGTTCTGCATCATAGTTTGTCTGCACCTGGTGACTTGAATTCATTGAGGAGAGCTCGTTGTTGCCTGTTTCCTCACTGACCATGAATTTCTGTTCCTTGCTCCCCATTTTTGCTCTTTCCTCCCAAGGGTTTAGGGCTAAATTGTTGAACATTATTTTCATTCCAAGAGAAAACAAAATCAAAGTGGACTGCTTCAACCTCCTCACTGTGGCCCATTTTCAGAGGTTTATCAGTCCCCTCTGGCCTGCCCCTTCTCTCAGCTGGTCACCAGCTCTTCTCCATCACAGGCTACCAGATCTCAGCATCTCCAGCCCTGTCCTGCACTTTCTTCTTCATCCACAGTGACTGGCCCTTGCCGCCTTCATGTCCCTTTTCCATCTTATTTCTGCCCCTCTGCATCCACATGTGGTCCCTTTCGGCAACTCCTTGTTTGTCCTCCTTGGAATCACTTCTGCTGTCTTCAGAACTGATTTGTTGAAGAGTTTCTCATCCATGTCGGGCCAGCTTCCCCTGCTCATCCAGCAGGGGGGGGAACTCTTTTCTGATCTTGGAAATCTGCCCTCCTCCAGTCAAAGGTGAGTTTCAGGGGACGCTTGGATTTTCTCTCTCCTTGGTATTGGCCCGTCAGGCCCAGAAGAGCTCCCCTCTTAGGGTTTCCTCCACCTAAGTCACCAGTATAGCAGCAGAGAATCCAGAGTGGGAATCTAACCTCTCGAGAGTCTATAGAATTATTCTGCAATTCCAGGTCAGTGTTATTTCCCATGATACTCCTTTAATTCTTCCTTTTGTCCAACATGTCAGTCAGTCAACCAGTAAGCCTTGGTTAAGTTTCTGCTAGGTGCCAGGCACTGGAATGCAGGGCCATAACATGTACATGGATGAATACATCCAGAAGTAATCACTGCCAAACAAGATGGCAGAAACAGAATGTTGCTGAACACAAGGTGATTGGTGAGGAAGGGCACACGTTGTTGAGGGCATCAAGAAGGACTTCATGGAGAAGGTGGCTCTTGAACTATGTCTGTCCTGAAAGAAGAGAGAGTGAACATCAGGCGCAGGGCATGGTGAGCAAAGAGACCCAGGAGCAGATCTGGTGCTTTGTGTGAGGAGCAGAGAGAAGCCCCGTTTGACTAAAGGAGAGAAATGAATAATGAGGCCAGAAAGATTGCTTGGGGACACATTGTGAAGAACTGGAAAAGCGAAAAGAGGGCTCTTTTATCTTCAAGGTCATTGGGCCCAATGGGCTTTGTTGAGCAGAGGAGTAACATGGCCAAATTTCAGCCTTAGGAAAATTGCTTTGGTTTAATTTTTTTTTTCAATTAACAAGTATCTATTTTCTCTCCTCCCCACTTCTGCTCTTAAACTCCCCTCATCCACCCCAGCAAAGAAAAGAAGAAAAGCTTTCATTAACAAATCCATATAGCCAAGCAAAGTATGTTCCTCAATTGGCTGTGTCACAAAGTAGGGGCTTTGTCCTGCATTTGGAGTTGAAAGGCTGTTGGTGAGCTGTGGGCCTCCGGTGTCGTGTGTGGTCTGTGTGTGACCGTGCTGACCGTAGGTCTCAGCTCTCGCAAAGCTGGTTTTCATGTAATGTTGTATTGCTGCATAGCTTGTTCTAATCCTGTCACTCTCCATCAGTTTATACAGGTCATCCCGGGTTTCTCTGAAACTGTTTCCTTCATTATTTCTTTTTAAAATTTCTTTTAATTTTTCATTTTTTTTGCATTTTCAAATGTTTTTATTGATGTCTTGGTTTTTTTTATGTCATCATACTTTTCCCCAATATCCCTTCCTCTCCTTCTCCCAGAAAGCCATCCCATATAACAAAAAATATTTTTTAAAGACAAATGACACAAAGAAAACAAGAGGAAAAAAATCAGCACAACTTCTCAATACAGTGAAAAAGTCCGAAGACACAAGTAACGGCCGACACCTGCGGACCTCGCGCTTCTGTAAAACGGTAGGTGGGAAGCATCCTCTTAGAGCTTTTCTTTCTAGCCGTGCTTATTATTCATAATTTTGCAACATTAACTTGTACAGTTATTTTCTTCTACGTTTATTTTATTATTTAAATATTTTCATATTTAAATTGCTGTGATTACTGTATGTATTTTTTCCCTTCTCTGCATCAGTTCATAGAGATCTTTGCACACTTTTCTATTCTTCACATGCATCATTCCTTACAGTACACTAGTATTCTGTGTCATGTACCACAGTTTGGTTAGCCATTCCCCTCTTGATGGACATCAACTTTGTTTTCACTCCTTTGCTTTCACAAAAAGTGCTACTATGAATATTTTGGAGCATATGGGGGCTTTTTTTTTCTTATCAGTGACTTCATTGGGGTATAAACCCAGTGATAGAGTCTGGTGCAGAGTATGAACTTCCAAATTGTTTTCCAAAATGGTTGTACCATTTCACAGCTCCACCAGCAACATGCTAGTATGTCTGTCTTCCTACCCCTCTCCGACATTGACTGCTGCCTTTTTTTGGTCATTTTCACCAGTTTGCAGAGTATGAGTTGAAACTTCAATGCTGTTTTGGTTTGAATTTCTCTTGTCAGTTGGAGCATTTTTTCTTATGCTTGTGAATACTTTGAAGTTCCTCTTTTGAGAACTGTTTACTCCTATCCTTTGACTATTTACCTTTGGAGGTTTATTTGTTTATTTGTTGTTTATATATCTTGGATATCAAACCCGGATCAGATAAATTTGATATGGTTTTTTTTTTTTCCATTTGACTCCTTCTTTCTTGTCCCAGGTGCTTTGATGTTATCTCTGCATGAACTTCAATTTCATGTAATGAAAGTTGTACTCTAACCGTTTTATCTTTGGTAATTGCCCCTAGCCTTTGTCTGTTTGAGAATACATCTCCTGTGCGTAGCTACGAGTGATATGTGATCTGCTCTTCTTCCGTTTTTCTGCAGTACGAACTTCTTTTTAAGGTCACACATCAATTCAGAATGTATTGTGGAATGAGGCGTGACATACTGGTCTAAGCCCACTTTTCCCCGGCTGCTTTGTAGTTAGTTTTCTCAGCGGTTTGGAACAGACAAGGAGCTTTTTCCCCAGGTGATCGGTCCATTGCATTTTATCAGACACTGGGCTGGCTAGTTCCATCGTTTCCAGATGTCCCTTGCCTGGGCTGTCCCATTGATCTACTGATCTATTCTTTATTAACCAATGCCAGCAGGTTTTGACGACTACTACTTATAATATAATTTGAGGCCTAGACATGATATCCCCCTCTTCATCCCTACCACTTTTTAGTCATTTCCCTTGCTGGTCTCACTCAGGGGTGGGGAACCTGTGGCCTTAAGGCCAGTGAATCGTTGGGTTCAGTCAAAAGGCTGCGCTTGAGGACTTAGAAGGCCACCCCTGGTCTAAATCTTTTGTTTTTCCAAATGAATTTTGTTACTCTTTTATCAAGTTCTAAAAAGTTTCTGGTGGCACAGCAGATAGAGCTCTGGGCCTGGAGTCAGGAAGACCTGAGTTCAGATCCAGCCTCAGACACTTAATAGTTGTGTTTGCCTCAGTTTCATCAACTGTAAAATCATAACAGCGCCTACCCCCCAAGGGCGTCACGAGGAGCCAATGAGATGCTGTTGCCAAAGCCCTTAGGAGAGGGCCGCTATAAATGCTCGTCATTGCTGTGGTTAATGTTGGCATCGAAGGATGTAGCTGAATTTGGAGGGTTGGCTTTGCGGCCTACAGGTTCACTGGCGCTCTCAATCGTCTAGATCAGGGTCTTTGCTGATTTCTTTGAATTTTCCAAATAAACATCGTATCATCTGCAAACAGGGATGCTTTGATCTGTTCTCTGCCCATCTTAATAATATAATAGCCGCAATTTATGTAACACTTACCATGTGCCAGGCACTGTGTTAAGTGCTCTGCTAACATTGCCTCGTCGTTCCCATTTCAAAGATGGGGGAACTGAGGCAGAGTGACTTACTCCAGGTCCCACAGCTAGAGTGTCTGAGGCTGGATTTAAACTCAGATCTTTCTGGCGCAGTGCTGCCTACCACCTGCCAACCGATAACTTCATTCTTCTCACCTTTCTTTCTCTTGTCTTATTGCTAGCATTTGTAGAACTATATTATATGAGAGTGGGGAGAGTGAGTATCCTTGATTTACTCCCATGTTTATTGTAAAATGTTCTGCTGTATCCCCATGGCATTCGATGCTTGCTTTTGGCTTTACATAGATGCTTTTTATAATCTTTTACAAAGGTCCTTCTGTGTTGTACTTTGTCAAAGGGTTTTTTTCTGCATCTACTGAAATTATCATGTGGTGTGGCCACAGAAGGGTCAGTGCTCTTAAGGATCAATGGATCAAGGGAGGGGTTTTTTAAGGATGAGAGAGATGTGGGCATATTTGTAGGGGGCAAGAAAGCAGCCACTAGACGGAGAGGCTGAAGATGAGTGAGAGAGGGAGGAGGAGAATAGGAGAGACAGGGTAGAATGGGTGGAGGGATTTGCTTTAACGAGGAGAAGGGCCACGTCTTCTTGTTAGACGGGGCAGAAGGCACCTGGGCGACATGGAATGAGGAAGAGGAGGGGAGAAGTACAAGGCAGGGTCTCAGCTGTGAGAGTGAGGGCCAGGGTGCCTTTGTCCCCTTGGGGGGCTCGAAGAGAGGGATGACAAGGTCAGGGGAGAGCATGTGAATCAGGGAGGCCTAGAAGGGTAACCTGGCAGCAGTGAGGCCCAAGAAGGGGCCGTGTAACAGAAATTGGTAGTGGTCCCTGAGAGGGATGTGCCGCTGGGGCCTAGGGAGTCCTGGCAGTGGATCAGAGTGCTTATTTGAAGGGGGAAGAGTATGGCCAGTACAGTGATGCCAGCCTAAGAAAGGACTGAGGGGTTGAGGGGTTGGGGGTCATGGTGAGGTGGAAGAATAGGATTAGGAGTCATGAGGCAAAGGCAAAATGGAATAATGCAATATGATGATCAATAAAGGTGCTTCACAGTTCACGAACTTGGAAGTGGAACAGCTGAGTGGTAGGAGTGAGATCAAAGATGACCTTCTCTGTGTGTAGCTGAGGTGGGGGGAGGCAGAGGTCATGGGAAGCAAGTAAACTGGGGAACTGGGCGTTAGGTGGTTGTGGGAGTATCCATAGGCACGTTGAAGCCCATGCCCGGTGTAGGAGTCGGGGTTGGGAAGCTGAGAAAGGCCTTGAGCCAGCTGCTGAGCTCTGGGCAAGGAGAGAGAGAGCCAGGGTTCCCTGGATGATAAAGTGTGAACCTTGGAGGAGATGGGAGCAGCCCGGCTCCTCCCGTTATGACCCAGGTGGATGCAGATCCAGCCCAGGAGACCGAGAAGGAGATGTCCTATGCTTCAGGCAGCCACGTGGAGGTAGGATGGGGAGGCAGGAAGACTTGAGCTCCAGTTCAGTCTCAGACACTTCCATGCCAGCTAGGGGACCCTGGGCAAGGCATTTCATTGTAAGATGGGGATAATCATAGCACCTGCCTTGCGGGGTTGATCTAGTGCTTGGAGACCTTTTCACCTGAATGGTGGTACAAAAGATAAAACCTGGCTACAAAAATTAGGCTGTGTGGCATGCAGCTTTTACAAAATTCATGACCCAGCATATCATTGCAGGGTACTAATACAAACATCCACAACATTCAGGCCAAAGGAGGAAGTATGATTATGCAACGAAAATTTCGGAACCGCACGGTGAGCATAGGACTGAGTACTTTTTGACATTCTGTAATTTCTTATTAGAAAGTGGACTAATTGGATCAAGCTAGACACATCAGTGATCATCTGAAATTTTTAGAATGACCTTCAGTGAATGGATTTATAATCCACTTGGTTCATTTTCTGTTTCTCTAATTGATGAATCAGAAGTAGATAAAAAGAAAATTGGATTGCCTTGAGTTTTGGATTACAAACAGCATTCAAAAATGAAACTCCTTATACATTTGTTGCTAAAAAAATTAAAAAGGAATTTTTATTTCTTAGTGAAAAAAACACTTGTAAAATTCTCCTACCATTTTCTACCACATATTTGTGTATTTTTATTTTATTTTTGTTTTAAATGTGAGCCCTGAGAGTTCACAACCTATTTTGTCGTTGTTAAAATGAGTTTGAGAAGCAAAAAAGGTCGTGAACCACGGAAGTACAGTATAGCATTGATAAAAATATTAAGCAGCCTAGGACCAAACCCAGATCTTTGCTTTTTCATATCTAAATTTGACTGTTTGAATGTTATTCTTTTTTAAAATTAAATCTATTAACTTTTGATTAATTTTGGTGGTCACTTCACAAACCCACTTTTAATTGATTTGAAGTTTAATACTTCATTTCTTAATGTCTCTCCTTTATCCTCTATTTTTAGCAAGCCATCCATTGTTTTATTTGTTTTATTTTTTATTTTATTTTATTATATTTTATGAGGCAATCAGGGTGAAGTGACAAAGCTAGTAAATGTCAAATGAGAATTTGGGTCTTGACTCCAGGGCAAGTGCGCTATCTACTGCTCTACCTAGCTACCCAGTTGTTTAAAAATGGAAGGAAGGAAGGAGAAGGAAGGAAGGGGAAAGAAGGAAAGAAAGAAAGAGAGAGAGAGAGAGAGAGGGGGAGAGAGAGAGAGATAAGACAGTCCAGCCAAATAGACATAGTAATTTTCTCTGAGAAGATTTGCAAAGTTCCACCCCTGCGAGGCCACCCACCTCTGAAAGTCAGGGGAGGCAGGTCCAGGCCTTATTCCTTATATAAATTGTTGTCTTACTTTTACTTCCCTGTACACACTTGTACGCACTTTGATCTTCCTCTTTTCCTTTGTCCTCTTGCTGCTGTATTATTTGGCAGGCCCTTCTCCCCTTGACAGCAAGTTCTCGCCTCCCCTTTCTCTTAGGGCCTTGTGTGGGCAACATGAGATATGTGTGCCTTGGAGGTGACCTGGCACCATGTTCGTCATTGCCTCTTACGCTTGGCATTAGTTATTTGTTCATCATATTCTAAACTTTGACACAACCAAACAGTGAGGGTGTTTGCATATGAGCTGGAGGTCGGGATGAGTCATCCGTCTCTGGACAGCTTGCTTTTCCTTTCATGTCTCAGAATGGAGTTTTCCAAGCCAACAGTCAAAAAGCATTTATTTTTTAAGCACCTACTGTGTGCTAGACACTAGGAATACAAAGAAAGGCAAAAGACAATCCCTGTTGTCAAGGAGCTCACAGTCTACAGATAGCTACTGGATATACTGGTAATAATTAAGGAGGGGAAGGCATTGGGATCAGGGTTGGAGCTGAACCTTGAAGGAAGCTAGGAGGTGGAGATAAGCAAGAAGAGAATTGCAAGTGTGGAGGACCCAGCTGGTGAAAAATGCAAGGAAAGAAGCTGGGAAATGGAGCGTCTCATTGGTGGAACAGCCAGGAGGCCCAGGCCACTTGATCGACAAGTACGTATTGGGGAGCAAGGTGGAAGAAGACTGGAAAGGGAGGAGGGGACAGGTTACAGAGGGCTTTCAATGCCAAACACACCTTTTTGTATGCGCTCCTGGAGGCTGTAGGCAGCCACTGTCGTTTATTGAGTTGGGGGGGGGGGGTGGTGACACGATCAGACCTGTGTTTTAGGAAGAGTACTTTGGTGGCTGAGTGGAGGATGGATCAGAGTAGGGAGAGACTGGAGGTAGGCAGACCTCCCAGCAGCTGTTGCTGTGGTCCAGGTGTGAGGTGAGAAGGACATGCAGCAGGGTGGGAGCAGTGACAGAGCAGAGAAGGGGGCATGTTTAAAAGATGATGAGGGAGTGTGAGCCTAAGGGACTGGGAGGATAGTGTTGCCCGAGACAGTAATAGGGAAGGTAGGAGCCAGGTGAGGGTTTAAGGGGAAAGTGGAGTTCCATTTTGGACATGTTGCGTTTAAGGTGTCTACTGGACATCCAGTTTGATACTGGAGATTAGGGCTTGATAGATGTGAGAAGAAGCAGTATAGAAATGATGATTGAACCCATGATAGCCAGCGAGGTCACCAAGTGAGGAGTTTAAAGGACCCAAAACAGAGTCTTGATCAATTAGTGGGCATGACCTGGATGAAGCTCTAGCAAAGGTCCCCAAAAAGGAGTAGTCAGGGAGGAGGAGAAACAGGAGAGAGTACTGTGCAGGAAACCTGGTGGGAAGAGAGTGTCCAGTAGGGGGGGTTTCAGAGAGGTAGGTCAGGAAGGCCAGTGAAAAGGTCTGGAGTCAGGAGGTAAAGCGTTGTGTCTGAGGAACAGCAAAGAGACCGTTGTGGCCGGCTCGTAGAGCATACAAAGATGAGGAGAGTTTATCAAGGAGGGGAGGAGGTGGTGGTGACAAGCTTGGGCCTGGACTTAAGGAAAATTTAATTTTATATAATCAGAGTTGTCCATTTTGTCATCTTTGATGCTCCCTATCCCTTGTTTGTTCATGAACTGTTGCCATAGATCAAAAATCCGTTACTTCTGATTAATGGCATCATCCTTGTATTTCTTAGTCACGGATCCGTTGGGATCTTACCTTGGTATTCAGAGTGTAACAATTTCTGCTTAACTGCTTTTTTGGTTATCCCAGCAGTCTTTCCTGTAGTAGTGTTTATGGAACATTAGGCTCCTAAGCTCGCTTCTGTTTCTTGTACACCTGATCTCTTCTGTCGATCGGCCTCCCTTTTTAACTAGTGCCAGTTTGTTTTGATGACTGCTGCTTTATTGTGCAGTTTGAGGTCTGGTGCTGCTGCGCAGCGAGAGGAGCGGCATCAACGGGCAGCCTTGCTTTTCATACGCTCTTGTTGGGAATGCTGTCCATTTTTCTGGGCTACGGTGTTTGTTCTTTGTGTTACATACTACTTATCAGTTTGAGACAAAGTTCATTTGTTCCCGTGCTTTCTAGTGGAAACAGCGTCTACTTTGTTTCTTAGTTGGGAGGTTTGAGTTAGTTGCTTTTCTAATTATTTTACTCGTATGCTAAATTCATCAGTTTGTTCTTTTTTTCCCTTTTATTGATGAAAATGTTTAGGGTAGAAAGCGGCACTAAATACGTAAAGATAGAAAAGCACTAGCGGCTGCTTTAGGTATATTCCACAAGTTTTGCTGTGTTGTTTTCTTCAATACAATTTTCTGTCCTTTGTTCTGGGACCCACTAATTCCCTGAGATGAAGTTATTGAGCTGCCGATAATTCCTTTTTCACAGACCCTGTACTAAAGGTAATATTTATTGTGTTATAGTCGATTGAGTGAGTGTGTATACTTTTCTATGTTTTTCTTGTCTTCTGCATTTCCATTTCAAAGTATCTACTAATTCCTGGCCTTTTCATCAAGGATGCTTAGAAATATATTTCACTAAAAGTCCATTTTTATGCTCCATTCTGCCAAATAGGTTATTCTTGTTTGAAAGCCTTTATCTTGTGCCTTTTAGAATATCATTTTCTAAGCTCTCCTCTTCTTTATAGTGTTAGCCTCCAAGTTTTATGTGAGCCTAACTATGGCTTCTTGTACCTGAGCTTTCTTTTTGGCTGATTGTAGAATTTTTTTTTTTGACCTAGTAATCCTGGGTTTGGCTATGACTTTCCTGGGAGATTCCATTTGGGGATTTCTATAAGCAGATGACTAGTGGATTCTTTTATTTTTACTTGGTACTCTGGTTCTAAGATAGAGGTGTTAGACTTGTGGCCTGCCAAACTCCCAGTGCAGCCTGAATCAGACCAAAATGTCACTGGGAAATGTCTAAATACCGTACAGAATGTTAATTTGTAGTTTTCTAAGTCAATATACGGCCCTGGGGATCTCTTTCTATTTGAAATTGACAGCCCGTTCTAAGCGATTTAGGTAGTTTTCATTTATGATTTCTCGAACTATGGTACCCAAGATATTTGGGGTGGGGGTTTATGATTTTCAGGTAATCTGATTCTGAGATTCTCTCTCCTTGATCTGTTTTAAATACTACATGCCTGACATCACTCTCTTGAGTTTTGTTTTAATGGTTTTTGTTTTTGTCTCTGGAGCCTTTTTCTATTTGGCTTATTCCAGTTCTCAGTGAGTTCTGTTCTTGAGTGAGGTTTCCTGCCACCTGTTAGAAGGTGGGTAACTCTCCTTGCTTTTTTTTCTTCCCTTGCCCTATTTTCTGTTTCTCACATCATAGGCCTTATGTCTGGCCAAGATGCTTCTCTGAGGTGGTCCTTAGACTCATGGATTCACTGTCAGAAGTCAGCAGACATTGATTGTGTGCCAGTTCCTTGAGGGCAGGTACTGCTAGGTGACAGAGCAGGTGGAATGCTGGACTTGGAATCAGGAAGGCATGAGTTTGAATCCTGCCTGAGACACTGGCTAGCTGTGTGACCCATGGCAAGTCAGTTCCTCCCTCTCTCTCTCAACCCCAGTTTCCTCATCTGTAAGACAGAGAAAAAAAGCACCTACTTCACAGAGTTCTGAGGATTAAATGAGATAATACGTGAAGTGCTCGGCAAACCTCACAAAGCTAAAGAAATGCTAGCTCTTGCTGTGCTCATGTTTGCCTTTGTGTCTATAGCACTTAGCACTGTGCCTGGCACACAGCAGGCACTTACTAAGCGTTTGAATTGAGTTAACCCTCCCCTTTGGTGCATGGCAAAGGAGTAGGCCCCAAGTGATCTGGAGCGTGTTCCATGTTACAGGCTGCAGTAACATTCAAGGATGTGGCTGTGGACTTCACTCAGGAGGAGTGGAGACAACTGGACCCTTCCCAGAGGAACCTCTATCGGGATGTGATGCTAGAGAACTATGAGAACCTTGTCTCCCTGGGTAAGGGCAAGCTTCTTGTGACCACAGTTGATCCTTGGGGAGGTATCTTTGCATCTTTACTCACTAAATGCTAGGGGAATTCTGAAGTGGTGATCTCGAATTCTGGCTTCCTCTAAGAATGTTCAAGAATTCATGGCCTTTGAGGATGGATGGTCCTCAGTCCTTTGTGACCCAGAGACAAAGCGTTTCTGTTTGCTTCCCAGGGGATCAGATGGTTTTGGCTCGATGTGATTTGAAATTACCAGTGTCATTAGTGTGGTCCAGGAGCTCCCTCTCCTTGTTTGCCCCCCTCCCCTTCTTCTGTTCCCCCCTTTCAGAGAAGTTAGAGAGCAGGTTCCTGAAGATATCACTGTCCTTTCAGTCACTGGTCAGTTAAATAAACTACAATTTATTTTGTCTGGATGCCTGAAAGATCATTTTGTACTGAGGAAATTGTGCTTGGTTTGTCATCAGAATCCCTTCCTTCAGATCCCGTCTCACTCCCTTACTATCTGCGGGACTTTGGGGAAGATAGGTTATTTCCCTGGGCCTCAGTTTCCTCGTCTGTAAGATGAGGCAGGTGACCTCTGAGGGGTTCCTTCCGGCTCTAAAGCGATGGCTCTTTGATCTTTCTGGGAGTGCTCTAGATTTCCTCCTCCAGAAGTTGTAGTTACCTCCCTTGAAGCATATATCCTTTTTTGCCTGAAGAGTAGGGGGCTGGGATTGAATTCTTTGTTGGTTGTCTTCTGAATTTCTTTCTCCATGACTAGGGCTTCCAGTATCCAAACCTGATGTGATCTCCCAATTGGAGAGAGGAAAAGTACCTTGGATGCAAGATGGAGAATCCCTAAAGGGCACTTGTCCAGGTGAGTGAAGAAAAACTGGCCAGAAGGGAGTTTCGATAAGCACCAGCTCTGCTGGTCAGTCAGTGGTCAGGGCCTTTGAAGCGTTCAGTCAGCAAGCATTTGTGAAAGACCTGGTGTGTGCTGGCTGCTGTGCCATGTTCTGGGGGTGCAAAACCAAACATGGACCAGTCATTATTCTCAGGGAGCTTCCATTCCCCCAGGGGAGCCAAACGTTGGCAAACATCCAGATAGACAGCAGAAACCAGTGTAGTTTAGGTACAAAAGGTAGTGAGCAAATGAAGAAAAGCTTTGTGAGATGTTTCAAAGTCAGTTTGTATTTCTCTGAGGCGGAGGTCAAGAAAAAGAGCACATCCCAGGCAGGAAGAACAGCCTCATGCAAGGGTGAGAAATGGAGGCTGTGTTCACCTGGGCAACGAGAGGCCAGTTGGGCTGAACCCTAGAGTGGAGGAAGGGGAGTTAGAGATACCACTGTCTGGAAAGGCAAGTCGCGATCAGGCTGTGGAGGGCTTTCCGAAGCCACATAGAGGAGTTTCATTGTATCCGAAGAGCAATAGGGTGCCCCTGGATAGTTCATTCTCTAAACAGGGGAGGGACACGATCACTCTGACATTTGAGGAAAATTCCCTTGGCAGCTGTGTGATGGCTTGGAAAGGGGAGACTAGGACAAAGCAAGTGTTGGCCCAGAGTAGTGAAGGCTCACGGCCTTCTCCAAAGGGAGCAGCTGCAGGGGTCTGACATGAGCACCTCCTAAAATAACGAAATGCCCGTTTTACACTTTAGCAAATCAGTTTGCTCATGTTCTGTCACTCTTTTTTTTATATTTGTTCTAATCAGCCAAAATCCCCCTTCTCAACCTTCCATGCCTACCCTCCCCACCCCGATTGAGAATATAAGAAAAATAAAACTCATTCCAAACATGTATAGTCACTGTCCATGGACTCATTCTGTACTCCTAGTCCTTGACCTTTCAGAGGTAGGCAGATTGTCTCATCATCGGTCTGCTGGAATCACGGTTGGTCATTGTACTGACAGAAGGATCCCATTGTATTGATACATATTGTTCATCCAGTCCCCAGTTTATGGGCACACCCTCAGATTCCCATTTTTTGTGTTGTAAATATTTTTGTATATCCTTTAACCTACCCTCCGTCTAACTCCCCCTCTGTCCTTCTCCCCTTTCCCTCCTATTTCCCTGTTGAGGGAAATGTGTTTCTGTACCCAATTCTGTGTGTGTGTGTGTGTGTGTGTGTGTGTGTGTGTGTGTTTTCTCTTTGTTGGCCAATTCAGATGAGAGTGAGGGTCCAGGGTCAGTTAATCCCCCACAAACCTCCCTTATTTGTGTAGATTTTTTTTGCACACGCTGATTATGGGAGAAAATTTCCCCCAACTTTCCTTTCCCCTTTCCCTGCCAAATCCCTACCGACCCCCTCCCTGCCGTACCTCCCAAGTGTGTCCCCTTCCCCTCTCTTTCCATTTCCTCTTCTCTTGAGAACATCAGGATCTTACAGAACCTTTCCCAGGCCTTGTCTGATGAGATTCCCTTTGTGACCGTGACAATGGCAGGGTTCAGAGGGGCACAGAGATCACCTGGACTCCGTTGAATGTAATAAGTTTACCCTTGTTTGGTCTTTTATCATCATTCGTTGATGTTGAACTTTTTCTGGTTCTCTTCACTCCCGTATTTGAACTTCATGGCTTCCCAGCACCTTTGGTGTTTTCATCAGAATGCTGAGAAGTCCTCTGTTTCATGTTTCATTCAAAGCCATTTTTCCCCCATAGCAATAGACTCAGTTTTGCTGGGTAAGTCTCTCTCAGCTATAAGCCTATGTATCTTTTGTCCTCTAATATTGTATTCCAACTTCTCTGCCCTTTCATAGTTGTGGTTGCTAAATCCTTAATGATCCTGCCTGTGGCTCCTCAGTACTTGAATTCTTTCCTTCTGTCATCCTGTAATATTTTTTCTTTGACTTGGAAACTCTGTATTTGGACTGTGATGTTCCTGGCAGTTTTCATTTTGGAGTTGCTTTCAGGAGGTGGCCAGCGGATTCCTTCTATTTACGTTTTGGCTTTTGGTTTGAAGAGTTCTGGGCAGTGTTCTTTTAAGATTTGTTGAAATATGATGTCTAGGTTCTTTTTGGCCAAAGTGTTCAAGTAGACCAATAATTCTTACATTTTATCCATTTGATCTGTTTTCCAGGTAAGTTCTTTTTGCTGTGAGATACCTCACATCATCTTTTTTTTTCAGTCTTTTGACTCCATTTTAATTGTCCTTGTTCTCTTATGTAATCATTAGCTTCTTTAAATTCTTGCTTCATCTCTTCCAAGCATTCTAGTTGAGTTTCTACACAAGCTGTGTTTTTCTCTGAGGCTTTGCTTGTAGATGTTTCTTCTGGGTTTTTGTCCTGAGCATATTTGCTACCATAACCGCTCCTTATGAAGAGTTTCTTTCTTTTTATTTTTGCTTGCCCATTCTTCCAGCCTTCTCTCTGATATCAGACTTGATATTAGTTAAGGGTATGTTCTATGGCACTTTTTGAGGGAAAGTCTAGGCTGGTCCTGTTGCTGCTCTCTTGAGGTACTGGGTGTTGTACTGTTTCAGGATCTCAAGGACAACTCAGGCTGGGGACCTGTAAGCTTTCAGTGCTCCCAAAGTGCTCTGATTTGTGCCGCCTGGTCTGAGCAATAGGATGCTGCTAGACTCCACCCTGGGAGTCCAGAGTGATGGAATGTAAGGCTTCCCTTTGGTTTGGGATTCCTGCCCTTGCTATTTTTCTGTAGGCTGAGTTAGATGCTGAAAATGAGACCCTGCCCCGCGTCTTGGCTTCTGGGCCACAGTGCTGCTGCTGCTAGCTTCTGAAATTCCTCTTTTTCTCAGTCTGCTAGCATTCTGCCCAAGGTCTCCCTATCCAGGGAACACCATTCCTGTGTGTAGATAACCCCCTCTCAGTTGCCTCGGGTCACAAGGCGGTATATTTAACAATGTAGAAATGAAAATGTACATTTGCTTCTGTGTCCATTGTCAAGTTTTTTGTGATTTTTACAGATTGTTTATTTTTCCAGGGGTTGTCAGTATGTATTTTATTACTTTGATGATGCTTTTTTCACTTTGTATCAAATCACTTCATACACCTCTTTCCATATGCCTTCGTATTCTTCTTGTTACTTCTTTTTAGACTTATCATATATTATTTATTACCATAATGTGATTGGTTTGCTTGTTCCTGTTAGGCACATGAATTGTTTCCAGTATTTTTGCTCTTGAATAAAAAATGCTACTCTGAATGCCCTGTATAGATAGGCCTTTTCTTTAACTTTTGATAAATTTGGTACATCTTATGGTATATTACCATAATACTTTCCAAAAAGTCTTCGTCAAGTCATAGTTCCACCATACATGTAGTTGTGTGTCTGTTTCTCCACAGCCCTACATTGAATTGTTTTTTGTATTTGCCTATTTGGAACTTAGGAAGATCAGAACAGGTAAAAGTCATTGTAAGTCAAAAAAGTCAAAATAATGATATACTCTGGGGGTCTCAGGACCCTCCATGCCAAAGTATTTTTTAAAACTCACTTTTATATTTCTCTTACCCAGAGGCAAAGTTAACAAAAAGTGCCTCAATCCTATGCCACAACTGACTTGCTCACAGTAGTTCTGACTATTGTGTGAATTATGAGGGTGGGATGGGGTGGGATGGGTTGACTCATGTCTCCCCGGTTCTAAAAATATTCTGGGCCACAACAGAGGATAAGTTAATGCCTCTGAGTGTTAGATTTTGATTCGTTTTTTTTAAGGTCAGTGTTGACAATTTGTTTTTTGTTTCACATAATTGCTTTCTTTTGGCCACTTACTAATAGGGTTCTGAGAGGAAAGGAATCTGAGAGACTATCCAAACCAATAAGCATCTGAATGGGGATCATTTCTACAGCATGCCTGACATTTCCTTGGACACAGTTAGTGAGAGCCAGTTCTGAGGCAGTCCCTTCCAGTTTGGTGTCGCTCTGATTTTAAGGACACCTGTGTCAGACTCAGCAAACATCAGTCACCCCTCTGGGGCAGAGAACAATCCTAACCCCTCCTCGGTGTGAGCGTGAGCTTCAAGAGTTAGATGCAGCCTTGGATAAGACCTCATTCCTCAAGCCTCTACCCCTTAGCCTCTCTTCCAGCAAATATCCTCGCTTCTTATTTTACCGAGAGGATTGAGGCCGTTGTTCACACAACTCTTGTTTCCCTCTTCAGGAACTGATTGAGTCTTTACTCATCTGTTACAGTCTCAAAAGATGAGGTATTCTTTCTCTTTCCCAAGTCTGACCTCTGTACTTGCCCCATCGATCCCGTCTCCTGCAGGGTTTATTCCTGTCAGTCACTCTCCTCCTTTCTTTCTCTCTCTCTTTAGTTTCTTTTAGTCCATTGACTTCTCCCTTTCTCCTTACAAACATGTTCAGGTCTCACATATTGTACGTGTGTTTCTGTCTGTACATGTCCCATAAATTAACAAGCTTGAGCCCTGTCTGGGGACCAGTTCAGTATGTCAGTTATTTCTCTGTTTTCCTTGCTCTCAATACAGGACTGGCCCAGTCAATCAGTGGGTCAGTGAGCATTTTAGAGCCTCCTTTGTGCCAGCTAGGGATGCGGAGACAAAAGTGAAACACTCCCTGCTTCTTGGAAACAACATGTGCACGTAGAAGAATATACAAAATAAAGACAAGTCCTTTTGGGAGGAGGCACTAGCGGTGGGAACGGTTAGGGAAGATCTCACTGGGGATGTGGCTTTGAAGGAACCAAATGCAGAAGTGAGGAGGAGTCACCTTCCAGGTACGAGGCCAGCCTGTGCCAAGGCAAAGAGACAGGAGATAGAATGGCATGGGAGGGACTCAGAAAGAGGCCAGGTTGGCTGGGGCTTACAGTGTGTGAAGGAGAGTAATAGAGGATGAGGAGGTAAAGGATAAGGCAGGTAGGCTGGATCCAGGTTGGGATGGGCTTTAAATGAGAAGCAGAGAGTTGATGTTTGGTCCTGTTGGTAATTGGGAGCCACTGCAATTTATCACACAGGCAGCTGACCTGATTAGACCTATGCTTTCAGAACATCACCTCAGTAATGATGTGTAGGATGAATTTTAAAAGTGGAAAGATTTGAGACAGGGAGGATAACTGGAAGGCATTCACAATAGTTTAGGTGGAGAGTTATCAAGGGCCGTGGTTACTTTGTGAGTAGAGAGGAGGGGATGAATGAAATAGATTTATTGAGCCAAAATCTAGAGTATGCAGGTGATTAAATGTGTGGGAGTGAGAACAAGGAATCAAGCATGAACATGAGTGACTGGAAGATGTTGTTGCTCTCCTTTGGGACTGAGATGTTTAGAAGAGGGGCTGGTTTGGGGGAGAAAATGAGTTCTGTTTGAACATGACTGGGTTTGAGAAGCCTATAGCATTATTAATATATGCCCAGTTGTTGGCTCCTAGAAATCACTTGGTAAATCCTTTTTTCCTAATTCGTTGCATATTAGACATGTGGGACTGGAGCTAAGAAGGGAAGCTAGAGATGGTCTGAATGCTGCGGAAAGGTCAAAAAGATAATTGTGAAAAATGGTCATTAGACTTGGCGATGAAGACATCACTGGTGATTTTGGAGAGCGCAGTCTTAGTTGAGTGATGAGACTGGAAGCCAGAATGCAGAGACTTTAGAAGAGAAGAGAGGAAATAGAGGTACTTTCTCAAGAAATTGAGCAAAGAATTAAAGGAGGTTTAAAGGATAATATCTGTCAGTACAGATGGTAGCATATAGTGAAGTTCTTTGTTTTTTCAAAGAATGGTGGAGGTAGGGGCGCGTGCGCGTGTGTGTGTGTGTATGTGTGTGTGTGTGTAAAAGCAGCAAGAAAGGAACCACTAGATAAGGAAAGATTGAAAATGGGGATGATAATGTGGGCAGTTTGTTGGAAAGGGGAGACAGATGGGATGAAGGGTGTATGTAGAGGAGTTTATCAGCCTTGGTGAGCAGAAGGGCCACTTTTTGGTCAGAATGTAGTAAGTGGTGGGGCAGGTGGGCAGGTAACAGTAAGGGATGATGGCCTCAGGGTGTGAAATGAGGAAGGGAAAATAAAGAGCTCCAAATGAATGAGCGTCCTCATTTTCATATTGTTCATTATGCTCCTTTATGGAGGAAATAGAACCTAGAAGTTAGCATGGAAGAGTGTCCTTTCTCTGAGCACTGAGAATAGTGCGTGTTCACACTTCTTGTTTGCTTCTTTCAGATTCTTTTATTCAAGAGACGAGGTCTGGAATCATGGACTCTACTCTAAAGCAGAGTATTTATGTAAGAGTGCCATCCCAGGGAAGACTCAAAAAGGATGATCCCACGCTGGGAAAGACTTGGGAAGAGGATGCCAAGTTAGAGAGGAGGAAGAGCAGCCAGAGGAAACAATCCAGACAAGTGACAATCACTCCAAAAAATCTTGCTAAACAGAGGCATTTCCGTGAAAGTAATACACATGGGAGAAAGTTTAGTTTAGGATCAGTCTTTGTTCCAAAACAGAATGTTGCTTTAGGAAAAAGTCACCAGAATTATGGTACACAAGGAAATAGCATCAAACCAATTTCAGACTTAGTTAAACATAGTAAAGTCTCTAAAGGGAAGACCCTTTCTAAGTATAATTGTAAGAAGCCCTCCAGTTATCACTCAGACTTTGTTCCGTTTCATATGATGCATTCTGGAGACAAACCGTGTAAATGTAACGAATGTGAGAAAGCCTTCAGTAAGAACTCACATCTTGCTGAAAACCGGGGAATTCATCCTGGAAAGAAAAATGAATGTGGGAAAGAGTTAAGCCATAGTGGAAGCTTGTCTCAAAATAAGAGGGCTAATATTGGAGAGAAACCCTTTAAATGTCATTATTGTGGCAAAGCCTTTAACAACAACTCAAGCCTCATTCTGCACCTAAGAATTCACACTGGTGAGAAACCCTTTGAGTGTAATGAATGTGGCAAAGCCTTCAGCCAGAGGGGAAACCTTAATGAACACAAGAAAATTCATACTGGAGAAAAACCATTCAAGTGTAGTGAATGTGGCAAAGCCTTCAGCAGCAATTCTAGCCTTACTCTGCATCAAAGAGTTCACACTGGAGAAAAACCTTTTAAGTGTAATGACTGTGGGAAAGCCTTCAGCCAGAGGGGAAATCTCAATGAACATAAGAGAACTCATACTGGAGAAAAACCTTTTGAGTGTAATGAATGTGGGAAAGCATTCAGCCAAAGGGGCCATCTTACTGAACATCAGAGAATTCATTCTGGAGAGAAACATTTTGAATGCAGTGAATGTGGGAAAGCCTTCAACCATAGAGTATCTCTTATTGATCATCAGAGAATTCATACAGGAGAGAAACCCTTCGAGTGTAATGAATGTGGGAAAGCCTTCAACCAGAGAGGGCACCTTAATGAACATAAAAGAATCCATACTGGAGAGAAACCTTTTGAATGTAATGAATGTGGGAAAGCCTTCATCCATAAGGGAAGCCTTACTGAGCATCAGAGAATTCATGCTGGAGAGAAACCCCTTGAATGTAATGAATGTGGCAAAACCTTTAGCCATCGGACTTCCCTCTATTCTCATCTGAGAATTCATACTGGAGAGAAACCCTTTGAATGTAATGATTGTGGGAAAGCTTTCAGCCATAATGCATCTCTTATTTATCATCAGAGAATTCATACTGGAGAGAAACCTTTTGAATGTAATGAATGTGGGAAAACCTTCAGCCATAGGAGATCCCTTCTCCACCATCAGAGAGTTCATACTGGAGAGAAACCCTTTCAGTGTAATGAATGTGGGAAAGCATTCAGCCAGCGAGGGAACCTTTTTTATCATCAGAGAATTCATACTGGAGAGAAACCCTTTGAATGTAATGAGTGTGGAAAAGCTTTCAGTCATAGTACATCCCTTATTTATCATCATAGAGTTCATACTGGCGAGAAACCCTTTGAGTGTAATGAATGTGGCAAGGCATTCAGCCAGAGAGGGCAACTTAATAAGCATCAAAGAATTCATACTGGAGAGAAACCTTGTAAATGTAACGAATGTGGGAAGACTTTCAGTCAGACAGGACACCTTCTTAGACATCAGAGGGTTCATACTGGGGAGAAACCCTTTGCATGTAATAAATGTGGTAAGTCCTTCAGCCAGAGGGGAAGCCTTGTTCTACACCAGAGAATTCATACTAGAGAGAAACCCTTTCAATGCAGTGTGTGTTCAAAAGCCTTCAGTCATAGAACATCCCTTACTTGTCATCAGAGAATTCACAATGGAAAATAAGCCGATGAATATAATGAATTTGGAAACTCCTTCAGCTTTGGTCATCTTAGCCACAGGGGACACCTTACTAAATACCAGAAAATTCATAATAGGAAGCCCATAAGTGTAATGCTGTGAAAATGCCTTCAGCACTAGTTGAACCCGTCAGGCATCAGAGAATTAGTATTGAAGAAAATCCTTATAAAAGTCTCAACTGACAAAACCTTTGATGTATTCATGCCTCATCAGGCACCAGAGACTTTATGTTGGAGATTAATGATTAATGATGGGGAAGGAATATTCTGGGGAAGCCTTCATAAAAAACTGCCACTTGTCAAATACCGTATAATTAAGAGGGGAATCTTCACCAACTACATTATTGTAGCATACCTCCCTTTATCACCCTTCTTGTAATATACATCAGCTGCCTTCAGTAACAAGTTCTGCAATAAGTATGCTCAAGCAGAATCTGAAAAGACATTTGTGTAACCAAGGTTACAGAAAATGTTTAGTCAAACCACTGAAGTGTTATATTTATTTAGTTGCAAGGGATTCTATTCTCCCCATACTTTAATTTTTCCTTTTAAAAATTCTGAACTTACTATCCAACAGCAAACAATACAGTTGCACAAGGAAGAATAAAATATTGTACATGAAACTCTACACCCTATTTTTTGCAGTTTATTAAATAAAAATGTCTATGTTCCCTTCACCAGGTCAGTCAGCATCGAATAGTGTGTGTAGGGGGGGGGGGGGACGGACTGTCTGCCATTTACTCTCTTTGTGGCCTTTGGCAAGTCACTCAAGCCCTCTCTGTATGAAGAGTAACTTCCTAGGAGTTCAGTACTACCAGCTCCTGTTTCTATTGAGGGCACCAAAAGCATACTGCAAACTCCAGGTTTGCAACCTTGGAGTCATCTTTCCTTTTCTGTCCTCTTAGTCTGTCTGCTGCTGACTTGTAGTTTCCACTTCCACAGCCTCTTTTCAATCTGTCCTCTTTCCCCTTCGTTCAAACTCTTCTCACCTCTCACTTGGACTACTGTAGTAGCTTCCCAATTGCTCTCCCTGTCTCTTCTCTTTGAAAAGAAGTTTTATCCAGGCGGTGGCGTCACAGAGCCAGATTGCAAGCATTTGAGCACTAGGATTGGAAGAAGTGGGGCCACTAAGTGGAGATGGCTTTTTTCCATCTTGAAGTAATGGAAGAGTCAGTTAAGGAGGAAATATATATATACATACACACACACACACACACACACACACATGCAGGCAAAGTATAAAGTGAGGTCTTCTGAGTAGGATGGCTTATTGTATAGTCTAGGTGGCTTGACGATAAAAAGTTGGAACAGACTCTGTAGGGAGTAATTTTTTTTAAGGCTATTAGTATGTAAGAGATTGAAAAAAAAATCCAGTGTCAGTTTTTTTTGTTTGTTTTCTTTTCCTTAGCAATCAGTTATCTCCTTTAACATGCATATTTGTTGTGAGCTGGCATTGACGCTGCTCTCCTGCCCAACCTCTTGAGGGAAAGGTTCTTCTGATGTATCCGTATACCCTGATTCTTAGTTGACAATCATGTTTGAGTCAGTCCCCGTCACTGGAGACCAGTTTTTCCGCATCCTCCCAGAAATGCCCCAGGGCATATGTCTGTTTCCTCTGAAGTCTCATCAAGTGGTTGAATGGTGAAAGTTATCAAATTGAGCAAAGGTCTTCTGATCATCTCTACTACAGAAAAAGCATGTCCTGTGTTTAAAAAAACAAAGTTTCTATTCTGTTTTTTCTTTTCATTTTAAATTATCAAGAAATGCCATGTTTTGTCGGACTTTTCTTGGATATTTTCATATAGTGTGGATTTTTTATGTGCTGTAATATGTTGATAATAATGCTTATGTGTACCAACATTTCATTCCTGCAATAAATCCTGCTTAGTTATTAGAATGTAAACTCCTAGAGGACACAGACTGTGTTTTTCTTTTTATCCTCAACACTTAGCACAGTGTTTGGCACTTAGTGCTAATCATGAGGTGATTAAATAATGCTTGTTGCTTGATGATGAATAATTTTGTTTCCATATTTTATAAACTAATATTTAATATTTTTGCATGTATATTAAATAGAAAATAAGCCTATAATTTTATTTTCTAGCATCATCTTGCTGAAATTTGCCCATTTAATGTAGTATCAATCAGGATTTTATTCTGATTATTCATGTTATTATTCAGGAAACTCAATAAAAGAATAGTGAACTTTACATGGAAAAACCTGAGCTTCAGATGGCCACTGGGGGCAGGGTACCCTTCTCCCACCAAGTTGACGTGATCACTTGGCCTGCTTGGCAATCCTGTGTCTGAGATGGGTCCACCCTCTGTGTCTTTTGGGGGTGTGTATGTGCCTCAAAAAATAACTTCTATCAGGCTTCTGGAGCTCAGTAAGCAGACAGGAAACAGCTGCAGGATACCTGTGCGTGCTCTGAAGGAGAGACCCAAGCCCACAATTGGGAGTGTCCAGAAGCAGGCTCAGCCAGTTTTCTTGAGGGAGATTGCAGCAGGCAGAGCACTCATTGTGGTAAAACAAGGCTCTCATTGGTCAGCCCTGCCCACCCCTATCAGACTATGAGCTCCCTGAGAGGAGGAATTCTTTTGCCTTTCCTCATATCCTGAGCACTAAGCACAGTACCTTGTATATAACAGGTGTTTAGTATTTATTGACTGATCCATTAGTAGGAATAAACTATCTTACACCCAATTCATGTTTTTACATTGAATACTTTTTACTTCCCTCATTTTAGAGAAACTATACTTTTGAACCCTAACTTTTATTATAATTAACATCATCCCTGGGGTTGGGGGGGGGGAGTCGAACTTTATTAGCATGAGAATTGTGAACCTAACCACTATTTAGAGATTCCCCAGGATTGATCTTGGTCCACAGACTGCATGGATGGCAAGACTGGGAGTACTCTAGCCCCTGTGCTCACTGCCATGATTCTTAGGAGTTAGATAAATGAATACAAAATATATTCAAAGCAAATGCGATTTTAGGAGGGAGACCCACCAGAGGAATTGCCAAAGGCCTCAGAAGTTAGTCCATGGCTGTTGTCCTTTGTTCCTGAAGAGGACCAAAATGACAACAGTATATTGGAGTCGATGTACAGTATGTATGACTGTGACTCATCAGACCAATATGAACTCTGAAAACTTTATCACAGGTTGGGCACAAACAGTCCAGATGAACGTTTGGGGTGGAGCTGTTTATAAATTTGTGAATTTTGCACTTCACGTACTGCAATTCTGCTTTGCTCATAGAGCACAGTGCCTTCTTTAACGTGGGTATGCCATAGTGGGTAGTCCTGTGCTAGTGTCTCCTGTGTCCCACAGTTGATTCCATTTGTTTTGTTATTTGAAGCAGTCAGGGTTAAGTGACTTGCCACGGGTCACACAGGTAGTATTTGAACTCAGGTCATCCTGACTCCATGACTGGTGCACCATGCCACCTAGCTACCCTCGAGCCCATAGTTCTTCAGAGAGACCCTGAAAAAGTGTCCTTGTATTGCTTCTGACCTCATGTGAGTGCATGTCTTGTGTGAGTTCTCCATAAAATGGTCTTTTAGGCAAATATGCATTTGGCATTTGGACAACATGGCCAGCCCATCAGAGTTGCTGTCTCTGTAGCAGAGTTGGAATGCTTGGCAGTTTAGCTCGAGAAAGGACCTCAGTGTCTGGTAGCTTATTAAGTGCCAACCCTGTGCCAAGTGCACTATTCTAAGTGCTGAGAGGTAGCACTTAAGCTATGTCTTCTTGAAGAGAACCAAATAATACAAGAGATAGAGGTGGTAAGGGACAGTATTTCAGGCATGGGGGACAGCCTGTGTAGAGACATGAATTTAGTAAATGGGAAAAATACAGTAGGCCAGTTGGGCTGGCATATAGATAGTAGTGTGAAATCAGTCTACGAAGATAGGCTGGAATCGGATTGTGAAGGCCTTTACATGCCAACAAAAGGAAGAATTCACGGAAAAAAGATACGTGATTTATTCCTTAAAATAGAAAATGTCCTTGATTGAAACCAGGAAGCCCTAGTTTCAATAAACAGCACTACTCCAGATGAGAAGTAGTGAGGACCTAAACAACAGTAGAAGCTGTACAAGTAAATAGACACAAAGACAGATAGTAAAAAGATTGTATAAATCAGACTGACAGGGCTTGGCAATTTATGGGACATAGGTTGGTGAGGGAAAGGAAAATCAAGTATGATGCCAAAATTGTGAACCTCAGTGACTGATAAGATAGTAAAGTCCTCAACAGAAAGAGAATAGGTGGTAGAGAAGGTTGCCATTGAGAGTTTTGGAATAACTGCTATGTGGTATATAGTTGACATTTACCTAGAACTGAAGGATTGCTCTGCAGATTAGGCATGAAGATGGTAAATAATTAATGTTACTTAGTGCTGGCGGTTGGCAAGGCGTGATCAGTGTTTAGACGAAGGGATGTGAGGATAGCTGACACCATAGTTGGCCAATCACGGAGTCAACAAGGATTGATGGACTGAGGGAACTGATCAGGTGTTTGGCAGAATTATAGATCATGGTAAGCACCAATTATAGGCTTAGGAGTAAAGCAGAGAGAGATTCTGAAGGATGTAAGATTGTGGTCAGAGAAAAGATTTTGAAAGTTTTGGATCATGGAGATGGAAGAGAGTGATGGTTAGATTAAGGCCATGACCACCCCTTTGCATGGCTGAGGTGGAGTGAAGAGGAAGTGAAGGTCTATCGGGAGGCTGGGGTGTTTGAAGGGAATAATTGTGTGTTTTGAAGTTCTTAAGTATGAAAATGGAGAGACTGAACTGGGTACCAGTTGAGAAAAGAGAATGATTAGGAAGCTTATAGTTGATTGTGACAAAAAATTGGACTGTTATAAAGGTCGACAGAGTGAACCTAAGAGCAGAGATTGCTGAATGTTGGTAGTAAAGTTGCAGTCTGGAAATGAGGATAAAGTACTGCCCTGTGTCCACTGGACATAGGACACTTGGGACCCTGGAACTTGTTTTCTTGAGTTGCCCGATTTTCCAGAGATGAAGCCCTCTTACATAACATAATGGTGATCTTTTGCAACTGAACTCTATTAAACTTTCAGTCCCTTGAAGCCAAGCCTGGCTCCAGCCAGTCTGCCCCTACTGACTGATAAACTGTTTGTGCAGCTGCGACCCTTGTAGGTAAGCAGACCATCGTATTTTCATGGTCTACCAGTTCCCAAGGGAAAATAATGCTGCTTTTGCCATCTTGCTTACTCATGCTCCCCCTCCCTTTCTCTGCCTTTCTCTTCCTCTACTGCTCCCTTTCACCTCCCATGACCGTCATGTGCGAGGGGACAGAGAGATAGCCTTCCACTCCTCCTTTCTGTAACTCATCAATATTCAAGCGTCTACCTGGATTTTGAACTCCTTCCTTCTTGGTATAAGGAGTTGCACACACACGTTCATTTGTCTGGTAATAAATCAAGTCACTACCCAGATTTGGTGCTGTTATGGTTTCTTGTTAACAGTCCTCTTCTGGAATGAAGGATGAACAAAAACAACTGATCTATGCTATTTCTTTTTATTTGATGATTACCACTTTGCAAGATAGTTTGAAAACTGGTAATACTAGGCCACCTTCACACTTTAAAAAATTGATTCCTGTCATATTCCTGGCCTTTTGTTCTTCCAGATGAATTTTTCTTCCCTAGCTCTATAAAACAGTTCTTCGGTAGTTTGATTGGTATGGCACTAAATTAATTTAGGTAGAGTTGCCATTTTTCTTGTATTGGTTTGGCCTACACATGAACAATTAGTATTTCCCCGATTGTTTAGATCTGTCTTTATTTTTGTGAAAAGTGTTTTGCAGTTGTGTTCATATCACTGCATGAGTCTTGGTGATGGAACCCTAACAAAGCTGCCCCCAGGCCCAACATCCCGACTTCTTTATGATCCTCATTTGACCGCACAATCTGGCTTTAGCCACACCACTGTCCCCAGACTCAATCACAGGCCTCACTAAACAGCAGGCCCACCGCCCCTACCTAGTCGCTACTCCACCCCCAACTTGATAGCCTACCTTCTTCATATACGCCTCACTGCCTCACTAGAACAGCAGGCGTGTACGTGAACTGATGCCCCACTAGAACAGCAGACATTTCTGTGTGATTGAATCCCAGCCGCTGCCTCTAGCTAGCCCCCAGACCCATTCCTCATATTTCTCACAGAAACAGCAGGTGTGTCCATGCACTCAACTACAACCACCTCCATCTAATCTCAGACAGGACCATAATAACCAGCCAATCAGAAAGCAGCCTGAGCAGGATGTGGACCCCAAAACAATAGAAGAGACTTTCCTTATGTAGGCACCTGTGCAATAACAGCAAAAGCTGTCCTTTAGGTGAACTTATGGATAGAAAGGCTTATTATAATATTATTATCATATATACATGCCCCCACCCCAATAGGTTTTTCCGTATGCACATACACAGTTCCACCGAGTCTGGGACCTCTCTCCAATTACCTAATCCCTTGACAAACCCCTCCTGCCTTTTTAATATTCATAATTTCTGTTGTGTGATCAGCATCATTACACTATAAAATTGCCTGTCTTGTCTTATTGAAGTTGATAGTTCCTCTTGGAACTCAGCCTGCTCCAAAGTGTAAGTCTCAATAAGTGCCTTTGCTTGGATTGGAGATGGTCTGAGTCTGTGAATTCACTCTAGACAACCCCACAACATTGACAGGTAGGCTCCTGAGGATTTTATATTGTCTGAAGTTATTTTAAATGTAATTTCTCTTTCCATCTTTTCCAGTTGTTTTTGTTTTTTTGGTAACATAAAGAAATGCTGATGATTTATTCGAGTTGATTTTCTGTCCTGTAACTTTTATGAAGTTGCTCATTGTTTTCACTAGTATTTTAGTTGATTCTCTAGAAATCTTTAAGTATATCATGATTTTTTTTTGCAAGGAATGATTGTTTTGTTTCCTCATTGCTTATTTTTAATCCTCCAATTACTTTTTCTTGTCTTACCGCTAAAACTACCATTTTTAGGATGATATCGAATAATAGTGGTGATAACAGGCATGTCCCAGCCAAGATGCCCAGATTACATTTCCCAGAAGGCTGCCAGCCCCTCATGGGCATCCACTTCTAGCCAGCACATGTGGAGACACTGAGTCGCCCTGGGGCTGTGTAATAGCAATTTAGATTTGAAGATCTTTCCCACCCATTAATAGGCCTTGTGACCTGCTTATGTCACAGGAATCCTAAGTTACATGTGGTGAGAGGAGCTTCCAGACAGGAAAAGGAAGTTAGGTCACAGGAAATGTTGAGAGAGAGAGAGGGAGAGAGGGAGAGAGAGAGGGAGAGAGAGAAAGAGGGATAGAGGGAGAGAGAGAGAGAGAGAGAGGAGGGGGGGGAGAGAGAGAGAGAGAGAGAGAGAGAGAGAGAGGGAGGGAGGAGGGGAAGAGAGTGTATTAGGAGGGCAGAGTTTATAATCTCAAAGAGGATCATAAACATGTCTGAAAGGTTCGGAACCGCCGGATATAAGAAACTCTCAAAGTAGAAGGCAGAAGAATCAAAACATATATTTAGGCTCCACAGTAACCAACCCATGAACCAGCAACCCCATTTTGATATATTGATCAAAAGCTTCCAGGCCCAATAAGTACGCCTGGAAAGAGTAACCAGGAGGCTACAGAGAAGCATGATTGCATAAAGCAAAATCATGCTTCCCCCTCTATGGTAAAAAGATTACCCACTGGCCTGAAGTCCTTGTTCAGCTTCCTCCCATAGGTCAGCTCTGCTACTGGCAGTTCCTGCTTCAGCTGTGGCTGTGGCTGTGACTGTAGCAGCCTCTGGCTCCAACAGAAGCTGTTTTTAACCATCCAGCTTCTGCGGGGGTGTAAGGTACGCCGGGGAAAGCACAGGTTCTTTCAATCTGCTTAAGCAAGGTGAAGGGGTTGACCGGGAAAGCACAGGTTCTTTCCATCAGCTTAAGCAAGGGAAGCAAGGTGAAGGGGCCGACAAGCTTACTCCAGTCCAACATACAAACAGCATTCAGTTCAGGGGAAAAAGCCAAACTAGTCAAGGGCACTTGTTGACTAAGTGCTAAGGAGCCCATTTTTGGTTGCCAACACAGAGAGGAGGGGAAGAGAGAGAGAGAAAAAGAGAGAGAGAGGAGAGGGAGAGAGAGAGAGAGAGGAGGGGGGAGAGAGAGAAAGAGAGGGAGAGAGAGAGGAGGGGAAGAGAGGAGGGGAAGAGAGAGAGAGAGAGAGAGAGAGAGAGAGACAGACAGAGAGAGAAAGAGAGGGAGAGAGAGAGACAGAAAGAGAGGGGGAGAGAGAGACAGACAGAGAGACAGACAGAGAGAGAGAGGAGGGGGAGAGATGGGGGTGGAGAGAGAGAGAGCTGTTAATGGCTGTCATAACTGTTGGAGCTGGAGTAACGCAAGGTGACCTCTGATAGCCGATCAGACTGTGACAGCCATACTGTGGGTTTGTTTGTGGGAAGACCCCGACAGGGGGAGAGGTTTGGGGATGGCGAGGCTCCATGTCGTGATATTCAGTGTTGAATGCTTTACTGCTGTGATAGCTTGTGGGCTGCGGTCCTCCGTGTCTGGATACATGGTGTCCTTCTTCTGCCTTCTATGTGGAGGAGAGTCTGGTGTGCGGTGCGATACAGAACTTCACGGGCGTTTTGACAATGATCATCTACCTTGTTGTGGCTGCCTTGCTGATACAGGAAATCACAGCTCGAGGTCAATGGAAATCAAGCGAGCCCAGATGCCCAGAGTAGGGGGGGAGGGGACACCAGGAAGGGCATGATGTGACGTGGGAGGGGACCAGATGGCAAAGGTGGGGAGAGGCCACACTCTGGCCTGGAGGCACCCGGCCATGGCCTGCAGACCTGGGAGGAGGCCCCACAGATACTCAGGGAGCCCGAATGGGGGCCAGCCACAAACTGTGGAAGCTGCGTGGGGTGCATTCGGAGGCTCCCGCCCATGCTGGGTCTGGCGTTTCTGGAGAACACAGGACACCCTTGATTCAGGGCCGTCTGTCCCTCGGTGGTCGGGCCGCCTGCCTCTTGTGGTTGGGGCTGCCTGTCCCCAGGCTGCCTGTTGTTCTATGCCCAGGGTGGCCTCTGTCCCCCAGGAGGCCTCTGTGTCCCTGTGGCTGGGGCCGCCTGTGCCTCTGTGGTTTGGGTACCCCTTGTCCCCTTTTCTTCCCCAAGAAGAGCGCTCTTCTGTGATGGAAGCACGCGCTCCGCAGGGACTGCAGTGATGGCACCCACAGGACCCTCCTGAAAGATTCTGCATGAACAACAGAGATGAACGGGGAACCGTATGCATTAATTCAGCAGTCTGTGCAGAGATAGCCTGTAGGACAGCCCTGAGAGAGTCCATGCCAACCCACAGACTGTGGAGCAAAAAACAGTCTACCACCCAGAACTGAGAGCGATGGAAGGGCTACTGGCCAGCTGTGAAGGTGGAACTGAGGGCCTTCCAGAAGGCCAAGGGTGAAAACAAGCTGAGCTGGAAGAAGGGGCCTGAGACAAATATTAGGCATCAAAGTACAATTCCACACTGTCCAGTCCAGCGATGGGGAGAGAAATGTAACTATCACGGCCACACGCCCACAAGAGAGCCTGATTCACTCCATCCCACGCAGCAACGTAGGGGCTGGGTAGAAGACTGTGAAATCCCTGAAGGAGGGCAAAAAGGGGTTCTGTACAGTTGCCGACAGGAATTGCAGTGAGGTTAACAGTTGCCCCAATGAAACATTAAATACCATTGAAGTTCCAGGCAATAGACAGCAGGTGCCAAGGTCACAGTCAGATTCCCACCCCTGTGCATTCCAGCAAAAATGTAGCATCCAGTGAGGGCAGGGGCCTGGTCCACAGGAAATGACCCAGTTAGATCCACCTGGAGAATGTGATGACACACAGAAAGAGGAGGGGCAATGAGGAACCTCAATGCAAAGGGACAAATTCCCAGTCTCTCCAGAATGTACCGGGTCACCAGGAGAATGTGTCCATCCAAAAAGCCGGCCAGCACCAGTGAAGTCGGCATATTCTGGCTTCAATAAGGCTGAGAGTACCATAGAACAGTTGGTTCCCCAAACTGAAAATGGTGTGAGTATTCCCAGCCAGACCCTGAAAGTGAATCATCGTTTTGGCCAAAAATTGAGCAAGAAGATATATCAACCTGCCAGGCAAACACCTTCAGTGTTGTATAATAGGGATGCTGAACTGAACATCCAACACATGGGAATACACCCAGCATAAAAAACAAAGGAAGTATCATGATTTAGCAGGGCTTACCATATGACAAGAATGAGAAGTTAGCACATGGAAGGAGGCAGAAAATAAAGACTAGAAATATGAGCATAGGGGTGAAGCCAAGGTAAAAGCTTGATGAGCAGTCAAGGTCACCATATACTCAGGCCTCATCTGGGACCTTGGTATAGATGGCGATGACTTCATGGTCTTGTGGAAGTGGACCTTGAGTCCTCCAGGTTATACACTCCAGTTGGGAGCAGGAGCCTTCTTCAGAGATTTACAAGGCAATGGATCCACTGCTCATACAAAAGCCGACTGAAATTTTCCAGCTTATACGGCAAGAAGAGATCATCCCCCAGGAGTTCAGGGATGCCTCTGTTGTCCATCTCTATAAAGGTAAAAGTAGCAAATTGTCCTGTGACCATCCCAGTGGGGGTCTCAGTCCCTGCTGGCAAGATTCTTGCCAGAGTTCTTAACAGGCTGATCCTTCACTTGGAAGGTGGCTATCTACCTGAGAGCTTCAGAAAGGGCCCAGAAATGATTGATATGGTGTTTGCTGCTTGGTGGTAAGCTCGAGGGGAAATTTCTCTAGGAGAAATGTCAGAAGCAGAAGCAGAAGCAAAACATCCTGCTTCCTAAATGCTTTTTAGCAGGATGTTTTCAGCCATGGTATCAGAAGTCTTCAATGAGGACAAACAGAGCATCAAGGTCAGCTACCACACTGATGGTTAATTATTTAATTTGAAAAGACTGTAAGCCAAGACTAAAGTGGAAGGAGAATTGGTGCATGATTTTTTACTCACAGATGATTGTGCACTTAATTCAGCCTTGGAAGCTGAGATGCAACAAAATATGGATTCTCTGCTGCTTGTGCTAATTTTGGCCTAATAATTAGCATCAAGAAAACACAGGTCCTCCACCAGCCATACATGGAACCACTGGCTACATCAGATGGAGTTTTGAATGCTATGGATAAGTTCAGTTAACTTGGCAATATACTTTCCAAGGGTGTACACATTAATAACCAGGTTGATACATGCATTACCAGAGCTGGCTTAGGGTTTGGGGGCTCTGAAGGAAGGTGTGAGAAGAGGTATTAGACTGCCTGCTAAAATAAAAGTCTACAGAGCTGCGGTGCTGACCTCTTTGTTGTATGACTGTGAAACCTGGACAGTCTATCAGTGCCATGCCGGAAAACTGAATTGCTTCCATTTGAATTGTCTTAGGAAGATTCTGAAGATGACCTGGCAAGAAAAGGTACTGGACACTGAGGCCCTCTCTCAAGCTAAACTGCCAAGCATTCAAACTGCTGAGGAGAGCACAACTCTAATGGGTTGGCCAAATTCTTTGAATGCCAAACATTTGTTTGCCTAAAAGACTATTTTATGGAGAACTCATGCAAGGAAGGCATTCACATGGTGGTCGGAAGTGTTACAAAGACACACTTGGGGTCGTCTAAGGAACTTTGGAAACAATTACATGACATAGGAGATACTAGCAAAGTGATGTGTCCATGTCAAAGAAGGTGCTGTGCAGTAGCTCCAAAGAAATGGGAGAGTCACATATTTAGAAACCCCAAATGTTTATATGGGCTGTTTGTGCCCAACCTGTGGTAGAGTCTTCTTACTTTTATTGGTCTGATCAGCCACAGTCAGGCATGTTGTACCTTGAATCCAACATAGTGATGTCATTTTGATCCTCTGTGAGAATGAGGGACAACAACCAAAACTAGAAGCCAATATCATACAGTATTTAATGAGGATAAACTGGATCCCTTTCCAGTAAGATCAGAGGTAAAGCAGGAACATCCATTATCATCAAGATTATTTGATGTAGTACCAGGAATATTAGTTATAGAAATAAGACAAGAAAAAAAATTGAGGAAATAAACACAGGCAAAAATGAAATAAAATGACCATTTTGTGCAGATGGTATGATTTATCTAAGGAACTCTACTTAGCAAATTAAAATTTATTTGAAACATCCCCCACAAAGCAGCAGGATATAAAATAAACCAGCAAAATAATTGGCCTTTCTACATATTACCAACAAACTCACAGCAAGAAAAGTTAAATTCCATTCAAAATAACTCTAGAACATATAAAATATTTAAGAGTCCATCTCCTAACACACAACTATAAACCACTTTTAATTAAAATGCAGCCCTATGTAAGTAGAGTGATAGTTCAGCTTGGCTAACATGATAAAAATGATTTACTTATTCAACAACATGCTCAGCTTACCGAAGGGTTATTTTAAAGGGTGTTCTGGACTAAGCTTGACTGGGGCTAGTTCCCTGGTTGTGGAACCAAATGAGACATTCATAGGTTCTTTGGTACTTGACAAAGAGATTTATTTAGCCATAGGAGAAAGATACTCACTTAGCAGAGTGTCTGCCCTTTACGGAGTGCTTCATGTTTATTGCATTGTCCGCAGCTGGCTACTTCTGTCGGGCCCACATCTCTTGCTGTTTCTTTCCCTGCCACTGGAACTATATCTCTGCCAGTGTCTGTGGCTATCCTCTTGTGCTGCAGCAGGATGAAGACTAGGGCCTTGGATCTGTCCATCGCCGGGGCAGACTGTTGCTGTTGGCCTGAGCACTGCCCTGCCCTGTTATGGCAGACTTGGCTCTCCCACCCTATGCAGAAGATTGCTGCAGGCTTGTACTGCCATTGCCCTCCTGTGCTGGAGGGATAACTTGAAGGAGAATAGAAAACAATAAAGCCAGAAACTTTTCTAGGCCAGGACAGGTCCTGTACCAGGACAGGTACAGATGCAGCTCGGTAGCATAGTCAATAGAGAGCTGGGCCAGGGGTCAAGAAGACCCAGGTTCAAGCCTAGTCTCAGCCTCTTGCTAATGACAAGCCACTTTACCTCCTGTCTGCCTCACTTTCCTCAACTATAAATGGGGATGATAGGACCTACCTCCCAGGGTTCTTGTGATGATCGGATGAGATAATAATTGTAAAGTTCTTACCACAGTGCCTGGCACATGCTAGGTGTCCACCCTCACTTAAATCCAATTCACTTGCAAGTAATGACATCACCTCCCTGATGGCATGGTCCTCTTGGAGACTGAAGGACAAACAGTGATCTGTAAATAGTAGTAGCTGCCCCACTGGGGACCCAACTGGCCAGTTGGGCAACACTGTTCGTTTGTTCCTTCCTTCCTTCCTTCCTTCCTTCCTTCCTCCCTCCCTCCCCCTTTCCCTCCTCCTTCCCTCTCCATTCTTTCCTTTCCCTCCTTCCTTCCCTCCCTTCTCTCCCTCTCTCCACATAGGGAATCATGACCTTCCCTGTGGGTGCTCTGACCAAAGGAATATAAATTTTGATTTCTGAAACCTCACAAGATATCTTGGGGTTTTCAGGCTAGATTTCTTTTTTAGGGGCTACGCCAAATCACTCTGGCTCTCATTGATTGGCCAACAGTAGGTCCCAGCCCAAGCCTCACTTGGTCTTTATTTGGGCTCTGATGGCTCAGAGTGAATATAAATAGCAATCGTTTCTATTTTGGCCAGAAACCTGGAGGGTCTCCTCCTCCCAGATTTTTGTTTGTTTGTTTTTGCTTTTTTGTTTTGTTTCATTTCTTACCTAGCCTTAATCATTGAATGGGTGTTGCCTCAGTCAAACTGAGACCTGGGAAAGACCTTAGTTTAAAAACACCGAGGTCTCCACTGTATCCAGGGCCATCCTATGTCTTGTTAATGGACCCAGATGGCTCTAGAGGAGTGAGGCTGGTGACTTTGCTCACTTAAATCCAATTCACTTGCAAGTCATGATATCACCTTGCTGATATGATGGTCCTCTTCCAGAATGAAGGATGTGAGAAACATACTTACATTGTCTAGGAATAAACAATACTCGTTGGGAAGCCAGGAACATTTTATTATTTTATTTTATATTATTATTTATATTATTTTTATTTATTTAATTATAGATTACATTTACTCCTCCTGAATAAATGGGTACCTCCCCAGAACAGAGTACAGGAGAAAGTACAAAGGACTCAGATGGATGCCAGTCCTTTTATAGACCCTCCCTTCGAATCTCCTGCCAGGCTCTTCATTGGCCAGATACAACCCCCTGACTGCCTACATCATGCCTCCTCAAATGGCTTGTTTAATCACGTGTACAAGCTTCTGACCGACCTGAGGCCCGGTTTCTGCTAAAGCTGGGGTGGCGGAGGGGGAGAGGGACACCTTCAACTCTGTGGAAACAAAACTCCTCCCCCCTGCTGCCCCCCTTTCTTACAAAGGATAAACAATGAATGAATGATCTCGTGGGCAAGCAGTAGCCATTTTGTCTAACATAGGGGAAATGTTTCTGGGCCTTGAGTTCATTGTTCTTTAGGGGCTCCAACTGGGAGGTTGAAAAAGAGAGAATTATCATTCATTGTAAGACTTGTAATTTCAGTTGTTCAATCATTTTTCAATCATGTTTAACTCTTTGTGACCCCATTTAGAGTTTTCTTGGCAAAGACACTGGAGTGGTTTGCATTTCCTTCTCCAGTTTACTTTATACAAGAGGAACTGAGGCAAACAGGGTTACATGACTTGCCCAGGGTCACACAGCTAATGAATATTTGAGCCTCAATTTGAATTCAGGTCTTCCTGACTCTAGGTAGGGCACTGTATGCACTACACCACCTCACTGCCCCAAGACTTGAAAAATGCTTTGCAAACCTTAAGTGCTATATAAATTCTAGCTATCATCATCATTGTTCAAAGGTGAGAAGGAAAACTTCTTAAATGGATGCAGCACCCCTTTTCTGTCCTCAGCTGAATGAAATACAATTGCTATGTTTGCCCATCTCCTCAATCCCAGAAATATCTTTGAGCTCATGGGCAGAATTTAGCAATTGTCATTTCAAGTGCTACCCCCATTTTTTTGCAATAAAGAATCACAACAAAATCCATGTGGGAAAATTATGGTTAGTCTCTCCAAATTCCAAATCGAAATCAAGTAAAACTTCATAAAGTAAAAAAAAACAAACCAGTTTCTCCAGAGCAGTTGTTACACAATCTTAAAATTCAAGAGATTTGACTTGGTTTTGATAATCACTTAATACAATTTAGTAACTTCAATAAAGGCCAGAGCCTGAACTAATCAACCACAGGAAAAGTTTGGACCTAACAGCCTCTTTATTCTCTGAGTAAACTCGGAGAATACCTCTTCTCATGTCAACAAGCCCAGATGGGGCTGACTTAAGAGCATTCTTTCCTCTGTTCATGGCCATTAAGGATGAGACCCTTAACCTGAGACACTATCTTGAATAATGGGACTTTTCTTATCTTAATATTTTATAGACATATACTCTGTTATGGTATGTTAATGGTAAAGAAAATACAGATGTCCTGGATCATAATTTCAATGGACATTTTGTCAACTCTCTTATCTTATTGTATTTACAACCTATCCAATTAAGAAATTCCTTTCTTATACTGTGATTAAACATACATGAAGATCATAAATTTTGAGTGACACAGACATGCTGAGTTGGCTGTGTCCTAAAATGCATTTAAGCCTTCTCATTCTTTTGTTCAGACAGTCATAACATATGCTCTGGTTCCTTGTATGTACAAGTAAGCTAGCTTTGCTGGCCTTAAAGGAATAAATGATATTAATTTACATATCACCTAGCTTGTTTGCCTTCTTTAACCAAACTTTCAGGTTGACAGTTTATATCCTCTCGCTGTTGGGGTCCTTCACATCACCCTTCAATGGCTGGTTCCATCCATCTACAATTATGAGACTGAGGACTACTGGCTCAGCTGCATTGTCATTTTGAAAAATCCATTCCAAACTGAACCGTTTCCATGAATACAACTCCCTTAAAGCTGATTAGGCTCTTATTTCAGGAGAGGTCATTGGGTGATGATGACCATTAGAAGTTGAAAGGCATATAGTCCCAGTAAGGGCTACGTACAATGAGTTTCTTAATTTGTCCCTTTCTAATGAGGTGAAAATCTCTTTCTCCATCCCCTCAAAATATGATTCCTTTAGGCTGCTTTGAAGGTAAAGTGAGTTCTAAAGACATCCTTTCCCCAGTGGAATTTGGAGGAGGCTTAAATTACTGATCTGGAAGGCCCATCAGAGCTAGACTTAACAAGTGTTTGTTAAATGCTTACAATATACCAGGCACTGTGCTCAATGCTGGAGAGAGAAGTGGAAGTGAAAAGACAGTTTTTGCCCTGAAGAAGCTTACATTTAGTGGGGGAAGACTGCACACAGAGAGAGCTAAAAAGCCACTGAAGGAGGCAGGAGAAAAAAGAAGGGACACATGGAGGCATGGTAAAGACCAGAAAAATCAGGAGAGGAGCTGGGAAAGGAATGGGGTGAGCAGGTTGGTCTTACTAGCGAGAGGAAGGGCAGAGGGATCTCCCAGGGTGAGAAGGTCACAATCACTCTCTTGGTATAGATCTTAAGGAGCACAAACCATGTTCACATTGGTCTCTTTTTGCTAAATGGCCACAGTTTACTCTCTAATCTGAGAGGAGTGTGTGCATGTTGGGAGGGGGATGTAGGGCAAGAAAGACTCATAGGACCCACCATCTCTAGAAGCATCACAAAAAGCACCACCACGTTCACAATGGCCAACTGTAAAGCCAATCACCTCACACCAAAAAACACAATGGATAGAGAACCTAAGCACAATTAACAAACTAGAGGAGCAAGGGAGAAAATATCTTTTGTAACTATGGATAGGGAAAGATTTCATGACCAGGCAGCAGTTTTGACTAAATAAAATTGAAATGTTTTTGTATAAGCAAAATACAAAAATTGTAAGGGAAACCATTAACCGGGGGAAAATCCTTGAAGCAAGTTTCTCTGATAAAATCCTAGTTTCCAAGATATGGAAAGAACTGATTCAAATTTGTAAGAACAAGAGCTATTCTCCAATAGATAAATGATCGAATAAATATGAAAAGACAAATTTTCAAAGGAACAAAGCCAAGTTGTCAATAGCTATATGAAAAAAGTTTTGAAATCAACAATAATCATACAAATTCAATTTAAAACAGCTCTAAGGTTCCACTCCACATGTAGCAGATTGGTAAAAATGACAAAAAAGAAAAATTAGTTTTTGCAAATGTGAAAGGACTGATATATTAATGCATTGTTGGTAGAGATGTAAATTTTCATTCTGGAAAGCAATTTGCAACTATTCCCAAAACATTAGTAAACTGTGCATCTCCTTTGACAGAGACAAATACTAGGCCTATACTCCCAAAAGATCAGAGAAAGAAGAAAAAAATGTACAAAAACACTTGGAATTTAAGTAGAACCAGTTAGGGAGTGGCTGAACAAAATGTAGTAAATGAAAATTATGCCACAAAAAATATTATCAAAAGGATGGTTTCAGAAGAACCTGAGGAAACTTGTATAAAATGATTCAGAATGAAATCAACAGAACCAGGTGGACCCTTTACACACTAATAACAATATAGTAAAAATAGTTACAGGGGCAGCTAGGTGGCTTAGTGGATAGAGCACTGGCCCTGGAGACAGGAGGATTTGAGTTCAAATGTGGCCTCAGAGATCTAACTGTGTGACCTTGGGTAAGTCACTTAACCCAGATTACCTCCAAAGTTAACTTTAAAAAAATCATTTTGGAAGATGTAAAAACTCTGATCAGTACAATAACTGACTATGATTCTAGAGGACCAGGGATGATTGCCCTCTTCCTGACAGAAGTGATAGACACAAGAAACAGAATGAGATATAAATTTTTGCATGTGGCAAATGTATGGATTTTTTTGCTTGACTAGGTATATTTATTAAAAGGATTTTGTTTTTCCTTTTTTAGTGGGGGAGGGAAGAAAAAAGAAGAGATAAAAATCAATGCTTGTTCATTGAAAACATTTTAATAAAAAAATCTCATCACTGTCACATCATGTAGCAGAAAGAATGATAGATTTGGGTTCAGAAGGAGGACCCATTTGATCACTGACCTTTTGCAAGTCATTTTTGCCTTCTTGGGACTCAATTTGCTCATTTATAAAATGAGTGGAGGACCAGTCAAGATGGTAGAGTACCTTTATTGGAAAATCCAAGGAGGGGAAAACAGCAGTGAGTCACTTTTTTTTCAGGCCACCTTAGCATAGGGAATATAGAAAGCTCTATGGATACTGGAGATGGAGGTCTCTCCAGGAGTATGCTTGCATGGAATATTCTAGCCCAGAGATCAGATAAAGACCTTCCCATGTCTCTGCACTAGGGCAAAAAGAAGTCCTACACCCACACAGATGGGCCTGACCATGTTGTTGTTTGCCCCTCATTCTTGAAGAGGACGAGGACATCAGGGAGATGATACCATGACATACAAGTGAGGTGGATTTAAGTGAGGGAGGACTGTGCAAAGTCATCAGCCTCACTTTCTCCTCTGGAGTCATCTGGGACCAGTGATCAGGATGACTGGAGATGACCCTGGATGCAGTGGAAGAACTTGGCCTTTTTAAGATAAGCCTTAACAGGTGCCAGTTTAACTGAAGCAACACCCAATGAGTGATTAAGGCTAGGTAAAAAATGAGGCAAAGAATGGCCTCTTTTACCTAGTCAAAAAAAATCAATCTGGGAGGGGAAGACCCTCAGGCTTTCTGATTAAAACAGAAACAATTGCTTTTTATATTCACTCTGAGCCAATCAGAACTCAATGATCAAGTGGGGTTTGGCCTGGGACCGGTTGTTGGCACACCAGTGAGAGCCAGAGTAATTTGAGTTTAAGGTATAGTCCTTAAGAAAGAAATCTAGGAGAGGATTCTGAGAAGATGGCAGAGTAGGTCAGAAAATTCCAAGCTTTCCATATTTCCTCCACAAATAAGACAAAATACAACCTCAGCGTGAATGTAGAGCAGTAAAAATAAACAAGAGTTGAGGCAGAACAGTGGTCCTCCTGGGACAACTGGACAGGATCTGAGATTGGGTCCTTGTGAAGTGTAAACACCTCTAGTCTAGTTCTGCTGAAACAACAAACGCAAGCCCTGGGTAGAGCTGGGTTGGGAGGTAGCCTTGGCCCCAGCCACAGGAAATTTCACTTCCTAGACGGTGTGAGGAGTCAGACATCTGAGCAGGGGAAGATTGAGGGAACCTCTGTTGATAAGGGATACCAGGCCCAGCTATGCTGCCAAGACTCAGCCCTGGGCAAGAAGGAACCAGCACAAGCCCTATGAGCAAGGAAGCAATAGGGAAGGGATGCCACTGGTTGTGGGCAGTTAGAGGAAGGTGGAGGTCTTGGTTTCTATTCCAGGTCAGAGGGAAGAACCAAAGGAGGATCTGAGGCCAGAGACACCATCCCCCATACTCCAGGACTAGAGGAGATTACAATAACAAGCAGCTATAATTTTTTTTTAAATGAGCAGGCAAAGGAGAAAGAACCCAACCATAGAAAGTCTCCATGGGAATACAGAAGACTGGGATTTATCTTCAGAGGAGGATACTGATGCAAAAAAAAGCCTCCCCTACCCCAAAGAGTAACATCAAATGATCACCTGCCCAAACAGAATTCAATAGAAACCTGAAATTAATAGAAAATTTGATATACAAGATCTAAGAGAAATATAAGGTAAACATCAAAGAAGATCTTAGAAAAGACTTCAACAATCAAATGAGAGAGATTGAGGAAAAAAATTTTTAATAAATAAGAACAATTCAAGAAAAAGAAGAAGATTATGAAAAGAAAGCCAGGCAACTAGAAAAGGAGAGCCAGAATCATAAGGAAGAAAATGACTCCTTGAAAATTAGAATTGGGCAAAGGGAAGCCAGTGAAGTTATGAGACCAAGAAATAACAAAACAAAATATAAAGAATGAAAAAAAATACAAGAGAAAGTGAAACATCTTATAAGAAAAACAACTGATTTGGAGAACAGATCAGGAAGAGAAAAGAATCTTGATACAAGAAATAAGCATTGGAACAAGAGGGGAAAGTAGAAAGAGAAAAATCCACTGATCACCACCTGAAAGAGATCCTCAGTGGAAAACCTACAGGAATATCATAGTCAAATTCCAAAACCCCCAGCTCAAAGAGCAAATATTATGAACAAGGAAAAAGCAATTTAAATATGGTTGTGCCACAATTAGAGTCACACAAGACCTAGCAGTGATGCCACTAAAAGACCACAGATCTTGGAACACCACATATCAAAGAGAAAAAGAACTGAGGATCTGGCCAAAAATATTAAACCCAGCAAAGTTAAGCAAAATCCTGAATGAAAAAAAAAAGGATTTTCAGTTAATTGACAGACTTTCAGGATTTTGTTGTTAAAAAAAAAACCAAACCTGAAATCAATAGAAAGTTTGACATACAAGATCCAAGAGAAATATAAGATAAACATCAAAGACTAATTACAAGGGATTCAACAAGGACAGACTGTTTACCTTTTATACGAGGAAATGTAAATTGTGTGTGTAAGATTGTTATTAGTAATTGGGTAGTTCAAAAGAAAGATTGGGCTGATAGAGTTCAGTATGATGTGCTACTAAAAAGTAAATCATCTAGGAAAAGGTAAAAAGAGTAATTATCTTATACAAATGAGGTGTGAGAGGAAGAACTGCCACAGGAATTAGATGGGAGAGGAGGGCTGATAGTTCTGGAACCCTACTCTCATCAGAAATGGGTTAAAGAGGGTATGTGTGTGTGTGTGTGTGTGTGTGTGTGTGTGTGTGTGTGTGTGTGTGTGTCTATAGGCATAAAAGTCTTCTAAATTCAGAAAGGAATAAAAGGCTTAGGGGATGGGGGGAGAGGATAAGGGATGGAATTTAGGGTGGGAAGGAGAGGATAAGGGAGGGATCTTTGGTGGGGGGGGGGGGTTAGGTTAAGTAATAGGAGGGCCAGGTAGTGGGTAGGAGTAAAGTAGAGGAGTCAAGAAGGATGGGAAATATCAGATATATACAAACACAAAATAAATATCAGGAGTTGAATTTATTAGGTAAATAAAGCAGGGATAGTATCATGATCTCAGACAAAGTTAAAGCAAAAATACATTTAATCAAAAGAGAAAAATAGGGAAATTATACTATATGTCAGCCTTATTAACATTGTTTTAGACCAGGGCTGTCCAACCTTAGGTTTTTATTAAAACAATAGACAATATATTTTAATTTGCCATTTTAGTGAGAGCTCTGTGGTAGCTGGGCTTCATTTACTAAATCATTTATGTGAATTTCTATGCTTGTAGGCAGGCCACAAAAATCGCACTGCGCAGGCGGCATTTTAGACAACCCTGATTTAGACTATTTAAAATAACCAGATAGACTAGATAGCACAAGGTTAGAATATTGCTGTGGTACAAGAAACGGTGAGTTGGTGCACTTAGAAAAATATGGAATGACTTGGACCTATGAAGGAAGACGTTATCCATCCTCAGAGAAACAGAAGAAACAAGTATATGGTCTTACATAAATGCATATGAATGTATGTATCTATATATGGTATGATTATTGATTTCTAAGTATACGTATGTGTAAGCATATGTATGTATGTGTATAAGTGTATATGTGTATGTATATGTGTGTGTATGTGTGTACTTATGCTTAATCGTAACTTTGGCGGGGGAAGGGCAAAACAAGAACGAAGTAAAAAATGCACAGCAGAGAACGAAAGAAAACTTACAAGAAAGCAAAGATGGACAGCTCTGAACACAGTGTGTAGTATTTATTATACAGGCTTTCTTGAAATGGAAATTTGTTGTGTATGTTTCGAATCCTCTCATGTTCTGTTGTGCACATGGCCATTTTTTTCTTTTCTTGTTTCGCATTTTCATTTTTATATTTAAGTTATAATATATTTCTTTTTCTTTTCTTATTGTATATTTAAGTTTAAAATAAATTTTAAAAAAGAGAGTAAAACAAGAAAAGAAATCTAGCCTAAACACACTAAGATATCTTGTGAGGTTTTGGTGATCAAAATTTACATTCCTTTGGGCACAGCACAGCATGTAAGGATATGATACCCTAACACCCTATGTGGACAGAAAGAAGAGAATGGAATGAAGAAAGAAAAAGGAGGAGGGAAGGAAGAAGGGAGAGAAACAGAGAGAGAGAGAGAGGAAGGAAGCGAAAGAAGAGAGAGGGGGGAGGAAAAGAAGGAAAGAAAAAAGGAAGAAAGGAAAGAAGGAAGAAAGGAAGGAAGGAAGGAAGGAAGGAAGGAAGGAAGGAAGGAAGGAAGGAAGGAAGGGTGAGCTGTGTTGCCCAAATGGCTAGTTGCAGTTGGGTCCCCAGTGGAGCAGTTCCTACTAATCATAGAGGTTGTTTGTCCTTCATTCTCAAAGAGGACCATGACATCAAGTGAATTGGATTTAAGTGAAGGAGGACTGTGCAAAGTCACCAGCCTCACTTTCTCCTCTGGAGCCATCTGGGTTTGATGGCAAGCTATACATCAGGATGAATGGAGATGACCCCTCGCCTGAACTTGTGCAGAAAGTAAGAATAGGTACCAACAGGCAGATCTTTTGGCTCACTAAAGAGATTCAAGACTCAGGGAGGAACTTGTGCTGAGTAGGGAAAGTCCAACATAAGAAGTTATAGGATGTAGATTGTAGACTGATCAAGGGGCCAGTGCGGAATCAAGCAGCACCTGTTTTGCTCTGGCCCTCAGCATGCAACAGGGTACTAGATTAAGGGCCAAGCCCAGTCTGAAGCCTGCATCATGAAGTCCAGACCAAAAGAAGTCTGTAGTTCTGTCACTTTGCACTTCCAGCCATCACTCCAGCTGACAGTGCCTGAGACCAGCCGTAGTCTACTGGATCTTCCAACCAGGGGCATGTCCTTAGTCACATAGCTCAGACCCAAACCTTAATCAGGAACATGCAAGGTTCTGACCGGGAAGGCAGTGCTCAGACTGCACTAGATCAACAGCTTTTGCAACACCGAAGGCTTCTGAGCCTGAGCTGTTCCTCGGATCCTAGAATAACAGCATTCAATACCCTGAGAAAAGAGTAACAAGATCTAAGAAGATGCAAACCAAGTACAGACCAGAATTCCCTCCAGCAGCATGTGGAGTCTGGATCTAACACAAATTCCAAAGTCAAGAAGTAAGGCTGGAAGAATGAAGAAACAAAAAAATCCTACCACAGAGAACAATTATGGTTATAGAGATATTAAAACAAACCCCGAAGAAGAGAATGATCCAAAAACATCTGCAAGCAAACTTTCAAAGAAAAACACATGTGGGCCAAAGTTCAGCTAGTATTCCTGTAAGAGATGAAGCAATAGTTAGAATTAAAATGATTTTATAAATGAAATGAGAGTGATAGAGGAAAGAGAGAGTGCTAGGGGAAAAACTGGGAGAGACATAAGAGCTATGGGAGAAACAACCAGAAAGAGAATTAACAGTTTGGCACAAGAGGCACAAAATATTACCCAAGCAACAGACTCTTTAAAATGAGAATGTACCAAATAGAAGTCCATTATTCTATGAGACAACAAGAAATATCAACACAAAGTCAAAAGACTGGAAAAAAGAAGAAATATAAAGTGATCTGGAAAAAAAGATGTAGGAGAGATGATTTAAGAATCATTGGACTATGTGAAATCCATTACCAAGAGGGAAAAAAAACCCAAAGCTCAGACATCACTTCAAGAAATGATAAAACTGCACAGATCGATCAGAACTGGAGAACAAAATGAAAATAGGAAGAAGCAACCTATCAACTCGAGAAAAAAATAAAAAAAAACAACAACAAAACTCCAGGGAACATTATAGCCCAAATCTGGAGCTTTGGGATCAAATAAAAAAATACAGCAAGTAGCCAGAAAGAAAGAATTCAGCTACTGAGGAGTCACAGTCAGGATTATATATGATTTGACTACCAAAGGAATAGAGAACTTGGAATACAATATTGCAGAAGGCAAAAGATACAGGCTTACAATCAAGAACAGCTTACCCCACAAAACAGTATATAATACTTCAGAGGGGAAATGAACCTCTGATGAAATAGAGAACTTCCAATCATTTAAATTCGTGATGAAAAAAACATAGGAATAAAGAGAAACTTTAAAAGGTAAATATGAACAAGCAACTATAAGGGACTAGATGAGGATGACTATTTATATTCTAAGATGGATAGATGATATATGTGTCCTCTCAGAATCCTATTCTCATCAGAGAGCATGGATGGAGCCTAACAAGACAGAGGGCCTGAGAATTTTTAAAAACAGTTTGACAAGCTTAAGAGAGGAAAGGAAAAAGAAAAGAAATGTGGTCAGTGGGGAAAGAGAGATCAAGCATGAGAAAAATGATTTCACATAATTGGGATTTGTTCATTGGAAATGGCCAAAGCAAGGAAGAACACACACACACACAATAGGTATACATATTATTATAGAAATACATATTATTCAAAAAGGAAACAGGAGGGAAAGGAGAGAAGGGAGAAAGATAAATGGGAAGGAGGGAAGAATAAGGGAGGCATTAGTCCTGAGTAAAACAAATTCTAACAGAAGATAGAACTTGAAGAGGGATTTAAAAGAAAAGAAAGCCTAAGAATCTGCTATTGGCTTTTGGTTAAGAGACAGAGAAGAGAGGGAGAGGAGCAGAAATAAATCACACCAAACCTGAATCGCTGGGGTTTAGCACATTCCTCATTCACCACCTTTTTTTCCTTTATAAAGACAGGATGGAAAGCAGAAGAAAAGGCATAAGAGAATAGAGGACCAGGACATCAGGGAGATGATGGTATTGTGGTGCTGGAGAAATCAGTTATTGCTAAGGAGACCCCTGCCCCCAGCCCCTAACTGCAAACCCCAGTTTGCATAAGAAAAATGGACTTAGTTCCTGCCATTTGGTGTTCAGTCAATGTCCCTGGGCCCTGTGACTGTTCTAAGGAATGTAGACTAATTAACCAGAAGGAAAGCCTGATGCTAACAGTCTCTTTGTTTCCTGAGTGGGCTCAGAGATGTTTCCATCTTGAGTCAACAAACCCAGACGGAGCATCCCATGGTCTGTCTATGGCCATTAAGGATGAAAGCCTCAGCCCCAGACATTATCTTCAATTATATGACTTTACCACTTTATATTTTATGAACATATACCATGTTGTGGGATGTTAATGGCAAATTGGACACAGGGATCCTGGGCTGTAATTTCAGTTGACGCTTTGTCAGCTATCTGATATGTTGTACTTACAATCTATTCAGGAAGTTCCTCTTCTTGCATCATGGTCATAAAAAGTGAAATAACACAGGCTTGACGAGTCTGCTGAAATAACATACATAAATTTCAAGAGATAATTAACCACTCCACCCTGTTTTTTCTGTATAAATACGACTTCTTCATCCCAACTCCTGGCCATTCTGATTTGGGCTGTTTATGCCCCGGAACGGACGCAGGCTAATAAATTCTGCATTTAAAACTTATAGTCTATGACGTGTCTAGCTCGCTCTTGGTATAACAGTATGACTTGCAGTTGACTTTGATTGGAGTGAGGGAGGGCTGTACATGATCACCAGCCTCACTTTCTCCTCCAGAGCCATCTGGGTCCAGTGGCCAGATTATTCATCAGGATGGCTGGAGATGGCCCAGGATGCAATGGGAGATGCTGACCCTTTTAGGCTAAGGTCTTTTCAGGTTCTCACTTTGAATGAGGTTAAGGCTCATTCAGTGGATAGGCCTCTTTTATAAGTGAGTCAAGGGATGTCCTCTTTAATTAAAAAAAAATAATCAAACTGGGAGGGGAAGACCCTCAGGGTTGCTGGTTGAAAGAGAAACAGTTACTACTGACATTCACTCCGAGGGCCAAAAATATAGCCATTATGTGGTGCTTGGGCAGGGACCTATTGTGGTCCAATCTATGAGCTCTAGAGTGAGATGGGTTTAAGGTTTCAGGGGTGACCAAAGTGGGCAGGGGGTCAGGAAGGGAATTAGCATTTATATAGTGCCTACTATATGCCAGGCACTGTGCTAAGAGCTTATAAGTATCTCACATAATGAGATCACCATATGACCTCTGGTGATAGCTACTGCAGGAGCCAGGGAAGGGGTTTCAGTGGGCACTGCTACAGGGTTGCTGGTGCTTTAATTAAGGTAAGCTTGCAGAAGCCAAAATCGAACCAGGAAGGCAGGCAGTCATTGACATGGGATCACTACACATAATGACCAAGCTCTCCTAGGAGTGAAGCCCTTAGTGGTAATGTTGGAGAGCAGCCCCTAGGCCTAGGGCATGGCTTCTCTAACCTGTATGGGCTCACCACAAACCCCGTCCCTGGGCACCAGCAGTCTACATAAGTTGTCGTCTTCCGTTAGAATGTAAGCTCTTTGATAGTCAATTTTGTAGCACACAAGCACACAGGGAACTATGGGACGGTGTCAGATGAGGGAAGGCCTCTGTCCTGGTCTGTAGGGAGTTAGTGCCGAACCCGGGGCTGCTCGGACCCTAGTGCTTGGCCTGTTTCCTGGGTAAAACCAGACAGGCTTAGTAGGAGTTGGAACGGTAGGCGCCCGGAGGAAAGACTTCTGTCCCTAGCAGCCCCCCTAACAGCACCCCTCTAGCTCTGATAGCCATCCTTTCTCATGCAGGCAGAGTCCATCCACCAGGGACTCACAAGCCCAGTAGGAGGAACACAGCTGGCCACTACCTAATGCTCTTGAACCAGTGTCTAACACAAACATGCTTTAATTAATGGGAACTTCTTTGATACTTTACAAGGGCATCCTGCCCTGTGCCTCACATAGCTCATACAGTTCTGATAATCAGTTTGTATCCTGCCCAAGCCTTCCCAGGCCTCTTTAGATACTGTAGAACAGCACTCCCCTCCTGTTCCCAGCCTTCCCTGTCACTGTAGAATAGCACTCCCCTCCTGTTCCCATACTCCTATGGAAACCACCTTACCACAGCCCTAGTTTTCCCATACGCTTGTAGGCAGCATAGTTTACAATAATCCAGATATTGCTACTAATCTAAGTGCAACAATACATTACTGAAGCACATCTCTTTTCCCATGCTTTCATCCCCTTGAACACCTGCTTCTGCTCATGTAGTGCAAAAACCTATAGATAATGGCTTCCAATAAATCGGAGTTATAACCATCATTGCTCCCGCCTCATCATTGCGTACTGAGATAAGGCAACTTGCTGGTCAAGACCCTAACACTGGTCCAAAGCTGGTGCTCCAGAAAATAAAGACTGAGTCAAAGTACCTCTCATTTTATCTTATACAAGGACACACATGAAACACGCAACCAGCCAAAGAACCTGATGGTTAAATGTAGCTTCTCCTGCATTATCCCACATTACCCTCAGGTGGCAGCAGCCCAAATTAAGAAGGGGATAGGAGGTTTTTTCATTTATTAATAAAGGTAATATTTTATTAATTGAGGTTGGGGTTTGGTCTGATTCATGAGAAAGACATTGCCAATTTCCTTATGAGAAATAAAGGATCTAAATATGCCCTTAGAACTCTGGAACTTGGGACAACAAGAGTCAAGAGAATGAGTTATTGCAGACTGATGAACAACATACAGGAGAGGCTGACCAGATCTGAAAACGTGTTGATACTTGGAATGGCTCATCCATTTCTCCAGCCTGCTAAATGTAGAACAAGTGTTTAGCCACTGTGCTGGGAACTTGATGGTCTCTCATCTCACTTTCTTCCATTTCCATTAAGTAGTGACAGGACCCACTTTTTTAGAGTATTTTCTTCAGTAGTCTTTTGGACCTCCTTTCCATTTGGCTAATTCTGCCTTTTAAGGCATTCTTCTCACTGGCCTTTCGGAGCTCTTTTGCATTTGGGTTAGTCTATTTTTCAAGGTGTTATTTTCTTCATTATTTTTTGGGTCTCCTTTAGCAAGTTGTTGACTTGTTTTTCATAATTTTCTTGTATCACTCTCATTTCTCTTCCCAATTTTTCCTCTACTTCTCTTACTTGCTTTTCCAAATCCTTTTTGAGCTCTTCCATGGCCTGAGACCAATTCATGTTTTTCTTGGAGGCTTTTGATGTAAGATCTTTGATTTTGTTGACTTCTTCTGGCTGTATGTTTTGGTCTTCTCTGTCACCAAAGGAAGATTCTGTAGTCTCAGTCCTTTTTATGCTGCCTGCTCATTTTGTCAGCCAATAACTTGACTTTTGAGCTCTTTGTCAGGATATGACTGCTTTCAGAGTGGAGAGTGTGCTCTGTCCCAAGCTTCAAGGGTTTTGCACTGTTGTTTTCAGAGCTACTTCTGTTCTGAGGTGGTATGATACTCCTCTCCTGGCCCGTGCTCTGGTCTGTGTGTGAAAGCACTCCTTTCTGCTGTGTAACTACCAGGAGGACTGCCTCTCCACAGCCACCACAAGCTCTACCACACCAATGCTCCTGCTCCCCTAAGGACTGCCAACCAGGACTGCAACCCAGATCCAAGCAGGGCAAAGCAAGGGAACTCTGCCTCAGCGCCAGAAAAAAGATTTATGCCCTCCTGCTCTGATCAGCTGCTTGATTCCCCCCACCGTCTATAGGCCTGGAGCTCCAGAGGCAGCAACCACTGCTGCAGCTGCCACCGCTGCTACACCCACCTCTGCCACCCTAGGGCTGGGGCCAGACTATGTGCTTCTCTCACCCAGATCCAATAGTTTTCCCACTGACCTAAGTTCTCTTTCGGGTTTGTGGCTTGGGAAGTCTGGAAATTGCCACAGCTCAGTGACTGAGGGCCCTGAGGCCTGCTTTGTCTCGGCGAATCCTGCCTGGTCTCTTCCAGCATGGCCCATGCTGGGCTGCATTCCACTCCCAGCATGGTGCAACAGACCCTTCCGAGTGACCATCCAGGCTGTCTTGGGCTGGAAACTTGTTTCACTCTGTCATTTCATGGGTTCTGTAGCTCTAGGATTTGTTTAGAGTCATTTTTATGGGTGTTTGGAGGGATTTGGGGAAGAGCTCAAGTGAGTCCCTATCTTCATGCTGCCATCTTGGCTCCGCCCCGCCCCCCCATACTTGTTGTTATACTGAGGGCTTGAAGTGGCTCTGAGTAGGATGTCTCATGGCCAAAACATCTTATGCCTTTGCTTTATGATTGTTTTCATCTGTCAATAGCACATATTCCTTAATTATAATATTTAATCACCTAGAAATAAGAGTAACTGATGGAGAAAGGAGGGTTTCTTTATTGATTAAAAAAGTAATATTTTATTAACTTGGTTTGGAGTTTGAGCTAATTCACGAAAAAGCTATTGTCAGTTTCCTAAAGAGACATAAATTATCTAAATAGTCCCCTAGAGTCCTCAAAACTTGGGCGAACAAGTGAAGAGAATGAGTTTAAAGGCTGACTGATGAAGGACATATGGGAGAAGTTGGCCAGATCTGAAAATATCTTGATATTTGGGAGACGTCTTCTACTTTTTCCCAACCTGCTACATGAAGAACATGTTTGCCCAATGTGCTAGGAGTCTGATTGTCTTCCATCTCATTATTTTCCATTTCCATCTGAAGAAAATAATAGATTAAGAAGGTTTGATGAGTAATTATTACTTATCAGTGAATAATTTCAACTATCCACATACCTTTGTAGGAATAAATAGTCACTGCATTAAGCTAAATACTATAATAATTTTTCTAAAGGTCAAGTTCATTTTTCCAGTTTAATGGGTAAGTTCTTCCTTACTTTAGGCCCCTGAAGTTCCTTTTTCTAGCAGATGCAGAAATCCACATATACTAGCTGAAGAACAAGATTTCTAAGCAATCTCACTTTGACAGCAGGATGATAGATGTAGGTCCTCATCTAATAGAATACCAGATTTAATAGTTATCATACCCTAAAAATGCCCTGTTACACCCCCAGTGTGCCCACACTCCTAAGGTTAGCAATGATCTCAAGGTACACTCCACTTACCTCAGGAAGTATCCAGCCTAACTATAAGGCAAATGACCTGCCTTGTCCGGGTTTTGTCACTTTCCAACGCTTGTAAGTTTCTCTCTCTCTTTTTAAAGATTTTATAATACAAGAGAAAAGTACGGCATACCCAACATCATGTATTTAAAGCATGAAACATATTACTAGTCAGAAAATAATTCAATGGAATGTATTTTAAGATCACGTTGCAGGAAAAATCATCTTTCTTATACCCTCTGGCCTTTTATTAATCACATCCAATGACATCTAAAACTCAGAACAGAGTTAGTGAGTATGGAGTAACTACAGTCAATCAAGGAAGTAACAGTAGTTCATTTATATAGCATTTACCACATGCCAGGCTTTCTCTCTAGTTGTTAAAGGTTATTCTGAGAATCTCAGAGGCAGCTTTCTCTAGAATTCTAGAATGTTTAGGTTTTGATTTCTCAGTTATTGCTTAAGCCACAGGGCACTTATGAATAGTAAGACTGAACTCTTTCCCTTTAGAAGACTAGTGTAGAGAAAAATATAATGCACTGAACAATCATTTTGGAACAATCCTGTTATCTTGTAGCAATTCAATTCATAAGATAGTAAACTTACTTTAGCCAAATGACCTTACTTTTTTCCATTTTAAAGTAAATTTACCCAAGCACAGTTACAAAATCATATCACAACTCTGGTTGGGTGGGGGGGGGTAGGGTCCTCAAACCTCTTACTAAATGTTAAGGATTTAAGGCAAAAAGCACTTCATTATCACAATATTTTCAAATACTGATATCCCATTTATTTTAATGTCTCAAAAGGGAAGTGGCCTACCTCATAGCACTTTACAATATTTTAGAAAAATTCAATATGTATTTAAGGGTATATTCTCCCAATTAAAAGAGAATTCACATTCCTAATCATATGTCTAATATTCTTCCAAATTCCACAACACAGGAAAAGGTAGAAGTCTAAGGAAATCGTGTTTGTTGTTGTTTTAGACACAATGCCAAACTTCTCAAGTTCTTCTTACATCAAATTCCATCTGTTGTGTTAGATAAAATCTTAACTTATCATTCACAGAAAATCATTCCTGTTATTATCTTTGATACGGTATTTCATCCAAAACCAATAATAATATTCAACATTTACATGTTGCTCACTATGCTAAGAAATTCAGAATCATTTAATTTCTCCAACAGTCCTGGGAGGTGGGTGCCATTATTTATATCCTCTTTACATATGTATCAGCAAGGCAATAATCACAATATAGATGATGATTGTCAAAATGCCTATGTGGTTCTGCATCGCAAAATATACCAGACTCTCCACGTAGAAGGTGGAAGAATAAACCGTTTATTCGGACATGACAGAACCATATCCCACAAGCCATTTGCCCAATCCATCACAGCAGCAAAGAATTAGATATGTAATATCACAGCATGGAGCCTCGCCATTCCAAAACCTCTCTGCCCCTTGTTGGGGCCTTCCCACAAAACAATCAAAACTTACAGTACAGCTATCACAGGTTGGCTCTCTTTCCCTCAGCTCTAACTGTCATAAGATACTAAACTTAACTGTTCCCTGAGCATTTCTTGCGACGCAATTTCCTTTTCCTCTCAGCAAGCTCCTCCCACCACATGTGACTTATGCTTCCTGTGATGTAAGCAGGTCACATGGCCTATTAATGGGTGAGAAAGATCTTCAAATCTAAATTGCTATTATTTTCGGCCCCAAGATCTTTCTTACCCATTACATAGGGCAATGGGAGTTTTGGGATAACTGGTTTCAACAGAATTTTACACAACAATATAACAGGGATCACACAAGATAAGCATATAAAACAATGTCATCATTCCCACCTTGAATGAATGGGGCTCAAAATCTTGGGGTAAGAGGCAAAGGTCTTGTCATCCATAGCTTCTTCCTGCTAAAATTGGATGTGGAGCTGTCCCTGCTCCAAGAGGTAGAGAGTCCTATTTCAGAAGTCCGTTCTTTAGCTGGCATCCGGGACTCAGTCAATGCCAGGTCCAGGGATGACACATCACAGTTGTCAGGTCCAGGGATGACACATCACAGTTATGGACAGGTCCAAAGGTGACATCTAAACACATAAGAGTGTGACATCTAGTTTAACCCATCAGGCATCTGCAGGTGGAAGGTACTAAGCCTGCAGGAAACAAATCTCACAAACAAATTTAACAGATAAAAGCCAAAAAAAAACCAAGGAAACAATCATTAACTTCATTGACAGTAGAATGCATGAGTCAAGGATACATTTTCATAATAATTTTCTCCTGAATAAACAACTGTTACAGTTTTATCTTTCCCATCTGCTATAATTTCAGCAGCCTTTGGAACATCTTCCAGCTTCCGTTATCTCTTTTCTATCCAACCAAAAGGCCTGCTGAGCCAGGTATTCCTGGTGGATATCTTCCCTCACAGTCTAATATTCAATATTTTGGATCTTATGTATTTGATGTTTTCTAATTTGCAGATCTGGGGTCATCATTCTGGCTAGAGGTGTACTTCCTCCTAATTAGTAAAGCAGTGCGCAAATTACCCTTACAATGTTGATGTGAATTATTAGAATTTAACTTTCTTAACTTTTCTTTCAACAATCCATTCTTTCTATCACTTCAGATACTTGTGGATAATATGGACTATGATATATCCACTCTATATTGTTTAATACACAGTATCTCTTCATCTCATTGCTTTGGAAATGTGACCCATTGTCGCTCTGAATCTGCATTGGGGTTCCATAATATGGACTTATAATATCTAGAATTTTACAGGTGCTTTTCTAGGTTGCATTCTTATAAGGACAAGCCACTAGTACACCTGAATAGGTGTCAACCCAAGTACATATAAATTTGCATCCTTTCTCTTGACATAGTGGTCCAATATAATCTATCTGCCAAATCTGGGCTGGAACTTTTCCCCTTGCTATTTCTCCAGTTACTACCCTAGGAATACCTTCGTTCCTTTTCCAACTGACATACATAACATTCCTCTGCTCCTTGCTTTAACAATGAATGAGAGATACTAATATCTTAATCTTGTGCCCACCAGTGTGTCGCCTGGACCCTAAATGGCCGATTGTTTGGTGGACCCATTTTGCTAGTACCAGATCATCCAGCTGGTGTCAGAGTAGGGATAGTATGTTCAGTAGCAACCTTTGCTCGTCAACCAGCATGTGCACTATACTCACGTTCTGGTGTAGTGAGGGCCACGTGAGCGTCTACATGAAAAACTGACAAATCAGTAACTAAAGACATGTCCTATATATGTTCCCATAATTCTTTGCCCCAAACTTGTTTACCATGAATTTTCCAATTTTGATTTTTGCACATTGGCATCCATGTAGCTAACCCATTAGCTACTGCCCATGAATCAGTAAATATATGACACTGTCCTCCTTTCTCTGTTTTAATAGCTTGATATACTGCCATAAGTTCAGCATATTGACTACTTCTACTTATCCCAGTACTTTCCAAAGTTTTCTTAGTACATTGGTTATAGGCTACTGCTTTCCCATGTCTTTTATAGCCCCAATATTTTGCTGTCCCATCAGTAAACCATGCATGTTTCTTCTGCTCTTCAGTCAGTCCATCATATCCATCATTCCATTTTACCAAGGATTGTACCAACTGTTACCCTGGTTCAGGGATTTGTCATTTCCCTCAGTGTCTGTATTTGCTAGAGATACATGTAGAGCAGAAACTCCACTTTTGCCTGTTTTTGATCTATTCTGAATATACCATTTCCATTTAATTATGCTAGCCTCTTGTGCATGTCCAATTCTGTGAGATGCTGGGGTACTCATTACCTAGCTCATAATCAGGATTCCAGGCCTCAATATCACCTCATGGCCCAGAGTCAGCTGTTTAGTCTCTACCAAAGTCCAATATGCAGCTAACAACTGCTTTTCAAAAGGTGTATATTGTATTCCAGAAGAAGGTAGTTTCCTTGACTAAAATTCAAAGGGTACATTTTGGCTTTGTTGTTTCTGCCATGAACTCCAATTCACATAGTCATCCTGTACAGTCACTTGTAATTCCACTGGGCAGCTTTGCATAGGCCATACATCTAGAGCCAACTGCATAGCATCTTTGGCTTCTTCAAAAGCTTTACTCTGTTCAAGTCCCCAATCAAATTCTATTTTTCCTGGTAACTTTATATAAGGGTTTCAAAATCTGTCCTAAATGTGAAATGTAGTGTCTCTAACATCCGAACAGTCCTGTGAACTTTTGGGCCTCTTTCTTATTGGTGGGGACGGGAAAATCTTGAATCATTTGTCAAGCTTGCGGGAAAATTTTTCACAGTTCCCTATTCTACTGTATACCCCAAAACTTTACAGTTTGAGCTGGCCTTGAATCTTTGCAGGATTAATTTCCCATCCTTTACTTTTCATATGCTCAATTAGAAGTATCAAACTCTTCTCCACTTCTTTTACATTTTCTCCCTGTATCATAATATATAATGGTTAAGCTGTAAACCAGGTAACTTTGATTCATCTAAATATTCAGCCACAATCCTGTGATGAACAGTTGGGCTATGCAGATATCCTTGTGGCAATCGGGTAAAAGTATACTGTCGGCCCTGCCATGTGAAAGCAAAGTGGTCCCACTGCTTGGAGTCTATCGGGATTGTAAAAAAAAAGCATTGGCTAAATCAATAACTGCGTACCAAGTCCCACCACATTTCTGGATTCTTTCTATTAAGGTAAAAGTATCTGGAACAGCAGCATACAAGGGAGGAGTCACTTTTTTCAATTGTTTATAATGCACTGTCATTCTCCATGTTCCATCTAACTTTTGGACTGGCCATACAGGATTATTCCATTGAGTGGTTGTAGGGACTAACACTCCTGCTTCAACATATTCCTTTATAATACTGGCAGTTTTATCTTGCCCACCTGGCACATGATACTGCTGCAAAGTAATTACTTTGGAAGGTTCAGGTAAAGTGATTGGGTCCATTTTTATTTGTCCCACTAAAACTGTATTAATTGCTATCTTCCTTACTGCAAATCTATATTTCTCCTCAGGTAAATTGAGAGTCACATTATGACTCTGAATATATCTATTATCATCTAATAAATCTATCTATTTCCAATGGTGTATTTAGGAATGGCTACAATGACCACGGTACATTCTTTCTTAGGCAATTGTCCAATCCATCAGAGCAGCAAAGAATTCGATACATAATATCACAGCATAAAGCCTCACCTTCCCAAAACCTCTCCAGCCCCTGCTGGGGCCTTTCCACAAAAGAATCAAAACTTACAGTACAGCTATCACAGGTTGGCTCTCTTTCCCTCAGCTCTAACTGTCATAACTGCCATAACTGCTCTCTCAGCATTTCCTGTGATGCAGTTTTCTTTTCCTCTCAATGAGCTCCTCCCACCACATGTGACTTAGGCTTTCTGTGATGTAAGCAGGTCACATGGCCTATTAATGGGTAGGAAAGATCTTCAAATCTAAATTGCTATTACAACAAATAAAAACACTGACTAAATCCTCTGATATACCACAATTATAATGCAATTTCCGAATGAACTCTTGACAAGATCAAATCCAGATTTATAATCAAGCCTTAATGATACTATTTAAATCTCCTTTTCTCCCAAGTGCCCACTGTTTTTGGTTAACTCATACTACTGTAATTTTTTCAAAATTCAATGTTTTAAATGTGTATTACAAAGCTTCTCAACCATACAAACTGAAAAGTGATGCTGACACAGTAATTGCTGGGATGCAACAAATGGCAAACATCATGCTGGCTCTAATTAAAACAATTAAAAGTAAATTAAACAACATCCCCTTTGACTGCCATGTACTAGTGTGCTTATACAAATTCTTTTGACAGTTTTTTTTGAAAGTTACATCAATTTCACTAACTCTTTGGTAGTAAAACAGATTATCGGCCTTATCATCAACTGGCCAACAGTGACTAGCGTTAGAAGCATCCTTTGAGTTGTAGCATGATAATTTCTTGATTCAAAGTGTCTGCTTTTATTACATTAAATGAGACTTGAGGAGTTAGAGATCTAATCTCAATCCTTAATTCTCCAAGCTGTTACTTTTGTGTAAAATAGCAAACTTAGTTTAAGTTCCAAGTTGTAGAATTCTTTAAATTCTAACTCCTGTACTATTCACTTACATTTTTCTTTATGTTAACGTTTCTGAACTTCACTGAATCTGCTGAACTGATTCCATGATTAATAAAACAGTTAAATTCAAATTACAGTTTTAAAAATAGTCTTAAGTTCCACCTAAAGGGTATGCCAATTCTGGTTTTCATTAAACTTTACAATGTCTTTTTCCTATCTAAATAATCTCTACATATCATAAGGATAAGATTCACTTTATCAGAGGTTCTGTTACTTGGGATTGACTCTATCATTTGTATAAAATTCTTTTCATTTTTTTATTATTATGACTTCTTTTTCAAAAACATATGATTGATAGGCAGAGCCAAGATGGTGGAGAAAAGGCAGGGACTCCCCTGAGCTCTCCCATATTCCACTCCAAACAACTTAAAAAGTCCTCAAAATGAACTCTGGAGTGGCAGAACCTATAAAAGGATGGGGTGAAGCAATTTTCTAACACAAGACAACTTAGGAGGTTGGTGGGAAAGGTCTGTTGCAATAGGGTGAGAGTGGAATACAATCCAAAGAAGGCCATACCAACACAGGTGTACCCCAGTAAAGGAGCAGGCCTCGGGGGTGATTGATTCAGGAGCAGCAGTCTCAGCCCACAGATACTAAAGGAGTCTGACAACTGGTCAGGAGATTACAGGGGTCCCTTTGCTGATAGTGGGTACAGGACTCTAATGCACTGCCCATTCTTAGCTCCAGATTTCAGTCCTGGGTCATAGTTCCAGGGTGAGGATGATCACTAGTATATGAGGGCTTGTAGCCCCAGGGGAATGGGAACTTTGGTCACAGTTCCAGGGCAAAAAAGAGGGCTTGTAGTCATTCACAGATCAGAATACAGGCCAGGAGAGTAGTTCTGACCCCAGAACTAGTTCAACAAAGAGCTGAGCAAAAAAACCTGAAGCTTGGGACAGTTCCCCCTCTGCCATAGAAACAGAGTCTAACTTTAACATAAAGTTAAAACTCAAGAAATAGCCTAGGAAAATGAGCAAACAATAATGATAAAGATGCTGACCATAGAAAGTTACTATGGTGAAAGGGAAGATCAAAACACAAACTCAGAAGAAGACAATAAAGTCAAAACTGCTAAATCCAAAGACTCAAAGAAAAACGTGAATTGGTCTCAGGCCCCAAAAACAATTTCTGGAAGATCTCAGAAAGGACTGGAAAAATCAAATAAGAGAGGGAGAATTAAAATTGGGGGAAAAATGAGAGTGGTGCAAGAAAATAATGAAAAAAGAGTCAACAGCTTGGTAAAGGAGGCACAAAAGAAACAGTGAAGAAAATAATACCTTAAAAAACAAAATAGGCCAAATGGTAAAAAAGGCACAAAGATCCACTGAGGGAAGGACTGAATAAAAGGACTCCTTAAACAGAATTGGCCAAAGAGGAAAGGATATAAAAAATTCACTGAAGAGATGTTTTTTTTGTTTGGGCATTTCCCAGTCATGTCTGACTCTGTGATGCCATTTGGGGTTTACTTGGAAAAGATACTGGAGTGGTTTGTCATTTCTTTTTCCAGCTCATTTTACAGATGAGGAAGTGAGGCTAAATGGGGTTTGGTGCCCAGGATCACACAGCTAGTAAATGTGTAAGGCCAAATTTGAACTCAGGAAGATGAGTCTTCCTGACTCCTGGCCCACAGCTGCACCACCTAGCTGCCACTGGAAAGAACTCTGTAAAAAGAACTCCTTAAAAAGCATCATTGGACACATGGAAAAAAGATGTACAAAAATTCTCTGAAGAAAATAATTCCTCAAAATTTAGAACTGTGCAAGAAGCAGCTTATGACTCCATAAGATATCAAGAAACAATCAAAAAAAACCAAAAGAATGGAAAACTAGAATAAAATGTGAATATCTCATTGGAAAGTAGATTGAGGAGAGATGATTTAAGAATTATTGGACAACCTGAAAACCATGATTTAAAAAAAGAGGTTAGACATCATCTTTCAAGAAATTATCAAGGAAAACTGTGTGGATATTCTACAACCAGATGATAAAATTAAAATTTAAAGAACCCATTGATAACTGCTGAGATGCCAAAAGGAAAACTCCTTGGAATATTATAGCTAAATTCCAGAGCCCACAGGTCAAGGAGAAAACATTGCAAGTAGCCAGAGAGAAACAACTAAAAAGTTGTTGAGCCACAGTCGAGAAACACAAAATTTATCAGTTTTTACATTAAAGAATCAGAGGGTGTGAAATATGATATTCTGTAGGCCAATGGAGCTAGGATAACAACCAAGAATCACCTACTCAGCAAAACTGAGTATAATCCTGCAGTGGAAAAATGGGCATTCAAAGAAATACAGGATTTATAAGCATTCCTGACAAAAAATACTAGAGCTAAATAGAAAATCTGGCTTTCAAGTACAAGACTCAAGAACAGAATAAAAAGGTAAACAGGAAAGAGAAGTCATAAGGGATTCAATAAGGTTAAATTGTTGACATTCCTCCATGTGGAGATGATACTGGTAACTCCTAAGAACTTTCTCATTATTTGGACACTTAGAAGGAGTACATAAAGAGGGCAAGGATGTAAGTTGAATACGAAAGGAGGATATCTTAAACAAATAAAATTAAGGTGTGGGAAAGGGAAATGCACTGGTAGAAGGGAAGAGGGAATGGTAGAATGGGGTAAGTTATCTCACATAAAAAGGCACATGAAAGAGCTTTTACAGTGGAGTGGAAGATATGGGGGACAGGAGAAAGAGTTTGAACCTTTCTCTTATTGGAATTAGCTGAAAGAGGTGATAAAATACACATTTAGGTATAGAAATTTACTTTATCCTACAGGAAAGTAGAAAAGGAAGGGAATAAGAGAAGGAGGGAGCTGATGAAAATGAAAGGGGAATGGGAGAAGTGGTGGTCAGAAGCAAAACACTTTTGAGGATGGACAAAGTGAAAGGAGAGAGATAGCGGGACTGATTTTTCACTGCAAGTTGTAGCAGCAAGACAATAATCACAACATAGATGATATTGTCAAAGTGCCTATGTGGTTCTGTAACATGAAATATATGAGACTCTCCGCATAGAAGGTGGAAGAAGTAAACCATTTATTCAGACACCAGAGGACCAAATCTCATAAGCCCTTCACCCAACCCATCACAGCAGCAAAGAATTCGATACAGAGTATCACAGAATGGAGGCTTACCATCCCCCAAACACCCACCTGCTTCTGGGGCCTTGTCACCAACAAGCAAACTGACAGCACGGCACATGTCTGCTCCTTCTCTCAGCTCTATCTGCCATAACTGCTACTACTGCTCTCTCAGCATTTCCTGTGACATGACTTCCTTTTCCTCTCAGCGAGCTCCTCCCACCACATGTGACTCAGCCTTCCTGTGATGTAAGCAGGTCACATGGCCTATTAATGGGTGGGAAAGATCTTCAAATCTAAATTGCTATTACACAAGTATATCTGATAAATGCCTCATTTCTCAAATATATAGAGAACTGAGTCAAATTTATAAAAAATAAGAGCCATTCCCCAATTGATAAAGTGTCAAAGGATATGATCAGGCAGTTTTCAAACAAAGTAATAAAAGCTATCTATAGCCATATAAAAATGCTATCAATCACTACAGAGAAATGCAAATTAAAACAACTGAGGTGCCATTCCACACCCATGAGATTGGCTAATATGACAGAAAAGAAAAACGACAAAGAGCGGAGGGGTTATGGGAAAATTAGAACAGTAACAAAAAACAGTAACACACTGTCAGTGGAGTAGTGAACTGATGTAACCATTCTGGAGAGTAGTGTGGAGCTATGCCCAAAGGGCTATAAAACCATGCATACCCTTTGATCAAGCAATACTACTACTAGGTCCATATCCAAAAGGGAGAAAAAAAATGAAAAGGACCTATATGAACAAAAATATTTATAGCAACTCTTTTAGTGGTGGCAAAGAATTGGAAATTGAAGAGATGCCCATCATTTGGAGAATGGCTGAATAAGTTGTGCTGTTGGTTGGTTGCTGTCCTTCGTTCTTGAAGAGGATCAAAATGATATCACTATGCTTGAGTCAAAATACAATGTGCCTGACTGGCTGATCAGGCCACTACAAGCTCAGAATGCTCTACCACAGGTTGGGCACAAATAGTCCATGTGAACATTTGGGGTGGATACCCCAAACTTGCGCATCCTGCATTTCCTTTGAGCTGTTTCAATTCTGCTTTGCTCATAGAGCACAGCACCTTCTCTGATTTGGGAGAGTCATGCTGAGTGGTCCTGTGCCAATATCTCCCATGCCACACAATCAATTCCAAAGTTCTTGAGAGTGTCCTTGTATCTCTTCTTCTGACCACCATGTGAGTACTTGCCCTATGTGAGTTCTCCATAAAATAGTCTTTTTGGCAAGCGTACGTTTTGCATTCAAACAATGTGGCCAGGCCATCGGCGTTATGCTCCCTGAAGCACAGTTTGAATGCTTGGCAGTTTAGTTTAAGTAAGGACCTCAGTGTCTGGTATCTTATCCTGCCAGGTGAGCTTCAGAATCTTCCTAGGACAATTCAAATGGAAGCAATTCAATTTGCTGGCATGGTGCTGGTAGACTGCCCAGGTTTCACAGGCATACAACAATGAGGTCAGCACGATGGCTCTGTAGACCTTCACTTTGGTAGTCAGTCTAATACCCCTTCTCTCCTACACTTTTCCTTTGGAGCCTCCCAAACACTAAGCTAGTTCTGGCAGTGTGCGCATCAACCTCATTATCCATGTGTACACCTCTGGAGAGTACACTGCCAAAGTAAGTGAACTTATCCACAGCATTCAAAACTTCTCCATTTGCTGTAACTGATGGTTCCACATATGGGTGGCATGGTGGTGGCTGATGGAGCACCTGTGTTTTCTTGGTGTTAATTGTTAGGCCCAAATTAGCACAAGCAGCAAAGAAACTGAGCCATCCTTTGTTGCATCTCGGCTTCAGAGGCTGCATTGAGAGCACAATCATCTGCAAACAGAAAATCATGCACCAACATTCCCTCCACTTTGGTCTTGGCTTGTAGCCTTTTCAAGTTGAAGAATTTACCATCAGTGCGGTAGCTGACCTTGAGGCTGCGTTCATCTTCATTGAAAGCATTTGACAACATGGCTGAAAGCATCATGCTGAAAAGCACACAGCCTTGTTTCACTCCATTAGTTACTGGGAAGGCACAAGAGCATTGTCCATTATCCAGAACCCGGGCAAGCATGCTGTCATGAACTCAATTCTCACCTGTGGCTCCAAGTAGCTGTGGCATGCATGGTGGCCACACCCCAGTAAACCATTTTGGCAGATGGCTAAACCAGGTTGAGGGTAACCAAGGAGTCTCAAACTCGTAGGTGAGTTAGAGGGATGTCTACCCCAAGCATGTGAAGACTTCTCCTGGTGGAATGGGCAGATGAGAACAATTTGTTCCAACGGTCATGAAGGCAGTTGAAGCAGGCGCTGTGGAGCACTTAGAGCTTGGTTAGACATCAAAGACACCAAGGTCATCCACTGCATCTTGAGCCATCACCAATTCATCTCGATTCTGTCCTGCCACTGGATTGTGATGACTCTGGAGGAGGGAGTAAGGCTGACAACTTCATGCAACTCTGCCTCACTTAAATCCAATTTACGAATGAATCAAAAGGCATCACCCATACCATTATACCTATCTCAAAGTCCTGTGGCAAAAGGCAAGTGATGAAGCAGCAGTTGCGGATACAATAGGAGCTATAGTTACAATCCTGCATATAGGTGACCCAGGCCATAGGAGTCGTTTCTCACTGGAAGCAGCAGTGGGATTCGGCAGCCCCCGGGTGTCTGAGGAGCCTTTTAAGGATTCCACTGCTCATCTCCTGGTGTGAGGAAGGGGAAGAAAAGGTGCCCTAAAAATTGTCTACTTCCCCAAACCTGGCCTGAATGCCACGGCAGGCAGGAAATCCCACCATTGTTGACCACAAAGAAATGTACAAAAATGTCTGCAAAGACAATTCCACTCACCATTGACACGTGGAATATGCGCACACTTATAGACAACACAAAATCCAGTAGAACTGAAGGACAAATAGCTCTTCTTGCAGGAGAACTCAGTAGGTATCAAATCCAAATAGCAGCCCTGAGTGAAACAAGGCTGGCAAATGAAGGTCAGCTTACTGAAGTTGGAGGTGGGTACATATAAGTTGTGCTGTGTGATTGTGATGAAATACTACTATACTATAAGAAATGATCAACAGGATGCTTTCAGGAAAACCTGGAAAGACATGAACATCTGATGCAAAGTGAAATGAGCAGAAACAGAAAAAGAATATTGTGCACAGTAACAGCAATATTGTATGATTATAGAGAGAAAAAAAATCTAGTTCATTTACATGAAAATGTAAAGAAGAATTACAATCTGGACTGTACTCAGTGGTATAACGCTGTTTCCATCCAAGTGAAGAAGTCTGTAGTTGTATTAGAGTCATTTCAGTCATGTACAACTCTTTGTGACCCAATCTGAGGTTTCCTTGGCAAAGATAGTGGAGTGGTTTACCATTTCCTTCTCCAGCTCATTTTTACAGATGAGAAAACTGAGGAAAACAGGGATAGGTGACTTGCCCAGGGTCACACAGCTAGATAGTATCTGAGGCTGGACTTTAAATCAAATCATTCCTGCATCCAGGTCCAGTGTTCCTTCCACTGCACCACCTAGCTGCCCCTGAAGAAGGAATATCTAATATTATATTGAAGGCTTGACGAGGCTCTGAGTATGATATGTCAGAAAGAAAATATCTTATGTCTTGGCAACTGATTGCTTTCATTTGTTAATGATATATATTCATTAATTTTGATGTTTACATAGAAATAAGAGTAATTATAGTGGAGAAAGATGGCATCCTTCACTTATCAAAAATGTAGTATTATATGAAGTGGGGTTGAGATTGGAAGTGATTCATGGGAAATACATTGCCAGGTTCTCTATGAGAAAAAAAAAGATTTAAACATATTCCTTAGAACTCCAGAACACTGGAGAACAAGAATCAAGAGAATGAGTTTAGAAATAGGGCTGACGAAAGATGTTATGTGGGAGATCTTAACCAGATCTGAAGATAGCTTAATACTTGGCAGAGAGCATCCATTTGTTCAATCTGCTAGGTGCAGAATGCATGTTTGGCCAATGTGCTTGGTCTTGGATGCTTTTCCATTTAATTTTCTTCCATTTTCTTGATACTGATATGATTCACTTTTACAGAACTTCTATCGTTTGGGAGCAATTCATCATGTATATAAGGTTGTCTTCACTTTTTCATCATTTTGATATCTTCTTTTTTGTAGTTGAATCATATCAGTCATGCCTCACTCTCTGTGACAACATTTGGATTTTTCTTGGCAAAGACAGTTGAGTGGTTTGTCATTTCATTCTCCAGCTTATTTTTACAGGTGAGAAAGCCGAGACAAACAGGATTAAGTGATTTGCCAAGGGTCACATAGCTAATAAGTGTCTGAGGCCAGATTTGAACTCACGAAGAGAAGTCTTCCTGACTCTAGGCCTGGCACTGTATCCACTATGCCGCCTAGTTTCCCTTTCACCACATAGCTACCATGATTTCTTTGAAACACCTGATTTATGCTTTATTTGGAACACATATTTCACCTTTAACATCCTTTATCTTTATTAAAATTATCTTCTGAACAGGTACTAAATTTATTGATCCATTCCCACTTTTGGAGATTGCCAAGACTTTACAAACCTGTCCTTTACACCAGGGTGTCTTGAGTCACTGTTCTTCATTACATAGTATTCATTCATAGCATGATCTCTCAATATGGGGGGCAGTCACTCCTTTTATTGATTCATAATTGATCCCAAATTGATTTTCTAATAAATCACTCCCAATAGAAACTATTCCACACCTCTTTCCTTCCCAGTCTTCTCACATATGTCATTCACCACCCTGAGGCAGGGTTATGAACTCCCAACCTCCATTTAAGGAAGAAAGCTCATCTCAGACATCTCTTCATTTCTGACCTGGCTTCACTCCTTTGAGGCCTTCTCAGACTCACTTCTCACTCTGGCCATACCTTCTCCCCTCCCAAATTTTCTGCTTCTTTTTGGGTGTGGTCTTCCACCATAAGATTATCACATCCTTGAGACTAGGGACTGTCTAGGTTTATTCATACTTGTGTGCTGAGACCTTAGTACAATGCTTGGCTCACAGTAGCCACTTAAGAAATGTTTGTTGAAGAGCTGGGGTGGGGGAGAGGGGCTGGGAGGGTGGTGGTTCGGCGTGGGGGGGCGGGGCTGCCTGTTGGCTCCAGACAAATAAACATGGAGTCCATCTTCCACGAGAAACAAGAAGGCTCACTCTGTACTCAACATTGCCTGCATAATCCATTGCAAGGGGAATATTTTAGCCCTGTGGAATTATTCTCTATTTCTCATCAGCTGGATAAAGAAGAGGGGATGAGGATGGCAGAGGGAGGAGTCACTAGTGAAGACTATCGAACATTTTTACAGCAACCTTCAGGAAATATGAATGACAGTGGTTTCTTGTCTATTCAAGTTATAAGCAGTGCCTTGAAAGCTTGGGGTTTAGAGCTAATCCTCTTCAACAGCGCAGAGTATCAGAGGCTTGGGATCGATCCTATAAGTGAAAGGTCATTTATATGCAACTATAAGGAACATTGGTTTACAGTTTGAAAATTAAGAAAACTGTGGTTTAACCTAAACTCTCTCGATGGGTCCAGAATTAATATCAGATACTTGCCTTGCACTTTTCTTGGCTCAGTTACAACAGGAAGGTTATTCCATATTTGTTGTTATGGGTGACCTACCAGACTGTGAAGCTGACCAGCTCCTGCAAATGATTCAGGTACAACAAACGCATAGACCAAAACTCAGAGCAGAAGAATCAGCTCACCTAAAAGATCAAAGAGTACAGAAAACAGACCTAGAGCAATCTTTAGAAGTAAGTCATTCATATAATGGAACAGGAATGCTTTATGAAGATGAAGAGAAATCTACAAAAAGCTTTAGTACTAAGTCAACAGGAAATTGATATGGAAGATGAAGAAGCAAATCTGCGGAGAGCAATTCAACTTAGTATGCAAAGTGGTTCCAGAAATAATATTTCAGAAGATATTCCAAAGACATCAGGTACAGATTCAACAACGTCTCCAAAAGAGAAGAGAAGCCTCCTTTGAAAAACAGCAGCAGCCAAAACAGATAGCACCTCTACACGCGCTTGAAATTGATCCAGGTGACAATATGACAGAGGAGGACATGCTTCAAGATGCTATGAACATGTCTTTGGAAACTGTTAGTAATACTTTGAAGACTGAAGGAAAAAATAGCAAAGTGGCTTTTTAAAAAAAATCAAAATATTCATATTCACCAACATTGACTTCTTGTGCAGATATATCCTATACAGAGCTCATTTCAGACATATGTCAGAGTAGCACAGTTCGGAAAAAAGTAGGGGGAAGTGGCTTGCAAATAAAAATGATGGAAAAAAACATCAAGTTTAGAACTAAAGACTCTATCTTCCAAATACTAGCCAAAGAGACATTTAGCAATTAAAGAACTAGGCAATAGTTTTCTAAACAATAACATTAGTCCCTTTTGGTGGGTGGGCAATAAACTCTTAAAATAAGAATTTTTTAAAAATCTATTTGCAGACCAACTGAGAGGATCTAGCCACAGGTTTTTTCCAACTCTTTTGAATAATCTGATTTTCTCCTCTGTCACCTTCGCATAGTAGTTTGTTTCTTACTGCCCCAAGTGGTTTTACTGCAAAATTTCACTTGTCTATAGTTAACAATACATATAATGTTTAACGGGGTAAATCATTCTAGCCACAACTGTGTTTTGTGCGCTCCAGTTTTTTTTTCCTTAGTTTTCATTGTCTCTGACCTCAGTTTCTCTCCTAATATAGTTTTCATTCCACCTTATTTGAAGTTAGCCTATGATAGGAATGATTTCCTATCAGTTTAATATGCCATAAAGGGATCAGTATCCTGTGGTTGGTGCATTCCTGGATTTGAGGGGAACCCTGCAAAAGTGAGGTGTTGAGCCAGAATATGCAGTTTGGGGAGAACAGAACTATCTTTTCAGGTGCTTTATGAGTATCTTCTCTGTCATGTCAAAATGTCCCAGCTTTTAAACGAACAACCCCACATTAGGAACCTCGATGTCAAGTTGTTTCCTCTGTTGCTAAGGAAAATGACGGAAATAAAAGTATGCCAGCTAGCTTGTGTTTACTGTCAGACTTAAGGCCCAGGATACACGTCCAATTACTCTCATCTGGGTACCTCATCTCTTACTAGATCTTAACATTTGTCTTTCAAAACTTCAAACTCCACACGCTCAATCTTCCCCTCTCTCTCTCTAAAAGTCTCTCCAGTGGACTCTGATTAAATCCCTACAAAACAGAACCTTTCCTCTTCTCCTTTCATATTCTGGGCTGCTTCCTCTCCTTCATTTCCAGACTACCTATAAAACCCATCTTCACTGCGCTGAATTTTTCCTTAACGGATTTCCTTATCTGTAAGGTTAATTATAAGATTGTTCTTGCCTTTAGGGTCCTAAGGAGCTCACACACGCATGGTCTCATGCAATTTCTAACCGTTTACAATGCCGCCTCAGGGGCGGCTAGAGACCCCGGAACAGGAGTGCTGAGGCAAGAAGGGGATGACTAGAGACACCTGGGCAGGAGGGTTGGGGCTAGAGACCTCCAGCAACAGGCACTAGAGATCCCTAAGCAGGAGAACCTCTAACAGAAGGGTTGGGGCTACCGACACCCCCCCCCAGCCCACCCCGAGTGGGTGGGGCCTTTCCTTCTTCCGGTAGCTCTTTTTTCCGACTCCCCCCTACCTCCCCCCCCCCCCCCCGCAGACTCCAGGTAGGTCACTACTTAGGCCGAGTTTTTGAGACACTGCCCCCCCAGCCCCCCCACCACATCCAGCTTCCCCACACGCACCATTTCTAGGGGAGGAGAGAATTTTTTTTTTTATCCCCGGCAAGGTACAGCCTAAAACAGCTTGAACTCAGGACAAATGCGCCCCCTCAGCCCCTTTGTCTTTCATTTCCACACCCACGGAACGGGAGCGCCCCCTCCCCCGCTTAGACTAACATTTCCTTCCGGGCGCCGGTGGTAGAGGGTTGGGGGAGGTGCGGCGGGAGCCACGAGGGGGGTCGGGGTAACGGCAATGTGTGTGTGGAGGGGAAGAGGGGCCACTGGGGCTGGAGCACCCCAGCCCCGGACACCTCTGGGACATTCAGGAGGGGATGGCGCCGTCTACACCTCTCCCTACAATTCCAAGTGGTTTGACCCGCATGGCTCCTTACCGGCCGCGCTGTCTCCCACGGAGCATCCTGTGCCAAGTGAATGAGGAATCAGTTTATGAAATGAAGGAACGGGGGTAGGCGCTCCTGGTTCTTTGGGTACTCTCGGGAAGGACCGCGCTTGGCAGCGGGGAAATGGGGCGGCCCCGAGATTGCTGTGGAAAGTGAGGAGGGGTACTGAGGCAGAGGGCGTGGCTCTCGCAGTGGCAGGGGGACCGAAAGGAGGAGGGGGAGAGTCCGAGGATATCCCCTCCACCCAGGTTAGGGCTGGGAGCTCTAGGCGATGGCGGGGGCGGGGGTTGAGGGCTCCTTTTTATAGGGCTTTGGGGGCGGGGCCAGCTCATTTACATACCGAAACCTTCCCAAAGGGAGGATCCCCGCTGCTGTCCCGAGGCCCCGCAGCAGCCCAGGTCGGGCCAGGCTCGGGGAAGAGCAGCGCCCACGTGGCTTCGGCGGATTCGCTACATGTTACTAGGACGTGACTTGTGGTTACTTTGTGATACAATGTGTAAATCCTGCTCCTTTGGTCTTTGGGGCAGTTCCCTTGGGACAGCCAGCTTCCGCTTGGCAATCTCATTTCCCGACTAGAAGGGACCAGGCTAGTCAGGGGGACCAGAACTTGGTAAGTTTTTAACGTACCCTAGAAGGATCCCGGAATTCAGCCTCCTTGCCCCTAGACCCCCCTTGGACCCAGGCACTGAAGCACCTGCTTCCTGCCCCCCTTTTCTTTCAGAGCCGCCAGGGTCCCTGCCAAGGGGCTGAAGCCCAGACTAGGTTTGTCTCAGGCTTCCCCTGGTCGTTCCCATCCTGGAGCTCTCCCCACACCCAGCCTTCCCTAGCTACCCTCCCTCCTGGATCAAGCAGTCAGTCTGTGGTCCACATTGTGTGTGTTCTTGTGTGTATATCTGTGGTCCAGATCGTATCTGTGCATGTGTGTGTATCTATGGTCCAGATTGTGTGTGTGTGTGTGTGTGTGTGTGTGTGTGTGTGTTGTGGAGAGGGAATGCAGGGAGGGCAGAGGACCAGTTGGAGAGAGATCTCTGATTCGGGGGTCATTGAAGCTCTGACTTATCTCATCCCATCTGGGATATCAAAGCCCCATCAGCCTCTTGGGTCTGTCTCTGTAGGAGGATGGGAGGAGAAAAGAAAGAGCAAGAAAGGGTGGAACCACCTTCGTTTGGAAGCCTGACCCTGCTTTCTTCCTCCCTCACTTAGCTGGTTGGAGTCTCTCCCCTTAGGGCAGGGCCAGGGCCTGTGGGACCTCATGCTCTGTAAATCCCTGTAGTCCATTCTCCTGCCCAGAAGTGAAGAAAAAGCTATCTGCCCACACTGGAATCCTCTGTCTCCAGCTAAGCCTGCAGAGGACCAAGGCCTGGCCCAAGCAGGAAGCCTGGAGCTGGAGAGAATGGTCCCTGGGAGCTTCTGAGCAAGTTCTGCTCATTTTGCTCTTCATTACTTCATGCAAGTCTTTCCATGTTTTTCTAAAATCATTGAGCTCTTCATCAGTAGTATTCCATCACAATCTTATACCACAACTTGTTTAGCCATTCTCTAATTGACAGACATCCCCATAATTTCCAGTTTTTTGCCACCACAAAAAGAGCTGCTATAAATATTTAAGAAATATAGATTCTTTTCCTTTTCACCTAATCATCTTTGGAAACAGACTTAGTAGTGGTATGGCTGGGTCAAAGTGTATAGGCACTTTAATAACTTTTTGGGCATAATTACAGATTGCTTCCCAAAATGATTGGATCAGTTCACAATTCCACCAACAATGCATTAGTGTCCCAATTTTTGCACATCCCCTCCAACATTGGTTGCTTTTGCCTTCAATTATTTTAGTCAATCTGATAGTCATGTCATGTGAGATTATGTCATGTCATATCAAATGACATCTTGAGGTTGTTTTAATTTGTATTTCTCTAATCAATGATGATTTAGTGCATTTTTTCATATGACTCTACATCATTTTGATTTCTTCATTGAAAGTTGCCTTTCATATCCTTTGACCATTTATCATTTGGAGAATAACTCGTATTCTTATAGGTTTTACAAAGTTCTTTATGTATTTGAGATACGAGACCTTTATCTGAGATACTGCCCATAAATTTTCCCCTCAATTTTCTGCTTTCCTTCTGATCTTGGCTGCATTTGATTTATTTGCTCAAAAACTTTTAAATTTAATGTTATCAAAATTACCCATTTTACACTTCACTCTGCTCTCTATCTTTTATTTGTTCATAAGCTGTTCACCAATCCATAAAGCTAATAACTAATATGTTCCATGTCCAGATTTTCTTACAATCCCTCTCTCTGTATCTAGGTCATAATAACATAAAGGCAGAATTCATGATTTTGAAGAAAATCACCACTATGCCTGAATGGTCCAGAATTGCAGGATATAAGGAATTCTCCAAGTAGAAGGCAGAGGAATTAAAACATTTACGCCAGCTCTAAAGTAGCAGACCCACGGGCCAGCGTCCCCAATTCATATGATATCCTGGCCAAAAGCTTCCAGGCCCAATAAGTCCACCTCACAATAGTAACCAGGAGGTTACAGAGAAACATTATGGCAGTAAGCCAAATCATACTCATGCTTCCCCTAATGCTGGGGCCCTCTGGTAAGAAGATTATCCACTGGCCTCAAGTCCTTGCTCAGCACTCTCCGGGACTACACTTGGGTCAGTCCTGCTCTCAATAGCTCCTTCAGCTTCGGTTTCTTTTGCTTCGGCTTCTACTGGCTCTGCTTCCACTGCTCCTCCTTCTGCTTCCACCACATCTCACTCTCCAAGCTGTGTTCTGTCTCTTTTTATACAGTCATTAGACATCATCCAATGGACTAGAATGTCACCTGAGGGCCCAGAACTTAGGTGCCTACTATTGGCTTTGGTCTCAGCAACTCCCCTTAGGACCCTGAGGGCTTCACGCCCACATAGGCTTAGCACCTAGTAGGTAGGGGCCTACTTGGGAGTGAAGATATAATCAGACCTCCCTTCATTGGCCCCACCTGGAGTCTTACCTGAAGCCTATTCAAATGGGGAGGGGGGAGGGGAGATCTTCTCATTTACTGATTGCCTTTATAGTCATGTATACATTTTGACTTTATCTTGATAAATGGTGTAAGATACTGGTCTTTGCCTAGTTTCTGCCTTACTGCTTTCCAGTTTTCCCAACAAATTTTTTTTTTACCAAATAATAAATTCTTATCCCAAGATCTTAAGTCTTAACCTTTGTCAAATACAAGGTTACTATGTGTATTTGCTGCTGTAAGTTGTATGTCTGTTCTGTTGCGTTGATATTTGCTAGATAATTTTGATAATTACTGCCTTATAATGTAGTTTAAGATCTGGTGCTGCTAACCCTCCTTTACATTTCTAAATAGTTCATTTGTTATTCTTGACTTTTTGTTCTTCCAAATGAATTTTGTTATTATTTTTTCTAATTCAATAAAATAATTTTATGGTAATTTAATTGGGATAGCATTGAATATATAAATTATATATTGGCCCTGCCTACTCATGAACAATGAATATTTCTCCAGTTATTTAAGTCTGATTTTATTTGTATAAAAAGGTGAGGTTTTTTAAAAATGATTTTGTTTGTGTAATCCTTGAGATTATTTTGGCAGGTGTACTCCTAGGTATTTTATACTGTCTAGAGTTATTTTAAAGGGGGTATTTTAACTATCGCTTCTTACTGGGTTTTATTTGTAATATATAGGAATGCTGATGATTTTTGTGGGTTTACTTTATATCCTGCCATTTTGCTAAAATTATTGTTTCAACTAACTTTTTAGTTAAGTCTTTGAGGTTTTTCAAGTATATTATTATGTTGTCTGTAAAAAGTGATAGTTTTATTACCGTCTCCTCTATTGCAATTCCTTCTGTTTCTTTTTCTTCTCTTATTGCTGTTGCTAGGATTTCCAAAACACTGATGAAGGATATTTGTGACAATGGGAATTCTTGTTTCACCTCCGACCTTACTTGGAAGGTTTGTAGCTTATCTCTGTTATGATAATGCTTGCTGATGGTAATAGACAAGTGCTTTTTGTCAATTGAAGAACCATTTATACCAATACTTTCAAGTGTTTTTCTTTTTTTTTTTAATTTAAATTTATTTATTTAACATATTTGGTTTTCAGCATTGATTTTCACTACAGTTTGAATTACAAATTTTCTCCCCATTTCTACCCTCCCCCCCACTCCAAGATGGCTTATATTCTGGTTGCCCTGTTCCCCAGTCAGCCCTCCCCTCTCATCCCCTTTTCCCTTCCTTTCTTGTAGGGCAAGATAAATTTCTACGCCCCATTGCCTGTGTATCTTATTTTTTAGTTGCAGGCAAAAACATTTTTTTTGTTTTTGAACATCTGTTTTTAAAACTTTGAGTTCCAAATTCTCTCCCCTCTTCCCTTCCCATCCACCCTCCCTAAGAAGTCGAGCACTTCAACCTAGGCCACGCATGTATCATTACGTATAACCCTTCCACAGTACTCATGTTGTGAAAGGCTAACTACATTTTGCTCCTTCCCAACCCATCCCGCTTTATTGAATTTTCTCCCTTGACCCTGTCCCCTTTCCAAAGTGTTTGTTTTGATTACCTCCACCCCCATCTGCCCTCCCCTCCATCATCCCCCCCCTTTTATTTTTTTTTTATCTTCCTCCCTCTTCTTTCCTGTGGGGTAGGATACCCAACTGAATATGTATGGTATTCCCTCCCCAGGCCAAATCTGATGAGAGCAAGGTTCACTCATTCCCCCCTCACCTGCCCTCTCCCCTCCTCCCACAGAACTGCTTCCTCTTGCCACCTTTATTCGAGATAATCCAATGGGGTGTGACTTCTAACTACAAACCACAAATTCTGCTTTTCCAATCTTTCTTCAAAATATAGGCTCCTTTAAAGTAATACTTTTGGTTGTAAAACTCATCAGCTGCAGAGCAAGGACTCCTGGGGAAATCTGACTTTGACAGACAAGTTGATAGACACAGGATGAATCTGGGTCACAAAAAACTGGATGGGTAAGTAGTCAGATGACCTGCCTTGTCCCATTGAATTATGTTCAAAACAGGTTTCCCAAGATTGTTGTCATTTTTTTCTTCCTCTTCTATTATAAAAATAATTTCTGTAAATCACACTTTTGTCACAAATTACTGAGGAATTAGTTGACCTTAAAGATAATCTGTCAACTGTAACAAATCATTGTTTACTAGCAAATTTTGTACCTCAGATTATTTTCTATTTCAGATAACTAATTTTGAGCTGTCACCTGCTTTGTCAGAGATAGTTCAGTGTTTGAGAGGCTCCCAAGGACAATGTGGGAGAGAAGTATTGCAATGACTGCCAAACTCAAGGTCTACAGAGCTGTGGTGCTGACCTCATTCCTGTATTCCTGTAAAAGCTGGACAGTCTACCAGCGCCATCCCAGGAAACTGAATCACGTCCATCTGAATGGTCTTAGGAAGATTCTGAAGCTCACCTGGCAAGATAAGGTCGTGAACACTGAGGTACTTTCTCGAGTTAGACTGCCAAGTATTCCCACTCTACTGCAGAGAGCACAACTCTGATGGGCTGGCCATGTTGTTCAAATGCCAAAAATGTGTGCCTAAAAGACTATTTTGCAGAAAACTCATGCAAAGAAGGTACTCACAAGGTGGTCAGAAGAAGTGATACAAGGATGTTCCCAAAGTCTCTCTGAAGAACATTGTAATCATTTGTGAGACATGGGAGACACTGGCAAAGGACCACCCAGTATGGCATGCCTGCAGTAAAGAACATGGTGTGCCATGTGAGCAAAGCAGTAGCTCAAAAGAATGGTGAGATATGCAAATTGAGAACTTTTTGTACCCAATTTGTAGTAGAGCCTTCTGGGCCCCATTATTCTGACCATCCATGGTCAAACACACTGTACCTTGATCATTTTGGTCCTCTTTGAGCACAAAGAACAACAAAAACTATGAACTATGATAATAAAGAAATATGTGCCACAAATGAAAGCAGTCATAAAGCAAAGGCGTAAGATGTTTTCACCATGGCACTCATGCCCAGGGTAGCCCCAAGCCCTCAGTGTAACAACAGATAACTCTTCCTCATATCCTTCTGTTCCATCCAGATTGTAATTAGTGTGTCTTACGAATCCATTTCATGTTTTATCTAGAGAAGACTTTGTTTCAGCCTCTCAGGAAATTAACTGCATCTTTTCTTTTTCTTTATTTTCTGTAATTAAACATAAATTCCACCCCCACCCCACCCAGAATACACTGTACTTGCCAGTTTCTGTAACAGCACACACCCTAGCAAACCTAGGAGGGCTGCTAGCACAAGTCCTTTGATCATCTTTTCGAAAGGAAAGCAACTTTTAAAGGGGTCAACAATCTACCTTAATCACATTCCCTAGTTCAGGGGAAAAGTTAACATCCTGTACATGGAGAGAATACAAGCAGAGAAATTAGCACAGAGATTCAACTGTCTGTCTGAGTAAAGCAATATTGCTATACACTTTACATACCTCAGCACTGACTTCTTAAGTAGTGGGGGGTGGGGGTTGGGGGGGTCCTGAACATTGGGCTACTCTTGATTCTCCACCTGGAAATCAAAAGATCCTTCTCATAAGTAAACCCCCAAAGCAAAACACTAACCTCCTGGAATACATAACAAAGACTTAGCTTCTGACTGGATAAATGCTGAGGAGTTTGAAAACCTTTGTGCCTCAGCACTTAATGGGAAACTCCCTTTAGCCCAGAGCCTAATTAGGTCTGGGCCAGGGCTCTATGTGCCTATTAATGGGCAGGGAAGATCTTCAAATTCTCTTAACATTACAGCTTCTCACAGACTTTTCACATAATTTTCTTTATAACGTCACTATTATAATTCTGATAAGGAAGAAATTTCATATCATCTTTTCTTTCTCCTCCAGAGATCTTACAAAACACACACTTTGTCCCGGATTCCATAGGGAGACACATTCCATGCTAAGATGCTTCTCAACTTTATTCCAGCTGATCATATCAAATGCTTTTCTCAATATTCCATTGGGCTTTTAATAACTATGGTTTCAAGTCTTGACTCTGATGCTCATCAAGGGTATGACCCATGGGTAAATCCCCTTTTTGTAGTTCAGTTTTCTCCTCTCACTTGATGAGGATTAGACTACATGAATTCTAGAGTGTCTTTCAGCTTTAATCCTGTGACTTTTGATGTGTTTAGGAGTTGGTGATGTGTGGGATGGATTTTACGAATCCAAAAATTAACAACAGAGGCATCTCCAGGTGAAAGTAGAAAGGAAAATTTATTACGATCCTGCAGGAAAGGGCAACCCGGACATCGAGAGGACTGGGGGTCCTCTCAGTGTCAGAGCGCGCTGGACACAGAAAATTGGGGTGTTTATATAGGTCCCTAACCGCAATTCCCCCTCCCAACCTCCTTCCTCTCAGCTTGCAGACGTAAGCTTTGAGGGTACAATCTAGACGCGGTAAATCTACCCAGGGACAATGGCAAGGAACAAACAGTATGGTTATTTTTTACAAGCAGGAGACAGTCATAAACTTCCCACCATCCTTGTTTCATTCTACTATCAATCTCAAGGTAGTAAATCTGTCTTAATAACAATGACAATGACGATTACACAAACAGTTCGGTTATCGGTGACAGGCAGGAATTAGTTGTCAGTTACCTCATCTTCACATCTGTGGCTATGGCGGATATCCCCAGTATCCTTACACCTTGCCTCCCATCATTCTTATACCTAACTAATCTTGCACATCTATATTGCACCTGGCTTTTCGGCTTTTCATCCATTCTTCCCCAAACGGAGGTTCTCTTATCTTGGGGTCAATGTACAGGGGGTGAGTATCCTGTGTCTTATCCTTATCCTCAGAGAATTTTATGGTTGCTGACTTATTCACCTCAACCCTTCTTTCTTTCAGGCCTCTCGCCATTAGGTAAATACACAGGACCTGTTCTTAACCTTGGGGGCCTTACGGTCACTAGCTAAGCTTGTGGAGGGGAAAACATCTGAGTAGAGAAATGGCTTTATGGAAAGGAAAATATCTAAGTAGAGAAATGGGACTCACTATCCTACTTATTTCTATTTATCTAATTTGTTCCCTTTTATGAGAGGTCTTCACTCGTCCCACACAGTGACATTCAAGGATGTGGCTGTGGACTTCACCCCAGAGGAGTGGGACCTCTTGGACCATTCTCAGAAGGAGTTATACAAGGAGGTCATGCTGGAGAATGCCCAGAAGCTGCTCTCCCTGGGTAAGGACACTACCCCTGACCACTCAGAGTCTGCTGTCACAAGGAGTATCTTCATTCCTGGGTGTGCTGGCTTTGGAGCATTTATCAGTTACTAGAAAGGGAAAAGTGCTGGTCTCCTATGTCCTACTGCCTGGTTTTCCATTGTGTGAAGAGAACCTGGAGGTTTCCTGGTTGCCCCTAAAGCTGTCTCTCGCCAATTCTATGTAGCTTGAGGTCAAAGTTCAGATCAGTGTTGAAGCATTTCAGGTGTAGAAGTAATCCCACATTATGTAGTCCAGTTTCTCCCTGGACATGAATTTTGTCTGCCAAATCTCTGAAATCTGCTCAGGTGGCTTTTCCCTGCACCCCCTTCCTCTTTGGGAAGGGCCAAATATTTAGGACCTTCTTCTCTGTGAGAAGCATCAGTTTGTAGCTCCCAGCTGCTGGCTGTGCCTGGTAGGGCACCTTTGTCCTTCATCTTCCCTTACATTGCCCCAAATTCCAGCCCAGATGGTGGGAAAGGAGGGGAGGGAACAAGCATTCCTGTTCACCAGCTGTTCACCAGCTGCTGTGCTAAGTGCCTTCTTTACAGTATGATGGCATTGGGTTATATTATTATCCCAGTTTGACATTTGAGAAATCTGAAGGAAACAGAGGTTAAGTGACTTGTCCAGGATCACTAACTCCAGGCCCAGGGCTCTCTCCACTGCTATCAGATGCCTCTAATTTCTGGATAATGGAAGCTCTGCAATGGGTCCAACCTCCTATGAAGAAGGTGCACCAAGACCAAATGCTCTGACTCCCAATTGGCTCCATGATCTTCTCCCCATCTCTCCCCAGAGCTCCCAAAATAGATGCTATGGAAATCTTGTTTCAGGAATTCTGGGAACCATCCTGTTCCCCTTACTTGTAGGCCCCAGTCAATGCAGGAATAACAGACTGGCCAAGAATCACAATTTCATCAAACTAAGGTTCATTGAGCACCCCAGCAGGAAAATCTCACCAGCAGAGGCAATGACTTGCTGAGTGGAGTCCCAAGGTTTTTTATAGGTTTCAGTGAGTGGGGAGCTGGGGAGGGGAAGGGCCAAAGCTGATTCATCAGGATCTAATTTTCAGGAGCTCAAGGCTGATCTGGAACATCCTAGTTTGGGTTACTTGCATTACAAGCAATAATGAGAGAATAAGCTAGATCTGTGTGAACATGATGGAGTGATTCTCTAGCTTTGTATGCACACTCTTTTCCCTAAAGAGAAATAAATGACAAGTTTTTCTCCATCCTCATGCCTCATTCCCCATGCCCAGGTCTGCCAGTTCCCAGAGAAGATCTGATCTCTTATTTGGAGGAAAGGGAAGGGCTGCTGGAGCAAGAAGGCCTGAGGAGCTGCTGTCAAGGTGAGTGAGGGGAAAGGAGGTCTATGAGAGCTATGATTACAAGAGACTTCTGGGTGGTGAAGCAAGTGCTAGATCTGAGATAGGAAGACCTGACTTGGAATTCTTTTTGAGACCCATTTTAGCAGTTGGATCCTGGACAAGTCACTGAACTACTGAGTCTCAGTTTCCCCACTTTTAAAATGAGGAAGTTGTTCACCATGGCCTTGAAGCTGTCTCCCAGTGATGAATCTTAGATCCTATGAAAAGTCAATATTTGGAATTTTGGGGCAGGAACTCAGCTGAATGTGCAAAAATAGGTTAGACTTTTCCGGTTGGGTTCTTTCCTAGACTTTCTTCAAGTCAATGAGCATTTATTAAGTGCCTGCTATGTGCCAGACCCTCTGCTAAGAACCAGGGACATAATGAGATACAGGCAACATTCCCTGCTCTCCTGGAGGCCAGACAACATAACAACAATGTAGAAACCTGTACTGGACAGGACAATTTGGAGCTCATTGAGAGAGGGAAGACTCCTAAGTGAAGGAAAACTGGCAAGGCTCATTGTGGAAGGTGGGCTCTAGCTGGGGCTTCAGGGAGGCCAGGGTGAGCATTCTAAGCATGAGGATGGTGAGGAATGGCCACAGAATTGGAGGTGGAGTGTCCAGTTCACAGAACAGAAGAGTGGTCTGTACCACTGAAGTATAGCATATTTGGTGGGGATATAAGGTGAAAGGAAATTAGAGCAGTAGGAGAAGGGCAGATGATGAAGGGGTAGGTGATGCATAATCCTAGAGATGATTTTTTATATGATCCTTTTGCTAGTGAGCCACAGGAGGTTGTTAAGTACATCGTGACATCATGACATGGTCAGAACTTCAGGAAGATGAACTTTGACAAGTGGGTAGAGGAAGGGCTTGTTTTAACAATCCAGCTAGCAGCTTCTGTGGGGGTGTAAGATCCACCTACAGCCAGCACCCAGAAAGCTTCCAACAGCACAGGTTCTTTTGATCTGCTTAACTAAGGAAAGCAATGTGAAGGGGTTGACAAGCTTACTTTAATCCAGCATACAGACAGCATTCACTTAGTTCAGGGGAAAAAGCCAGCACCCTGAACTTCAGAACAAAATACAAACAAATTACAAATATCAATAGACAGACCCAATACAATTCATAGTTGCCAACATCTGGGTTCAGCCCGGGAGCTCAGAATCACCACTGTTCCCGCAAAGAGCTCCAAAGAACAGACAGCCAACCCCTGGTTTTATATCTTTTTCAGCGTCACGGGTGAGTCACACATGCAACTCACCCACGTGACCTAGAATCGTCACAAAGAGGTGGACTTAAACTCATGTGGTCTAAAACCCTCTGCTCTCCCAGATGTGTAAACTAGGCCCTCCCTGGGGTTAGCCCCACCTTGGGCCCCACCTTAGTTGCCAAGCCACACCCACTAAGGTTTTACACCTAATAGGGGTTTGGGCCTGGGGCTTAGCACCTAGTAAGTCCCAATGAATTACTCAAAGGGAACAAAAGCCAAACTATTCAAGGACACTTGTTGAACTAAGTGCTAAGGAGACCATTTTGCTTACCATCACAGGACTAGGGTAAGGGGGAGACTTGAGGCACCTAGAGCAAGCTGCAGGTTCTTGCAATACCTCAGGTGTGAGCTGTTTGGGGCCTGAACCTAGGCAGTGGCAGAGTTAGGAGAGAAGGGGGTGTCAGGGAGAGATGTTACCAAGGTGGAATCACAGGACTTTGCAGCAGATTGAATATGGGTGTCAGGAGTGTGAATTGTGAGAGTCTGTGAGGAGTGCATGACACCTCATTTGTGAGTCTTGCACTAGGGGGAGGGTGCCTTGGAGAGCTTTAGAAAAGTAGGAAGAGGGGAGGGTTAGGGGAAAAAGAATGAGTTTAGTTTGGATATTGTAGGAGAACCAGTAAGGAGTGTCACTAAAACCCAGAGAGAAAGAGAAAAGGGTGATTGGGTCAGAGGCTACAGAGAAGCCAAGCCGGATGAAGATGAATAAAGGGCCAGTGGATTTAGCACCTTTGAGATTTTGGTAATGTCAGAGAGAGGAGTTTCCAGTGAACAATGAAATTGGGAGCTAGACTGCAGAGAATTAAGAGAAACCAAAGGAAGGGGGTTGGAGAGTCTAGTTGTAAATGGGTGTCTCCAGTTGTTTAGCCAAAAAATGGAAGAAAGATATAGAGAAATATTTCTCAGGTTGAATGGAACAAGCATCCTTGTTTTGAGGATTAGAGAAATGGTTTGATTTGTGGCAGTAGGGAAGGAATCTTTAGTGTGGGAGAGACTGAAAAGTAATGAAAAAAGGGAAGGCTGGGGAGGCAGTATGCTGAGGAAGATGGCGGGCTGGAATGGGGTGATTTACACATGGAAAGGAGTTTGCTTTAGCAGAGGGAGGGACACTTCATCTCATAGTGGTTTTGAAAAGGAAAAAAAGGCACCTGATTTATGGGAAATGAGGAGGAGGAGATACCACTTGACGAGTATCCAATTTATTTTTCAATGAAATAAAAGGCAAATTTTGCTGCTGAGAAGGTGAGTGGGGGGTGGAGAGTGGGAGCAAGCCACAAGGGAGGGTTAGCAAAGAATGAAAAGCGTTGGCAAAGCTGCCGTGCTGAATGGGACAGAGTCAGTTATGTTGTTGCTCAGCCATTACAGTTCTATGACTCTTCATGATCCCATCTGGGGTTTTCTTGGCAAAGATATTGGACTAGTTTGCCATTTCCTTTTCAGGATCATTTTACAGATGAGGAAACTGAGGTCAACAGGCCTAAGTGACTTGCCCAGGGTCACACAGCTAATCATTATATGAGGCTGGATTTGAACTTGAGTCTTCATGATATCTATTCACTTCACCACCTAGCTGCCCAAATGAGATGTCAAAGGATAGCCTTGCCACAGTGAGGGCCACACTGAGAATATGGAGCCTAAATGTGCAGTGGACCCAGCCAGCCTAGTTTTATGATTTTCTCTCTCTCTATTCAGGTGCATCTAAATAGTAGCAGAGGCTATTGCCTTACTTAGAATTAATCCAAGACTTCTCATACCTCAACCTGTGTCTCTCCCCTGATCTATGATGCTCAATCTTTGACCTATTCTTGGAGAATCATTGGCCAGATTCATTTTGCTTGTAGCCACTCTCAGTTTGGGGAAGTGTGAAGCAGAAACTCCCAGGTGTCCCATTGTATGAATTGTTTCAGGAGCTTAAAAAGAAGTCTCTGTGATCTTCACTATGGGTCTGGTCAGGTCCCATCGGATTTAGAACCAGACAAAGGTCACTCAGTATAGGAGATAAGGTGCAAGAAAGAGCCAGAAACAGGGCTGAGACCAGAACCTGCATTCACCAGCTAAAAGAGAGACCAGAATATAGTGACTGAGGTAGAAACTGGGGCCTGGTGTCAGCCATGGGCCCTAAGAGTCAACAAACATGGACTAAGCATCTCCAGTTTTCTAGGCACCCTGCTAAGTATTAGGAAGGGAAAAGCCAGTCCCTGCTGTCTGGGAGCTCCCAGTCTGGCATACAAACATGGAGATGTTTGAGAAGAAGTGACAGATCAGGAACTTCACTCTTAGCTGATCCGGGGAAAGGGGAGTGTTTGCGAATGGAAAGACATCTAGTTCAATGGGATATAATGGAATAAAAGGAATGAGGCTAGTAATGGTTTAAGAAGGAGAATAGAATTAAGGAGAAAGAGTCAAAATCAAAACAATAAAGACAAAAATTTCAGGCCCACTTCAGAGATATTGCAGGTTCAGTTCCAGAGCTCTACAGCAAAGGGAATATTGCAATCAAGTGAGTCACCTGAATTTTGGGTTTCTCAGTGCATATAAAAATTGTGTTTATAATATACTGTTGCACAATACTGTTATGTCTAAAAATGTACAAATTCTAATTTAAATAATAATAATAAATGCTAACCATCGTTAGAGCCTCCAGTGATTCAATCTTGTTGCTTGTGGAGGCTCTTGCCTAATGTTGATGGCTTCTGACTGATCAAGGTGGTGGTTGCTCAAGGTTCACAGTAGCTGTGGTAATTTATTTTAAAAGAAGGCAGCAGTGAAGTTTGCCACATTGACTGAGTTGTCTTTTCCCTTGAACTTAAAGCCCCATTGTAGGGTTTTTAATTGGCCTAATTTCCATATTGTTGTGTCTCAGATAATAGAAAAATCTGAAGAGAGGGAGAGAAGTCCGTATGCAATAAAAAAATTTCCTTAAAAAACCAAAATGCAATGGAGAAAGGCCATCTAGTACCATGGACAGAGCATGCCCACTTACAGGATTGGAGTTCTAATCTCAGCTGCATGGCCTGATCTGATAATGTAATGAACATGCTGTGCCTGCTGTGTGACAGGTGTTTGTGAGGATTCAATGTGATTTTGTGTGAAGCTTTTTGTAAGTCAAGTTATCCTGCAGAGGTGAGCTAATGACATTTTCAAAAAATTGATTCTATCCATTTGACTTTGAAGACTTTTCTTAGCCTGGGGGAAATAGCATGTAGATCACTTAATTTACCTTATCCCAAAGGAGAGAAGGGATTATAATTATATGTGTGTGTGTATGTGTCTCTGTTTATATATTTTATTGTTTCTTTCTTGCAGAAGGAGAGATTAGACCTAAAATGAAAGAGACTACTGTGAAGCTAAGCATTCCTGTGGAAGAAACTCAGAAGCAAAGCTTCATGAGTAATAGTCCCTGTGACTTCAGTGGGAGAAAAATCTGTGCAGTGTTTCTCAGAATCCACACAGGAGAGAAACCTTATGATTGTCATCATTGTGCGAAAGACTTGAGTCAACAGTCATCCCTTAAATAGCATCAAAAAATTCCAACAGCAGAGAAACCATGTGCCTGTCATGAATGTGATGAAGCTTTTAGGGAACACTTATCATTCATTATTCATCACAGTATTCAGGGTGACAGAAAACTTCGTGAATGTAATCAGTGTGGAAAGGCTAGGAGATGCAGCTCCACTCTTGCTGTACATCAGAGAATCCACACTGGAAAGAAACCTTATGAATGTCATCAATGTGGAAAATCTTTTAAAAGAAGCTCTCATCTTGCTGTTCATCAGAGAATCCACACTGGAGAGAAACTTTATGAATGTCATCAATGTGGAAAGGCTTTTAGAAGCATCTCTGACCTTACTGTACATCAGAAAATCCACACTGGAGAGAAACCTTATGAATGTGGATAAATGTGAAAAGGCTTTCAGACAGAGCTCCCACCTTACTGAACATCAGAGATTCCACATTGGTGAGAAACCTTAAGAATGTAATCATGGTGGAAATTCATATTGATGTAAAAGCCATCTTTTTCTACATCAGAGAATCCACAGTGGAGAGAAACCTTATGAATATCATCAATGTTGAAAGGCTTTGAAAAGAAATTTTTATCTTGCTTTTCATCAGAGAATCCATACTGAAAGGGAAGCCTCATGATTGTTATCAGTGTGGAAAGGCTTTCCGAAGAAGATCTGATCTTGCTGTACATCAGAGAATCTATACAGGAGGGAAACCTTAGGAATGTCATCAATGTGAAAAAGCTTTCACACAGAGTTTCAGGCTTGCTAAACATCAGAAAATCCACACTGGAGAGAAACCTTATGAATGTAATCAATATGGAAAGGCTATTAGAAGTACCTCTGATCTTGCTAAACATTAGAGAATCCACACTGGAGAGAAAACTAATGTGATACAACTTTTTTATAGAGTCACCAACTAAACAAATCTGATGAAAGAAAAGTCCAAGAGATGTAATTTCTAGGTAATCATTTCATTAATTATGGGTAGTGAATAATTAATAGAAGGATGATCATTTAGGTCTCTCCTATAAACCAAAGATGGATGATAGAGGCTTCTCAATACTTGTATGCCCTCAAATAAGTGGGTGTTTCCAACAGGCATAAATCAACTCTGATTGGTTAATAGTTAATGAGAGAATGAGTTTTATGAGAGGTGGGCTTATTTTAATGAGGGGCTGGGGGACATGACTCATCAGTCAATCTTGGACAAAGAGACTTCTCTCTATCCAAACCACCCCTGCCCAGGACAATCTAGCCAAAAGGGGGAATCCACTTCCCCGAAGATGTGACTGACTAAAGTACAATGGGCCAGAATTCACCTGGACTAAAACTTCTTTTGGTTTAAAACTCCTTTTTGGTCAGATCTAAACTTTTCCAATTAGGTAAGTCTTGCCCAAGATTTCATTTCATCATCAACCTTGCCTGTCAAAGGCTGACTGAATCACCTACAGGCACTGATTTCTGAATGAGCAAATAGAAAAGGGGAAAAGCGTAATCCTAATTCAAAATTGGTTATTAATATGGGAGAAATAATCATTTCTCTCACATAAGAGAATCCATTCTGGAGGACATGCCTTGTTAATGTAATCAATATGAGAAAGTATTCAAGCTAAAGTCATCCCTTTTTTTCCCTCAGATAATTTACATGAGCTTGAAATTATTCCTGTAATGAATGTGGAAAGACATCAGGTGGAATATAGAGCTTGTTAGACATCAGAAATTTCACCTGTTGAACAAGCCCTATCTGGACTCAGTTGAGAAGATCTATAACCAGAGATCATCTCTTCATTTTCATCAGATTCATATTGGAGAGAAGGCTTATGAATGTTCTCAGTGAGGTCCTGCCTTTTCCTGGAAAATGGAGATCACTAGACACCACAATATTCATACTGGAAGGAAGCCTTATAAAAGCAATAATTGTGGGAAGGCTTTCACCTGGAGTACATGTATGTACTTTGGAGAAGTGTTCCTAGAGATAAAACTTAGGGATATAATAAATGAGAGAAGGCATCTCCCTTGTAGCACAACCCCATGAGACATCACAAATCTCATACTGTGCATAAAACTATGAAAATGGCTTGAATTTTTCTGTGAAATCCCAAGGTTTCTCCTGACTCCCCTAAAAAATTCCATGGCTCCCTAGGGTGAAGCCTGCCACTGGCTTGCTCACTTAACTGCACTGTCCTCCCACTACAGTGAGACAGACCTTCACCCTCCAAACTGTCCTAGGCTGGTAATCTGCTTCACTGCTCCAAAACTGGTTCTGAGCCATCATCGCAACATCGTTTGGAAGAGAATTTGGAAGAACCCAGGCATGTTATTGCCTCCCTTTGCCATCTTGGCTTCAGAAGTCCTCATGCCCATTTTTGTAGGAAATATTCTCTTGATAGCTGAAATTTTTTTGAAAAGATCTCTTGTCTTTCCCATTCTGTTGTTTTCTTCTGTTTCTTTGTATTGCTCTTTGAAGAAAACCTTCTTATTTCCTGCTACTATTCTATGGAATTCTGCATTCATTTGGGTATGTCATTCTCTTTGTTTTTTACCTTTTCCTTTCCTTCTTTCCTCTGCTATTAGTAAGGCCTCCTCAGACAGCCTTTTTACTTCCTTCCTCTTCTTTTTCTTTGGAATATATTTAGTTGCTGCCTCCTATATCATATTAAGAACCCCTGTCCATACTTCTGCAGGTACTCAGTCTATCAGATTGAATCCCCTAAATCTTTTCTTCACTTCAAATTCATATACATAAGCAATGTTATCTAGGTCATATGTGTAATTTTTGATACTTCTCCATTTTTTCTTCGAGTCTGAATTTTCCGATAAGAAGCTCATGATCTGAGCCTCAGACAGCACCAGGTCATGTTTTGATTGATTTTATAGTCAGATTCACTACTTCTGCCTTTTTTCCCTAGAAAATGTTTTAGGTTTACATAGAACTGAGCAACTTTGGCCTCTTTGGAAGGTAGACTTGTTACTGTGATGTTGAATGGTTTCCCTTGGATTTGAACAGTACTTAACTATACTTTGGAATAATCTTGCTGGAGATAAAACTTATGGATCCAATTAACAAGGTTAGGGCTCTTGCTGAAGACCTCATTAAATTTTCCACTATAAGAGACCTCATTAAACATCCAAAATTACTTGGTTTAAATAAATCCCTATAAATGTCATGGCTTCCACCCCTGAAATCATGATGTTTCTCATTATTCTTCAAAAATATTCCTTTCAATTCTTATATTGTGATTTTTTTTTAGCTTTTCAACAATTGATGGGTCCTCACTTTGTTGTTCTTTACTGGCACAAATAGTTCTGATATAAATATTTTGATAACTGGCTGCAGTCTGTCTAGAGAGTTAAAAATGTAGCTGGACAAATTGATTTTTCTATGTTAAGATAATTTGGAAAATTTATTCAACTGAATTGATGTCATTTGATTGGCAACAAATTTTTGTTTTAAGTCTGTCTTGTCAAAACAGTAAGATTTTTAAAAATCTGTAATATTGCTTTTGTTATAATGCTTCAAAATTTTATTTTATTGTGATTTTGGAAAATTATTTGATAAGAAGTGTTGTTAATTTAAAAAATGATACCTAGAGGATGATACAGTTGTATTCTTAGGACATCAACTCCTCTTTTTATCTAGATGCCATGAGATGGCAAACTGTTAGAGAATGTGGTTATAATGTTAAAAACTGCTAAGTATTCAATTGAATATATTTGGCTTTAAAAAGAACAAAAATAAATACTTACCTTTTGGGAAAAGTAGAAAAGGCTTGTAAGTTCTACTTACCTAGGAAGTTCTTTGGGGACAAACCAACGGCTTTGGGAGCTTCTCTTTGGGCAAAGTCACAAAAATCTTATCAGCTTTGGGAAAGAAGCTGCTCAAAGAAGAGGTTGTCCAATTCTGAAGTAATGAGGTACTTGACGGAGTAGTTAAGACCCCTAAGAACCAAAGTACATTTTGGGGAGGGAAAGCTTGCAAGTTTGTTTACAATATCCAAGTTTTATAAGAAATTGGCCGCTGATTATTGAAATTCCACCTAGTATGGCAGTTACTACACCTTTGAAGCAACTCAGTCTCAACAGACTCCAGGATTCATTCAAAATGGGATCCCTTCTTTGGGTAAAGTTGATAGTCTGATTTTAGAATTCAGAAAATAGGAGCATGACTCCAATCCTTATGATCTGGGGACTCCATCATGTCAATTCAACAAGCATTGATTATGTACCAGGCACATTGCTAACTGCTGGGTTTCTTAAACAAGGTGAAACAGCCCCTGTCCTCAAGGAGCCCATATTCTAATGGGTTTACTCAAGTAATTAAGTCAACAAGCTTTTGTTAAGCACCTGGTATGGTCCAGGCAAGTATTAGGTTCTTCAGATTCCAGGAATGGAAAAAGAAAATAGACAATTTGCACACACACATTGTGTTGGCAACCAAAAATGGGCTCCTTAGCACTTAGTCAACAAGTGCCCTTGACTAGTTTGGCTTTTTCCCCTGAACTGAATACTGTTTGTATGTTGGACTGGAGTAAGCTTGTCGGCCCCTTCACCTTGCTTCCCTTGCTTAAGCTGATGGAAAGAACCTGTGCTTTCCTGGTCAACCCCTTCACCTTGCTTAAGCAGATTGAAAGAACCTGTGCTTTTCCCGGCGTACCTTACCCCCCCCCCCCCCCCCACGCAGAAGCCGGATGGTTAAAAGCAGCTCCCGTTGGAGCCAGAGGCTGCTATACCCACAGCCACAGTCACAGCCACAGCTGAAGCAGGAGCTGCCAGTGGCAGAGCTGACCGACGGGAGGAAGCTGAACAAGGACTTCAGGCCAGTGGGTAATCTTTTTACCATAGAGGGGGAAGCATGATTTTGCTTTATGCAATCATGCTTCTCTGTAGCCTCCTGGTTACTCTTTCAAGGTGTACTTATTGGGCCTGGAAGCTTTTGATCAATATATCAAAATGGGGTTGCTGGTTCATGGGTTGGTTACTGTGGAGCCTAAATATATGTTTTGATTCTTCTGCCTTCTACTTTGAGAGTTTCTTATATCCGGCAGTTCCGAACCTTTCAGACATGTATATGATCCTCTTTGAGATTATAAACTCTGCCCTCCTAATACACACACACAATGCATAATCACTAGAAGATACAATGGATAGACTGCTGGGCCTAGAATCAGTCCAATCTGGCCTTGGATACCAGATAGTTTGCCTCCCTTTTCTCTACTGTAAAATAGAGGTAATAGTTGTGGTTTAGTGGTGCTAGGAACCTCAAAAATCCAAGAGTACAGGGGTGGGGGAGGGGCAGGTGTGCCTTGAAAGTATTTGACCACTCAAACCTTTCAATCGAAGTAGAGAGGTTATTGTAACACCAATAGAAGCCAGCCAGACTCCTAGTGAGTCTGTGGAATTTGTGATGCCAGTACAAGCTGGCCAGATTTTATGAAGCTGCACGTTTGATGAGGATGTGACTGATGTTTTGGCAGAAAGACTGGGAAGACGTAGAGGGCATCTAGGAGTGGCAAGCAGTCTGGGTTGGTCAGGAGATAAGAGAAAGGGGCCTGGATTGGATTAAGAAGTGTCAAGTAAACTAATTAAGTAATCAAGGTGGGCTGGGGTGGGCCAGATGCCCCAGGCTGATAGCTGGGAATGGGTTGTGGAAATTTGTGGGAAAGTTCAAGGGCCTTTCCTTTTAGGGGTCCAGATCCTCCCCATCTTTAGGACCTACAGAGTAGGCTTCTTGTTAGGATCTGATGAGGTAATATTTGCAAAATGCTTGTGCCTGGCACAAAGCAGGCACTTACACACTTGTTTCCTGCATACAAATTATATACAAGGTAAATTGCAGGAAATCAAACAGATGGTGGACTAAGGAAGCCTTTTGGAGGAAGCCAGTGAAACCAGGGGGTGAGACAAGGAGGGACAGCATTCAGGGAATGGGGGGAGGGGCGGTGGTGGAAACCAGTGAAAATGTAGAGTCAGGAGATGGAGAGTCATGTGTGACTAACAAGGAGCACAATGTCACTGGATCCTGAGTACATGGAAAGGAGCAAGGCGAGTGACACATGGAGAACTAATGTCAGAAGAGAAATAGTTCTGCTCTAACTTCATGTGGTGGGTGGGTAACTGCTGCCAGAGAAATATTTCTCACAATGCAGAAATTATGGAGGTGAAAACCTAGACTTTAGGATTGTAAGGGATGATTGAATTTTGTTTCCACAGAAATTATATCAAACATGATTTGAAGTCAGACATGGTGGCTAAGGTCTGAGATAAAACTCCTTGGGGCGGGGGGCAGTGGTGGATGTTGCCCACCTGAAAATCAGCATATCTACTACTTGTCTTTGTTCTGAGAAGGGCTTTTTCCTGTGAATCTGAAGCTGTCCAGGTACAGATGTGGACCACAACCAGATGTGGTTCACAAAGAACAAAGCCCATTTTCCCAAACCTGTCTTAGATAATGGGACTGTTAATCATGAATATCCTGGGCAGACTTTTCAGCTCACAGTTTTGTCAATTCTCTTAGCAATTGAGGAAATTCCTTTCTCATGCTCTGGATGATGTAGACCAGGGCTCTACAAAGTGTATCGGCAGGCCACGTGGCCAGGTGCAATTCTTGGTAAAATGATTATTTCTCACAGTATTGTGCTGGAGCATAGGTTCAGGCCTCAGAAAAAACCTAAACAGTGATGAGGATTCTGAGAAGGCTTGTTCTAGTCTGAACTTATCCACATCAGAGTGACTGACAGACATCCATTCAGTTCAATGTTCCAATTTTGCACGTTTCTCTTAGGCCACTGTGGAACATTTTATACCATTTTATATCATTTTTGTAATTTCAATCAAGGGCCAGGGCCTGAATTAATGATCAGCTGGACCTGGGCTTCTTTGTTCTCTAAAGTTTGCTCAGAGAATATCTTTTCTCTGTCAACAAGGCCAGATCCGGCTGACCTAAGAACTTTCTTTCCCCTGTTAGCCATTAAAAGGTGAGACCTTAATCCAGAGAGAGACTACCTCGCTTAATATTCTATGGGTATATACTATGTTATGGAATATTAATGAAACATAGAATGCTGGGTTGTAGTTTCAACTGACCCTTGTCAACACTCTTATCTTATTGTATTTACAACCTATTCCATTGAGGAAAATCCTCTCCCTATATCATGGTTAAACGTACATGGGGGTCATAAACATGAGGTAACACAGGCTTGCTGGGTCTGCTAAAAATAACGTATATAAATTTTCTCATTTCTTTGTTCAGACAGCCAGAGCTTATGCTCTGACTCCTTGTATATACAAGTAAGCTAGCTTAGCTATGCTTTAAGGGAAAACAATAAACAACATGGATTTTTCTATCACCTAGCTTGTTTGCCTTCTTTAACCAAACTTTCAGGTTCAACAGTTATGGTGCCGTGAATTTCGGATGGAAATGATGGAAATGGGACAAAGCAGCCCAACCTTGCCAACACTTCAGGTGCCACAGGATTAATTTTTCCTGGAATTTTGGCCTTGACAAGGGGGGGGTAAGTTGTCTCTATTCCCACCTTCCAAAAAGGACTCCCACAAATTTGGTTGAAGTCTGAAATTCCCTTTAAGCTAGCTCTGGGGAAAGGGATCAAATCCGTGGTAAAATGCAGATCTGCAGTCAAATGCACATAGGTCCCCTGGAAATGCTGATTGATCTAGAAAATTAGCTATGGATCTATCCAAAACTAGAAGTCCAACCGTTCCTCCCTCCCTCCACCCTATTCCTCACCCCCTCCCTCCCTGCCTTCCTTCGGAGGCCCGGATCCTGGGTAGAAAAACTGCACTTTGCCATTACCCCTCCGCCTCTGCCTCCCAGTAGCTACTCTAACTGGAGAGGGGTAACTCTGTTCTGCTACCGTTGCCTCCTCTCTCTCCTCCCCCCCCCCCCCCCCCCGTTTCCCCCTTCCCTTAAGGGCTCTGTTTTTGCCTTCTGCCCTATTCCTGCTTCCTTTCCCTTAAAGGCTCTGATTATGGGGAGGATAAATGCACTTTATCCTTACTCCTAGCCTTCCCTTACCTGCCCTATTCCTCCTCCATCTCCCCTTTCCCCCTTCCTAAGGAATAGGATATGGAGAGTCAGAAAAATCAGGAATGCCAATGCTTCCCCAAAGTCCATAGGGGTGCTAATAGCCAACTCATGAGAGCTTCTAATTCTTTCTCTGTTGTTTAAACTCTGAGCTCAGTCTGTATTTGTTTTGTTAATTGTTTGTTATGTGTGTGAGAGAGTGTGCTGTGAAATGTCTATACTTTGTAAAATCTGAAATGCAGGCAGCCAGAGATCTCTAAGACTGCAGCAAGGGAAACAGAGACTTTTTTTTTTTTTTTTTTTTTTTTTTTGCAATGTCTTGTGTGGCCAACTGGATTTACAGAAAAAATAGAGCTGAAACATTTTAGCAGATTCTGGGATTAATAAAAAAAAAAAGTTCAGAAACTGGTTAGTTGGATTTTGGGAGAGAGAACTCCCGAAACTATAAAATTATTCCAAGAGCTCACTCTTGCTGAAACACCCTCCCAATGCTGATCACTTATCATTCCCCACTCCCTCCCCAGAGTTAAGGGGGAATCTTTTACCTTAGATTTAAGTGTGAAAAGTTTTTAAGGAGTGAGCAAAAGGTAAAGTTTACTTGAGTTACAATCATTGAGATCTTTCACCATTGTTGTCCTGTCTCTGACCAATCCAGGGTTGCAGTAAAAGTTAGAGCAGCTAAAACAAACTCTTTTCGTCCCAGATCAGATTAGGAGAAGACAATGCAGGAGAGCTGTAGGAAAAACTCAAATCACCCTTCCCCACCTGGCAAAAGGAGGAGAAGGGCAGAAATTCACAGACTGACAGTATCCTGACAGTCCTGTGTCCCTGGGTACCTTTGGAGCCCATCCTTTTTGGCAAAGCTTGGAAATGTCACCCAAGTCCTATGCATTCTGCCCACTCTGTCCCCAGCAGCTGCAAAACCACGCTAGTCTCAGTACCTTCTGCAGTTGTGGGGGAAGGGCGAGGTAGATGGATATGGACTTTGGTCAGCATTCTCTAAACTCTGCCTCCCAGAATTGTCACCACTGGGATACCAGCTTCTGCTCTAGATTGTGAAATTTGAGAAGACTATTGTGTGGTAAGAAATGATGTTATAGCAATTTTGATCTGATTTTGATACATGTGAATTGAATTTTTAAAGGGATGTGATAAAATTTGACAATTTGGAACTTATTTTGGTCATAACAAGAAATAATTAATAATACTGATATTTACTATGAGAACAGATTTTCCATGTGAAAAACTTTTCTATTATGAGAATATATCTGGTGATTTAAAGTTATAGTTTCAAATGATGAGATGAAAGATTCTCTGTGCAAGGAGATTTAGAAATGCATTCACCTAAATTGATAAATGGGTTGTTTCAAGTTTTAAAATTCATAATTATGTATTATGCCAAATTATATAATTTGGCAAACAGATATATCAGCAATATTGAAAATGTGATTTTGCCAATAATAATCTTTTCTTTTACAATGCTAGGAGTATTGGGCCTTAGAAATTAAAATGTTATCACTAGTGATTTTGAATCCAGATTTGATTTGCTCATCCAACTAAGTTATAGTCACCTGATTGTTAATTAACAGATTCTGTTTCAAGTTTTAAATACATGATAATTGCTTGTGGTGTACTTATATTTCTAAATTTGTTATATTGTGCAAATTGGTTAACATTTATTACTTATGCTGTTAGAAAAATTATTCTTATAATGTAGATGTTGTTAGATTAGAATTGTACTTAATTAAGAAATTAAGGTTGTTAACTGAACCAAAGACTTTTGGAACCATCTAGCCATGAATTCTTATCAATCTTGTGCAAAGTTTCTGTGTAGAGGAATTCCTATGAAGTAAGTTTTAAGGTCCTGGTAAACTGTGTTATTGTGATAAGGCTAATTTAATTGTGTATGTTCTTTTTTAACTTATAAGAAACTGAGTGCCCTCTATATTACAACATCTTTTTAACTAAGGAACTTTGTAATATCTAGGAATTCTGTATAATATTTGAGAATGAGGACATTTTCCACGAACTTAGTTAATGAATTCCAGTGTTTAAGGGTTAATTTGCTTTAAGGAGAAAGAAAGAGACATTTACCATTTTAAAACTTTCTAAATAATTTTCTTCAGAAAAGTTAAGTGAGTATTACTTTTAACATCAGGATAAACTTTAAGAATGTCTTAAAAGGGGAAACACTTTTAGAAGAAACAGTTTAAAAAATATTTTTGTGATTTTAAGCAAGAGTTAGAGCTTATCAATGTGTATAAGATTTAATTCCTAAAGTGTCCCTTTCCTCCAGAATGAGTAAACAGGGGACATAAATCCATCAACCTGTGAGGTTGGTCATTAACCTCTTTGCTTTGTTTAAGCTGGAATGGATTCCAGTACAGACAGTTATGTCAGTAAAAATCACTAATTTATGAGCTATTTTGTCTTATGGTTGAAACATAAAGGAAAGCTGAATAATGGGTTTGAGAGATTTGGAAAGGTAAATAAAGTTTTGATTGGAAATACGAAAGGCAGATAAGCCGGTTTGGGGACAAATGGAACTTAGCTAAGCCTCTCCTGTCCCAAGAGAATACTAGTTTCAGATGGTTTAAGTAAGTTGAGAGACTGTGAGAAATTATTTTAGAAGACAGAAAAGTTATGTAGCTTGATTTGATAATTATTAGCTCAATGAAACTTGGGACAGTCCCATCTAAAGGATATTTATTTGTTATTTGAGACCTTATGGAACTACAATTTAATATTGTTTTGAGCTCTGATTACAGGGATAGGTGTTATGAAGCCAGTAGTAGAATGGCAGGCATTACAGGCTGAGAACTTCTAAAGGTGTGTCTGTGCCTGGGAAAAAGTTTTGAAGACAAACTTGGACATGGCCTAGGTAGGATCTTCCTGACTCTATTTCCCAATTCTGCTATTTCCTTTCTGAAAAGAAAAATCTCCACCTAATTACTCCCAAGCCCTGTTTTCAAACTTCTAGTGACTATATGATTGGCTATCAGACATGACTCATGCCTGGAATCAAACAGAGCTAACGAAGTTCTTTCCTTGTGTTAAGATATATGACATAGTCCCTGTTTTCTTTCATAGCAAATTTATATTCTCATGAAGTTTTGTAAGCACAATGCTAAATCTATTAGGTAATAGATGAATATTCGAATATCTTTGAGTTATTATAATAGGATGCAGGAATGAATAGCTTACAATTTTAACCTATGTTCATGGCCAAATAAAGATTAAAATAATACAGAGGTAACATCCTCCAAAAGGAGGAAATGATTAGACAACGTAATAAGGCAAAGATGTAATATGATAAATGTCTAATAAAAAAAGAAAGGAGATAGCAAATTTTGAGCAAAAGCCACAGGATCAGATTGATTCCCCTAAGAATTATATACAGATGTGTATGATTGGCTCCAAAATTTATCAATCATGGAAATTCAAGCTAATAAGTGTGTTTTGGTAATAAGATCTTAAATGTGGATTTTTGCACAAAATTGTATAAGATAGTAGTCCAAGTGAAATTGTATCTCCTTTAGTAAGGTATCTGTATGACAATTTTAAAAGGAAGATGAGTTCAGTTTATGGTTGGACCTTCATATTTTAAAGGATTCTTATACCAGGTACAAGATTTAGGTAAGGATAGAAACAGCAGATGATATATAAACTGAAATACTCTGAAGTTTCAAAAAAAGAAAGAGAACCAAATTTAAGTGATTGTATTAAGTTATATTAAGTAAGAATTATCTGAGAATTTCTAGATCTGAACCAGAGAAGCAGAACTCTCTTTTACTATCTAGGGACAAGATAACTACAATCAGGCATCTGGAAAAAAAAAGGTACTGCTTTAAATGGATATTGGGAATATGTAACTGGGATTTAAAGCTACTTTGTATACAAATTGTGCAATTAATTGCTGGAATTAAATCAGAAACATTTTACCTATCATATTTATATGGTCCAATTTTTAAAACATCATGCAAGCTATTTAAAGCTAGCCTTAAGGATGTTCCTTAAGCAATGTGAGATTATAGTACAGTAACAAATTTATTCAAAATAATTGATTATGGAACATCTTAGATTACTATAGGACTGGAACTAATGTTCCTGTATAAGTTAGGGTCTTTAATTCTTGATAATGGTATGAAGACAATTAGGTCAAGGGATTGTGAGAATATTATTTTGTTAATACCACGCCTGTCTAAAGCTTTGTTAAGAATGGATTGTGGTTTATTTTGTAAATGCCATCAAAGAGACATAGCATAACTAAAGGTTTATGATGTTCAACATTGTTAATAGTGACTGTATTACTCTGTACGGTTCATCTTTCAGTTCTCTTGGTTATCTAATGTGTAAATGTAAAACATGTGACATGTAGATTTCCCCCTCTCAATACCAGTCTATTGTGAACTATCTAAGTGGTTTGGTCTGTACCTGACTCAATGTAATTGTGAAGCTTTGTGAATTATGAGAAAAACTTTATTGTAATTGTTTAAACTCAGCCCTGTGTGGCTGGGATACTGAACCATTTGTTGCACTGTTTGAACTTAGCCCTACCTGGCTGGGAACCTATGTTGTGCTGTTTTCTCTCACTTATCAAATCATATGTGTTCTGGGAGCTCCTGTCAGGTCTTACTACTTCTATAGCTGCCAGCTTGTGGATATGGACTCCTTGATCCTTCTGTCACATCTGAGGAGTGCCCCTGCTCCCAAGTGGACATCTGAGCCCATAGGAGACCTTGCCCTCCAGTTTCAAAGACCCTGAAGGGGTCAGCATCAGATGCAGACTGCTTTTTCCCAAGGGTCTGGACCAGAACCTGAACAAAGAACTGCTCTTTCCCTTTCTGAGTCCCTTGTGTTCCCAAGACTGTTTGCCTATGTCTTTGGTATCTTTAGATATTATGCTCCCTACCCTGATCCTCCTTGTAACTTGATTGCTCTGCTTGTTTACAATTAGTTTAAAATTACTGCCCATCTCTGGGGATGTCCAAACACAGGAAGTAAAAACCTGAATCCACCTAGATAAAGATTTTTAGAACCTCACCCCTGAGGAAGATAGAGGTTTTTCCATACCTTAATTGGTCTTCAGGTGAAACTTTCAGTTTGCCTTTGACCAAAAGGAGGAAATGTGGAACATTTTATACCATTTTATATCATTTTTGTAATTTCAATCAAGGGCCAGGGCCTGAATTAATGATCAGCTGCATCTGGGCCTCTTTGTTCCCTAAAGTTTGCTCAGAGAATATCTTTTCTCTGTCAACAAGGCCAGATCTGGCTGACCTAAGAACTTTCTTTGCCCTGTTAGCCATTAAAAGGTGAGACCTTAATCCAGAGAGAGACTACCTCGCTTAATAATTTACAGGTATATACTATGTTATGGAATGGTAATGAAACACAGAAACGCTGGGTTGTAGTTTCAACTGACACTTGTCAACACTCTTATTGTATTTACAACCTATTCCATTGAGGAAAATCCTCTCCTTGTATCATGGTTAAACGTACATGGGGGTCATAAAAGTGAGGTAACACAGGCTTGCTGGGTCTGCTAAAAATAACGTATATAAGTTTTCTCATTGCTTTGTTCAGCAGCCAGAGCCTATGCTCTGACTCCTTGTACGTACAAGTAAGCTAGCTTAGCTATGCTTTAAGGGAAAACAATAAACAACATGGATTTTTCTATCACCTAGCTTGTTTGCCTCCTTCAACCAAACCTTCAGGTTTAACACCATAAAAGTTAAAGGGAAGGTAGAGCCACAATCTCATGTTTCCGTTGATATCATAAAAATCGACCAGACTTCATTAACTAGCATCATAGTCTCACAAATCCTAAGGAAACAAAGATCCAAACAAACTCAATAGGTAAACTATGTGAGGTTATAGATTAAATGACATCTAGAGGATTCACAAACAGATTGAGTGGGAACATGCACAGGTAGCCAAGGAGTCAGGGACAGTTGAGATTCTTCCCCTGGCTTCTTATCTGAGAAAGGCTTCAGGCTCTGAGTTAAGTTTCACATTCCATGGGGCAAGTTTTGGTCTGGTGAGGTTAATATTAAGCAACAGTTTCAAGAGGAATAGAAGGAAATTTAAAATTTGCATAAAAGTAGGAAGAGCCCAGGTAGTTAGCCTGTTGTCTCTCTCATTAAACTACAAGCTCCCTCAGGGCAGGAACTGGTTTGGTTTGCTGCCTTGGGGGTCCAGTTTTGTTTTCTAACCTCTCTTTGTATCTCCAGTTACTGAATCTCTGAAACCTTTCTGATAAAGGACCAGCCTTAACCCCAAATCACTCTGGCTCTACTTCCTTGGCCAACAAATAGGTGCCACACCAAACCCTACTTGGTCACTGTTTGGGTCCTGATGGGCTCACGCTGAATCTAAATACCAATTGTTTCTGTTTTGGCCAGAAACCCTGAGGGCCTTCCCCTCTGGGTCAGGGTTCTATGTGCCTATTAAGGAGCAGGGAAGGTCTTCAAATTCCCTTGACATTATAGCCCTGCTGGCATAGACAGGGCTGGAGTAGGCCTCAGGGGACTGAATCACTGGCATGTGTGGGGGTTTCTAGACTTTTGGTCCTCAAACTCCAAAGACAGTGTAGGTCACTGAGAAAACTCTGTCAGACCTGGGTGCGAGAGGACAGGAGTTATGTATCTGGCTGTGAAAATGAGTTAACTGTGTAAAAAAAAAACCCCTTAGATTATAGAAGCTTACTTTGGTGACAAAGAAGATCAAATCATACAGCCAGAAGAAGACATCAAAGTCAAAGCTCCTACATCCAAAACCTCCAAGAAAAGTATGAAATAGCCCTAGGCCATGGAAGAGCTCAAAAAGGAGTTTAAAAATCAAGTAAGAAAGTAGAGGAAAAATTGGGAAGGGAAATGAGAGTGATGCAAGAAAATCATGAAAATGAGCCAACAGCTTGCTAAAAGAGACCCCAAAAATACTGAAGAAAATAACACCTTAAATAGACTAACCCAAATGGCAAAAGTGGTCCAAAAACTCGATGAAGAGAAGAATGCCTTAAAAAGCAGAACTGACCAAATGGAAAAGGAGGTCCAAATGCTCACTGAAGAAAAGAATTCCTTAAAAACTAGAACAGAGCAAATGGAAACTAATGACTGTATGAGAAACCAAGAAATTATAAAACAGAACCAAAAGAATGAAGAAATAAAAGACAATGTGAAATATCTCCTTGGAAAAAAACACTGACCTGGAAAATAGATCTAAGAGAGATAATTTAAAAGTTATTGGACTACCTGAAAGCCATGATCAATAAAAGAGTTTAGACATCATGTTTCAAGAAATTATCAAGGAAAACGGCCCTGATATACTAGAACCAGAGGGTAAAATCGAAATGAAAGAATCTGCTGATCACCTCGTGAAAAAGATCCCAAAAGTAAAACTCCTAGGAATATTGTAGACAAATTCCAGAGTTCCCAGGTCAAGGAAAAAATATTGCAAGCAGCCAGAAAGAAACAATTCAAGTATTGTGGAAACACAATCAGAATAACACAAGATCTAGCAGCTTCTACATTAAGAGATTAGTGGGCTTGGAATATGATATTCCAGAGGTCAAAGGAGATAGGATTAAAATCAAGAATCACCTACCCAGCAAAACTGAGTATAATACTTCAGGAGCAAAAAATAGATATTCAATAAAATAGAGGACTTCCAAGCATTCTTGATGAAAAGTCCAGAGCTCAATAGAAAATTTGACTTTCAAATATAAGAATCAAGAGAAGAATGAAAAGGTAAGCAGTAAAGAGAAATCATAAGGGACTTACTAAACTTAAACTGTTTACATTCCTACATGGAAAGATGATATTTGTAACTCATGAGACCTTTCTCAGTGTTAGGGTAGTTGAAGGGAAAACACACACACACACACACACACACACACACACACACACACACAGAAAGACAGACAGACAGAAGGCACAGGGTGAGTTGAATGTGAAGGAACGATATCTAAAAAATAAAATTAAAGGGTGAGAGGGGAATATATTGGGAGGAGAAAGGGAGAGATAGAATTGGGTAATGTATCTCACATAAAAGAGGCAAGAGAAAGCTTTAACAATGGAGGGGAAGATAGGGGAGGTGAGAGGGAATGAATGAACCTTACTGTCATTGGATTTCACTTAAGGAGGGAATAACATACACACTCAATTGGGTATCTTAACCTACAGGAGAGTAGGGAGGAATGGCATTGGGGGGGGTGATGATAACAGGGAGGACAGATTGTGGGATTGGGTAGTAGGAAGCAAACACTTTTGAAAAGGGACAGGGTTAAAATAGAAAATAGAATAATTGGGTGGGATAGGATGGAGGCATACATCCTATTGTGGAAGTGTTTTGCGTGACTACACATGTATAACCTATATGGAATTGCTTGCCTTTTTAATGAGGGTGAGTAGAGAGGGCAGAAGGGAGAGAATTTGGAACTCAAAGTTCTAAAAACAAATGTTTAAAATTGTTTTTTACATGCACCTGGGAAATAAGATGTACAAGCAATGGGGTATAGAAATCTATCTTGCCCTACAAGAAAGTGAGAGGGAGGGGGATAGGAGTGGGGTGGGCTGACAAAGGTGGGGCAGACTGGGGGAAGGGGTAATCAGAATGCATGCCATCTTGGGGTGGGAAAGGGGAGAGATGGAGAGAAAATTTGGAACTCAAAATCTTTTGGAAATGAATGTTGACTAAAATAAATTAATAAAAATGTAAAAAAGGAAAACTGTTCAACAACAACTAAAAGTGTATACAAACCAGGTGCAAAAGGAAGGATTGAAACAGAGGAATTAGATGGAGGAGGGCGCTGTTAGTTCGGCATATCTACTTTCATTGGAAATGGGTTGAAGAGGAGAAAATACATATACATCTAGAAAAGTGTAAAAGTCATCTGAATTTAGAAAGAAATAAAACTAAGGAGATAGGGAGGAGGAAGAGGATAGAGGGAGGATCTTTAGAGGGGAGGGTGAGGGAATAGGGTAAAAGGGGGATATAGAAGGGTCTTTAGATTTAGGGGAATGGGAGGATAAAGGAGGGATTGCTGGAGTGGGGGCAGGTTAAGTAATAAGAGGGCAAGGTAGAAGGTAGAAGTAAAGTAGAGGAGTTAGAGATAGGAAAAAAAGATATGCACAAACATAAAAACAAGATTAAGTGTGGAAACTCTTAGCAAAAGTGTATGTATATGTGCATGTAGGTATGTATGTACAGCTGAAGTTACGGAGGCAACCATCAGCCATCGAAATGTACCTTCCTTTGAGCAGAGCCAGGAGAGAGAGAAAGGGAGAGGGAAAAGGAGAAGGAGAGGGAGAGGCTACTCACAGGTTGTGTTTGTCCTTCATTCTTTTTTTTTCCCCTTTCAATTGTCATAATAGCCGTACCATTCTCAAGACTGACATATATATGTATATATATAAAACATACATAAGATGATATAATCCCATATAAAGATGCAAACAACCTGACCTTATTGGTTAATAAGGTTTGTGGGGTTTTTCCCCCTGGTTACCTTTTGATGTCTCTCTTGACTTTTGTACTTGGAGATCAAATTTTCCATTGAGTTCGGGCCTTTTCATCAGGAAGGTCTGGAATTCCCTTATTTCATTGAGTGTCCATCTCCTTGCCTGAAAAATTATGCTTAGTTTTGCTGGGTAGTTGATCCTTGGTTGTAGTCCCAGCTCCTTTGCCCTTCGGAATATCATATTCCAATTTCTCCTGTCTTTTAATGTGGAAGCTGAGAGATCCTGCGTGATCCTAACTGTAGTTCCACGATATTTGAATTGCTTCTTTTTGGCTGCTTGCAGTATTTTCTCCTTGAGTTTATAGTTCTGAAATTTGGCTATAATATTTCTTGGTGTTTTCAGTTTGGGATCTCCTTCAGGGGGTGATAGGTGAATTCTTTCAATGACTATTTTGCCTTCTGGTTCTAGGACCTCTGGGCAGTTTTCTTTGATAATTTCTTCGAAGATACTGTCAAAGCTCTTTTTTTCTTCGTGGATTTCTGGTAGACCAATAACTCTTAAATTGTCTCTCCTGGATCTATTTTCCAGGTCAGCTGTTTTCCCAATCAGATATTTCACATTTTTTTCTATTTTTTCATTCTTTACATTTTGTTTTACTACTTCTTGGTGCCTCATAGATGCATTAGCTTCTACTTGCTCAACTCTAATTTTTAATGAGTTAGTGTTTTCATTTTGCTTTTGAGTCTCCTTTTCCAATTGGTTGATTTTGCCTCTCAGGGTGTCATTTTCGCTCTCTAGATTCTGAATCTCTGTAGCCATTTCGCCAATTCTTTTTTTCCATATTTTCTTTTAGCTCCCTAATTTGGTTTTTAAAATCCTCCTTTAGCTCTTCCAGCAGTGCTTTTTGGGATGGACACCAGTTCACATTACCTTCTGAGATATCAGATGTATCTACAGTGTCATTGCTGTCCTCTTCCATATTGGTATTTGGATCCTGCCTGTCTCCATAAAAAGAATCTATTGTCCTCGGTTTTTTTGTGTTCTTCATGTTGGTTTGTCTTTTCCTCGTTTTACAACAAAGTTCTGCCTTTGGGGCTCAGGACTCTCTGTCCCAGCTTTCTTATTCTGGGGATTGTGAATCTAGAATTATAGCCTTCAGTTTCCTGAGGTGTTGGGGAGGGGTCTGGCTCCCTGACGTCTCACTCCCTATGGGTACTCTCCAGCACTGTTGCTCTTCAGCAATGGTCTCAGCTGTTTGTTGCTTGAGCTGATGTCTAGCACTTCCCCTGGGGGAGCAAGATTACATCTGGGCTCCTGGTGTTGACCGTTGCCAGCTCTGCCCCTCTGGGACTAATGAACTTCTACCATTTGACCACTCAAGCCCCACTTGTTTCTCCTCTGTTCCAGCATCCTTTTTTTTTCCAAGGAATTCTCTGGGTGGGTGGGGGTGGAGGGATTAGAGCCATTTGCCTGGCCATTATGTCTCCTAGAAGTTCAAGAAGCCACATTTCATTCCTTCAGGCTGCAAGCCTCAGGAGTCAGTATTTCATGGCTGGTGGCATTGCGCTGCCTCTCATTGCTTCCACAGGCTGCCGTCGGGCTGCTTCTCGTCCCTTCCACAGGCTTCCATGGGCTGCTGTGTTGCGAGGCCTGGGGATCTCCGCCGGTTTTGGGCACCCAGCTTTCTCCCAGCCTGTCTCCCATGTGGATTTCCTGGCCGACAGCTTCCACTTTGGTCTGTAGCAGCTCTGCACGCCAAGCACTCTCCAAGCCTACAGATTCGTGCCTTCGGCCTTTCAGACTCTTCCAGCTTGGAAATTTGCCCCACGCAGATTGCTCGCAGTTTCTAACTCTCTCAAATCTGCTCAAATTCATTTTTTTATAGGAATCTGATAGACCTTGTGAGAGAGCTCCGGTAAGACGCTGTTTTCATGTGGCCCTGTCCTTCATTCTTGAAGAGGATTGTGATGTCAGGGAAAGAATGATACGGCTTGCAGTTGACTTGGATTTGAGATTTGAGATCCCTTTCTCAAAAACCAATCCTTAAACTCAATTCATTCTGAAGCTCATAGACTGGACAATAGGTCCCTGCCCTCCTACAACAGAGTGAATGTAAATAACCAAATAGTAACTGCTTCTCTTTTGGCCAGGAACCCTGAGAGTCTTCCCCTTCCAGTTTTTTTTTTAATTAAAGGGGTCATCCTTTGAGTAACTACTTAAAGGAGCCTATTCACTGAATGGGCATTACCTCACTCAAAGTAAGAACCTGAAAAGACCTTAGCCTGAAAGGGCCCAATGCATCCTAGGCCATCTCCAGTCATCCTGGTGAACATCAGGCCACTAGACCCAGATGGCTCTGGAGGAGAAAGTGAGGCTGGTGACCTTGCACAGCTCTCCCTCACTCAAATCCAAGTCAACTGCAAGTCAAGTCATCATTTCCCTGATTTCATTGTCCTCTTTAAGAACGAAGGACAAGCACAACAACAATGTATGTATGTATGTGTGTGTGTGTGTGTGTGTGTGTGTATGTGTATCGATGCCTACATATATATATATATATCCATGCTCAATGGTAGCCTTGGGGTCATGGGTAGGGAGGAAGAAGGAGGGAAAAAGAACAAAGCATAAAGTGCACATCAGAAAACAAAAGAAAACCTATAAGGAAGCCAAGAAAAGACAGACAGCTTTCAACATGATGCACAGTATTTACTATATAGGCTTTCTCGAGATGACAAGTTATTGCTATATTTTCTGAATCCTCTCCTATGTTCTGCTGTGCACATGACATGTTTTTTTTCTATATTTGTTTAATATTTAAGTTTATAATGTTTCTTTTTCTTTTCTTATTATGTATTAAAGTTTTAGTATTATTCTAAAAAGATACTAAAAAGTAAAAGAAAAAGAAAACAGAATTCTGATAACATTTTCACATATAATTAGACTTGGTGATGTTTTGAAGCCATTCTCTCCTTCTGGGATTGGGTCTTGAGTGTCCCTGTTACCCAGGTAACATTGGTATTGGGGTTATTTCTTGTTTACTGATTCTTCCAGGCTCCCTTCTGACCATAGACTTGCTAGCAGGGCCAGTCTCTGTCCTCATTCTGTGGGGAATGGCCACAATATTCTTTTTGTGGCTTTCTTGGGGTCCTGAGTTAGGTGTTTTTTCCAGGATCTCAGGCAACACTCATGCCAGGGACCTACAGTCTTTCTGTGCGCCCTATATGGTCTGATTCCCTCTTCTCTTCCCCATCATCAATCTGAAAATTCCTGACCTGTGTTTGGGTTTGAGGTCCATCTTTGGACCTCCCCAATGTGGAGTTTCAGTAGAATATTGATGACCACAGTCAGTTTAAGGCAGCTAGACAACTGATCCAGCCTGAGAGGACTTCACAGTCCATTTTTGGATGAGATTCCTTCACTGGTTATTCTTCCACAGACCTCATATTGGGCCAGGAGCTGAGGCTGAAACCCCACTCTGCTCCTGGGATCAGAACCACAGTTGCTGCTTGTGTTGAAGGTGTTCCTTGCTTAATACCCAGCCTAGGGCCCTGCACTGTTTCAACAATCTGGCTATCAGCTGTTGTGGGGGGTGAAAAACCAACACAAGCCCAACAACAAGAACGCTGCCAGCATAGATTCTTTTAATCTGCTTTACTAAGGAAAGCAACATTAAGGGGTTAACAAGCTTATTTTAATCCAGCATACAAATATCACTCACTTAATGCAGGGGGAAAAGCCAGCACCCTGAACTTCAGAGCAAATACAAACAAGTTACAAACAGACGAAATACAATTCATAGTTACCAAGAAATCCAAGTCTGGACATATGGGCAAGCTGGAGGGCTCTTAACTACAGCTGCCCAGAGTCTCCACATCAGCACATCACCAAGAGTGAGAGGCCTGAGCAAATGGCTCTGTTTTCTGTTCCTGTACTGTTTCAGACTTCATCAAACATCATCTGAATGACTACAACTTAGGCTGCTATGACTGGCTCTGGAGTTAGCACCTCCTCTTAGGACCATGGAAGCTTCACAGCCATATAGGCTTAGCACCTAGTAATTAGGGGTTTGGGGCAAACTTAGGGGCAAAGATCTAATCAGGCCTCCCTTAGTTAGCCCTACCTTGGGCCTCACCTTAGTTACCAATCCACACCCATATAGGTTTAGCACCTAATTGGGGTATGGGCCTGGGGCTTAGCACCTAGTAAGACTCAATAAAATACACTGAATTAATCAAAAGAAACAAAAGCCAAACTCTTCAAGGATCCCTAATATACTCCACCCCTTTCCAGGTTCCATGGCCTACTTTAAATCAAATGGCCATGGGTCCTGGAATAAATAGAAGCATTATTCATTGTGATTCAATCAAGCAGGAAACTAAAACATATCATTCACAACAAAACAAAACATATCATTCAGTGCTATTCCCAAACACTTGTTTACAATACAAACATGACCCACCCCTAGGTCTCAGCAAGTTAATCATCATTCCCAAAATACTTGTTCACAATTCAAATGTCCACCCCTAGGTCAAAGCAAGTTAATCTCTTTAGCTCATACTCATAAAGTACTTCTTGAGCATCACACTGCCATTGCAGGCTTTTTCCAGTACCCTCAGGCACAGGCATACTTCAGTTAGTAAAGTTCTAAAGCTAACAAACAAACAAATAGGGTTCTTCTTGGGAATGTCTCCTTCTCCCCAAACTGCTATTTCAGGCTTCCACTTGGCACCCAAAGTCCCAATTTCAAAGAAAGCGTCCAAACAAAGTTCTGTTGGGGTCTGTTCTCCTCATTATGTTCCAGTACCTGGTTCCAAGTCCTGAGTGGCAGCTGGACATTAAAGCCAACAGGGTGGGGTCCCTGGGGGTCCAAGGCAAGCACCTGCCCTCACCTTGAACTGCCACATGTAGGGGCAAGTCCCCTCAGTCTGCCCTGGGTGTCCAACCCAGAATTGGGCAGTAAGTGAGAGGGCTGCCAAGCACCACCTGTTCCTGCAGACTGCACAAGTTGAAGCCTCTTTACAGTCTGTCTCTGGGCCCCCTTTTTGGCCTGATCTGGAATGCTCAGCAATGCCCTTCCTGATTAGACCCCTTCCCCTGAGGCCACAGACCTCTCTCTCTGTCCCTCTACATTGACCCAGTATGGAACAAGGCCTCACCATGGTTTCTTGTATTTCCCACTCAGGATTCAGGCTGGGCCATGAGGTTCTCCATCTGTTTGCAGGAGGTGTGGGAGTATTGAGTTCATGGCTCTCTCTCCTTCTCCTCCATCTTCTTTCTCAGAGGTTTTAACTGGTGACTTTTCTAGTCAGGTCCAGTCTCTGTTTTGAGTTCAGTGGACTCAAGTAGAGGCTGGGAGTCTAAACCCGACTTCCACCAAACTGCTTTCCAGTTTTCTTTGCTATGCTTGGTAAAAAAGAGAATCCTTTTCATTCAACACAAGAATGAGAGAGAGCCATTGGAAAGGCACACAGGAGATGTAGGGTCTTCAACAAGGCTCATCTGAGTCTGGTGTCACTGCATCAGTTGCTGTCCTTTGCACTTCAAGACAACCAAAATGGCTTTCCTGTGTTGGGGCCAATGTACAGAGTGTCTGATTGTGGCCGATGAAACCAACACAAGCTTGGAAGGTGCTACCAGAGGGTGGCACAAATAGTCCATATGAACATTTGGAATGGAGATGTCTCTAAATGTGCACATCTTGTGTTCTTTTGGAGCTCCTTCAATTCTGCTTTGCTCATAGAGCACAATGCTTTCTTTGAGGTTGGGCACACCATGTGAGGCAGTCCTTGACCACTGTGTCCCATATCTTACAATTAAATCGGGAGTTCTTCAGAGACCTTGAGAGTATCCTTGTGTCACTTCTTTTGATCTCTGTGTGAAGGCTTCCCTTCTGTGAGTTTGCAGTAAAATAGTACTTTAGGCAAATGCATGTTTTGCATTTGAACAACATAGTCACCCCATTGGAGATATGCTCTCTGCAGTAGTTTGAAACCTTGACAATTCAGTTCAGGAAAGGACTTTAATGTCTGGTGAGGCTGGTGACCTTGCACAGCCCTCCCTCATCAAATCAAAGTCAACTGCAAGTCATGTCATCATGGTCCTCTTTGAGAATGAAGGACAAATGCAATGTTTTTTGGTACCTTATCCTGCCAGGTGATCTTCAGAACCTTCCCAAGACAATTCAAATGGAAGCGAATCAGTTTCCTGGCATGGCACTGGCAGATTGTCCAGCTTTCTGAGGCGTACAACAATGAGGCCATTACAACAGCTCTGTAGACCTTCACTTCGGTAGTCAATCTAACACCTCTTCCCTCTCACACTTTCCTTTGCAGCCTCTGGAACACTGAGCTAGCTCTGGCAATGCATTCATCAACCTCATTGTCTATGTTGACATCTCTGGAAAGTACACTGCCAAGGTATGTGGAAGAATACTTGGTACACAACTTTTTGTTCACAGATGATAGTGCACTCAGTGCAGCCTCTGAGGCTGAGATGCAACAAAGCATGGATCGAATCTCTGCTGCTTGTGCTAATTTTGGTCTGACAGTTAACACCAAGAAAACAGAGGTTCTCCACCAGCCACTACACCATCCATATGTGGAACCATTGGTTCCAGTAAATGGAAAAATTATTTTTTTTTGTTGTTGCAAAGGTTTTATTTTCCTTTTTTAAAACTGCTTTATTTTAGTTTACAACATTCATTTCCACAAGATTTTGAGTTCCAAATTTTCTCCTCATCTCTCCCCTCCTCCCACTTCAAGACAGTGTGCATTCTGATCACTCCTCCCAGTCTTCCCTCCCTTCCATCACCCCACCACCTTCTTTTATCCCCTTTCCTTCTATTTTCCTGTAGGTCAAGATAGATTTCTATACCTTATTTCTTGTATATCTTATTTCTCAGTTACATGTAAAAACAATTTTTAACATTCGTTTTTAAAACTTTGAGTTCCAAATTCTCTCTCTCCTTTGCTCCCCATCCACCCTCATTGAGAAGGCAAGCAATTTGATATAGGTTACACATGTGTAGTTATGCAAATCCCTTCCATAACAGTCATATTGTGAAAGATTAACTGCATTTCCCTCCATCCTATCCCGTTACCCCAAATGGAGAAATTTTAAATGCTGTGGATCAGTTCCCTTACCTTGGCAGTCATCATGTCAGAGAGGAAGAAGATGGGAGTAAGGAGTAAGAAGACTGGAAAGATGATCAGGGCTGGTCATATGGCACCAGTTGTGTGCCAGGCACCTTATAAATGCCATCTCCTTTGATTCTGTTGTGAGAATGGTCAGAGTCCTTGCTTGTGACAGCCTGAAGAAGGCAGCACAGGATGGAGCAAAGGGTGACTCACACCAACAGTAGAGGATGGACACCAGTGTCCTTCATTTCCACAGACATCATGTATAGTCTCTCCTCCTGAGCTACATACAACTCAGAGCAGTTTTGGGTAAGAGCAGGTTTGGTCCTTTAGGCAGAAATAGTTACAGAATAGATTTTTTTTTCAAAATTGGATGCTTAAAGCCTTAAAGGGCCTTCCATGTAGTTATTTTCCCTCAGCTAAAAAAATGGTATCTTCTTCATCAGTCATTTAGTTAATTAGCTTGTGTTAAGCACATTATTAGTTTCTTTATTACTACTTGATTATCCTTATTAGTTAATACAGAAATATTCCAAGTCATACTGGTTTTCTTTTCTAATTTGAGGAAGGGAGGTGCTGAAGGAGACATTCCATATTTGTCAGAAAGGCATCAGGTGCAGATGTAATGTGGGCCACAAAATTTCCAGTCAGAAACCCAAGAGCAATTGAGGCATGAGCAATCATTGACTTATTTAGGGAGCAATCCAGATCCAAGACCTTCCTCGTGATTGAGGATGCCTACTGCTTGAGGGGGACCATCATTTATATAGATTGAGAGCATATGAAAAATAGAAGGAAGCAGTAGTATTTCACAATTGGCTAACAACAGAGGAGGAGAAAACGCTTTGATTGGCTGAGGGACCTGCACATGAATCGTGACCACTTTGTCAGCAGGCTTTTAATCCATTCATTCTGCATCATTAACTCAGGATTTCTCAAAAAAGGCATTCCAGCTGCCACCTCAGTAGAGGCATTTCCTAGGAAGTCAAACATCGCGTGTTTTGGTCATCCGTGTCCTAGCTGTTAAAGAAGTGGGCGAGAGGAAATGTCACCAGGGAGCAGCGATGATGATTCATCTGGGTGACAGTGCTGCTGAAACAACAAGAAGCTTCAGGGTTCAATGGAATGTGCTTTCCTGTAACACAGTCATATGATTTTATCCTATGATCAACAGTGATCCCACTTATACATAATATAATTCGCTGATACATAAGAGGATCTTTGGTCTTAATAAATATACTTCTTATTCATACATAACAAACATAAACTTAATCTTCTTCTGCTAACCTACTAACAGAATCACTGATACCCATCAAATCACAATTAGTACTGATTAATAAGGGTATCAAAATTTTCCTCACAATTCTCCCCTTGGGTCCAGAAAAGATGTGGGGTCTTCCTGGGTCACTGACACACAGAGGGCAATCCAGTATTGGGGCACAAGCTGACGAGAAAGGGAGAACAGCACATGGCTTTAACATGCTGATCACAATCCCGCTCATGAGAAGTACATGGCTCACTTACATCCCCCCTTCCTCCCAAGGCTGCCCCCCCTCTTTGGGAAATGTTTCCTCTTTAGAATGTTTGTTGTTGTTATTGTTAATGGGGATCAATTTGTAGCTCACTGACCCGGTGTTACTCTTAGAGCCCTTGGATACCAAGTGTGTCCCTGTTCTTCCTTCATACATGCCCCAGATTCAAATAGAAATGCAGGGAATAAGTATTAATACACCTCTTCTGTGAGCCAGGCACTGTGCCAAGGACTTTCTTCATACATGTTATCTCACTTGATCCTCACCACAACCTTTTGGTTTTAGTTCCATTATCATATCCATTTTATAGTTGAAGACTCTGCAGCAAACAGTGATTAAGTGACTTACCCAAGAGTACACAGCCAGTAAGTTAGTGAGGCTAGATCTGAATTCAGGTCTTCCTGACTCCAGACCCAGTGCTTTCTCCTTTGTACTACCAGCTGCCTCTAATTTCTAAACAAAAAAAAAATGGAAGCTATGGAATGTGGCCATCCTCCTATGAAGGAGATAAACAAACTTGGAATTTTCTGATTCCCAATTGGTTGCGTGATCTTCCTTCCCCTCTGCCCCCAAATTTCCTAGCAGTAAACACTCTGAAAACCATCTTTGGGTAGTCCTTGGACCACCTTCTGGTCTTTGCTGGTATCCTCCTTTCCCTGATGAGGATTTAATGACAAGTTTCTCTCCATCCTCATGTCTAATTTATTCCCCGTGCCCAGGACTTCCAGTCTACAGAGAAGATCTGAGCTCCCACTTTGAACAAGGATGCCTGAGGAACTCCTGTGCAGGTGAGTGAGGTGAAAGCTGGTGTTATCTCAAGAGGTTTCTTCATGTTGCAGTAAAGAGAGTGCTAGACTTGGTGGCAGAAAGACCTGCCTTGGAATTCTTTTTCAGACACTTTTAAGCAGTGAGATCTTGGGCAAGTCATTGAACTTCTGACCCTCAGTTTCCTCATCTGTAAAATGAGGGGTTTGCACTCCATGGCCTTCCAGTTCCCTTGTATTGATGAACCAGGGATCCTTTGAGAAGTCTTTGTTGAAGCTTTGGAGTGAGATAAATGAAAGCCCAAAAGACAGAGTTTTTGAGTAATTAATAATCAATTTATTAATCAGGCTAGCAATCAATAAATTAATGGTCAGTGTCTCAGTAATCAGAGACAAAACCATGTAGATCACTGAATATGAAGAATTTTAGAAAAGAGGGTGTACCTGACAGGTGAAAAATCAAACCTGATTGGTAAACAATTAATGAGTTGATGGACTTTCAGGAGGGGGAGCAAGGTGAAAGAAGATGAGAAAGTTAGGAAAGGGGCAGAAGATGAAGGGCTCTAACAGCCCAATGGAGGATTTTATCTTTGATTTCAGTGATAGGGAGCCACAGGGGTTTTTAGTATAGGGAGTAACATGATCAGGCAAGTGCTTAGAAAGATGCATTTGACAGCTGATTGGAGGATTGACTGGCCCCGGGGAGAGACTTGAGGTAAGTGAAACCAACCAGCCAGTTCTTGTAAACCATGAAAGGAGAGAGACATAGTCAAGAGACATTACAAAGGTAGAATCATGACTTTGAATTGAATGTGAGGGGAGAGTGTATGAGAGATGATGAGGAGCAGATGACACATACGTTATGAGATTAAAAAGATAATCAACTCTTCAGGTAGTGTTATCTCCAGTCATCTGGGATTGGAATAGAAAGAAAACAGGTGTGGTCAGTGGTGGGGATCACGTCATTTCAATTATACATGCTAATGTTGATCCCATTCCCTTCCCCAAACTATATTTTCCTTCTAAATATGGAATCAGGGGCAAAGAGGAAAGATGATAAGAGGATATGATGGAGAAAAAGATAACTTATCATAAATAAATTAAAATGGAATAAGTTCCCTCATAAAAACTAAGGATGATAGCACAATGCACTAGGAAGGAGAACCCAGGGGAGGATTCTGGGAAGATGGTGGAGTAGGTCAGAAAATTCCAAGCTTTCCAGATTTTTCCCCACAAACAAGATAAATAGCACTTCGAGCTAAACATAGAGCAGTACAAATGAACAAGAGTTGGGGCAAAACAGTGGTCCTCCTGGGACGACAGGAGATCTGAAGAAAAATTCCTGGACCAAGGTTTGGTCCCTGTGAAGTATAAACACCCTCAGGCCAGTTCCCCTGAAACAACAAGTTGCATCCTTGAGGCTAGCTGGGTTGGGGGGTAGCCTCAGCCCCAGCCACAGGAACTTTCACCTCCTGAACAGTGTGGAGAGGTGGGGAAGATTGAGGGAACCTCTGCTGATACTGACTCAGCTATGCTGCCTAGACTTGGCCCTGGGCAAGAAAGAAACAGCTGTTGCCTGGTGAGTACAGAAGAAGGGGGTAGGGATGCAGCTGGCTGCGGGCACTTAGAGGAGAGTGGAGTCTTGGTTTTGGTTCCAAAGTAGAGAGGAGAACTGAAGGAGGATCTAAGGCCAGAGGCACCATTCCCCATACCCCAGGGCTAGAGATAATTACAAAAAAAAAAAAAATAAGCTGCTACCAATTTAAAAAAAGCAGACAAAGGAGAAAGAATCTAACTATAGAAAGTTAGTATAGGAGTAGGGAAGACTGGGGTTCATCTTCAGAGGGGGATTCTGAAGCGAAAAAAAGCCTCTCCCACCTGGTCACCTTCCCAGAAAGAATTCGTTGAAGAACTTTAAAAAGACTTTAAAAATCAAAATCTTAGAGAGTTTTTGACATCATCAAGCATCGTCTAAATGACCAGAGCCCAGGCCCTGGTGATTGGTTCTTGAGTTGGCCCCTCCCCTTAGGACCCTGGAAGGTTCACATCCACATAGAATAGGTTAACACCCAATAGGGCATGGCCCTGGAGTTAACACCTCCCCTTAGCCAGCCCCATCTTGGGCCCCACCCCAGTCACCAATCAGCACCCACAAAGGTTCCACACCTAATAGGGCTCTGGGCCTGGGGCCCAGCACCTAGCAAGGCTCAATGAAATACACTGAGTTACTCAAAGAAAACAAAGGCCATTTTGCTTACCAACACATGCAGGAACAAAAACATTTATGAAATCTTGATCTGGTAATTATGTTGCTGATGAGATGTGATTACAAGTTAATTGGTGAAGGAGGGAATGCCTCTGTTGCAGTCACAGCAAATGAGGATCTGTGCATGCTTGTGATATTCCATTGGGAGCAGATCCTCATACAAACGTTCAACATTTCTGGGGTTTAGGAGACAATTTGATGATGGGTAGAGAAACTGATGGAATATGTTTTGCTTAGAAGCGATCAGAGACTGATGTGTTTATTCATTGCTTGAGCACCAAAAGCATTGTATGTCTAATCATGATTTTTGGCAATCACTGCAGGAAAAAAAAAAACAAACAAATAGGAAGATTATGCTTCAGTTACATTGGTCTATACCTAGTTTTTCCAAAATTGCTTTCTAGTTTTCCCAGAAGTTTTTGTCAAATAATGGTTTCTTGTCTTAAATGTGTGGATCTTTGTGTTTATCAAACACTAGCTTACTATGGTCATTTATTATTATGTGTTATATACCTAAACTATTCTAGTAATCCACCACTGTTTCTTAGCCAATACCAGGTTATTTTGATGATGAGCACTTTATAATACAGTTTGAGATCTGGTGCTGTTAAGCTATCTTACTTGACATTTTTTTATTGATTCATTTATTAGTCTTGATTTTGTCTTCTTCCAGATGAATTTTGTCATGTGTTTTATCTTCTATAAAATGATTTTTTAGCAATTTGATCAATATGACACTGAATAAGTAAATTAATGTAGGCAGAATTGTTATTTTTATTATATTGGCTTGACATACCCGTGGGAAATTGATATATCTCCAGTTGTTTGGATCTGACCTTATTTGTGTGAAAAATGTTTTGTAATTGTTTTCATATAGTTCCTGGGCTTGTCTTAGCAGGTAGATTCCTAATTATTTTATACTATCTTCAGTTATTTTAAATGGAATTTCTCTTTCTATTTCTTCCTGCTATATGTTGTGGGTAATATATAGAAATGCTGATGATTTCTGGGGGTTTATTTTATATCCTGTAACTTTGCTAAAGTTACTAATTATTCAAGTAGTTTTTAGTTGATTCTCTAAGGTTCTTTAAGTATACCATCATATTATCTGAAAAGAGATAGTTTTGTTTCCTCATTATTTATTCTAATTCATTTAGTTTCCTTTTCTTCTCTTATTGCTATTGCTAACATTTCTAGTACAATATTGAATAATAGTGTTGATAATGGACATCCTTGCTTCACTCCTGATCTTACTGGGAAGGCTTCTAGCTTATCTCTGTTACAGATAATGCTTACTAATGATTTCAGATAGACACTATTTATCATTTTAAGGAAAACTCCATTTATTCCTATGCTTTCTACTATTTTTAATAGGAATGAGTGTTGTATTTGGTCAAAAGCTTTGTCTGTATCTATTGAGATAAACATGTGATTTTTATTTATTTTTGTTGATATGGTCAATTCTACTGATAGTTTTCCCAATAATGAAGCTTTCCTGAATTCCTGGTAGAAATCCCAGCGTGTATAGTTTTACTATTTATTTCCTATTATAATTCATTTGAATTTTCCCTTAAAATTTGGATGCTATGCCATTTTATATGGTACATTTTAGCAAAATGTACTTTCCCTTCTCATCTCTCTTTTTTTGGAGGGGGGAAGGCAGGGCAATTGGGGTTAAGTGACTTGCCCAAGGTCACACAGCTAGTAAGTGTGTTAAGTGTCTGGGGCCACATTTGAACTCAAGTCCTCCTGACTCCAGGGCTGGTGCTCTACTCACTGTGCCACCTAGCTGCCCCCTTATTTCTTTAAACTAGGTCTTTTATGGTACAGTTATACACATACTTGTTCTCCCAGAGGAAAAATGTATTTGTAAGAAAATTGAGCTTAAAGTGTCTAAAGAATTTTGAGCTCAAAGCACATGGACAATCATCACCAACTCCCAAAGGATTCTTGATTACCTAAATGAAAAGTATTACTGAAGGAATAATAGTGAATCATGCTTTCAAAAATACTATTTTTGGACATGGGAAATGCATCGACTTTTTAAATTGTGATTATTAAAATATTTTTAGTTTTTTTATTTAGGTAACAGAGGCATTCAAAGATAAAAATTTAAAAATAATGAGGTAGTGGTAATCCTAAAAAAATGATGGGCCAGAACAGAATATAATATGCCTCAGAGGAATATAAAAAACAGGACTGGCAATCATGATGGATATCAGCTACAGCAACAAAATATAATTGTAAACATGATCACCAGGGAAATTATAGCATACTTAGAGACATAATAGTGAAATAACATGAATATTTAGTATATTCCAACAAATGGTATGATATCTATAGATCTGAATAGATTGTAAGAAAAGGTGAATATAACTCTGAAAATTATTACAACTTAAAAGAGTAAATCTTTTTCTCAAGTTTGCATGAAATTTACAAAGAATAAACATGGGACAGAGCATCATACCTGATCCATACAGAGCAGTAGAAAGAGGAGCTGAACACAACAAAATAAAATTGTAATCCACAAAATGCATTTGAAAAAAAAACACTGAAAGTGATATGGAAAACACCTGCCTAGGGCAGTGAACAGAGCGTAGTCACCAAGCCTCAGCTGCTGAGATTTAGGTTACATCTCTCAGCCATTCAGAGTTCATGGCCTGAATTGTAAAGTATAATGTCTCAAGCTTGTTGTAAAGATTCAGTGGGCTTCCTTGTGGAACTCTTTTTTAATTAAATCATTTTATTGGTGCAATCTAATAGTATCTTTAAATCATTAATTCTGCCCATTTAAGTTTAAAGACCTCTTTTTGACTAGGGAAATTCTATGTCAATTAGTTTACGTTCTGACAACAGAAGGAAGGGGATATATTTATTTATAGTATATGTGTGTGTTTGTTTCCATCAGATACAGAGAACAGATTAGATGTGAAGGAGACAAGTGAAACTCTGAAAATGGCCTCATGGAACAACTATTCTCAACACAGTGAATACAGGGATGGTCTTGCTACACATGGAGAGGAACATTATGGTTGCAATCAACATAAAAAAACTTCGAGAAAGAGTTCCAGTGTTGCTAAAGACAAGAGAATACACACTGAAGAGCAACCTCATGAGTGTCACGAATATGGTAAAACTTTTAGGGACCACTATTCCCTTATTGTACATCATAGAATCCACACTGGAGGGAAACCTTATCAATGCCATCAATGTGGTAAATCTTTTACTGTGCAGTCTTCCCTTATTGTACATCATAGAGTTCACACTGGAGAGAAATCTTATGAATCTAATCAATGTGGAAAGGCTTAGAGCTACAACTCCAATTTTGCTAAACATCAGAGAATCCACACTGAAGAAAAACCTCAAGAATGTCACGAATGTGCTAAAGGTTTTAGTGTACACTCTTCTCTCATTAAACATCAGAGGATCCACAGTGGAGAGAAACCTTATGAATGTAATCAATGCGGAAAGACTTTCAGAAAGAGCTCCAATATTACAGTATGTAAGAGAATCCACACTAGAGAGAAACCTTATGAATGCAGTCAATATGGAAAGGCTTTCTCATGGGGGGCCCATCTTACTAGTCATCGCAAAATCCACACTGAAGAGAAACCTCATGAATGTCATGCATGTGGTAAAGGTTTGTGTTCATTCTTCCCTTATTAAACACCAGAGAATCCAGAGTGGAGAGAAGCCTTATGAATGTAGTCAATGTGGAGTGGCTTTCACAGATTGATCCAGTCTTACTTATCATCAGAGAATCCACAGTGAAGAGAAACCTTATGAATGCAAGCAATGTGGAAAGGCTTTTACACAGAACTGCAGTCTTTCTATACATCAGAGAATCCACACTGGAGAGAAACTTTATGAATGTAATCAATGTGGAAAGGCTTTCACAAGGCTCTCCCATCTTATTCATCATCAGACAATCCACACTGGAGAAAAACCTTATGAATGTAATCATTGTGGAAAGGCTTTCGGATTTAGCTCCAATCTTGCTTCACATAAGAGAAGCCACACTGCAGATAAACCTTAGGAATATCTGGAATGTGCTAAAACTTTTAATATACATTCTTCCCTTACTAGACATCAAAGAATCCATATCAAAGGAAAAACCTCACTAATATAATCAATGTGTAAATTCATTCAGACTAAAGACATCCCTTATTTCATACTGTGCATAAGGCACTAAAACTGAATTGAATTTTTCTCTGAAATCCCAGCCTTTCTTATTAGTCCTTTATGATATGCCATAGCATTTCTAGGCCATAACTTCTTCAGCCATTCCCCAGTTGATTGAAGCTCACTTTTTTCATGTTAGCAGGAAAAAAGTACTGGTATAAATATTTTGGTATCTGATGGACATTTATTTTTGTAATAATTTCTGTAAGTTTCTGGTGGCACAATGGATAGAGGGCTGTCCCTGAATCCAAAAAACCTGAATTCAAATTCAGTCTCACATATTTACTAGCTGTGTGACCCTGGGGAAGTCACTTACTTATTCCCATCTGAGTTTCCCCATCTGTACTAGGGGGGATAGTAACAGCACTTACCTCCAAGGGTTAGTAAAAGGATCAAATGAGGCAATACTTGTCAGCTGCTTTGCAAGCATTAGATCACTATGTAAATGCCAGCTAGCATTATTTTTTTCCCCTAGGATCATACGTTTTATAGCAAGGTTGGTGGGCTAAAGGGTCTGGGTAGTTTAATCACTTTTGTTTTTATTCAAGTTAGTATTCAGAACAGTATAGATGGAAGCAGTATATTATAATGGATAGGAAACTGGGTTAGGTTTGGGAAGGCAGGTTCAAATCTTCCTTCAGGTATTCTCTAGCTGTGTCACTCTGGGTGAGAAACAACCTCTCTGTGCTTCAATGTCTTCATCTCTAAAATGAAAAGGTTGGCCTCAACAGTCCCTTCCAACTCAAAATCTGTGTTGCCAACTAAAGTACATCCATATTTTCACAAGTTTGCCTTACTTCTCTACATGTTTGAGAAAATTTTTTCTGTTTCCTGTTTTCCTTCAAATTTTATCTGCATTGGTTTTGTCTGTGTAATACTCTTTCTTATAATCAAATTTCTCTATTTTGCTTCCGATAATGTCTATCTCTTATTTGGTTCTAAACTCTTCTATTATCCATAGATCTGACAGGTACATTTTCCCATATTCTCCTAGCTTGCTTATATCATTCTATGTCTGAATCATTTATCCATTTTGACCTTATCTTGGTATACAGTGTGAGATGTTGGTCTATGCCTAGTTTCTGCCAAACTGCTTTCTAGCTTCCCCAACAGTTTTTGTCAAATGTGGGTTTTTATCCCCAAACCTTAGATCTTTGCATTTATCAAACACTAGATTACTATGATCGTTTACTACTGTGTATTATATACCTAATTTACTCCACTCATCCACACTATTTCTTAGCCAGCGCCAGATTGTTTTGGTAATTACTGCTTTGTAATATAGTTTGAAACCTGGAAATGCTAGGCTGCCTTCCTTAAGACTTTTTTTCGTCAATGAATTCTTTTACTATTTTTTCCAGCTCTATAATTCTTTGGTAGTTTGATTGGTATGGCATTGAATGGGTAGATTAACTTAGGTAGCATTGCTATTTTTATTATATTGGCTCAACCTACCCATGAGATGTGGATATTTCTCCAATTGTTTTGAGGTCTTTATTTGTGTGAAAAATTGATATTCCAGACATTAATGGAGCTAGAATTAAAACCAAGAATCACCTACCCAGCAAAACTGAGTATCATGCTCCAAGGCAAAATGTGGATTTTCAATAAAATAGAGGACTTTTAAGCTTTCTCAGTGAAAAGACCAGAGCTGAATAGAAAATTTGACTTTCAAACACAAGAATCAAGAGAAGCATGAAAAGGTAAACGAGAAAGAGAAATCATAAGGGACTTACTAAAGTTGAACTGCTATGTTCACATTCCTACCTGGAAAGATGATGTGTATGATTCATGAGATCTCAGTGTTAGGATAGCTGAAGGGAATATGCATATATATATATATATATATATATATATATATATATATATATATATATATATATATATACACATGTGTACACATACAGGATGAGTTGAATATGAAGGGATGATATCTAAAAATATCAAATTAAGGGATGAGAGAGGGAGAAAAGGAGAGATAGAATGCGGTAAATTATCTCACATAAAAGTGGGCCAAAAAAGCAGTTCATTGGAAGGAAAGAGGGGGCAGGTGAGGGGGAATGAGTGAATCTTGCTGTCATCGGATTTGACCTGAGGAGGGAATACCATACACACTCAATTGGGTATTTTACACCACATGAAAGTAAGGGGAAAGGGATAAAAAAGGGGGACAATAGAAGGGAGGGCAGATGGGAGAAGAAGTAATCAAAAGCAAACACTTTTGAAAAGGGAGAAAACTGAATAAAAGGGGACGGGATAGGAGGGAGGGAAATATAGTTAGTCTTTCATAACATGACTATTTATGGAAGTGTTTTGCATAATGATACATGAGTGGCCTGTGTTGAATTGCTTGCATTCTTAGGGACAGTGGGTGGGGAGGGAGGAGGGGAGAGAGTTTGGAACTCAAAGTTTTAAAAGCAGATTTTCAAAGAAAAAAGGTTGTTTTTGCATGCAATGGGAAAATAAGATATACAGGCAATGGGGCATAGGAATCTATCTTGGCCTACAAGAAAGTAAGGGGAAAAGGGATGGGGGGAGGGAACGGGGTGATAGAAGGGAGGGCTGACTGGGTAACGGGGCAATCAGAATATATGCCATCTTGGAGTGGGGGGGAGGGTAGAAATGGGGAGAAAATTTGTAACTCAAAATCTTGTGGAAATCAATGCTGAAAACTAAAAAATAAAATATCAAATAAATAAATAATTTTTAAAAGTACTTTGTAAGCTAAAAAAAAAAAAGAAACTCCCAGGTGTCCCGTAGTGTGAGATGCTTCAGGACCCTAGAAAGAAGTGTTTGTGATCCTCATTATGGGTCTGGTTAGGTCACAGCAGGGTTAGTACAAGACAAAAGTTGCTCACTGTAGGAGATAAGGTGCAAGAAAGAGCCAGAAACAGGGCTGAGACCAGAAACTACATGGGACAACTGAGATAGAAACCAGAGTACAGGGACTGAGGTAGGGGCCTCGGGCTGGTGTCAGCCCTGGGTCCTGTCAGTCAATGAATAAGCATGGATTAAGAACCTCCAGTGTTCTAAGCTTTGGGAAGGGAAAAGTCAGTCTCTGCTGTCTGGGAGCTCCCAGTCCGGCATACAAACATGGAGATGGGTTGAGAAGGAGCAACACATCAGGAACCTCCTGCTTAGCTGGTCCAGGAGACCAGGAGAGTCGTGTGGGAATGGAAAGACATCAAGTCCAATGGGATATAAGGGAACACAAGGACTGAGATGAGTGATGGTTTAAGAAGGAGAGGAAAATTAGGGAGGAAAGAGTCAAAATCAAAACAAGAGTGGCAAAAATTTCAGGCCCAGCTCAGAGATATTGTGGGTTCTGTTCCAGAGCACCACAAGAAACCGATTATCGCAAGCGAGTCACCTGAAATTTTTGGTTTCTTAGTGCATATGAAAGTCAACTTTACAAAGTACTGTTGTCTAAACATGTACAATACAATATTGTATCTGTAAAAATGTACATATTTCAAGTTAAAGATATTTTATTGCCAATAAAATCTAACTATCATCAGGGCCTTCAGTGAATCATAATCTTGCAGCTGGAGGCTCTGGCCCAGGGTTGATGGCTGCTGACTGATCAAGGTGGTGGCTGCTTAAGGTTGGCAGTGGCTGTGGCAATTTCTTAAAATAAAATAACAGTGAAATTTGCCACGTTGATTGGCTTTTCTTTTCCCCTAAACTTAAAGCCCCATTATACGGTTATTAATTGGAGTAATTTCAATATTATTGTGTTTCATGGAATAGGAAGACCCAAAGAGATGGAGAGAACAAGTTGACATGCAATAACAAAATAATTTTTCTTAAGAAAACAAAACAAAACAAAAGAAAATTCAGCGGAGAAAGGCTAACTAATCCTATGGAGAGAGCACACCCTGTCACAGTGTTGGAGTTAAGGTCTCAGCTGCATGACCTAAGCTGCTCATGTAATGAGAATGCTGGGCCTGCCTGTGTCACAGGTGTTTGTGAAGATCTGATGGGATTGCGTGTAGATCTCTTTGTACATCACGTTATTCTGCAGATGTGAGTTAATAGCATTTTAAAATGATTGGTTCTGTCCATTGAACTTTGAAGGCTTTTATCTCTTCCCCTGGAGAAAGAGGATGTAGATCAGTTAGTTTACTTTCTCCCAATGGAGGGAATGGATTACAATTATATATGTGTGAACATGCGCCTCTGTATATGTGTTTTATTGTTTGTTTCTTGCAGAAGGACAGATTAGACCTGAAATAAAAAAGACTACAGCAAAGCTAAGAATTTCTGTGGAACAAACTCATGAGCAAAGCTTGGTCCCTGTGACTTCACTGGGAGACAAATCTGTGCTGGACTTCACAGAATCCACACAGGAGATAAACCTTATGATTGTCGTCATTGTGGGAAAGACTTGAGTCAACAGTCATTGCTTATTAACCATCAAAAAATTTATGCTGGAGAGAAAACATATGAGTGTCATGAATGTGGTAAAGCTTTTAATGAATTCTCATCCTTCATTATCCATCACAGTACTCACAGTAACAGGAAACCTTATGAATGTAATCTGTGTGGAAAGGCCTAGAGATGCACCTCCATTCTTGCTGTGTGTCAGACAATCCACAGTGTAGTCAAACCTTATGAATGTAATCTAGGTGGAAAGACTCTCTGATGCATGATAGTCTTGCTACACACCAGAGAATCCACAGTGGAGAGAAATCCATGCATGTAGGCATCTTGCTCTACCTCTGAGAAGCCACACTGGAGAAAAACGTTTTGAATATAAGCAATGTTTCATTGTTTTCTCCTATTTCTTTTCATTGCTCTTTAAGAAAACCTTATCTCTTTGCTATTCTCTGGAACTCTGCATTTATTTGGATTTATCTCTTTTATCTTTCCCTTTCCTTTTTTTCCCCAGGTATTTGTAAGGCCTCCTCAGACAGCCATTTTGCTTTCTTGCTCTTCTTTTTCATTGGAATATATTTAGTTGGTGCCTCCTGTACAATATTGAGAACCTCTGTCCATAGTTCTTCAGGCTCTCTGTCTACCAGATCTAATCCCCTAAATCTATGCATCACTTCCAATTCATATTCATAAGCAGTGTTATTTAGGGCATGTCTGTCACATCTGAGGGTTTTCCCTATTCACTTTGAGTCTGAATTTTGCAGTGAGAAGCTCATGATCTGAGCCTCAGTCAAATCCAGGTTGTGTTTTGATGGATTGTCTAGAACGTCACTACTTCTGCCTTTTTTCCCTAGAAAATGTTTTAGGTTTTCATGGAACTGAGTAACTTTGGGCTCTTTGGAGTCAGTGGTTGGAAGACAGATTTCTTACTATGATGTTGAATGGTTTGCCTTGGATTTGAACACTACTTGACTATACCTTGGAATAAAGTTGCTGGAGATAAAACTTATGGATCCAGTTAACAAGGTTAGGTCCCTTGCTGAAGACCTCATTAGATTTCTCAGTGTAAGAGACCTCATTAAACATCCAAAATTCCTTACTGTGAATGAATCCCTATAAATGGCTTCATGGCTTGTCCCCCTGACATCCTGATGTTTCTCGTTACTGTTCAGTAATATTCCTTTGAATTCATATACTGTGATTTCTTTAGCTACCCAACGATTGATGGGTACTCACTTTGTTTCTTCTTCTTTGATGGCACAAAATGTGTTGGTATAAATATTTTGATAACTGCAATCAGAATATTAAAATCATAACTAGACAAAGTTATTTTCTATGTGAGATCATTTGGAAAATATAGTCAACTGAACTGATAGCATTCGATTGACAACAACGCTTTGTTTTAAATCTGTAATATTGCTTTTGTTATGCTTCAAAATTTCCTTTTGTTGTGATTTTCTGAAATTTTTTGATAAGACATGCTATTAATTTTTAACATGTTACCTGGAGGATGATGCAATTGTATTCTTAGGAAATCAACTCCTCTTTTGATCTGGATGCTGTGAAATGATGAATTAAACTCTTAGACAATGTGGTTACAATGTTTCAAAACTGCTAAGTATTTAATTGGATGAGTATGGCTTTTACTAGAATAATCAGGATCCTCCTTCAATGAGAAGTTCTTTTAGGATTAACCAAAGCTTTGGGACCTTCCCTTTGGGCATGTCCACCAAATCTTATCAGCCCTGAGGAAGAAAAGGTTGTCCACTTCTAAATTAATGAAGTGACTTACTGAGTAATTAAGACCTCTAAGAGCCAAAGCAGGGTTTGGGGAGGTGAGCTTGCAAGTTTGTTCAGGATGGAGGAGCTTTGAGAAGTTGCCTGTCCACTGATTATGGAAAGTATGAAATTCCACCCAGAGAACATCTTTGACCCAATTCAGGTTCAACAGACTGATTCAAAATTGGAGCCCTTCCTTGAAGAAAAGTGATATCGTGAGATTTTGGAATGCAGAAAATAAGAGAATGGCTCCAATCCCCATGATCTGGGGACTCCATCATGTCAATTCAAGAAGCCCTGGTTATGTGCCAGCCACTGTGCTAAGTGCTGGGGTTACCTGTGGTAACGTGAACCCCATTCTGTTTGGTCTTTATCAAACCTTTGGTAAGGGGTGTCAACCATTACTGAGTTTCTTCCTAGAAAGACAAACAAAATTAGCCTGCATGTATATGTTTATTTTTCTCAAAGCTAGTGGATCCTGCACGGAGAGATATGCATGGGAGTTAATTATCTGATATGCCAGAGCATGCAGGGCATTATGGTAGGTTAAGCTCAGAGAAGACCACAATGCCTCTCCTCATTGGCCAATCCAGGTTTATGTGTTGGGGGGGGCAGGGGGAGAAGGGGCTCCAACTGTTTGGGGAGGCCTTTGGCTGGTTTCTCACTCCTTTTCTAAGGGCACAATTGCACAGCCCCCTAGAAATCCTTTTTTCAAATTAAGAGCCTAACTTATAGCATGATTTCCTCCAAAGCCCCAAATGAGAAAACTTGGAAGCATAGTAAGAACACAAACAATGTTACAATTTTAATACATGAAACAAAATTGCCAGTCACATAGCATCTATTCAGTTGGTTGTGTTAGAATTGTCTTAGACACAAAACTCACTTTCTCCATGTATCCCACTGACCCTGTAGACCCAATGCAATCAGACTACAACAGGATAATTCTGACCCTGTTACATAGAATTCTCATTCTTTTAGCTCCCAATCACATCATCTTAGATGCAAATTTTAAGTGTATTTTACATTACCGGTGGATCTGCCCTAACATGGTGAAACACCCGGATTATCCTCGCGGGGTCTGCCGGTAAACGAGCATCATTGTAATTGAAATTAGAGAAATGTGCCAGCCAGCCTGACTGCATTTGGTGAACAACCTCCATTCTGAAACTAAGCTTGGTTTAGCTGTGAATCACTTGCTCTCCTGGAAATCTCCAGGTTGCCTCTTCCTTGTTCTCCCTCTCCCACCTCCTCACTTCTGGAATCAGCTGGTAGTAATGGGGGAGGAGGTGCTCTCAGAGCTGGCCAGCCTGGTGGGTGGTGGCCCAGGTGGAATAGGAGGCCCGGGGTGGAGTTTGGAGCCGTGGGAGGGATCTAGGGCAGGAGAGGGCTCATCCCAGTGGCCAAGGCATTCCATGTGATGGAGGGCTGGGCTTGGGGAGGAGAGGCAGGCAGGGTCGTGAGCTCCCCACCGTGCCTGTGATTGGAGGAAAGGGCCCATCCTGGGGGCCTCCGAGGCTGGGCACAGGGTGGGAGGCCCCGCCCCGAGGGGGCTGGCTGAAAACAGGAACTTGTGCTGAGACTGGGCTGCGTTCTTCCTCCCTGAGAGCCGAGATCTCTCTGCCTTCTTCCCTCATAGCGGAGACCTCTGTGCTTTCCTGCTTCAGAGCTGAGACCATGCTGCCTTCTCTTGGACCTTCGATCTCTGCCTTCAGGACCCTAGCTCTGTGGGTGCAGGTCCCAGGTAGGTCTGAGCCCCCACCCCGCCACAGGCCTGCTGGCTTCTGCTCCCTGTCCCTACCTTTGGGTCAGTTCCTTCTCCTCTGACCGTGGGAGTGCCCTCCAGGTCCTCCTGGAGCAATCCTCCCTCCCAGTCCTGCCTATTGGACAAGCTTCCCTCTGCTAACTCTTTTCCAGACTCCCAATCACTTCCCAAAGGTCCAGGGTCACCCTCCCCAGATTTAAGATTGGGTCACCCTTTCCCAGAATTCAAACCTTACCCACAGGAACCCAAGAATCCTGTCTCCCTGCCCTCAGCTTTTGGTTAGAGACTCAGGTGTTCTTCCTAAAGACGAACCCCCTCCACCCCTCCCACCCAGAACTTGTAAGTCCTGCCTGCCCTGGGGACCCCACCTTGGATGCTGGAACTAAAGCTCCTTCCTGGCCCCCCTTACCTCCTGGGCTGCTTCGCTGACCCACCCCAGGCACTGGCTCCCTTTGTCTGGTCTCCCTTGAGGGATTCCTGGCCTAACGTCTACCAGGGGCCCCAGGATTCCCTCCCAGACCCTACCTGAGCTCCCCTTTCCCAGCCATCCTGCTTCCTTGCCTCCTCTTCTTTCAGAGGCCTCAGGGCCCTGCCAGGAGGCTATAATGGCAATCCGGGCAGTCCTTTTTTGTACTCTTCTTTTGGAATGCTTAGGTAATCAAATAGCTTTGCCTTCCAAATGTAATGACAAATAAAATGGGACTTTGCATTATTCTTTGTGTGAGTGCCTATCAGCACTGAAGTGATCAAGTGCCCCAGGGCCCTGAGACAGGTATGTAAGATCTGACTTTAGAGTTTGACTTCTGGTGGTGAACTCATTAAAACAGTGCTGGTGACAAGACTCTGGGCAAGCTGTTGAAACTGTGCGCCGCAGCCCCTCCCCCCCCCCCCCCCCCCCCCCCCCCCCCCCCGCCCCAGCTTTGGTGACCCATATGTTGGTACTTCTCTGGTAACTATGTATTGGTATGGATAGGCTGGTTTGTGTTATTTGCTCTGTTTATACTGCAGTATTGTAACTTCTGTTTGTATTTGCCCTGAAGTTCTGGGGGCTGATCTTTTCCCCCTGAACTAAGTGAATGATATATGTATGTTTAATTAAACTTAGGTCGTTAACCCCTTAAAGTTGCATTTCTTAGAAAAGCAGATCAAATAATCTGTGCTAGCATCCTCCTTTTAGTTTGTCTTGTGTTGGTCTTTCACCCCCAAAACAACTGCTGGGAACATTGTTGTATCAATGGTAAATCCCAGACTAGATTTGGTCTCCCAGCCTCAGGTTTCCCAGAGCTGTGTCCATCGCCAGCCTTCCTAAGCTTCCCTCCTCCCTAGATTAAACAGGCAGTAGGTTGTCTAATTAATGTATGTGTGTTAGTTTGGGTGATACAGTTCAGGGAGGGCAGAGAATCAATTGGAGGGAGATCTCTGATTCAGGAACCATTTCAGCTCTGACTGTCTCATCCCATTTGGGATCCCAAGGCCCTTCTGCCTCTTGGTTCACTGAAAGAGAATGGGAGATAGGAAGGGGATGGAAGAGAAGGAGCAGGAGATGGTGGGATCATCTTTTCCAAGCCCTGCCAAACCTGTAGGGTGGAGTCTCTGGCCTGAGGGCAGGGCCTGACACTCTGTAAATCTCCCACAGGTCAGCCTCCTGTCCTGGAAGAACAGGAAAAGACTCTGCCCCTCTGGGATCCTTCAGCCTTCCCAGCTCAGCTTTCAGAAGACCAAGACCTGGACCAAGCAGGGAGCCTGGAGTCAGAGGGAATGGCCCCTGGGAGGTCCAGACCCCCAGCCCAGGTGAGTACACTCTGTCCTCAGACTTGGCCAACATCAGCCAAAGAAGCCATTTCCATAGACAAAGGGGATTGTCTATGAGGTTGGCAATCCCCTACCTATGGAATGTTTCTTTTTAAAAATAGGCATGAAATTGAAAACAGTAGTAAAACACTGCCCTGCTTTCTCCTGTGTTTACAACTGATTCAAGGCACTTTGGCATCACAGGCACTAACCTACCCACCCGCACCTGTTAGCCCCAATTTCTGCCCTCCCATGTTCATTTTTAAGGTTTCCCTCATGATCCCAGAGTCAAAAGGATGGCCACTTCACTCATTCCTCTGTCTCCTAGGGTCTTGTCTTTGCTCCCTTTATCCATGCTTAGCACCCCTCCCCAACATCCATAGAACTGCTTCCCTCTCCCCTTTGCTTCTTTGGCCAAGTTCTCCCTGTCACACCTAGAAGACAGGATGTTGTGGTTGTTCTGGAGGGTCTGAGCTGCACAGTTTTATGTCTTTGGTGCACACTGAGCAGTTTGATGCTCCAAGGCACACGGAGAGGGCAGTGAGGGCTGAAAGGACCAAATGCTATGAGGTGGGGTTGGGAGCAGGGTGGGGTGCAGGGTCCTGGCCTCCTGTATACTCTGGTCCAGTGTTAATGGAAAATAAGGCAACTGAAGAAAACAGGTTAAGTTGGCTTCTGGGTCACACTCCCATGTTCAGAGGCCCTTAGCAGAGCTATTTGGACCAGGCCAAAGAGAAGAGCACCTTCTTTAGCTGTAAATGCATTAGCATTTGTGAAGGGCCTTCCCTTGTTAGAGAGGATGTAGGGAAGGGGCTGAGTTTGGGGAACTATTCAAAGTCCTGGGAGTTTTCTTTTCCAATGGCGGTATGGGGGTGCCAAAGGAGACACTCAGCTCCTGTCAGAGAGGCATCAGGCTCGAGGGGAAAGACACAGTGGAGGGACTCACTTTCTCCCCCAATCTACTCTTGACCATCTGCACAACAACCCTGTATGGGAGGTGTTCTTATCGTCTTTATTTCACTATTCAGGAAGCTGAGGCAAACAGGTCCAATGACTTACCAGGGTCATGTAGCTAGTAAGTGCCTGAGGCTGGATTTGAACTCAGATCTTCATGATCTTCTACCATTTCCTAGCTCCCCCAACATTGTCTTTGTGTGACAGTCTTCCTACAACCCCTCCAACATTGACTGCTGCCATTTTTTGTCACTGTGGTCAGTTTTGCAGACTGTGAGATGACGCCTCAGTGTGGTTTTGGTTGACCTTTCTCTTATTAGTGGCTTGGAGCATTTTTTCCTGTGGTTGAGACTACTGGGCAGTTCTTCTTTTGAGAATTCTTTGTTCATATCCTTTGACGATTTATCTATTGGGGAATGGCTATTTGTTGTAGCTTTTGACTTGTTTCAGTTGTGTCTCACTCTTTGTGACACACTTTGGGGTTTTCTTGGCAAAGATTCTGGAGGGGTTTGCCATTTCCTTCCCCAACTTATTTTACAGATAAGAAACTGAGGCAAACAGGCTTAGGTGGCATGTCCAGGGTCACCCAGCTGGTACTAGTCTGAGGCTAAATTTCACTCAGGTCCTCCTTCCTGACTGCAGGCTTGGTGTTCTACTAGTTTCCATTTGCCTATTGATCTTTTTAAAATAATATTTCATTTTTTCCTGGTAACACGTAATTACTTTTTTATTCCATTTTGAGTTCCCAATTCCCAACCTACCTCCTTCCTCTTACCGCTCCCACAGAGTGTATGCAATCCTAGATAGGTTGTACATATGCAATCATGTAAAGCATTTCCATATGACTCCTTTTGTAAGGAGAAAACTTGAACCAAAGAAAGAACCTGAAGAATCGCATGCTTTAAGTCTGTATTTAGACTCACTAATTAGTTCTCTGTGTGGAGGGGCATAGCTTTTTTCATCATGAGTCCTTTCAGATTGTCTTAGATCGAGGTATCACTGAGAATAGCTAAGTTATTCATGTTGTTCACCATACAGTATTGCCATGTACAATGTTCTCCTGGTTCTGCTCACTTCACTCTGCATCAGTTCATGTAAGTGTTTCTAGGTGTTTCTGAAATCATCCTGCTTGTCATATGCCACAGCTTGTTAAGGTATTCCCCTCCTCTGTTTCCAATTCTTTACCACTACAAATGGAACTATTACAAATACCCTTCTCTAAATAGGTCCTTTTCTGCCTCTCTTTTTAAAAAATCCTTTGTGGATGCTGACTTAACAGTGTTATTGCTGGATCAGAGGGTATGCACAGTTTCATAGCCCTTTGATTATAGTTCCATGTTACTCTCCAGAATGGTTGGATCAGTTCCCAAACCCACCAGCAGTGTATTGGTGTTCCAGTTTTGCTGCTTCCCTCCAATATTGATGTTTAGCCAATTTAATAGGCGAGGTGGTAACTTAGAGTTGTTTTAATTTGCCTTTCTCTGATCAACAGACATTTATAGCATTTTTATATGACTACAAATAGCTTTGATTTCTCCGGGGGCAGCGGAGGTGGGGCGGCTACAGCTGCAGTCCCTTCTGGCCCCAGGCCCACCTAGTGGTAGGAATTAAGTGGCGGATCAGAGCAGGAGTGCCCAGCCTGCTGAAGATCTAAGCCTAGTCCAGGTTGGGGGTTCTTGGGGAAGGAGAAGTGCTGGTGTGGCAGAGCTGGTACCTCCCCCCCAAACGTGGAACATAGAACTCTGTAATCTACAAGCAGTCATACCCCGCTGAAAAACTCAAGGGTCAAGTTAGTTGGCTGGGAATATGGCCAGGCAGCGAAAACGCACCCAGATTCAGTCTCAGACTTTAGATTCTTTCTTTGGTGACAAAGAAGACCAAGACATACAGACAGAAGAAGTTAACAAAGTCAAAGAGCCTACAACAGAAACCTCCAAGAAAAACATGAACTGGTCTCAGGCCATGGAAGAGCTCAAAAATGATTTGGAAAAGCAAGTTAGAGAAGTAGAGGAAAAATTGGGAAGAGAAATGAGAAGGATGCGAGAAAACCATGAAAAACAATTCAATGACTTGCTAAAGGAGACCCAAAAAAATACTGAAAAATACACTGAAGAAAACAACATCTTAAATGGCAAAAGAGCTCCAAAAAGCCAGTGAGGAGAAGAATGCATTGAAAGGCAGAATTAGCCAAATGGAAAAGGAGGTCCAAAAGACCACTGAAGAAAGTACTACCTTAAAAATTAGATTGGAGCAAGTGGAAGCTAGTGACTTGATGAGAAATCAAGATATTATAAAACTAAACAAAGAAATGAAAAAGTGGAAGACAATGTGAAATATCTCATTAGAAAAACCTCTGACCTGGAAAATAGATCCAGGAGAGATAATTTAAAAATAATTGGACTACCTGAAAGTCATGATGAAAAAAAGAGCCTAGATATCATCTTTCAAGAAATTATCAAGGAGAACTGCTCTGATATTCTAGAGTCAGAGGGCAAAATAGAAATTAAAAGAATCTATCGATCACCTCCTCTAATAGATCCCAAAAAGAAATCTCCTAGGAATATTGTTGCCAAATTCCAGAGCTCTCAGATCAAGGAGAAAAGACTGCAAGCAGCCAGAAAGAAACAATTTGAGTATTGTGGAAACACAATCAGAATAACCGAAGACCTGGTAGCTTCTACGTTAAGAGATCGAAGGGCTTGGAATACGATATTCCGGAGGTCAATGGAGCTAGGATTAAAACCTAGAATCACCTACCCCGCGAAACTGAGTATCATGCTCCAAGGCAAAATATGGATTTTCAATAAAATAGAGGACTTTCAAGCTTTCTCAGTGAAAAGACCAGAGCTGAATAGAAAATTTGACTTTCAAACCCAAGAATCAAGAGAACCATGAAAAGATAATCAAGAAAAAGAAAAAGAAACAGAAATTTCAAGGAACTTACTAAAGTTGAACTGTTTTGTTTACATTCCTACATGGAAAGATGATGTGTATGATTCATGAGACCTCAGTATTAGGGTAGCTAAGGGAAATATGCATATATATATATGTATATATATATGTGTATATATATGGTTATGCGTTTATATATACATATATATGTGAATGTGTATGTATGTATATATGTGTGTGTGTGTGTGTATATATATATATATATGTATATATATATATATATACACACACACACACATACACAGAGAGAGAGAGAGAGCGCAGACATAGGTTGATTTGAAGATGAAGGGAAGATACCTAAAAGAAATAAAATCAAATTAAGGGATGAGAGAGGAATATATTGATAGAGGGAGATAGGGAGAGATAGAATGGGGTGGATTATCTCCGCATAAAGGTGGAAAGAGGAAGCAATTCTGGGGGAGGAGGGGAGAGGGCAGGTGAAGGAGGAATGAGTGAATCTTGCTCTCATCAGATTTGGCCTGAGGAGGGAATACCATACATACTCAATTGGGTATCTTACCACACAGGAAAGAAGAGGGAAGAAGATTAAAAAAAAGAGGGGGGAATGATGGAGGGGTTGGCATATGGGGGTGGAGCATATAACTAGAAAATAAGATACACAGGCCATGGGTTGTAGAAATTTATCTTGCCCTACAAGAAAGGAAGAGAAAAGGAGACGGGAGGGGAGTGGGGTGACAGAAGGGAGGGCTGACTGGGGAACAGGGCAACCAGAATATACGCCATCTTGGAGGGGGGGGAGGGTAGAAATGGGGTGAAAATTTGTAATTCAAACTCTTGTGAAAACCAATGCTGAAAACTAAATATGTTAAATAAATAAATTAAAAAAAATTGTAGAGGGCCAGCTCTGAGAAAGTCCATTCTGGGATAAGATACAGGCCAGAGGCCTGTTCTTGCCCTTGGGCTTATGGGCTCTCCATCCCTCCCTCAGCATACACAGGCTGCTCAGGATGGAGGCTCTTCAACTCTCCTTGGTACACCCGTGCTCTCTCCAGAACCACCACGGCACACGTGTTAAATACCACCTGTGTGCTATTAACACAATATTGTTTATGGCAAAAGGGGAACTAAGCAGGGGGAAGTCATACATTCTGCAAATGCCTTGCACATAAATTTGTTGATTCTCCTTGCCTAAAAGGGTATATAAGCCCTGTTGCTCTGCATAATAAATGGAGCTGTTCTTTACTCTTCCACCTGGCCCATGTTTTGTGTTTTCTTTTCACTCTTGGAGGCATTCTGCCATCTCTGGCCATTTCAGCACCATAGCCGCTAGCGGCAAAAACCCTTTTTAATTTAATGTGATCAAGATTATAATTTTACAACCAGTTATGCATTGTATGGGTGAGTTCATTCTATTCATATTTACAGTCATCATAATTGTGTGTTTTCCTCCATCTTACTTTCGCTCTGTCAATCCTGCTCTCCCTCTCGCCTTTCGCCCTGTCTTTCCTCACTAGTGTTTTGTTTCTGACCAATGCCTCCCCTTAATATTAATTAAGGTGGGACTTTTTTTTTTTTTTGCTGTTTTCTCTTTTGGAATGCTAAAGTAATCAAATGCCTTTGATTAAGCCTTATTAGGGGCAAAGCCCCAGGCCCACACCCTTTTGCTAACTAGCAGCTAATCCCCATGACCACACCCTTTTGCTGATTAGGTGTGAATCCCTTGGGCCCTGAACAGAGTATGAAAACTGAAAGGTTACCATTTTGTCTGGGACTCTCTCTCCCTCATGGAGGAGTGTTGATGTGGAGACTCTGGGCAGCTGTCCTTAAGAGTCCCTGGCTTGTAAATGTAGATGTTGATGCTTTCCTGGTAACTAGAAATTGTGATTTGGTCTGTTTGTATTGTGTGTGTTTGTAATTGGTTTCTATTTGCTCTGAAGTTCAGATTGCTGGCTTTTCCTCCTATACTAAGTGAATGATGTTTGTATGTTGTATTGAAATATGACTGTTAATCCCTTAATGTTGCTTTCCTTAGTAAAGGAGGTCAAAAGAACCTGTGCTGGTAGCTCTTGTTGTTAGGCTTGTGTTGATCTTTCACCCCCACAACAGCAGCTTGCTGAATTGTGGCTACACTCCCCCAGCATGCCCTTGCTTCTGTCAGTCCCCCGGCCCATCCCTGTCCCTTTCTACTTCCCTCTAAGATGAGAGAGATTTCTATACCCACCTGAGCATGTATGTTATTCCCTCTTTGAGCCAATTTTCATAAGAGTAAGGTTCAAGCCCTCCCTTTCCAACTCTCTCATCTTCCCATTCACTGTAATGGTTCTTCCGTGCCTCTTTTACATGAGATAATTCACCCCCTTTAACCTCTCCCTTCGCTCTTCTTGGAATATAATTCTGACTCTGATATTGTTTCTTTGAAGATCCTCCCTTCACAGTCAGTTTATACTACCATACAGTGTATACAGTGTATACACGTATAATACAATTTACACAATGTATATAGTGACTGTCAATGTATATTCCTTTTAATTGTCCCAGTGGTCATAAAGGTCTTAAGTGTTTCATGTGTCACCTTCCCATGTAGGCATAGACACAATTTCACCTCATTGAATCTCTTCTGTTTTCTCTTTCCTGTTTACCTTTTGATGTTTCTGTCTTGTCTTGTGTTTGAAGATCAATTTTTTTTTCAGCTCTGGTATTTTTGTTGGGAATGCTTGATTATCTTCTCTATATTGAAGGTCCAGTGTTGCCCCTAAAGGACTGTACTCAGTTTTTTCTGGCTATGTGCTACTTGGTTATAATCTTAGTTCCTTTGTCTTGCTGAATATCATTCCACACCCTCTGACTTTTTAATGTAAAACTACTAAATTCTGTGTTAGCCTGACTGTGGCTCCATGACCTTTGAATTGCTTCTTTCTGGCTGTTTACACTCTTTTCTCCTTGACCTGGGAGGCCTGGAATTTGGCTGGAGTATTCCTTTGGAGTTTTCATTGTGGGATCCTTTTAAGGAGGAGGTTGGTGGATTCTTTCAATTTCTATGTTACCCTTTGTCTCTAAGATATCAGGGCTGTTTTCCTTGGTAATTTCTTTGCCAAGAGGATACCAAAGAGGGTCATGGAGGGTCAGACACGAGTGAAACAAATGAACAACAATAACATCCATATAGAATGTATTATAGAATATGGTGTAAGATGTTGGTCTAATCCTAATTTCCTTAGCTATTATCAATAATGCAATGATGGAAGAAAATCCCAAAGAACTAATGATGAAGCATACTGTCTGCCTCCAGGGAAAGAATTGATATTGTTTGCATACAGACTGAAGCAACAATTTTCACTTTCTTTTTTTCAAATTTTCCTGTATTAAGTGACCAATATGGAAATAGTTTACGAGATTGCACACGTGTAACCTATATCTGATTGCTTCCTGGGGGAGTGGGGGACTGAGGGAAGGAGGGATAGAATTTGGAACTCAAAACTTTAATAAACAAAAAACATTTTAAAAAATTTTAATATGTAATTAGAGGAAAATAAAAAGTATTTTTTAAAAAATGTAAAAACAAATCTCCACCATTTAGTATGGCACCTTCCATTGGTTACAGCAGTTTGAGAAATTTTGAATCTTGTAAATGAGTTCACTTACCTTGACCGTGTACTTTCCAGCATGTACGCAGGTGATGACGTTGTGAAAAGAATAACCTTTAAGTCGGTTAGTATTTAATTACTTTCATTTATTTTTAGTTTCATTGGAGGATTAAGTTCCTTTCTTTGGGAAAAGCTAGCCCTCACAGCTAAGCCAAACTAATACAGGTATTCTTCTCTGTCTAGGTGACCTCTAGATTTAGTGAATACACAGACCGATATGGCTATCATTTAATAGTAGATAATTTAGAGGAAGACGCATATCTTTGTAGGACTAAAACAATCATGGTATTGTAAGACTCTTTTCAAAGGCTAAATTCCTCTTTCTGGATTCTGGACAAAGAGGGTTGATGAAAGGCTAGGTTCTTCTTCCCAGTCTTAGTGGATAAACTCCTTTTCCTATTCTTTTAGCTGGAGGTTAACTCTAATCTGAGTGGTCTAATCTTCTAAGACTGAGTTTCCCTTTCTGGCAGCTGGAGGATGGGGTGTGACTGCTAACTGCAAACCACAAGCTTCTGTTTTCCAGTCTTTCTTCAAGCTATAGGTTCCTTTCAAGTAATATTTGGGTTGCAAAACTGATCATTTGCACAGCAAGATTTTCTCAGGAATCTCACTTTGACAGACAGGTTGATAGACACAGGATGAGTCTGGGTTAGGAAAAACTGGGAGGAGCAAGTAGTCAGGTGACCCGCCTCATCCAATTGAATTTTGTTCAAAACATGTTTCCTAAGATTTTTGTAATTTTTTTCATTCTCTTCTATTATAAAAAGATGGCGGCTGGAAAGCAGGGACTAGCATGAGCTCCCCACCAAGTCCCTCCAAAAACCTATAAAAAATGGCTCGGAACCAATTCTAGAACTGCAGAACCCACAAAATAGCACAGGGAAGCAGGGCTCTAGACCAGGACAGCCTGGATGGTTGCTGGGTGAGGTCTACCCTGCACTGACTGGGAGCATAGCATGAGTGGCATGGAACAACCAGACCAGGAGCTGGGCAGGAGTATGCCCTAGCGCCCTGAATCAGTGAGCTGTGGCAGTTACCTGACTTCTCAACCCACAAACACCAAAGACAACAGAGAAGGTTAGTGGGAAAAGCTGAGGGGAGTGGAAGGAATTTGCCAGCCACCGCCCCAGGGGTAGCGGAGGTGGGGCAGCTACAGAACTACAGCTGCAGTTGCTTCAGCCACAGGCCCATCTGGTGGGAGGAATTAAGTGGCGGATCAGAGCAGGAGTGCAGAGCCTGCTGAAGATCTAAGTCCAGTCCAGGTTGGGGGTTCTTGGGGAAGGAGGAGGGCTGGTGTGGCAGAGCTGGCTGTAAGAGCTCTGAAATCAACAACACATCCCCCCCCCCCCAAGCTTAGAACATAGGACTCTTTACTCTACCAACAGTCATACCCCACTGAAAAACTCAAGGGTCAAGTAAGTTGTCTGGGAACATGGGCTGGCAGCAAAAACGCACCCAGATTCAATCTCAGACTTTGGAATCTTTCTTTGGTGATGAAGAAGACCAAAACATACAGCCAGAAGAAGTCAACAAAGTCAGAGAGCCTACAACAGAAGCCTCCAAGAAAAACATGAACTGCTGTCCGGCCATGGAAGAGCTCAAAAAGGATTTGGAAAAGCAAGTTAGAGAAGTAGAGGAAAAATTGGGAAGAGAAATGAGAAGGATGCAAGAAAACCATGAAAAACAAGTCAATGACTTGCTAAAGGAGACCCAAAAAAATACTCAAAAATATACTGAAGGAAACAACACCTTAAAAAATAGACTATCTCAAATAGCAAAAGAGCTCTAAAAAGCCAATGAGGAGAAGAATGCATTGAAAGGCAGAATTAGCCAAATGGAAAAGGAGGTCCAAAAGACCACTGAAGAAAATACTACCTTAAAAATTAGATTGGAGCAAGTGGAAGCTAGTGACTTGATGAGAAATCAAGATATTATAAAACTAAACAAAGAAATGAAAAAGTGGAAGACAATGTGAAATATCTCATTAGAAAAACCTCTGACCTGGAAAATAGATCCAGGAGAGATAATTTAAAAATAATTGGACTACCTGAAAGTCATGATGAAAAAAAGAGCCTAGATATCATCTTTCAAGAAATTATCAAGGAGAACTTCCCTGATACCCTCTAGCCAGAGGGTAAAATAGAAATTGAAAGAATCCACAGATCACCTCCTCAAAAAGATCCCAAAAAGAAATCTCCTAGGAATATTGTTGCCAAATTCCAGAGCTCCCAGATCAAGGAGAAAATACTGCAAGCAGCCAGAAAGAAACAATTTGAGTATTGTGGAAACACAATCAGAATAACAGAAGATCTAACAGCTTCTACATTAAGGGATCAAAGGGCTTGGAATATGAAGTTCCATAGGAAAGTGGAGCTAGGATTAAAACCAAGAATCACCTACCCAGCAAAACTGAGTATCATGCTCCAAGACAAAATATGGATTTTCAATAAAATAGAGGACTTTCAAGCTTTCTCAGTGAAAAGACCAGAGCTGAATAGAAAATTTGACTTTCAAACACAAGAATCAAGAGAAGCATAAAAAGGTAATCAAGAAAAAGAACAAGAAAAAGAAATTTCAAGGGACTTACTAAAGTTGAACTATTTTGTTTACATTGCTACATGGAAAGATGATGTGTTTGATTCATGAGACCTCAGTATTAGGGTAGCTGAAGGGAATATGCATATGTATATATATGTACACATGTATATGTATATACATATGTATATATATGTATGTATGTATATATGTATGTGTATATGTGTATATATATATACACATATACATATATACACACACAGAGAGAGAGCGCGCACAGGGTGAGTTGAAGAAATAAAATCAAATTAAGGGATGAGAGAGGAATATATTGAAAGAGAGAGAAAGGGAGAGATAGAATAGGGTAAATTATCTCACATAAAAGTGGCAAGAAAAAGCAGTTCTGTAGGAAAGGAAGAGAAGGCAGGTGAGGGGGAATGAGTGAATCTTGCTCTCATCAGATTTGACCTAAGGAGGGAATACCATATACACTCAATTGGGTATCTTACCCCACAGGAAAGAAGAAGGAAGAAGATAAAAAAAGGGGGGATGATAGGGAGGGCAGATGGGGGAGGAGGTGATCAAAAACAAACACTTGAAAAGGGACAGGGTCAAGGGAGAAAATTGGATAAAGGGGGATAGGTTAGGAAGGAGCAAAATATAGTTAGTCTTTCACAACATGAGTATTGTGGAAGGGTTTTACATAATGATATGCATGTAGCCTATGTTGAATTGCTTGCCTTCTTAGGGAGGGTGGGTGGGGAGGAAAGAGGGGGAGAGAATTTGGAACTCAAAGTTTTAAAAACAGATGTTCAAAATAAAAAAATGTTTTTTGCATGCAACTAGAAAATAAGATACACAGGCAATGGGGCATAGGAATTTATCTTGCCCTACAAGAAAGTAAGGGAAAAGGGGATGGGAGGGGCGTTGGGGGACAGAAGGGAGGTCTGAGTGGGGAACGGGGCAACCAGAATATATGCCATCTTGCAGTGGGAGGAGGGTAGAAATGGAGAGAAAATTTATAATTCAAACTCTTGTGAAAATCAATGCTGAAAACTAAATATATTAAATAAATTAAATAAATAAAAATAATTTCCATAAATCACACCTTTGTCACAAATTACTGAGGAATTAGTTGACCTTAAAGGTAACCTGTCAACTGCTACAATTACGTCATTATCTACTAGCAAATTTTGTATCTAAGATTATGTTCTGTTTCAGATAGCTAATTTTGAATTGTCACCTTTTTTGCCAGAGATAGTTCAGTGTTTGAGAGGCTGCCAGGCAAAGTGTGGGAGAGAAGAGGTATTAGGGTGACTACAAAACAGAAGGTCCATTGTGCTGACCTCACTGTTGGATGCCTGTGAAAGCTGGATCGTCTACCAGTGCCATGCCAGGAAACTGAATCTCTGCCATTTGAATGGTCTTAGGAAGATTCTGAAGGTCACCTGGCAAGATAAGGTAGTGGACACTGAGGTCCTTCCTCAAGTTAGACTGCCAACATTCACATTCTACTGCAGAGAGCACAACTGCTATGGACTGGCCATGTTGTTCAAATGCCAAAAGAATGTTTGCCTAAAAAAATATTTTATGGAGAACTCATGTGAAGAAGAAAGTCCCAAGGTGGTCATAAGAAGTGACAGAAGGACATTCCCAAGGTCTCTCTGAAGAGCTTTGTAATCAGTTGTGAGACATGGGAGACACTGGCAAAGGACCACCCATCATGGCATGCCTGCATCAAAGACTGTGTCATGCTGAGTAAGCAAAGCAGAGTTGCCATCACTCCAAAGAATGGTGAGATGTGCAAATTGAGAGCACATCACGTGTTCACATGGACTGTAAGTGCCCAACCTGTGGTAGAGCCTTCTGGGCTTGTCTTGTTCTGATCAGCCTTGATCAGACACATTGTACCTCAACCTTGACATAGTAATGTCATTTTGGTTCACTTTCTGCACAAAGAAAAGGAAAGTGACCAACTATGGGAACTAAACATTATGATAAAGAAATATGTGCTATTGATGAATGAAAGGAATCATAAAGAAAAGGCACAAGATGTTTTTCCCATGGCAGATCATGCCCAGGGTTACTTTGAGCACTTGAGGCTACAACAGTTAACTCTCCTTCACTTGGCTAGAAAGTCTCACACCCCTCTCTTAAGTCCAGATTGTAATTAGGATGTCTTATGAATCCTTATCATGTTTTAGCTAGGGAAGACTTTGCTTCAGCCTCTTAGGAAACAGGCTATGTCTTTTACCTTCCTCTCTTTTCTATAATCACTCATAAATGGCCCCTTGCCCCTCCAGTTACACTGTACTTGGTAGCTTCTCACAAATTCCTCACACAATTTTCTTCATAGCATATCACTTCTACTAGTTATGAGAAGGCAGAAATTTCACATCATTTTCTGTCTTTCTCTTCCACAGATCTTCCTGCCTCACAAATAAAACACATACTTTGTCTGAAATTTCACATTCCATAGTAAGACATTTGTCAACTTTATTCAAACTGACCATATCAACTGCTTTTCTCAGTATTCCTTTGGGGTCTTTATGACTTTGTTTCAGCTGTTCACTCTGACCCCCATCAAGGGTACAACCTTTGAGTAAATCCCCTTTCTCTGTTTCAGTTCCCTCCTTTCATTAGACTACATGAATTCTGGAGTCCTTTTCAGCTCTCATTCCTGTGACTTTTGATGATTTAGGAGTTGGTGACATTCAAGGATGTGGCTGTGGACTTCACCTCAGAGGAGTGGGGCCTCTTGGACCATCCTCAGAAGGAGTTGTACAAGGAAGTCATGCTGGAGAATGCCCAGAACCTGCTCTCCCTTGGTAAGGACACTTCCCCTGCCCACTCTGAGTCTGCTATCAAAGGGAATATCTACATTCCTCCATTTGGAGGATTTATCAGTTATTGGAAGGGAAAAGTGCTGGTCTCTTATGTCTCACAGATAGGGTCCTCCTGCTGCCTGGTTTTCCTGTAAAAGTTAAGTACATTGTGTGAAGAGAACCTGGAGGTTTCCTGGTTGCCTCTGAAACTGCCTCTTGCCAATTCTAGGCAGGTTGAGGTGAAAGTTAAGATCAGCGTTGAAGCATCACAGGTGCTATTATGTAGTCCAGCCTCTCCCTTGATGTGAATTTTCTCTGCCAAATCTCTGAAATCTGCTCAGGTGGATTTCCCCTGCACCCCCTTCCTCTTTGGGAAGGGCCAAATATAAGCATCAGTTTGTAGCTTGCAGCTCCTAGCTGTGCCTGGTAGGGCCCGTTTGTCCTTCATCTTCCTTTACATTGCCCCAGATTCCAGCCAGAAGTTGGGAAAGAAAGGAAGGGAACAAGCATTTCTGTTCACCAGCTGTTCACCAGCTGCTGTGCTAAGTGCCTTCTTTACAATATGATGTCATTGGGTGATATTATTATCCCCATTGGACATTTCAGAAATCTGAAGCCAACAGAGGTTAAGTGACTTGTCCACGAGCACACAGCTAGTAAGTGTCTGAGGCTGGATTTAAAACTTGGCATTCCTGACTGCAGGCCCTGGACTCTCTCCACTGCACTACCAGCTGCCTCTAATGTCTAGATAATGGAGATCTGCAATGAGTCCCTCCTCCTATGAAGAAGGGGTACCAGGACCAAATGTTCTGACTCCAAATTGACTCCATGAGCTTCTCCCCATCTCTCCCCAAAGCTCCCAAAATAAATGCTATGGACACCTTGTTTCAGGACTTCTGGGAACCATCCTGTTCTCCTTGCATGCAGGCCCCTGTCAATGCAGGAATAACAGACTGGCCAAGAATCAGAATTTGGGCAAAGTGAGGTTCATTGAGTTCCCCAGCAGGAGAATCTCCCCTGAAGAGGCAATGACTCCTTGAATGAAGAGTCCCAAGGTTTTTAATTGGTTTCAGGGAGTGGGGAACAGCAGGGAGGGGATAGGACCAAACCTGATAGGATCTAATTTTCAGGAGCTCAAGGCTGATCTGGCACATCCTAGTTTGGGTTACTTGCATTACAAGCAATAATGGGAGAATAAGCCAGATCTGTGTGAACATGATGGAGTGATTCTCTAGCTTTTTATGCACATTCTTTTCCCTAAAGAGACCTAAATTACTAGTTTTTCTCCATCTTCATCCCTGATTCCCCATTCCCAGGTCTGCCAGTTTCCAGAGAAGATCTCATCTCTTATTTGGAGGAAAGGGGAGCATCATGGTTGCTGGAGCAAGAAGGCCTGAGGAGCTGCTGTCCAGGTGAGTGAAGGGAAAGCAGATATATGAAAGCTGGGATTACAAGAGGCTTCTGGGTGTGGGGGTGAAGCAAGTGCTAGATCTGGGGCAGAAAGATGTGACTTGGAATTCTTTTTGAGACCCATTTTAGCAGTGGGATCTTGGACAAGTCACTGAACTACTGAGTCTCAGTTTCCCCACCTTTAAAATGAGGGAGTTGTTCAGCATGACCTTGAAGCTGTCTCCCAGTGATGAATCTCAGATCCTATGAAAAGTCAATATTTGGAATCTTGGGGCAAGAACTCAGCTGAATGTGCAAAAATTGGTTAGACTTTCCAGGCTGGGTTCTTTCCTAGACTTTCTTCAAGTCAATGAGCACTTATCAAGTGCCTGCTATATGCCAGACCCTCTGCTAAGGACCAGGGACATAAGGAGATACAAGGGACATTCCCTGCTGTCCTGTAACTCACAGCCTGTGGGGCAGACCACATGCCAACAACAATATAGAAACCTGTCCGGGACAGGACAAATTGGAGCTCATTGGGAGAAGGAAGGCCCTAAAGTAAAGGAAGAGTGGAAAGGTTTATTGTGGAAGGTGGGCCCTAGCTGGGGCTTCAGGGGAGCCAGGGTGAGCATTCTAGGCTGGGGGATGGTGAGGAAAGCCTGAGGAGTGTGGAGGTGGAGTGTTCTGTTCACAGAACAGACGGGAGGTCTGTACCACTGAGTGATACTTCTTTTGGGATGGAAATAAGGTGAAAGAAGACTGGAAGTGTTGGAGAAGGGTAGGTGAAGAAGGGGTAGGTGATTAACAGCCCCAGAGAGGATTTTCTGTTTGATCTTTCTGCTTGGGAGCCACAGGAGGTTGTTGAGTACATGGTGACATGGTCCATAATGACTGGAGAGAGGGGAGACCTGAGTCATCTGGACCAAGCAGCAGGTTCTTGTAGTACCTCAGTTGTGATTTGATTGGTGCCTGAACCAAAGCAGTTACTGTGTTGGAAGAGAAGTGAGTGTGTGGGAGAGAAAGGATTCGTTGCAGAGCATTAGGAAAGTAGAAAGAGGGGAGGGCTGGGAGGAAAAGAATGAGTTTAGTTTGGAGAACCAGGAGAAGAGTGTCACTAAAACATAGAGAGAGGAGAGAGAGAGAGAGAGATTGAAGAAATGGCCAGTGGATTTAACATGTTGGAGATTTTCGGTGATTTTGAAGAGAGGCATTTCCATTGAACAATGAAATTGGGAGCTAGACTTCAGAGAATTTCAGAAAAACCAAGGTAGTTGTAGACACCAATTGTAAATGGATGTCTCCAGTTGTTTAGCTGTGAAATGAAAGAAAGACATAGGGAAATATTTCTTGGTTGAATGGATCAGGTGACTATATGTTAAGGATTAGAGAAGTTTCATTTGTGGCAGTAGGAAAGGTGTCATTACTGCAGTAGAGACTGAAAAGTAATGAAATAGTGGGGATGCTGGAGAGACAGCATATTGAAGAAGATGAGGTACTGCAATGGGATGATTTAGACAGGGAAAGGGGTTTGCTCTAGCTGGCAGAGAGAGGACCATTTCATCTGATGATGGTATCAGAAAGGAAAAGAAGGAATCTGATGTATGGCAGATGAAGAGGATAAGATAGTTGTTGTTAAATATCCAATGTTTTTAGGGGGATAGAGCCAGATTCAGTGTCAGACTTTGGAATCTTTCTTTGGTGACAAAGAAGACCAAAACATACAGCTAGAAGAAGTCAACAAAGGCAAAGAGCCTACATCAAAAGACTCCAAGAAAAACATGAACTGGTCTCAGGCCATGGAAGAGCTCAAAAAGATTTGGAAAAGCAAGTTAGAGAAGTACAGGAAAAATTGGGAAGAGACATGAGAGTGATGTGAGAAAACCACGAAAAACAAGTCAATGACTTGCTAAAGGAGACCCAAAAAAATACTGAAAAAATTACTGAAGAAAACAACACCTTAAAAAATAGATTAATTCAAATGGCAAAAGAGCTCCAAAAAGCCAATGAGGAGAAGAATGCCTTCAAAGGCAGAATTAGCCAAATGGAAAAGGAGGTCCAAAAGACCACTGAAGAAAATACTACCTTAAAAATTAGATTGGAGCAAGTGGAAGCTAGTGACTTTATGAGAAATCAAGATATTATAAAATAGAACCAAAGGAATGAAAAAATGGAAGACAATGTGAAATATCTCATTGGAAAAACCTCTGACCTGGAAAATAGATCCAGGAGAAATAATTTAAAAATTATTGGACTACCTGAAAGCCATGATCACAAAAAGAGCCTAGATATCATCTTTCAAGAAATTATCAAGGAGAACTGCCCTGATATTTTAGAGCCAGAGTATAGAAAATAGAAATTGAAAGAATCCACGGATCACCTCCTCAAAAAGATCCCAAAAAGAAATCTCCTAGGAATATTGTTGCCAAATTCCAGAGCTCCCAGATCAAGGAGAAAATACTGCAAGCAGCCAGAAAGAAACAATTTGAGTATTGTGGAAACACAATCAGAATAACAGAAGATCTAGCAGCTTCTACATTAAGGGATCAAAGGGCTTGGAATATGAAGTTCCATAGGAAAGTGGAGCTAGGATTAAAACCAAGAATCACCTACCCAGCAAAACTGAGTATCATGCTCCAAGACAAAATATGGATTTTCAATAAAATAGAGGACTTTCAAGCTTTCTCAGTGAAAAGAACAGAACTGAACAGAAAATTTGACTTTCAAATGGAAGAATCAAGGGAAGCATGAAAAGGTAAACAAGAAAGAGAAATCACAAGGGACTTACTAAAGTTGAACTGTTTTGTTTACATTTCTACATGGAAAGATGATAAGTATGATTCATGAGACCTCAGTATTAGGGTAGCTGAAGGGAATATACATATGTATGTATGTATATATGTGTGTGTGTGTGTGTGTGTGTGTGTGTATGTATGTGTATATGTATATATATATATATATATATATATATATATATAGACAGAGGGCACAGGGTGAGTTGAAAATGAAGGGATGATATCTAAAAAAAAAAAATCAAATTAAGGGATGAGAGAGGAATATATTGAGAGAGCGAGAAAGGGAGGAATAGAATGGGGTAAATTATCTCACATCAAAGTGGGCCGAAAAAGCAGTTTTGTAGGAAGGGAAGAGGGGGCACGTGAGGGGGAATGAGTGAATCTTGCTCTCATAGGATTTGACCTGAGGAAGGAATACCATACACAGTCAATTGGGTATCTTACCACACAGGAAAGAAGGTGGAAGAAGATAAAAAAGGGGGGACAATAGAAGGGATGGCAGATAGAGGGAGGAGGTAATCAAAAACAAACACTTTGGAAAGGGGATAGGGTCAAGGGAGAAAATTCAATAAAGGGGATAGGATAGGAAGGAGCAAAATATAGTTAGTCTTTCACGACATGAGTATTTTCGAAGGGTTTTACATAAGGATACACATGTGGCCTATGTTGAATTGCTTGCTTTCTTAGGGAGGGTGGGTGGGGAGGAAAGAGGGGGAGAGAATTTGGAACTCAAAGTTTTAAAAACAGATGTTCAAAATAAAAAAAAGTTTTTGCATGCAACTAGGAAATAAGATACACAGGCAATGGGGCATAGAAATTTATCTTGCCCTACAAGAAAGTAAGGGAAAAGGGGATGGGAAGGGGGGTGGGGTGACAGAAGGGAGGGTCGACTGGGGAACGGGGCAACCAGAATATATGCCATGTTGGAGTGGGCGGGAAGGTAGAAATGGGAAGAAAATTTGTAATTCAAACTCTTGTGAAAATCAATGCTGAAAACTAAATATATTAAATAAATTAAATTTTAAAAAAAGTATCCAATATTTTCCATGCAATATAGGACAAATTTTTCTTAGGTGAGGAGGTGAGTGGGGGGTGGAGAGTGGGAGCAAGAAATAATGGAGGGTTGGGGAAGAATGAAAGTATTTGGAAAAGCTGCTGTGCTAAATGAGACAGAGAGTCAGTTATGAGGTTTTTCAGTAATTTCAGCTGTTTATGACTCTTGTGACCCAATATGGGGTTTTGCTGGCAAAGGTAATGGAGTGTTTGCCATTTTCTTTTAAGGCTCATTTTACTGATGAGTTAACTGAGCCCAATGGGCCTAAATGACTTGCCCAGTGTTACACAGCTAGTAAGTGTATGAGGCTGGATTTGAACTTGAGTCTTCCTGAGCAGTTCTCTATTCACTGCAATGACCACTTAGCTACCCCAAGGGAGTCATTTCTGGAGATGTCAAAGGATATACTTGCCACAGTGAGATTCACACTGAGACTATGTAACCTAAATTTGTAATGAACTCAGATACTCTGGTCTTATAATTTTTCCTCCATTCAGTAGCATTGAAGTAGTAGCAAAGGTCACTACCTTACTTAGAGTTAATCCAAGGCTCTGTTTTACATAAATCATCAACCTGTGTCTGTCCCCTCATCTCTGAAGCTCAATCTTTAGCCCATTCTTGAAGAATCATTGACCAGATTCTTTGAGAGGACTGTACTATGAGGTGCTTCAGGAGCCTAGACAGAAGTGTTTGTGATCTTCACTATGGTTCTGGTCAGGTCCCATGAGGGCTAGAACCAGAGAGAGGTCATTCAGCATAGAGAATAAGGTGCAAGAAAGAGCCAGAAACAGGTTGGAGGCCAGAACCTGAATTTGCCAACTAAGACAGAGCACAGTACAAGGACTAAGGTAGAGCCTGGGGCCCGGTGTCAGTCCTGGGCCCAGTCATTCAGTCAGTAAACACTGATTAAGCACCTCCAGTTTTCTTGGCACCTTGCTAAGGATTTGGAACGAAAAAGTCAGTGCCTGCTGTCAGGGAGCTCCCAGTCTGGCAAACAGATATGGAGATGTTTGAGAGGAAGCACCAGACTGGGCCCATCGGTCTTAGCTGAACCAAGGAACTTAAAGAGTGAGGGTAGTAACAGTTTCAGGAGGAGAGGAGCATTAGGGAGAAAGTCAAAGCAAGAATGACAAATTTCAGGCCCAGCTCAGAGATATTGTGGGTTCTGTTCCAGAGCACCACAATAAACCAAATATTGCAGTCAAGTGAGTCACTTGAGTTTTTTGGTTTCTCAGTACATGCAAAAGTTATGTTTACAAAACGCTGTTGTCTATTTTAGGTGCAACACTATTATGTCTAAAAGAATGGCATATACTTTAAAATATTTTATTGCTAAAGAGAAGGGAACTATTATCCTTCAGTGAGTCTTAATGTTCTTGCTGTTGGAGACTGGCCTAGTGTTGATGGCTGCTGACTGATCAGGCTGGTGGTTGCTCAAGATTGGCAATGGCTGTGGCAATTTCTTAAAATAAAGCAACAGTGAAGTTGGCCACATTGATTGATTCTTCTTTTCCCTTGAACTTAAAGCCTCCTTATAGGAGCAATAATTGGCCTGCTTCCAATACTGTTGTGTCTCCTGGAATAGGAGGATCCAAAGAGAGGGAGGGAACAAGTCAACTTACAAGAATAAAAATTTTTTTTAAAAAAACAAAACAAAAGAAACTGGAATTGAGAAAGGCCCTCTCATACCATGGCCAGAGCATGCCCACTTGTAGGGTTGGTTTTCTTGGCTCAGCTGCTGGGATATTTGGAAGGTCATTCGGCCATTCTGAGCTGAGAATGTAATGAGAATGCTTGTCCTGCCAGTATCACAGGGGTTTGTGAGGATCCAATGTGATTGTGTGTGAAACTCTATGTAAATCGGGTTATCCTGCAGAAGTGAGCTAGTGACATTTTCAATGATTGATTCTGTCCGTTGAACTTTGAAGACTTTTCTCTTGGCCTGGGGAAGTAGGATATAGATCACTTATTTTACTTTATCCCAAAGGAGGGAAGGGATTATAATTACATATGTGTGTACATGTGTCTCTGTATGTATATGTTTTATTGTTTGATTCTTACAGAAGGCGAGATTAGACCAGAAATGAAAGAGCCTACTGCCAAGCTAAGCATTTCTGTGAAAGAAATTCATGAGGAAAGTTTCACGAGGGATGGTCCTTGTGACTTCACTGGGAGACAAATCTGTACTGTACTTCACAGAATCCACACAGAAGAGGAACCTTATGATTGTCATTATGGGAAGAATCTAAGTGAACAGTTATCCCTTATTTACAATCAAAAAATTCATACTGGCGAGAAACCACATGAGTGTCAGGAATGTGGTAATGCTTTTAATGAACACTCATCCTTCATTACACATCATAGTATTTACAATGACAGGAAACCTTATGAATGTAATCTGTGTGGAAAGGCTTGGAGAGGCAGCTCTAGTCTTCCTGTACTTAAGAGAATCTACACTGGAGAGAAACCTTATGAGTGTCATCAGAGTGGAAATGCTTATAGAAGTACCTCGGATCTTGCTGCACATCAGAACATCCACAGTGGGAAGAAACCTTATGAATGTGATCAGTGTGGAAAGGTTTGGGGATTTAAAAGCCAACTTGCTCTACATCAGAGAATCCACACTGGAGAGAAACCTTATGAATGTAAGCAATGTGGAAAGGCTTTCAGTTGCAGCTCCAGTCTTTCTCTACATCTAAGAATCCACAGTGGAGAGAAACCTTATGAATGTGATCAATGTGGAAAGGCTTTCAGAATGAAGTCTAAACTGGCTAGACATCAGAGAACCCACACTGGAGAGAAACCTTATGAATGTAAGCAATGTGGAAAGGCTTTCATTTGCAGCACGAGTCTTTCTCTACATCTAAGAATCCACACTGGTGAGAAACCTTATAAATGTGATCAATGTGGAAAGGCTTTCCCACAGAGGACCAGTCTTATTTCACATCAAAGAATCCACACTGGAGAGAAACCTTATAAATGTGATCAGTGTGGAAAGGCATTCCCACAGAGGGGCAGTCTGACTTCACATCAGAGAATCCACACTGGAGAGAAACCTTATAAATGTGATCAGTGTGGAAAGGCTTTCCCACAGAGGGGCAGTCTGACTTCACATCAGAGAATCCACACTGGAGAGAAACCTTATAAATGTGATCAATGTGGAAAGGCTTTCCCACAGAAGACTGGTCTTACTTCACATCAGAGAATCCACACTGGAGAGAAACCTTATGAATGTGATCAATGTGGAAAGGCTTTCAGAATGAAGTCTAGACTTGCGGAACATCAGAGAATCCACACTGGAGAGAAACCTTTTGAATGTAAGCAATGTGGAAAGGCATTCAGTTGCAGTTCCAGTCTTTCTCTACATCTAAGAATCCACAGTGGAAAGAAACCTTATGAATGCGATCAATGTGAAAAGGCTTTTAGAAAACCCTCAGTTCTTCTTAAACATCAGAGAATCCATGCTAGGGAGAAATCTTATGAATGTGATCAATGGGGAAAGACTTTCCCACAGAGGACCAGTCTTACTTTACCTCAGATAATCCACAGTGGAGAGAAACCTTATTAATGTAATCAGTGTGGAAAGGCTTGTACATAGAACTCCTGTCTTGCTGCATATCAGAGAATCCATCCTGGAGAGAAATTTTATGAATGTGATTACCACAGAAAGGCTTTCCAACAGAGTTTGAATCTTGCTCAACATCAGAGAATCTACCCTGGAGAGAAATTTTATGAGTTATTTGGAATGTGATGAAAGTTTTTATGTACACAATCTCCTTATCAAAGGAATCTGATGAATAAAATATCCAAGAGACATAGTGGCTGGTTAATCATTTCATTACTAATGGCTAGAGAATGCTTAATAAAAACAGTGGTCATTTAGCTATATCTTGTAAAGCAAATTTGAAACATGGAAGCCTCTCAACACTCAAATGCCCTTAGATAAGTGGATGCTTGTAACAACAATGTTGCTGGCAGCTACTGTGGCTCCATAGGACCAAAATTACCAGCACACAGAAGGGCTGCTAGCAAAGGCTCTTTGATCTCCCTTTCTCAGGAAAGCAACTTTGAGGGGTTACAATCTCACTTTAATTAAACATACATATATCCTTTACTTATTTTGGGGGGAAAAACCAGCACCCTGACCTTCAGGGCAAACACAAACAGAAAATATAAACAGGCTTTTGTCTTATCAGATCACAATACATATTCATCAGAGAAGCAGTAACATCTGGGTTCTTCAAAGCCAGGGCGGGGACAGTCTTCAACTGGCTACCCTGAGTCTCATCACCAGCAATCTATCAATCTTCCAGCACATACACCCTGTCCAGGCCTCATTTAGTCATTTAGGGTATGGGAAAGTTCTTCTATTCCTAGCACCACATCTTCTACATTGCTTCCAATCAATGATTCTCCCTTACCTTATTGTTGACAAGCACTCCAAAACAGAAAGACAACAAAAAGTTCCCACCCTTCCTGACCTATTCATAGAAAGCCTAAAGTCATTAGAGGCACTTGATGGCCTCAGCATCCTAAAGGGAGGACCCCCTAAAAGTCCTGCCCTGATTACCATAATAATGTTGCCAACAGGTATAAATCAACTCTAATTGCTTCAAAATTATTGACAATGCATATTCTGATGAGAAGTGGTCTTATTTTAATGAGAGGCTGGGGGACTTGACTCATCCTTCAGTTCTGGGCAAGGAGACTTATCTCTTCTCAGACCAGCCATGCCTACTGCAATCTAGACAAACCAGGGAATCACTTCCCCTCAGATCTCAGACCTGCCTGACTAAAACACAATGGTCCAGAATTCACCTAGACTAAAAGCTCTTTCCCTTTTGGTCAGATCTAAACTTTCCTAGCTAGGTAGGTGTTGCCCAAGATTTCATCTCATCACCTGTCCTGCCCTTCAAAGGCTAGCTGAATCACCTAGAGGGGCTGATTTCTGAATGAGGAACTAGAAAAAGGGAAAAAACTTAGTCCTAAATTAATAAGTCGTCATTAATGTGAGAGAAAGAATCATTTCTCTCACGTCAGAGAATCCATTGTAGAGGACATACCTTGTTAATATAATCAATATAAAAAGGTATTCAGGCTAAAGCCATCTCTCATTTTCCCTCAGAGAATTCACACGAGATTGAAGCCACTCCTGTAATGAATGTAGAAAGACATCAGGTGAAATATAGAACTTGTTAGACATCAGAAATTTCACCTTGTGAACAAGCCCTATCTGGACTCAATTGGGAAGGTCTGCAGCCAGAGCTCATGTCTTCACTTTCATCAAGTATTCATAGTGGAGAGAAGGCTTATGAATGTGCTCAGTGGGATCTGTCTTTTCCTAGAAGATGGAGGTCACTAGATACCACAATTTTCACACTGGGAGGAAGCCTTATAAGAGCAATACTTGTGGGATGACCTTCACCTGGAGCTCATATGTGTGTGTACATTGGAGAAATCTTCCTGGAGATAAAATTTATAAATCTAATTAATGAGGGAAGGCATCTCCCTGCAGCACAGACTTCATGAGACATCACAAATCTCATATTGTGCATAAAAGCCTGAAAATAGATTGAATTTTGTTCTGAGATCCTAAGGTCTCTTCTAACTCCCTTAAAATATTCCATAGCCACCTAAGGTAAAACCTGCCACTACCTTGCTCACTTAACTCTCTTCCAACTGCAGTGAGAGAATCCTTTCTAGCTCATGTCTCAAGCTGTCCTAGGGTGGTAATCTGCTTCAGTGCTCTGAAACTGGTTCTGAGCCATCATTGCGAGGTGGAACCATCATTTAACAGCAGCTGCAGAAGTTTTGAATTCTGTGGATAAGTTCACTTACCTAGGTAGGGTACTTTCCAGAGATGTATACATTAATAATGAGGTTCATGCATGCATTGCCAGAGCTAGCTCAGTGTTTGGGAGGCTGTGAAGGAAAGTGTGGGAGAGAAGGGGTATTAGACAGACTACCAAACTGAAGGTCTACAGAGCCGTGGTGGTGACTTCATTGTTGTATGCCTGTGAAACCTGGGCAGTGTATATGTACCATGCCAGGGAAGTGAATCCCTTTCATGTGAATTGTCTTAGGAAGATTCTGAAGATCACCTGGCAGGATAAGGTACCAGACCCTAAACTGCCAAACATTCAAACTCAGCTTCAGGGAGCACAGCTGTGATGGGCTGGCCCTGTTGTTGGAATACAGAATGTATTCTTGCCAGAAAGACTATTTCATGGAGGACTCCCACAGGGCAAGTGTTCACATGGTGGTCAGAAGAAGGGATACAAGGACACTCTCAAGAACTTTGGAATTGATTGTGTGACATGGGAGACACTGGCCCAGGAGTGCTGAGTCTGTTGATCCCTCATCAGAGAAGGTGCTGTGCTCTATGAGCAAGGCAGAATTGAAACAGCTCAAAGGAAATACAGAATGCACAAATTTAGAGTACCTACCCCAAATGTCCTAGTGGACTCTTTGTGCTAGACCTGCGGTAGAGCATTCTGAGCTTATATTGGTGTGATGAGCCACAGTGGGACACATTGAAACTTGACTCTAGCACAGTGATGTTATTTTGGTCCTCTTGGCGAACAAAGGACAACCACCACCCAACCAATCAGTCTTTCAGAGCCTTCAGGCCCCCTACCAGGGGGCTGAATGTCAGACTGGATTTTGTGTCCCAGCTTCAGGCTTCCCCTGGTCATTCCCTGGTGGCTCCATCCCAGAGTTGTCCCCACCCCAACCTTCCCAAGCTTCCCTCCTCCCTAGATCAAGCAGTCAGTCTGTTGTCTAGATACCATGTCAGCGTGTTAGTTGGGGAGAGGGGGTGCAGAGAGGGCAGAAAACTAACTGGAGGGAGATCTCAGATTCTGGAGCCATTCAGGCTCTGATTGGTCTCATCCCACCTGGGATGCCAAGCCTCTTCTGCCTCTTGGTTCTGTGAAGGAGATTGGGAGAGAGGAAGGGGACAGAAGAGAAGGAGCAGGAGAGAGTGGGATCATCTTTTCCAAGCTCTACCATACCAGTAGGTTGGAGTATCTGCCCTGAGGGCTTGTCCAGACAGTCTCTAAATCCCATTAGACCAGCCTCCTGCCCTGGGAGTGCACTCTGTCCTCAGACTTGACCAACAACAGCCAAAGAGGCCATTTCCAGTGACAAAGAGGATTGTCTATGAGGCTGGCAATCCCCTACCTATGGACTGCTTCTTTACAAAAATAGGCAGGAAATTGAAAAAAAGTAGTAACAACAGTGCCCTGCTCTCTCCGTTTTCAGTTGATGTGAGGGATTTTCCCATCACAAGGACTAACTACCCACCCTCTCCATCTCCATCCCAATTGTGGTCCTCCTGTGTTCATTGCTAAATTTTAAATGTATTTTACCTTAATGGTGCATCTGCCCTTCGAGGGTCAAACACCCCGACTATCCTGGGATCTGCCGGTAAATGAGCCCCGTTCTAATTCAAGTTAGGAGAAATGCGCTGACCAGCCTGACTGCATTTGGTGAACAACCTCCATTCTGAAACCAAGCCCCGTTTTGCTGTGAATCACTTGCTCTCCTGGAAATCTGCAGGTTGCCTCTTCCTTGTTCTCCCCCTCCCACCTCCTGACATCTGGAATCAGCTGGTAGTAATGGGGGAGGAGGTGCTCTCAGAGCTGGCCAGCCTGGTGGGTGGTGGCCCTGGAGGAATAGGAGCCCTGGGGTGGAGTTTGGAGCCGTGGGCGGGGTCTAGGGCAGGAGAGGGCTCATCCCAGTGGCCAAGGGATTCCATGTGACGGAGGGCTGGGCTTGGGAGGAGAGGCAGGCAGGGTCCTGAGCTCCTAGTCGTGCCTGTGATTGGAGGAAAGGGCCCGTCCTTGGGGCCTTAGAGGCTGGGCACAGGGGTGGGAAGTCCCTTCCAGAGGTGGCTGGCTGAAAACAGGAACTTGTGCTAAGGTTGGGCTGCCTTCTTCCTTCGCTCCAAGCCTAGGACTCTGTGCCTTCCTCCCAAACAGGGGAGACCTCTCAGTCTCGTTCTGTCAGAACAGAGACCTCCCTGCCTTTCTGGCCCAGAGCAGAGATCATGCTGACTTCTCTTGGACCCTCGATCTCTGCCTTCAGGACCCCAACTCTGTGGGTGCAGGTCCCAGGTAGGTCTGAGCCCCTCACCCCCCACCCCAGACCTGCTGGCTTCTGCTCCCTATCCCTACCACTGGGTCAGTTCCTTCTCCTCTGACCGTGGGAGTGCCCTCCCGGTCCACCTGGAGGAATCCTCCCTCCCAGTCCTGCCTATTGGACAAGCTTCTCTCTGCTAACTCTTTTCCAGACTCCCAATCACTTCCCAAAGGTCCAGGGTCACCCTCCCCAGATGAAAGATTGGGTCACCCTTTCCCAAAATTCAAACCTTACCCACAGGAACCCAAGAATCTTGTCTCCCTGCCCTCAGCTTTTGGTTGGAGACTCAGTTGTTCTTCGTTCGGACCAACCCCTGACTTCCCCCACCCCCAGGACTCGAAAGTCCTGCTTGCCCTGGGGACCCCACTTTGGATGCTGTAAACAAAGCTCTTGCGTGGCCCCCCTTACCTTCTGGGCTGCTTCCCTATCCGATCCCAGGCACTGGCCGCCTGTGTCTGGTCTCCCTTGAGAGATTCCAGAGGGTCCCAGTAGTTCTTCCCAGTTCCTAGTTAGAACCCAGGACACAGTCCTCCTGCTTTCCCAGGCTTAGTGTTCTCCAGGATCCCTTCTGTCTCTCTAGTGTCCTTGACCTCCCTGCCGTGAGCTGGGTTGGAATGTCTCCCTCCCATATTCTACCGGGGCCCCCCCCCCTTCCGCAGGCCTCCTGCTTCCCCTGTCCCCTCTTCCTTCAGAGCCTTCAAGCCTGTGCCAGGGGGCTGTAATGGTAATCCGGGCAGTATTTTTTTTTTTTGGAGTATTCTCTTTTGGAATGTTTAGGTAATCAAGTACCTTTTATGAGTCTTGCCTTTCAAATGCGAACTGGGACTTTTCACTGTTCTTCCTGTGAGTGCTTCTCACCACTGAGGTGATTAAGTGCCCCAGGGCCCTGATACAGATGTGTAAGATCTGATGTTAGAGTTTGACTTTTTGGCGGTAAACTCATTAAAACAGTGCTGGTGGGGAGACTCTGGGCAAGCTGTTGAAACTGCTCCACCCTCCCCCCCACCCCCAGCTTTGACAAGCCATATGTTGGTGCTTCTCTGGTAACTCTGTATTGGTGTGGATAGACTGGTTTGTATTGTTTGGGCTGTTTTTACTGTATATATTGTAACTTCTCTTTGTATTTGCCCTGAAGTTCAGGGGGCTGATCTTTTCCCCTGAACTAAGTGAATGATATATGTATGTTTAATTAAACTGAGATTGTTAACCCCTTAAACTTGCGTTCCTTAGAAAAGCAGATCAAAGAACCTATGCTAGCATCCTTCTTCTTGGTCATCTTGTGTTGGTGTTTCACCCCCTAGCGGCTTCTAGGAACACTGTTGTATCAGTGGCTGAATCCCAGACTAGATTTGATCTCCCAGCCTCAGGCTTCCCCTGGTGGCTCCATCTCAGAGGTGTGCCCATCCCCAGCCTTCCTAAGCTTCCCTCCTCCCTAGATTAAACAGGTGGTCTGTTGTCTAATTAATGTGTGTGTGTGTTAGTTGGGGTGATGGCATTCAGGGAGGGCAGAGAATCAATTAGAGGGAGATCTCTAATTCAGGAGCCATTGAGGCTCTGACTGGTCTCATCCCATCTGGAATCCCAAGCCCCTTCTGCCTCTTGGTTCTGTGAAGGAGATTGGGAGAGAGGAAGGGGACAGAAGAGAAGGAGCAGGAGAGGGTGGGATCATCTTTTCTAAGGCCTACCAAACCTGTAGGGTGGAGTCTCTGGCCTGAGGGCAGGGCCTGACCCTCTGTAAATCCCCCACAGGTCAGCCTCCTGTCCTGGAAAAACAGGGAAAGACTCTGCCCATCTGGGATCCTTCAGCTTCCCCAGCTCAGCTTTCAGAAGACCAAGACCTGACCCAAGCAGGGAGCCTGGAGTCAGAGGGAATGGCCCTTGGGAGCTCCAGACCCCCAGCCCAGGTGAGTGCACTCTGTCCTCAGACTTGGCCAACATCAGCCAAAGAGGCCATTTCCATAGACAAAGGGGATTGTCTATGAGGCTGGCAATCCCCTACCTATGGAATGTTTCTTTATATATTAATATTTATTTTTAAATTTATTTAACATATTTAGTTTTCAGCATTGATTTTCACAAGAGTTTGGATTACAAATTTTCTCCCCATTTCTACCCTCCCCCCCACTCCAAGATGGCGTATATTCTGGTTGCCCTGTTCCCCAGTCAGCGCTCCCCTCTGTCACCCCACTCCCCTCCCATCCACTTTTCCCTTCCTTTCTCGTAGGGCAAGGTAATTTTCTACGCCCCATTGCCTGTGTATCTTATTTTCTTGTTGCATGCAAAAACATTTTTGTTTGTTTTTGAACATCTGTTTTTAAAACTTTGAGTTCCAAATTCTCTCCCCTCTTCCCTTCCCACCCACCCTTCCTAAGAAGTCAAGCAATTCAACATAGGCCACATGTGTATCATTATGTATAACTCTTCCACAATATTCATGTTGTGTAAGACTAACTATATTTTGCCCCTTCCCAACCCATCCCCCTTTATTGAATTTTCTCCCTTGACCCTGTCCCCTTTCGAAAGTGTTTGTTTTTGACTACCTCCACCCCCATCTGCCCTCCCCTCCATCATCCCCTCATCTTTTTTTTTTAATCTTCTTCCCTCTTCTTTCCTGTGGGGTAAGATTCCCAATTGGGTATGTATGGTATTCCCTCCTTAGGCCAAATCTGATGAGAGCAATGTTCACTCATTCCCCCCTCATCTGCCCTCTCCCCTCCTCCCACAGAACTGCTTCCTCTTGCCACCTTTATGGGAGATAACCCATCCCATTCTATCTCTCCTTATCTCCCTCTCTCAGTATGTTCCTCTCTCATCACTTAATTTGATTTTATTTCTTTTAGATATCTTACCTTCATCTTCAACTCACCCTGTGTCCGCTCTCTCCCTCTCTCTCTCTCTCTCTCTCTCTCTCTCTCTCTCTCTCTCTCTCTATATATATATATATATATATATATATATATATATACATACAAACATAGATATATACATACATACACATTCACCCCTATATATGTACGCATATTCCCTTCAGCTACCCTAATACTGAGGTCTCATGAATCATATACATCATCTTTCCATGTAGGAATGTCAACAAAACAGTTCACCTTTAGTAAGTCCCTTGCAATTTCTTTTTCTTGTTCTTTTTCTTGATTACCTTTTCATGGTTCTCTTGATTCTTGTGTTTGAAAGTCAAATTTTCTATTCAGTTCTGGTCTTTTCACCGAGAAAGCTTGAAAGTCCTCTATTTTATTGAAAATCCATATTTTGCCTTGGAGCATGATACTCAGTTTTGCTGGGTACGTGATTCTTGGTTTTAATCCTAGCTCCATTGACCTCCGGAATATCGTATTCCAAGCCCTTCGATCTCTTAATGTAGAGGCTGCCAGATCTTAGGTTATTCTGATTGTGTTTCCACAAGACTCAAATTGTTTCTTTCTGGCTGCTTGCAGTATTTTCTCCTTGATCTGGGAGCTCTGGAATTTGGTGACAATATTCCTGGGAGATTTCTTTTTGGGATCTATTTGAGGAGGTGATCGATGGATTCTTTCAATTTCTATTTTGCCCTGTGGCTCTAGAATATCAGGGCAGTTCTCCTTGATAATTTCTGGAAAGATGATATCTAGGCTCTTTTTTTGATCATGGCTTTCAGGTAGGCCAATAATTTTTAAATTATCTCTCCTGAATCTATTTTCCAGGTCAGTGGTTTTTCCAATGAGATATTTCACATTATCTTCCATTTTTTCATTCCTTTGGTTCTGTTTTATAATATCTTGATTTCTCATAAAATCACTAGCTTCCACTTGCTCCAATCTAATTTTTAAGGTAGTATTTTCTTCAGTGGTCTTTTGGACCTCCTTTTCCATTTGGCTAATTCTGCCTTTGAAGGCATTCTTCTCCTCATTGGCTTTTTGGAGCTTTTTTGCCATTTGAGTTAGTCTGTTTTTTAAGGTATTGTTTTCTTCAGTGTATTTTTCAATATTTTTTGGGGTTTCGTTTAGCAAGATATTGACTTATTTTTCATGGTTTTCTTGCATCCTTCTCATTTCTCTTCCCAATTTTTCCTCTACTTCTCTAACTTGCTTTTCCAAATCCTTTTTGAGCTCTTCCATGGCCTGGGACCAGTTCATGTTTTTCTTGGAGGCTGTTGGTGTAGGTTCTTGCACTTTATTGACTTCTTTAGGCTGTATATTTTGGTCTTCTTTGTCAGCAAAGAAAGAATCCAAAGTCTGAGACTGAATCTCAGTGCGTTTTCGCTGCCTGGCCATATTCCCAGCCAACTAACTTGACCTTTGAGTTTTTCAGTGGGGTATGACTGCTTGTAGACTACAGAGTTCTATGTTCAACGTTTAGCGGGGAGGTGCCAGCTCTGCCACACCAGCACTGCTCCTTCCCCAACCCCCAACCTGGACTGGGTTTAGATCTTCGGCAGGCTGTACACTCCTGCTCTGATCCGTCACTTAATTCCTCCCACCAGGTGGGCCTGGAGCCAGAAGTAACAACAGCTGTAGCTGCCCCATCTCCGCTGCCCCCGGGGCTGGAAGCTGAACCTCGAACTCCTTCTACTCCTGCAGCTTTTCCCACTAACCATCTCCGCAGTCTTTGGTGTTTGTGGGTTAAGGAGTCTGGTAACTGCCGCAGCTCACTGATCCAGGGCGCTAGGGCCCCCTCCGCCCGGCTTCTGGTCTGGATGGTCCACGTCGTTCAGGCTGGGTTCTGCTACACTCCGTTCCCAGCTCCCAGCTCCCAGCTCCGTGTGGGATAGACCTCACCCAGAGACCATCCAGACTGTCCTGGGCTGGAGCCCTGCTTCCCTCTGCTGTTTGGTGGGTTCTGCAGTTCTAGAATTGGTTCAGAGCCATTTTTTATACGTTTTTGGAGGGACTTGGTACGGAGCTCACATTAGTTCCTGCTTACCAGCCGCCATCTTGGCTCCGCCCCCCTGGAATGTTTGTTTATGAAAATAGGCATGAAATTGAAAACAGTAGTAAAACACTGCCCTGCTTTCTCCTGTGTTTTGAACTGATTCAAGGCACTTTGGCATCACAGGCAGTAACCTACCCACCCCCACCTGTTAGCCCCAACTGCTACCCTCCCATGTTCATTTTTAAGGTTTCCCTCATGATCCCAGAGTCAAAAGGATGGCCACTTCACTCATTCCTCTGTCTCCTAGGGTCTTGTCTTTGCTCCCTTTATCCATGCTTAGCACCCCTCCCCAACATCCATAGAACTGCTTCCCTCTCCCCTTTGCTTCTTTGGCCAAGTTCTCCCTGTCACACCTAGAAGACAGGATGTTGTGGTTGTTCTGGAGGGTCTGAGCTGCACAGTTTTATGTCTTTGGTGCACACTGAGCAGTTTGATGCTCCAAGGCACACGGAGAGGGCAGTGAGGGCTGAAAGGACCAAATGCTATGAGGTGGGGTTGGGAGCAGGGTGGGTGCAGGGTCCTGGCCTCCTGTATACTCTGGTCCAGTGTTAATGGAAAATAAGGCAACTGAAGAAAACAGGTTAAGTTGGCTTCTGGGTCACACTCCCATGTTCAGAGGCCCTTAGCAGAGCTATTTGGACCAGGCCAAAGAGAAGAGCACCTTCTTTAGCTGTAAATGCATTAGCATTTGTGAAGGGCCTTCCCTTGTTAGAGAGGATGTAGGGAAGGGGCTGAGTTTGGGGAACTATTCAAAGTCCTGGGAGTTTTCTTTTCCAATGGCGGTATGGGGGTGCCAAAGGAGACACTCAGCTCCTGTCAGAAAGGCATCAGGCTCGAGGGGAAAGACACAGTGGAGGGACTCACTTTCTCCCCCAATCTACTCTTGACCATCTGCACAACAACCCTGTATGGGAGGTGTTCTTATCATCTTTATTTCACTATTCAGGAAGCTGAGGCAAACAGGTCCAATGACTTACCAGGGTCATATAGCTAGTAAGTGCCTGAGGCTGGATTTGAACTCAGATCTTCATGATCTTCTACCATTTCCTAGCTCCCCCAACATTGTCTTTGTGTGACAGTCTTCCTACAACCCCTCTAACATTGACTGCTGCCATTTTTTGTCACTGTGGTCAGTTTTGCAGACTGTGAGATGACGCCTCAGTGTGGTTTTGGTTGACCTTTCTCTTATTAGTGGCTTGGAGCATTTTTTCCTGTGGTTGGGACTACTGGGCAGTTCTTCTTTTGAGAATTCTTTGTTCATATCCTTTGACGATTTATCTATTGGGGAATGGCTATTTGTTGTAGCTTTTGACTTGTTTCAGTTGTGTCTCACTCTTTGTGACACACTTTGGGGTTTTCTTGGCAAAGATTCTGGAGGGGTTTGCCATTTCCTTCCCCAACTTATTTTACAGATAAGAAACTGAGGCAAACAGGCTTAGGTGGCATGTCCAGGGTCACCCAGCTGGTACTAGTCTGAGGCTAAATTTCACTCAGGTCCTCCTTCCTGACTGCAGGCTTGGTGTTCTACTAGTTTCCATTTGCCTATTGATCTTTTTAAAATAATATTTCATTTTTTCCTGGTAACACGTAATTACTTTTTTATTCCATTTTGAGTTCCCAATTCCCAACCTACCTCCTTCCTCTTACCGCTCCCACAGAGTGTATGCAATCCTAGATAAGTTGTACATATGCAATCATGTAAAGCATTTCCATATGACTCCTTTTGTAAGGAGAAAACTTGAACCAAAGAAAGAACCTGAAGAATCGCATGCTTTAAGTCTGTATTTAGACTCACTAATTAGTTCTCTGTATGGAGGGGCATAGCTTTTTTCATCATGAGTCCTTTCAGATTGTCTTAGATCGAGGTATCACTGAGAATAGCTAAGTTATTCATGTTGTTCACCATACAGTATTGCCATGTACAATGTTCTCCTGGTTCTGCTCACTTCACTCTGCATCAGTTCATGTAAGTGTTTCTAGGTGTTTCTGAAATCATCCTGCTTGTCATATGCCACAGCTTGTTAAGGTATTCCCCTCCTCTGTTTCCAATTCTTTACCACTACAAATGGAACTATTACAAATACCCTTCTCTAAATAGGTCCTTTTCTGCCTCTCTTTTTAAAAAATCCTTTGTGGATGCTGACTTAACAGTGTTATTGCTGGATCAGAGGGTATGCACAGTTTCATAGCCCTTTGATTATAGTTCTATGTTACTCTCCAGAATGGTTGGATCAGTTCCCAAACCCACCAGCAGTGTATTGGTGTTCCAGTTTTGCTGCTTCCCTCCAATATTGATGTTTAGCCAATTTAATAGGCGAGGTAGTAACCTAGAATTGTTTTAATTTGCCTTTCTCTGATCAACAGACATTTATAGCATTTTTATATGACTACAAATAGCTTTGATTTCTTTGTCTGAAAGCTGTCTGTTCATGTCCTGTGTCCATTTATCAATTGGGTCATGACTTGTATTCTCATAAATTTGACTGAGAGCTCGATATATTTGAGAAATGAGGCCTTTATTAGAGACACTTTGTGTAACTTTTCCCCCAGTTCTCAGTTTTCCTTTTAGTCTTGGTTTCCTTCATTTTGTTTCTGCAAAAACCTTTTTAATTTAATATAACCAAAATTATACATTTTACATCTGGTTATGCAGTTTTGGGTGAGTTCATTCTATTCATATTTACATTCATGATAATTGTGTGTTTCCCTCCATCTTATTTTCCCTCTATCCAACCTTCTCTATCTCTTTCACCTTTCACTCTGTCTCTCCTCACTAGTGTTTTGCTTCTGACCAATGCCTCCCCAAATATTAATTAAGGTGGGACTTTTTTTTGCTGTTTTCTCTTTTGGAATGCTAAAGTATTAGGGGCAAAGCCCCAGGCCCACACCCTTTTGCTAACTAGCAGCTAATCCCCTTTTGCTGACTAGGTGTGAATCCCTTGGGCCCTGAACAGAGTATGAAAACTGAAAGGTTACCATTTTGTCTGGGACTCTCTCTCCCTCATGGAGGAGTGTTGATGTGGAGACTCTGGGTAGCTGTCCTTAAGAGCCCCTGGCTTGTAAATGTAGATGTTGATGCTTTCCTGGTAACTAGAAATTGTGATTTGGTCTGTTTGTATTGTGTGTGTTTGTAATTGGTTTGTATTTGCTCTGAAGTTCAGATTGCTGGCTTTTCCTCCTGTACTAAGTGAATGATATTTGTATGTTGTATTGAAATACGACTGTTAATCCCTTAATGTTGCTTTCCTTAGTAAAGGAGGTCAAAAGAACCTGTGCTGGTAGCTCTTGTTGTTAGGCTTGTGTTGATCTTTCACCCCCACAACAGCAGCTTCCTGAATTGTGGGTACACTCCCCCAGCATGCCCTTGCTTCTGTCAGTCCCCCGGCCCATCCCTGTCCCTTTCTACTTCCCTCTAAGATGAGAGAGATTTCTATACCCACCTGAGCATGTATGTTATTCCCTCTTTGAGCCAATTTTCATAAGAGTAAGGTTCAAGCCTTCCCTTTCCAACTCTCTCATCTTCCCATTCACTGTAATGGTTCTTCCGTGCCTCTTTTACATGAGATAATTCACCCCCTTTAACCTCTCCCTTCGCTCTTCTTGGAATATAATTCTGACTCTGATATTGTCTCTTTGAAGATCCTCCCTTCACAGTCAGTTTATACTACCATACAGTGTATACAGTGTATACACGTATAATACAATTTACACAATGTATATAATGACTGTCAATGTATATTCCTTTTAATTGTCCCAATGGTCATAAAGCATAAACACAATTTCACCTCATTGAATCTCTTCTGTTTTCTCTTTCCTGTTTACCTTTTGATGCTTCTCTCTTGTCTTGTATTTGAAGATCAATTTTTTTTCCAGCTCTGGTATTTTTGTTAGGAATGCTTGATTATTTTCTCTATATTGAAGGTCCAGTGTTGCCCCTAAAGGACTGTACTCAGTTTTTTCTGGGTTTGTGCTGCTTGGGTATACTCCTAGTTCCTTTGTCTTGCTGAATATTATTCCATACCCTCTGACTTTTTAATGTAAAGCTACTCAATTTTGTGTTAGCCTGACTGTGGCTCCATGACCTTTGACTTGTTCCTTTCTGGCTGTTTACACTCTTCTCTCCTTGACGTGGGAGTTCTGGAATTTGGCTAGAGTATTCCTTTGGAGTTTTCATTGTGGGATCCTTTTAAGGAGGAGGTTGGTGGATTCTTTCAATTTCTATGTTACCCTTTGTCTCTAAGATGTCAGGGCTGTTTTCCTTGGTAATTTCTTTGCCAAGAGGATACCAAAGGAGGTCATGGAGGGTCAGACACGAGTGAAACAAATGAACAACAAGTAACATCCATATCGAATGTATTATAGAATATGGTGTAAGATGTTGGTCTAATCCTAATTTCCTTAGCTGTTGTCAATAATGCAATGATGGAAGAAAATCCCAAAGGAAGAATGATGAAGCATACTGTCTGCCTCCAGGGAAAGAATTGATATTGTTTGCATACAGACTGAAGCAACAATTTTCACTTTCTTGTTTTCAAATTTTCCTGTATTAAGTGACCAATATGGAAATAGTTTACGAGATTGCACACGTGTAACCTATATCAGATTGCTTCCTGGGGGAGTGGGGGACTGAGGGAAGGAGGGATAGAATTTGGAACTCAAGATTTTAATAAATGACAAACATGTAAAATTTTTAATATGTAATTGGAGGAAAATAAAAAGTATTTTTTAAAAATGTAAAAAACAAATCTCTACCATTTAGTATGGCACTTTCCATTGGTTACAGCAATTTGAGAAATTTTGAATCTTGTAAATGAGTTCACTTACCTTGACCGTGTACTTTCCAGCATGTACGCAGGTGATGACGTTGTGAAAAGAATAACCTTTAAGTCGGTTAGTATTTAATTACTTTCATTTATTTTTAGTTTCATTGGAGGATTAAGTTCCTTTCTTTGGGAAAAGCTAGCCCTCACAGCTAAGCCAAACTAATACAGGTATTCTTCTCTGTCTAGGTGACCTCTAGATTTAGTGAATACACAGACCGATATGGCTATCATTTAATAGTAGATAATTTAGAGGAAGACGCATATCTTTGTAGGACTAAAACAATCATGGCATTGTAAGACTCTACGAAGGCTAGGTTCCTCTTCTTAGTCTTGGTGGATAAACTCCCTTTCCTTTTCTTTCAGCTGGAGTTTAACTCTAAGCTGAGTAGTTTAATCTTGGTTGAGTTTACCTTTTTGGCAGTTGGAGGGCAGGGAATGACTGGTGACTGCATACCACAAGCTCCCCTTTTCCAGTCTTTCTTCAAGCTATAGGCTCCTTTCAAGTAATATTTGGGTTGCAAAACTTATCAGCTGCAGAGCAAGGACTTCTGGTTAATAGATAGAGGATGAATCTGGGTCACAAAAAACTGGGTGGAGTAAGTAGTCAGATGACCTGCCTTGTCCAATTGAATTTTGTTCAAAGCATGTTTCCTAAGATTGTTTTAATTTTTTATTCTCTTCTATTATAAAAATAATTTCTGTAGATCACACCTGTGTAACAAATTACTGAGCAATTAGTTGACCTTAAAGGTAACCTGTCTACTGATATAATCAAATCATTATCTACTACCAAATTTTGTACGTCAGATTATTTTCTATTTCAGATAACTAATTTTGAGTTGTCACCTGCTTTGCCAGAGATAGTTCAGGGCCTCAGAGGCCTGAGAGGCTGCCAAGGAAAGTGGGAGAGAAGAGATATCAGCCTGACCACCAAGCTGAAGGTCCATTGTGCTGACTTCACTGTTATATGCCTGTGAAAGCTGGATAGTCTTCCAGTACCATGCCGGGAAACTGAATCTCTTCCATTTGAATGGTCTTAGGAAGATTCTGAAGGTCACCTGGCAAGATAAGGTAGTGGACACTGAGGTCCTTCCTAAAGTTAGACTGCCAAGCATTCACATCCTACTGCAGAGAGCACAGCTGCTATGGACTGGCCATGTTGTTCAAATGCCAAAAGAATGTTTGCCTAAAAACCTATTTTATGGAGAACTTAAGTGACGAAGAAAGTCCCAAGGTGATCATAAGAAGTGACAGAAGGACATTCCCAAGGTCTCTCTGAATACTTTGTAGTCAGTTGTGAGACATGGGAGACACTGGCGAAGGACCACCCATCATGGCATGCCTGCATCAAAGAATGCGCTGTGCGGAGTGAGCAAAGCAGAATCGCAGTAGCTCAAAAGAATGATGACATGCGCAAATTGAGAGCCTTATTCACCCCAAATGTTCACTGGGACTATTTGTGCCCAATCTGTGGTAGAGGCTTCTGGGCTTGTCTTTGTCTGATCAGCCTTCATCAGGGACACTGTATCTTGACCCTGACATAGTGATGTCATTTTGGTTCACTCTGGGCAGAAAGAAAAAGAAAGCGCCCAACTATGAGAACTAAACATTATAATAAAGAAATATATGCTATCCATGAGTGAAAGGAATCCTAAGGCACAGGCAAAGGATGTTTTGGCCTGGCACATTGTGCCCAGGGTGCCCTTAAGCCCTCGGTGTTACAACATTTAACTCTCCTTCACTTGGCTAGAAAGTCTCATCCCACCTCAGTTCCGTCCAGATTGTAATTAGTAGGTCTTATGAATCCTTTTCCTGTTTTAGCTAGGAAAGACTTTGCTTCAGCCTCTTAGGAAACAGGCGATATCTTTTACCTTCCTCACTTTTCTTTAATCACTCGTAAATGCCTCATTCCCCCACCAATTACACTGTACTTGGCAGCTTCTCACAAATTCCTCGCACAGTTTTTTGATAACTACTAGTTATGAGAAGGCAGAAATTTCACATCATCTTCTGTCTTTCTCTTCCACGGATTTTCCTGCCTCACACATACTTTGTCTGAAATTCCACATTCCGTAGTAAGACATTTGTCATCTTTATTCAAACTGACCATATCAACTGCTTTTCTCAGTATTGCATTGTGGTCTTTATGCCTTTGTTCCAACTGTTGACTCTGACCCTCATCAAGGGTACAAACTTTGGGTAAATCGCCTTTCTGCCCTTTATTTCCCTCCTCTCACTTGATGAGGGTTAGACTACATGAATTCTGGAGTGTCTTTCAGCTCTGAATCTTGTGACTTTTGATGGTTTAGGAATGGGTGACGTTCAAGGATGTGGCTGTGGACTTCACCCCAGAGGAGTGGGGCCTCTTGGACCATCCTCAGAAGGAATTGTACAAGGAAGTCATGCTGGAGAATGCCCAGAACCTGCTGTCCCTGGGTAAGAACACTTCCCCTGGCCACTCTGAGTCTGCTATCACAGGGAATATCTTTATTCCTGAGTGTGCTGGCTTTGGAGCATGTCTTAATTTCTAGGAAGGAAAAAGTGTTGGTCTCCTATGTCCCAGAGACAGGGTCCTCCTGCCGCCTGGTTTTCCTGTAAAAAGTGAATACATTGTGTGAAGAGAACGTGGAGGTTTCCTTGGTTGCCTGTGAAACTGACTCTTGCCAGTTCTAGGTCACTTGAAGTCAGAGTTCAGACCAATGTTGAAGCATCTCAGGTGTGGAGGTAATCCCATATTATGTAGTCCAGCCTCTGCCTGGACATGAATTTTGTCTGCCAAATCTCTGAAATCTGCTCAGGCGGCTTTTCCCTGCACCCCCTTCCTCTTTGGGAGGGGCTGGGTATTTAGGACACTCTTCTTTGTGAGAAGCATCAGTTTGTAGCTCCCAGCTCCTGGCTGTTCTTAGTAGGGCATGTTTGTCCTTCACCTTCCTTTACATTGCCCCATATTCCAGCCCAGAAGGTGGGAAAGGAAGGAAGGGAACAAGCATTTCTGTTCACCTGCTGTTCACCAGGTGTTATGCTAACCACCTTCTTTACAACATGACGTCATTGGGTGATATTATTATCCCCATTGGACATTTGAGAAAGCTGAAGCAAACAGAGGTTAAGTGAATTGTCCAGGAGCACACAGCTACTAACAGTCTAAGGCTGGATTTGAACCCTGGCATTTCTGACTGCAGGCCCAGGGCTCCCTCCACTGTACTACCAGCTGCCTCTAATTTCTAGATAATCATAGATATGCAGTGAGTCCCTCCTTCTATGAAGAAGGGGCACCAAGACCAAATGTTCTGACTCCCAATTGGCTCCATGATCTTCTCCCCATTTCTCCCCAAAGCCCTGCAAAATAAATGCTATGGACACCTTTCTTCAGGACTTCTGGGAACCTCCTGTGCTCCTTGCTTGCAGGCCCCTGTCAGTGCAGGAAGAGCAGACTGGCCAATAACCAGAATTTGGTCAACTCAAGGTTCATTGAGTTGCCCAGCAGGAGAACCTCACCAGAAGAGGCAATCACTCCCTCAATGAAGTCCCAAGGTTTTCATAGGTTTCAGTGAGTGGGGAGCAGGGAGGGGATAGGACCAAAGCTGATTCCTCAGGATCTAATTTTCAGGAGCTCAAGGCTGACCTGCCACATCCTAGTTTGGGTTATTTGCATTATAAGCATAATGGGAGAATAAGCCAGATCTGTGTGAACATGATGGAGTGATACTCTAGCTTTCTGTGCACACTCTTTTCTCTAAAAAGTCCTAAATTACAAGTTTTTCTCCATCTTCATCCCTGATTCCCCATGCCCAGGTCTGCCAGTTCCCACAGAAGATGTGATCTCTTTTTTGGAGGAAAGGGAAGCCCCATGGCTGTTGGAGGAAGAAGGTCTGAGGAGCTGTTGTCCAGGTGAGTGAGGGGAAAGCAGGTGTATGAGAGCTGGGATTACAAGAGGCTTCTGAGTGTGCAGGTGAAGCAAGTGCTAGATCTGGGGGCAGGAAGACCTGACTTGGAATTCTTTTTGAGACTCATTTTAGCTGTGGGATCTGGGAGAAGTCACTAAACCACTGAGTCTCAGTTTCCCCACCTTTAAAATGAGGAGTCGTTCACCATGACCTTGAAGCTGTCTCCCAGTGATAAATCTCAGATCCTATAAAAAGTCAATATTTGGAATCTTGGGGCAAGAACTCAGCTGAATGTGCAAAAATGGGCTGGACTTTCCAGGTTGTGTTCTTTCCCAGACTTTCTTTGAATCAGTGAGCATTTATCAAGTGCCTGCTATCTGCCAGACCCTTTGCTAAGCACCAGGGACTTAAGCAGATAAAAGGGACATACCCTGCTCTCCTGTAACTCATGCCCTGCATGGCAGAACACATGTCAACAAAAATATAGAAACCTGTCTGGGACAGGACAAATTGGAGCTCTTTGAGAGAGGGAAGGCCCTAAAATAAAGGAAGAGTGGAAAGGCTTATTGTGGAAGGTGGGCTCTAGCTGGGACTTCAGGGGAGCCAGGGTGAGCATTCTAGGCTGGGGGATGGTGAGGAAAGCTTGTGGAGTCTGGAGGTAGAGTATCCTGTTTACAGAACAGAAGTGAGGCCTGTACCACTGAATGATAGTGCTTTTGACATGGAAATAAGGTGAAAGAAGACAGGACTTGTTGGAGAAGGGTAGGTGAAGAAGGGGTAGGTGATTAACAGCCCCAGAGAGGATTTTCTGTTTGATCTTTCTGCTTGGGAGCCACGGGAGGTTGTTGAGTACATGGTGACATGGTCCATAATGACTGGAGGGAGGGGAGACTTGAGTCATCTGGACCAAGCAGCAGGTTCTTGTAGTACCTCAGTTGTGATTTGATTGGGGCCTGAACCAAGGCAGTTACTGTGTTGGAAGAGAAGTGAGTGTGTGGGAGTGTGTTACCAAGGTGGTCACCAAGGATATTGCAGCAGATTGAATATGGCGGTCAACACTGTTAATGCGTGAGTCACTGACTCCTATATGGTACATTAATTATCAGCCTACAATATTGGAAGGATGCCCTGGAGAGCATTAGGAAATTAGGAAGAGAGGCGGGCTGGGGGAAAAAGAATGAGTTTAGTTTGGAGAACTAGGAGAAGAGTATCACTAAAAGAGACAGAGAGGAGAGGGAGAGAGAGGAAGTGAGTGACAATGACGGAGAGAGAGAGACAGACACAGAGAGAGAGAGAGAGAGAGAGAAGAAGCAACAGACTGGGGACATCAGTCTTAGCTGAACCAGGGAAAAGAGTGTTTGAGAAAGGAAAGAAATCTAGTTCAATGGGATTTAAGGAAACTTAAAGGGCAAGGGTAGTACCAGTTTCAGAAGGAGAGGAGAATTAGGGAGAAAGTCAGAATGACAATTTTCAGGCCCAGCTCAGAGATATTGTGGGTTCTGTTCCAGAGCACCACAATAAACCAAATATTGCAGTCAAGTGAGTCACGTGAGTTTTTTGGTTCGTCAGTCCATACAAAAGTCATGTTTACAATATGCTGTTCTCTATTTTAGGTGCAACACTATTATGTCTAAAAGAATGGCACATACTTTAAAATATTTTATTGCTAAAGAGAAGGGAACTATTATCCTTCAGTGAGTCTTAATGTTCTTGCTGTTGGAGACTGGCCTAGTGTTGATGGCTGCTGACTGATCAGGCTGGTGGTTGCTCAAGATTGGCAATGGCTGTGGCAATTTCTTAAAATAAAGCAACAGTGAAGTTTGCCACATTGATTAATTCTTCTTTTCCCTTGAACTTAAAGCCTCCTTGTAGGAGCAGTAATTGGACTGATCCCAATACTGTTGTGTCTCCTGGAATAGGAGGATCCAAAGAGAGTGAGGGAACAGGTCAACATGCAAGAATAATTTTTTAAGAAAATAAAACCAAAGGAAGTAGAATACAGGAAGGCCCTCTCATACCATGGACAGAGCATGTCCACTTGTAGGGTTGGCGTTCTTGGCTCAGCTGCTGAGATATTGGGAAGGTCACTCAGCCATTCTGAGCTCATGGTCTGAGCTGAGAATATAATGAGAATACTTGTCCTGCCAGCATCACAGGGGTTTGTGAGGACCCAATGTGATTGTGTGTGAAGCTCTCTGTAAATCAGGTCTTCCTGCAGATGTGAGCTAATGGCATTTTCAATGATTGCTTCTGTCCACTGAATTTGAAGACTTTCTGCTTGGCGTGGGGAAGTAGGATATAGGTCGGTTAGTTTACTTTATCCCAAAGGAGGGAAGGTATTATAATTATGTGTGTGTGTACATGTGTCTCTGTATGTATATGTTTTATTGTTTGTTTCTTGCAGAAGGAGAGATTAGACCAGAAATGAAAGAGCCTACTGCCAAGCTAAGCATTTCTGTGAAAGAAATTTATGAGGAAAGTTTCACGAGGGATGGTTCTTGTGACTTCACTGGGAGACAAATCTGTGCTGTACGTCACAGAATCCACACAGAAGAGAAACCTTATGATTGTCATTGTGGGAAGAATCTAAGTGAACAGTCATCCCTTATTTACAATCAAAAAATTCATACTGGCGAGAAACCAAATGAGCGTCAGGAATGTGTTAATGCTTTTAATGAACACTCATCCTTCATTACACATCATAGTATTTACAATGACAGGAAACCTTATGAATATAATCTGTGTGGAAAGGCTTGGAGAGGCAGCTCTAGTCTTGCTGTACATCAGAGAATCCACACTGGAGAGAAACCTTATGAGTGTCATCAGAGTGGAAATGCTTATAGAAGTACCTCGGATCTTGCTGCACATCAGACCATCCACAGTGGTAAGAAACCTTATGAATGTGATCAGTGTGGAAAGGCTTTCACATACAACTCCAGTCTTTCTGCACATCAGAGAATCCACACTGGAGAGAAACCTTACAAATGTGATCAATGTGGAAAGGCTTACAGAAAGAAGTCTCACCTTGCTGAACATCAGAGAATCCACACTGGAGAGAAACCTTATGAATGTGATCAATGTGGAAAGGCTTTCAGAAGGAAGTCTAAACTTGTTGTACATAAGAGAATCCACACTGGAGAGAAACCTTATGAATGTCATCAGTGTGGAAATGCTTATAGAAGTACCTCAGATCTTGCTGCACATCAGAACATCCACACTGGGAAGAAACCTTATGAATGTGATCAGTGTGGAAAGGCTTTCACATACAACTCCAGTCTTTCTGCACATCAGAGAATCCACACTGGAGAGAAACCTTACAAATGTAATCAATGCGGAAAGGCTTTCAGAAAGAAGTCTCACCTTGGTGAACATCAGAGAATCCACACTGGAGAGAAACCTTATGAATGTGATCAATGTGGAAAGGCTTTCACATGGAGATCCATTCTTGCTGCACATCAGAAAACCCACAGTGGTGAGAAACCTCATGAATGCAAACAATGTGGAATGGTTTGGGAATTTAAAAGCCAACTTGCTCTACATCAGAGAATACACACTGGAGAGAAACCTCATGAATGTAAGCAATGTGGAAAGGCTTTCCATTGCCGCTCCAGTCTTTCTCGACATCTGAGAATCCACAGTGGAGAGAAACCTTATGAATGTGATCAATGTGGAAAGTCTTTCATTTCCAACGCCACACTTACTCTGCATCTAACAATCCACACTGGAGAGAAACGTTATAAATGTGATCAGTGTGAAAAAGCTTTCCCACAGAGGGCCAGTCTGACTTCACATCAGAGAATCCACACTGGAGAGAAACCTTATAAGTGTGATCAGTGTGGAAAGGCTTTCTCACAGAGGGGCAGTCTGACTTCACATCAGAGAATCCACACTGGAGAGAAACCTTATAAGTGTGATCAGTGTGGAAAGGCTTTCTCACAGAGGGGCAGTCTGACTTCACATCAGAGAATCCACACTGGAGAGAAACCTTATAAATGTGATCAGTGTGGAAAGGCTTTCTCACAGAGGGGCAGTCTGACTTCACATCACAGACTCCACACCTGAGAGAAACCTTATAAGTGTGATCAATGTGGAAAGGCTTTTAGAAAACCCTCAGTTCTTCTTAAACATCAGAGAATCCATGCTAGGGAGAAATCTTATGAATGTGATCAATGGGGAAAGACTTTCCCACAGAGGACCAGTCTTACTTTACCTCAGATAATCCACAGTGGAGAGAAACCTTATAAGTGTGATCAATGTGGAAAGGCTTTCTCACAGAGGGGCAGTCTGACTTCACATCACAGACTCCACACCTGAGAGAAACCTTTTAAGTGTGATCAATGTGGAAAGGCTTTTAGAAAACCCTCAGTTCTTCTTAAACATCAGAGAATCCATGCTAGGGAGAAATCTTATGAATGTGATCAATGGGGAAAGACTTTCCCACAGAGGACCAGTCTTACTTTACCTCAGATAATCCACAGTGGAGAGAAACCTTATTAATGTAATCAGTGTGGAAAGGCTTGTACATAGAACTCCTGTCTTGCTGCATATCAGAGAATCCATCCTGGAGAGAAATTTTATGAATGTGATTACCACAGAAAGGCTTTCCAACAGAGTTTGAATCTTGCTCAACATCAGAGAATCTACCCTGGAGAGAAATTTTATGAGTTATTTGGAATGTGATGAAAGTTTTTATGTACACAATCTCCTTATCAAAGGAATCTGATGAATAAAATATCCAAGAGACATAGTGGCTGGTTAATCATTTCATTACTAATGGCTAGAGAATGCTTAATAAAAACAATGGTCATTTAGCTATATCTTGTAAAGCAAATTTGAATCATGGAAGCCTCTCAACACTCAAATGCCCTTAGATAAGTGGATGCTTGTAACAACAATGTTGCTAGCAGCTACTGTGGCTCCATAGGACCAAAATTACCAGCACACAGAAGGGCTGCTAGCAAAGGCTCTTTGATCTCCCTTTCTCAGGAAAGCAACTTTGAGGGGTTACAATCTCACTTTAATTAAACATACATATATCCTTTACTTTTTTGGGGGGGAAAAACCAGCACCCTGACCTTCAGGGCAAACGCAAACAGAAAATATAAACAGGCTTTTGTCTTATCAGATCACAATACATATTCATCAGAGAAGCAGTAACATCTGGGTTCTTCAAAGCCAGGGCGGGGACAGTCTTCAACTGGCTACCCTGAGTCTCATCACCAGCAATCTATCAATCGTCCAGCACATACACCCTGTCCAGGCCTCATTTAGTCATTTAGGGTATGGGAAAGTTCTTCTATTCCTAGCACCACATCTTCTACATTGCTTCCAATCAATGATTCTCCCTTACTTTATTGTTGACAAGCACTCCAAAACAGAAAGACAACAAAAAGTTCCCACCCTTCCTGACCTATTCATAGAAAGCCTAAAGTCATTAGAGGCACTTGATGGCCTCAGCATCCTAAAGGGAGGACCCCCTAAAAGTCCTGCCCTGATTACCATAATAATGTTGCCAACAGGTATAAATCAACTCTAATTGCTTCAAAATTATTGACAATGCATATTCTGATGAGAAGTGGTCTTATTTTAATGAGAGGCTGGGGGACTTGACTCATCCTTCAGTTCTGGGCAAGGAGACTTATCTCTTCTCAGACCAGCCATGCCTACTGCAATCTAGACAAACCAGGGAATCACTTCCCCTCAGATCTCAGACCTGCCTGCCTAAAACACAATGGTCCAGAATTCACCTAGACTAAAAGCTCTTTCCCTTTTGGTCAGATCTAAACTTTCCTAGCTAGGTAGGTGTTGCCCAAGATTTCATCTCATCACCTGTCCTGCCCTTCAAAGGCTAGCTGAATCACCTAGAGGGGCTGATTTCTGAATGAGGAACTAGAAAAAGGGAAAAAACTTAGTCCTAAATTAATAAGTCGTCATTAATGTGAGAGAAAGAATCATTTCTCTCACGTCAGAGAATCCATTGTAGAGGACATACCTTGTTAACATAATCAATATAAAAAGGTATTCAGGCTAAAGCCATCTCTCATTTTCCCTCAGAGAATTCACACGAGATTGAAGCCACTCCTGTAATGAATGTAGAAAGACATCAGGTGAAATATAGAACTTGTTAGACATCAGAAATTTCACCTTGTGAACAAGCCCTATCTGGACTCAATTGGGAAGGTCTGCAGCCAGAGCTCATGTCTTCACTTTCATCAAGTATTCATAGTGGAGAGAAGGCTTATGAATGTGCTCAGTGGGATCTGTCTTTTCCTACAAGATGGAGGTCACTAGATACCACAATTTTCACACTGGGAGGTAGCCTTATAGAAGCAATACTTGTGGGATGACCTTCACCTGGAGCTCATATGTGTGTGTACATTGGAGAAATCTTCCTGGAGATAAAATTTATGAATCTAATTAATGAGGGAAGGCATCTCCCTGCAGCACAGACTTCATGAGACATCACAAATCTCATATTGTGCATAAAAGCCTGAAAATAGATTGAATTTTGTTCTGAGATCCTAAGGTCTCTTCTGACTCCCTTAAAATATTCCATAGCCACCTAAGGTGGCTGCCACTACCTTGCTCACTTAACTCTCCTCCAGCTGCAGTGAGAGAATCCTTTCTAGCTCATGTCTCAAGCTGTCCTAGGGTGGTAATCTGCTTCAGTGCTCTGAAACTGGTTCTGAGCCATCATTGCAAGGTGGAACCATCATTTAACAGCAGCTGCAGAAGTTTTGAATTCTGTGGATAAGTTCACTTACCTAGGTAGGGTACTTTCCAGAGATGTATACATTAATAATGAGGTTCATGCATGCATTGCCAGAGCTAGCTCAGTGTTTGGGAGGCTGTGAAGGAAAGTGTGGGAGAGAAGGGGTATTAGACAGACTACCAAACTGAAGGTCTACAGAGCCGTGGTGGTGACTTCATTGTTGTATGCCTGTGAAACCTGGGCAGTGTATGTGTACCATGCCAGGGAAGTGAATCCCTTCCATGTGAATTGTCTTAGGAAGATTCTGAAGATCACCTGGCAGGATAAGGTACCAGACCCTAAACTGCCAAACATTCAAACTCAGCTTCAGGGAGCACAGCTGTGATGGGCTGGCCCTGTTGTTGGAATACAGAATGTATTCTTGCCAGAAAGACTATTTCATGGAGGACTCCCACAGGGCAAGTGTTCACATGGTGGTCAGAAGAAGGGATACAAGGACACTCTCAAGAACTTTGGAATTGATTGTGTGACATGGGAGACACTGGCCCAGGAGTGCTGAGTCTGTTGATCCCTCATCAGAGAAGGTGCTGTGCTCTATGAGCAAGGCAGAATTGAAACAGCTCAAAGGAAATACAGAATGCACAAATTTAGAGTACCTACCCCAAATGTCCTAGTGGACTCTTTGTGCTAGACCTGTGGTAGAGCATTCTGAGCTTATATTGGTGTGATGAGCCACAGTGGGACACATTGAAACTTGACTCTAGCACAGTGATGTTATTTTGGTCCTCTTGGTGAACAAAGGACAACCACCACCCAACCAATCAGTCTTTCAGAGCCTTCAGGCCCCCTACCAGGGGGCTGAATGTCAGACTGGATTTTGTGTCCCAGCTTCAGGCTTCCCCTGGTCATTCCCTGGTGGCTCCATCCCAGAGTTGTCCCCACCCCAACCTTCCCAAGCTTCCCTCCTCCCTAGATCAAGCAGTCAGTCTGTTGTCTAGATACCATGTCAGCGTGTTAGTTGGGGAGAGGGGGTGCAGAGAGGGCAGAAAACTAACTGGAGGGAGATCTCAGATTCTGGAGCCATTCAGGCTCTGATTGGTCTCATCCCACCTGGGATGCCAAGCTTCTTCTGCCTCTTGGTTCTGTGAAGGAGATTGGGAGAGAGGAAGGGGACAGAAGAGAAGGAGCAGGAGAGAGTGGGATCATCTTCTTTTCCAAGCTCTACCATACCAGTAGGTTGGAGTATCTGCCCTGAGGGCTTGTCCAGACAGTCTCTAAATCCCATTAGACCAGCCTCCTGCCCTGGGAGTGCACTCTATCCTCAGACTTGACCAACAACAGCCAAAGAGGCCATTTCCAGTGACAAAGAGGATTGTCTATGAGGCTGGCAATCCCCTACCTATGGACTGCTTCTTTACAAAAATAGGCAGGAAATTGAAAAAAAGTAGTAACAACAGTGCCCTGCTCTCTCCGTTTTCAGTTGATGTGAGGGATTTTCCCATCACAAGGACTAACTACCCACCCTCTCCATCTCCATCCCAATTGTGGTCCTCCTGTGTTCATTGCTAAATTTTAAATGTATTTTACCTTAATGGTGCATCTGCCCTTCGAGGGTCAAACACCCCGACTATCCTGGGATCTGCCGGTAAATGAGCCCCGTTCTAATTCAAGTTAGGAGAAATGCGCTGACCAGCCTGACTGCATTTGGTGAACAACCTCCATTCTGAAACCAAGCCCCGTTTTGCTGTGAATCACTTGCTCTCCTGGAAATCTGCAGGTTGCCTCTTCCTTGTTCTCCCCCTCCCACCTCCTGACATCTGGAATCAGCTGGTAGTAATGGGGGAGGAGGTGCTCTCAGAGCTGGCCAGCCTGGTGGGTGGTGGCCCTGGAGGAATAGGAGCCCTGGGGTGGAGTTTGGAGCCGTGGGCGGGGTCTAGGGCAGGAGAGGGCTCATCCCAGTGGCCAAGGGATTCCATGTGACGGAGGGCTGGGCTTGGGAGGAGAGGCAGGCAGGGTCCTGAGCTCCTAGTCGTGCCTGTGATTGGAGGAAAGGGCCCGTCCTTGGGGCCTTAGAGGCTGGGCACAGGGGTGGGAAGTCCCTTCCAGAGGTGGCTGGCTGAAAACAGGAACTTGTGCTAAGATTGGGCTGCCTTCTTCCTTCGCTCCAAGCCTAGGACTCTGTGCCTTCCTCCCAAACAGGGGAGACCTCTCAGTCTCGTTCTGTCAGAACAGAGACCTCCCTGCCTTTCTGGCCCAGAGCAGAGATCATGCTGACTTCTCTTGGACCCTCGATCTCTGCCTTCAGGACCCCAACTCTGTGGGTGCAGGTCCCAGGTAGGTCTGAGCCCCTCACCCCCCACCCCAGACCTGCTGGCTTCTGTTCCCTATCCCTACCACTGGGTCAGTTCCTTCTCCTCTGACCGTGGGAGTGCCCTCCCGGTCCACCTGGAGGAATCCTCCCTCCCAGTCCTGCCTATTGGACAAGCTTCCCTCTGCTAACTCTTTTCCAGACTCCCAATCACTTCCCAAAGGTCCAGGGTCACCCTCCCCAGATGAAAGATTGGGTCACCCTTTCCCAAAATTCAAACCTTACCCATAGGAACCCAAGAATCTTGTCTCCCTGCCCTCAGCTTTTGGTTGGAGACTCAGTTGTTCTTCGTTCAGACCAACCCCTGGCTTCCCCCACCCCCAGGACTCGAAAGTCCTGCTTGCCCTGGGGACCCCACTTTGGATGCTGTAAACAAAGCTCTTGCGTGGCCCCCCTTACCTTCTGGGCTGCTTCCCTATCCGATCCCAGGCACTGGCCGCCTGTGTCTGGTCTCCCTTGAGAGATTCCAGAGGGTCCCAGTAGTTCTTCCCAGTTCCTAGTTAGAACCCAGGACACAGTCCTCCTGCTTTCCCAGGCTTAGTGTTCTCCAGGATCCCTTCTGTCTCTCTAGTGTCCTTGACCTCCCTGCCGTGAGCTGGGTTGGAATGTCTCCCTCCCATATTCTACCGGGGCTCCCCCCCTTCCGCAGGCCTCCTGCTTCCCCTGTCCCCTCTTCCTTCACAGCCTTCAAGCCTGTGCCAGGGGGCTGTAATGGTAATCCGGGCAGTATTTTTTTTTTTTGGAGTATTCTCTTTTGGAATGTTTAGGTAATCAAGTACCTTTTATGAGTCTTGCCTTTCAAATGCGAACTGGGACTTTTCACTGTTCTTCCTGTGAGTGCTTCTCACCACTGAGGTGATTAAGTGCCCCAGGGCCCTGATACAGATGTGTAAGATCTGATGTTAGAGTTTGACTTTTTGGCGGTAAACTCATTAAAACAGTGCTGGTGGGGAGACTCTGGGCAAGCTGTTGAAACTGCTCCACCCTCCCCCCCACCCCCAGCTTTGACAAGCCATATGTTGGTGCTTCTCTGGTAACTCTGTATTGGTGTGGATAGACTGGTTTGTATTGTTTGGGCTGTTTTTACTGTATATATTGTAACTTCTCTTTGTATTTGCCCTGAAGTTCAGGGGGCTGATCTTTTCCCCTGAACTAAGTGAATGATATATGTATGTTTAATTAAACTGAGATTGTTAACCCCTTAAACTTGCGTTCCTTAGAAAAGCAGATCAAAGAACCTATGCTAGCATCCTTCTTCTTGGCCATCTTGTGTTGGTGTTTCACCCCCTAACGGCTTCTAGGAACACTGTTGTATCAGTGGCTGAATCCCAGACTAGATTTGATCTCCCAGCCTCAGGCTTCCCCTGGTGGCTCCATCTTAGAGCTGTGCCCATCCCCAGCCTTCCTAAGCTTTCCTCCTCCCTAGATTAAACAGGTGGTCTGTTGTCTAATTAATGTGTGTGTGTGTTAGTTGGGGTGATGGCATTCAGGGAGGGCAGAGAATCAATTGGAGGGAGATCTCTAATTCAGGAGCCATTGAGGCTCTGACTAGTCTCATCCCATCTGGAATCCCAAGCCCTTTCTGCCTCTTGGTTCTGTGAAGGAGATTGGGAGAGAGGAAGGGGACAGAAGAGAAGGAGCAGGAGAGGGTGGGATCATCTTTTCTAAGGCCTACCAAACCTGTAGGGTGGAGTCTCTGGCCTGAGGGCAGGGCCTGACCCTCTGTAAATCCCCCACAGGTCAGCCTCCTGTCCTGGAAAAACAGGGAAAGACTCTGCCCATCTGGGATCCTTCAGCTTCCCCAGCTCAGCTTTCAGAAGACCAAGACCTGACCCAAGCAGGGAGCCTGGAGTCAGAGGGAATGGCCCTTGGGAGCTCCAGACCCCCAGCCCAGGTGAGTGCACTCTGTCCTCAGACTTGGCCAACATCAGCCAAAGAGGCCATTTCCATAGACAAAGGGGATTGTCTATGAGGCTGGCAATCCCCTACCTATGGAATGTTTCTTTATATATTAATATTTATTTTTAAATTTATTTAACATATTTAGTTTTCAGCATTGATTTTCACAAGAGTTTGGATTACAAATTTTCTCCCCATTTCTACCCTCCCCCCCACTCCAAGATGGCGTATATTCTGGTTGCCCTGTTCCCAGTCAGCGCTCCCCTCTGTCACCCCACTCCCCTCCCATCCACTTTTCCCTTCCTTTCTCGTAGGCAAGGTAATTTTCTACGCCCCATTGCCTGTGTATCTTATTTTCTTGTTGCATGCAAAAACATTTTTGTTTGTTTTTGAACATCTGTTTTTAAAACTTTGAGTTCCAAATTCTCTCCCCTCTTCCCTTCCCACCCACCCTTCCTAAGAAGTCAAGCAATTCAACATAGGCCACATGTGTATCATTATGTATAACTCTTCCACAATATTCATGTTGTGTAAGACTAACTATATTTTGCCCCTTCCCAACCCATCCCCCTTTATTGAATTTTCTCCCTTGACCCTGTCCCGTTTCGAAAGTGTTTGTTTTTGACTACCTCCACCCCCATCTACCCTCCCCTCCATCATCCCCTCATCTTTTTTTTTTAATGTTCTTCCCTCTTCTTTCCTGTGGGGTAAGATTCCCAATTGGGTATGTATGGTATTCCCTCCTTAGGCCAAATCTGATGAGAGCAATGTTTACTCATTCCCCCCTCATCTGCCCTCTCCCCTCCTCCCACAGAACTGCTTCCTCTTGCCACCTTTATGGGAGATAATCCATCCCATTCTATCTCTCCTTATCTCCCTCTCTCAGTATGTTCCTCTCTCATCCCTTAATTTGATTTTATTTCTTTTAGATATCTTCCCTTCATCTTCAACCTGTGTCTGCTCTCTCCCTCCCTCTCTCTCTCTCTCTCTCTCTCTCTCTCTCTCTCTCTCTATATATATATATATATATATATATATATACATACACACATAGATATATACATACATACACATTCACCCATATATATACATAAACATATATGTATGCATATTCCCTTCAGCTACTCTAATACTGAGGTCTCATGAATCATATACATCATCTTTCCATGTAGGAATGTCAACAAAACAGTTCACCTTTAGTAAGTCCCTTGCAATTTCTTTTTCTTGTTCTTTTTCTTGATTACCTTTTCATGGTTCTCTTGATTCTTGTGTTTGAAAGTCAGATTTTCTATTCAGTTCTGGTCTTTTCACTGAGAAAGCTTGAAAGTCCTCTATTTTATTGAAAATCCATATTTTGCCATGGAGCATGATACTCAGTTTTCCTGGGTAGGTGATTCTAGGTTTTAATCCTAGCTCCATTGACCTCTCGAATATCGTATTCCAAGCCCTTTGATTTCTTAATGTAGAGGCTGCCAGATTGTGGGTTAAACTGATTTGGTTTCCAAAATACTCAAATTGTTTCTTTCTGGCTGCTTGCAGTATTTTCTCCTTGATCTGGGAGCTCTGGAATTTGGCGACAATATTCCTGGGAGATTTCTTTTTGGGATCTATTTGAGGAGGCGATCGATGGATTCTTTCAATTTCTATTTTGTCCTGTGGCTCTAGAATATCAGGGCAGTTCTCCTTGATAATTTCTTGAAAGATGATATCTAGGCTCTTTTTTTGATCATGGCTTTCAGGTAGGCCAATAATTTTTAAATTATCTCTCCTGGATCTATTTTCCAGGTCAGTGGTTTTTCCAATGAGATATTTCACATTATCTTCCATTTTTTCATTCCTTTGGTTCTGTTTTATAATATCTTGATTTCTCATAAAGTCACTAGCTTCCACTTGCTCCAATCTAATTTTTAAAGTAGTATTTTCTTCAGTGGTCTTTTGGACCTCCTTTTCCATTTGGCTAATTCTGCCTTTGAAGGCATTCTTCTCCTCATTGGCTTTTTGGAGCTTTTTTGCCATTTGAGTTAGTCTGTTTTTTAAGGTATTGTTTTCTTCAGTGTATTTTTCAGTATTTTTTTGGGTTTCGTTTAGCAAGATATTGACTTGTTTTTCATGGTTTTCTTGCATCCTTCTCATTTCTCTTCCCAATTTTTCCTCTACTTCTCTAACTTGCTTTTCCAAATCCTTTTTGAGCTCTTCCATGGCCTGGGACCAGTTCATGTTTTTCTTGGAGGCTGTTGGTGTAGGTTCTTGCACTTTATTGACTTCTTTAGGCTGTATGTTTTGGTCTTCTTTGTCAGCAAAGAAAGAATCCAAATTCTGAGACTGAATCTCAGTGCGTTTTCGCTGCCTGGCCATATTCCCAGCCAACTAACTTGACCTTTGAGTTTTTCAGTGGGGTGTGACTGCTTGTAGACTACAGAGTTCTATGTTCCACGTTTGGGGGGGAGGTGCCAGCTCTGCCACACCAGCACTGCTCCTTCCCCAACCCCCAACCTGGACTGGGCTTAGATCTTCGGCAGGCTGTACACTCCTGCTCTGATCCGTCACTTAATTCCTCCCACCAGGTGGGCCTGGAGCCGGAAGTAACAACAGCTGTAGCTGCCCCATCTCCGCTGCCCCCAGGGCTGGAAGCTGAACCTCGAACTCCTTCTACTCCCGCAGCTTTTCCCACTAACCTTCTGGGCAGTCTTTGGTGTTTGTGGGTTAAGGAGTCTGGTAACTGCCGCAGCTCACTGATCCAGGGCGCTAGGGCCCCCTCCGCCCGGCTTCTGGTCTGGATGGTCCACGTCGTTCAGGCTGGGTTCTGCTATTCTCCGTTCCCACCTCCCAGCTCCCAGCTCCGTGTGGGATAGACCTCACCCAGAGTCCACCCAGGCTGTCCTGGGCTGGAGCCCTGCTTCCCTCTGCTGTTTTGTTGGTTCTGCCGTTCTATAATTGGTTCAGAGCCATTTTTTATACGTTTTTGGAGGGACTCAGTACGGAGCTCACATTAGTTTCTGCTTACCAGCCGCCATCTTGGCTCCGCCCCCTTGGAATGTTTCTTTATAAAAATAGACATGGAACTGAAAACAGTAGTAAAACACTGCCCTGCTTTCTCCTGTGTTTTCAACTGATTCAAGGCACTTTGGCATCACAGGCAGTAACCTACCCACCCCCACCTGTTAGCCCCAATTGCTGCCCTCCCATGTTCATTTTTAAGGTTTCCCTCATGATCCCAGAGTCAAAAGGATGGCCACTTCACTCATTCCTCTGTCTCCTAGGGTCTTGTCTTTGCTCCCTTTATCCATGCTTAGCACCCCTCCCCAACATCCATAGAACTGCTTCCCTCTCCCCTTTGCTTCTTTGGTCAAGCTCTCCCTGTCACACCTAGAAGACAGGATGTTGTGGTTGTTCTGGAGGGTCTGAGCTGCACAGTTTTATGTCTTTGGTGCACACTGAGCAGTTTGATGCTCCAAGGCACACGGAGAGGGCAGTGAGGGCTGAAAGGACCAAATGCTATGAGGTGGGGTTGGGAGCAGGGTGGGGTGCAGGGTCCTGGCCTCCTGTATACTCTGGTCCAGTGTTAATGGAAAATAAGGCAACTGAAGAAAACAGGTTAAGTTGGCTTCTGGGTCACACTCCCATGTTCAGAGGCCCTTAGCAGAGCTATTTGGACCAGGCCAGAGAGAAGAGCACCTTCTTTAGCTGTAAGTGCGTTAGCATTTGTGAAGGGCCTTCCCTTGTTAGAGAGGATGTAGGGAAGGGGCTGAGTTTGGGGAACTATTCAAAGTCCTGGGAGTTTTCTTTTCCAATGGCGGTATGGGGGTGCCAAAGGAGACACTCAGCTCCTGTCAGAGAGGCATCAGGCTCGAGGGGAAAGACACAGTGGAGGGACTCACTTTCTCCCCCAATCTACTCTTGACCATCTGCACAACAACCCTGTATGGGAGGTGTTCTTATCATCTTTATTTCACTATTCAGGAAGCTGAGGCAAACAGGTCCAATGACTTACCAGGGTCATGTAGCTAGTAAGTGTCTGAGGCTGGATTTGAACTCAGATCTTCATGATCTTCTACCATTTCCTAGCTCCCCCAACATTGTCTTTGTGTGACAGTCTTCCTACAACCCCTCTAACATTGACTGCTGCCATTTTTTGTCACTGTGGTCAGTTTTGCAGACTGTGAGATGATGCCTCAGTGTGGTTTTGGTTGACCTTTCTCTTATTAGTGGCTTGGAGCATTTTTTCCTGTGGTTGGGACTACTGGGCAGTTCTTCTTTTGAGAATTCTTTGTTCATATCCTTTGACGATTTATCTATTGGGGAATGGCTATTTGTTGTAGCTTTTGATTTGTTTCAGTTGTGTCTCACTCTTTGTGACACACTTTGGGGTTTTCTTGGCAAAGATTCTAGAGGGGTTTGCCATTTCCTTCCCCAACTTATTTTACAGATAAGAAACTGAGGCAAACAGGCTTAGGTGACATGTCCAGGGTCACCCAGCTGGTACTAGTCTGAGGCTAAATTTCACTCAGGTCCTCCTTCCTGACTGCAGGCTTGGTGTTCTACTAGTTTCCATTTGCCTATTGATCTTTTTAAAATAATATTTCATTTTTTCCTGGTAACACGTAATTACTTTTTTATTCCATTTTGAGTCCCCAATTCCCAACCTACCTCCTTCCTCTTGCCGCTCCCACAGAGTGTATGCAATCCTAGATAGGTTGTACATATGCAATCATGTAAAGCATTTCCATATTATTCCTTTTGTAAGGAGAAAACTTGAACCAAAGAAAGAACCTGAAAAATCGCATGCTTTAAGTCTGTATTTAGACTCACTAATTAGTTCTCTGTATGGAGGGGCATAGCTTTTTTCATCATGAGTCCTTTCAGATTGTCTTAGATCGAGGTATCACTGAGAATAGCTAAGTTATTCATTTTGTTCACCATACAGTATTGCCATGTACAATGTTCTCCTGGTTCTGCTCACTTCACTCTGCATCAGTTCACGTAAGTGTTTCTAGGTGTTTCTGAAATCATCCTGCTTGTCATATGCCACAGCTTGTTAAGGTATTCCCCCATTAATAGGCACCTCCTCTGTTTCCAATTCTTTACCACTACAAATGGAACTATTACAAATACCCTTCTCTAAATAGGTCCTTTTCTGCCTCTCTTTTTAAAAAATCCTTTGTGGATGCTGACTTAACAGTGTTATTGCTGGATCAGAGGGTATGCACAGTTTCATAGCCCTTTGATTATAGTTCTATGTTACTCTCCAGAATGGTTGGATCAGTTCCCAAACCCACCAGCAGTGTATTGGTGTTCCAGTTTTGCTGCTTCCCTCCAATATTGATGTTTAGCCAATTTAATAGGCGAGGTAGTAACCTAGAATTGTTTTAATTTGCCTTTCTCTGATCAACAGACATTTATAGCATTTTTATATGACTACAAATAGCTTTGATTTCTTTGTCTGAAAGCTGTCTGTTCATGTCCTGTGTCCATTTATCAATTGGGTCATGACTTGTATTCTCATAAATTTGACTGAGAGCTCGATATATTTGAGAAATGAGGCCTTTATTAGAGACACTTTGTGTAACTTTTCCCCCAGTTCTCAGTTTTCCTTTTAGTCTTGGTTTCCTTCATTTTGTTTCTGCAAAAACCTTTTTAATTTAATATAACCAAAATTATACATTTTACATCTGGTTATGCAGTTTTGGGTGAGTTCATTCTATTCATATTTACATTCATGATAATTGTGTGTTTCCCTCCATCTTATTTTCCCTCTATCCAACCTTCTCTATCTCTTTCACCTTTCACTCTGTCTCTCCTCACTAGTGTTTTGCTTCTGACCAATGCCTCCCCAAATATTAATTAAGGTGGGACTTTTTTTTGCTGTTTTCTCTTTTGGAATGCTAAAGTATTAGGGGCAAAGCCCCAGGCCCACACCCTTTTGCTAACTAGCAGCTAATCCCCTTTTGCTGACTAGGTGTGAATCCCTTGGGCCCTGAACAGAGTATGAAAACTGAAAGGTTACCATTTTGTCTGGGACTCTCTCTCCCTCATGGAGGAGTGTTGATGTGGAGACTCTGGGTAGCTGTCCTTAAGAGCCCCTGGCTTGTAAATGTAGATGTTGATGCTTTCCTGGTAACTAGAAATTGTGATTTGGTCTGTTTGTATTGTGTGTGTTTGTAATTGGTTTGTATTTGCTCTGAAGTTCAGATTGCTGGCTTTTCCTCCTGTACTAAGTGAATGATATTTGTATGTTGTATTGAAATACGACTGTTAATCCCTTAATGTTGCTTTCCTTAGTAAAGGAGGTCAAAAGAACCTGTGCTGGTAGCTCTTGTTGTTAGGCTTGTGTTGATCTTTCACCCCCACAACAGCAGCTTCCTGAATTGTGGGTACACTCCCCCAGCATGCCCTTGCTTCTGTCAGTCCCCCGGCCCATCCCTGTCCCTTTCTACTTCCCTCTAAGATGAGAGAGATTTCTATACCCACCTGAGCATGTATGTTATTCCCTCTTTGAGCCAATTTTCATAAGAGTAAGGTTCAAGCCTTCCCTTTCCAACTCTCTCATCTTCCCATTCACTGTAATGGTTCTTCCGTGCCTCTTTTACATGAGATAATTCACCCCCTTTAACCTCTCCCTTCGCTCTTCTTGGAATATAATTCTGACTCTGATATTGTCTCTTTGAAGATCCTCCCTTCACAGTCAGTTTATACTACCATACAGTGTATACAGTGTATACACGTATAATACAATTTACACAATGTATATAATGACTGTCAATGTATATTCCTTTTAATTGTCCCAATGGTCATAAAGCATAAACACAATTTCACCTCATTGAATCTCTTCTGTTTTCTCTTTCCTGTTTACCTTTTGATGCTTCTCTCTTGTCTTGTATTTGAAGATCAATTTTTTTTCCAGCTCTGGTATTTTTGTTAGGAATGCTTGATTATTTTCTCTATATTGAAGGTCCAGTGTTGCCCCAAAGGACTGTACTCAGTTTTTTCTGGGTTTGTGCTGCTTGGGTATACTCCTAGTTCCTTTGTCTTGCTGAATATTATTCCATACCCTCTGACTTTTTAATGTAAAGCTACTCAATTTTGTGTTAGCCTGACTGTGGCTCCATGACCTTTGACTTGTTCCTTTCTGGCTGTTTACACTCTTCTCTCCTTGACGTGGGAGTTCTGGAATTTGGCTAGAGTATTCCTTTGGAGTTTTCATTGTGGGATCCTTTTAAGGAGGAGGTTGGTGGATTCTTTCAATTTCTATGTTACCCTTTGTCTCTAAGATATCAGGGCTGTTTTCCTTGGTAATTTCTTTGCCAAGAGGATACCAAAGGAGGTCATGGAGGGTCAGACACGAGTGAAACAAATGAACAACAAGTAACATCCATATCGAATGTATTATAGAATATGGTGTAAGATGTTGGTCTAATCCTAATTTCCTTAGCTGTTGTCAATAATGCAATGATGGAAGAAAATCCCAAAGGAAGAATGATGAAGCATACTGTCTGCCTCCAGGGAAAGAATTGATATTGTTTGCATACAGACTGAAGCAACAATTTTCACTTTCTTGTTTTCAAATTTTCCTGTATTAAGTGACCAATATGGAAATATTTTACGAGATTGCACACGTGTAACCTATATCAGATTGCTTCCTGGGGGAGTGGGGGACTGAGGGAAGGAGGGATAGAATTTGGAACTCAAGATTTTAATAAATGACAAACATGTAAAATTTTTAATATGTAATTGGAGGAAAATAAAAAGTATTTTTTAAAAATGTAAAAAACAAATCTCTACCATTTAGTATGGCACTTTCCATTGGTTACAGCAATTTGAGAAATTTTGAATCTTGTAAATGAGTTCACTTACCTTGACCGTGTACTTTCCAGCATGTACGCAGGTGATGACGTTGTGAAAAGAATAACCTTTAAGTCGGTTAGTATTTAATTACTTTCATTTATTTTTAGTTTCATTGGAGGATTAAGTTCCTTTCTTTGGGAAAAGCTAGCCCTCACAGCTAAGCCAAACTAATACAGGTATTCTTCTCTGTCTAGGTGACCTCTAGATTTAGTGAATACACAGACCGATATGGCTATCATTTAATAGTAGATAATTTAGAGGAAGACGCATATCTTTGTAGGACTAAAACAATCATGGCATTGTAAGACTCTACGAAGGCTAGGTTCCTCTTCTTAGTCTTGGTGGATAAACTCCCTTTCCTTTTCTTTCAGCTGGAGTTTAACTCTAAGCTGAGTAGTTTAATCTTGGTTGAGTTTACCTTTTTGGCAGTTGGAGGGCAGGGAATGACTGGTGACTGCATACCACAAGCTCCCCTTTTCCAGTCTTTCTTCAAGCTATAGGCTCCTTTCAAGTAATATTTGGGTTGCAAAACTTATCAGCTGCAGAGCAAGGACTTCTGGTTAATAGATAGAGGATGAATCTGGGTCACAAAAAACTGGGTGGAGTAAGTAGTCAGATGACCTGCCTTGTCCAATTGAATTTTGTTCAAAGCATGTTTCCTAACATTGTTTTAATTTTTTATTCTCTTCTATTATAAAGATAATTTCTGTAGATCACACCTGTGTAACAAATTACTGAGCAATTAGTTGACCTTAAAGGTAACCTGTCTACTGATATAATCAAATCATTATCTACTACCAAATTTTGTACGTCAGATTATTTTCTATTTCAGATAACTAATTTTGAGTTGTCACCTGCTTTGCCAGAGATAGTTCAGGGCCTCAGAGGCCTGAGAGGCTGCCAAGGAAAGTGGGAGAGAAGAGATATCAGCCTGACCACCAAGCTGAAGGTCCATTGTGCTGACTTCACTGTTATATGCCTGTGAAAGCTGGATAGTCTTCCAGTACCATGCCGGGAAACTGAATCTCTTCCATTTGAATGGTCTTAGGAAGATTCTGAAGGTCACCTGGCAAGATAAGGTAGTGGACACTGAGGTCCTTCCTAAAGTTAGACTGCCAAGCATTCACATCCTACTGCAGAGAGCACAGCTGCTATGGACTGGCCATGTTGTTCAAATGCCAAAAGAATGTTTGCCTAAAAACCTATTTTATGGAGAACTTAAGTGACGAAGAAAGTCCCAAGGTGATCATAAGAAGTGACAGAAGGACATTCCCAAGGTCTCTCTGAATACTTTGTAGTCAGTTGTGAGACATGGGAGACACTGGCGAAGGACCACCCATCATGGCATGCCTGCATCAAAGAATGCGCTGTGCGGAGTGAGCAAAGCAGAATCGCAGTAGCTCAAAAGAATGATGACATGCGCAAATTGAGAGCCTTATTCACCCCAAATGTTCACTGGGACTATTTGTGCCCAATCTGTGGTAGAGGCTTCTGGGCTTGTCTTTGTCTGATCAGCCTTCATGAGGGACACTGTACCTTGACCCTGACATAGTGATGTCATTTTGGTTCACTCTGGGCAGAAAGAAAAAGAAAGCGCCCAACTATGAGAACTAAACATTATAATAAAGAAATATATGCTATCCATGAGTGAAAGGAATCCTAAGGCACAGGCAAAGGATGTTTTGGCCTGGCACATTGTGCCCAGGGTGCCCTTAAGCCCTCGGTGTTACAACATTTAACTCTCCTTCACTTGGCTAGAAAGTCTCATCCCACCTCAGTTCCGTCCAGATTGTAATTAGTAGGTCTTATGAATCCTTTTCCTGTTTTAGCTAGGAAAGACTTTGCTTCAGCCTCTTAGGAAACAGGCGATATCTTTTACCTTCCTCACTTTTCTTTAATCACTCGTAAATGCCTCATTCCCCCACCAATTACACTGTACTTGGCAGCTTCTCACAAATTCCTCGCACAGTTTTTTGATAACTACTAGTTATGAGAAGGCAGAAATTTCACATCATCTTCTGTCTTTCTCTTCCACGGATTTTCCTGCCTCACACATACTTTGTCTGAAATTCCACATTCCGTAGTAAGACATTTGTCATCTTTATTCAAACTGACCATATCAACTGCTTTTCTCAGTATTGCATTGTGGTCTTTATGCCTTTGTTCCAACTGTTGACTCTGACCCTCATCAAGGGTACAAACTTTGGGTAAATCGCCTTTCTGCCCTTTATTTCCCTCCTCTCACTTGATGAGGGTTAGACTACATGAATTCTGGAGTGTCTTTCAGCTCTGAATCTTGTGACTTTTGATGGTTTAGGAATGGGTGACGTTCAAGGATGTGGCTGTGGACTTCACCCCAGAGGAGTGGGGCCTCTTGGACCATCCTCAGAAGGAATTGTACAAGGAAGTCATGCTGGAGAATGCCCAGAACCTGCTGTCCCTGGGTAAGAACACTTCCCCTGGCCACTCTGAGTCTGCTATCACAGGGAATATCTTTATTCCTGAGTGTGCTGGCTTTGGAGCATGTCTTAATTTCTAGGAAGGAAAAAGTGTTGGTCTCCTATGTCCCAGAGACAGGGTCCTCCTGCCGCCTGGTTTTCCTGTAAAAAGTGAATACATTGTGTGAAGAGAACGTGGAGGTTTCCTTGGTTGCCTGTGAAACTGACTCTTGCCAGTTCTAGGTCACTTGAAGTCAGAGTTCAGACCAATGTTGAAGCATCTCAGGTGTGGAGGTAATCCCATATTATGTAGTCCAGCCTCTGCCTGGACATGAATTTTGTCTGCCAAATCTCTGAAATCTGCTCAGGCGGCTTTTCCCTGCACCCCCTTCCTCTTTGGGAGGGGCTGGGTATTTAGGACACTCTTCTTTGTGAGAAGCATCAGTTTGTAGCTCCCAGCTCCTGGCTGTTCTTAGTAGGGCATGTTTGTCCTTCACCTTCCTTTACATTGCCCCATATTCCAGCCCAGAAGGTGGGAAAGGAAGGAAGGGAACAAGCATTTCTGTTCACCTGCTGTTCACCAGGTGTTATGCTAACCACCTTCTTTACAACATGACGTCATTGGGTGATATTATTATCCCCATTGGACATTTGAGAAAGCTGAAGCAAACAGAGGTTAAGTGAATTGTCCAGGAGCACACAGCTACTAACAGTCTAAGGCTGGATTTGAACCCTGGCATTTCTGACTGCAGGCCCAGGGCTCCCTCCACTGTACTACCAGCTGCCTCTAATTTCTAGATAATCATAGATATGCAGTGAGTCCCTCCTTCTATGAAGAAGGGGCACCAAGACCAAATGTTCTGACTCCCAATTGGCTCCATGATCTTCTCCCCATTTCTCCCCAAAGCCCTGCAAAATAAATGCTATGGACACCTTTCTTCAGGACTTCTGGGAACCTCCTGTGCTCCTTGCTTGCAGGCCCCTGTCAGTGCAGGAAGAGCAGACTGGCCAATAACCAGAATTTGGTCAACTCAAGGTTCATTGAGTTGCCCAGCAGGAGAACCTCACCAGAAGAGGCAATCACTCCCTCAATGAAGTCCCAAGGTTTTCATAGGTTTCAGTGAGTGGGGAGCAGGGAGGGGATAGGACCAAAGCTGATTCCTCAGGATCTAATTTTCAGGAGCTCAAGGCTGACCTGCCACATCCTAGTTTGGGTTATTTGCATTATAAGCATAATGGGAGAATAAGCCAGATCTGTGTGAACATGATGGAGTGATACTCTAGCTTTCTGTGCACACTCTTTTCTCTAAAAAGTCCTAAATTACAAGTTTTTCTCCATCTTCATCCCTGATTCCCCATGCCCAGGTCTGCCAGTTCCCACAGAAGATGTGATCTCTTTTTTGGAGGAAAGGGAAGCCCCATGGCTGTTGGAGGAAGAAGGTCTGAGGAGCTGTTGTCCAGGTGAGTGAGGGGAAAGCAGGTGTATGAGAGCTGGGATTACAAGAGGCTTCTGAGTGTGCAGGTGAAGCAAGTGCTAGATCTGGGGGCAGGAAGACCTGACTTGGAATTCTTTTTGAGACTCATTTTAGCTGTGGGATCTGGGAGAAGTCACTAAACCACTGAGTCTCAGTTTCCCCACCTTTAAAATGAGGAGTCGTTCACCATGACCTTGAAGCTGTCTCCCAGTGATAAATCTCAGATCCTATAAAAAGTCAATATTTGGAATCTTGGGGCAAGAACTCAGCTGAATGTGCAAAAATGGGCTGGACTTTCCAGGTTGTGTTCTTTCCTAGACTTTCTTTGAATCAGTGAGCATTTATCAAGTGCCTGCTATCTGCCAGACCCTTTGCTAAGCACCAGGGACTTAAGCAGATAAAAGGGACATACCCTGCTCTCCTGTAACTCATGCCTTGCGTGGCAGAACACATGTCAACAAAAATATAGAAACCTGTCCGGGACAGGACAAATTGGAGCTCTTTGAGAGAGGGAAGGCCCTAAAATAAAGGAAGAGTGGAAAGGCTTATTGTGGAAGGTGGACTCTAGCTGGGACTTCAGGGGAGCCAGGGTGAGCATTCTAGGTTGGGGGATGGTGAGGAAAGCTTGTGGAGTCTGGAGGTAGAGTATCCTGTTTACAGAACAGAAGTGAGGCCTGTACCACTGAATGATAGTGCTTTTGACATGGAAATAAGGTGAAAGAAGACAGGACTTGTTGGAGAAGGGTAGGTGAAGAAGGGGTAGGTGATTAACAGCCCCAGAGAGGATTTTCTGTTTGATCTTTCTGCTTGGGAGCCACGGGAGGTTGTTGAGTACATGGTGACATGGTCCATAATGACTGGAGGGAGGGGAGACTTGAGTCATCTGGACCAAGCAGCAGGTTCTTGTAGTACCTCAGTTGTGATTTGATTGGGGCCTGAACCAAGGCAGTTACTGTGTTGGAAGAGAAGTGAGTGTGTGGGAGTGTGTTACCAAGGTGGTCACCAAGGATATTGCAGCAGATTGAATATGGCGGTCAACACTGTTAATGCGTGAGTCACTGACTCCTATATGGTACATTAATTATCAGCCTACAATATTGGAAGGATGCCCTGGAGAGCATTAGGAAATTAGGAAGAGAGGCGGGCTGGGGGAAAAAGAATGAGTTTAGTTTGGAGAACTAGGAGAAGAGTATCACTAAAAGAGACAGAGAGGAGAGGGAGAGAGAGGAAGTGAGTGACAATGACGGAGAGAGAGAGACAGACACAGAGGGAGGGAGAGAGAGAGAGAGAGGGAGAGAGAGAGAGAGAAGGAGAGAGAGAGAGAGGGAGAGAGAGAGAGAGAGGGGGGGGGGGAGAGAGAGAGAGAGAGAGAGAGAGAGACTGAGCTCCCAATCTGGGATACAAACATAGACATGTAAGAGAAGAAGCAACAGACTGGGGACATCAGTCTTAGCTGAACCAGGGAAAAGAGTGTTTGAGAAAGGAAAGAAATCTAGTTCAATGGGATTTAAGGAAACTTAAAGGGCAAGGGTAGTACCAGTTTCAGAAGGAGAGGAGAATTAGGGAGAAAGTCAGAATGACAATTTTCAGGCCCAGCTCAGAGATATTGTGGGTTCTGTTCCAGAGCACCACAATAAACCAAATATTGCAGTCAAGTGAGTCACGTGAGTTTTTTGGTTCGTCAGTCCATACAAAAGTCATGTTTACAATATGCTGTTCTCTATTTTAGGTGCAACACTATTATGTCTAAAAGAATGGCACATACTTTAAAATATTTTATTGCTAAAGAGAAGGGAACTATTATCCTTCAGTGAGTCTTAATGTTCTTGCTGTTGGAGACTGGCCTAGTGTTGATGGCTGCTGACTGATCAGGCTGGTGGTTGCTCAAGATTGGCAATGGCTGTGGCAATTTCTTAAAATAAAGCAACAGTGAAGTTTGCCACATTGATTAATTCTTCTTTTCCCTTGAACTTAAAGCCTCCTTGTAGGAGCAGTAATTGGACTGATCCCAATACTGTTGTGTCTCCTGGAATAGGAGGATCCAAAGAGAGTGAGGGAACAGGTCAACATGCAAGAATAATTTTTTTAAGAAAATAAAACCAAAGGAAGTAGAATACAGGAAGGCCCTCTCATACCATGGACAGAGCATGTCCACTTGTAGGGTTGGCGTTCTTGGCTCAGCTGCTGAGATATTGGGAAGGTCACTCAGCCATTCTGAGCTCATGGTCTGAGCTGAGAATATAATGAGAATACTTGTCCTGCCAGCATCACAGGGGTTTGTGAGGACCCAATGTGATTGTGTGTGAAGCTCTCTGTAAATCAGGTCTTCCTGCAGATGTGAGCTAATGGCATTTTCAATGATTGCTTCTGTCCACTGAATTTGAAGACTTTCTGCTTGGCGTGGGGAAGTAGGATATAGGTCGGTTAGTTTACTTTATCCCAAAGGAGGGAAGGTATTATAATTATGTGTGTGTGTACATGTGTCTCTGTATGTATATGTTTTATTGTTTGTTTCTTGCAGAAGGAGAGATTAGACCAGAAATGAAAGAGCCTACTGCCAAGCTAAGCATTTCTGTGAAAGAAATTTATGAGGAAAGTTTCACGAGGGATGGTCCTTGTGACTTCACTGGGAGACAAATCTGTGCTGTACGTCACAGAATCCACACAGAAGAGAAACCTTATGATTGTCATTGTGGGAAGAATCTAAGTGAACAGTCATCCCTTATTTACAATCAAAAAATTCATACTGGCGAGAAACCACATGAGTGTCAGGAATGTCTTAATGCTTTTAATGAACACTCATCCTTCATTACACATCATAGTATTCACAGAGACAGGAAACCTTATGAATATAATCTGTGTGGAAAGGCTTGGAGAGGCAGCTCTAGTCTTGCTGTACATCAGAGAATCCACACTGGAGAGAAACCTTATGAGTGTCATCAGAGTGGAAATGCTTATAGAAGTATCTCGGATCTTGCTGCACATCAGACCATCCACAGTGGTAAGAAACCTTATGAATGTGATCAGTGTGGAAAGGCTTTCACATACAACTCCAGTCTTTCTGCACATCAGAGAATCCACACTGGAGAGAAACCTTACAAATGTGATCAATGTGGAAAGGCTTTCAGAATTAAGTCTAAACTTGCTGAACATCAGAGAATCCACACTGGAGAGAAACCTTATGAATGTGATCAATGTGGAAAGGCTTTCAGAAGGACGTCTAAACTTGTTGTACATAAGAGAATCCACACTGGAGAGAAACCTTATGAATGTGCTCAGTGTGGAAAGGCTTTTAGAAAAAGTTCTGATCTTTCTATACATTGGAAAATCCACACTGGAGAGAAACCTTATGAATGTGATCAATGTGGAAAGGCTTTCACACGGAGATCCATTCTTGCTGCACATCAGAGAACCCACAGTGGAGAGAAACCTCATGAATGCAAACAATGTGGAAAGGTTTGGGAATTTAAAAGCCAACTTGCTCTACATCAGAGAATACACACTGGAGAGAAACCTCATGAATGTAAGCAATGTGGAAAGGCTTTCCGTTGCCGCTCCAGTCTTTCTCGACATCTAAGAATCCACAGTGGAGAGAAACCTTATGAATGTGATCAATGTGGAAAGGCTTTCATTTCCAACACCACACTTACTCTACACATAACAATCCACACTGGAGAGAAACGTTATAAATGTGATCAGTGTGAAAAAGCTTTCCCACAGAGGGCCAGTCTGACTTCACATCAGAGAATCCACACTGGAGAGAAACCTTATAAGTGTGATCAATGTGGAAAGGCTTTCTCACAGAGGGGCAGTCTGACTTCACATCAGAGAATCCACACTGGAGAGAAACCTTATAAGTGTGATCAGTGTGGAAAGGCTTTCTCACAGAGGGGCAGTCTGACTTCACATCAGAGAATCCACACTGGAGAGAAACCTTATAAGTGTGGTCAATGTGGAAAGGCTTTCTCACAGAGGGGCAGTCTGACTTCACATCACAGACTCCACACCTGAGAGAAACCTTTTAAGTGTGATCAATGTGGAAAGGCTTTTAGAAAACCCTCAGTTCTTCTTAAACTTCACAGAATCCATGCTAGGGAGAAATCTTATGAATGTGATCAATGGGGAAAGGCTTTCTCACAGAGGACCAGTCTTACTTTATCTCAGATAATCCACAGTGGAGAGAAACCTTATTAATGTAATCAGTGTGGAAAGGCTTGCACATAGAACTCTAGTCTTGCTGCATATCAGAGAATCCATCCTGGAGAGAAATTTTATGAATGTGATTACTACAGAAAGGCTTTCCAACAGAATTTGAATCTTGCTCAACATCAGAGAATCTACCCTGGAGAGAAATTTTATGAGTTATTTGGAATGTGATGAAAGTTTTTATGTACACAATCTCCTTATCAAAGGAATCTGATGAATAAAATATCCAAGAGACATAGTGGCTGGTTAATCATTTCATTACTAATGGCTAGAGAATGCTTAATAAAAACAGTGGTCATTTAGCTATATCTTGTAAAGCAAATTTGAATCATGGAAGCCTCTCAACACTCAAATGCCCTTAGATAAGTGGATGCTTGTAACAACAATGTTGCTAGCAGCTACTGTGGCTCCATAGGACCAAAATTACCAGCACACAGAAGGGCTGCTAGCAAAGGCTCTTTGATCTCCCTTTCTCAGGAAAGCAACTTTGAGGGGTTACAATCTCACTTTAATTAAACATACATGTATCCTTTACTTATTTTGGGGGGAAAAACCAGCACCCTGACCTTCAGGGCAAACACAAACAGAAAATATAAACAGGCTTTTGTCTTATCAGATCACAATACATATTCATCAGAGAAGCAGTAACATCTGGGTTCTTCAAAGCCAGGGCGGGGACAGTCTTCAACTGGCTACCCTGAGTCTCATCACCAGCAATCTATCAATCTTCCAGCACATACACCCTGTCCAGGCCTCATTTAGTCATTTAGGGTATGGGAAAGTTCTTCTATTCCTAGCACCACATCTTCTACATTGCTTCCAATCAATGATTCTCCCTTACCTTATTGTTGACAAGCACTCCAAAACAGAAAGACAACAAAAAGTTCCCACCCTTCCTGACCTATTCATAGAAAGCCTAAAGTCATTAGAGGCACTTGATGGCCTCAGCATCCTAAAGGGAGGACCCCCTAAAAGTCCTGCCCTGATTACCATAATAATGTTGCCAACAGGTATAAATCAACTCTAATTGCTTCAAAATTATTGACAATGCATATTCTGATGAGAAGTGGTCTTATTTTAACGAGAGGCTGGGGGACTTGACTCATCCTTCAGTTCTGGGCAAGGAGACTTATCTCTTCTCAGACCAGCCATGCCTACTGCAATCTAGACAAACCAGGGAATTACTTCCCCTCAGATCTCAGACCTGCCTGACTAAAACACAATGGTCCAGAATTCACCTAGACTAAAAGCTCTTTCCCTTTTGGTCAGATCTAAACTTTCCTAGCTAGGTAGGTGTTGCCCAAGATTTCATCTCATCACCTGTCCTGCCCTTCAAAGGCTAGCTGAATCACCTAGAGGGGCTGATTTCTGAATGAGGAACTAGAAAAAGGGAAACTTAGTCCTAAATTAATAAGTCGTCATTAATGTGAGAGAAAGAATCATTTCTCTCACATCAGAGAATCCATTGTAGAGAACATACCTTGTTAATATAATCAATATAAAAAGGCATTCAGGCTAAAGCCATCTCTCATTTTCCCTCAGAGAATTCACACGAGATTGAAGCCACTCCTGTAATGAATGTAGAAAGACATCAGGTGAAATATAGAACTTGTTAGACATCAGAAATTTCACCTTGTGAACAAGCCCTATCTGGACTCAATTGGGAAGGTCTGCAGCCAGAGCTCATGTCTTCACTTTCATCAAGTATTCATAGTGGAGAGAAGGCTTATGAATGTGCTCAGTGGGATCTGTCTTTTCCTACAAGATGGAGGTCACTAGATACCACAATTTTCACATTGGGAGGTAGGCTTATAGAAGCAATACTTGTGGGATGACCTTCACCTGGAGCTCATATGTGTGTGTACATTGGAGAAATCTTCCTGGAGATAAAATTTATGAATCTAATTAATAAGGGAAGGCATCTCCCTGCAGCACAGACTTCATGAGACATCACAAATCTCATATTGTGCATAAAAGCCTGAAAATAGATTGAATTTTGTTCTGAGATCCTAAGGTTTCTTCTGACTCCCTTAAAATATTCCATAGCCACCTAAGGTAAAACCTGCCACTACCTTGCTCACTTAACTCTCCTCCAGCTGCAGTGAGAGAATCCTTTCTAGCTCATGTCTCAAGCTGTCCTAGGGTGGTAATCTGCTTCAGTGCTCTGAAACTGGTTCTGAGCCATCATTGCAAGGTGGAACCATCAGTTAACAGCAGCTGCAGAACTTTTGAATTCTGTGGATAAGTACCTAGGGTACTTTCCAGAGATGTATACATTAATAATGAGGTTCATGCATGCATTGCCAGAGCTAGCTCAGTGTTTGGGAGGCTGTGAAGGAAAGTGTGGGAGAGAAGGGGTATTAGACAGACTACCAAACTGAAGGTCTACAGAGCCGTGGTGGTGACTTCATTGTTGTATGCCTGTGAAACCTGGGCAGTGTATGTGTACCATGCCAGGGAAGTGAATCCCTTCCATGTGAATTGTCTTAGGAAGATTCTGAAGATCACCTGGCAGGATAAGGTACCAGACCCTAAACTGCCAAACATTCAAACTCAGCTTCAGGGAGCACAGCTGTGATGGGCTGGCCCTGTTGTTGGAATACAGAATGTATTCTTGCCAGAAAGACTATTTCATGGAGGACTCCCACAGGGCAAGTGTTCACATGGTGGTCAGAAGAAGGGATACAAGGACACTCTCAAGAACTTTGGAATTGATTGTGTGACATGGGAGACACTGGCCCAGGAGTGCTGAGTCTGTTGATCCCTCATCAGAGAAGGTGCTGTGCTCTATGAGCAAGGCAGAATTGAAACAGCTCAAAGGAAATACAGAATGCACAAATTTAGAGTACCTACCCCAAATGTCCTAGTGGACTCTTTGTGCTAGACCTGTGGTAGAGCATTCTGAGCTTATATTGGTGTGATGAGCCACAGTGGGACACATTGAAACTTGACTCTAGCACAGTGATGTTATTTTGGTCCTCTTGGTGAACAAAGGACAACCACCACCCAACCAATCAGTCTTTCAGAGCCTTCAGGCCCCCTACCAGGGGGCTGAATGTCAGACTGGATTTTGTGTCCCAGCTTCAGGCTTCCCCTGGTCATTCCCTGGTGGCTCCATCCCAGAGTTGTCCCCACCCCAACCTTCCCAAGCTTCCCTCCTGCCTAGATCAAGCAGTCAGTCTGTTGTCTAGATACCATGTCAGCGTGTTAGTTGGGGAGAGGGGGTGCAGGGTGCAGAGAGGGCAGAAAACTAACTGGAGGGAGATCTCAGATTCTGGAGCCATTCAGGCTCTGGGATGCCAAGCCTCTTCTGCCTCTTGGTTCTGTGAAGGAGATTGGGAGAGAGGAAGGGGACAGAAGAGAAGGAGCAGGAGAGAGTGGGATCATCTTCTTTTCCAAGCTCTACCATACCAGTAGGTTGGAGTATCTGCCCTGAGGGCTTGTCCAGACAGTCTCTAAATCCCATTAGACCAGCCTCCTGCCCTGGGAGTGCACTCTGTCCTCAGACTTGACCAACAACAGCCAAAGAGGCCATTTCCAGTGACAAAGGGGATTGTCTATGAGGCTGGCAATCCCCTACCTATGGACTGCTTCTTTACAAAAATAGGCAGGAAATTGAAAAAAAGTAGTAACAACAGTGCCCTGCTCTCTCCGTTTTCAGTTGATGTGAGGGATTTTCCCATCACAAAGACTAACTACCCACCCTCTCCATCTCCATCCCAGTTGTGGTCCTCCTGTGTTCATTGCTAAATTTTAAATGTATTTTACCTTAATGGTGCATCTGCCCTTCGAGGGTCAAACACCCCGACTATCCTGGGATCTGCCGGTAAATGAGCCCCGTTCTAATTCAAGTTAGGAGAAATGCGCTGACCAGCCTGACTGCATTTGGTGAACAACCTCCATTCTGAAACCAAGCCCCGTTTTGCTGTGAATCACTTGCTCTCCTGGAAATCTGCAGGTTGCCTCTTCCTTGTTCTCCCCCTCCCACCTCCTGACATCTGGAATCAGCTGGTAGTAATGGGGGAGGAGGTGCTCTCAGAGCTGGCCAGCCTGGTGGGTGGTGGCCCTGGAGGAATAGGAGCCCTGGGGTGGAGTTTGGAGCCGTGGGCGGGGTCTAGGGCAGGAGAGGGCTCATCCCAGTGGCCAAGGGATTCCATGTGATGGAGTGCTGGGCTTGGGAGGAGAGGCAGGCAGGGTCCTGAGCTCCTAGTCGTGCCTGTGATTGGAGGAAAGGGCCAGTTCTCGGGGCCTGAGAGGCTGGGCACAGGGGTGGGAAGTCCCTTCCAGAGGTGGCTGGCTGAAAACAGGAACTTGTGCTAAGATTGGGCTGCCTTCTTCCTTCGCTCCAAGCCTAGGACTCTGTGCCTTCCTCCCAAACAGGTGAGACCTCTCAGCCTCGTTCTGTCAGAACAGAGACCTCCCTGCCTTTCTGGCCCAGAGCAGAGATCATGCTGACTTCTCTTGGACCCTCGATCTCTGCCTTCAGGACCCCAACTCTGTGGGTGCAGGTCCCAGGTAGGTCTGAGCCCCTCACCCCCCACCCCAGACCTGCTGGCTTCTGCTCCCTATCCCTACCACTGGGTCAGTTCCTTCTCCTCTGACCGTGGGAGTGCCCTCCAGGTCCACCTGGAGGAATCCTCCCTCCCAGTCCTGCCTATTGGACAAGCTTCCCTCTGCTAACTCTTTTCCAGACTCCCAATCACTTCCCAAAGTCCAGGGTCACCCTCCCCAGATGAAAGATTGGGTCACCCTTTCCCAAAATTCAAACCTTACCCACAGGAACCCAAGAATCTTGTCTCCCTGCCCTCAGCTTTTGGTTGGAGACTCAGTTGTTCTTCGTTCAGACCAACCCCTGGCTTCCCCCACCCCCAGGACTCGAAAGTCCTGCTTGCCCTGGGGACCCCACTTTGGATGCTGTAAACAAAGCTCTTGCGTGGCCCCCCTTACCTTCTGGGCTGCTTCCCTATCCGATCCCAGGCACTGGCCGCCTGTGTCTGGTCTCCCTTGAGAGATTCCAGAGGGTCCCAGTAGTTCTTCCCAGTTCCTAGTTAGAACCCAGGACACAGTCCTCCTGCTTTCCCAGGCTTAGTGTTCTCCAGGATCCCTTCTGTCTCTCCAGTGTCCTTGACCTCCCTGCCGTGACTGGGTTAGAATGTCTCCCTCCCATATTCTACCGAAGTCATTGTGACTAATATAAATACCCAGATTAACTACAAAGGACATATGAAGGAAGATGCTATCTGCATGCAGAGAAAAGAATTGGGGAATAGAAGTAGGCATGGAATGATGTTGCATACATACATGTACATGCATATGTGTCTAATGCTAGCCATCTCTAGGGTAGGGAAAGGGAAGAAAGAATGAAATTTACATGATAAGTTCATTATATGTTTAAGAAGAATAGCACATTGTAAATGTAGTTTCATGTGCAACATTTTTATTATACTATTTTATAGAAATGCTCATTTTGTTCCATAAATTAAACAAAATTTAAAAACTAATAACCCCAACCAAAAACCCCACTAGATGGAATTATAACATAAACAGAAGATATGTTCAAATCAGAAAATTACCTTAGTACTACAATGTGAGGCAATGTAAAGTCACTTCTTATAGAATGTTTGTGAGGGTTCATGATGGCTTCAAGTCAGTTTTTAATGTGCATGTCTAGTGAGCATATTTCTCAAGGAGTCTGCTGTCTGCACCAGAAGAATGCCAAAATTTGTAACGCCCTTGGTGTAGTGATTGCAGTGCTGAAGAAGTGACATTACAAGGTTCCATTGGAATGCAGCAGCTGCTCTAGTGCACTATACAGAAAGCAAATGAGGGCATGTGCACACACGTGACCATCCACTAAGAACTGATTTGCATTTGTCCGTGAAATCTTTCTGGCTGTTTGAAATAATTTGATATCAGATTGAGAAACTGAAAGCATTCATTGCCCTTAGAAGGTGACAGAATTTGATGTAAACTCTGCATGAACGCCAAAATCATTGTATGCCTGTTCATTTCCTAAGCTTTCTCTCCAATGTGGGTGCTCTGATGGAGTAAGTCCATGTAGTGCTGGGGAAGGAGCACACCTAGTCACCAGGTTTGAGTTTTAGTCTCAGTTGCTGGGATTTGGGGTGGGTCACAGCCATTCTGAGCTTATAGCCTGAGTTGTGAAGTGTAATGAGATGCCTGCCCTGACTGTATGGTACATCTAGTGTGAAGGTCTAGCCTTATTGTATATGATGTTCTTTGTAACTTAAATCATACTCTTGAGTGAGCAATTGGCGTTTTCAACTGATTCATTCTGCCTATTTCAGTTTCACACAGAACTCCATTCCTGTGGAACATCAGAGGATCCACACTGGAGAGAAACCTTATTAAAGTGATCAGTGTAGAAAGGCTTTCCAATGGAACTCCAATCTTCCTGCACATCAGTCAAAGAACCTACACTATAGAGAAACATTATGAATGTGATCACTGTGGAAAGGCTATCACAAAGAGCTCCAGTCTTGCTTAACATCAGAGAATCCACAGTAGAAATTTCATAAATGTCATGAATAAAGCAGATCTTTTCATTACTGCTCTAAGTTTATTCAACATGAGACATTCCACACTGGAAAGAAACTTTAGGAAATAAGTGATGTCATAAAGTATTCAAATAGAAGTCATCCCTTATTTCCCACCACACAATTCATACCAGACAGATGGGTGAAGAAAGGCACTCAGATGGACCATCAAGATGGTTCAGTGTAATCATTCTGAAGAGAAGTTGTATATAGATTCAATGTCAGGCAGCCAGAGATCATCTCTTACTTTACATGAGAGGATCCATATGTGTTGGTAAGCAAAATGGGCTCTTAGCAGGCAGTTCAACCAAGTGCCCTTGAAGAGTTTGGCTTTTGTTTCCTTTGAGTTATTCAGTGTATTTCATTGAGTCTTATTAGGTGCTAAGCCCCAGGCCCAAACCCCTATTAGGTGCTAAGCCTAGGTGGGTGTGAAGCTCCCAGGGTACTAAGGGGAGGTGCTAACTCAAGAGCCAATCGTAGGAGCCTAAGTTCTGGTCATTCAGATGACATTTGATGATGTCTGAAGCCTTATAAGAAGAGAAGACAGAGCTATTTGTGCGGGGCTCTCATTGCGGTGGTGCTGATGTGGAGACTCATTGGGGACAATGAAGACCAAAACATACAGCCAGAAGAAGTCAACAAAGTCAAAGAGCCTGCATCAAAAGCTTCCAAGAAAAACATGAACTGGTCTGAGGCCAGTGAAGAGCTCAAAAATGATTTGGAAAACCAAGGTAGAGAAGTAGAGGAAAAATTGGGAAGAGAAATGAGAGTGATGTGAGAAAACCATGAAAAACAAGTCATGGCCTAATTTGTAAAGTATAATGAGAACCCTCATATTCCCTGTGTCTCATGTTTGTTGTGAGGGTCCAATGTAATTGGACTGTGTGTGGAACTAACTCAGTGTTAATGAAATCATCCTATCAATGTGAGCTAATAGCATCTCAAAGTGATTGATTCTGTCCATTTACATTTGAAGACTCTTCTTTTTAACTTGGGAAATTGAAAGTCAACCATTTTACATCCTGCCAACAGAAGAGGATATATTTATACATGTGTATGTGTTGGTTTCCATCAGGTGCAGAGACCAGGTTGACTGTGAAGCAGATGAGGGCAAATCTGAAAATGACCTCATGGAAAGACTTTTCTTAATGCACTGAATACAGGGCTGGTCTTGCTACACATAAGAGAATCCACACTGGAGAGAAACATTGTGAATGCAGTCCACACACATAGAAAGGCTTTGAGAAAGAATTCTAGTGTTGCTAAGGATAAGAGAACAAATACTAAAGAGAAAGCACATGAGTGTCATGAATGTAGTAAAACTTTTAGTGCACACGCTTCCCTTATTAAACATCAGAGAATCCGCACTGGAGAGAAACCTTATGAATGTAATGAATGTAGAAAGACTCTCACCCAAAGCTCAAATCCTGCTGAACATCAGAGAGTGAATATTGGAGAGAAATTTTATGAATGTAATAATTTTAGGACTATCAGAGAGAGAGAGAGAGAGAGACACAGAGAGAGAGAGAGAGAGAGAGAGAGATATGTACTCTTGCTACACATCAGAGAATCCACAACAATCTTACATATGTGAAGATCAATGTGGAAAGCATTTCTGATATTACTCCAAATTTGTTAAACATCAGAGAATCCACACTGGAGAAAAACCTTATGCATGTAAGAATGTGGTAAAACTCTCACTACAAGCTCGAATCTTGTTGAACATCAGAGAGTGCATATTGGACCGAAACTTTATGAATGTCTAGAATATGTGAAACCTTTTAATATACATTCATCCCTAACTAGACATCTGAGACTCCATAATGGAGGGAAAATCTCATTAATATAATCCATGTGAAAAATCATTCATGCTAAAGTCATCCCTTAATTCCTATAAACAAATCATAGGAGACAGAAATCATGTAGGAAGGCATACAAATGGAGTACAGAGCTTGTTAGACACAAGAAAATTGATCTTGGGAACAAGCCCATAGTGAGCAAAACTGAGTATAATACTTCAGGGGTAAAAATGGATTTTCAATGAAACAGAGGACTTTCAAGCATTTTAGATGAAAAGCCCAGAGATGAATAGAAAATTTGACTTTCAAATACAAGAATCAAGAGGAGCATGAAAAGGTAAACAGTAGGGAGAAATCATAATAAACTCAGTAAAGTTGAACTGTTTTGTTTACATTTCTACATGGAAAGATGATATTTGTAACTCCTGAGACCTTTCTCAGTATTAGGGTAGTTGAAGGGAATGTACATATATACAGACAGAGGGCACAGGGTGAGTTGAATATGAAGGGATGATATGTAAAAAAAAAATAAAATAAAAGGGTAAGAGAGGAATATATTAGGAGAAGGAGAAAGGGAGAGATAGAATGGGGTAAATTATCTCACATAAAAGTGGCAAGAAAGAGCTGTTATAATGGAAGGGAAGAAGGGGTAGGTGAAAGTGAATGAGTGAACCTTCCTGTCATTGGATTTGCTTAAAGAGGGAATAACATACACACTCAACTGGGTATCTTACCCTACAGGAAAGTAGGGGGAAGGGGATAAGAGGGGGTGATTTCAGAAAGGAGGGCAGATTGAGGGAGGAGGTAGTCAAAAGCAAACAACTTTGGAAAAGGACAGGGTCAAAGCAGAAAACTAAATAAAAGGGGACAGGATAGGATGGAATGAAATATGCTTAGTCTTTCAGAACATGAATATTATGGAAGTATTTCGCATAATGATATATGTATAACCTATATTAAATTGCTTGCCTTCTCAAGGAGGGTGGATGGTGAGGGAAGAAGGGAGTGAATTTGGAACCCATAGTCCTAAAAACAGATGTTAAAAAAATTGAAAAATTGTTTTTGCCTGCAACTGGGAAATAAGATATACTGGCAGTGTGGTATAGAAATCTATCTTGCCCTACAAGAAAGTAAGAGGAAAGTGGATGGGGGAGGGGGGAGTGGGGTGATAGAAGGGATGGCAGACTGGGGTAAGCAGCAATCAGAATATATGCCATCTCGGGGTGGGGGAGGTTAAATATGGGGAGAAAACTTATAACTCAAAATCTTGTGGAAACAAATGTTGAAAACTAAAAATAAATTTTTTAAATTGGAAAAGAAAAAACAAAAGAAAGCAAAAGAAAGTTCAATGGAGAAAGGCTAACTCATACCATGGACAGAGCACACCCTGTCACAGTGTTTGAGTTCCAGCCTCAGCTGCATGACCTAAGCTGCTCGTGTCATGAGAATGCTGGGCCTGCCTGTGTCACAGGTGTTTGTGAAGATCTGATGCGATTGTGTGAAGCTCTTTGTAAATCACGTTATCCTGCAGGTGTGAGCTAATGGCATTTTAAAATGATTGATTCTTCCCATTTAACTCTAAAGACTTTTATCTCTAAGCCTGGAGAAAGAAGATGTAGATCTGTTAGTTTACCTTATCCCAGTGGAAGGAAAGGATTACAATTATATATCTGTCTACATGTGTCTCCATATAGATGTTTTATTGTTTCTTTGTTGCAGAAGGAGAGATTAGACCTGAAAGGAAAGAATCTACAGCAGAGCTAAGCATTTGTGTGGAAGAAGCTCATGAGCAAAGCTTCATGAGTCATGGTCCCTGGGACTTCACTTGGGAACAAATCTGTGCTGGACTTCACAGAGTCCACACAGGAGAGAAACCTTATGATTGTTGTCATCGTGGGAAAGACTTGAGTCAACAGTCCTCCCTTATTTACCATCAAAAAATTCACACTGGAAAGCAATCATGAGTGTCACGAATTCCATAAAGCTTTTAACGAATCCTCATCCTTCAGGGTGTCCCTAAAGTCTGGACACATGGGAAAATTGATGGCAATGTGGAGTTATTGCATCGAGTTCACGTGAATCTTGCAAAGCCTATTAACCTTTGCATCACAAACGATGGAAATCATATTGAAGACATTATTTGTGAATGTTCCAATTAGATAAAATGTGGCTGAAAATCTCATTCAGTTTGTTTCTTGAAAATATGCATTTTTGCCTATGTGTCCAGACTTTAGGAACACCCTGTACATCACAGTATTGACAGTAACAGGAAGCCTTATGAATGTAATCTGTGTGGAACTGCGTGGTGATGCAGCTCCAATCTTGCTGTACATCAGACAATCCACAGTGGAGAGAAATCCATGCATGTAGGCATCTTGCTCTACCTCTGAGAAGCCACACTGGAGAAAAACGTTTTGAACATAAGCAATGTTTCATTGTTTTCCTCGCTTCTTGGCATTGCTGTTTAACAAAACCTTATCTCTTTGCTATTCTCTGGAATTCTGCATTCATTTGGGTATATCTTATGCTTCTTCTTTTTACCTTTCCCTTTCTTTCTTTCCTCAGCTATCAGCAAGGCCTCCTCAGACAGCCATTTTGCTTTCTTGCTCTTCTTTTCCTTTGGAATAGATTTAGTTGCTGCCTCCTGTACGATATTAAGAACCTCTGTCCATAGTTCTGCAGGCACTCACTCAGATGTAATCCCTAAATCTATCCATCACTTCCACTTCATATTCATAAGCAATGTTATTTAGGTCATGTCTGTAGGGTGTGATGGTTTTCCCAATTTTCTGCTATCTGAATCTGAATTTTGCAATAAGAAGCTCATGATCTGAGCCTCAGTCAAATCCAGGTTGTGTTTTGATGGATTGCCTAGAACGTCACTACTTCTGCCTTTTTTCCCTAGCAAATGTTTTAGGTTTTCATGGAACTGAGTAACTTTGGGCTCTTTGGAGTCAGTGGTTGGAAGACAGATTTCTTACTGTGATGTTGAATGGTTTGCCTTGGATTTGAACACTACTTGACTATACTTTGGAATAACCTTGCTGGAGACAAAACTTATGGATCCAATTAGCAAGGTTAGGTCTCTTGCTGAAGACCTCATTAGATTTCCCAGTGTAAGAGACCTCATTAAACATCCAAAATTCCTTACTGTGAATAAATCCCTATAAATGGCTTCATGGCTTGTCCCTCTGACATCCCGATGTTTCTCATTACTGTTCAGTAATATTCCTTTGAATTCATATACTGTGATTTCTTTAGCTACCCAACGATTGATGGGTACTCACTTCATTTCTTCTTCTTTGCTGGCCCAAAAAGTTCTGGTATAAATATTTTGGTAACTGACTGCCATCAGAGTATTAAAATCATAGCTAGACAGAGTGATTTTCTATGTAAGATAATTTGGAAAATATACTCAACTGAATTGATGTCATTTGATTGACAACAAGGCTGTGTTTTAAATCTGTTTTGTCCAAACAATAACATTTGTTTTGACTCTGTAATATTGTATCGGTTATTATGCTTCAAAATTTCCTTTTATTGTGCTTTGGGGAAATTATTTGATGAGAAATGTTACTAATTTTTAACATGTTACCTGGAGGGTGATGCAATTGTATTCTTAGGAAATCAACTCCTCTTTTGATCTGGATGCTGTGAAAAGATGAATTAAACTCTTAGACAATGTGGTTACAATGTTTCTAAACTGCTAAGTATTTAATTGGATGAGTACGGGCTTTTACTAGAATAATCAGAATAACTTACTGTTTGGCAAAAGTAGAAAAGACTTCTCAATCCTCCTTCTCTGAGAAGTTCTTTGGGGACTAACCAAATGCTTTGGGACCTTCCCTTTGGGCATGTCCACCAAATCTGTGCCCTGGGGAAGAAGAAGCTGCTAACTTCTAACCTAATGAAGCGACTTCCTGAGTAATTAAGACCTCTAAGAGCCAAAGCAGGGTTTGGGGAGGGGAGCTTGCAAGTTTGTTTATGATGGAGGAGCTTTGAGAATTTGTCTGGCCCCTGATTATGGGAAGTATGAAATTCCACCCAGAGTAATATGTATGGCAGTTAGACCTTTGACCCAACTCAGGCTCAACAGACTTACTGATTCAAAACTGGACCCCTTCCTTGAGGAAAAGCGATATTGTGAGATCTTGGAATGCAGAAAATAAGAGAATGGCTCCAATCCCCATGATCTGGGGACTCCATCATGTCAATTCAACAAATCCTGGTTGTGTGCCAGGCACTGTGCTAAGTGCTGGGGTTACCGTTGGTAAGGTGAACCCCATTCTGTTTGGTCTTGATCAAACCTTTGGTAAGAGGTGTGAACCATTACTGAGTTTCTTCCCAGAAAGACAAACAAAATTAGGCTGCATGTGTATGTTTATTTCTCTCAAAGCTGGTGGATCCTGCAGAGAGAGAGATGCATGAGAGTTCATTGTCCGTTATGCCAGAGCAAGCAGAGCATTATGGTAGGTTAAGCTCAAAGTGCACCACAATGCCTCTCCTCATTGGCCAATCAAGGTTTTTTTTGGGTCTTTCTCAGCTGTGTGTGTGTGTGTGTGGAGGGGGTGGTGGTCCTCCAATGGTTTGGGGGGGCCCTTGGCTGATTTCCCACTACTTTTCTAAGGGCACAATTGCATAGCCCTCTAGAAACCATTTTTTTTTAATTAAGAGCCTGATTTATAGCATGATTTCCTCCAAATCCCCAAATGACAAAACTTTGAAGCATAAGAACACCAACAATGCTACAGTTTTAATGTATGAAACAAAATTGCCAGTCACATAGCATCTATTCAGTTGATTTTGTTAGTTAGAATAGTCTCAAATATAAAACCAACTTTCTCCATCTATCCCTTTGACCCTGCAGATGGAAGGCTATGAGAGACTACAACAGGGTAATTCTGATCCCTTTACATGGAATTCTCATTCTTCTCAGGTCCTAATCGCAATACCTTAAATGCCAAATTGTAAATGTATTTTACATTACCGGTGGATCTGCCCTAACATGGTGAAACACCCGGATTATCCTCCTGGGGTCTGCCGGTAAATGAGCCCCGTTCTAATTCAAGTTAGGAGAAATGCGCTAACCAGCCTGACTGCATTTGGTGAACAACCTCCATTCTGAAACTAAGCTTGGTTTTGCTGTGAATCACTTGCTCTCCTGGAAATCTCCAGGTTGCCTCTTTCTAGTTCTCCCTCTCCCACCTTCTCACTTCTGCAATCAGCTGGTAGTAATGGGGGAGGAGGTGCTCTCAGAGCTGGCCAGCCTGGTGGGTGGTGGCCCAGGTGGAATAGGAGGCCCGGGGTGGAGTTTGGAGACATGGGCGGGATCTAGGGCAGGAGAGGCCTCATCCTAGTGGCCAAGGCATTCCATGTGATGGAGGGCTGGGCTTGGGGGAGGGGAGGTAGGCAGGGCCTGAGCTCCTGCCCGTGCCTGTGACTGGAGGAAAGTTCTGTCCTGAGGGCCTTAGAGGTTGGGGAAGGGGTGGGAGGTCCCTCCCAGAGGGGGCTGGCTGAAAACAGGAACTTGTGCAGAGACTGGGCTGCCTTCTTCATTCCCTCCAAGCCCAGATCTCTCTGCATTCCTCCCATACAGCTGAGACCTCCCTGCTTTCCAGCGTCCGAGCTGAGGTCACGCTGCCTTCTCTTGGACCCTCGATCTCTGCCTTCAGGACCCCAGCTCTGTGAGTGCAGGTCCCAGGTAGGTCCGAGGCCCACCCCCCACCCCACACCTGCTGGCTTCTACTCTCTGTCCCTACCATTGGGTCAGTTCCTTCTGCTCTGACCACGTGGTGAGTGCCTTGTAGTCCTGCCTGGAGCAATCCTCCCTGCCAGTCCTGGCTCTTGGACAAGCTTCCCTCTGCTAACTCTTTTCCAGACTCCCAATCACTTCCCAGACGTCCAGGGTCACCCTCCCCAGATTTAAGATTGGGTCACCCTTTCCTAGAATTCAGACTTTACCCACAGGATCCCCAGAATCTTGTTTGCGTGCCCTCAGCTTTTGGTTAGGAACCAAGTCCCCTGTAAAGACTGAAAGTTCTACGTGCCCTGAGGACCCCACTTTGGATGCTGGAACCAAAACCTGCCTGGCCCCTGTTATCTGTACCCCCCACCCCACCCTTAGCTCCTGGCCTGCTTCCTTATGGGATACCAGACACTAGCTCCCTGTGTCTGGTCTCCTGTTTGTCTGTGGTCTTCTAGAGGGTCCCAGGAATCCTCCCCAGCTCCTACTTCGAGCCCAGGACACAGTGCTCCTGCTTTCCAGGCTCAGTATCCTCCCGGAGCCCTTCTGTCTCCAGTGTCCCTGACCTCCCTGCCATGAACTGAGTTAGAATGTCTCCCTCCCAGACCCCACCTGGGCTCCCTTCCCCAGGCCTCCTGCTTCCCTGCCTCCTCTTCTTTCAGAGCCCTCAGGCCCGTGCCAGGGGGCTGCAGTGTAGTTAGAGCAGAACTTTTTCTTAGTCCTCTCTTTTGGAATGCTTAGGTAATGAAGTGTGTTTGGTGAGTCTTACCTTTTAAATGTATTGGCAAGCAGAATGGGACTCTTCCCTGTTCTTTGTGTGAGTGCTTCTCGACACTGAGGTGATCAGGCGCCCCAGGGTCCTGAGACAGGTATGTAAGATGTGAAGTCAGAGTTTGGCTTTTGGGGGTAAAGTCATTAAAACAGTGTTAGTGACAAGACTGTGGGCAAGCTGTTGAAACTGCCCTCCTCCCCAGCTTCAATGACCCAGGTGCTTCTCTGGTAACTGTATATTGGTATGGATGGACTGGTTCATGTTATTTGTTCTGATTATATTCTATGCTCATAATTTCTTTTCATATTTGCCCTGAAGCTCAGGGACCCGATCTTTTCTCCCTGAACTAAGTGAAGGATATATTTATGTTCAATTAAAATGAGATTGTGAACCCCTTAAAGTTGCTTTCCTTAGAAAAGCAAATCAAAGAACCTTTGCTCTTGGGGGTCCCTGACCAGCAAGAACCCCAGTCTCAGGACACAATGATGAGGCAGGAGTTAAGAGTGGATACAACTCCGATTTATTGGGAGATATTATCCAGTTTTATAGAGTTTTGCACTACATAAGCAGAAGCAGGTGTTCAAGGGGGAAGGGGATGACAGCATGGGAAGATCGATATCGGGTGGGAAGAATCTGGATTGTTGCAAACTATGGTCCCTACAAGTGTATGGGAAAAATTAGGGCTGTTGCAAGATAGTTTCTGTAGGAAAGGGAGTCTGGGAACAAAGGGAGATGCTGTCCTACAGTATCTACGGAGGCATGGGAAAGCTCAGGCAGGTAGCAAGCTGGTATCAGAGCTGTATTAGCTATGTGAGGCATGGGGCAGGATGCCCTTGTAAAGTATCAAAGATGTTCCAGTAAGTAAAGTAACAAAGCATTGTTGTGTTAGGCACTGGTTTAAGAGCATTAGGTAGTAGCCAGCTGGATTCCTCCTTCTGGGCTTGTGAGTCCCTTGTGGACAGACTCTGCCTGCATGTATAGGATGACTACAGAGGGCTGTTAAGGGTAGAGGTCCTCCCTCTGAGAGCTTGCCGTTCCAACTCCTACTAAGCCTGTCTGGTTTTACCCAGGAAACAGGCAAAGTGCTAGGGTCCTAACAGCCTTGGGGTCAGCACCAACCCCTTACACTCTGCTAGCAGCCATCTTGTTGTTCATCTTGTGTGGGTCTTTCACCCCAACAACAGCTGCTAGGAGCATTGTTGTAACAGGGGCTGAATCTCAGACTAGATTTGGTCTCCCAGCCTCAGGCTTTCGCTGGTCGTTTCCTGGTGGCTCCCTCCCAGAGCCCCCCCCCCACCCCCCCATTGCTAACCTTCCTAAGCTTCCCTGTAGATCTAGCAGTCAGTCTGTTGTCTAGATGATGTGTGTGTGCTAGTTAGGGAGAGGGGAGGCAGAGAGGGCAGACAAGGAACTGGAGGGAGATCTCTGATTCTGGAGCCTTTGAGACTCTTACTGGTCTCATCCTACCTGGGATCTCAAGCCCCTTCTACCTCTCTGAAGGAGAATGGGTGAGGGGAAGGAGACAGAAGAGGGTGGCATCATCTTTTCTAAGCTCTACTGCCCGAGGGTAGGGCCTTACCCTCTGTAAATCCCCCATAGGTCACCCTCCCCTCCTAGAAGAACAGGTAAAGACTGGGCCCCTCTTGGATCCTTCAGCCTTCCCAGCTTAGCCTGCAGAGGACCAAGCCCTGACCCAAGCAGAGAACCTGGAGCCAGAGGGAAGGACCACTGGGAGCTGCAGATCCCAGCCCAGGTGAGTACACTCTGTCCTTAGACTTGACCAACATCAGCAAAAGACAGCATTTCCAGAGACAAAGAGGATTGTCTGTGAGGCTGGCAATCCCCTACCTATGGAATATTTCTTTACAAAAAATAGGCAGGAAATTGAAAGAAGTAGTAACAACAGTGCACTGCCCTGCTCTCTACTATGTTTTGAATATCACATGCTTCCGCATAAAAGGCACTAAGTTACCCACCCCACCCCTGTTAGCCCAATTGCTGCCCTCCCATGTTCCTTTTTAAGGTTTCCCCCATGATCCCTGAGTCAGGAGGATGACCCCTTCACTCATTCCTCTCTGTCCTGTAGGGTCTTTCTTTGCTCCCTTTATCTATGCATAGCACCCTTCCCCCACATCCATAGAACTTTGATTCTTTGGCCAAGTTCTCCCCTTGAGACCTTGAAGGCTTGTTCTCAAGCATCTGAGCTGCACAGTTTTAACTGCCAGATGCACACTTACCTGTCCTGTCTTTTAGGTGGTTTGACTCTCAAGGGCACACTGACAAGGCAGTGAAGGTTGAAAGGACCAAATACTATGAGCTAGGCCTGGGAGGTGGGGGTCCGTGGGGGTGGAGGGCATAGAGTCCTGGCCTCCTGCAATCTCTTGTCCAGTGTTTCTGGAAAATATGGGAACTGAAGAAAACAGGTAAAGTTGGCATCTGAGTCATACTCACAGGTTCGCAGCCCTTCGCAGAGCTGTTTGCACTAGGCCAAAGAAAGGGTACCATCTTTCACTGTTAGTGTATTAGCATTTGTGAAGGGCCTGTGACTTCCCTTGTTAGAGAGGATGTAGGGAAAGGGCTGAGTTTGGGGAACTATTCAAAGTCCTGGGAGTTTTCTCTTCCAATGGGGAAAAGGGAGGTACTGAAGGAGACACTCAGCTCCTGTCAGAGTGGCATCAGGCTCAAAGGCAAAGACACCATGGAGGGACATACCTTCTCCCCAAATCTGCTTTACATTGTCTTCACAACAACCCTGTATGGGAGGTGTTCTTATCATCTTTATTCCACAGTTCAGGAAACTGAGGCAAACAGGCTTAAGTGACTTGCCCAGCATCACACAGCTGGTATGAGTCTGAGGCTAAATTTGACATAAATCCTTGTGACTCCAAGCCTGGTGCTCTATCTACAGGGTAGCCTACTTGCCATTGGCTATTAGTCTTTCTGAAATAGTATTTTGTTTTTTCCTTAATGACAAATTAAAATATTTTTTATTCCTATTTTGAGTTCCCAGTTCTCAACCTACCTCCTTCCTCAGACTGTGTGCAATCATAGATAGGTGGTGGGTATGCAATCACGTAAAGCATTTCCATGTTATTCTTTTCGTGAAAGAAAATTTGAACCAAAAGAAAGAACCTGAATAATCGTCTGCTTTAAGTCTGTGTTTAGACTCGATTAGTGTTCTCTCTGTGGAGGGCGTAGCAGTTTTCATCATGAGTCCTTTGAGATTGCCTTAGATCAAGGTATCACTGAGAATAGCTAAGTTATTCATGTTGTTCACCATACCGTATTGTCGTGTACAATGTTCTCCTGGTTCTGCTCACTTTGCTCTGCATCAGTTCATGTAAGTGTTTCTAGGTGTTTCTGAAATCATACTGCTTGTCATATACCACAGCTTGTTAAGGCATTCCTGAATTTTTGGGCATCTCCTCAATTTCCAGTTGTTTACCACTACAAATAGAGCTATCATAAATACCCTTCTCTAAATAGGTCCTTTTCTCTCTTTCTTTTTAAAAAATCCTTTGTGGGTGCCGACTTAGCAGTGTTACTGTTGGATCAAAGGGTATGCACAGTTTTATAACCCTTTGATTATAGTTTCATATTACTCTCCAGAATGGTTGGATCAGTTCCCAAATCTACCAATAGTGTAACAGTGTCCCAGTTTTCCTACTTCCCTCCAATATTCATGGTTAGCCAATTTAATAGGTGAGGTAGTAACCTAGAATTGTTTTAATTTGCCTTTCTCTGATCAACAGACATTTATAGCATTTTTATATGACTACAAATAGCTTTGATTTCTGTGTCTGAAAGCTGTCTGTTCATATCCTCTGACCATTTATCAATTGGGTCATGACTTGTATTCTTATCAATTTGACTGAGAGCTCTATATATTTGACAAACGAGGCCTTTATTAGAGATATTTGCTGTAACTTTCCCCCCAGTTGTCAGTATTCCTTTTAATCTTGGTTTCATTCATTTTGTTTCTGTAAAAACCTTTTTGATTTAATACAATCAAAATTATACATTTTACATCTAGTTATGCAGTTTATGGGTGAGTTCATTCTGTTTGTATTTACAGTTATGTTAACTAACTGTGTATTTCTCTGCATCATATTTTCCCTCTGTGCATCCTTCTCTTTCTCTTTACCCCTTCACCCTGTCTTTCCTCAGTAGTGTTTTGCTTCTGACCAATGCCTCCCCCAAACTGCCCTTCCTCCTGTCATTCCCCTGGCCCATTCCTGTCCCTTTCTACTTCCCTATAAGATGAGAGAGAATTCTATACCCACCTGAGCGTATATATCATTCCCTCTTGGAGCCAATTTTCATAAGAGTAAGGTTCAAGCAGTCCCTTCCTACCTCCCCATCCTCCCCTTCACTGTAATAGTTCTTCTCTACCTCTTTTATGTGAGATGATTCACTCCCTTCTACCTCTCCCTTCCCTCTTCTTGGAATGAAATTCTCTTTCTGATTCTATGATTTTGTTTCTTTGAATATCATCCCTTCACAGTCAGCGTATACTACCATACAGGTATACATGTATGATGCAATGCATACAATGTATATAGTGACTGTCAAGGTATATTCCTTTTAATTGCCCTAATGCTCATAAAGGTCTGAAGTGTTCAGGTGTCACCTTCCCATGTAGGCATAGACACAATTTCACCTCATTGAATCTCTTCTGTTTTCTCTTTCCTGTTTACCTTTTGATGTTTCTCTCTTGTCTTGTGTTTGAAGATCAATTTTTTTTTTTCAGCTCTGGTATTTTTGTTGGGAATGCTTGATTATCTTCTCTATATTGAAGGTCCATTGTGGCCCCTAAAGGACTGTACTCAGTTTTTTCTGGGTTTGTGCTGCTTGGTTATAATCCTAGTTCCTTTGTCTTGCTGAATATCATTCCACACCCTCTGACTTTTTAATGTAAAGCCACTGAGTTCTGTGTTAGCCTGACTGTGGCTCCATGACATTTGACTTGCTTCTTTCTGGCTGATTACACTCTTTTCTCCTTGACCTGGGAGCTCTGGAATTTGGCTTCAGTATTCTTTGGAGTTTCCATTGTGGGATCCTTTAAGGAGGAGATTGGTGGATTCTTTTAGTTTCTACTTTACCCTTTGGCTCTAAGATATCAGGGCTGTTTTCCTTGGCAATATCTTTGCCAAGAGGATACCAAAGGGGGTCATGGAGAGTCAGACATAGCTGACACAAATGAATGACAATAACATCCATATAGAATGTATTGTAGAATATTGTGTAAGATGTTGGTCTAGTCCTAATGTCCTTAGCTATTATCAATAATGCAATGATGGAAGAAAATCCCAAAGGACTAATGATGAAGCATACTGTCTGACTCCAGGAAAAGAATTGATATTGTTTGCATACAGACTGAAGTAACTATTTTCACTTTCTTGTTTTCAAAATTTTCTGTATAATATGACTAATAGGGAGATGTTTTATGATTACACACATGTAAGCTATATGTGATTGCTTCCTGGGGGAGTGGGAGACTGAGGGAAGGAGAGGTGGAATTTGGAACTCAAACCTTTAATAAACAACAAACATGTAAAAATTTTAATATGTAATTGGAGGAAAATAAAAAATATTTCTTAAAAATTAAAAAAAAATCTCCACCATTTAGCCTAGCACCATCCACTGGTTATAGAAATTGAAGAAATTTTGTATCCTCTGAATGAGTTCACTTACCTTAACTACGTACTTTCCAGGATGTACGCAGGTGATGAGGTTGTGAAAAGAATAACCTTCAAGTCAGTTAGTATTTCATTATTTTGATTTGTTTTTAGTTACATTGTAAGGTTTAGTTCCTTTGTTTGGGAAAAGCTAGCCCTCGCAGCTAAGCTATACTAACATAGATATTCTTCTAAGTCCAGGTTACCTCTAGATTTAGTGATTGCACAGACTGATAAGACTTTATCATTTAATAGCAGGTAGTTTAGAGTAAGACTCATATCTTTGTAGGACTAAAACAATCATGGCATTGTAAGAGTCTTTTCACAGGCTAAATTCCTGTTTCTGGCTGCTGCAGAAAGGGGGTTGATGGAAGTCTAAATTCCTCTTCCTAGTCTTAGTGGATAAGCTTTCTTTCCTTTGAGGTGGAGGTTAACTCTAAACCTAGTGGTATAATCTTCTAAGACTGAGTTTCCCTTTCTGGCAGCTGGAGGATGGAGAATGCCTGCTAACTGCAAACCACAAGCTTCTGTTTTCCAGTCTTTCTTCAAGCTGTAGGCTCCTTTGAAGTAATACTTTTGGTTGCAACTCATCAGCTGCAGAGCAAGGACTTCTGGCTGATAGACACAGGATGAATCTGGGTCATAAAAATCTGGGAGGAGTAAGTAGTCAGGTGACCTGCCTTGTCCAATTGAATTTTGTTCAAAGCATGTTTCCTGAAATTGTTTTAATTTTTTTCATTCTCTTCTATTTTAAAAATCATTTCTGTAAATCACACTTTTGTTACAAACTACTGAGGAATCAGTTGACCTTAAAGTTAACCTGTGAACTGCTACAATTAAATCATTATCTACTAGTAAATTTTGCATCTCAGATTATTTTCTATTTCAGATAACTAATTTTGAGCTGTCACCTGCTTTGTCAGAGATAGTTCAGTGTTTGAGAGGCTGGCAGGCAAAGTGTGGGAGAGAAGAGGTATTAGGGTGACTACAAAACAGAAGTTCCATTGTGCTGACCTCACTGTTGTATGCCTGTTAAAGCTACCATGCCAGGAAACTGAATCTCTTCCATTTGAATGGTCTTAGGAAGATTCTGAAGGTCACCTGGTAAGATAAGGTAGTGGACACTGAGGTCCTTCTTCAAGTTAGACTGCCAAGCATTCACATCCTACTGCAGAGAGCACAGCTGCTATGGACTGGCTATGTTGTTCAAATGCCAAAAGAATGTTTGCCTAAAAAACTATTTTATGGAGAACTCAAGTGAAGAAGAAAGTTCCAAGGTGGTCATAAGAAGTGACAGAAGGACATTCCCAAGGTCTCTCTGAATACTTTGTAGTCAGTTGTGAGACATGGGAGACACTGGCGAAGGACCACCCATCATGGCATGCCTGCATCAACGAATGCGCTGTGCGGAGTGAGCAAAGCAGAATCGCAGTAGCTCAAAAGAATGATGACATGCGCAAATTGAGAGCCTTATTCACCCCAAATGTTCACTGGGACTATTTGTGCCCAATCTGTGGTAGAGGCTTCTGGGCTTGTCTTTGTCTGATCAGCCTTCATCAGGGACACTGTACCTTGACCCTGACATAGTGATGTCATTTTGGTTCACTCTGGGCAGAAAGAAAAAGAAAGCGCCCAACTATGAGAACTAAACATTATAATAAAGAAATATATGCTATCCATGAGTGAAAGGAATCCTAAGGCACAGGCAAAGGATGTTTTGGCCTGGCACATCGTGCCCAGGGTGCCCTTAAGCCCTCGGTGTTACAACAGTTAACTCTCCTTCACTTGGCTAGAAAGTCTCACACCCCTCTCTTAAGTCCAGATTGTAATTAGGATGTCTTATGAATCCTTTTCATGTTTTAGCTAGAGAAGACTTTGTTTCAGCTTCTCAGGAGTTAAACCATGTCTTTTCTTTTTCATTCCTCTCCTTTCAATATTCACAAATGAATGCCCCTGCACCCAGAATACACTGTACTTGGCAGCTTCTCACAAATACCTCACACAATTTGCATTATAACATATAATTTCTACGATTTCTGTTATCTTTTTTGTTGTTGTTGAGAAGACAAGGGAAGGCTATTGGCGTTAAGTGACTTGCCCATGGTCACACAGAGAGTGTGTCAAGTATCTGAGGCCAGATTTGAACTCATGTCCTCTTGACACTCCAGGGCCGGTGCTCTACTCACTGCACCACCTAGCTGCCCCATTTCTATCATTTCTGAGAAGGCAGAAATTTCACATCATCTTCTGTCTGTCTCTTCCACAGATCTTCCTCCCTCACAAATAAAACACATACTTTATCTGAAATTCTCCATTTTGTAGTAAGACTTTTTTCATCTTTATTCCAACTGACCACATCAACTGCTTTTCTCACTTGGCCATTGGGCTCTTAATGACTTTGGTTTCAGGTGTTGACTGTGACACTCATCAAGGGTACAACCTTTGGGTAAATCGCCTTTCTGCCCTTTATTTCCCTCCTCTCACTTGATGAAGGTTGGACTATAGGAATCCTGGAGTCTCTTTCAGCTCTAAATCTGGTGACTTTTGATGGTTTAGGAACAGGTGACATTCAAGGATGTGGCTGTGGACTTCACCCCAGAGGAGTGGGGCCTCTTGGACCATCCTCAGAAGGAATTGTACAAGGAGGTCATGCTGGAGAATGCCCAGAACCTGCTCTCCCTGGGTAAGGACCCTTCCCCTGGCCACTGTGAGTCTCCTATCACAGGGAATATCTTTATTCCTGTGTGTGCTGGCTCGGGAGGATTTATCAGTTACTAGGAAGGGAAAAGTGCTGGTCTCCTGTGTCCCAGAGACAGGGTCCTCCTGCTGCCTGCTTTTCCTATAAAAGGTCAGTCCATTGTGTGAAGAGCAGCTGGAGGTTTCCTGATTGTCCCTGAAGCTGTCTCTTGCCAATTCTGGGTAGCTTGAGGTCAAAGTTCAGATCAGTGTTGAAGCATCTCAGGTGTGGAAGTAATCCTACATGTAGTCCAGCCTCTGCCTAGACATGAATTTTGCCTGCCAAATCTCTGAAATCTGCTTAGGCGGCTTTTCCCTGCACCCTCTTCCTCTTTGGGAGGGGCCAAGTATTTAGGACACTATTCTTTGTGAGAAGCATCAGTTTGTAGCTTCCAGCTCCTAGCTGTGCCTGGTAGGGCACGTTTGTCCTTCATCCTCCTTTGCATTGCCCCAAATTCCAGCCCAGAAGGTGGGAAAGGAAGGAAAGAAGGAAGGAAGGAAGGAAGGAAGGAAGGAAGGATGGAAGGAAGGAAGGAGAATTTCTGTTCACTAGCTATTCAGCAGCTGCTGTGCTAAGCTCCTTCTTTACAATATGATGTCATTGGGTCATATTATTATCCCTGTTTGACATTTGAGAAATCTGAAGGAAACAGAGGTTAAGTGACTTTTCCAGGAGCACACAGCTAGTAAGTGTCTGAGGCTGGATTTGAATCCTGGCATTCCTGACAGCAGGCCTTGGGCTCTCTCCACTGCACTACCAGCTGCCCCTAATTTCTAGATAGTGGAAGCTCTACAAGGAGTCCCTCCTTCCCTCCTATGAAGAAGGTGCACTAAGACTGAATATTCTGACTCCAAATTGGATCCATGATCTTTTCCCCATCTCTCCCCAAAGCTCCCACAATAAATGCTATGGACATCTTGTTTCAGGACTTCTGGGAACCATCCTGTGCTCCTTTCTTGTAGTCCTTTGTCAATGCAGGAGTAACAGACTGGCCAGGAATCAGAATTTGGTCCAACTTAGGTTTATTGAGTTCCCCAGCAGGAGAATCTCACTTGAAGAGGCAATGACTCCCTGAGTGAAGAGTCCCAAGGTTTTTATAGGTTTCAGGGAGTGGAGGGCAGTGGATGGGACAGGGCCACTGCTGATTCATCAGGATCTAATTTTCAGGAGCTCAAGGCAGATCTGGCACATCCTAGTTTGGGTTACTTGCATTACAAGCATTAATGGGAGAACAAGCCAATTCTGTGTGAACATGATGGAGTAATTCTCTTGCTTTGTATGCACACTCTTTTTCCCTAAAGAGACCTAAATTACCAATTGTTCTCCATCCTCATCCCTGATTCCCCATTCCCAGGTCTCCCAGTTCCCAGAGAAGATCTCCTCTGTTATTTGGAGGAAAGGGAAGCACCATGGCTACTGCACCAAGAAGGCCTGAGGAGCTTTTGTCCAGGTGAGTGAGGGGAAAGCCGGTCTATGAGAGCTGGGATTACAAGAGTCTTCTGGGTGTGGGGGTGAAGCAAGTGCTAGATCTGGGGGCAGGAAGACCTGACTTGGAATTCTTTTTGAGACCCATTTTAGTAGTGGGATCCTGGACCAGTCACTGAACTACTGAGTCTCAGTTTCCCCACCTTCAAAGTGTGGGAGTTGGACACCATGACCTTGACTCTTTCTCCAAGTGATAAATCTCAGGCCCTATACAAAGTCCATATTTGGAATTTCGGGTCAGGAACTCAGCTGAATGTGCAAAAATGGGCTAGACTTTCCAGGTTGGGTTCTTTCCTAGACTTTCTTCGAATCAGTGAGCACTTATCAAGTGCCTTGTATCTGCTAGACCCTCTGCTAAGCACTAGGGACATAAGGAGATACAAGGGACATCCCCTGCTGTCCTGTAACTCATGGCCTGGGGGGCAGACCACATGCCAACAATAATATAGAAACCTGTTTGGGACAGGACTAATTGGAGCTCTTGGAGAAAGGGAAGGCCCTAAAGTAAAGGAAGAGTGGAAAGTCTTATTGAGGAAGGTGGGCCCTAGCTGGGACTTCAGGGAAGCCAGGGTGAGCAATCTAGGCTGGTGGATGGTGAGGAAAGCCTGCGGAGTGTGGAGGTGGAGTGTCCTGTTCACAGAACAGACGGGAGGTCTGTACCACTGAGTGATAGTTCTTTTGGAATGGAAATAAGGTGAAAGTAGACTGGAAGTGTTGGAGAAGGGAAGGGGAAGAAGGCGTATGTGATTAACAGCCTCAGAGAGGATTTTCTGTTTGATCTTTTTGCTAGGGAGCCATGGGAGGTTGTTGAGTACATGGTGACATGGGCTGTAACGACTGGAGAGAGGGGAGACCTGAGTCATCTGCACCAAGCAGCAGGTTCTTGTAGTACCTCAGGCCTGCTTTGATTGGGGCCTGAACCAAGATAGTTCCATTGTTGAGAGAGAAGTGAGTGTGTGGGAGAGATGTTGCCAAGGCGGAATTGCAGGACTCTGGAGCAGATTGACTATGGGGGTCAGGACTGTGGATGTGTGAGAGTCAGTGATGAGTGTATGGTATGTTACTTATCTGCCTATGGTATTGGAAGGGTTCCTTGCAGAGCATTAGGAAAGTAGGAAGAGGGGAGTGCTGAGGGAAAAAGAATGAGTTTAGTTTGGAGAACCAGGAGAAGAGTGTCACTAATCCAGAGAGAGAGAGACAGAGAGACAGAGAGAGAGAGAAGAAATGGCGAGTGCATTGACCAAGTGGGAGATTTTTGTTGCTTTTGGAGAGAGGAGTTTCCATTGAACAATGAAATTGGGAGCTTGACTACAGAGAATTTCAGAAAAGCCAAGGGAGTTGGAGACACCCATTGTAAATGGATGTCTCCAGTTCTTTAGCTTTGAAATGGAAGAAAGGCATAGGGAAATTTTTCTTGGGTTGAATGCATCAAGTGAGTATATGTTAAGCATTAGAGAGAAGTGGTTTCAGTTGTGGCAGTAGGAAAGGTATCATTAGTGCAGGAGAGACTGAAGAGTAGTGAACTAGTGGGGATGCAGGGGAGGCAGTGTACTGAGGAAGATGTGCTGGAATGGGATGGTTTAGACAGAGAAAGGAGTTTGCTGGGTCTCACAGAGGGAGGACCATTTCATCTGATGATGGTATCAGGAAGGAAAAGAAGGCACCTGATTTATGGGAGATGAAGAGGATAAGAGAGTTCTTGTTACGTATGCAATTTATTCAACATCATATGAGGCAGGTTCTTCTTAGGTGAGGAGGTGAGTGGGGGTGGAGAGTGGGAGCAAGCAATAAGGGAGGGTTGGGGAAGAATGAGAGTATTTGGACAAGCTGCTGTCCTGAATGGGGTAGTGAGTCAGTTATGAGGTTTTTCATTAATTTCTGTTATTTCTGACTCTTTGTGACCCGATATGGGGTTTTTGTGGCAAAGATAGTGGTGTCCTTTGCCATTTCCTTTTCAGGCTCATTTTACTGATGAGTTAACTGAGGCCAACAGGCCTAAGTGACTTGGCCAGTGTTACAGCTAGTAAGTGTCTGAGGCTGGATTCGAACCTGAGTCTTCCTGAGCAGTTCTCTATCCACTGCACCATTTAGCTACCCCAAGGAAGTCATTTCTGGAGATGTCAGAGGATAGTCTTGCCACAGGGAGGGCCACCCAGAGATTATGTCCCTAAATTTGTAAAGGAACTCTCTCCATTCATTAGCATCGAAGTAGTAGCCAAGGTTGCTGCCTTACTTAGAGTTAATCCAAGGCTCTGCTTTACATAAATCATCAACCTGTGTCTGTCCCCTCATCTCTGAGGCTCAATCTTTAGCCCATTCTTGGTGAATCATTGACCAGATTCTTTGAGAGGACAGCTACTCTCAGTTTGGGGAAGTGGCATGTAGAAACTCCCAGATGTCTATGGTATGAGATGCTTCAGGAGCCCAGAAAGAAGTGTTTGTGATCTTCACTGTGGGTGTGGTCAGGTCTCCTGAGGGTGAGAAGCAGATAGAGGTCATTCAGCATAGGGAATAAGGTGCAAGAAAGAGCCAGAAACAGTTTAGAGCCCAGAACCTGCATTTACCAACTCAGGCAGCAACCAGCATACAAGGACTGAGGTCGAGCCTGGGGCCTGGTGTCAGCCCTGGGCCCAGTCATTCAGTCAATAAACAGAGATTAAGCACCTCCAGTTTTCTTGGCTCCTTTTGGAAGGGAAAAGCCAGTGCCTGCTGTCAGGGAGCCCCCAATCTGCCATATAAATGTGGAGATGTTTTAGGAGAAACACCAGACTGGGGACATCGGTCTTAGTTGATCCAGGGAAAAGAGTGTTGGGAATGGAAAGAAATCTAGTTCAAAGGAATATAAGGGAAGCTGAAGAGTGAGGGGTGTAACAGTTTCAGAAGGAGAGGAGAATTAGGGAGCAAAGAGTCAAAATCAAAGCAAGAATGATGAATTTCAGGCCCAGCTCAGAGATATTGTGGGTCCTGTTCCAGAGCACCACAGTAACCGGAATATTGCAAACAAGTGAGTCACCTGATTTTTGGGTTTCTCAGTGCATATAAAAGTGCATGTTTACAATATGCTGTTATCTGTTATAGGTGCAAGACTATTATGTCTAAAAGAAAGGTAGATACTTTACAAATATTTTACTACTAAATAGAAGGTAAGTATTAGCTAAGCCTTCAGTGAGTCTTAATGTTCTTGCTGGTGGAGACTGGCCCAATGTTGCTGGCTGCAGACCGATCAGGCGGGTGGTTTCTCCAGACTGGCAATGATTGTGGCAATTTAGTTTGCCACATTGATTGACTCCTTTGTTCCCTTGAACTTAAACCCTCATCGTAGGAGCAGTAGTTGGCCTAATTCCAATGCTGTTGTGTCTCATGGAATAGGAAGACCCAAAGAGAGGGAGGGAACAAGTCAATTTGCAATAAGAAAGTATATTTTCTTAAGAGAACAAAACAAAAGAAAGTGGAGTGCAGACAGGCCTTCAAGTCCCATGGACAGAGCATGCATGCTCTTGTAGGGTTGGAGTTCTTGGCTCAGCTGCTGAGATGTTGGATAGTTCACTCAGCCATTCTGAACTCCTGGCCTGAGGTGAGAATGTAATGAGAATTCTTGTCCTGCCAGTATCACAGGTGTTTGTGTAGAGCCAATGTGATTGTGTGTGAAGTTCTCTGTAAGTCAGGTTATCCTGCAGGTGTGAGCTAATGGTATATTCAAATGATTGATTCTTTTTTTTTTTAAATTTTGATTCATTTTAAACTTAAATACAAAGTGAGAGGGAACATTTCGATGTACAGAACATAAAGAATTCAATATAAAACTATAAATTTCCATTTCTGACTGTTCACTTATTTGAAACTGTGTAATAATTACAATACATTGTTTTCAAAGCTGTCCTGGTTTTCTGTGCTTCCTTCTCCTTCTTGTTGTCCTTCTCCTTGTCCTTCTGTTTGTCCTTCTTATTGTCCTGCTCGTTGTCCTCCTTCTCCTCCTTCTTCTGCTCCTGCTCCTCCTTCTCCTTCTTCTTCTTTCTGCCTCCTTCCTTTTGGTGAGGTAATTGGGGTTAAATAACTTGCCCAAGGTCACACAGCTAGTAGGTCACACAGCTAGTAAGTGTCAAGTGTCTGAAGCTGGATTTGAACTATGGTCTTCCTGACTCCAGGGCTGGTGTGTGCTTCTTTCTAATTTTTCTTTTGTTTTCTACTGTCCACTTCTTAATTTTTTTTCTTTTTTTTTTATTACTTTTTTTGGGGGGGGTTACAGCACTTAGTTTTGTATGGTCTTGAGTTTCAAATTTTCTTCTCTTCCCTCCCCCCTAAGATGGCAAGCAGTCTGATATAAATTTTCAGAGGAAGAAATTAAAGATATCTACAGGCATATGAAAAAATGCTCAAAATCACTACTGATTAGAGAAATGCAAATAAAAATAACTATTAAGTACCACATCTCTCCTGTCAGATTGGCTAAAATGACAAAACAGGAAAATGATAAATGCTGGAGAGGATGTGGGAAAATTGGAACATTAATATGTTGTTGGTGGAGTTGTGATAAGATCCAGCCATTCTGGAGAGCAATTTGGAACTATGCCCAAAGGGCTATCAAAATGTTCATACCCTTTGACCCAGCAATACCACTTCTAGGGTTGTATCCCAAAGAGATCATACAAGTGGGAAAAGGACCTCTATGTACAAAAATATTTATAGCTGCTCTTTTTGTAATAGCAAAAAATTGGAAATCAAGGGGATGCCCATCAATTGGGGAATGGCTGAACAAGTTGTGGTATATGAAGGTAATGGAATACTATTGTGCTATAAGAAATGGGGATGATACGGACTTCATCATAACCTGGAAAGGTCTACACAATATAATGCTGAGCGAGTGGAGCAGTAGGAGAACATTGTACACAACCACAGATATATGGATTCTGTGATGACTAACCCTGATAGACTTTGCTCTTCTCAGCAATACAAGGTGCAAAGACAACTCCAAAGGACTCATGGTGGAGAGTGCTATCTACATCCAGAGAGAGAACTGTGGCGTCTGAATGCAGATTGGGGCACACTTTATGCTTGCCTTTGTTTTCGTTGTTTTTTTTCTCCTTTCTTTCTTCTTTCTCATGATTCATTCCATTGGTCATAATTCTTCTTTACAACTTGACTATTGTGTAAATAAGTTCAAAGCAAAGTTAGATGTAGAAGTTATATCAGATTCCATGTCATCCTGGGGATGTAGGCGGAGGGGCAGAAAGAAAATCTGGAGCTCAAAATTGTATAGAACCAAGTGTTGTAAAGTATAAATAAAAAAATCTGAAAAAAAAACTACCTGGTACTGGCTAAGAAACGGAGTCATGGATCAGTGGAATAGGATAGGTACACAAGACACAGTAGTCACTGACTATAGCAATCTACTCTTTGGTAAACCCAAAGAATCCAGCTTCTGGGCTAAGAATTCACTATTTCATAAAAATGACTGGGATAATTGGCAAATGATTGATTCTGTCCATTGAACTTTGAAGATTTTCCTCTTGGCCTGAAGAAGTAGGATAGAGATCACTTAGTTTACTTTATCCCAAAGGAGGGAAAGGATTATAATTATATATGTGTGTACATGTGTCTCTGTATGTATATGTTTTATTGTTTGTTTCTTGCAGAAGGAGAGATTACATGTAAAATGAAAGAGACAACTGGCAAGCTAAGCATTTCTGTGAAAGAAATTCATGAGGAAAGTTTCAAGAGGGGTGGTCCTTGTGACTTCACTGGGAGACAAATCTGTGCTGTACTTCACAGAATCCACACAGAAGAGAAACCTTATGAATGTGCTCAATGTGAAAAGGCTTATAGAAGAACCTCTGATCTTGCTGCTCATCAGAAACTCCATAGTGGGAAGAAACGTTATGAATGTGATCAGTGTGGAAGGGCTTTCAAATGGAACACTTCTCTTTCTATACATCAGAGAACCCACACTGGAGAGAAACCTTACGAATGTGATCAGTGTGGAAAGGCTTTCAGAAAGAAGTCTCACCTTGCTGACCATCAGAGAATCCACACTGGAGAGAAACCTTATGAATGTGCTCAGTGTGTAAAGGCTTTCAGAATGAAGTCTCAACTTGCTATCCATCAGAGAGTCCACACTGGAGAGAAACCTTACAAATGTGATCATTGTGGAAAGGCTTACAGAGTGAGGTCTCACCTTGATGAGCATCAGAGAATCCACACTGGAGAGAAACCTTACGAATGTGATCAGTGTGGAAAGGCTTTCAGAAAGAAGTGTAACCTTCTTGAACATCAGAGAATCCATAGTGGAGAGAAACCTTATGAATGTCATCAATGTGGAAAGGCTTTCAGAGTGAAGACTTATCTTGCTGTACATCAGAGAATCCACACTGGAGAGAAACCATATAAATGTCATCAATGTGGAAAGGCTTTCAGAATGAAGTTTAAACTTACTGTACATCAGAGAATCCACGCTAGAGAGAAACCTTATGAATGTGGCCAATGTGGAAAGGCTTATAGCAGAACCTCTGATCTTGCTGCTCATCAGAAAATCCACAGTGGGAAGAAACCTTATGAATGTGATCAGTGTGCAAAGGCTTTCAAATGGAACTCCTGTCTTTCCCTACATCAGAGAACCCACACTGGAGAGAAACCTTATGAAACCGATCAGTGTGGAAAGGCTTTCAGAAAGAAGTCTCACCTTGCTGAACATTGGAGAATCCACACTGGAGAGAAACCATACGAATGTGATCAGTGTGGAAAGGCTTTTAGAAGAAGGAATGTTCTTGCTAAACATCAGAGAATTCACATTGAAGAGAAACCTTATGAATGTCATCAATGTGGAAAGTCTTTCAGAAAGAAGGGTGAACTTGCTAAACATCAGAAAATCCACACTGGAGAGAAACCTTATGAATGTGCTCAGTGTGGAAAGGATTTCAGAAAGACTTCTCAACTTGCTAACCACCAGAGAATCCACAGTGGAGAGAAACCTTATAAATGTGCTCAGTGTGGAAAGACTTTCAGAATGAAGTCTCAACTTGCTAACCATCAGAGAATCCACAGTGGAGAGAAACCTTATGAATGTGCTCAGTGTGGAAAGGCTTTTAAAAGAAGCTCTGATCTTGTTATCCATCAGAGAATCCACACTGGAGAGAAACCTTACAAATGTGATCATTGTGGAAAGGCTTACAGAGTGAGATCTCAGCTCGCTGAACATCGGAGAATCCACACTGGAGAGAAACCTTACAAATGTGATCATTGTGGAAAGGCTTACAGAGTGAGGTCTCACTTTGCTGAACATCAGAGAATCCACACTGGAGAGAAACCTTACGAATGTGATCAGTGTGGAAAGGCTTTCAGAAAGAAGTATAACCTTCTTGAACATCAGAGAATCCACACTGGAGAGAAACCTTATGAATGTCATCAATGTGGAAAGGCTTTCGGAAAGAAGACACACCTTGCTGTACATCAGAGAATCCACACTGGAGAGAAACCTTATGAATGTGCTCAATGTGGAAAGGCTTTCAGAATGAAATCTCAACTTGTTAAACATCAGAAAATCCACACTGGAGGGAATCCTTATGAATGTCATCAGTGTGGAAAGCCTTCTTAAGGAGATCCATTCTTGCTGCACATGAAAGTATCCACACTGGAGAGAAACCTTATGAACATGATCAGTTTGGAAAGGCTTTCACACGCAAGTCAAGTCTTTCTATGCATCAGAGAATCCACACTGGAGAGAAACATTATGAATGTCGTTAATAAGGAAAGGCTTTTAGAACAAGCTGTGATCTTGCTTTGCATTGGAAAATCTACCCTAGAGAGAAACCTTATGAATGTGCTCAGTGTGGAAAGGCTTTCAGAATGAAGTCTCAACTTGCTAAACATCAGAAAATCCACACTGGAGAGAAACCTTGTGAATGTCATCAATGTGGAAAGGCTATCAGAATGAAGTCTTAACTTGCTAAACATCAGAGAATCCACACCAGAGAGAAACCTTATGAATGTGCTCAGTGTGGAAAGACTTTTAGAAGAAGCTCTGATCTTGCTATGCATCAGAGAATCCACACTGAAGAGAAACATTATGAATGTGCTCAGAGTGGAAAGGCTTTTAGAGGACCTGTGATTTTGCTATATGTTGCAAAATCCACACTGGAGAGAAACCTTATGACTGTAATCAGATTGGAAAGGCTTTCATGCAGAGATCCAGTCTTTCTCTGCATCTAAAAATCCACACTGGAAAGAAACCTTATGAATGTGATCAATGTGAAAAGGCTTTTACACTACACTCAACTCTTTTTAAACATCAGAGAATCCACACTGGAGGGAAATCTTATTAATGTAATCAGTGTGGAAAGGCTTGTACATAGAACACCAGTCTTACTACACAATACAATGAACATGCATGTATACATACATACATATTTGTGTCTCATGGCAGCCATTTGTGGGGGGAGGAGAAAAAGGAAAAATGACATGATAACTTTATTATATGTTTCATAGGAATAGCAAGTTGGACATAATAGATTTGCAGTTTTATGAGCATTTGTCTTTTTTAATCATATTACATTATAGAAATGCTTGTTTTTTCCATGAATTAAAAATGAAATAAAACTAACTAAATAAAAATATATGATGAAGGGGATGGTTAAAAAGCAAAAAAACCTGGGAGAGGATTCTGGGAAGATGGCAGAGTAGGTCAGAAATGTTCAAGCTCTCAAGATTTTACTCTGCAAAGAGATAAAATAGCACCTCAGGGTGAACGTAGAGTGGTGAAAATAAATAAGAGTAGGGGCTGAACAGGGTCCTCCTGGGACAATCTAAGATCTGAAGAAAAATCCCAAGCTGATGTTTCCTCCATGTAAAGAGTAAACACCTCTGGGCTGAGTCCTAGGTCCACTTATAAAACAAGCAGCAAGCCCTGGAGGTACCTGGCTTGGGAGGTGGCCTGGGCCTCACCCACAGGAACTTTTACCACCACCACCACCACCATGACCACCACCACCACTACCACCTCCACCCCCACACGCCCCCCCCACCCACCCAGGCAAGCATTTGAGTTGGGAAAGATCAAGGAAAGTTCTGCTGACAAGCAATGCCAGACCCAGCTGTGCTGAAGACAGTGGTGAGTCAAGAAGGAACCAACACATGCCTGGTGAGTGCAGAAGCTGTAGGGCCAGACTCCCCTGGCTGTGGGCACTTATAGGATGCTGGAGGACTTGGTTTCAGTTCAAGGTCAAAAGGGAGAACTGAAAAAGATCTGAAGCCAGAGGTACCATTCCCCATACCTCAGGATTAGAGGTGATTATACAAAGTAAACTATTACAAAAAAATAAAAAAGGCACAGGCAAAGGAGAAAGAATCCAATCACAGAGAGCTACTATGGGAATAGAGAAGACTGGGGTTCCTCTTCAGAGGAGGATAATGAAGCAAAGAAACCCTCTTCTACCCAAAGAGTAATGTCAAATGGTCATCTGGCCAAAAAGAATTCATTGAAGAACTTTAAAAAGACTTTAGAAATCAAATGAGAGAGAGTGAAGAAAAATTTAAAAAGAAAAATAAGATTAATACAATAAAAATAAGATTATGAAAAGAAAGTCAACTAATTACAAAAGGAGATCAAGAATCTTAAGGAAGAAAATGACTCCTTGAAAATGGGAATTGGGCAAGGGGAAGCCAGTGAAGTGATAAGAGATGAACAAACAAAAAAAAGCAACACATTAAAAAAGAAAAAAATATAAGTGAATGTGAAACATCTCATAAGAAAAACAACTGATGTGTAGGACAGGTCAAGAAGAGAAAATGCAAGAATAATTGGTCTATCTGAAAGCTATCATTAAAAATAGGAATCTTGATCCAATAATACAAGAAATAAAGAAAATTGTCCTGAAGCATTAGAAAAAGAGAGGAAAGTAGAAATACAAAAAATCTACCGAACACCACCTGAGAGAGATCCTACAAGGAAAACTGACAGGCATGTAATAGTCAAATTCTGAAATCAATCCCCAGCTCAAAGGCAATATTATGAGGAACAAGAAAAAATCACTTATATAGTGGTACCACAATTAGAACCACCTAAGATCTAACAGTGGCAACTCTAAAAGATTGCAGATCTTGGAACACTTTATATCAAAGAGCAAAAGAACTGGAGTTCTGGTCAGAAATATCATACCTAGGAAACTTACGCACAATTCTGAATGAAAAAAACGGATATTTAAGGAATTGTCAGATTTTCAGGGCTTTGTGAAAAAAAAAACTGAACTGAATAGAAGATTCAATATCCAAGGGCCAAGAGAACCAATTACAAGGGACACAATAAGGATAGACTGTTTACCTTCTATGTATATAAAATGTAAAACCTATATCTAAGAGTGTTATTAGTAAATAGGTGGCTTATAAGAAAGATTGGGGCCCACCTGAGTATAATGTAACTGCCTAGGGAGGAGGGAGAGGATAAGGGAGGGAAAGGAGGGATTCTTTGGAGGATTGTGGTTTGTCCATCATTCTCAAAGAGGACCATGGCATAAGGGAGATGATGACATGACTTGTAGTTGACTTTGTTTTGAGTGAGGGAGGGCTGTGCAGGGTCACCAGAGCCATCTGGATCCAGTGGCCAGATATTGATCAGGATGACTGGAGATGGCCCAGGATACAGTGGGAAGCCTTGGCCTTTAAAGGGAAGGCCTTTTCAGGTTTGTATTGGCAACCAAAAATGGGCTCCTTAGCACTTAGTCAACAAGTGCCCTTGACTAGTTTGGCTTTTTCCCCTGAACTGAATGCTGTTTGTATGTTGGACTGGAGTAAGCTTGTCGGCCCCTTCACCTTGCTTCCCTTGCTTAAGCTGATGGAAAGAACCTGTGCTTTCCCAGTCAACCCCTTCACCTTGCTTAAGCAGATTGAAAGAACCTGTGCTTTCCCCGGCGTACCTTACACCCCCACAGAAGCTGGATGGTTAAAAGCAGCTCCCGTTGGAGCCAGAGGCTGCCACAGCCACAGCTGAAGCAGGAGCTGCCAGTAGCAGAGCTGACCTACGGGAGGAAGCTGAACAAAGACTTCAGGCCAGTGGGTAATCTTTTTACCATAGAGGGGGAAGCATGATTTTGCTTTATGCAATCATGCTTCTCCGTAGCCTCCTGGTTACTCTTTCAAGGCGTACTTATTGGGCCTGGAAGCTTTTGATCAATATATCAAAATGGGGTTGCTGGTTCATGGGTTGGTTACTGTGGAGCCTAAATATATGTTTTGATTCTTCTACCTTCTACTTTGAGAGTTTCTTATATCCGGCGGTTCCGAACCTTTCAGACATGTTTATGATCCTCTTTGAGATTATAAACTCTGCCCTCCTAATACAAGGTTCCAACTTTGAATAAGGCTATGTCTATTCAGTGAATAGATCTCTTTCAAAATGAGTGAAAGAATGGAAGGGATGAAAAGAAATTCAGAAAAACTGGCCAAAGCATTTACACAAAAAGTGCATTGAACATAAAAACCTCATAATCAAATGTAGAGAAGCAGCAATATAAAATGCAGCCTATTGAGATCATAGTGCAATAAAAATTACATTCAATAAAGGCCAGTAAAAGATGTATTAAAAATGAATTGTAAACTTATTCATGTAATCCTAAAGAATAAATGCATCAGAGAACAAACCACAGCAGTAATTAATAATTTCATTAAAAGGAATGACAACAATGAGACAACATAAGAACATTCATGGGATCCAGCCAAAGCAGCACTTGGGGGGAACTGTGTATATCCAAACAGTTAAATCAATCAGACAAAGAAAGAGCAAATCAATGAATTGGGCATGCCACTAAAAAGAGAACAAACATACAAACAAAGATTAGGAGCAGAATCTTTTAGGGAAAGTGTATGTTTACATATGTATGTATGTGTGTGTATTTACATGTGTATGTATATATCAATGTCTAGATATATAAATATATGAATGATTAGTGGTAGACTGGAGGGAGAGGAGGAAGAAAGGGGAAAAAAGAACAAAGTAAAGTGGATGGCAGAGAAGGAAAGAAAACCCACAAGGGAGCAAAGAAAAGATGGACACTTTTAACTTGATGTGCAGTATTTAATATATAGGCTTTCTTGAAATGGAAAGTTATTGCTATGTATTCTGAATCCTGTCCCATGTTCTGCTGTGCACACAGCATGTGTTTTTTCTTTTCTTATTTAATATGAAAGTTTGTAATCTGTTTCTTTTAATTTTCTTATTGTGAATTTTAGTATTTGTCTAAAATTAGAAAAAGCAAAACCAACCGAACCTGAGAACACCTATGCAAACTGATGCAAAGTGAAATGTGCAGAACCAGGAGAACAATGAGCACAGTAACAGCAACATTGTATAGAAAGCCATCTGGGAGGGGCTGGTTAATTTTTCTTTGTATCCTCAGCATTTGGCATAGTGCCAGGCACACAGTAGCTGCCTGAAAATGTTTATTGATTGATGAGTAAATGCTTCTTGAATAACTGATCATATAACCGCAGGTCCAGAGAATAGGAGGCTTTGTCTTCTTTTCTGCAGGATAACATCAACCGTAGTCAAGGAGGGAATCCCAAGAGATCAACCCCTCAGTGTGCTGCTACCCTGACACAGTAGAATTAACTCCTTTGCATTCTCTTTCTCCTGAGTTTTTCTGCTTCATCAGGATGAAAGCCTTAATGAAGAATTTACAAGGTCCTTTGTGCTTTTCTCAAACAGTAAGTTATTTTTTATTTTTATTCATTTTAAAGCAAAACGATCCCAGTTAAATGAGTAACAGTCAACACTGTAGCCACACTCTTACAGCTTGATTCATAATCCTGCAGCATCCAGAACAAAGGAAAGGGAACCAGTGGGTACAACATGGGTACAAATGGACATTCCTCTAGAGATCATGTTTTAATCAAGAGCATAACTTGTCTTATGCAGTGGTTTCCCCCCGATCCCAAAATGAGAAAAGCAAGAAGCATGATAAGAACATAAACAATGTTAGTTTTAATACAAGAAACAAAATTGCCAGTCAAATGACATCAGTTCAGTCGATTATCTTAGTTTAAATGACGTTAGATATAAAACCCACTTTCTCCATTTGACCCTCTAGACTGATTACATTCAGAGAGTACCATAGGGTAATTCAGATCCAGTCACATTGGATTATTGTTTGGACAGCTCCTCAATGCAACCCCTTAAATGCCAAATTTTAAGTGTATTTTACCATAAGGACAGATCTACCCAAAGAGTGTCAAACATGCCAATTACTCTCCTGGGAGAACACATCTCAGTTTAAATGAGCCCACATCCTAATTTAGATTAGGAGAAATGTGATAACCAAAGTGACCACATTTTTTGTTTATTTGAACAACCTCTATTTTAAAACTCAGCTCCCCTTTGCTATAAATCTCTTGATTTCATGGGAATCTCAAATCTCAAAGTTGCCTCTTCCTTGTTCTAGCCCTCCCTACTAAGAGAGTCCCACATCTTTCCTCCAGTAAAGATTCAGATGGTACAGGTTTGGGGAAGGAGGAGCTCTCAGAGCTGTGCAGCCTGGTGGGTGGTGGCCCAGGTGGAAAAAGAGCCCTGTGGTGGAGTTTGGAAGCCTGGGAAGCGTCTAAGGCAAAAGAGGGCTCATCCCAGTGGCCAAGACATTCCATGGGATGGAAGGCTGGGCTTGGGAGGAGAGGCAGGCAGAGACCCGAGCTCCTGGCACTGGGTGGGATTGGAGGAAAGGGCCCATCCTAGGAGCCTCAGAAGCTGCGCAGGGAGCGGGAGGACCCTCCCGGAGTGGGCAGACTGAAAACAGGAACTTGGGCTGAGATTGTTCTGCCTTCTTCACTCAGAGCTGACATCTCTCAGCCTTCTTCCCTTGGAGCTGAGATCTTTCTGCCTTCTCCCCTGGGAGCTGAGATCTCTCTCCCTTCCCTGAAGCTAAGATCTCTCCCCCTCCTTCCCTGGAGCTAAGATCTCTCTGCCTTCCAGGGTGCAGCTGTGTAGTCCTGAGCCAGCCCCTCATACACACCCACCCCTCTGGACTTCTGCTCCTCTTGCCATTGGGTCTCATCCTCCTCATGTGATCATGCGGTGAGTGTCCTCCAGGTTTAGCAGGGAGCATGCCCTGCTCCCAGGCCTGGCTATTGGATGAGCTTCCCACCCCTAACTCTTTCCAGATTCCCAATTACTTTCCCAGTTCCCTGGGGACACCCTCCCCAGGTGTATCATTGGGTTCCTCTATCCCAAATTTCAGACCTTAATCACAGGGACCCTGCAATCTTGTCTCCCTGCCCCCAGCTTTTGGTGACATTCGATTTTTCTGCCTTTAGACCAAGCCCCCTCTACAGATTCATTATTTCTGCCTGCTCTGAGGTCTCAGTGTTGTATGCAGGAAGCACAGCTCATTCCTGGCCACCCTTACCGGGACCCACAGCTCCTGGGTTGCTTCCCTATCAGATCCCAGGCACTGGCTCCCTGTGCACAGACTCTCTTGAGCGATTCCAGGCCTGAGCTCTTCCAGAGGGGCCCAGGAATCCTCCCCAGCCCCTAGTTAGATGCCAGGACAGTCCTCCTGCTTTCCCAGGCTCACCTGTCTGCCTTGTCAATATTGAAAACTAATGACCAAAAAGTCACAGTGGTTTTGCAACCATGGTTAACTCTCAAAATATCAAAGAGCTCACACAGGTCATCCCAACCACAGTTAACTCTAAGAAATGAAATAAACCAAACTGAAAAATAGCTCCAACCGCAGTCAGAAGGTGAAAGTGTTCAACATTCCATTGGATGAAGGAAACAGGACACATGTTCTGGGGCCTCCTCTAATACTGAAGAGACCCACTTTAATGAGGCCAAATCTTACTATGTACAGCTGTGGTTAGGTAGGGAGCTGTAAGTGTGACAGTGACAGGCAACAGCAGTGATAGGACAAGTTTGATTCATAGCAGGGTTTCATGACCAGACTATGGGTCGTACAGATGCTTGCCCAGCTCAGGGTTCACCTGGGGCTGGTGTGGAAACAACTCTGGGTGGCTGAGATCTCTCAGAGGGTGCATTTAGGGCACAGCTTACTTGCTGGGCCTTAGCTTTGGAAAACAGGGTGTCTCCTAATGTTATACCAGAAGCGAGTGAGACATGCCACAGAGTATAAGTTTTAAGTGGAGAATTTATTTAGCCGGCGGCCATTGGGGCTTCCCAAATCAATGGCAACGTTTGAAGCGAAAGGGTGGTTTATATAGAGAATACAGGATTCAGTGCTTAATTATCTCTTGAAATGTCATTTTGCAGACTCAGCAAGCCTGTGTTACTTCACTTTTTATGACCATGGTACATTAGAGGAACCTCCTGAATAGATTGTAAATACAACATATCAGATAGTTGACAAAGTGTCAATTGGAATTACAACCCAGGATCCCTGTGTCCAACTTGCCATAACTCCCACAACAAGGAAGGCTCAAGATAAGGCAGAAGTCATATAATTCAAGATAATGTCTAGGGCCGAGGCTTCCATCCTTAATGGCCATGGACAGACTGAGAGATATCCTAGCTCAGTCTGTTGACATAAGATAGAGACATCTCTGAGCCCACTCAGCCAGAGGAAGATCGTTAGGCATTAGACTTTTCCTGGTAATTAGGTTACATTCCTTAGAAGAGTCTTAGGGGCCCAGGCCCCTTGCCAAATGGCAGGAATTCAGTCTGTTTTTTTATGCAGACTGGGGTCTGCAGTTAGGGGCTGGGGGCAGGGTTTTTTTCAGCAGTAGCTGGCTACTCAGGTATCACAATTTTCCCAATTTTTTATGGAACTATTCAAATCTTTGAAGAAGGAATGACTTGATGCAGAGTACCTGAGGTTTGGGCCACTAAGATAGGGACAGAATTAATATGAGAACGAGTAAGGTTGGAGATATGAGAAAGTAATCAGGAACCTATAGTTACAGACAGGATCAATAAAATGAGGGGGGGCCAGCCAAAGTGCTAGCAGGGTGGTGAGCCAAGGGGGGACATTGGTCCCCTGAAAATCACTCAATATCAGCTTAGGCTAGTGCCAGGTGAAAAGCTTGCATTATCTTCTCCTAATCTGATCTGGGAGGAGAGAGGTTTGTTTTAACTTTTACTGCAGCTCTGGCTCGGTCAGAGACAAGACAATGGTGAAAGATCTCAATGATTGTAACTCAAGTAAACTTCACCTAAGTGATCAGCATTGGGAGGAGGTTTTAGCAAGAATGAGCTCCCGGAGGGATTTTACAGTCTCAGGAGTTCTGTCCCAAAATCCAACTAACCAATTTCCAAACTTTTAATGAATAATCAATTCCAATTTCAGCTCTATTTTTTCTTCAAGTTCGGTTGGGCAGACCAAGCATTGAAAAAAAATAAGAGTCTCTGTTTCCCTAACTGCAGCCTTAGAATTCTCTGGCTACCTGCATTTCAGATTTTACACGGTATAGACATTTCACAGCACATGCTCTCACACAGACAGTTAACAGACAATCAACAAAACAAATACAGAACAAATACAGACTGAGCTCAGAGTTCAAACAACAAAGAATTAGAAGCTTTCATGAGTTAGCTATTAGCACCCGTATGGTCTTTGGGGAAGCCTTGGCATTCCTGATTTTTCTTACTCTCCATATCTATCCCTTAGGAAGAGGGAAAGGGGAGATGGAGGAGGACTAGGACAGGTAAAGGAAGGTGAGGAGTAAGGATAAAATGCATTTGTCCTCCCCATAATCAGAGCCTTCAAGGGAAGGAAGCAGGAATAGGGCAGAAGACAAATATAGAGCCCTTAAGGGAAAGGGGGAAAGGGGGGGAGGGAGGAGAGAGAGGAGGCAATGGTAGCAGAACAGAGTTGCCTCCCTCAGGATCAGAGCCCTTCCTGGGAGGCAGAAGGGGAGGGAAAAAGCAAAGTGCAGTTTTTCTCCCCAGGACCAGAGCCTCCAAGGGAAGGAAGGAAGGGAGTGGAGGAACGGTTGGACTTCTAATTCTAGTTTTTGACTGATCCATAGTTAATTTTCTAGATCAATCAGTGTTTCCAGGAGATCTATGTGCGTTTGCCTGCAGATCTGTGTTTTACCACAGATTTGATCCCTGCCCCCAGAGCTAGCTTAAAGGGAATTTTCAGACTTCAACCAATTTTGTGGGAGTTCTTTTTGGAAGCTGGGAAGAGAGACAACTTACCCCCACCTTGTCAAGGCCAAAATTCCAGGAAAAAATTAATCCTATGGCGCCCAAAAGCATTGGCAAGGTTGGGCTGCATTGTCCCGTTTCCATCATTTCCATCCGAAAGTCACGGCACCATAACTGTTAAACCTGAAAATTTGGTTGAAGGAAACAACAGAGCTAGGTGATAGAAAAATCCATGTTGTTTATTATTTTCCCTTAAAGCATAGCAGAGCTAGCTTACTTGTACGTACAAGGAGTCAGAGTATAAACTCTGGCTGCCTGAACAAAGCAATGAGAAAACTTAAATACGTTATTTTAGCAGAGATAGCAAGCCTGTATGACCTCATTTTTATGACTCCCATGTATGTTTAACCATGATACAAGAAGAGGATTTTCCTTAATTGAATAGAGTTGTAAAGGATGTTGACAAAAGTCAGTTGAAACTACAGCCCAGCGTCTCTGTGTCTCATTACATTCCATAACATAGTATATACCTGTAGAATATTAAGCAAGGTAATCTCTCTTGGGGTTAGGGTAATGTCCTTAAAGATCCGGCCTTGTTGACAGAGGTAAGGGTATTTATTACCTGAGCAAAGTTTTAGAGAGAACAAAGAAGCCCAGGTCCTGGATCTTCATCCAGTTACTCATTAATTCAGGCTCTGAGTCCGGGTGAGAATTAGAAATGATATAAAATAGTATAATATTTTCCACAAGTGCTGAATTATCTCTTGAAGTTTACATATGTTACTTTGCAGACTCAGCAAGCCTGTGTTACTTCACTTTTTATGACCATGGTACATTAGAGGAACCTCCTGAACAGATTGTAAATACAACATATCAGATAGCTGACAAAGTGTCAATTGGAATTACAACCCAGGATCTCTGTCTCCAACTTTTGCCATAACTCTTGAAGCTAGGAAGGCTCAAGACAAGGCAAAAGTCATATAATTCAAGATAATGTCTAGGGCCAAGGCTTCCATCCTTAATGGCCATGGAGAGACCGAGAAATGTTTTAGCTCAGTCTGTTGATATAAGATAGAGACATCTCTGAGCCCACTCTGCCAGAGGAAGGTCGTTAGGCATTAGACTTTTTCCTGGTACTTAGCTCTCATTCTTTAGAAAAGTCTTAGGGACCCAGGCCCCTTGCCGAATGGCAGGAACTCAGTCTGTTCTTTTATGCAGACTGGGGTTTGCAGTTAGGGGCTGGGGGCAGGGTTTATTTTAGCAATAGCTGGCTACTCAGGTATCACACAGCGAGATGAGGCAGTATTTCGTGTTACTGCTCTGGAGACACACACAGAATTCCGGACCTCAACAGGGAGTCCCTGCCCCCGACCCACCTTCTCTCACTTCAGAGGGCCGGCTCCTGGGGATTTCTTCTCCTAGGACTCTGATGTGGGGAGATGGTCTCGGAGAATGGGCTCTTTGCTGACCTGTCCCTTTTCGGCCTACGGAGAATTCTGATTTTCAGGCCTCTAGAGGTAAGATTTTCTGTTTCTGGGCTAGCCACTCTGGTCTCTGTTACCACGACACCCCTGACGAGGGGAAGGTGGGCAGAGTGGAAGAAGAGCTGAGATGTCAGCCTCTTCCTGCTGGGGTGTGGGGAGATTGAGGGTCCTATCCCTAAGGAGGAAATCTGGTTCACTTTTCTTTCCTCTGAGGGGACCTGTTTAGCCTTCAGTTCGATCCACACTGTGTCTTTTTGTTACGTTTTGAGTTCGTCTCTGTTCGTGTGTCTGTGTCAAATTGTGAAAATGTCTATGTTTTGTTTTTTTAAAAAAAAAGAAAGAAAAAAGAACTTGTAACACAGGCAGCCAGAGATTCCAGGCTGCAACTAGGGGAACAAAGACTCTTTCCCTTTGTGATTCTATATGTGGTCGACCTGGAATCACAACGAAAAAAAAAAGGGTTGAAATTTTGGCAAATTCTGGGTTTTAATTGTTAAAAAGTTTGGAAATTGGTTGGTTGAATTCCGGGAGAGGGAACTCCTGAAATTGTAAATTCATTCCAGGAGCTCCTCTTGCTGAAAGACCTCCCCCAATGAATGCCTTCTGGCTAAAACCTCTGTTCAAGTTTTCTATGGGACTCTCGCATTGTCTTTGTCCCTGATCACAGTTAGGAGGGAATCTTTTCCCTTAGATTCTAGTGCAAAAGATTTTTAGGAGTAAGAAAGGAGTGAAGTTTACTTCATTGAGATTTTTCACCATTGTTATCCTGTCTCAGGGCTGCAGTAAAAGAGCAGATAAAACAAACTCCTCTCCTCTCAGGTCAGATTAGAAGAACGCAGGAGAGCTGTAGGGAAAACTTAAATCACCCTTCCCCACCCGGTAAAAAGGAGGAGAAGGACAGAAATTCACAGACTAACAGTCAGTCCTGTGCCCCTGGGTACCTTCGTAGCCCATCCTTTTTGGCAAAGCTTGGAAATGCCATCCAGGTCCTTTGCATCTTGCCCACTCTGTCCTCTGCAGCTGCAAACTGCCCTAGGCTCAGTAACTTCTGCGGTCGTGGGGGAAGGGCGAGGTAGATGGATTTGGACTTTCTGCCTCCCAGAATTGTCACCATTGGGATACCAGCTTCTGCTCTAGGTAACTTCACATTTTTGTTCCAATTGCAAACTGTATTTTAATCTCTGTTTGACCTGTTTCCTGATTTGCAAAGAGAAATAATAATGATGGTTGTTTATATTTTAGACACAACATTATTATCTCTCTCTGATTTCATGTAATTGTTAACCTTTGAAGTAGTTTTTTGGATACCAAAAATAATAAGTTGAATCATTTCCATATGTGATAAAATTTGGAACTGTTATATGTGGTTGTCACAAGTGAATAATTAATAATACTGATATTAACCATGAGAACACACTTTCCATGTGAGAAAGTTTTTATTATGAGCATATATCTTGTAGTTTAAAGACGAGATGGAAGATTCTCTGTGCATAGAGGTTTAGAAATTTGCTCACCTAAATTAATAAATAGGCTCTGAATTAAGGGCTGTATTTCTAAAATTCTATTTCTAAAATTCTTAGATTTTGTAATTTGAAAAGACTATTATGCGATTTTAATCTGAGTTTGATATATGTGAATTGGGCGCTTTTAAAGGATGTGATGAGAATTTGGTAATTTTAAACTGTCATATTTGGTTTAGAATGTACTTACCTAGACAGACATGAGTAGTTCAAACTTTACACACATAATGTTTAGGGCTTAAAGTTGCATTAGGTTAAGAAGCTGGACAACTGCTATAACTTAAAGAATTATAAACCTCCAAGTTTTGTCTTTATTTAAAAGGAAGTTCAATTGAAATTGTTTTTGCTATAAGTCAGGAATTTGTGCAGAGGCCTTTCGGGTTCTCTTGTGAACTGTTAAAGTATGGTTTTATAAACAGTAATGTTTTCTTTTACTATGCTAAGAGTATTGGGCCTTAGAAATTAAGAATGTTACCACTAGTGGTTACGAACCAGATCTGATTTGCTTATCCAACTCAGTTATGATCACTAGATTGGTAATTAATTGGAATCTGTTTCAAGTTTTAAATACATGATAATTGCTTGTGGTGTACTTATCATAATCTGGATGTTGTTAGATTAAGAATTGTACTTAATTAAGAAATTGAGGTTGTTAACTGAACTGAGGACATTTAGATATCCAATCTTGTGAAAGTTTTGAGGGTAGAGGAATTCCTACGGACAAAGCTTTTAAAGGTCCTGGTAAACTTTGTTATTGCAATAAAAGCTAACTTAATTGGGTATAGAAACTAAGTGTTATCCCCATTACAACATCTTTTTGACTAAAGGATTTTGTGATATCTAGAAATTCTATAATAACAAAGAATTCAGTTGTTATAATACTTTGAAAATATAGGAGTGTGATTTTCAAGCCCGTATCATCTAAAGATACATGTTTATGTATGTTAATCTGGAGGTTTATGGACTAATTGGTGATGGCACTTTGGGAATATGAATGAATCCAAATGTTTAAAGGTTATTTTGCTTTAAGAAGGGAAAATACTTTTAAAATGCTCCGTAAAATCTTTTCATATGATTTTCAGAAGGCCTGCTGAATTTCCACTTGTAAGCAAATTGGTTGCAGTTCAAACCTGCAGTTTTCCAAGTTCTGGGTGAGAACCTTATCTGTAGAAGTCTTGGGGAGGGTGGTTAAAGCATGGCCCATTCAATGTCTTATTCTACATTTTTGAGTAAGGAGGCAGTCTGCATTCCTTACTCATCCCCCTTCAGTTTAAATAAGAAGAAAGAGTTCTACTTTTGCTCACGTGTCAGAAGGGAAGAAAGGGGGAGGGGCAACAATTACTGGGATTTGAGTTTTTACTGAAAGAAAGAACAGTAGGGGTCTCAAACCTGGCTTTTTTAAAGTCAGCAAAGTGGTGGGTTTTTTTAGGATAAGATTAGGTTTCGAGGAGGATGTGGGTCTTAAGGATACAGTTCTTATTAGTGAAGCTTGCCATCTGATGGGAAAGAACCCTCCCTCAGGGGGAGATGATGTGGCGGATCGCTTTAATCAGAAATAAGCAGGTAGTGACAAAAGGGAAGTTATCTGCCAGAATCTGTTACCATTGGGAAAGAAGTTGTTTTTAAAAAATGGGAAATTGGATAAATGCAAATATGTAAAATCTTGTTGTTTTAATCAAATGACTGGTTATATTGGTACTCTTGTATAGTCAAATGAAAGATAATATGGTTTCTAAAGTGTTAATGAGAATAATTAGAAAGGGAAGAGAAGTTTTATGATGTAGGGTTGAATCACTATCCCGTGGACTAAGACTGGGATTTTAAAGTTGTATTTATGGGAGATAGAGTTCTCGGATGTTGTGAAGTGATATAAGAGCAATTGGGTATTGACACAAATAGTGTAATTAATTACTGCGACTAAATCAGAGATGTCTTCAGTTTAGGTAAACAATTCTAGAAGTATTTTGGAAAATGTTTTTGTGATTTTAAGTGAGAGTTAGAGCTTAACAATGTATATAAGACTCGATTCCTGAAGTGTTCCTTTTTTCCTCCAGAAGGAATTAACAGGGACAAATCCATCAACTTGTGAGGTCAGTCATTAACCTCTTTTGTTTGTTTAAGCAAACTGGAATGGGATTCCAGTATACACAGTTATGTCAGTAAAAAGTACTAACTTATGAGTTGTTTTGTGTTATGGTTGTAACGTAAAGGGACACTGAGTAATAGGTTGGAAAGGTAAATAAAAACTTGAGGGGATATGAAAGGCAGATGAGAAAGTTAGGGGACAAATGGGAGTTAGCTAAGCCTCCCCTGTCCTGAGAATGATAGTTTCAGATGGTTTTAGCAAGTTGGGAAAGAGTGTGAGGAAGTATTTAGAAGATGGAAATGTTATGTAGCTTGATTTGATAATTATTTGCTCAATGACATTTGGGCAGTCTCATGTGAAGGATATTTATTTGCTATTTAAGATTTTATGGGACTATAATTTAATATTGTTTTAAGCTCTGATTACAGGTTTAGGTCACGTGGAAGCCAGTAGTAGTATGGCAGGAATTACAAGCTGAGAACTTGAAAGGTCTGTGCCTGGGAAAAAGTCTTGAAGACGACCTTGGACACAGCCTAGGTAGGATCTTCCTGACTCTATTTCCCAATTCTGCTATTTCCTTTCTGAAAAGGAAAGTCTCCACCTGATTACTCTTAAGCCCTGCTTTCAGAACCTGGTGACTATAAGATTGGCAATCAGATATGACTGGTGCCTGGAATCAAACAGAGCAAAGGAAGTTCTTTCCTTCTGTTAAGATAAATGACATTGTCCCTCATTTCTTTCATAGCAAATTTATATTAATAAGAAGTTTTGTAAGCACTATGCTAAATCTATTAGGTAATAGAAGAATATTGAAATATCTCTGAGTTATTATAATAGGATACAGGTATGAATAGCTTACAATTTTAACCTATGTTCATGGCCAAATAAAACATTGAAATAATACAGCGATAACATCCTCCAAAAGGGGAAAATGATTAGGCAAAGCAAATAAGGCAAAGATGTAATGTGATCAATGTCTAACAGAACGAAGGGATAGCAAATTTTGAAAAAGGCAATTCCCCTAAGAATTATATACAGATGTGTATGGCTGGCTCCAAAATTTATCAATTCTGGAAATTCGAGCTGATAAGTATGTTTTGGTAATAAGATCTTTAATGTGGATTTTTGCACAAGGAAATTGTATAAGATATTGTTACAAGTGAAATTATATCTCCTTTGTAAGGTATCTGTCTGATGATTTTAAAGGAAGATGAGTCCAATTTATGGTTGGACCTTCATATTTTAAAGGATTCTTATACCAGGTACAAAATTTAGGTAAGGACAGAAACAGTAGATGATATATGAACTGAAGTACTCTGAAGTTAAAAGAAGGAGAACCAAATTTAAGTGATTGTACTGTTATGTTAAGTTAGAATTGTTTGAGAATTTCTAGATCTGAACCAGAGAAGCAGAATTCTTTTACTATCTAGGTATTGTATTTGTTTGAACTTAGCCCTGCGTGGCTGGGACCTATGTTGTGCTGTTTTTCTCAGTTATCAAATCATATGTATTCTGGAAGCTCCTATCAGATCTGACTACTTCTACAGCTGCCAACTTGTGGATGGACTCCTTGATCCTTCTGTCACATCTGCCCCTGATCCCAAGTGGACATCTGAACCCATAGGACACCTTGCCCTCCTGTTTCAAAGGAGCCTGAAGGGGACAGCAACAGACGCAGGCAGCCCCTCCCGAGACTCTGGACCAGAACCTGTACGAAGGACAACTCTCTTTCTGAGTCCCTTGCGTTCCCCAGACTGTTTACTTGTACCTTTGGTGTCTTTAGCTTATTTTACTTAAGTGCTCTAGTTTCCCCATTGTGCTCCCTACTGATCCCCTTTGCAACTTGCTCCCCCTGCTTGTTTACGAGTAGTTTATAATTACTGTCCATCTCTGGGGATGTCCAAACACAGAAAAAACCCTGAATCCACCTAGATAAGGATTTTTAGAACTTTTAAGGTAGAGTTTTTTTTTCCATACCTTAATTGGTCTTCAGGCGAAACCTTCAGTTTGCCTTTGACCACAAGGGGGGAAATGTGGAATGTTTTATACCATTTTGTAGCCTGAATTAATGAGTAACTGGAAGAAGATCCAGGACCTGGGCTTCTTTGTTCTCTAAACTTTGCTCAGGAAATACCCCTACCTCTGTTGACAAGGCCAGATCAGACTTACTTAAGGATATTTTTCCCCTGTTAGCCATTGAGGGATGAGACCCTAATCCTGAGAGGAGCACCTTGCTTAATATTTTACAGGTATATACTTTAACTGACCCTTGTCAACACTCTTGTCTTTACAAACTTTTCACTTGGCATGTTGATGAAGGGAGAGCACCGGCTTTGGGAGTCCTAACTCAGTCCTTAGTTGCCTAAGCCAATTGCCTGTTTTAAAAACAATTAGACTCCCTGGCTGCTACAGCCACTCTAATTGAAGAAGCTTCTGAATTTCTGCCTGAGCCTTGCCCTCTATTGTTACTTTATGGATGCCTTCAGTTACTTCCCAAACCCCTGCTTTACAGGATGTGTTTAGGGAATTTTTACTGCAAGCTTTTCACCTCGCAGTAGCCTAAGCTGATATTGAGTGATTTTCAGGGGACCAATGTCCCCCCTTGGCTCACCACCCTGCTAGCAATTTGGCTGGCCGCCCCCCCTCATTTTATTGATCCTGTCTGTAACTATAGGTTCCTGATTACTTTCTCATATCTCCAACCTTACTCGTTCTCATATTAATTCTGTCCCTATCTTAGTGGCCCAAACATCAGGTGCTCTGCATCAAGTCATTCCTTCTTCAAAGATTTGAATAGTTCCATAAAAAAATGGGAAAATTTTGATACCTGAGTAGCCAGCTATTGCTGAAAAAACCCTGCCCCCAGCCCCTAACTGCAAATCCCAGTCTGCATAAAAAAACAGACTGAATTCCTGCCATTTGGCAAGGGGCCTGGGCCCCTAAGACTCTTCTAAGGAATGTAACCTAATTACCAGGAAAAGTCTAATGCCTAACGATCTTCCTCTGGCTGAGTGGGCTCAGAGATGTCTCTATCTTATGTCAACAGACTGAGCTGAAAACATCCCTCGGTCTGTCCAAGGCCATTAAGGATGGAAGCCTCGGCCATAGACATTATCTTGAATTATATGACTTTTGCCTTATCTTGAGCCTTCCTAGCTTCAAGAGTTATGGCAAAAGTTGGAGACAGAGATCCTGGGTTGTAATTCCAATTGACACTTTGTCAGCTATCTGATATGTTGTATTTACAATCTATTCAGGAGGTTCCTCTAATGTATCATGGTAATAAAAAGTGAAATAACACAGGCTTGCTGAGTCTGCAAAGTAACATATGTAAACTCCAAGAGATAATTAAGCACTGAATCCTGTATTCTCTATATAAACCACCCTTTCGCTTCAGACGTTGCCATTGATTTGGGAAGCCCCAATGGCCACCGGCTAAATAAATTCTCCACTTAAAACTTATACTCTGTGGCATGTCTCACTCGCTTCTGGTATAACAGTTTATATAGAGAATACAGGATTCAGTGCTTAATTCTCTCTTGAATTGTCATTTTGCAGACTCAGCAAGCCTGTGTTATTTCACTTTTTATGACCATGGTACATTAGAGGAACCTCCTGAATAGATTGTGAATACAACATATCAGATAGCTGACAAAGTGTCAATTGGAATTACAACCCAGGATCCCTGTGTCCATCTTGCCATAACTCCCACAACAAGGAAGGCTCAAGGTAAGGCAGAAGCCATATAATTCAAGATAATGTCTAGGGCCAAGGCTTCCATCCTTAATGGCCATGGACAGACCGAGAGATATCCCAGCTCTGTTGACATAAGATAGAGACATCTCTGAGCCCACTCAGCCAGAGGAAGATCATTAGGCATTAGGCTTTTCCTGGTAATTAGGTTACATTCCTTAGAAGAGTCTTAGGGGCCCAGGCCCCTTGCCAAATGGCAGGAATTCAGTCTGTTTTTTTATGCAGACTGGGGTCTGCAGTTAGGGGCTGGGGGCAGGGTTTTTTTTTCAGCAATAGCTGGCTACTCAGGTATCACAGTAAGAGTAAAAAGAGAGGGGTGGTTTTGTCATAGGGATCCTTATACTTCCCCCTTTGGTGGTCTAAAGAATCCCTCCCATTCTGGTCAATAAAGGAGAGGCAGGTATAAGCCAAGATGCCATGAAAGGCACGTTGGGCCAGGATGAGATATGGAGTTTAAGGACAGCTCTGGCCTTAGATTTGTGAGCTGAGGGGTTAAGGTGGCAGATCTCAGAATCTGTAGGCTTTCCCCTTAGCAAGGATGGAATGGCATTTTCTTCCCAGAAGGTCACTTCCTTGAGGGGCCCTATCAGGTAAGTGTGTCCCAGGCATCATGGTGAAACTCCAAATAGTTGGGCAAAGAGCATAAGCAGATGGGGTCAGAGGACTTGTCTGGTCATTGTTAATCACAGCAGAAAAGAGAGGGGGCCAAGAATGTGGAGGGAGAAAATGTCAACATGGACCTAAACCAATGCCTTGGTGGTTGGGTACATAACAAAAGGGAAGGGGACAAACAAACTAGGACGGTGGACTCAGTCCTCCTCTGGAATCCTGGGACAGCTATCTGGATGTTGGCAGCTTCTGGGTCCATTCCAGGTGACCCTGGGGTCCCTGGAGGAGTCTGCCATTCACTCAGGTGTGAGGGCTTTCTTTAGATGATGCAGGAGTCCATCCCCACAAATTTGGCAGCTGTGGAAGTCATCAGAAAGATTGGGAGGGACCTTACATTGAGTGGGGGAGGGGGAGTGGATAGGTGCAGTTTCCTGAATTCAGAAAAAGAATATCCCATTTCCCAAGTGTCTGTAACATGGAAAAATGACTGATCAGGACAGGGCCCGTTTTCAGGTAAGAAATAGGAGTTGCTTGTGATGTACAATTGTGAGAAAACTTGCACCAATCTTTGGATCTGACTGTGTTTCTGGTCAGCATAACTTAGGAAGGTCCTTGGTTAAGGGTCTCTAAAGAGCACATAGAGATAGTCCAGCTTCCCAGTTCCCAGGATAACACAATGCAGTTCCCACAGTTGAATAAAGTTTTCTCAAAGACAGATGGTGAACTAGTCCCATAATTGAATAGGTACTAAGCTAGTTCTGAGACTGAGTCACTAGATGGAGTCATTGTGGTTCACTCAAGTCCCAGTATTAACCATTTGCCGTCCTAATCCCCTCAATTCATTCAAGTTTCCCTCTTTGCTTTATGGGGGAGTGGGCAATCCACTCGCTTTATGGATCACTTATCTATAAATGAAATTTATAAGGTTTTTCACAAGTTCATAATCAGAATTACATTGTCAGGTTACATTACTGTCAGGTTCCAGCTCAAACTAGTTAGAGGCCTCACAAGTACTAGTTTTGAGAAGGGAGATTCATATGTCACCAAGGTAACCAAGAACACTTAAACATCAGGAAACAGAAGACCAAAGCATTATAATAATTATCAACAATATTAATTGCCATCATGCCTCCTTGTATCTTGCTAATCCATTCTCAATGTCCACTTAATCAGAACGTTTTGAGTCCCAGATGTCTCATGTAGTCATCTGGTCCCTACAGATCTTTTCTTGGACCATAGGGTTTGTTCTCAGGGCAGCTCTAAAGGATGTTCTGCTTCTCTGGTTCTAAATCTAGAGGTTCCTAGATAATTCTGACTGAATATAATTTAAGACAATCACTTAAACTTTGTTCTCCAATTTAGGAACTTCAGAGAATATTAATTCATATACCATTTGCTGTCTCTATCCTTACCTAAATCCTGTACCTGATATAAGAATCTTAGTTTTTAAATTCATGAGAGACCACCATAAAATGAGCTCTTCTGCCATTTAAAATTATCAGGCAGATACTTTAAAATGGGAAAATAATTTCATTTTCCTTACCATTATCAGTACAAGTTATGTGTGAAATCTTTAGTCCACTTTAGAAACCTTATTAGTCAAACATAGCCAAGGCCTGAATTTCCTTGCCAGTTAAATTTGGATGCCAATCACATACATATATATATACATAGTTCTTGTAGAAAACAGTCTGATCTCATTACTTTCTCAAAATGTCCTGTGCTGCTGAATTAGCAAACTCTTACATTACATCTTTGTCTTATTATTTTGTCTAATCAGTTTTCCCTTAGGACGGTAGCATCCCTATGTTATAATTTGACCACAAATACACATCAAAATTGGAAGATGTTCCAGTATCAACCTACTATCTAACACATTTAGTATTGGACTTAGAGAACTTCTTAATTATAGCAATTTAGTGTAAAAGTAAAAAGAGGAAGATAGTCATAACAATGTCATATATCATGAGAGAAAGGAATAACTTCCTTAGCTCTGTTTGACCCCAGGCATGAGTCATATCTGACAGCCAATCATGTAATCCCTAGATGTTAAAAGCAGGGCTCAGGATTAATCAGGTGGGGATCTTTCCTTTTCAGAAAGGAAATAGCCCAATTGGGAAATAAAGTCAAGAGGATCCTACCTTAGGCCACACCAGGATCATCCCCAAAACTATTTCTAGGCACAGACATTCACTTTTACCAGTTCACAGACTGCAGCACATGCCATTTTCTACTATTGGCTTCAAAACTACCCCTGTAATCAAAGCTCAAAACAATAGTAAGTTACAGTCACTGGAATTTTCACCTTAAATGCCAAAATTTCACCAACCACAAATTATGGCTCAAATATCTTTCCTGATATTTCCCTAATATTAACACTTCATGTATCCTTTATAATTTATAATTTATAAATTATAACTACTCATATTCTGGGGCTTCAGACATACTGCAAACACCTGATAGTTGACTCATCATTAATATGTTTAAATTACTGCATACACTTCCATCATAGCCAAGATTTTCAAGTAAAAAACCCCTGGAGTTTGGGACAGGACACCACCCCTCCCCTACTGGAACCAGAGTCCAACATTGGCAAAGAGAAAGTCAAGTATTTGGCTGGCAAAATGAGCAAAGTGTGCAAAAAAACCCCTCAGATAATAGAAGCTTACTTTGGTGACAAAGAAGATCAAAACATACAGTGAGAAGAAGATGTCAAAGTCAAAGCTCCTACATCCAAAACCTCCAAGAAAAGTATGAAATGGCCCCAGGCCATGGAAGACCTCAAAAAAGATTTTGAAAATCAAGTAAGAAAGTAGAGGGAAAATTGGGAAGAGAAAGGAGAGTGATACAAGAAGATCATGAAAATGAGTCAACAGCTTGCTAAAGGAGATGCCAAAAAAATGAAGAAAATAGCACCTTAAAAAATAGACTAACCCAAATGGCAAAAGAGGTGCAAATAGCCAATGGAGAGAAGAATGCCTTTAAAACTAGAACAGAGGAAATGGAAACTAACGACTGTATGAGAACCCAAAAAATTATAAAACAGAACCAAAAGAATGAAGAAATAAAAGACAATGTGAAATACCTCATTGGGAAAACCACTGATCTGGAAAATTCATCCAGGAGAGATAATTTTAAAATTATTTGACTACCTGAAAGCCATGATCAAAAAAGAGCCTAGACATCATCTTTCAAGAAATTGTCAAGGAAAACTACCCTGATATTCTCAAACCAGAGGGGGAAATAGAAATAGAAACTCCTAGGAACATGGTAGCCACATGCCAGAATTCCCTGGTAAAGGAGAAAATACTGCAAGCAGCCAGAAAGAAACAATTCAGGTATTGTGAAAACACAATCAAGATACACAAGATGTAGCAGCTTCTACATTAAGGGATTTGCAGGCTTGGAATGTGATATTCAAGAGGTGAAAGGTGTAGGATTAAAACCAAGAATCCCTAGTGAGCAAAACTGAGTATAATACTTCAGGGGTAAAAATGGATTTTCAATGAAACAGAGGACTTTCAAGCATTTTAGGTGAAAAGCCCAGAGCTGAATAGAAAATTTGACTTTCAAATACAAGAATCAAGAGGAGCATGAAAAGGTAAACAGTAGGGAGAAATCATAATAAACTCAGTAAAGTTGAACTGTTTTGTTTACATTTCTACATGGAAAGATGATATTTGTAACTCCTGAGACCTTTCTCAGTATTAGGGTAGTTGAAGGGAATGTACATATATACAGACAGAGGGCACAGGGTGAGTTGAATATGAAGGGATGATATGTAAAAAAAAAAATAAAATAAAAGGGTAAGAGAGGAATGTATTGGGAGAAGGAGGAAGGGAGAGATAGAATGGGGTAAATTATCTCACATAAAAGTGGCGGAAAAGAGCTGTTATAATGGAAGGAAAGAAAGGGTGGGTGAAAGTGAATGAGTGGACCTTCCTATTATTGGATTTGCCTTAAAGAGGGAATAACATACACACTCAACTGAGTATCTTACCCTACAGGAAAGTAGGGGGAAGGGGATAAGAGGGGGTAATGATAGAAAGGAGGGCAGATTGAGGGAGGAGGTAGTCAAAAGCAAACAATTTTGAAAAAGGGCAGGGTCAAAGCAGAAAACTAAATAAAAGGGGACAGGATAGGATGGAAGGAAATATGCTTAGTCTTTCAGAACATGAATATTATGGAAATATTTCGCATAATGATATATGTATAACCTATATTAAATTGCTTGCCTTCTCAAGGAGGGTGGATGGTGAGGGAAGAAGGGAGTGAATTTGGAACCCATAGGCCTAAAACCAAATGTTAAAAAAATTGAAAAATTGTTTTTACATGCAACTGGGAAATAAGATATACTGGCAGTGTGGTATAGAAATCTATTTGCCCTACAAGAAAGTAAGAGGAAAGTGGATGGGGGAGGGGGGAGTGGGGTGATAGAAGGGATGGCAGACTGGGGTAAGCAGCAATCAGAATACATGCCATCTCGGGGGGGGGGGGAGGTTAAATATGGGGAGAAAACTTATAACTCAAAATCTTGTGGAAACAAATGTTGAAAACTAAAAATAAATTTTTTAAATTGGAAAAGAAAAAACAAAAGAAAACAAAAGAAAGTTCAATGGAGAAAGGCTAACTCATACCATGGACAGAGCACACCCTGTCACAGTGTTTGATTTCTAGCCAATCAAGGGTTTTTTGGGTCTTTCTCAGCTGTGTGTGTGTGTGTGTGGAGGGGGTGGTGGTCCTCCAATGGTTTGGGGGGGCCCTTGGCTGATTTCCCACTACTTTTCTAAGGGCACAATTGCATAGCCCTCTAGAAACCATTTTTTAAAATTAAGAGCCTAATTTATAGCATGATTTCCTCCAAACCCCCAAATGACAAAACTTTGAAGCATAAGAACACCAACAATGCTACAGTTTTAATGTATGAAACAAAATTGCCAGTCACATAGCATCTATTCAGTTGATTTTGTTAGTTAGAATAGTCTCAAATATAAAACCGACTTTCTCCATCCATCCCTTTGACCCTACAGATGGAAGGCTATCAGAGACTACAACAGGGTAATTCTGATCCCTTTACATTGAATTCTCATTCTTCTCAGGTCCTAATCACAATACCTTAAATGCGAAATTGTAAATGTATTTTACATTACTGGTGGATCTGCCCTAACATGGTGAAACACCCGGATTATCCTCGCGGGGTCTGCCGGTAAATGAGCCCCATTCTAATTGAAATTAGAGAAATGTGCCAGCCAGCCTGACTGCATTTGGTGAACAACCTGCATTTTGAAACTAAGCTTGGTTTTGCTGTGAATCACTTGCTCTCCTGGAAATCTCCAGGTTGCCTCTTCCTTGTTCTCCCTCTCCCACCTCCTCACTTCTGGAATCCGCTGGTAGTAATGGGGGAGGAGGTGCTCTCAGAGCTGGCCCAGCTGGTGAGTGGTGGCCCAGGTGGAATAGGAGGCCCGGGGTGGAGTTTGGAGCTGTGAGCAGGATCTAGGGCAGGAGAGGCCTCATCCTAGTGGCCAAGGCATTCCATGTGATGGAGGGCTGGGCTTGGGGGAGGGGAGTTAAGCAGGGCCTGAGCTCCTGCCGGTGCCTGTGACTGGAGGAAAGTCCTGTCCTGAGGGCCTTAGAGGTTGGGGAAGGGGTGGGAGGTCCCTCCCAGAGGGGGTTGGCTGTAAACAGGAACTTGTGCAGAGACTGGGCTGCCTTCTTCATTCCCTCCAAGCCCAGATCTCTCTGCATTCCTCCCATACAGCTGAGACCTCCCTGCCTTCCAGCGTCCGAGCTGAGGTCACGCTGCCTTCTCTTGGACTCTCGATCTCTGCCTTCAGGACCCCAACTCTGTGAGTGCAGGTCCCAGGTAGGTCCGAGGCCCACCCCCCACCCCACACCTGCTGGCTTCTGCTCACTGTCCCTACCATTGGGTCAGTTCCTTCTGCTCTGACCATGTGGTGAGTGCCTTGTAGTCCTGCCTGGAGCAATCCTCCCTACCACTCCTGGCTCTTGGGCAAGCTTCCCTCTACTAACTCTTTTCCAGACTCCCAATCACTTCCCAAAGGTCCAGGGTCACCCTCCCCTGATTTAAGATTGGGTCATCCTCTCCTAGAATTCAAACTTAACCCACAGGATCCCCAGAATCTTGTTTCCGTGCCCTCAGCTTTCGGTTAGGAACCAAGTCCCCTGTAAGTACCGAAAGTTCTATGTGCCCTGAGGACCCCGCTTTGGATGCTGGAACCAAAACCTGCCTGGCCCCGGTTATCTGTACCCCCCACCCCACCATTAGCTCCTGGCCTGCTTCCTTATGGGATACCAGACACTAGCTCCCTGTGTCTGGTCTCCTGTTTGGCATTCCAGGTCTGTGGTCTTCTAGAGGGTCCCAGGAATCCTCCCCAGCTCCTACTTCGAGCCCAGGACACAGTGCTCCTGCTTTCCAGGCTCAGTATCCTCCCGGAGCCCTTCTGTTTCCAGTGTCCCTGACCTCCCTGCCATGAACTGGGTTAGAATGTCTCCCTCCCAGACCCCACCTGGGCTCCCTTCCCCAGGCCTCCTGCTTCCCTGCCTCCTCTTCTTTCAGAGCCCTCAGGCCCGTGCCAGGGGGCTGCAGTGTAATTAGAGCAGAACTTTTTCTTAGTCCTCTCTTTTGGAATGCTTAGGTAATGAAGTATGTTTGATGAGTCCCAACCTTTCAAATGTGTTGGGAAGCAGAATGGGACTCTTCCCTGTTCTTTGTGTGAGTGCTTCTCCACACTGAGGTGATCAGGTGCCCCAGGGTCCTGAGACAGGTATGTAAGACGTGAGGTCAGAGTTTGGTTTTGGGGGTAAAGTCATTAAAACAGTGTTAGTGACAAGACTGTGGGCAAGCTGTTGAAACTGCCCTCCTCCCCAGCTTCAATGACCCAGGTGCTTCTCTGGTAACTGTATATTGGTATGGATGGACTGGTTCATGTTATTTGTTCTACTTATATTCTATGCTCATAATTTCTTTTCATATTTGCCCTGAAGCTCAGGGACCCAATCTTTTCTCCCTGAACTAAGTGAAGGATATATTTATGTTCAATTAAAATGAGATTGTGAACCCCTTCAAGTTGCTTTCCTTAGAAAAGCAAATCAAAGAACCTCTGCTATCAGCCGTCTTGTTGTTCATCTTGTGTGGGCCTTCACCCTAACAACAGCTGCTAGGAACATTGTTGTAACAGGGGCTGAATCCCAGACTAGATTTGGTCTCCCAGCCTCAGGCTTTCACTGGTCGTTTCCTGGTGGCTCCCTCCCAGAGGCCTCCCCATTGCTAACCTTCCTAAGCTTCCCTGTAGATCTAGCAGTCAGTCTGTTGTCTAGATGATGTTTGTGTGCTAGTTGGGGAGAGGGGAGGCAGGGAGGACAGACAAGGAACTGGAGGGAGATCTCTGATTCTGGAGCCCTTGAGACTCTTACTGGTCTCATCCTACCTGGGATCTCAAGCCCCTTCTACCTCTCTGAAGGAGAATGGGTGAGGGGAAGGAGACAGAAGAGGGTGGCATCATCTTTTCTAAGCTCTACTGCCCGAGGGTAGGGCCTTACCCTCTGTAAATCCCCCATAGGTCACCCTCCCCTCCTAGAAGAACAGGTAAAGACTGTGCCCCTCTGGTTATCCTTCAGACTTCCCAGCTCAGCCTGCAGAGGACCAAGCCCTGACCCAAGCAGAGAAACCTGGAGCCAGAGGGAAGGACCACTGGAAGCTGCAGAGCCCCAGCCCAGGTGAGTACACTCTGTCCTTAGACTTGACCAACATCAGCAAAAGACAGCATTTCCAGAGACAAAGAGCATTGTCTGTGAGGCTGGCAATCCCCTACCTATGGAATGTTTCTTTACAAAAAATAGGCAGGAAATTGAAAGCAGTAGTAACAACAGTGCCCTGCTCTCTCCTGTGTTTTGAATATCACATGCTTTGGCATAAAAGGCACTAAACTACCCACCCCACCCCTGTTAGCCCCAATTGCTGCCCTCCCATGTTCCTTTTTAAGGTTTCCCCCATGATCCCTGAATCACAAGAATGACCCCTTCACTCATTCCTCTCTGTCCTGTAGGGTCTTTCTTTGCTCCCTTTATCTATGCCTAGCACCCTTCCCCCACATCCACAGAACTTTGCTTCTTTGGCCAAGTTCTCCCCTTGAGACCTTGAAGGCTTGTTCTCAAGCATCTGAGCTGCACAGTTTTATCTGCCGGATGCACACTTACCTGTCCTGTCTTTCAGGAGGTTTGACTCTCAAGGGCACACTGACAAGGCAGTGAAGGTTGAAAGGACCAAATACTATGAGCTAGGCCTGGGGGAGGGGGGGCCCATGGGGGTGGAGCATAGTTTCCTGGCCTCCTGCAATCTCTTGTCCAGTGTTTCTGGAAAATATGGGAACTGAAGAAAACAGGTAAAGTTGGCATCTGAGTCATACTCACAGGTTCGCAGCCCTTCGCAGAGCTGTTTGCACTAGGCCAAAGAAAGGGTACCATCTTTCACTGTTAGTGTATTAGCATTTGTGAAGGGCCTAGGACTTCCCTTGTTAGAGAGGATGTAGGGAAAGGGCTGAGTTTGGGGAACTATTCAAAGTCCTGGGAGTTTTCTCTTCCAATGGGGGAAAGGGAGGTACTGAAGCAGACACTGAGGTCCTGTCAGAGAGGCATCAGGCTCAAAGGCAAAGACACCATGGAGGGACATACCTTCTCCCCAAATCTACTTTTCACCGTCTTCACAACAACCCTGTATGGGAGGTGTTCTTGTCATCTTTATTTCACAGTTCAGGAAACTGAGGCAAACAGGCTTAAGTGACTTGCCCAGCGTCACACAGCTAGTATGAGTCTGAGGCTAAATTTGACATAGATCCTTGTGACTCCAAGCCTGGTGCTCTATCTACAGGGTAGCCTACTTGCCATTGGCTATTAGTCTTTCTGAAATAGTATTTTGTTTTTTCCTTAATGACAAATTAAAATATATTTTATTCCTGTTTTGAGTTCCCAGTTCTCAACCTACCTCCTTCCTCAGACTGTGTGCAATCATAGATAGGTGGTGGGTATGCAATCATGTAAAGCATTTCCATGTTATTCTTTTCGTGAAAGAAAATTTGAACCAAAAGAAAGAACCTGAATAATCGTCTGCTTTAAGTCTGTGTTTAGACTCGATTAGTGTTCTCTCTGTGGAGGGCGTAGCAGTTTTCATCATGAGTCCTTTGAGATTGCCTTAGATCAAGGTATCACTGAGAATAGCTAAGTTATTCATGTTGTTCACCATACCGTATTGAAATGTACAATGTTCTCCTGGTTCTGCTCACTTTGCTCTGCATCAGTTCATGTAAGTGTTTCTAGGTGTTTCTGAAATCATACTGCTTGTCATATACCACAGCTTGTTAAGGCATTCCTGAATTTTGGGGCATCTCCTCAATTTCCAGTTGTTTACCACTACAAATAGAGCTATCATAAATACCCTTCTCTAAATAGGTCCTTTTCTCTCTTTCTTTTTAAAAAATCCTTTGTGGGTGCCGACTTACCAGTGTTATTGTTGGATCAATGGGTATGCACAGTTTCATAGCCCTATGATTATAGTTTCATATTACTCTCCAGAATGGTTGGATCAGTTCCCAAATCTACCAATAGTGTAACAGTGTCCCAGTTTTCCTACTTCCCTCTAATATTCATGGTTAGCCAATTTAATAGGTGAGGTAGTAACCTAGAATTGTTTTAATTTGCCTTTCTCTGATCAACAGACATTTATAGCATTTTTATATGACTACAAATAGCTTTGATTTCTGTGTCTGAAAGCTGTCTGTTCATATGCTCTGACCATTTATCAATTGGGTCATGACTTGTATTCTTATCAATTTGACTGAGAGCTCTATATATTTGAGAGACGAGGCCTTTATTAGAGATATTTGCTGTAACTTTTCCCCCAGTTGTCAGTTTTCCTTTTAATCTTGGTTTCATTCATTTTGTTTCTGCAAAAACCTTTTTAATTTAATACAATCAAAATTATACATTTTACATCTAGTTATGCAGTTTATGGGTGAATTCGTTCTATTTGTATTTACAGTTATGTTAACTAACTGTGTTTTTCTCTGCATCATATTTTTCCTCTGTGCATCCTTCTCTTTCTCTTTACCCCTTCACCCTGTCTTTCCTCAGTAGTGTTTTGCTTCTGACCAATGCCTCCCCCAAACTGCCCTTCCTCCTGTCATTCCCCTGGCCCATTCCTGTCCCTTTCTACTTCCCTATAAGATAAGAGAGAATTCTATACCCACCTGAGCATATATATCATTCCCTATTGCAGCCAATTTTCATAAGAGTAAGGTTCAAGTAGTCCCTTCCTACCTCCCCATCCTCCCCTTCACTGTAATAGTTCTTCTCTGCCTCTTTTATGTGAGATGATTCACTCCCTTCTACCTCTCCCTTCCCTCTTCTTGGAATGAAATTCTCTTTCTGACTCTATGATTTTGTTTCTTTGAATATCATCCCTTCACAGTCAGCGTATACTACCATACAGGTATACATGTATGATGCAATGCATACAATGTATATAGTGACTGTCAAGGTTTATTCCTTTTAATTGCCCTAATGCTCATAAAGGTCTGAAGTGTTCAGGTGTCACCTTCCCATGTAGGCACAGACACAATTTCACCTCATTGAATCTCTTCTGTTTTCTCTTTCCTGTTTACCTTTTGATGTTTCTCTCTTGTCTTGTGTTTGAAGATCAATTTTTTTTTTCAGCTCTGGTATTTTTGTTGGGAATGCTTGATTATCTTCTCTATATTGAAGGTCCATTGTGGCCCCTAAAGGACTGTACTCAGCTTTTTCTGGGTTTGTGCTGCTTGGTTATAATCCTAGTTCCTTTGTCTTGCTGAATATCATTCCACACCCTCTGACTTTTTAATGTAAAGCCACTGAGTTCTGTGTTAGCCTGACTGTGGCTCCATGACGTTTGACTTGCTTCTTTCTGGCTGATTACACTCTTTTCTCCTTGACCTGGGAGCTCTGGAATTTGGCTTCAGTATTCTTTGGAGTTTCCATTGTGGGATCCTTTAAGGAGGAGATTGGTGGATTCTTTTAGTTTCTACTTTACCCTTTGGCTCTAAGATATCAGGGCTGTTTTCCTTGGCAATATCTTTGCCAAGAGGATACCAAAGGGGGTCATGGAGAGTCAGACATAGCTGACACAAATGAACGACAATAACATCCATATAGAATGTATTGTAGAATATTGTGTAAGATGTTGGTCTAATCCTAATGTCCTTAGCTATTATCAATAATGCAATGATGGAAGAAAATCCCAAAGGACTAATGATGAAGCATACTGTCTGACTCCAGGAAAAGAATTGATATTGTTTGCATACAGACTGAAGTAACTATTTTCACTTTCTTGTTTTCAAAATTTTCTGTATAATATGACTAATAGGGAGATATTTTATGATTACACACATGTAAGCTATATGTGATTGCTTCCTGGGGGAGTGGGAGACTGAGGGAAGGAGAGGTGGAATTTGGAACTCAAACCTTTAATAAACAACAAACATGTAAAAATTTTAATATGTAATTGGAGGAAAATAAAAAATATTTCTTAAAAATAAAAAAAAAATCTCCACCATTTAGCCCAGCACCATCCATTGGTTATAGAAATTGAAGAAATTTTGTATCTTCTGAATGAGTTCACTTACCTTGACTACGTACTTTCCAGGATGTACACAGGTGATGAGGTTGTGAAAAGAATAACCTTCAAGTCAGTTAGTATTTCATTATTTTGATTTGTTTTTAGTTACATTGTAAGGTTTAGTTCCTTTGTTTGGGAAAAGCTAGCCCTCGCAGCTAAGCTATACTAACATAGATATTCTTCTAAGTCCAGGTTACCTCTAGATTTAGTGATTGCACAGACTGATAAGACTTTATCATTTAATAGCAGGTAGTTTAGAGTAAGACTCATATCTTTGTAGGACTAAAACAATCATGGCATTGTAAGAGTCTTTTCACAGGCTAAATTCCTGTTTCTGGCTGCTGCAGAAAGGGGGTTAATGGAAGTCTAAATTCCTCTTCCTAGTCTTAGTGGATAAGCTTTCTTTCCTTTGAGGTGGAGGTTAACTCTAAGCCTAGTGGTATAATCTTCTAAGACTGAGTTTCCCTTTCTGGCAGCTGGAGGATGGAGAGTGCCTGCTAACTGCAAACCACAAGCTTCTGTTTTCCAGTCTTTCTTCAAGCTGTAGGCTCCTTTGAAGTAATACTTTTGGATGCAAAACTCATCAGGCTGCAGAGCAAGGACTTCTGGTTGATGGACACAGGATGAATCTGGGTCACAAAAAACTGGGAGGAGTAAGTAGTCGGGTGACCTGCCTTGTCCAATTGAATTTTGTTCAAAGCATGTTTCCTAAGATTGTTTTAATTTTTTTCATTCTCTTCTATTTTAAAAATCATTTCTGTAAATCACACTTTTGTTACAAACTACTGAGGAATCGGTTGACCTTAAAGTTAACCTGTGAACTGCTACAATTAAATCATTATCTACTAGTAAATTTTGCATCTCAGATTATTTTCTATTTCAGATAACTAATTTTGAGCTGTCACCTGCTTTGTCAGAGATAGTTCAGTGTTTGAGAGGCTGCCAGGCAAAGTGTGGGAGAGAAGAGGTATTTGGGTGACTACAAAACAGAAGTTCCATTGTGCTGACCTCACTGTTGTATGCCTGTTAAAGCTACCATGCCAGGAAACTGAATCTCTTCCATTTGAATGGTCTTAGGAAGATTCTGAAGGTCACCTGGTAAGATAAGGTAGTGGACACTGAGGTCCTTCCTCCAGTTAGACTGCCAAGCATTCACATCTTACTGCAGAGAGCACAGCTGCTATGGACTGGCCATGTTGTTCAAATGCCAAAAGAATGTTTGCCTAAAAAACTATTTTATGGAGAACTCATGTGAAGAAGAAAGTCCCAAGGTGGTCATAAGAAGTGACAGAAGGACATTCCCAAGGTCTCTTTGAATACTTTGTAGTCAGTTGTGAGACATGGGAGACACTGGCGAAGGACCAGCCATCATGGCATGCCTGCATCAATGAATGCGCTGTGCGGAGTGAGCAAAGCAGAATTACAGTAGCTCAAAAGAATGATGACACGCGCAAATTGACAGCCTTATTCACCCCAAATGTTCACTGGGACTATTTGTGCCCAATCTGTGGTAGAGGCTTCTGGGCTTGTCTTTGTCTGATCAGCCTTCATCAGGGACACTGTACCTTGACCCTGACATAGTGATGTCATTTTGGTTCACTCTGGGCAGAAAGAAAAAGAAAGCGCCCAACTATGAGAACTAAACATTATAATAAAGAAATATATGCTATCCATGAGTGAAAGGAATCCTAAGGCACAGGCAAAGGATGTTTTGGCCTGGCACATCGTGCCCAGGGTGCCCTTAAGCCCTCGGTGTTACAACAGTTAACTCTCCTTCACTTGGCTAGAAAGTCTCACACCCCTCTCTTAAGTCCAGATTGTAATTAGGATGTCTTATGAATCCTTTTCATGTTTTAGCTAGAGAAGAGACATTGTTACAGCTTCTCAGGAGTTAAACCAGGTCTTTTCTTTTTCATTCCTCTCTTTTCAATATTCACAAATGAATGCCCCTGCACCCAGAATACACTGTACTTGGCAGCTTCTCACAAATACCTCACACAATTTGCATTATAACATATCACTTCTACGATTTCTGTTATCTTTTTTGTTGTTGTTGAGAAGACAAGGGAAGGCTATTGGCGTTAAGTGACTTGCCCATGGTCACACAGAGAGTGTGTCAAGTATCTGAGGCCAGATTTGAACTCATGTCCTCTTGACACTCCCGGGCCGGTGCTCTACTCACTGCACCACCTAGCTGCCCCATTTCTATCATTTCTGAGAAGGCAGAAATTTCACATCATCTTCTGTCTGTCTCTTCCACAGATCTTCCTCCCTCACAAATAAAACACATACTTTATCTGAAATTTTCCATGTTGTAGTAAGACTTTTTTCATCTTTATTACAACTGACCAATTAACTGCTTTTCTCAATATTCCACTGGGCTCTTAATGAGTTTGGTTTCAAGTGTTGACTGTGACACTCATCAAGGGTACAACCTTTGGGTAAATCGCCTTTCTGCCCTTTATTTCCCTCCTCTCACTTGATGAGACTATAGGATTGGACTATAGGAAGTCTGGAGTCTTTTTGAGCTCTAAATCTGGTGAGTTTTGATGGTTTAGGAACGGGTGACGTTCAAGGATGTGGCTGTGGACTTCACCCCAGAGGAGTGGGGCCTCTTGGACCATCCTCAGAAGGAATTGTACAAGGAGATCATGCTGGAGAATGCCCAGAACCTGCTGTCCCTGGGTAAGGACCCTTCCCCTGGCCACTCTGAGTCTCCTATCACAGGGAATATCTTTATTCCTGTGTGTGCTGGCTTGGGAGGATTTATTAGTTACTAGGAAGGGAAAAGTGCTGGTCTCCTGTGTCCTAGAGACAGGGTCCTTCTGCTGCCTGGTTTTCCTATATAGGTCAGTCCATTGTGTGAAGAGCAGCTGGAGGTTTCCTGATTGTCCCTGAAGCTGTCTCTTGCCAATTCTGGGTAGCTTGAGGTCAAAGTTCAGATCAGTGTTGAAGCATCTCAGGTGTGGAAGTAATCCTACATGTAGTCCAGCCTCTGCCTAGACATGAATTTTGCCTGCCAAATCTCTGAAATCTGCTTAGGTGGCTTTTCCCTGCACCCTCTTCCTCTTTAGGAGGGGCCAAGTATTTAGGACACTATTCTTTGTGAGAAGCATCAGTTTGTAGCTTCCAGCTCCTAGTTGTGCCTGGTAGGGCCCATTTGTCCTTCATCTTCCTTTGCATTGCCCCAAATTCCAGCCCAGAAGGTGGGAAAGGAAGGAAGGAAGGGAATAAGCATTTCTGTTCGCTAGCTGTTCACCAGCTGCTGTGCTAAGCTCTTTCTTTACCATATGATGTCATTGGGTCATATTATTATCTCTGTTTGACATTTGAGAAATCTGAAGGAAACAGGTTAAGTGACTTTTACAGGAGCACACAGCTAGTAAGTGTCTGAGGCTGGATTCGAACCCTGGCATTCCTGACTGCAGGCCCTGGGCTCTCTCCACTGCACTACCAGCTACCCCTAATTTCTAGATAGTGGAAGCTCTGCAAGGAGTCCCTCCTTCCCTCCTATGAAGAAGGTGCACCAAGACTGAATGTTCTGACTCCAGATTGGATCCATGATCTTTTCCCCATCTCTCCCCAAAGCTCCCACAATAAATGCTATGGACATCTTGTTTCAGGACTTCTGGGAACCATCCATTCTTGTAGTCCTCTGTTAATGCAGGAATAAGAGACTGGCCAGCAATCACAATTAGGTCCAACTAAGGTTTTTGAGTTCCCTAGCAGTAGAATCTCACCTTAAGAGGCAATGACTCCCTGAGTGAAGAGTCCCAAGGTTTTTATAGGTTTCAGGGAGTGGAGGGCTGTGGATGGGACAGGGCCACAGCTGATTCATCAGGATCTAATTTTCAGGAGCTCAAGGCAGATCTGGCACATCCTAGTTTGGGTTACTTGCATTACAAGCATTAATGGGAGAACAAGCCAATTCTGTGTGAACATGATGGAGTAATTCTCTTGCTTTGTATGCACACTCTTTTTCCCTAAAGAGACCTAAATTACCAATTGTTCTCCATCCTCATCCCTGATTCCCCATTCCCAGGTCTGCCTGTTGCCAGAGAAGACATCCTCACTTATTTGGAGGAAAGGGAAGCACCATGGCTATGGCACCAAGAAGGCCTGAGGAGCTTTTGTCCAGGTGAGTGAGGGGAAAGCAGGTCTATGAGAGCTGGGATATCAAGAGTCTTCTGGGTGTGTAGGCGAAGCTAGTGCTAGATCTGGGGCAGGAAAACCTGACTTGGAATTCTTTTTGAGACCCTTTTTAGTAGTGGGATCCTGGAGAAGTCACTGAACTACTGAGTCTCAGTTTCCCAACCTTTAAAATGTGGGAGTTGGACACCATGACCTTGAAGCTTTCTCCGAGTGATAAATCTCAGGCCCTATACAAAGTCCATATTTGGAATTTTGGGTCAGGAACTCAGCTGAATGTGCAAAAATGGGCTAGACTTTCCAGGTTGGGTTCTTTCCTAGACTTTCTTTGAATCAGTGAGCATTTATCAAGTGCCTTGTATCTGCCAGACCCTCTGCTAAGCACCAGGGACATAAGGAGATACAAGGGACATCCCCTGCTGTCGTGTAACTCACAGCCTGTGGAGCAGACCATGTGCCAACAACAATGTAGAAACCTGTTTGGGACAGGACTAATTGGAGCTCTTGGAGAAAGGGAAGGCCCTAAAGTAAAGGAAGAGTGGAAAGTCTTATTGTGGAAGGTGGGCCCTAGCTGGGACTTCAGGGAAACCAGGGTGAGCAATCTAGGCTGGTGGATGGTGAGGAAAGCCTGTGGAGTGTGGAGGTGGAGTGTCCTGTTCACAGAACAGATAGGAGGTCTGTACCACTGAGTGATAGTTCTTTTGGAATGGAAATAAGGTGAAAGTAGACTGGAAGTGTTGGAGAAGGGAAGGGGAAGAAGGGGTAGGTGATTAACAGCCCTAGAGAGGATTTTCTGTTTGATCTTTTTGCTAGGGAGTCATGGGAGGTTGTTGAGTACATGGTGACATGGTCCATAACGACTGGAGAGAGGGGAGACCTGAGTCATCTGCACCAAGCAGCAGGTTCTTGTAGTACCTCAGGCCTGCTTTGATTGGGGCCTGAACCAAGATAGTTCCAGTGTTGAGAGAGAAGTGAGTGTGTGGGAGAGATGTTACCAAGGTGGAATCGCAGGACTCTGGAGCAGATCGACTATGGGGGTCAGGACTGTGGATGTGTGAGAGTAATTGACGAGTGTATGGTATGTTACTTATCTGCCTACAATATTGGAAGGGTGCCTTGCAGAGCATTAGGAAAGTAGGAAGAGGGGAGTGCTGAGGGAAAAAGAATGAGTTTAGTTTGGAGAACCAGGAGAAGAGTGTCACTAATGCGGAGAGAGAGAGAGAGAGAGAGAGAAGAAATGGTGAGTGCATTTACCAAGTGGGAGATTTTTGTTACTTTTGGAGAGAGGAGTTTCCATTGAACAATGAAATTGGGAGCTTGACTACAGAGAATTTCAGAAAAGCCAAGGGAGTTGGAGACACCCATTGTAAATGGATGTCTCCAGTTGTTTAGCTCTGAAATGGAAGAAAGGCATAGGGAAATATTTCTTGGGTTGAATGCATCAAGTGAGTATATGTTAAGGATTAGAGAGAAGTGGTTTCAGTTGTAGCACTAGGAAAGGTGTCTTTAGTGCAGGAGAGACTGAAGAGTAGTGAACTAGTGGGGATGCAGGGGAGGCAGTGTACTGAGGAAGATGAGGTGCTGGAATGGGATGGTTTTGACAGGGAAAGGAGTTTGCTGGGTCTCACAGAGGGAGGACCATTTCATCTGATGATGGTATCAGGAAAGAAAAGAAGGCACCTGATTTATGGGAGATGAAGAGGATGAGAGAGTTCTTGTTACGTATGCAATTTATTCAACATCATATGAGGCAGATTCTTCTTAGGTGAGGAGGTGAGTGGGGGTGGAGAGTGGGAGCAAGCAATTAGGGAGGGTTGGGGAAGAATGAGAGTATTTGGACAAGCTGCTGTCCTGAATGGGGTAGTGAGTCAGTTATGAGGTTTTTCAGTAATTTCTGTTATTTCTGACTCTTTGTGACCCAATATGGGGTTTTCGTGGCAAAGATAGTGGTGTGCTTTGCCATTTCTTTTTCAGGCTCATTTTACTGATGAGTTAACTGAAGCCAACAGGCCTAAGTGACTTGGCCAGTGTTACAGCTAGTAAGTGTCTGAGGCTGGATTCGAACCTGAGTCTTCCTGAGCAGTTCTCTATCCACTGTACCATTTTAGCTACCCCAAGGGAGTCCATTTCTGGAGATGTCAAAGGATAGTCTTGCCACAGGGAGGGCCACCCAGAGATTATGTAGCCTAAATTTGTAAAGGAACTCTCTCCATTCATTAGCATCAAAATAGTAGCCAAGGTTGCTGCCTTACTTAGAGTTAATCCAAGGCTCTCCTTTACATAAATCATCAACCTGTGTCTGTCCCCTCATCTCTGAGGCTCAATCTTTAGCCCATTCTTGGTGAATCATTGACCAGATTCTTTGAGAGGACAGCTACTCTCAGTTTGGGGAAGTGGCATGTAGAAACTCCCAGGTGTCTATGGTATGAGATGCTTCAGGAGCCCAGAAAGAAGTGTTTGTGATCTTCACTGTGGGTCTGGTCTGGTCTCCTGAGGGTGAGAAGCAGATAGAGGTCATTCAGCATAGGGAATAAGGTGCAAGAAAGAGCCAGAAACAGTTTGGAGGCCAGAACCTGCATTTGCCAACTCAGACAGTGACCAGGGTACAAGGATTGAGGTCGAGCCTGGGGCCTCGTGTCAGCCCTGGGCCCAGTCATTCAGTCAATAAACAGAGATTAAGCACCTCCAGTTTTCTTGGCTCCTTTTGGAAGGGAAAAGCCAGTGCCTGCTGTCAGGGAGCCCCCAATCTGCCATATAAATGTGGAGATGTTTTAGGAGAAACACCAGACTGGGGACATCGGTCTTAGTTGATCCAGGGAAAAGAGTGTTGGGAATGGAAAGAAATCTAGTTCAAAGGAATATAAGGGAAGCTGAAGAGTGAGGGGTGTAACAGTTTCAGAAGGAGAGGAGAATTAGGGAGCAAAGAGTCAAAATCAAAGCAAGAATGATGAATTTCAGGCCCAGCTCAGAGATATTGTGGGTCCTGTTCCAGAGCACCACAGTAACCGGAATATTGCAAACAAGTGAGTCACCTGATTTTTGGGTTTCTCAGTGCATATAAAAGTGCATGTTTACAATATGCTGTTATCTGTTATAGGTGCAAGACTATTATGTCTAAAAGAAAGGTAGATACTTTACAAATATTTTACTACTAAATAGAAGGTAAGTATTAGCTAAGCCTTCAGTGAGTCTTAATGTTCTTGCTGGTGGAGACTGGCCCAATGTTGCTGGCTGCAGACCGATCAGGCGGGTGGTTTCTCCAGACTGGCAATGATTGTGGCAATTTAGTTTGCCACATTGATTGACTCCTCTGTTCCCTTGAACTTAAACCCTCATCGTAGGAGCAGTAGTTGGCCTAATTCCAATGCTGTTGTGTCTCATGGGATAGGAAGACCCAAAGAGAGGGAGGGAACAAGTCAATTTGCAATAAGAAAGTATATTTTTTTAAGAAAACAAAACAAAAGAAAGTGGAGTGCAGACAGGCCTTCAAGTCCCATGGACAGAGCATGCATGCTCTTGTAGGGTTGGAGTTCTTGGCTCAGCTGCTGAGATGTTGGATAGTTCACTCAGCCATTCTGAACTCCTGGCCTGAGCTGAGAATGTAATGAGAATTCTTGTCTTGCCAGTATCACAAGTGTTTGTGTGGAGCCAATGTGATTGTGTGTGAAGTTCTCTGTAAGTCAGGTTATCCTGCAGGTGTGAGCTAATGGTATATTCAAATGATTGATTCTTTTTTTTTTTTTAAATTTTGATTCATTTTAAACTTAAATACAAAGTGAGAGGGAACATTTCGATGTACAGAACATAAAGAATTCAATATAAAACTATAAATTTCCATTTCTGACTGTTCATTTATTTGAAACTGTGTAATAATTACTATACATTGTTTTCAAAGCTATCCAGGTTTTCTGTGCTTCCTTCTCCTTCTTGTTGTCCTTCTCCTTGTCCTTCTGCTTGCTCTTCTCATTGTCCTATTCGTTGTCCTTCTCCTTCTCCTCTTTCTTCTTCTCCTTCTCCTCCTTCTTCTTCTCCTTCTCCTCCTTCTCCTTCTTCTTCTTTCCTCCTCCTTCTTTTTGGTGAGGTAATTGGGGCTAAGTAACTTGCCCAAGGTCACAAAGCTAGTAAGTGTCAAGTGTCTGAAGCTGGATTTGAACTCTGGTCTTCCTGACTCCAGGGTTGGTGTGTGCTTCTTTCTAATTTTTCTTTTGTTTCCTACTGTCCACTTCTTATTTTTTTTCTTTTTTTTATTACGTTTTTGGGGTGTTACAGCACTTAGTTTTGCATGTTCTTGAGTTTCAAATTTTCTTCTCTTCCCTCCTCCGTAAGGTGGCAAGCAGTCTGATATAAATTTTCAGAGGAAGAAATTAAAGATATCTATAGCCATATGAAAAAATGCTCAAAATCACTACTGATTAGAGAAATGCAAATCAAAACAGCTATAAAGTGCCCCCTCTCTCCTGTCAGATTGGATAAAATGACAAAACAGGAAAATGATAAATGCTGGAGAGGATGTGGGAAAATTGGAACATTAATACATTGTTGGTGGAGTTGTGATAAGATCCAGCCATTCTGGAGAGCAATTTAGAACTATGACCAAAGGGCTATCAAAATGTTCATACCCTTTGACCCAGCAATACCACTTCTAGGGTTGTATCCCAAAAAGATTACACAAGTGGGAAAAGGACCTCTATGTACAAAAATATTTATAGCTGCTCTTTTTGTAATAGCAAAAAATTGGAAATCAAGGGAATGCCCATCAATTTGGGAATGGCTGAACAAGTTGTGGTACATGAAGGTAATGGAATACTATTGTGCTATAAGAAATGGGGATGATACGGACTTCATCATAACCTGGAAAGCTCTACATGATATAATGCTGAGCGAGTGGAGCAGTAGGAGAACATTGTACACAACCACAGATATATGGATTCTGTGATGACTAACCCTGATAGACTTTGCTCTTTTCAGCAATACAAGGTGCAAAGATAACTCCAAAGGACTCATGGTGGGGAGTGCTATCCACATCCAGAGAAAGAACTACGGCGTCTGAATGCAGATTGGGGCACACTTTACACTTGCCTTTGTTTTCTTTGTTTTTTTTTTCTCCTTTCTTTCTTCTTTCTCATGATTCATTCCATTGGTCATAATTCTTTACAACTTGACTACTGTGTAAATAAGTTCAAAGCAAAGTTAGATATAGAAGATATATCAGATTCCATGTCATCCTGGGGATGTAGGGGTAGGGGCAGAAAGAAAATCTGGAGCTAAAAATTGTATAGAACCAAGTGTTGTAAAGTATAAATAAAAAAATCTGAAAAAAAAAACTACCTGGTACTGGCTAAGAAACGGAGTCATGGATCAGTGGAATAGGATAGGTACACAAGACGCAGTAGTCACTGACTATAGCAATCTACTCTTTGATAAACCCAAAGAATCCAGCTTCTGGGCTAAGAATTCACTATTTCATAAAAATGACTGGGATAATTGGCAAATGATTGATTCTGTCCATTGAACTTTGAAGACTTTCCTCTTGGCCTGGATAAGTAGGATTTAGATCACTTAGTTTAATTGATCCCAAAGGAGGGAAGGGATTATAATTATATGTGTGTACATGTGTCTCTGTATGTATATTTTTTATGGTTTGTTTCTTGCAGAAGGAGAGATTACATGTAAAATGAAAGAGACAACTGGCAAGCTAAGCATTTCTGTGAAAGAAATTCATGAGGAAAGTTTCATGAGGGGTGGTCCTTGTGACTTCACTGGGAGACAAATCTGTGCTGTACTTCACAGAATCCACACAGAAGAGAAACCATATGAATGTGCTCAATGTGAAAAGGCTTATAGAAGAACCTCTGATCTTGCTGCTCATCAGAAAATCCACAGTGGGAAGAAACCTTATGAATGTGCTCAGTGTGGAAAGGCTTTCAGAAAGAAGTCTCAACTTGCTGACCATCAGAGAATCCACACTGGAGAGAAACCTTACGAATGTGATCAGTGTGGAAAGGCTTTCAGAATGAAGTCTCAACTTGTTAACCATCAGAGAATCCACACTGGAGAAAAACCTTTTGAATGTGCTCAGTGTGGAAAGACTTTCAGAAGGAAGTCTCAACTTGCTGACCATCAGAGAATCCACACTGGAGAGAAACCTTACGAATGTGATCAGTGTGGACAGGCTTTCAGAATGAAGTCTCAACTTGCTATCCATCAGAGAATCCACACTGGAGAGAAACCTTATGAATGTGCTCAGTGTGGAAAGGCTTTCAGAATGAAGTCTCAACTTGCTGAACATCATAGAATCCACACTGGAGAGAAACCTTATGAATGTCATCAATGTGGAAAGGCTTTCAGATTTATGTCTCAACTTTCTCAACATCAGAGAATCCACACTGGAGAGAAACCTTTTGAATGTAAGCAATGTGGAAAGGCTTTTAGAAGAAGGGATGTTCTTGCTGATCATCATAGAATCCACACTGGAGAGAAACCTTATGAATGTCATCAATGTGGAAAGACAGTCAGAATGAAGTCTGAACTTGGTAGACATCAGAGAATCCACACTGGAGAGAAACCTTATGAATGTCATCAATGTGGAAAGACTTTCAGAATGAAATTTGAACTTGCTAAACATCAGAAAATCCACACTGGAGAGAAACCTTACAAATGTGATCAGTGTGGAAAGGCTTTCATAAGGAGATCCAATCTTGCTGTACATGAAAGAACCCACACTGGAGAGAAACCTTACCAATGTGATCAGTGTGGAAAGGCTTTCATATGCAAGTGGTCTCTTTCTGTGCATCAGAGAATCCATACTGGAGAGAAACCTTATGAATGTCATCAATGTGGAAAGGCTTTTAGAAGAAGTGGTGATTTTGCTATGCATTGGAAAATCCACACTGGAGAGAAACCTTATGAATGTGCTCAGTGTGGAAAGACGTTTAGAATGAAATCCGAACTTGCTAGACATCAGAGAATCCACACTGGAGAGAAACCTTATGAATGTGCTCAGTGTGGAAAGGCTTTCAGAATAAAGTGTCAACTTGTTAACCATCAGAGAATCCACACTGGAGAAAAACCTTTTGAATGTGCTCAGTGTGGAAAGGCTTTCAGAAGGAAGTCTCAACTTGCTAACCATCAGAGAATCCACACTGGAGAGAAACCTTATGAATGTGCTCAGTGTGGAAAGGCTTTTAAAAGAAGCCCTGATCTTGCTATCCATCAGAGAATCCACACTGGAGAGAAACCTTATGAATGTGCTCAGTGTGGAAAGGCTTTCAGAATGAAGTCTAAACTTCATGGACATCAGAGAATCCACACTGGAGAGAAAGCTTATGAATGTGCTCAGTGTGGAAAGGCTTTCACAATGAAATCTCAACTTGCTAAACATCAAAAAATCCACACTGGAGGGATACCTTATGAAAGTGATCAGTGTGGAAAGCCTTTCATAAGGCTATCCATTCTTGCTGCACATGAAAGAACCCACACTGGAGAGAAACCTTAAAAATGTGATCAATGCGGAAAGGGTTACACAATGAAGTCTCACCTTGCTGAACATCAGAGAATCCACACTGGAGAGAAACCTTACGAATGTGATCAGTGTGGAAAGGCTTTCAGAAAGAAGTATAACCTTCTTCAACATCAGAGAATCCACACTGGAGAGAAACCTTATGAATGTCATCAATGTGGAAAGGCTTTCGGAAAGAAGACTCACCTTGCTGTACATCAGAGAATCCACACTGGAGAGAAACCTTATGATTGTCATCAATGTGGAAAGGCTTTCAGTTGCAGCTCCAGTCTTGCTTCGCATCAGAGAATCCACACTGAAGAGAAACCTTACGAATGTGCTCAATGTGGAAAGGCTTTCAGAATGAAATCTCAACTTGTTAAACATCAGAAAATCCACACTGGAGGGAATCCTTATGAATGTCATCAGTGTGGAAAAGCTTTCACACACAAGTCAACTCTTTCTATGCATCAGAGAATCCACACTGGAGAGAAACATTATGAATGTCGTTAATAAGGAAAGGCTTTTAGAACAAGCTGTGATCTTGCTTTGCATTGGAAAATCCACCCTAGAGAGAAACCTTGTGAATGTCATCAATGTGGAAAGGCTATCAGAATGAAGTCTTAACTTGTTAAACATCAGAGAATCCACACCAGAGAGAAACCTTATGAATGTGCTCAGTGTGGAAAGACTTTTAGAAGAAGCTCTGATCTTGCTATGCATCAGAGAATCCTCACTGGAGAGAAACCTTATGATTGTCATCAATGTGGAAAGGCTTTCAGTTGCAGCGCCAGTCTTGCTTCGCATCAGAGAATCCACACTGAAGAGAAACATTATGAATGTGCTCAGAGTGGAAAGGCTTTTAGAGGACCTGTGATTTTGCTATACATTGCAAAATCCGCACTGGAGAGAAACCTTATGACTGTAATCAGAGTGGAAAGGCTTTCATGCAGAGATCCAGTCTTTCTCTACATCTAAAAATCCACACTGGGAAGAAACCTTATGAATGTGATCAATGTGAAAAGGCTTTTACATTACACTCAACTCTTTTTAAACATCAGAGAATCCACACTGGAGGGAAATCTTATTAATGTAATCAGTGTGGAAAGGCTTGCACATAGAACACCTGTCTTGCTGCACATCAGAGAATTCACACTGGAGAGAAATGTTATGAATGTAATTACTGGAAAAAGGCTTTCCCTCAGAGCTTGAATGTTGCTCAACATCAGAGAATCTACACTGCAGAGAAACTTTATCAGTATTTGGAATGTGATAAAACTTTTTATGTATACAATCTCCTTGTCAACGGAATCTGATGAATTAAATGTCCAAGAGACATAATGTCTGGTTAATCGTTTCATTAATTATAGATGGTGAATATTTAATAAAGACAATGGTCAGTTATCTACATCCTGTAAACCAGATTTGAATCATGCAGGCCTCTCAACACTTATATGCCCTTAGATAAGTGGATGTTTGTAACAACAATGTTGCTAGCAACTACTGTGGCTGTATAAGATATAACACTGGCACACAGAGGGGCTGCTAGCAAAGGTTCTTTGATCTTTTCTAAGGGGGGCAACTTTAAGGGGTTAACAATCTCACTTTAAGATACATATATTATTCACTTAGTTCAGGGGGAAGAAACCATGTATATATATATGTGTGTATATATATAAGTGAATGTGTATGTATGTGTGTATATATATATATATATATATGGAGAGAGAGAGAGAGCAGGCACAGGGTGAGTTGCAGATGAAGGGAAGCTATCTAAAAGAAAATCAAATTAAGGGATGAGAGAGGAATATATTGAGGGAGATAGGGAGAGATAGAATGGGGTAAATTATCTCACATCAAAGTGGCAAGAAAAAGCAGTTCTGTAGGAAGAGAAGAGAAGGCAGGTGAGGGGGAATGCGTGAATCTTGCTCTCATCAGATTTGGCCTAAGGAGGGAATACCATACATACTCAATTGGGTATCTTACCGCACAGGAAAGAAGAAGGAAGAAGATAAAAAAGGGGGGAATGATAGAAGGGAGGGCAGATGGGGGTGGAGGTAATCAAAAACAAACACTTTTGGAAAGGGACAGGGTCAAGGGAGAAAATTCAATAAAGGGGGATAGGTTAGGAAGGACCAAATGTAGTTAGTCTTTCACAACATGGGTATTGTGGAAGGGTTATACATAATGATACACATGTGGCCTATGTTGAGTTGCTTGACTTCTTCAGGAGGATGGGTGAGAAGGGAAGAGGGGAGAGAATTTGGAACTCAAAGTTTTAAAAACAGATGTTCAAAAACAAAAAAAGTTTTTGCATGCAACTAAAAAATAAGATACACAGGCAGTGGGGCATAGAAATTTATCTTGCCCTACAAGAAAGAAAGGGAAAAGGGGATGGGAGGGGACTGGGGTGACAGAAGGGAGGGCTGACTGGGGAACAGGACAACCAGAATATACACCACCTTGGAGTGAGGGGGAGGGTAGAAATGGGGAGAAAATTTGTAATTCAAACTCTTGTGAAAATCAGTGCTGAAAACTAAATATGTTAAATAAATAAATTTTAAAAAATCCAAAAAAAACTGAATAGGCCATATAAGAGCTACCTAAGACAAAAGCACTAGGACCAGATGGTTTTACAAGTCAATTCTATCAACCATTTAAAGATCAACTAAGCTCAAAATCAAATAAATTCTTTGGAATAGTAGGCAAGAAAGGGAGGCTATGAAGCATCTTTTAGGCAAGAAATATGATACTGATACTTCAACCAAGAAGGGTAAGAAGAGAGAAGGACGATTATAGACCAATTTCATTAATGAATATGGATGTAAAAAATCCTAAATAAAATACTATCTAAAAGATTACAGCAATATATTATAAAGATTATACATTTTGATGAAGTGAGATTCATACCAAGAATGAGGGGGTTGTTTAACATACAGAAATCTACTAACATAATTTATTATTGCAATAATAATAGTTGAAAAATCATATGATCACATCAATAGCTGCAGAAAAACCTTTTGATAAGGCACAACATTCATTTGTATTTTAAAACATTTCAAAGGATAGCTATCAATGGATTTTCCTTAAATTGTTAAAAAGCATTTATCTAAAATCATCAGCAAGCATTATTATAATGGGAATAAACTAGAAGCCTTCCCAGTGGGATCAGGTGCAAAAGAAGAATGCCCTCTGTCAGAACTATTGTTCAGTATTGTATTAGAAACCCTAGCAGGAGTAATAACAGAAGAAAAAGAAATGAAATCAGAATTGGAATTAAGGTAATAGTACTATCTCTTTTGCAGATGATATGATCTAATGGGAAAAGCTAGTTAAAACAATTAACGATTTTAGCAAAGTGGCTGGATATAAAATAAACGTACAAAAATCATCAGCAGTCCTATATATAAAAAACCCTTGCAAGAAGCGATAGTAATGTAAACCCCATTTAAAAAAAAAAACTTTAGACACTATAAAATACCCGAGAGTATGCCTGCAAAACAATCTCAGGGACTTTTTAAGTAAAATTGTAAAACATTATTTATGCAAACAACATCAGATTAAAATAATTAAAAAATGTGAATTGTTCATGGGTAGGCAGGACCAATATACTGAAAATGAGAAGCTTACATAAACTAATTTACATATTCAATGGCATCTCAATTAAATTACCCCAAAATTATTTGACTGAATTAGAATGAATAATACCAAAATTCACTAGGAAGAACAGGTCAAAAATATCAAAGTAAAAAAAAAGTAAAGGAAAGAGATTTAGCAATACCATATCTTAAAAATTTACTATAAGAAAGCAATTACCAAAACTATCTGGTACTGGCTAAGAAATAGAAATGTAGATCAAAGGAAGAGAACAGATATAGTTTACTGCAGCAAAAAAAATAGTAACTTTATATTTGACAATGTAAAGACAAGATTTTGGGATAAGAATTTATTATTTGGTAAAAATTGTTGAGGAAACTGGAAAACGGTATGGCAGAAATCGGGCATAGACCAATATCTTACAACATTTACTAAGGTAAGGTCAAAATGGATACATGACCTAAACATAAAGAGAGATTAAAAGCAAATTAGAAGGACCTGGAACATATCACTCATCAGACTTAGGGACAGGTGAATAATTTATGAATAAACAAGACAGAGAGAAGAGGGAGGTATGAAATGGATAATTTCAATTACAATAAATTGAAAGATTTTTGTACAAATGAAATAAATATAGCCAAAATTTAGAAGACAAACAGAACACTGGGGTAAAATTTATAGACAGTTTAGCAGATAAAGGTCTCAAATCTCAAATATATAAAGAACTCCATCAAATCTATAAGAATACAAGTAATCTCCCAATTTATAAGTGATCAAAGAATAGGAGCAGGCAGTTTTCCAATGAAGAAATCAAAAGAATTTATAGTCCTATGAAAAAATGCTCTAAATAATTGATTAGAGAAATGCAAATTAATAGAAATTTGAGATATCAATTTATACCTATCAGATTGGCTAAAATATTTGAAGGGGAAAGCAACAAATGTTGGAGAGGATGTGGGAAAAATTGGGATGCTAATTCATTGTTGGTGGAATTGTGAACTGATCCAAGCACTTTGGAGAACAATCTAGAAGTATGCCCACAGTGTTATTATACTGCCTGTACCCTTTGACCCTGCAATACCACTACCAGGTCTATTATCAAAGATGAATAGGGAAAAAGGAAAAGAACCTATGTGTTGTAAAATATTTATAGCAGCTCTCTATGTGATGGCAAAGAACTAGAAATTGCAGGGATGCCCATCAATTGGGGAATGGCTGCATAAATTGTGATATATGATTGTGCTAGAATACTACTGTGCTATGAGAAATGATGAGCTTGATGATCTTAGAAAAACATGAAAAGACTTGTACGAAATAATGGAGAGCAACATGAGCAGAACCAAGAGAACATTGTATACAGTAACAGCAATATTGTTTTAAGAACCACCTTGAAAGACTAAGTCATTTTGACTATTATAAATACTCAAATGAAGTATAAAGGACATCTTAAGGAAGACAGTATCTGAATCCAGAGAAAGAATTGAGGAATAAAAGCATGTATACAATGAACATGCATGTATACATACATACATACATACATATTTGTGTCTCATGGCAGCCATTTGTGGGGGGAGGAGAAAAAGGAAAAAATGACATGATAACTTTATTATATGTTTCATAGGAATAGCAAGTTGGACATAATAGATTTGCAGTTTTATGAGCATTTGTCTTTTTTAATCATATTACATTATAGAAATGCTTGTTTTTTCCATGAATTAAAAATGAAATAAAACTAACTAAATAAAAATATATGATGAAGGGGATGGTTAAAAAGCAAAAAAACCTGGGAGAGGATTCTGGGAAGATGGCAGAGTAGGTCAGAAATGTTCAAGCTCTCAAGATTTTACTCTGCAAAGAGATAAAATAGCACCTCAGGGTGAACGTAGAGTGGTGAAAATAAATAAGAGTAGGGGCTGAACAGGGTCCTCCTGGGACAATCTAAGATCTGAAGAAAATCCCAAGCTGATGTTTCCTCCATGTAAAGAGTAAACACCTCTGGGCTGAGTCCTAGGTCCACTTATAAAACAAGCAGCAAGCCCTGGAGGTACCTGGCTTGGGAGGTGGCCTGGGCCTCACCCACAGGAACTTTTACCACCACCACCACCACCATGACCACCACCACCACTACCACCTCCACCCCCACACGCCCCCCCCACCCACCCAGGCAAGCATTTGAGTTGGGAAAGATCAAGGAAAGTTCTGCTGACAAGCAATGCCAGACCCAGCTGTGCTGAAGACAGTGGTGAGTCAAGAAGGAACCAACACATGCCTGGTGAGTGCAGAAGCTGTAGGGCCAGACTCCCCTGGCTGTGGGCACTTATAGGATGCTGGAGGACTTGGTTTCAGTTCAAGGTCAAAAGGGAGAACTGAAAAAGATCTGAAGCCAGAGGTACCATTCCCCATACCTCAGGATTAGAGGTGATTATACAAAGTAAACTATTACAAAAAAATAAAAAAGGCACAGGCAAAGGAGAAAGAATCCAATCACAGAGAGCTACTATGGGAATAGAGAAGACTGGGGTTCCTCTTCAGAGGAGGATAATGAAGCAAAGAAACCCTCTTCTACCCAAAGAGTAATGTCAAATGGTCATCTGGCCAAAAAGAATTCATTGAAGAACTTTAAAAAGACTTTAGAAATCAAATGAGAGAGAGTGAAGAAAAATTTAAAAAGAAAAATAAGATTAATACAATAAAAATAAGATTATGAAAAGAAAGTCAACTAATTACAAAAGGAGATCAAGAATCTTAAGGAAGAAAATGACTCCTTGAAAATGGGAATTGGGCAAGGGGAAGCCAGTGAAGTGATAAGAGATGAACAAACAAAAAAAAGCAACACATTAAAAAGAAAAAAATATAAGTGAATGTGAAACATCTCATAAGAAAAACAACTGATGTGTAGGACAGGTCAAGAAGAGAAAATGCAAGAATAATTGGTCTATCTGAAAGCTATCATTAAAAATAGGAATCTTGATCCAATAATACAAGAAATAAAGAAAATTGTCCTGAAGCATTAGAAAAAGAGAGGAAAGTAGAAATACAAAAAATCTACCGAACACCACCTGAGAGAGATCCTACAAGGAAAACTGACAGGCATGTAATAGTCAAATTCTGAAATCAATCCCCAGCTCAAAGGCAATATTATGAGGAACAAGAAAAAATCACTTATATAGTGGTACCACAATTAGAACCACCTAAGATCTAACAGTGGCAACTCTAAAAGATTGCAGATCTTGGAACACTTTATATCAAAGAGCAAAAGAACTGGAGTTCTGGTCAGAAATATCATACCTAGGAAACTTACGCACAATTCTGAATGAAAAAAACGGATATTTAAGGAATTGTCAGATTTTCAGGGCTTTGTGAAAAAAAAAACTGAACTGAATAGAAGATTCAATATCCAAGGGCCAAGAGAACCAATTACAAGGGACACAATAAGGATAGACTGTTTACCTTCTATGTATATAAAATGTAAAACCTATATCTAAGAGTGTTATTAGTAAATAGGTGGCTTATAAGAAAGATTGGGGCCCACCTGAGTATAATGTAACTGCCTAGGGAGGAGGGAGAGGATAAGGGAGGGAAAGGAGGGATTCTTTGGAGGATTGTGGTTTGTCCATCATTCTCAAAGAGGACCATGGCATAAGGGAGATGATGACATGACTTGTAGTTGACTTTGTTTTGAGTGAGGGAGGGCTGTGCAGGGTCACCAGAGCCATCTGGATCCAGTGGCCAGATATTGATCAGGATGACTGGAGATGGCCCAGGATACAGTGGGAAGCCTTGGCCTTTAAAGGGAAGGCCTTTTCAGGTTTGTATTGGCAACCAAAAATGGGCTCCTTAGCACTTAGTCAACAAGTGCCCTTGACTAGTTTGGCTTTTTCCCCTGAACTGAATGCTGTTTGTATGTTGGACTGGAGTAAGCTTGTCGGCCCCTTCACCTTGCTTCCCTTGCTTAAGCTGATGGAAAGAACCTGTGCTTTCCCAGTCAACCCCTTCACCTTGCTTAAGCAGATTGAAAGAACCTGTGCTTTCCCCGGCGTACCTTACACCCCCACAGAAGCTGGATGGTTAAAAGCAGCTCCCGTTGGAGCCAGAGGCTGCCACAGCCACAGCTGAAGCAGGAGCTGCCAGTAGCAGAGCTGACCTACGGGAGGAAGCTGAACAAAGACTTCAGGCCAGTGGGTAATCTTTTTACCATAGAGGGGGAAGCATGATTTTGCTTTATGCAATCATGCTTCTCCGTAGCCTCCTGGTTACTCTTTCAAGGCGTACTTATTGGGCCTGGAAGCTTTTGATCAATATATCAAAATGGGGTTGCTGGTTCATGGGTTGGTTACTGTGGAGCCTAAATATATGTTTTGATTCTTCTACCTTCTACTTTGAGAGTTTCTTATATCCGGCGGTTCCGAACCTTTCAGACATGTTTATGATCCTCTTTGAGATTATAAACTCTGCCCTCCTAATACAAGGTTCCAACTTTGAATAAGGCTATGTCTATTCAGTGAATAGATCTCTTTCAAAATGAGTGAAAGAATGGAAGGGATGAAAAGAAATTCAGAAAAACTGGCCAAAGCATTTACACAAAAAGTGCATTGAACATAAAAACCTCATAATCAAATGTAGAGAAGCAGCAATATAAAATGCAGCCTATTGAGATCATAGTGCAATAAAAATTACATTCAATAAAGGCCAGTAAAAGATGTATTAAAAATGAATTGTAAACTTATTCATGTAATCCTAAAGAATAAATGCATCAGAGAACAAACCACAGCAGTAATTAATAATTTCATTAAAAGGAATGACAACAATGAGACAACATAAGAACATTCATGGGATCCAGCCAAAGCAGCACTTGGGGGGAACTGTGTATATCCAAACAGTTAAATCAATCAGACAAAGAAAGAGCAAATCAATGAATTGGGCATGCCACTAAAAAGAGAACAAACATACAAACAAAGATTAGGAGCAGAATCTTTTAGGGAAAGTGTATGTTTACATATGTATGTATGTGTGTGTATTTACATGTGTATGTATATATCAATGTCTAGATATATAAATATATGAATGATTAGTGGTAGACTGGAGGGAGAGGAGGAAGAAAGGGGAAAAAAGAACAAAGTAAAGTGGATGGTAGAGAAGGAAAGAAAACCCACAAGGGAGCAAAGAAAAGATGGACACTTTTAACTTGATGTGCAGTATTTAATATATAGGCTTTCTTGAAATGGAAAGTTATTGCTATGTATTCTGAATCCTGTCCCATGTTCTGCTGTGCACACAGCATGTGTTTTTTCTTTTCTTATTTAATATGAAAGTTTGTAATCCGTTTCTTTTTCTTTTCTTATTGTGAATTTAAGTTTTAGTATTTGTCTAAAATTAGAAAAAGCAAAACCAACCGAACCTGAGAACACCTATGCAAACTGATGCAAAGTGAAATGTGCAGAACCAGGAGAACAATGAGCACAGTAACAGCAACATTGTATAGAAAGCCATCTGGGAGGGGCTGGTTAATTTTTCTTTGTATCCTCAGCATTTGGCATAGTGCCAGGCACACAGTAGCTGCCTGAAAATGTTTATTGATTGATGAGTAAATGCTTCTTGAATAACTGATCATATAACTGCAGGTCCAGTGAATGGGAGGCTTTGTCTTCTTTTCTGCAGGATAATATCAGTTGTAGTCAAGGAAGGAATCCCAAGGTATCAACACCTCAGTGTGCTGCTACCCTGACACAGTAGAATTAACTCCTTTGCATTCTCTTTCTCCTGAGTTTTTCTGCTTCATCAGGATGAAAGCCTTAATGAAGAATTTACAAGGTCCTTTGTGCTTTTCTCAAACAGTAAGTTATTTTTTATTTTTATTCATTTTAAAGCAAAACGATCCCAGTTAAATGAGTAACAGTCAACACTGTAGCCACACTCTTACAGCTTGATTCATAATCCTGCAGCATCCAGAACAAAGGAAAGGGAACCAGTGGGTACAACATGGGTACAAATGGACATTCCTCTAGAGATCATGTTTTAATCAAGAGCATAACTTGTCTTATGCAGTGGTTTCCCCCCGATCCCAAAATGAGAAAAGCAAGAAGCATAATAAGAACATAAACAATGTTAGTTTTAATACAAGAAACAAAATTGCCAGTCAAATGACATCAGTTCAGTCGATTATCTTAGTTTAAATGACGTTAGATATAAAACCCACTTTCTCCATTTGACCCTCTAGACTGATTACATTCAGAGAGTACCATAGGGTAATTCAGATCCAGTCACATTGGATTATTGTTTGGACAGCTCCTCAATGCAACCCCTTAAATGCCAAATTTTAAGTGTATTTTACCATAAGGACAGATCTACCCAAAGAGTGTCAAACATGCCAATTACTCTCCTGGGAGAACACATCTCAGTTTAAATGAGCCCACATCCTAATTTAGATTAGGAGAAATGTGATAACCAAAGTGACCACATTTTTTGTTTATTTGAACAACCTCTATTTTAAAACTCAGCTCCCTTTTGCTATAAATCTCTTGATTTCATGGGAATCTCAAATCTCAAAGTTGCCTCTTCCTTGTTCTAGCCCTCCCTACTAAGAGAGTCCCACATCTTTCCTCCAGTAAAGATTCAGATGGTACAGGTTTGGGGATGGAGGAGCTCTCAGAGCTGTGCAGCCTGGTGGGTGGTGGCCCAGGTGGAAAAAGAGCCCTGTGGTGGAGTTTGGAAGCCTGGGAGGAGTCTAGGGCAAAAGAAGGCTCCTACCAGTGGCCAAGGCATTCCATGGGATGGAGGGCTGGGCTTGGGAGGAGAGGCAGGCAGCGTCCTGAGTTCCGGGCACTGGGTGGGATTGGAGGAAAGGGCCCATCCTGGGGGCCTCAGAAGCTGTGCAGGGGTTGGGCGGGCCCTCCCAGAGTGGGCAAACTGAAAACAGGAACTTGGGCTGAGATTGTTCTGCCTTCTTCACTCAGAGCTGACATGTCTCTGCCTTCTTCCCTTGGAGCTGAGATTTTTCTGCCTTCTCCCCTGGGAGCTGAGATCTCTCTCCCTTTCCTGGAGCTAAGATCTCTCTGCCTTCCAGGGTGCAGCTGTGAGGGCAGGTCCCAAGTAGTCCTGAGCCAGCCCCTCATACACACCTACCCCTCTGGACTTCTGCTCCTCTTGCCATTGGGTCTCATCCTCCTCATGTAATCATGTGGTGAGTGTCTTCCAGGTTTAGCAGGGAGCAGGCCCTGCTCCCAGGCCTGGCTATTGGATGAGCTTCCCACCCCTAACTCTTTCCAGATTCCCAATTACTTTCCCAGTTCCCTGGGGACACCCTCCCCAGGTGTATCATTGGGTTCCTCTATCCCAAATTTCAGACCTTAATCACAGGGACCCTGCAATCTTGTCTCCCTGCCCCCAGCTTTTGGTGACATTCGATTTTTCTGCCTTTAGACCAAGCCCCCTCTACAGATTCATTATTTCTGCCTGCTCTGAGGTCTCAGTGTTGTATGCAGGGAGCACAGCTCCTTCCTGGCCACCCTTGCCAGGACCCACAGCTCCTGGGTTGCTTCCCTGTCAGATCCCAGGCACTGGCTCCCTGTGCACAGACTCTCTTGAGGGATTCCAGGCCTGAGCTCTTCCAGAGGGGCCCAGGAATCCTCCCCAGCCCCTAGTTAGATGCCAGGACAGTCCTCCTGCTTCCCCAGGCTCAGCTGTCTGCCTTGTCCATATTGAAAACTAATGACCAAAAAGTCACAGTGGTTTTGCAACCATGGTTAACTCTCAAAATATCAAAGAGCTCACACAGGTCATCCCAACCACAGTTAACTCTAAGAAATGAAATAAACCAAACTGAAAAATAGCTCCAACCGCAGTCAGAAGGTGAAAGTGTTCAACATTCCATTGGATGAAGGAAATAGGACACATGTTCTGGGGCCTCCTCTAATACTGAAGAGACCCACTTTAATGAGGCCAAATCTTACTATGTACAGCTGTGGTTAGGTAGGGAGCTGTAAGTGTGACAGTAACAGGCAACAGCAATGATAGGACAAGTTTGATTCATAGCAGGGTTTCATGATCAGACTATGGGTCGTACAGGTGCTTGCCCAGCTCAGAGTTCACCTGGAGCTGGTGTGGAAACAATTCTGGGTGGCTGAGATCATCCAGAGGGTGCATTCAGATCATAGCTTACTTGCTGGGCCTTAGCTTTGGAAAACAGGGTGTCTCCTAAGAGTAAAAAGAGAGGGGTAGTTTTGTCATAGGGATCCTTTTACTTCCCCCTTTGGTGGTCTAAAGAATCCCTCCCATTCTGGTCCATAAAGGAGAGGCAGGTATAAGCCAAGATGCCATGAAAGGCATGTTGGGCCAGGATGAGATATGGAGTTTAAGGACAGCTCTGGCCTTAGATTTGTGAGCTGAGGGGTTAAGGAGGCAGATCTCAGAATCTGTAGGCTTTCCCCTTAGCAAGGATGGAATGGCATTTTCTTCCCAGAAGGTCACTTCCTTGAGGGGGCCTATCAGGTAAGTGTGTCCCAGGCATCATGGTGAAACTCCAAATAGTTGGGCAAAGAGCATAAGCAGATGGGGTCAGAGGACTTGTCTGGTCATTGTTTATTACAGCAGAAAAGAGAGGGGGCCAAGAATGTGGAGGGAGAAAATGTCAACATGGACCTAAACTAAGCCCTTGGTGGTTGGGTACATAACAAAAGGGAAGGGGACAAACAAACTAGGATGGTGGACTCAGTCCTCCTCTGGAATCCTGGGACAGCTGTCTGGATGTCAGTTGCTTCTGGGTCCATTCCGGGTGACCCTGGGGTCCCTGGAGGAGTCTGCCATTCACTCAGGTGTGGGGGCTCTCTTCAGATGATTCAGGAGTCCATCCCCACAAATTTGGCAGCTGTGGAAGTCATCAGAAAGATTGGGAGGGACCTTACATTGAGTGGGGGAGGGGGAGTGGTTAGGTGCAATTTCCTGAATTCAGAAAAAGAACATCCCATTTCCCAAGTGTCTGTAACATGGAAAAATGACTGATCAGGACAGGGCCAGTTTTCATGGAAGAAATGGGAGTTGCTTGTGATGTACAATTGTGAGAAAACTTGCACCAATCTTTGGTTCTGACTTTGTTTCTGGTCAGCATAACTTAGGAAGGTCCTTGGTTAAGGGTCTCTAAAGAGCACATAGAGATAGTCCAGCTTCCCAGTCACACAGGACTAGGATCAAATTATGCAATTCCCACAGTTGAATAAAGTTTTCTCAAAGACAGATGGTGGAATAGCCCCATAATTGAATAGGTACTAAGCTAGTTCTGAGACTGAGTCACTAGATGGAGTCATTGTGGTTCACTCAAGTCCCACTATTAACCATTTGCTGTCCTAATCCCCTCAATTCATTCAAGTTTCCCTTTTTGCTTTATAGGGGAGTGGGCAATCCACTCTCTTTCTGGATCACTTATCTATAAATGAAACTTATAAGGTTTTTCATAAGTTTATAATCAGAATTACATTGTCAGGTTACATTACTGTCAGGTTCCAGATCAAACTAGTTAGAGGCCTCACAAGTACTAGTTTTGAGAAGGGAGATTCATATGTCACCAAGGTAACCAAGAACACTTAAGCATCAGGAAACAGAAGACCAAAGCATTATAATAATTATCAGCAATATTAACTGCCACCATGCCTCCTTGCATCTTGCTAATCCATTCTCAATGTCCACTTAATCAGAACGTTTTGAGTCCCAGATGTCTCATGTAGTCATCTGGTCCCTACAGACCTTTTCTTGGACAATAGGGTATGTTCTCAGGGCAGCTCTAAAGGATGTTCTGCTTCTCTGGTTCTAAATCTAGAGGTTGCTAGATAATTCTGACTGAATATAATTTAAGACAATCACTTAAACTTTGTTCTCCAATTTAGGAACTTCAGAGAATATTAATTCATATACCATTTGCTGTCTCTATCCTTACCTAAATCCTGTACCTGATATGAGAATCTTAGTTTTTAAATTCATGAGAGACCACCATAAAATGAGCTCTTCTGCCATTTAAAATTATCAGGCAGATACTTTAAAATGGGAAAAGTAATTTCATTTTCCTTACCATTATCAGTACAAGTTATGTGTGAAATCTTTAGTCTACTTTAGAAACCTTATTAGTCAAACACAGCCAAGGCCCGAATTTCCTTCCTTTAATTTTGGAAGCCAATCACATACATACATATACACAGTTCTTGTAGAAAACAGTCTTTAGCTACCCAACGATTGGTGGGTACTCACTTTGTTTCTTCTTCTTTGCCGGCCCAAAAAGTTCTGGTATAAATATTTTGGTAACTGACTGCCATCAGAGTATTAAAATCATAGCTAGACAGAGTGATTTTCTATGTAAGATAATTTGGAAAATATACTCAACTGAATTGATGTCATTTGATTGACAACAAGGCTGTGTTTTAAATCTGTTTTGTCCAAACAATAACATTTGTTTTGACTCTGTAATATTGTATTGGTTATTATGCTTCAAAATTTCCTTTTATTGTGCTTTGGGGAAATTATTTGATGAGAAATGTTACTAATTTTTAACATGTTACCTGACGGTGATGCAATTGTATTCTTAGGAAATCAACTCCTCTGGAGTTTTGATCTGGATGCTGTGAAAAGATGAATTAAACTCTTAGACAATGTGGTTACAATGTTTCTAAACTGCTAAGTATTTAATTGGATGAGTACGGGCTTTTACTAGAATAATCAGAATAACTTACTGTTTGGCAAAAGTAGAAAAGACTTCTCAATCCTCCTTCTCTGAGAAGTTCTTTGGGGACTAACCAAATGCTTTGGGACCTTCCCTTTGGGCATGTCCACCAAATCTGTGCCCTGGGGAAGAAGAAGCTGCTAACTTCTAACCTAATGAAGCGACTTCCTGAGTAATTAAGACCTCTAAGAACCAAAGCAGGGTTTGGGGAGGGGAGCTTGCAAGTTTGTTTATGATGGAGGAGCTTTGAGAATTTGTCTGGCCCCTGATTATGGGAAGTATGAAATTCCACCCAGAGTAATATGTATGGCAGTTAGACCTTTGACCCAACTCAGGCTCAACAGACTTACTGATTCAAAACTGGACCCCTTCCTTGAGGAAAAGCGATATTGTGAGATCTTGGAATGCAGAAAATAAGAGAATGGCTCCAATCCCCATGATCTGGGGACTCCATCATGTCAATTCAACAAATCCTGGTTGTGTGCCAGGCACTGTGCTAAGTGCTGGGGTTACCGTTGGTAAGGTGAACCCCATTCTGTTTGGTCTTGATCAAACCTTTGGTAAGAAGTGTGAACCATTACTGAGTTTCTTCCCAGAAAGACAAACAAAATTAGGCTGCATGTGTATGTTTATTTCTCTCAAAGCTGGTGGATCCTGCAGAGAGAGAGATGCATGAGAGTTCATTGTCCGTTATGCCGGAGCAAGCAGGGCATTATGGTAGGTTAAGCTCAAAGTGCACCACAATGCCTCTCCTCATTGGCCAATCAAGGTTTTTTTTGGGTCTTTCTCAGCTGTGTGTGTGTGTGTGGAGGGGGTGGTGGTCCTCCAATGGTTTGGGGGGGCCCTTGGCTGATTTCCCACTACTTTTCTAAGGGCACAATTGCATAGCCCTCTAGAAACCATTTTTTTAAAATTAAGAGCCTAATTTATAGCATGATTTCCTCCAAATCCCCAAATGACAAAACTTGGAAGCATAATAAGAACACCAACAATGCTACAGTTTTAATGTATGAAACAAAATTGCCAGTCACATAGCATCTATTCAGTTGATTTTGTTAGTTAGAATTGTCTCAAATATAAAACCGGCTTTCTCCATCCATCCCTTTGACCCTGCAGATGGAAGGCTATCAGAGGCTACAACAGGGTAATTCTGATACCTTTACATGGAATTCTCATTCTTCTCAGGTCCTAATCGCAATACCTTAAATGCCAAATTGTAAATGTATTTTACATTACCGGTGGATCTGCCCTAACATGGTGAAACACCCGGATTATCCTCGCGGGGTCTGCCGGTAAACGAGCCCCATTCTAATTGAAATTAGAGAAATGTGCCAGCCAGCCTGACTGCATTTGGTGAACAACCTCCATTCTGAAACTAAGCTTGGTTTTGCTGTGAATCACTTGCTCTCCTGGAAATCTCCAGGTTGCCTCTTTCTAGTTCTCCCTCTCCCACCTCCTCACTTCTGCAATCAGCTGGTAGTAATGGGGGAGGAGGTGCTCTCAGAGCTGGCCAGCCTGGTGGGTGGTGGCCCAGGTGGAATAGGAGGCCCGGGGTGGAGTTTGGAGACATGGGCGGGATCTAGGGCAGGAGAGGGCTCATCCTAGTGGCCAAGGCATTCCATGTGATGGAGGGCTGGGCTTGGGGGAGGGGAGGTAGGCAGGGCCTGAGCTCCTGCCCGTGCCTGTGACTGGAGGAAAGTTCTGTCCTGAGGGCCTTAGAGGTTGGGGAAGGGGTGGGAGGTCCCTCCCAGAGGGGGCTGGCTGTAAACAGGAACTTGTGCAGAGACTGGGCTGCCTTCTTCATTCCCTCCAAGCCCAGATCTCTCTGCATTCCTCCCATGCAGCTGAGACCTCCCTGCTTTCCAGCGTCCGAGCTGAGGTCACGCTGCCTTCTCTTGGACCCTCGATCTCTGCCTTCAGGACCCCAACTCTGTGAGTGCAGGTCCCAGGTAGGTCCGAGGCCCATCCCCCACCCCACACCTGCTGGCTTCTGCTCACTGTCCCTACCATTGGGTCAGTTCCTTCTGCTCTGACCACGTGGTGAGTGCCTTGTAGTGCTGCCTGGAGCAATCCTCCCTGCCAGTCCTGGCTCTTGGACAAGCTTCCCTCTGCTAACTCTTTTCCAGACTCCCAATCACTTCCCAGACGTCCAGGGTCACCCTCCCCAGATTTAAGATTGGGTCACCCTTTCCTAGAATTCAGACTTTACCCACAGGATCCCCAGAATCTTGTTTGCGTGCCCTCAGCTTTTGGTTAGGAACCGAGCCCCCTGTAAAGACTGAAAGTTCTACGTGCCCTGAGGACCCCACTTTGGATGCTGGAACCAAAACCTGCCTGGCCCCTGTTATCTGCACCACCACCCCCCCCTTAGCTCCTGGGCTGGTTCCTTATGGGATACCAGACACTAGCTCCCTGTGTCTGGTCTCCTGTTTGTCTGTGGTCTTCTAGAGGGTCCCAGGAATCCTCCCCAGCTCCTACTTCGAGCCCAGGACACAGTGCTCCCGCTTTCCAGGCCCAGTATCCTCCCGGAGCCCTTCTGTCTCCAGTGTCCCTGACCTCCCTGCCATGAACTGAGTTAGAATGTCTCCCTCCCAGACCCCACCTGGGCTCCCTTCCCCAGGCCTCCTGCTTCCCTGCCTCCTCTTCTTTCAGAGCCCTCAGGCCCGTGCCAGGGGGCTGCAGTGTAATTAGAGCAGAACTTTTTCTTAGTCCTCTCTTTTGGAATGCTTAGGTAATGAAGTGTGTTTGATGAGTCTTACCTTTCAAATGTATTGGCAAGCAGAATGGGACTCTTCCCTGTTCTTTGTGTGAGTGCTTCTCCACACTGAGGTGATCAGGTGCCCCAGGGTCCTGAGACAGGTATGTAAGATGTGAGGTCAGAGTTTGGCTTTTGGGGGTAAAGTCATTAAAACAGTGTTAGTGACAAGACTGTGGGCAAGCTGTTGAAACTGCCCTCCTCCCCAGCTTCAATGACCCAGGTGCTTCTCTGGTAACTGTATATTGGTATGGATGGACTGGTTCATGTTATTTGTTCTGATTATATTCTATGCTCATAATTTCTTTTCATATTTGCCCTGAAGCTCAGGGACCCAATCTTTTCTCCCTGAACTAAGTGAAGGATATATTTATGTTCAATTAAAATGAGATTGTGAACCCCTTCAAGTTGCTTTCCTTAGAAAGGCAAATCAAGGAACCTCTGCTATCAGCCGTCTTGTTGTTCATCTTGCGTGGGTCTTTCACCCCAACAACAGCTGCTAGGAACATTGTTGTAACAGGGGCTGAATCCCAGACTAGATTTGGTCTCCCAGCCTCAGACTTTCACTGGTCGTTTCCTGGTGGCTCCCTCCCAGAGGCCTCCCCATTGCTAACCTTCCTAAGCTTCCCTGTAGATCTAGCAGTCAGTCTGTTGTCTAGATGATGTGTGTGTGCCAGTTGGGGGGAGGGGAGGCAGGGAGGGCAGAGAAGGAACTGGAGGGAGATCTCTGATTCTGGAGCCCTTGAGGCTCTTACTGGTCTCATCCTACCTGGGATCTCAAGCCTCTTCTACCTCTCTGAAGGGGAATGAGTGAGGGGAAGGGGACAGAAGAGGGTGGCATCATCTTTTCTAAGCTCTACTGCCCGAGGGCAGGTCCTGACCCTCTGTAAATCCCCCATGGGTCACCCTCCCCTCCTAGAAGAACAGGTAAAGACTGTGCCCCTCTTGGATCCTTCAGCCTTCCCAGCTCAGCCTGCAGAGGACCAAGGCCTGACCCAAGCAGAGAACCTGGAGCCAGAGGGAAGGACCACTGGGAGCTGCAGATCCCAGCCCAGGTGAGTACACTCTGTCCTTAGACTTGACCAACATCAGCAAAAGACAGCATTTCCAGAGACAAAGAGGATTGTCTGTGAGGTTGGCAATCCCCTACTTATGAATGTTTCTTTACAAAAAATAGGCAGGAAATTGAAAGCAGTAGTAACAACAGTGCCCTGCTCTCTCCTGTGTTTTGAATATCACATACTTTGGCATAAAAGGCACTAAACTACCCACTCCACCTCTGTTAGCCCCAATTGCTGCCCTCCCATGTTCCTTTTTAAGGTTTCCCCCATGATCCCTGAGTCAGGAGGATGACCCCTTCACTCATTCCTCTCTGTCCTGTAGGGTCTTTCTTTGCTCCCTTTATCTATGCCTAGCACCCTTCCCCCACATCCACAGAACTTTGCTTCTTTGGCCAAGTTCTCCCCTTGAGACCTTGAAGGCTTGTTCTCAAGCATCTGAGCTGCACAGTTTTATCTGCCAGATGCACCCTGACCTGTCCTGTCTTTTAGGTGGATTGACTCTCAAGGGTACACTGACAAGGCAGTGAAGGTTGAAAGGACCAAATACTATGAGCTAGGCCTGGGAGGTGGGGGTCCGTGGGGGTGGAACATATGGTCCTGGCCTCCTGCAATCTCTTGTCCAGTGTTTCTGGAAAATATGGGAACTGAAGAAAACAGGTAAAGTTGGCATCTGAGTCATACTCACAGGTTCGCAGCCCTTCGCAGAGCTGTTTGCACTAGGCCAAAGAAAGGGTACCATCTTTCACTGTTAGTGTATTAGCATTTGTGAAGGGCCTAGGACTTCCCTTGTTAGAGAGGATGTAGGGAAAGGGCTGAGTTTGGGGAACTATTCAAAGTCCTGGGAGTTTTCTCTTCCAATGGGGGAAAGGGAGGTACTGAAGCAGACACTGAGGTCCTGTCAGAGAGGCATCAGGCTCAAAGGCAAAGACACAATGGAGGGACATACCTTCTCCCCAAATCTGCTTTACGTTGTCTTGACAACAACCCTGTATGGGAGGTGTTCTCGTCATCTTTATTTCACAGTTCAGGAAACTGAGGCAAACAGGCTTAAGTGACTTGCCCAGGGTCACACAGCTAGTACGAGTCTGAGGCTAAATTTGACATAGATCCTTGTGACTCCAAGCCTGGTGCTATATCTACAGGGTAGCCTACTTGCCATTGGGTATTAGTCTTTCTGAAATAGTATTTTGTTTTTTCCTTAATGACAAATTAAAATATTTTTTATTCCTATTTTGAGTTCCCAGTTCTCAACCTACCTCCTTCCTCAGACTGTGTGCAATCATAGATATGTGGTGGGTATGCAATCACGTAAAGCATTTCCATGTTATTCTTTTCGTGAAAGAAAATTTGAACCAAAAGAAAGAACCTGAATAATCGTCTGCTTTAAGTCTGTGTTTAGACTCGATTAGTGTTCTCTCTGTGGAGGGCGTAGCAGTTTTCATCATGAGTCCTTTGAGATTGCCTTAGATCAAGGTATCACTGAGAATAGCTAAGTTATTCATGTTGTTCACCATACCGTATTGTCGTGTACAATGTTCTCCTGGTTCTGCTCACTTTGCTCTGCATCAGTTCATGTAAGTGTTTCTAGGTGTTTCTGAAATCATCCTGCTTGTCATATGCCATAGCTTGTTAAGGCATTCCTGAATTTTTGGGCATCTCCTCAATTTCCAGTTGTTTACCACTACAAATAGAGCTATCATAAATACCCTTCTCTAAATAGGTCCTTTTCTCTCTTTCTTTTTAAAAAATCCTTTGTGGGTGCTGACTTACCAGTGTTACTGTTGGATCAAAGGGTATGCACAGTTTTATAACCCTTTGATTATAGTTTCATATTACTCTCCAGAATGGTTGGATCAGTTCCCAAATCTACCAATAGTGTATCAGTGTCCCAGTTTTCCTACTTCCCTCTAATATTCATGGTTAGCCAATTTAATAGGCGAGGTAGTAACTTAGAATTGTTTTAATTTGCCTTTCTCTGATCAACAGACATTTATAGCATTTTTATATGACTACAAATAGCTTTGATTTCTGTGTCTGAAAGCTGTCTGTTCATATCCTCTGACCATTTATCAATTGGGTCATGACTTGTATTCTTATCAATTTGACTGAGAGCTCTATATATTTGACAAACGAGGCCTTTATTAGAGATATTTGCTGTAACTTTCCCCCCAGTTGTCAGTATTCCTTTTAATCTTGGTTTCATTCATTTTGTTTCTGCAAAAACCTTTTTGGTTTAATACAATCAAAATTATACATTTTACATCTAGGTATGCAGTTTATGGGTGAGTTCATTCTGTTTGTATTTAAAGTTATGTTAACTAACTGTGTATTTCTCTGCATCATATTTTCCCTCTATGCATCCTTCTCTTTCTCTTTACCCCTTCACCCTGTCTTTCCTCAGTAGTGTTTTGCTTCTGACCAATGCCTCCCCCAAACTGCCCTTCCTCCTGTCATTCCCCTGGCCCATTCCTGTCCCTTTCTACTTCCCTATAAGATGAGAGAGAATTCTATACCCACCTGAGCGTATATATCATTCCCTCTTGGAGCCAATTTTCATAAGAGTAAGGTTCAAGCAGTCCCTTCCTACCTCCCCATCCTCCCCTTCACTGTAATAGTTCTTCTCTACCTCTTTTATGTGAGATGATTCACTCCCTTCTACCTCTCCCTTCCCTCTTCTTAGAATGAAATTGTGTTTCTGATTCTATGATTTTGTTTCTTTGAATATCATCCCTTCACAGTCAGCGTATACTACCATACAGGTATACATGTATGATGCAATGCATACAATGTATATAGTGACTGTCAAGGTATATTCCTTTTAATTGCCCTAATGCTCATAAAGGTCTGAAGTGTTCAGGTGTCACCTTCCCATGTAGGCACAGACACAATTTCACCTCATTGAATCTCTTCTGTTTTCTCTTTCCTGTTTACCTTTTGATGTTTCTCTCTTGTCTTGTGTTTGAAGATCAATTTTTTTTTTCAGCTCTGGTATTTTTGTTGGGAATGCTTGATTATCTTCTCTATATTGAAGGTCCATTGTGGCCCCTAAAGGACTGTACTCAGCTTTTTCTGGGTTTGTGCTGCTTGGTTATAATCCTAGTTCCTTTGTCTTGCTGAATATCATTCCACACCCTCTGACTTTTTAATGTAAAGCCACTGAGTTCTGTGTTAGCCTGACTGTGGCTCCATGACGTTTGACTTGCTTCTTTCTGGCTGATTACACTCTTTTCTCCTTGACCTGGGAGCTCTGGAATTTGGCTTCAGTATTCTTTGGAGTTTCCATTGTGGGATCCTTTAAGGAGGAGATTGGTGGATTCTTTTAGTTTCTACTTTACCCTTTGGCTCTAAGATATCAGGGCTGTTTTCCCTGGCAATATCTTTGCCAAGAGGATACCAAAGGGGGTCATGGAGAGTCAGACATAGCTGACACAAATGAACGACAATAACATCCATATAGAATGTATTGTAGAATATTGTGTAAGATGTTGGTCTAATCCTAATGTCCTTAGCTATTATCAATAATGCAATGATGGAAGAAAATCCCAAAGGACTAATGATGAAGCATACTGTCTGACTCCAGGAAAAGAATTGATATTGTTTGCATACAGACTGAAGTAACTATTTTCACTTTCTTGTTTTCAAAATTTTCTGTATAATATGACTAATAGGGAGATATTTTATGATTACACACATGTAAGCTATATGTGATTGCTTCCTGGGGGAGTGGGAGACTGAGGGAAGGAGAGGTGGAATTTGGAACTCAAACCTTTAATAAACAACAAACATGTAAAAATTTTAATATGTAATTGGAGGAAAATAAAAAATATTTCTTAAAAATACAAAAAAAAATCTCCACCATTTAGCCCAGCACCATCCACTGGTTATAACAATTGAAGAAATTTTGTATCCTCTGAATGAGTTCACTTACCTTGACTACGTACTTTCCAGGATGTACACAGGTGATGAGGTTGTGAAAAGAATAACCTTCAAGTCAGTTAGTATTTCATTATTTTGATTTGTTTTTAGTTACATTGTAAGGTTTAGTTCCTTTGTTTGGGAAAAGCTAGCCCTCATAGCTAAGCCATACTAACAGAGATATTCTTCTAAGTCCAGGTTACCTCTAGATTTAGTGATTGCACAGACTGATAAGACTTTATCATTTAATAGCAGGTAGTTTAGAGTAAGACTCATATCTTTGTAGGACTAAAACAATCATGGCATTGTAAGAGTCTTTTCACAGGCTAAATTCCTGTTTCTGGCTGCTGCAGAAAGGGGGTTAATGGAAGTCTAAATTCCTCTTCCTAGTCTTAGTGGATAAGCTTTCTTTCCTTTGAGGTGGAGGTTAACTCTAAGCCTAGTGGTATAATCTTCTAAGACTGAGTTTCCCTTTCTGGCAGCTGGAGGATGGAGAGTGCCTGCTAACTGCAAACCACAAGCTTCTGTTTTCCAGTCTTTCTTCAAGCTGTAGGCTCCTTTGAAGTAATACTTTTGGTTGCAAAACTCATCAGCTGCAGAGCAAGGACTTCTGGTTGATGGACACAGGATGAATCTGGGTCACAAAAAACTGGGAGGAGTAAGTAGTCGGGTGACCTGCCTTGTCCAATTGAATTTTGTTCAAAGCATGTCTCCTGAGATTGTTTTAATTTTTTTCATTCTCTTCTATTATAAAAATCATTTCTTTAAATCACACTTTTATCACAAATTACTGTCTCAGCAACCCAGCTAGCAGCTTCTGTGGGGGTATAAGATCCACCCACAGCCAGCACCCAGAAAGCTGCCAATAGCATAGGTTCTTTCGATCTGCTTAAGCAAGGGAAGCAAGGTGAAGGGGTTGACAAGCTTACTTTTAATTCAGCAAACAAATAGCATTCAGTTACTTCAGGGGAAAAAGCCAGCACATTGAACTTCAAAACAAAATGCAAACAAATTACAAACATCAACAGACTTTGTCTGATTCAAATCCCAACACACAGTTACCAGAGTTCTACAAAGTTTCAGCATCTGGGTTTACAAGCTGGAGGCCTCCTTAGCTACAGCTACCTAGAGTCTCCTCATCAACACCATCTCCAGAGCCCGGGCGCAAATGGCTCTGTCCTCCCTTCTTATAGGGCTTCAGACATCCTCAAATGTCATCTGAATCACCAGAGCTCAGGCTCTGGTGATTGGTTCTTGAGTTGGCCCCTACCCTTAGGACCCTGGGAGGTTCACATCTCCATGGATTACTTAACACCTAATGGGGTTTGGGCCTGGGGCTTAGCACCTAGTAAAGCTCACTGAGATAAATTGAGTCACTCAAAGAAAAAAAAGGGCATTCTGGTTACAATTACTGAGGAATTAATTGACCTTAAAGGTAATCTGTCAACTGCTACAATTAAATCATTATCTACTAGTAAAGTTTGCATCTCAGATTATTTTCTGTTTCTGGTAACTAATTTTGAGCTGTCACCTGCTTTATCAGAGACAGTTCAGTGTTTGAGAGGCTGCCAGGCAAAGTGTGGGAGAGAAGAGGTATTAGGGTGACTACAAAACAGAAGTTTCATTGTGCTGACCTCACTGTTGTATGCCTGTGAAAGCTGGATAGTCTACCAGTGCCATGCCAGGAAACTGAATCTCTTCCATTTGAATGGTCTTAGGAAGATTCTGAAGGTCACCTGGTAAGATAAGGTAGTGGACACTGAGGTCCTTCCCCAAGTTAGACTGCCAAGCATTCTCATGCTTCTGCAGAGAGCACAACTACTATGGACTGGCCATGTTGTTCAAATGCCAAAAGAAAAAAGAACGTTTGCCTAAAAAACTATTTTATGGAGAACTCATATTAAAAAGAAAGTCCCAAGGTGGTCATAAAAAGTGACAGAAGGACATTCCCAAGGTCTCTCTGAATACTTTGTAGTCAGTTGTGAGACATGGGAGACACTGGCGAAGGACCACCCATCATGGCATGCCTGCATCAAAGAATGCGCTGTGCAGAGTGAGCAAAGCAGAATTACAGTAGCTCAAAAGAATGATGACACGCGCAAATTGAGAGCCTTATTCACCCCAAATGTTCACTGGGACTATTTGTGCCCAATCTGTGGTAGAGGCTTCTGGGCTTATCTTTGTCTGATCAGCCTTCATCAGGGACACTGTACCTTGACCCCGACATAGTGATGTCATTTTGGTTCACTCTGGGCAGAAAGAAAAAGAAAGCGCCCAACTATGAGAACTAAACATTATAATAAAGAAATATATGCTATCCATGAGTGAAAGGAATCCTAAGGCACAGGCAAAGGATGTTTTGGCCTGGCACATCGTGCCCAGGGTGCCCTTAAGCCCTCGGTGTTACAACAGTTAACTCTCCTTCACTTGGCTAGAAAGTCTCACACCCCTCTCTTAAGTCCAGATTGTAATTAGGATGTCTTATGAATCCTTTTCATGTTTTAGCTAGAGAAGAGACATTGTTTCAGCTTCTCAGGAGTTAAACCAGGTCTTTTCTTTTTCATTCCTCTCCTTTCAATAATCACAAATGAATGCCCCTGCACCCAGAATACACTGTACTTGGCAGCTTCTCACAAATACCTCACACAATTTGCATTGTAACATATCACTTCTACGATTTCTGTTATCTTTTTTGTTGTTGTTGTTGAGAAGACAAGGGAAGGCTATTGGCGTTAAGTGACTTGCCCATGGTCACACAGAGTGTGTCAAGTATCTGAGGCCAGATTTGAACTCATGTCCTCTTGACACTCCAGGGCCGGTGCTCTACTCACTGCACCACCTAGCTGCCCCATTTCTATCATTTCTGAGAAGGCAGAAATTTCACATCATCTTCTGTCTGCCTCTTCCACAGATCTTCCTCCCTCACAAATAAAACACATACTTTATCTGAAATTCTCCATTTTGTAGTAAGACATTTTCCATTTTTATTCCAACTGATCACATCAACTGCTTTTCTCACTTGGCCATTGGGCTCTTAATGACTTTGGTTTCAAGTGTTGACTGTGACACTCATCAAGGGTACAACCTTTGGGTAGATGCCCTTTCTGCCCTTTATTTCCCTCCTCTCACTTGATGAAGGTTGGACTATAGGAATTCTGGAGTCTCTTTCAGCTCTAAATCTGGTGACTTTTGATGGTTTAGGAATGGGTGACATTCAAGGATGTGGCTGTGGACTTCACCCCAGAGGAGTGGGGCCTCTTGGACCATCCTCAGAAGGAGCTCTATAAGGAGGTCATGCTGGAGAATGCCCAGAACCTGCTGTCCCTGGGTAAGGACCCTTCCCCTGGCCACTCTGAGTCTCCTATCACAGGGAATATCTTTATTCCTGTGTGTGCTGGCTCGGGAGGATTTATCAGTTACTAGGAAGGAAAAAGTGCTGGTCTCCTGTGTCCCAGAGACAGGGTCCTCCTGCTGCCTGCTTTTCCTATAAAAGGTCAGTCCATTGTGTGAAGAGAAGCTGGAGGTTTCCTGATTGCCCCTGAAGCTGTCTCTTGCCAATTCTGGGTAGCTTGAGGTCAAAGTTCAGATCAGTGTTGAAGCATCTCAGGTGTGGAAGTAATCCTACATGTAGTCCAGCCTCTGCCTAGACATGAATTTTGCCTGCCAAATCTCTGAAATCTGCTTAGGCGGCTTTTCCCTGCACCCTCTTCCTCATTGGGAAGGGCCAAGTATTTAGGACACTATTCTTTGTGAGAAGCATCAGTTTGTAGCTTCCAGCTCCTAGTTGTGCCTGGTAGGGCACTTTTATCCTTCATCTTCCTTTGCATTGCCCCAAATTCCAGCCCAGAAGGTGGGAAAGGAAGGAAGGAAGGGAATAAGCATTTCTGTTCGCTAGCTGTTCACCAGCTGCTGTGCTAATCTCTTTCTTTACCATATGATGTCATTGGGTCATATTATTATCTCTGTTTGACATTTGAGAAATCTGAAGGAAACAGGTTAAGTGACTTTTACAGGAGCACACAGCTAGTAAGTGTCTGAGGCTGGATTCGAACCCTGGCATTCCTGACTGCAGGCCCTGGGCTCTCTCCACTGCACTACCAGCTACCCCTAATTTCTAGATAGTGGAAGCTCTGCAAGGAGTCCCTCCTTCCCTCCTATGAAGAAGGTGCACCAAGACTGAATGTTCTGACTCCAGATTGGATCCATGATCTTTTCCGCATCTCTCCCCAAAGCTCCCACAATAAATGCTATGGACATCTTGTTTCAGGACTTCTGGGAACCATCCTGTGCTCCTTTCTTGTAGTCCTCTGTCAATGCAGGTCAACTGGCCAGGAATCAGAATTTGGTCCAGCTAAGGTTCATTGAGTTCCCTAGCAGGAGAATCTCACCTGAAGAGGCAATGACTCCTGAATGAAGAGTCCAAAGGCTTTTATACTTTCCAGGGAGTGGCGAGCTGGCGGGTGGACAGGGAGGGACAGGGCCACAGCTGATTCATCAGGATCTAATTTTCAGGAGCTCAAGGCAGATCTGGCACATCCTAGTTTGGGTTACTTGCATTACAAGCCTTAATGGGAGAATAAGCCAATTCTGTGTGAACATGATGGAGTAATTCTCTTGCTTTGTATACACACTCTTTTTCCCTAAAGAGACCTAAATTACCAATTGTTCTCCATCCTCACCCCTGATTCCCCATTCCCAGGTCTGCCAGTTCCCAGAGAAGATCTCCTCTGTTATTTGGAGGAAAGGGAAGCACCATGGCTACTGCACCAAGAAGGCCTGAGGAGCTTTTGTCCAGGTGAGTGAGGGGAAAGCAGGTCTATGAGAGCTGAGATATCAAGAGGCTTCTGGGTGTGGGGGTGAAGCAAGTGCTAGATCTGGGGGCAGGAAGACCTGACTTGGAATTCTTTTTGAGACCCTTTTTAGCAGTGGGAGCCTGGAAAAGTATCAGTTTCCCCACCTTTAAAGTGGGGCAGTTGGACACCATGACCTTGAAGCTTTCTCCCAGTGATAAATGTCAGACCCTATACAAAGTCCATATTTGGAATTTTGGGTCAGGAACTCAGCTGAATGTGCAAAAATGGGCTAGACTTTCCAGGTTGGGTTCTTTCCTAGATTTTCTTCGAATCAGTGAGCATTTATCAAGTGCCTTGTATCTGCCAGACCCTCTGCTAAGAACCAGGGACATAAGGAGATACAAGGGACATCCCCTGCTGTCCCATAACTCATGGCTTGTGGGGCAGACCATGTGCCAAAAACAGTATAGAAACCTGTCCGGGACAGGACTAATTGGAGCTCTTTGAGAGAGGGAAGGCCATAAAGTAAAGGAAGCGTGGAAAGGCTTATTGTGGAAGGTGGGCTCTAGCTGGGACTTCAGGGAAGCCAGGGCGAGCAATCAAGGCTGGGGGATGGTGAGGAAAGCCTGTGGAGTGTGGAGGTGGAGTGTCCTGTTCACAGAACAGACGGGAGATCTGTACCACTGAGTAATAGTTCTCTTAGGATGGAAATAAGGTGAAAGAAGACTGGAAGTGTTGGAGAAGGGAAGGTGAAGAAGGGGTAGGTGATTAACAGCCCCAGAGAGGATTTTCTGTTTGATCTTCTTGCTAGGGAGCCACAGGAGGTTGTTGAGTACATGGTGACATAGTCCATAACGACTGGAGAGAGGGTAGACCTGATTCTTCTGGACCAAGCAGCAGGTTCTTGTAGTACCTCAGGCCTGCTTTGATTGGGGCCTGAACCAAGATAGTTCCAGTGTTGAGAGACAAATGAGTGTGTGGGAGAGATGTTACCAAGGTGGAATCGCAGAACTCTGGAGCAGATTGACTATGGGGGTCAGGACTGCGGATGTGTGAGAGTCAGTGACGAGTGTATGGTACGTTACTTATCTGCCTACAGTATTGGAAGGGTGCCTTGCAGAGCATTAGGAAAGTAGGAAGAGGGGGTGCTGGGGGAAAAAGAATGAGTTTAGTTTGGAGAACCAGGAGAAGAGTGTCACTGAGAGAGAGAGAGAGAGAGGGAGAGAGAGAGAGAGAAATGGCGAGTGCATTTACCAAGTGGGAGATTTTTGTTGCTTTTGGAGAGAGGAGTTTCCATTGAACAATGAAATTGGGAGCTTGACTACAGAGAATTTCAGAAAAGCCAAGGGAGTTGGAGACACCCATTGTAAATGGATGTCTCCAGTTGTTTAGCTCTGAAATGGAAGAAAGGTATAGGGAAATATTTCTTGAATGCATCAAGTGAGTACATGTTCAGGATTAGAGAGAAGTGGTTTCAGTTGTGGCAGTAGGAAAGGTGTCATTAGTGCAGGAGAGACTGAAGAGTAGTGAACTAGTGGGGATGCAGGGGAGGCAGTGTACTGAGGAAGATGAGGTGCTGGAATGGGATGGTTTAGACAGAGAAAGGAGTTTGCTGGGTCTCACAGAGGGAGGACCATTTCATCTGATGATGGTATCAGGAAGGAAAAGAAGGCACCTGATTTATGGGAGATGAAGAGGATGAGAGAGTTCTTGTTACGTATGCAATTTATTCAACATCATATGAGGCAGATTCTTCTTAGGTGAGGAGGTGAGTGGGGGTGGAGAGTGGGAGCAAGCAATTAGGGAGGGTTGGGGAAGAATGAGAGTATTTGGACAAGCTGCTGTCCTGAATGGGGTAGTGAGTCAGTTATGAGGTTTTTCATTAATTTCTGTTATTTCTGACTCTTTGTGACCCAATATGGGGTTTTCGTGGCAAAGATAGTGGTGTACTTTGCCATTTCCTCTTCAGGCTCATTTTACTGATGAGTTAACTGAGGCCAACAGGCCTAAGTGACTTGGCCAGTGTTACAGCTAGTAAGTGTCTGAGGCTGGATTCGAACCTGAGTCTTCCTGAGCAGTTCTCTATCCACTGTACCATTTAGCTACCCCAAGGAAGTCATTCCTGGAGATGTCAGAGGATAGTCTTGCCACAGGGAGGGCCACCCAGAGCTTATGTAGCCTAAATTTGTAAAGGAACTCTCTCCATTCATTAGCATCAAAATAGTAGCCAAGGTTGCTGCCTTACTTAGAGTTAATCCAAGGCTCTGCTTTACATAAATCATCAACCTGTGTCTGTCCCCTCATCTCTGAGGCTCAATCTTTAGTCCATTCCTGGTGCATCATTGACCAGAATCTTTGAGAGGACAGCTACTCTCAGTTTGGGGAAGTGGTATGTAGAAACTCCCAGATGTCTATGGTATGAGATGCTTCAGGAGCCCAGAAAGAAGTGTTTGTGATCTTCACCGTGGGTCTGGTCCAGTCTCATGAGGGTGAGAAGCAGATAGAGGTCATTCAGCATAGGGAATAAGGTGCAAGAAAGAGCCAGAAACAGTTTGGAGGCCAGAACCTGCATTTGCCAACTCAGGCAGCAACCAGCATACAAGGACTGAGGTCGAGCCTGGGGCCTGGTGTCAGCCCTGGGCCCAGTCATTCAGTCAATAAACAGAGATTAAGCACCTCCAGTTTTCTTGGCACCTTTTGGAAGGGAAAAACCAGTGCCTGCTGTCAGGGAGCCCCCAATCTGCCATATAAATGTGGAGATGTTTTAGGAGAAACACCAGACTGGGGACATCGGTCTTAGTTGATCCAGGGAAAAGAGTGTTGGGAATGGAAAGAAATCTAGTTCAAAGGAATATAAGGGAAGCTGAAGAGTGAGGGGTGTAACAGTTTCAGAAGGAGAGGAGAATTAGGGAGCAAAGAGTCAAAATCAAAGCAAGAATGATGAATTTCAGGCCCAGCTCAGAGATATTGTGGGTCCTGTTCCAGAGCACCACAGTAACCGGAATATTGCAATCAAGTGAGTCACCTGATTTTTGGGTTTCTCAGTGCATATAAAAGTGCATGTTTACAATATGCTGTTATCTGTTATAGGTGCAAGACTATTATGTCTAAAAGAAATGTACTTTAAAAATATTTTATTGTTAAAGAGAAGTTTACTATTAGCTAAACCTTCGGTGACTCGTAATTGTCTTGCTGTTGGAGGCTGGCCCAGTGTTGATGGCTGCTGGCTGATCAGGATGGTGGTTGCTCAAGACTGGCAATGACTGTGGCAATTTCTTAAAATAAATCAGCAGTGAAGTTGGCCACATTGATTGACTCTTCTTTTCCCTTGATCTTAAAGCCTCATTGTAGGAGCAGTAGTTGGCCTAATTCCAATACTGTTGTGTCTCACGGAATAGGAAGATTCAAACAGAGGGAGGGAACAAGTCAACTTATTAGAATAAACATTTTTTTGAGAAAAGAAAACAGAAGAAAGTGGAATACAGAAAGGCCCTCTCATACCGTGGACAGAGCATGCTTGCACTTATAGCGTTGGAGTTCTTGGCTCAGCTGCTGAGATATTGGGAAAGTCACTCAGCCATTCTGAGCTCCTGGCCTGAGCCAAGAATGTAATGAGAATGCTTGTCCTGCCAGTATCATGGGGGTTTGTGAGGATCCAGTGTGACTGTGTGTGAAGTTCTCTGTAAATCAGGTTATCCTGCAGATGTGAGCTAATGGCATTTTCTTTCTTTTTTTCTTTTTTTACTAACTTATCATTGTATTCCTAATGTTGTGCTTCATGGAACATCATAAAACTCTAAGAAAGCATCTCTTACATTTATCATTGGGATTTCAAGAACATTCTTAAAAGTATGTTTTCCTTTAGGAAAATGGGCATGATTGATTAGCAGCACTTCTAGGCATCAGGACCCCTCTCCCAACTCCCCTGGCACACAACGGATGGGTTCTTAGAGCAAGGCTGCCACTCCATCTCTCCTCAGAATTCTAGAGCATCTCTTCTGTTTTTGGGAAACCATAAGGAGAGTGGCCTGAACATTTCTTCCACCAGATTCACTTCTGGGTACAGCATTGCCGGTGAATAAGTCACTTCCTGCTTGCAGGATGCTGTGTCTTGAATGAAATCAAAAGTAAAACCTCCGTCCAGTCACATGCTAGCATTCCTTAAATCATGAAATACTAGTAAGATCTTATAAATGTTATCCCCTTTTTGTTGTTAATAAATAATAGTAATAGCATTTGGATAGTGCCTATTATGTGCCAGGCACTGTGCTAAGCACTTTACCTTATCTCATTTGATCCCCCCATTAGCCCTGGAAGGGAGATGTCATGCTTATCCCCATTTTACAGGTGAGGAAACTCAGACTGAGCTTATGTGACTTGGCCAAGGCCACACAGCTTGTAAGTGTCTAAGCTCAGACCTCCCTGACTCCAAGCACAGAACTATATCGACTGTCACTCAGCTGCCTATGTTCCATATTAATACCTAATTTCCTTTTATGTATGTTAAAGCTGTAGGAGCTGCTGAGAATTCTTTAATATAAAAGGTTACTGTTGTCTTTATGGGATTCAGACAGTGTCTGTTAACATTTCATTGATTTCATTATGACGCTAATGGCTGACAGAATCATAGCAAAAGCAGTGGAGGAAATTAAGTAAAATCAGCTACTTCCTCCTTTCTATCAACAGTAAAACAACCTATTCAAATTATCTGCTATAAGTAACTTCTGCTCACCTAGCTGCTCTTTCCGGTATTACAATAGTACCATCACTGCTTGGTATTATTGAAAGTCTCAGCACCTTACAAGGGAATAGTTAACATTCCTTTCATTCCTGCAACAAACATTTGATGAGCCCTGCCTTGTCCAAGGAACAGTTATGGATGCTAAGGAAGATACAAAGATAAATAAGAAAGGATCTCTGACCTCAAGAAGCTTATAGTCTAGGTTACACCCAAATAACTTTAATACAAAAACAAAATATAAACATTTCATAAAGAGATAAGAATAAAGTGTTGAGAGTTCCTGGCACTTCCTGTGTGAGTTGGTTAACCTTTGTATATCCCCTTTCCTCAAATGTGGAATTACATCAAATAAGTATTTAAGCATATCTAAAGTCTTCATTTTACATGTTGTAGTGTTTTCAGAGTTTTTGACAGTAGGTCACATCTTATTTAGTTTATATTTTTTTTCCTTTTTTCAAAATCATTATTTATTCATTTAGTATTTTTAGTTTTCAGCATTGATTTCCACAAGAGTTTGAATTACAAATTTTCTCCCAGTTTCTACCCTCCCCCCCACTCCAAGATGGCATATATTCTGATTGCCCCATTCCCCAGTCAGCCCTCCCTTCTGTCACCCCACTGCCCCCCATCCCATTATTCCTTACTTTCTTGTAGGACAAGATAGTTTTCTATGCCCCATTGCCTGTATATCTTATTTCCTAGTTGCATGTAAAAACTTTTTTTTTGAACATCTGCTTTTAAAACTTTGAGTTCCAAATTTTCTCCCCTCTTCCCTCCCCACCCACCCTCCCTAAGAAGGCAAGCAATATGTGTATCATTATACAAAACCCTTCCACAATACTCATGTTATGAAAGACTAACTATATTTTGCTCCTTCCTATCCTATCCCCCTTTATTCAATTTTCTCCCTTGACACTGTCCGTTTTTGAAAGTGTTTGCTTTTGATCACCTCCACCCACTATCTGCCCTCCCTTCTATCATCCCCCCCTTTTTTATCTCCTTCTTCCTTCTTTCCTGTGGGGTAAGATACCCAGCTAAGTGTGTATGGTATTCCCTCCTCAGGTCAAATCTGATGAGAGCAAGATTCACTCATTCCCCCTCACCTGCCCCCTCTTCCCTTCCAATGAACTGCTTTTTCTTGCCACTTTTATGCAAGATAATTTACCCCATTCTATCTCTCCCTTTCTCCCTCTCTCATTATATTCCTCTCTCATCCCTTAATTTCATTTTATTTTTTTAGATATCATCCCTTCATATTCAACTCACCCTGTGCCCTCTGTCTATATATATATATATATATATATATACATACACACATCCATACATACATACATACATATATATATATATATGTATGTATGTATATTCCCTTCAGCTACCCTAATACTGAGGTCTCATGAATTATACACATCATGTTTCCATGTAGGAATGTAAGCAAAACAGTTCAACTTTAGTAAGTCCCTTGCAATTTCTCTTTCTGGATTACCTTTTCATGCTTCTCTTGATTCTTATGTTTGAAAGTCAAATTTTCTATTCAGCTCTGGTCTTTTCACTGAGAAAGCTTGAAAGTCCTATATTTTATTGAAACTCTATATTTTGCCTTGGAGAATGATACTCAGTTTTGCTGGGTAGGTGATTCTTGGTTTTAATCCTAACTCCTTTGCCCTCTGGAATATCCTGTTCCAAGCCCTTCAATCCCTTAATGTAGAAGCTGCTAGATCTTATGTTATCCTCATTGTGTTTCCACAATACTCAAATTGTTTCTTTCTGGCTGCTTGCAGTATTTTCTCCTTGATCTGAAAGCTCTGGAATTTGGTGATAATATTCCTAGGAGTTTTCTTTTTGGGATCTTTTTCAGGAGTTGATCGGTGGATTCTTTCAATTTCTATGTTACCCTCTGGCTCTAGAATATCAGAGCAGTTCTTCTTGATAGTTTCTTGAAAGATGATGTCTAGACTCTTTTTGTGATCATGGCTTTCAGGTAGGCCAATAATTTTTAAATGATCTGTCCTGGATCTATTTTCCAGGTCAGTGGTTTTTCCAATGAGATATTTCACATTGTCTTCCATTTTTTCATTCCTTTGGTACTATTTTATAATATGTTAATTTCTCATAAAGTCACTAGCTTCTACTTGCTCCAGTCTAATTTTTCAGGTAGTATTTTCTTCAGTGATCTTTTGGACCTGCTTTTCCATTTGGCTTATTCTGCCTTTCAAGGCATTCTTCTAATTGGCTTTTTGGAGTTCTTTTGCCGTGTCTATTTTTTAAGGTGTTATTTTCTTCAGTATTTTTTTGGGTCTCCTTTAGTAAGTCCTTGACTTGTTTTTCATGATTTTCTTGCATTACTCTCATTTCTCTTCCCAATTTTTCCTCTTAATTCTCTAACTTGCTTTTCCAAATCCTTTTTGAGCTCTTCCATGGCCTGAGACCAGTTCATGTTTTTCTTGAAGGCTTTTGATGTAGGCTCTTTGACTTTGTTGACTTCTTCTGGCTGTATGTTTTGGTCTTCTTTGTCACCAAAGAAAGATTCCAAAGTCTGAGTCTGAATCTGAGTCTGTTTTTGCTGCCTGTTCATGTTCCCAGCCAACTACTTGACACTTGATCTTTTCATTGGGGTGTGACTGCTTGTAGAGTACAGAGTACTTTGTACCAAGCTTGAGGGGCTGTGCTGTTGTTTTCAGAGCTATTTCTACACAGCAGGCTCTGCCACACCGGTGCTCCTCCTCCCCCAAGAACCACCAACTTGGACTCCGATTTAGATCTAAGCAGGCTCAGAACTCCTGCTCTGATCTGCCACTTAATTCCTTGCACCAGGTGGGCCTGGGGCTGGAAGCAAGTGCAGCTGTAGCTCTGTAGGCAGCCTCAGTGCTGCACCACCTCCACCGCCCCAGGGCAGTGTCCAAACTGGGAACTCCTTTCACTCTGTCCCTGCACTTTTTTCCAACTACCCTTCTCTGTTTTCTTTGGTGTTTGTGGGTTGAGAAGTCTGGTAACTGCTCCAGTTCACTGATTCAGGGTGCTAGGGTCTGTTTCACCTGGCTGCTGGTCTGGCTGGTCCGGGAGCAGCTCACTCTGTGCTCTGCTGTGCTCCCGGTACTGTGCAGTAGACCTTACCCAGGAACTATCTAGGCTGTCCTGGGCTGGAGCCCTGCTTCCCTCTGCTATTTTGTGGGTTCTGCAGTTCTAAAATTTGTTCAGAGCCATTTTTATAGGTGTTTGGAGGGTGCTGGGGGAGAGCTTTAGGCAAGTCCCTGCTTTCTAGCCATCATATTGGCTCTGCCCCCCTCCAGACATTTTCAAATGATTGATTCTGTCCATTGAACTTTGAAGACTTTTCGCCTGGGGAAATAGGATTTAGATCAGTTAGTTTACTTTCTCCCAAAGGAGGGAAAGGATTATAATTATATATGTGTGTACCTGTGTCTGTGTATATGTTTTATTGTTTGTTTCTTGCAGAAGGAGATATTACATATAAAATGAAAGAGACTACTGCCAAGCTAAATATTTCTGTGAAAGAAATTCATGAGGAAAGTTTCATAAGGGATGGTCCTCATGATTTTGCTGGGAGACAAATCTGTGCTGTACTTCACAGAATCCACACAGAAGAGAAACCTTATGATTGTCATCATTGTGGGAAGGATCTAAGTCGCCTGTCATCCCTTATTTACCATCAAAAAATTAATACTGGAGAGAAAACACATGAGTGTCATGAATGTGGTAATGCTTTTAATAAAGACTCATCCTTCATGATACATCACAGCACTCACACTGACAGGAAACTTTATGAATGTAATTTGGGTGGAAAGGCTTGGAGAGGCAGCTCTAGTCTTGCTGCACATCAGAAAATTCACAGTGCAAAGAATCCTTACGATTGTGATCAGTGTGGAAAGGCTTTCAAGCAGAAGTCCAGTCTTTCTGTACATCAAAGAATCCACACTGGAGAGAAGCCTTATGAATGTAATCAATGTGGAAAGGCTTTCAGAATGAAATCTAAACTTGCTATACATCAAAGAATCCACACTGGAGAGAAACCTTATGAATGTAATCAATGTGGAAAGGCTTTCACACATAAGTCAAGTTTTTCTATACATCAGAGAATCCACACTGGAGAGAAACCTTATGACTGCAATCAGTGTGGAAAGGCTTTTCGATATACCTCTTATCTTGCTGTACATCAGAGAGTCCACACAGGAGAGAAACCTTATGAATGTGATCAATGTGGAAAGGCTTTCACACAGAGGATCAGTCTTACTGTGCATCAGAGAATCCACACTGGAGAGAAACCTTATAAGTGTCATCAGTGTGGAAAGGCTTTCACAATGAAGTCTAAACTTGTTATACATCAGAGAATCCACACTGGAGAGAAACCTTATGAATGTGATCAGTGTGGAAAGGCTTTTAGAGGAAGCTATGATCTTTCTATGCATCAGAGAATCCACACTGGAGAGAAACCTTATGGCTGTAATCAGTGTGGAAAGGCTTTTCGATATTCCTCTCATCTTGCTGAACATCAGAGTGTCCACACAGGAGAGAAACCTTATAAATGTGATCAATGTGGAAAGGCTTTCTCACGGAGGACCAGTCTTACTTCACATCAGAGAATCCACACTGGAGAGAAACCTTATAAATGTGATCAGTGTGGAAAGGCTTTCCCACAGAGGGGCAGTCTTACTTCACATCAGAGAATCCACACTGGAGAGAAACCTTATGAATGTGATCAGTGTGGACAGACTTTTAAACAATGCTCAATTCTTCTTAAACATCAGAGAATCCACAGTCAGAGAAACCTTATGATTGTCATCATTGTGGGAAAGACTTGAGTCAACAGTCCTCCCTTATTTACCATCAAAAAAAATCATACTGGAAAGAAAACATGAGTGTCATGAATGTCATAAAGCTTTATTGAACCTCATCCTTCTGGGCGTCCCTAAAGCCTGGACACATAGGAAAATTGACAGCAATATGGAGTTATTGCATTGTATTCACGTGAATCTTGCAAAGCTCATTAACCTTCACATCACACATGATGGAAATCATATCGATGATGTTATTTGTTAATATTCCAATTAAATAAAATGTGGTTGAAAATTTCATTCGATTCATTTCTTGAAAATATGCATTTTTGCCTATGTGTCCAGACTTTGGGAACACCCTGTATATCACAATATTCTCCGTAACAGGAAACCTTAGAAATGTAATCTGTGTGGAATGGCTTGGAGATGCAGCTTCAATCTTACTGTACTTCAGAGAATCCACAGTGTAGTCAAACCTTATGAATGTAATCTAGGTGGAAAGACTCTCTGATGCAATGATAGTCTTGATACATGTCATAGAATTCACAGTGGAGAGAAATCCATGCTTGTAGGCATCTTGCTCTACCTCTGAGAAGCCACACTGGAGAAAAACGTTTTGAATATAATCAATGTTTCGTTGTTTTCTTCATTTCTTGGCATCGCTATTTAACAAAACCTTATCTGTCCTTGCAGAATTCCTCTGGAATTCTGCGTTCATTTGGCTATATCTTACCCTTTCTCTTTTACCTTTCTCTTTCCTTAGCTATTTGTAAGGCTTCTTCAGACAGTCATTTTGCTTTCTTGCTCTTCATTTCCTTTGGAATATATTTAGTTGGTGCCTTCTGTATGATATTAAGAGCTATAGTTCTGCAGGCATTCTACCAGCTCTAATCCCCTAACTCTATGCATCACTTCCACTTCATATTCATAGAGTGTTATTTAGGTCATGTCTGTAGGGTGTGATGGTTTTCCTGATTTTCTGCCACTTGAGTCTGAATTCTGCAATAAGAAGCTTATGATCTGAGCCTCCGTCAGTTCCAGGTCATGTTTTGACTGATTGTCTAGAACTTACCATCCTCTGCCTTTTTTCCCTAGGAAATGTTTTAGGTTTTCATAGAACTGAGTAACTGTTTCAACAGTTTGGCTAGCAGCTGCTGTGGGGGTGAAAGAACAACACAAGCCCAACAACAAGGACGTTGCCAGCACAGGATCTTTTGATCTGCATTACTAAGGAAAGTTATGTTAAGGGGTTAACAATTGTATTTTAATCCGACATATGCATATAAACTCATTTAGTTCTGAATTTCAGAGCATTAGATACAGACCAAATCACAATTCATAGTTACCAAAATCATCGGCATCTGAGTTCACTAGCTGGGGAGGTTGACAACTGCTGCCCAGACTCATGTGCTGTTCCTCCTGTGGCTCAGAGTTCCAAGAGAGGATGCAAACCTTGGAATTTATATATCTTGCTCAGGGTCAAAAGTGAATCACAAATATGTGACTTAAACCACGTGGTCTAAAAGCCTCTGATGTCACAAACATGTCACTCAAACCCATGTAAACTAGGCTTTCCTTTGAGGCAAGGAGGTCATCAAGGACTCCTAATTTAATCAAGGAAACAAAGGCCAACCTCTTCAAGGGCACTTTATTGAATAACTGTTAAAAGCCCATCTTAATTACCAATGCAGTAACTTTGGGCTCTTTGGAGTCAGTGGTTGGAAGACAGATTTCTTACTATGATGTTGAATGGTTTGCCTTGGATTTGAACACTACTTGACTATACCTTGGAATAACCTTGCTGGAGACAAAACTTATGGATCCAATTAACAAGGTTAGGGCTCTTGCTGAAGACCTCATTAGATTTCCCAGTGTAAGAGACCTCATTAAACATCCAAAATTCCTTACTGTGAATAAATCCCTATAAATGGCTTCATGGCTTGTCCCCCTGACATCCTGATGTTTCTCGTTACTATTCAGTAATATTCCTTTGAATTCATATAGTGTGATTTCTTTAGCTACCCAACGATTGGTGGGTACTCACTTTGTTTCTTCTTCTTTGCCGGCCCAAAAAGTCCTGGTATAAATATTTTGGTAACTGACTGCCATCAGAGTATTAAAATCATAGCTAGACAAAGTGATTTTCTATGTAAGATAATTTGGAAAATTTTTTCAACTGAATTGATGTCATTTGATTGACAACAAGGCTGTGTTTTAAATCTGTTTTGTCCAAACAATAACATTTGTTTTGACTCTGTAATATTGTATTGGTTATTATGCTTCAAAATTTCCTTTTATTGTGCTTTGGGGAAATTATTTGATGAGAAATGTTACTAATTTTTAACATGTTACCTGGAGGGTGATGCAATTGTATTCTTAGGAAATCAACTCCTCTTTTGATCTGGATGCTGTGAAAAGATGAATTAAACTCTTAGACAATGTGGTTACAATGTTTCTAAACTGCTAAGTATTTAATTGGATGAGTACGGGCTTTTACTAGAATAATCAGAATAACTTACTGTTTGGCAAAAGTAGAAAAGACTTCTCAATCCTCCTTCTCTGAGAAGTTCTTTGGGGACTAACCAAATGCTTTGGGACCTTCCCTTTGGGCATGTCCACCAAATCTGTGCCCTGGGGAAGAAGAAGCTGTTAACTTCTAAACTAATGAAGTGACTTACTGAGTAATTAAGACCTCTAAGAACCAAAGCAGGGTTTGGGGAGGGGAGCTTGCAAGTTTGTTTATGATGGAGGAGCTTTGAGAATTTGTCTGGCCCCTGATTATGGGAAGTATGAAATTCCACCCAGAGTAATATGTATGGCAGTTAGACCTTTGACCCAACTCAGGCTCAACAGACTTACTGATTCAAAATTGGACCCCTTCCTTGAGGAAAAGTGATATTGTGAGATCTTGGAATGCAGAAAATAAGAGAATGGCTCCAATCCCCATGATCTGGGGACTCCATCATGTCAATTCAACAAATCCTGGTTGTGTGCCAGGCACTGTGCTAAGTGCTGGGGTTACCTTTGGTAAGGTGAACCCCATTCTGTTTGGTCTTGATCAAACCTTTGGTAAGAGGTGTGAACCATTACTGAGTTTCTTCCCAGAAAGACAAACAAAATTAGGCTGCATGTGTATGTTTATTTCTCTCAAAGCTGGTGGATCCTGCAGAGAGAGAGATGCATGAGAGTTCATTGGCCAGTTTGGGTCTCAAGTCTTTCTCAGGTGTGAGGGGGTGGTCCTCCAATGGTTTGGGGAGGCCCCTGGCTGATTTCCCACTACTTTTCTAAGGGCACAATTGCATAGTCCTCTAGAAACCATGTTTTTAAATTAAGAGCCTAATTTATATCATGATTTCCTTCAAATCCCCAAATGACAAAACTTTGAAGCATAATAACACAAACAATGCTACAGCTTTAATATATGAAACAAAATTGCCAGTCACATAGCATCTATTCAGTTGATTTTGTTAGTTAGAATTGTCTCAAATATAAAACCGACTTTCTCCATCTATCCCTTTGACCCTGCAGATGGAAGGCTATCAGAGACTACAACAGGGTAATTCTGATCCCTTTACATTGAATTCTCATTCTTCTCAGGACCTAATCACATCACCTTAAATGCCAAATTGTAAATGTATTTTACGTTACTGGTGGATCTGCCCTAACATGGTGAAACACCCGGATTATCCTCCCGGGGTCTGCTGGTAAATGAGCCCCATTCTAATTGAAATTAGAGAAATGTGCCAGCCAGCCTGACTGCATTTGGTGAACAGCCTCCATTCTGAAACTAAGCTTGGTTTTGCTGTGAATCACTTGCTCTCCTGGGAATCTCCAGGTTGCCTCTTCCTTGTTCTCCCTCTCCCACCTCCTAACATCTGGAATCAGGTGGTAGTAATGGGGGAGGAGGAGCTCAGATCTGTCCCACCTGGAGGGTGGTGGCCAGTGACCCAGGTGGAATAGGAAGCCTGCGGTGCAGCCGTGGGTGGGGTCTAGGGCAGGAGAGGGTTCATCCTAGTGGCCAAGGGATGCCCTGTGATGGAGGGCTGGGCTTGGGAGGAGAGGCAGGCAGGGTCCTGAGCTCCTGCCCGTGCCTGTGATTGGAGGAAATGGCCTGTCCTGGGGGCCTTACAGGCTGAGCAGTAAGTGGGAGCCCCCTCCCTGAATGGACCGGCTGAAAACAGGAACTTGTGCTGAGATTGGGCTGTCTTCTTCATTCCCTCCAAGCCCAGTTCTTTCTGCCATCTTCTCTCACAGCAGAGAACTCTGCCTTCCTGCCTCAGAGCTGAGCTCACACTGCCTTCTCTTGGACCCTCCATCTCTGCCTACAGGACCCAAGCTCTGTGGGTGCAGGTCCCAGGTAGTTCTGAGCCAGCCCCTCACAGACCTGCTGGCTTCTGCTCACTGTCCCTGCCATTGGGTCAGATCCTCCTCTTCTGACCACATGAGTGCTCTCCTGGTCCATTTGGAGCAATCCTCCCTCCCAGTCCTAGCTATTGGATGATCCTCCCTCTAACTCTTTTCCAGACTCCTAATTACTTCCCAAATGTCCCTGGTGTAACCGGAATGGCCTTTGTTTTCTTTGAGTGACTCAGCTTACCTCATTGAGCCTCTGGACGCTGTGGCTTGCTCTCCTGGGGCAGGAAGTCCAGCGACCATACCAGGAATCGGAATTTCCTGTGTGATGAGTCATGGGGCTGGCTGAGGGGAGGTGTTAGCTCCAGAACCTGGTCTATGCTAGGGGGAGGGGCCAATCAGCCCTGGTCATTCAGGCGGCGCTTGATGATGTCAAAAATTCTATAAGAGGGGAGAGGACAGCTTGAAACCCTCTTTTTCCTCTTCCAGTTGGTGTGGGAAGCAGCGGCAAGCAAGTGTGACTCTGGGCCAGCCCTTGCTCTCGGGCCGAGCCCAGATGTTGGTAACTATGAATTGTATTGTGTCTGTCTGTTGATATTTGTAATTTGTTTGTATTTTGGTTTTGAGGTTCGGGGTGCTGGTTTGTTTTTACCCTGAATTAAATGAATGTTTTGAACCTCAAGGGTGCTGGTTTTTTCCCCTGAAGTAAGTCAATAAATCTGTATTTGGTCTGTCTCTTGATGCTTGTCTGTATGCTCCCCTGAACTGGTGTTTTCCCCTGAACTAAATGAATGTTGTCTGTATGCTAAGTGAATGCTGGATTAAAGTAAGCTGGTCAACCCCTTCACCGTGCTTTCCTTGTTTAAGCAGATAAAAAGAACCTGTGCTTTCCCAGCAGCTTCCTGGGTTCCGGCAGCCTCCTGGGTCCCAGCAGCCCCCTGGGTGCCGGCTGTGGGGGAAGGATCTTACACCCCCACCGAAGCTGCTAGCTGGGTTGTTAAAACACCTGGTCACCCTGTTGTTGTAACAGGGGCTGAATCCCAGACTAGATTTGGTCTCCCAGCCTCAGGTTTCCCCTGGTGACTCCATACCAGAGCTGTACCCATCCCCAGCCTTCCTAAGCTTCCCTCCTGCCTAGATCAAACAATTAGTCTGTTGCCTAAAAAATGTGTATGTGTTGGTCAGGGAAGAGGGGGTGCAGGGAGGGCAGAGAACCAGTTGGAGGGAGATTTCTGATTCAGGAGCCCTTGAGCCTCTGACTGTCCCATCCCTTCTTGGATCCCAAGCCCCTTCTGCCTCATGGTTATCTGAAAGTAAATGGGAGAAAAGGAAAGGGACAGAAGAGAAGGACCAGGAGAGGGTGGTGACAGTCTCTGGGAACCCCTTGAACTCTCCTTGAATCTTCCCACTCGACCTGGCCTTGGCCTGAGGCTATAACCATTAAGCCCAAATGCCTACCTTGCCCAGTCCTCTATTGTCCAGCTGTTTCCCACCCTTAATCCTGTTTCCCATCCTTAATCCTGATCAAAATATCTATACCCTAGCTGGGTACCCCAGCCCTTTATGGTCTGTCATTTCCATATAGCCTTCAGCTATTTCCCCCACCCTGGAGTCTGACCTCATCCCAGTCCCTTCAAGCTCCTCCTTAGACTCCTCCTTAAGTCCTTCCCTAGACCCCTCCTCTGGTCACCCCAGACCACCCCTCAATCCCTCCCACAACCTTTGTGTATATAATCTCCATCTTGCCTCCATGAAGGTGGTCAGAACCAATCTAGCTCAGATAGGTCTGGCCCTCTTTCCTTACAGGCATCGCAAGGGGTGGGATCTCTTGGGGCAGGCTTATTTGGCTAACTCTTAATAAACTTTGTCTTTTCCCTTGGCTGAGAGAGCTTGAGTCGAATTCTTTCGGCAGGACCCGGTGTGTCGGTACTTTGGGGTGTTGAGCACCTCTCACCCCAAACCCTCATCATTTATGGTTCCCTGACCGGGAAGCACTGCTAATCTGAAGTTCTTCTCCAGCCAAGACTGAAGGTATGTGAGCCTCCCCCTCTCCCAATCCCCCTCCTCGCTCTCCAAGCATTCTGGGTGTGCTTCTCGGGCCTGACCTCAGCAGGTCCCAGTGGGTCAGACAGCTCAGTCCAGTGGTCTCAGTGGGTCAGACAGCTTGGTCCAGTGGTCTCACTGGGTCCGACAGCTTGGTCCAGTGGTCTCAGTGGGTCAGACAGCCAGGCTGTCTTGGTCAACCTGACGCTATCAGGTGGTTCTTGGTCCAGTGGTCTCAGTGGGTCGGACAGCCAGGCTGTCGTGGTCAACCTGATGCTATCAGGTGGTTCTTGGTCCAGTGGTCATGTCGGAGGCCATGAACCTAAGTGGCTTCTGAGGCATGAAGGACATGGACAGATGCCCCATCCGGAAGCATGTGCCAGATCCTTTCAGTTGTTTCGGCGCTGGGAATTTGGGAAAGTTTCAGGTACCTTCTGTATATTTTGTTTTCTTGTTTTATTTTTTTTTGTCCCCCAACAATTACTCCTAACTTGTCCTTTACTAAGGAGGAAGGAATTTCCAGCCGAAGGGACCCCTACTCAGGTTTTGGCCTCATGGCCTGCCTCTGCTGCAGGCCCTGCAACATCTATCACCATGGGCCCTACCCCCGAGGCAACCCCTACTCAGGTTCCAGCCTCGGGCCCTGCCCGCATGGCAGTGCCTCCTCCCCCTCTCTCTGAGGTGGCTCCCACTCAGGTCTCTTTGGTGTCTCCCTCTCTGACCCCTACCCCTCCTCAGGTACTAGCTGATCTTCTTCCTTGCCAGCCAGATGCCCTGGCCTTGCAGTCTAATCTACCTCAGCCCCAAGCTCCAGGTCCCACAGCGCCTTCAAGGCTTTTTCCCCTGAGAGAAATGCCTGCCTCCCCTGCTGGGACAAGGAGATTGCATGTTCCATTCTCCATTTCAGATCTCCTTCAAATTAAAAAAAACTGGGGAGATACTCAGAAGATCCCACTAAGTTTACTGAGGGTTTTAGGGATCTGTCCCTGCAATTTGAACTTTCTTGGTGTGATTTGCATATCCTTTTCTCTACATGTTGTACCACTGAGGAGAAGAGGAGAATATGGGAACATGCTCAAAAATTTGGGGACAATTTGGCTAGCAATAACCCCATAAAATATCCCCCAGGAACAGCTGCTGTTCCCACTAGTGTCTCAGGATGGAATTATCAAAGGAGTGAGGACAGAGAAAAGAGAGACCATATGGTAATTTGCCTGTTAGAAGGCCTAAGAACTGCATTTCAAAAGCAAATAAATTTTCAAAAAATTAGGGAGATTACTCAGGGAGAAGAAGAAAACCTTGCTCTTTTCCAAGCCCAGCTAGTAGAAGCTATTAAGAAGTATACAAATTTGGATCCTGATTCTATTGAAGGGGTGGCAATACTTAACATGTATTTCATTAATCAGTCTGCCCCAGATATTAGGAGGAAACTGCAGAAATTGGCCACGGGACCCCAAACACCTCAGGTCCAATTGCCGGACATGGCCTTTGGAGTTTTCGACAATAGAGACCTGGTTGCAGCAGAGGAAAGAAAACGCAGGGAAAGAGCTAGAGGCAGAGAACACACTCAATTCTTAGCTGGTGCCATGGCCAGGAAAAGACCCAAGGAGCGCCCCTCCAGGGAGCCCCCTTGGAAGCCCATTGGCTTGGGCAGTGGGGAAACCTGCTTTGGATGCCACAAGGAGGGTCACTGGTCTAAGGAGTGCCCCTCTAGGGCGCCCCCCTGGAAGAAGCCTCCAGGATCCACGCCTCCAGGACCATGCCCAGCATGTCCCCGAGGCTGGAAAAGTGGTAGAGCCTCCTCCCAGCACCCTGTCCTCCAGTCTTCTCAAGACTCGGAAGGAGGGGAAAGCCTGGGACTTGGCTGTGCTCCCACTTTCTCCACCTCTCTCACAGAGCCCTGGGCAAAATCGAGGCAGAAGGTAAGGTTAACCACTTTATCACGGCTATGTTCTCTTGTTTTAACTAATTGCTCTGGCCCCACATGCCCCTCAACCCATCAGGTCATGGGCATCAAGGATCTGTTGTCTGAACACTCCTTCTCTGGCCCTGCCCCCTTTTGGGGAAGGGACCTGATGGTGAAATTGGGAAGCCAAATTTCTCTAGTTAAACCTCATAACTTCCTTTTCCCTCTGTTTCCCAGACCTCCCCATGTTCCCCCAGAGGTGTGGGAGAGGGTTGAGCCAATTGTTTGGGATCAGGGAATTCCTGGGCCAGCTACTTCTGCCACCCCAGCCATAGTTCCCCTCCATTGCCTTCAATATCCAATTAAGCCCAAGGCTTGGGAGGGACTCCAACCATTGATTGCCACTCAAGTCCCTGACTCACTCCCTCTAGAGTGGGGCCCCTACCCAGCACAAGCTTTTGGGACTTTGAAAACTAAACTGACCACCACTCCAGCATTAGCTTTACCTAATCTAGAAAAACCTTTCACTCACTCTGCTGATGGAAGGAGAGGACAGGCTTTGGGAATCCTAATCCAGTCCTTAGGATCTGACCCCTGTTTTCCAAAACAATTAGATTCTCTGGCAGCTACAGCCATTCCAATTGAGGAAACTTCTAAGCCTCTAGCAGACCAGCCCCTAGAAGCTCTGCCTTGCCAGAGCACCCTGGAAGCAGAGGGCCACCAGTGCCTGGATAACTACAGGCTCACCAAACATCAAACCTTGCTCTTAGATATCCCCAACCTAATTTGGATGTGCTACACACTCCTGAACCCCAAAGCAGTGTGGTACACAGAACAAGTGGTTAGGGGAGCTAGGTATGAAATAGTCATCTTTAATTCCCTCTGGGAAAATTGTCTTTTCTCAATACTCATATACTGCCTGTTTGCTGCTTGTTTGCTTAACCTCTTTGCCAAGTTCATCTCCTCCAGGCTCCAAGTCATCAACTTGCAGATGACTGCTCAGACCAGGGCCCATCCACGCAGGGACGAACTCTACTATGCCCCTTGTCAGCAGGAAGCGGTTTCAGAAGCTGAGATCTTCGTCCCTGACCCCAAAAGAATTTGGGTCCTATTTGTTTGAGGGGGGAATGATGAGGGCACAGTCTCTGGGAACCCCTTGAACCCTTGAACTCTCCTTGAATCTTCCCACTCGACCTGGCCTTGGCCTGAGGCTATAACAATTAAGCCCAAATGCCTACCTTCCCCAGTCCTCTATTGTCCAGCAAGGAGGGGAATTGGGAGAGGGGGAGGCTCACATACCTTCAGTCTCGGCTGGAGAAGAACTTCAGATTAGCAGTGCTTCCCGGTCAGGGAACCATAAATGATGAGGGTTTGGGGTGAGAGGTGCTCAACACCCCAAAGTACCGACACACCAGGTCCTGCTGAAAGAATTCGACTCAAGCTCTCTCAGCCAAGGGAAAAGACAAAGTTTATTAAGAGTTAGCCAAATAAGCCTGCCCCAAGAGATCCCACCCCTTGCGATGCCTGTAAGGAAAGAGGGCCAGACCCATCTGAGCTAGATTGGTTCTGACCACCTTCATGGAGGCAAGATGGAGATTATATACACAAAGGTTGTGGGAGGGATTGAGGGGTGGTCTGGGGTGACCAGAGGAGGGGTCTAGGGAAGGACTTAAGGAGGAGTCTAAGGAGGAGCTTGAAGGGACTGGGATGAGGTCAGACTCCAGGGTGGGGGAAATAGCTGAAGGCTATATGGAAATGACAGACCATAAAGGGCTGGGGTACCCAGCTAGGGTATAGATATTTTGATCAGGATTAAGGATGGGAAACAGGATTAAGGGTGGGAAACAGCTGGTCAATTGAGGACTGGGCAAGGTAGGCATTTGGGCTTAATGGTTATAGCCTCAGGCCAAGGCCAGGTCGAGTGGGAAGATTCAAGGAGAGTTCAAGGGTTCAAGGGGTTCCCAGAGACTGTGCCCTCATCAGTGGGATCATCTTTTGCAAGGCCTATCAAATCTGTAGGGTGGAGTCTCTGGCCTGAGGAAAGGGCCTGACCCTCTGTAAATCCCCCCCATAGGTTAGCCTCCTGTCCTGGAAAAACAGGGAAAGACTCTGCCCCTTTGGGATCCTTTAGCCTCCTCAGCTCAGCCTGCAGAGGATCAAGGCCTGGCCTAAGCAGGGAGCCTGGAGCCAGAGGGAATGGCCCCAGGAAGCTGCAGAGGCCCAGCCCAGCTGAGTGCACTCTGTCCTCAGTCTTGACCTGCATCAGCAAAAGACACCATTTCCATAGAAAAAGGATTGTCTATGAGGCTGGCAGTCCCCTACTTATGGACTGTTTCTTTATAAAAATAGGCGGGAAATTGAAAACAGTAGTAATGACACTGCCCTGCTCTTTCCTGTGTTTTGAGCTGATTCAAGGCACATTGGCATCACAGGCACTAACCAACCCACCCCCACCTGTTAGCCCCAATTGCTGCACTCCCATGTTCATTTTTAAGGTTTCCCCCATGATCCCAGAGTCACAAGAATGACCAATTTACTCATTCTTCTGTCTCCTGTAGGGTCTTGACTTTGCTCCCTTTATGTATACCTAGCACCCCTCCCCCACATCCATGTAACTGCTCCCCCCTCCCCTTTGCTTCTTTGGCTAAGCTCTCCCTGTCAGACCCAGAAGGCAGGATGCTCTGCTCGTTCCCGAGGGTCTGAGCTGCACAGTTTTATCCATCTAGTGCACATGGACCAGTCCTGTCTTGTTGCTGGTTTGACTCTCAAGGGCACCCTGAGAGGGCGGTAAGGGCTGGAAGGAGCAAATTCTATTACCTGGGGCTGAGGGGTTTGAGGTCCTGGCCTCCTGCACACTCTGGTCCAGTGTTAATGGAAAATATGGCAACTGAAGAGAGCAGGTTAAGTTGGCTTCTGGGTCACACTCCCATGTTCAGAGGCCCTTAGCAGAGCTGTTTGGACCAGGCCAAAGAGAAGAGCACCTTCTTTAGCTGTAAGTGCGTTAGCATTTGTGAAGGGCCTTCCCTTGTTAGAGAGGATGTAGGGAAGGGGCTGAGTTTGGGGAACTATTCAAAGTCCTGGGAGTTTTCTTTTCCAATGGCGGTATGGGAGTGCCAAAGGAGACACTCAGCTCCTGTCAGAGAGGCATCAGGCTCAAGGGGAAAGACACAGTGGAGGGACTCATTTTTTTCCCCCAATCTACTTTTTACCATCTGCACAACAACCATGTATGGGAGGTGTTCTTATCATCTTTATTTCACAATTCAGGAAACTGAGGCAAACAGATTCAATGACTTACCAGGGTCATATAGCCAATAATTGTCTGAGGCTGGATTTGAACTCAGATCTTCCACCATTTCCTAGCTGCCCCAACATTGTCTTAGTGTGTCCACCTTCGCACAACCCCTCTAACATTGACTGCTGTCATTTTTTTGTCTCTTTGGTCAGTTTTGCAGACTACAAGATGAAGCCTCAGTGTGGTTTTGGTTTTCCTTTCTCAAATTAGTGGCTTGGAGCATTTTTTCCTGTGGTTGGGAATACTTGGCAGTTCTTCATTTGAGAATTCTTTGTTTATATCCTTGGACCACTTATCTGTTGGGGAATGGCTATTTGTTGTTGTTTTTGAGTTTTTTCAGTTGTGTCTCAGTCTTTGTGACACACTTTGGGGTTTTCTTGACAAAGGTACTAGAGTGGTTTGCCATTTCCTTCCCCAGTTCATTTTACAGATAAGAAACTGAGGCAAACAGGCTTAAGTGACTTGCCCAGGGTCACCCAGCTAGTACTAGTCTGAGGCTAAATTTGCCTTAGATGCTCCTGACTCCAGGCTTGGTGTTCTACCTACTGGGCAACCAAGTTGCCATTGGCTATTAATCTTTTTAAAATAATATTTCATTTTTTCTTAATGACACGTAAAACCATTTTTTATTTCTATTTTGAGTTCCCAGTTATCATCCTACCTCCTTTCTTTTACTCCTCCCACAGACTTTATGCAATCATAAATAGGTTATATGTATGCAATCATGTAAAGCATTTCCATATTAGTCCTTTTATGAAAGAAAACTTGAACCTTAAGAGTCTGTATTTAGGCTCGATTAGTTCCCCCATGGAGGGGCATAGCATTTTTCCTCGTGAGTCCTTTGGGATTGTCTTAGATCAAGGTATCACTGAGAATAGCTAAGTTATTCATGTTGTTCACCATACCATATTGTCATGTACAATGTTCTCCTGGTTCTGCTCACTTCACTCTGCATCAGTTCATGTAAGTGTTTCTAGGGGTTTCTGAAATCATCCTGCTTGTCATATACCACAGCTTGTTAAGGCATTCCCCAATTAATGGGTATCTCCTCAATTTCCAGTTCTTTAACACTACAAATAGAACTATTACAAATCCCCTTCTAAATAGGACCTTTTCTCCTTCTCTTTTTAAAAAATACTTTGTGCATACCGACTTATCAGTGTTTTTGCTGGATCAAAGTATATGCACAGTTTCATAGCCCTTTGATTATAGTTCTGTATTACGCTCCAGAATGGTTGAATCAGTTCACAAGTCCACCAACAGTGCATTAGTGTTCCAGTTTTCCTACTTCCCTCCAATATTCTTGGCTAGCCAATTTAATAGGTGAGGTGGTAACCTAGAATTGTTTTAATTTGCATTTCTCTTATCAATGGGATTTATAGCATTTTTATATGACTACAAATAGCTTTGATTTCTTTGTCTGAAAACTGTTCATATTCTCTGACTATTTATCAATTGGGTCATGACTTGTATTCTCACAAATTTGACTGAGAGCTCTATATATTTGAGAGATGAGGCCATTATTAGAGATACTTGCTGTAACTTTTCCCCCAGTTGTCAGTTTTCCTTTTAATCTTGGTTTCATTCATTTTGTTTCTGCAAAAAACCTTTTTAATTTAATACAATCCAAATTATACATTTTACATCTAATAATGCCATTTATGGGTGATTTCATTCCATTCATATTTACAGTTATGATACCTAACTGTGTATTTCCCTCCATCTTATCTTCCCTCTGTCCATCCTTCTCTTTCTCTTTTACCTTTCACCCAGTCTCTCTTCACTAATGCTTTGCTTCTGACCAATGCTTCCCTCAACCTACCCTTCCTTTTATCAGTCCCCCTCCTTCTCATCCCTGTCCCTTTCTACTTCCCTATAAGATGAAATAGATTTCTATACCCACCTGAGCATGTACATTATTCCCTGTTTGAGCCAATTTTCATAAGAGTAAGGTTTGACCCCTCCCTTCCCACCTCCTTCATCTTCCCCTTCATTGTAATAGCTCTTATCTGCCTCTTTTATGTGAGGTAATTCACTCTCTTCTACCTTTCCCTTCCCTCTTCTTGAAATGTAATTCTCTTTCTGACCCTGTGATTTTGTTTCTTTGAATATCATCCCTTCACAGTCAATGTATACATGTATAATGCAATGTATATAAATATATATAAACACTGTCAATGTATATTCCTTTTAATTTCCCTAATGGTCATAAAGGTCTTAAGTGTTTCAGATGTCACTTTCCTATGTAGGAATATAAACAATTGAACCTTATTGAATCTCTTCTGTTTTCTGTGTTTTGTGTGCTATGCCATGTGAGGAAAGCAGAATTACAGTCACTCCAGAGAATGATGAGATATGCAAATTTAGAGCCATCTCCACCCCAAATGTTCACAGGGAGTATTTGTGGTCAGCCTGTTATAGAGCCGTCTGGGCTTGTCTTGGTCTGATCAGCCTTGGTCAGACACACTGTACCTTCACCTTGACATAGTGATGTCATTTTGGTTCACTCTGTGCACAAAGAAAAGTGACCAGCTATGGGAACTAAACATTATGATAAAGAAATATATGCTATTGATTGTTAGGGGTCCCTGACCAGCAAGGATCCCAATCTCAGTACGCAATGATGAGGCGAGAATGAGGGAAGATGCAACTCCAATTTATTGGGAGACATTATCCATTTTTATAGGGTTTTGCACCACATAAGCAGAAGCAGGTGTTCAAGGGATAAGGGGATGACAGCATGGGAAGATTGATATCTGGTGGGAAGAATCTGGATTGTAGTAAACTATGATTCCTACAAGTGTATGGGAAAAACTAGGGCTGTAGTAAGGTAGTTTCCAAAGGAGTATGGGAACAAAGGGGGGTGCTGTCCTACAGTATCTACAGAGGCATGGGAAGGCTCAGGCGTGTAGCCAGCTGATATCAGAGCTGTATGAGCTATGTGAGGCAGGATGCCCTTGTAAAGTATCAAAGATGTTCCAGTAAGTAAAGTATCAAAGCATTGTTGTGTTAGGCACTGGTTCAAGAGCATTAGGTAGTGGCCAGCTGGGTTCCTCCTTCTGGGTTTGTGAGTCCCTTGTGGATGGACTCTGCCTGCATGAGAAAGGATGGCTACGAGAGCGGGAGGGGGGATGTTAGGGACAGAAGTCCTTCCTCTGGGCACCTACCGTTCCAACTCCTACTAACCCTGTCTGGTTTTACCCAGGAAACAGGCCAAGTGCTAGGGTCCGAACAGCCCCGGGGTTGGCACCAACTCCCTACAATTGATGAATGAAAGGAATCATAAAGAAAAGGCATAAGGTGTTTTGCCCATGGCAAATCATGCCCAGGGTAGCCTCAAGCCTTCAAAGTAACAACAGTTACTTCTCCTTCACTTGACTGGAAAGCTTTATCCCACTCAGTTCCATCCAAATTGTAATTAGTAGGTCTTATGATTCCTTTTCATGTTTTAGCTAGGGAAAACTTTGTTTCAGCCTCTCAGGAAACAGGCTACATCTTTTCCTTCCTCTCTTTTCTATAATCACACATAAATTCCCCCTTCCCCTACCAATTACACTGTACTTGCCAGTTTCTCACAAAAAATTCACACAATTTTCTTTATATTACTTCTATAAGTTGTAAGAAGGCAGAAATTTCACATCATCTTCTGTCTGTCTCTTCCACAGATCTTCCTCCCTCACAAATAAAATACATACTTTATCTGAAATTTTTCATTCTATAGTAAGACATTTTTTATCTTTATTCCAACTGACCACATCAACTGCTTTTCTTAATATTCCATTAGGGTCTTAATGACTTTGGTTTCAGGTGTTGACTCTGACACTCATCAAGGGTACAACCTTTGGGTAAATCCCCTTGCTGTATTTCAGTTCCTTCCTCTTCCTTGATGAAGGTTAGATTATATGAAATCTGGAGTCTCTTTCAGCTCTAAATCTTCTGACTTTTGATGGTTTAGGAATGGGTGACATAAAAGGATGTGGCTGTGGACTTCACCCCAGAGGAGTGGGGCCTCTTGGACCATCCTCAGAAGGAATTGTACAAGGAGGTCATGCTGGAGAATGCCCAGAACCTGCTCTCCCTGGATAAGGACACTTACCCTGGCCACTCTGAGTCTGCAATCAAAGGGAATATCTTCATTCCCGAATGTGCTGGCTTTGGAGGATTTGTCAGTTACTAGGAAGGAAAAAGTGCTGGTCTCCTGTGTCCCAGAGATAGGGTCCTCCTGCTGCCTGGTTTTCCTATAAAAGGTCAGTCCATTGTGTGAAGAGAAGCTGGAGGTTTCCTGATTGCCCCTGAAGCTGTCTCTTGCCAATTCTGGGTAGTTTGAGGTCAAAGTCCAGATCAGTGTTGAAGCATCTCAGGGGTGGAAGTAATCCTACATGTAGTCCAGCCTCTGCCTAGACATGAATTTTGCCTGCCAAATCTCTGAAATCTGCTTAGGCGGCTTTTCCCTGCACCCTCTTCCTCTTTGGGAGGGGCCAAATATTTAGGACACTGTTCTTTGTGAGAAGCATCAGTTTGTAGCTCCCAGCTCCTAGCTGTGCCTGGTAGGGCCCATTTGTCCTTCATCTTCCTTTACATTGCCCCAGATTCCAGCCAGAAGTTGGGAAAGAAAGGAAGGGAACAAGCATTTCTGTTCACCAGCTGTTGTGCTAAGTGCCTTCTTTACAATATGATGTCATTGGGTGATATTATTATCCCCATTGGACATTTTAGAAAGCTGAAGCAAACAGAGGTTAAGTGATTTGTCCAGGAGCACACAGCTAGTAACTGTCTGAAGCTGCATTTAAGCCCTGGCATTCCTGACTCCAGGCCCAGGGCTCTCTCCACTGCACTATCAGCTGCCTCTATTTTCTAGATAATGGAAGCTCTGCAGTGAGTCCCTCCTCCTATGAAGAAGGGGCACTAAGACCAAATGTTCTGACTCCAAATTGGCTCCATGGTCTTCTCCGCATCTCTCCCCAAAGCTCCCCAAATAAATGCTATGGATACCTTGTTTCAGGACTTCTGGGAACCATCCTGTGCTCCTTGCTTCCAGGCTCCTGTAAATGCAGGAATAACAGACTGGCCAAGAACCAGAATTTGGTCAAACTGAGGTTGAGTTCCCCAGCAGGAGAATCTCCCCTGAAGAGGCAATGACTCCTGAATTAAGAGTTCAAAGGCTTTTATAGGTTCCAGGGAGTGGGGAGCTGGGGAGTGGACAGGAAGGGACAGGGCCACAGCTGATTCATCAGGGTCTAAATTTCAGGAGCTCAAGGCAGATCTGGCACATCCTCCTTTAGGTTACTTGCTTTGTAAGCATTAATGGGAGAATAAGCCAGATCTGGGTGAACATGATGGAGTGATTCTCTAGCTTTGTATGCACACTCATTTCCCTAAAGAGACCTAAATTACACGTTTTCCCCCATCCTTATCCCTGAGTCCCCATGCTCAGGGCTGCCAGTTCCCAGAGAATATCTAATCTCTTATTTGGAGGAAAAGGAAGCACTGTGGCTGCTGGAGCAAGAAGGCCTGAGGAACTTCTGTCCAGATCAACGAGGGGAAATCAGGTCTATAAGAACTGTGATTCCAAGAGGCTTCTGGGTGTGGGGTTGAAGGAGATGATAGATGTGGGGCAGGAAGACCTGACTTGGAATTCTTTTTGAGACCCATTTTAGCAGTGGGATCCTGGACAAGTCACTGAACTACTGAGTCTCAGTTTCCCCCCCCCCCCTTTGAAATGAGGGAGTTGGCACCATGGCCTTGAAGCTCTCTCCCAGTGATAAATCTCAGATCCTATAAAAACTCCATATTTGGAATCTTGGGGCAGGAACTCAGCTGAATGTGCAAAAATGGGTTAGACTTTCCAGGTTGGGTTCTTTCCTAGACTTTCTTCAAATCAGTGAGCATTTATCAAGTGCCTGCTATCTGCCAGACCCTCTGCTAATCACCGGGGACATAAGGAGATAAAAGGGACATCCCCTGCTGTCCTGTAACTCATGGCTTGTGGGGCAGACCACATGCCAACAAAAATATAGAAACCTGTCCTGGACAGGACAGTGAGAGATGGAAGGGCCTAAAGTGAAGGAAGAGTGGAAAGGTTTATTGTGGGAGGTGGAATCTAGCTGGGACTTCAGGGAAGCCAGGGTGAGCATTCTAGGCTGGGGGATGGTAAGGAAAGCCTATGGAGTCTGGAGGTGGAGTGTCCTGTTCACAGAATAGAAGGGAGGCCCATACCTCTGAATGATAGCACTTTTGGCATGGAAATAAAGTGAAAGAAGACTGGAAGGGTTGGAGAAGGGTAGGTGAACAAGGGGTAGGTGATTAACAGCCCTACAGAGGATTTTCTATTTGATCTTTTTGCTACGGAGCCACGTGCATTGGTAACCAAAAATGGACTCCTTGGCGCTTGGTTCAACAGGTGCCCTTGAGTAGTTTGGCTTTTGTTCCCTTTGAGTAATTCGTTGAGCTTTGCTGGGTGCTGGGCCCCGGGCCCAAACCCCCATTAGGTATAAAACCTTAGTGGGTGTGGATTGGCAACTAAGGTGGGGCCCAGGGTGGGGCTAACTCCAGGGAGGGCCTAGTTTACAAGTCTGGGAGAGCAGAGGCTTTTAGACCACCTGGGTTTAAGTCTGCCTCTTTGTGACAATTCTAGGTCAACATGGGTGAGTCGCATGTGTGACTCACCCGTGACGCTGAAAAAGATATAAAAACCAGGGGTTGGCTGTCTGTTCCTTGGAGCTCTCTTACCCACAGCAGTGGTGGCTCATGTGATTCTGGGCCAGCCCTTGTTCTGAGCTCCCGGGCTGAACCTAGATGTTGGTAACTATGAATCTGTATTGGGTGTGTCTGTTGATGTTTGTAATTTGTTTGTATTTTGTTCTGAAGTTCAGGCTGGCTTTTCTCCCTGAACTAAGTGAATGCTATTTGTATGCTGAATTAAAGTAAGTTTGTCAGCCCCTTCACCTTGCTTTCCTTAGTTAAGGCAGATCAAAAGAACCTGTGCTGTTGGCAGCTTTCTGGGTGCTGGCTGTGGGTGGATCTTACACCCCCACAGAAGCTGCTAGCTGGATTGTGGAAACACCACGGGAGATTGTTGAGTACATGGTGACATGGTCCATAACGACTGGAGAGAGGGGAGACTCCTGTCATCTGGACCAAGCAGCAGGTTCTTGTAGTACCTCAGGCCTGATTTGATTGGGGCCTGAACCAAGACATTTCCAGTGTTGGAAGAGAGGTGGGTGTGCGGGAGAGATTTTACCAAGTTGGAATCACAGGATATTGCAGCACTTTGAATGTGGGGCTCACTACTGTGAATGTATGAGAGTCAGTGACGAGTGTATGGTACATTACTGATCGGCCCACAATATTGAAAGGATGCCCTGAAGAGCATTAGGAAAGTAGGAAGAGGGGAGTGCTGGGGGAAGAAGAATGAACTTCGTTTGGAGAACCAGGAGAAGAGTGGCATTAAAACAGAGACAGGAGAGCGAGGGGTGGGGGGAATGAAAAAATACCCAGTGAAGAGCAAAGTGGAGATTTTTCGTGATTTTGGAGAGAGGAGTTTCCACTGAACAATAAAATTGGGAGCTAGACTGCAGAGAATTTCAGAAAAGCCAAGGGAGCTGGAGACACCCATCATAAATGGGTGTCTCCAGGTGTTTAGCTCTGAAATGGAAGAAAGACGTAGGGAAATATTTCTTGGGTTGAATGGATCAAGTGAGTACATGTTCAGGATTAGAGAGAAGTGGTTTCAGTTGTGGCACTAGGAAAGGTGTCTTTAGTGCAGGAGAGACTGAAAAGTAGTGAACTAGTGGGGATGCAGGGGAGGCAGTGTACTGAGGAAGATGAGGTGCTGGAATGGGATGATTTAGACAGGGAAAGGAGTTTGCTCTGGCTTGCAGAGGGAGGACCATTTCATCTGATGATGGTATCAGGAAGGAAAAGAAGGCACCTGATTTATGGGAGATGAAGAAGTTAAGATAGTTCTTGTCAAGTATGCAATGTTTTCAATGAAATATAAGGCAAATTCTTCCTAGGTGAGGAGGTGTGGAGAGTCGGAGCAAGCAATAAGGGAGGGTTGGGGAAGAATGAAAAGATTTGGAAAAGCTACTGTCCTGAATGGGATAGTGAGTCAGTTATGAGGTTTTTCATTAATTTCTGTTATTTCTGACTCTGTGACCCCATATGGGGTTTTTGTGGCAAAGATAATGGAGCGTTTTGTCAACTCCTTTTCAGGCTCATTTTACAGATGAGTTAACTGAGGCCAACAGGCCTAAGTGACTTGGCCAGTGTTACAGCTAGTAAGTGTCTGAGGCTGGATTTGAACATGAGTGTTCCTGAGCAGTTCTGTATCCACTGTACCATTTAGCTACCCCAGGGGAGTCATTTCTGGAGATGTCAAAGGATAGCCTTGCCACAGGGAGGGCCACCCAGAGATTATGTAGCCTAAATTTGTAATGAACTCAGACACTCTGGTTTTATAATTTTCTCTCCATTCATTAGCATCGAAGTAGTAGCCAAGGTTGCTGCCTTACTTAGAGTTAATCCAAGGCTCTGCTGTACATAAATCATCAACCTGTGTCTGTCCCCTCATCTCTGAGACTCAATCTTTAGCCCATTCTTGGTGAATCATTGACCAGATTCTTTGAGAGGACAGCTACTCTCAGTTTGGGGAAGTGACATGTAGAAACTCCCAGGTGTCTATGGTATGAGATGCTTCAGGAGCCCAGAAAGAAGTGTTTGTGATCTTCACTGTGGGTCTGGTCTGGTCTCCTGAGGGTGAGAAGCAGATAGAGGTCATTCAGCATAGGGAATAAGGTGCAAGAAAGAGCCAGAAACAGTTTGGAGTCCAGAACCTGCATTTGCCAACTCAGACAGCGACCAGGGTACAAGGACTGAGGTCGAGCCTGGGGCCTGGTGTCCACCCTGGGCCCAGTCATTCAGTCAATAAACAGAGATTAAGCACCTATACATTGTTTCCAATCAGTGATTCCCCATTGTCTTATTGCTGAGAAGCACTCCAAAGCAAAAATACAACAAAAGGTTCCCACCCTGCCTGCCCCATTCAAACAAAGGCTAGACACATTAAAGGCATTTGATGGCCTTAAAAGGGAAGAATAGCAAAAAAAAAAATCCTGCTCTAATTACCATAACAATGTTACCAACAAGTATAAACAATTCACATTGCTTAAAATTTGAGAATGAATATTATAATGAGAGGTGGACTTATTTTAATGAGAGGCTGGGGGACTTGACTCATCACTCCATCTTGGGCAAAGAGAGTTATCTCTTCTCAGACCAGCCATGCCTACTGCAATCTAGACAAACCAGGGAATCCACTTCCCCTCAGACCTGTCTGACTAAAACACAATGGTCCAGAATTCACCTAGACTAAAATCTCTTTACCATTGGTCACATGTAAACTTCCCTTTGGGTAACTCTTGCCCAAGATTTCATCTCATGCTCAACCCTTCCCTTCAAAGCCTGGCTGAATCACCTACAGGAGCTGATTACTGCATGAGGAAATGAAAAGGGAGGAAAAGCTTAGTCCTAAATTAATAAGTAGTTATTAATATGAGAGAAATAATCATTTCTCTCACATCAGAGAATCCATTCTAGAGAACATGCCTTGTTAATATAATCAATATAAAAAGGCATTCAGGCTAAAGCCATCCCTCATTTCCCCTCAGAGAATTCACATGAGATTGAAGTCATTCCTGTAATAAATGTGGAAAGACATCAGGTGGAATATAGAACTTGTTAGACATCAGAAATTTCACCTTGTGAACAAGCCCTATCTGGACTCAGTTTGGACAGTCTGTAGCCAGAGATCATCTCTTCCTTTTCATCAAGGATTCATAGTGGAGAAAAGACTTAGGAATGTGCTCAGTGAGGATCTGCCTTTTCCTGGAAGATAGAGGTGCATGGGATGGATAATTGTGAAGACTTCACAGGGTATGTCTAATGGAGAGGTTTTGGGATTTGGCCTTGTAATTTGGGAAGGCATGCCCTTGCCCCCCTCTCTCTCAGATGTTAGAAGATAATGAACTTCCTGTGAGCTATTTGTTCTCTGCTCCAGGAAGGGTCTCTCCTTCCCCCCACCCCATCTCTTCTCCTAGACTTTCAGAGGCCACCTTGGCAGTTGAGTTCTGATAGGGAAAAACCTGAATGAACCGGATCAATCTTGGTCCTCTGTGTAGTTTTCGTGCCTAGACTGTAAGCCCACCCCCTAGCCAATGGTGAGAAGGGATAGAGGTGGGTGGGAATCTTTTTCATTAAGACTATAAATTAAGGCCGATTCCCTTTTACCTCACCTCCTCCCTTATGAAGGTGTGCCCAAATCTTGCAAGGTTTGTAGAATAAATTTACTTTGTTTCTCTTAAAGATGTCTCTCCTATTATTTAAAAATTCTGTCCCATACAGAGGTCACTAAATAACACAATTTTCACAATAGAAGGAAGCCTTATAGAAGAAATACTTGTGGCATGGCCTTCCCCTGGAGGCCATATATGTGTGTACATTGGAGAAATCTTCCTGGAGATAAAATTTATGAATCTGATTAATGAGGGAAGGCATCTCCCTGCAGCACAGACTTCATGAGACATCACAAATCTCATATTGTGCATAAAACTCTGAAAATAGATTGAATTTTGCTCTGAGATCCCAAGGTTTCTCCTGACTCCCCTAAAATATTCCATAGCCACTTAGGGTGAAACCTACCACTACCTTGCTCACTTAACTCTCCTCCAACTGCAGTGAGAGAATCCTTTCCATCTCATACCTCAAGCTGTCCTAGGGTGGTAATCTGCTTCACTGCTCTGAAACTGAATTTGAGCCATTATTGCAAGGTGGAATTATCAGTTACAGCAAATGCAGAAGTTTTGAATGCTGTGGAAAAGTTCACTTCCCTTGGTAGTGTTCTTTCCAGAGATGTATACATTGATAACAACGTTCATACATGCATTGCCAGAGTTAGCTCAGTGTTTGGGAGGCTCCAAAGGAAAGTACGGGAGAGAAGAGGTATTAGACTGCCTACCAAAGTGGTGATCTATAGAGATGTGGTGCTGACCTCATTGCTGTATGCCTGTGAAATCTGGACAGTCTACCAGCACCATGCCGGGAAAGTGAATCCATTCCATTTGAATTTTCTTAGGAAGATTCTGAAGATCACTTGGCAGGATAATATACCAGACACTGAAGTCCTTTCATGAACTAAGCTACCTAACATTCAAACTCTGCTTCAGAGAGCACAACTCTGATGGTGACCATGTTGTTCAAATACAAAATGTATTCTTGCCAAAAAGACTACTTTATGGAAAACTCACATGGGGCAAGTGTTCTTATGGTGGTCAGAAGAGGGGATACAAGGATACTCTCAAGGTCTTTTTCAAGAATTTTGGAATTGATTGTGTGACATGGGAGACAGTGGCCCAGGAGCACTCAGCATGGTATTCCCACACCAGAGAAGGTGCTGTGCCAAATGAGCAAAGCAGAATTGAAACAGCTCAAAGGAAATACAGGATGCACAAATTTAAAATACTTACCCCAAATGTTCACAAGGACTATTTGTGGCAGACCTGTGGTAGAGCATTCTGAGCTCACACTGGTCTGATCAGCCACAATGCGACACATTGAAACTTGACTCTAGCACAGCAATGTCATTTTGGTCTTCTTTGAGAACAAAGGACAACAACCAACCAATCTTTCAGAGCCCTCAGGCTCCCTGCCAGGGGGCTGAATGTCAGACTGAATTTGGTCTCCTAGCCTCCCGCTTCCCCTGGTGGCTCCATCACAGAACTGTCCCCATCCCTAACCTCCCTAAGCTACCCTCCTTTGTAGATCAAGCAGTCTGTTGTCTAGATAATGCATGTGTGTTAGTGTCCGGTTAAGCTAAGTTAGGTTCGGATTCGGATTTGCACTGGCAATAAAGCACACTCCTGAGAGAACATAGTTTTTATTGAAAGACAGGAAATACTCTAACAAACACAGTTAACACAACAAAGACAATGACACAAACAACGTAGATTCATCACCTCTCGTGAACTCCAGCACTTGATCCTCTCAAAGCTGAGGGGGATCCTGTTTTACACAGCCCAGCTCAATCAAGGCCCGACATGGAAACTGATCCCAGGAATCTTCCTCTCCATAGTGAGATCCCGCTAGCTTGTTCCACATGGGGACTTTTATAGCTTCCTGAACAAGGAGGGCCTACTGCTAACTGTCCCAGATGTTCCCCTCCAGAAGGGGCAGCCACTCCCCTCGGGAGGGGAAGATCTTGTCAATCATTTTGTTTTTGAGAACTGGCTAGGTCCTCAAGAAGCAGTTTCAGAATTTCCTGTCCTTTGTCTTAAGAGTTACCTGTTCTTTCTTCGGGCCTGTCTTCTAATGTATTCCATTCTTTGGGGCCATCAGCCAGAGAAGAATGTCTGAGAGGTTAATGTTTGATTCTTTATTCCAAGCCGGAAAGTCTTAAAGGTCTTTGCAAGAAAGAAAGGGGGAAAGGAATGTCTGATATTCCAAACCAGAGAGTCTTGCAGGGGGGGATGGGGGGAAGTAAGAAAAGCCGGGCTTACACTATAATATGGAAGATCTTCTATAATGATTTATCATTAAGTTAGTTGGGGAGAGGGGAGTCAGAGAGGGCAGAAAAACAACTGGAGGGAGATCTATGATTCAGGAGCCATTGAGGCTCTGATTGATCTCATCCCATTTGGGATCCCAAGCCCCTTCTGACACTTGGTTCTCTGAAGGCGAATGGGGAGAGGAAGGGGACAGAAGAGAAGGAGTAGGAGAGGGTGAGACCATCTTCTTTTCCAAGCTCTACCATACTACTAGGTTGGAGTCTCTGCCCTTAGGCATGTCCCGAACTTCTGTAAATCCCATCAGGCCAGCTTCCTGCCCTGGGATCCTTCTCCCTCCCCAGCTCAACCTGCATAGGACCATGGCCTGACACAATCTGGGAGCCTGGAACCAGAGGGAATGGCCACTGGGATTTACAGACCCCAGCCCAGATGAGTGCACAGTGTCCTCAGATTTGACCAACATCAGCCAAAGAGGCCGTTTCCAGAGACAAAGAGGATTGTCTCTGAGGCTGGAAATCCCCTACCTACTGATTGTTTCTTTACAAAAATAGGCATGAAATTGAAAAAAAAAGCAACAAAACTGCCCTACTACTGTTTTAGAATGCTAAATTAATTAAGAGTCTTTGATTGAATCTTACTAGGTGCAAAGTTCCAGGCACACCCCCTTTTGCTAACTAACTGTAAAGCCCCAGGCTTAAGCCCTTTTACTGATTTGGTGTGAATCCTTTGAGCCCTGTACAGAGTATAAAAGCTCAAAGGCAGGCATTCTGTCTCAGATTCTCAGTCATTGGAAGAGTGGCACATTACTTTGAGCCTGCTGTTGTTAAGAGCTCCCTGCCTTGTGAAACCAGATATTGATGCTTCCTGGTAACTATGAATTGTGATTTGGTCTGTTTATATTATGTATGTTTACAAGTTGTTTGTACTTGCTCTGAAGTTCAGGTTGCTGGCTTTTCCTTCTGAACTAAGTGAATGATATTTGTATGTTGGATTAAAGTAAGATTGTTAACCCCTTAAAGTTACTTTCCTTAGTAAAGCAGATCAAAAGACCCTGTGTTAGCGGCCTTCTGTGTGGTGGTTGTTCTTTGGTTTACATAGCCACAGTAGCTGCTAGCAAGATTGTTGCTACAAAAACAAAGGATGGGAAATTAATCCTGCAAAGATTCAAAGTCCAGCTCAAAATGTAGAGTTTTGGGGTATACAATGGAATAAAGGACTGTGAGAAATTCTCCAACAAGCTCTTCGTGGCTTTACATAATTTGAATAACAGACCATTAGGAGGAAGTACACCTCTAGCCAGAACGATGACCCAAAATCTGCAAATTAGAAAACAGCAAACGCATAATATCCAAAATATTGAATATTAGACTGTGAGGGAAGATGTCCCACCACCATATCCAGGAATACCTGGTTTGGCAAGATACAATTTATATTGTTTAGAGAAGTTTTTGTTGGATAGAAAAGAAATAAGAAAAATCTCTACTGGGATATGTACGAGAATCTATAAGAATCATTTTGGACAGATATTATCTAAACCAAGATTAGCAGCTCAGGGAATACATGTATTGGCTGGAATGATAGACTCTAGTTATCAAGAAGAAATTATTGTGACACTCCAGAATTTAGGTGAAGAACCTATGCAGATGTGTAAAAATGATAGAATAGTTCAATTGATTATTATACCTTGAGAAACAATACCTCTTGTGAAAACTGACCCTCCTTCCAAAATAACTATCAGAGGAAAGAAAGAATTTGGTTCTACTGACAGAATAAAATTGGGAGCTATAGTCTGGGTAAAGCAGAAGCTGGATGATGTTCCAAAGGCTGCAGAAATTATAGCACATGGGAAAGACAATACTGTAACAGTTGTCTACCCAGGAGAAAATGGTTATGAAATTGTACCCTTGATTCATGTATTCTAACATGAATGAGGCTATGATGGTCTCTTTGTTTCTTTTTGGCTTTTGTCTATTAAATTTGTGAGATTTGCTTCCTGCAGGCTTAGTACCATCCACCTGCAGATGCCTGATCACTTAAGCCAGATGTCACCCTCTGATATGTTTGGATGTCCTCCCTGGACCTGTCCATGGCTATGCTGTTTCATCTCTGGACCTGTCCATGACTGTGATGTGTCATCCCTAGACCTGTCATCAACTGAGTTCCAGTTGCCAGCTTCCTAAAGAACCGACCTCTTGAATAGGACTCTATCTTTTGGAGCAGGTATAGCTTTACATCCAAATTCAGTAGGAAGAAACTTTGGAGGACAAGATGTTCACCCCTTACTCCAAGATTTTGAGCCTCATTCTTTCAAGGGGGGAATCATGACTTTTTTTATATACTTATCTTGTGTTGTCCCTGTTATATTGTTGTGTAAAGTTCTGTCAACAACAGTTATCCCAGAATTCCCATTGCCCTGTGTAATGAATATGAAAGATCTTGGGGTTGAATTTAGTAGCAATTTAGATTTGATGATCTTTCCCACCTATTACTAGGGCATGTGACCTGCTTACATCACAGGAAACCTAAGCCACATGTGGTAGGAGGAACTTCTTGAGAGGAAAAGTAAGTTATGTCACAGGAAATGCTGAGAGAGAGAGAGAGAGAGAGAGAGAGAGAGAGAGAGAGAGAGAGAGAGGGAGAGAGAGCGCACTTATGGCTGCTAATGGCCGCCATCATAATTGTTAGAAATAAACAGGCTGCCTTAGCTGTACTGTGAGTTTGTTTTAGGTAAGATCCCAGCAGGGGTCAGAGAGGTTTCAGGCTGGCAAGGTTACAAGCTGTGGTATGGTGTTTTACATTCCTTGCTGTTATGATAAAGTGGGCTGACTGGCTGTGGGAGCTGAACATTTGCTTATGGGATATGATTTTATGGTGTCTGAATAAATGTTATTCTTCTTTTACCTTCTTTATGGAGAGTCTCTCCTACCTTATGATACAGAACTACATAGGCATATTCATTATTATAGTTGATGTTGTGTTTATTGCCTTACTGATATACCTTATTCTCCCCCTCCTACCTCCTAAAGTCCTAAATCTTTCCTCCAATAAGGAATCAGGTGGCAGTGATGGGGGAGGAGGAGGTCTCAGAGATTGCCAGCACAGTAGGTGGTGGCCCAGGTGGAATAAGAGCCCTGGGGTGGAGTTTGGAGGCCTGGGAGGGGTTTAGAGCAGGAGATGGCTCATCCCTGCAGCCAAGGCATTCTATGTGATGGAGGGCAGGGCTTAGGGAGGAGAGGCAGACTGGGTCCTGTGGTCCTAGTCCTGGCTGTGCCTACAAGAAAGGGCCCATCCTGGGGGCCTCAGAGGCTGGCTGAAAACAGGAACTAGTGCTGAGATTGGGCTGCCTTCCCTTACAGCTGATGGATTTCTTCCTTCCCTGGAGCCTTCCCTGCCTTCTTCCCCCAGAGCTGAGATCTCTCTGCCTTCCAGTCTCAGAGCTGAGATCTCTTTGCCTTCTTACCCTTAGATAAGTGGGTGTTACCAACAAGCATAAATCAACTGTGATTGCTTAAAAATTAATGAGAGAATGAGTATTAGAATGAGAGATGAGCTTATTTTAATGAGGAGCTGAGCAACATGATTCATCACTCAATCTTGGACAAAGAGACTTATCTCTATCCAGACCACCCCTGTCTAGGACAATCTAGCCAAAAGGGGGAATCCAATTCCCCAAAGACATGTCTGACTAAAGTACAATGGGCCAGAATTCATCTAGACTAAAATCTGTTTACCTTTTGGTCAGATCTAAACTTTCCCAGTTGGGTAGGTATTGCCCAAGATTTTATCTCATCATCAGCCCTGCCCTTCAAAAGCTGGCTGAATGACCTACAGGGGCTGATTTCTGAATGAGGAAATAGAAAGGGGGAAAAAGCTTAATCCTAAATGAATAAGTAGTTGTTAATATGAGAGAATTAATCATTTCTCTCACATCAAAGAATCCATTGTAGAGGACATGCTTTGTTAATATAATCAATATGAGAAGACATTCAAGCTAAAGTCATCCCTCATTTCCCCTCAGAGAATTCACATGAGATTGAAGTCATTCCTGTAATGAATGAGGAAAGACATCAGGTGGAATATAGAACTTGTTAGACATCAGAAATTTCACCTTGTGAACAAGCCCTATCTGGACTCAGTTCAGACAATCTGTAGCCAGAGATCATCTCTTCCTTTTCATCAAGGATTCATAGTGGAGAAAAGACTTGGGAATGTGCTCAGTGGGATCTGCCTTTTCTTGGAAGATGGAGGTCACTAAATACCACAATTTTCACACTGGAAGGAAACCTTATAGAAGCAATACTTCTGGGATGGCCTTCACCTGGAGCTCATATGTGTGTGTACATTGGAGAAATCTTCCTGGAGATAAAACTTATGTATCTAATAAAAGAGGGAAGGCATCTCCCTTGCTGCACAGCCCGAATGAGACATCACAAATCTCATACTGTGCATAAAACCATGAAAATGGGTTGAATTTTTCGGCGAAATTCCAAAGTTCTCCTGACTCCCCTAAAATATTTCATGGCTCCCTAGGGTTAAGCCTGCCACTGACTTGCTCACTTAATTGCACTCTCCTCCCTCTGCAGTGAGAGAAACCTTTCCAGCTCACCCTTCAAGCTGTTCTAGGCTGGTAATCTGCTTCACTGCTCCAAAACTTGTTCTGAGGCATTATACTAAGGTTGTTTGGAAGGTAATTTGGAAGAACCCAGGCAAGTTACTGCCTCACTTTGCCATCTTGGCTTCAGAAGTCCTCATGCCCATTTTTGCAGAAAATATTATCTTGATAGGTTAAATTTCCTGTAAAAGATCTTTTGTCTTTCCCATTCAATTGTTTTCTTCTATTTGTATTACTCATTGAAGAAAACCTTCTTTACTATTCTATGGAATTCTGCATTCATTTGCCTATGTCATTCCCTTTGTCTTTTACCTCTTCTTTTCCTTCTTTCCTGTTGCTTTGTTGCTCTTCTTTTTCTTTGGAGTATATTTAGTTGGTGCCTCCCGTACATATTAAGAACCTCTGTCCATGGTCCTGCAGGCGCCGTCAGATCTAATCCCCTAAATCTTTTCTTCACTTCAGTTCAGGTGCATAAGCAATGTTATTTGGGTCATATCTGCAGGGTCTGAAGCTGTTCTGTATTTTCTTCATTTTGAGTCTCAATTTTGCTCATGATCTGAGCCTCAGGCAGCTCCAGGTCATGTTGTGACTGATTGTATGGTCAGATTCACCACCTCTGCCTTTTTGCCCTTGAAAATGTTTTAGGTTTTCATAGAACTGAGTAACTTTGGCCTCTTTAGAATCCGTGGTTGGAACATAGACTTGTTACTGTGATGTTTTATGGATTGCCTTGGATTTGGACAGTACTTGACTCTACCTTGGAATAATCTTGCTGGAGACAAAATTTATGGTTCTAATTAACAAGATTAGGCCTCTTGCTGAGGACCTCATTAGATTTTCCAATATAAGAGACCTCATTAAACATCCAAAATTACTTGGTGTGAATAAACCTCTAAAAATGTCATGGCTTTCCCCCCTGAAATCATGACGTTTCTCATTATTCTTCAATAATATTCCTCTGAATTCATATATCATGATTTCTATTCCTTTTCAACAATTGATGGGTCCTCACTCTGTTTCTTGTTCCTTGATGGCACAAATAGTTCTGATATAAATATTGTGATAACTGGCTGGAGTCAGTCTAGAGTATTAAAATCATAGCTGTACAAAGCAATTTTCTATGTTAAGATCATTTGGAAAATATATTCAACTGAGTTGATGATTGGCAACAAGTTTTTGTTTTAAGTCTGTCTTGTCAAAGCAATAAGATTTTTTAAAATCTGTACTATTGCTTTTGTTCTTATTATGCTTCAAAGTTTTCTTTTACTGTGATTTTATTTGTTAGGAAATCATTTGTTAAGAAATATTTGTTTGTTTGTTTTTTGGATGGGGGAAGGCAAGGCAATTGGAGTTAAGTGAGTTGACCAAGGTCACACAGCTAATAAGTGTCAAGTATCTGAGGCTGAATTTGAATGCAGGTCCTCCTGACTCTAGAGTTGGTGCTCTATTCACTGTGCTGCCTAGCTGCTCCAAGAAATGGTGTTAATTTCAGAAATGATACCTAGAGGGTGATACAGTTGTATCCTTAGGACATCAACTCCTCTTTTGATCTGGATGCTGTGAGATGGCAAATTAAACTGTTAGAGAATGTGGTTATAATGTTTAAAAAGTGCTAAGTACCCAATTGAATATATTTGGCATTAAAAAGAACAAAAATAACAATTTACCTTCTGGGAAAAGTAGAAAAGGCTTCGAAGTTCTACTTATCTAGGAAGTTCTTTGGGGACAAACCAAAGGCTTTGGGAGCTTCTCTTTGGACAAGGTCACAAAGTATTATCAGCTCTGGGAAAGAAGCTGCTCAAAGAAGAGGTTGTCCAATTCTGAAGTAATGAAGTGCTTCTGAGTAATTAAGACCTCTAAGAGCCAAAGTACAATTTGGAGAGGGGGAGCTCCAAAGTTTGTTCGTAATATCCAAGTTTTATGAGAATTTTTCTGGACACTGATTATTAAAATTATGGAATTCTACCCAGAGTACTATGTAGGGCAGTTACTACATCTTTGAATGAACTCAGTCTCAACCGACTCCAGGTTTGATTCAAAATGGGATCCCTTCTTTGGGTAAAGTTGATGGGTCACATTTTAGAATGCAGAAAATAGGAGCATGACCCCAATCCTCATCATCTGGGGACTCCATCATGTCCCTGATTATGTGCCAGGCACATTGCTGACGCCGGGGTGCCCAAGCAAGGTGAAACAGCCCCTGCCCTCAAGAAGCCCACATTCTAAAGGGTTCAGTTAAGTAATTAAGTCCACAAGCTCTTGTTAAACACCTGGCATGGTCCAGGCAAGTAGTAGGTTCTTGGGATTCCAAGAATGGAAAAAGAAAATAGACAATTTGGAAACAACTACATACACACACACACACACACACACACACACACACACACACACACACACACACAGTGCATAAGCACTAAAAGACACAACGGATAGACTGCTGGGTCTAGAATCAGTCCAATCTGGCCTTGGATACCAGCTAGTTTGCCTCAGTTTTCTCTACAGTAAAATAGAGGTAATAGTTTTGTGGTTTAGGGGTGCTAGGAATCTCAAAATCTGAGGATGGGGGGAAGTCTGCCTTGAAAGTATTTGACCACTCAAACTTTCAATTGAAGTAGAGAGTTTGTTGCAACACCAGTAGAAGCCAGTCAGACTCCTAGTGAGTCTGTGGAATTTGCGATGCCAGTACAAGCTGGCCAGATATTATGAATCTGCACATTTGATGAGGATGGGGCTTATTTTTTTTGCAGAAAGACTTGGAAGATCTGTAGGGGATCTAGGAGTAGCAAGCAGCCTGGCGTGGTCAGGAGGTAAGAGAAAGGCACCTGGGTGGGATTAAGGAGTGTCAAGTAATCTAATTAAGTAATCAAGGTGGGCTCCCAAGCTAACAGCTGGGAATGGGTTGTGGAAATTTGTGGGAAAGTTCAAGGGCCTTTCCTTTTTAGGGGTCCAGATCCTCCCCATCTTTAGGACCTACAGAGCAGGCTTGTTGTTAGGATCTGATGAGGTAATATTTGCAAAGTGCTTGTGCCTGGCACAAAGCAGGCACTTACACACTTGTTTCCTGCATACAAACTATATACAGGGTAAATTGCAGGAAATCAAACAGATGGTGGACTAAGGAAGCCTTTTTGGAGGAAGCCAGTGAAACCAGGGGGTGAGACAAGGAGGGACAGCATTCAGGGAATGGGGGGAGGGGTGGTAGTGGAAACCAGTGAAAATGTAGAGTCAGGAGATGGAGAGTCATGTGTGACTAACAAGGAGCACAATGTCACTAGATCCTGAGTACCTAGAGAGGAGCAAGGCAAGTGACACCTGGAGAACTAGTGTCAGAAGAGAAATAGCTCTGCTCTGACTTCGTGTGGTTGGTGGGTAACTGCTGACATAGAAATATTTCCTACAATGCAGAAATTATGGAGGTGAAAACCTAGGCTTTAGGATTGTAAGGGATGATTGAATTTTGCTTCCAGAGAAGTTATATGAAACATGATTTGAAGTCATACTGTTGTACCAACAGCGAGCAAGACACGCCACAGAGTATAAGTTTTAAATGGAGAATTTATCAGCCGGTGTCCATCCCGGGGCATGAGCAGCTGAAGTCAGAATGGCCCAGAGTAGGGGTGAAGGAGACATATTTATACAGAAAAATCAAGGTGCAGTGGTTAATTATCTCTTGAAACTTACATATGTTATTTTAGCAGACATTGCAAGCCTGTGTCATTTCGCTTTTGTGACCATGATACAAGGAGAGGAACTTCCTTAATGGAATAGATTGTAAATACAACAAATCAGATAACTGACAAAGTGTCAACTGAAATTACAACCCAGGATCTCTGTGTCCAATTCACCATTAACATTCCACAACATGGCATATGCTCATAAAATATCAGGATAAGGAAAAGTCACGTAATTCAAGATAATGTCTGGGGCTGAGGTTTTCACCCTTAATGGCCATAGACAGACCAAGGGATGCTCCATCTGGGTTTGTTGACATAAGATAGAGACATCTCTGAGCCTACTCAGGGAACAAAGAGACTGTTAGGGTCAGGCTTTTCTTCTGGTTAATTAGATGACATTCCTTGGAGCAGTCACAGGGCCCCAGGGACATTTGCTGAATGCCAAATGGCAAGATCTAAGTCCATTTTTCTTATGCAAACTGGGGTTTTTATCAGGGACTGGGGGCAGGGTCTTCTTAGCAATAGCTGACTGCTCAAGTACCACAATACTGGTGGCTAATGTCTAAGACAAAACTGCTTGTGTTCATGTGGGGGGGGCAGTGGTGGATTTTGGCCATCTGAGCATCAACATATCTACTACTTTTCTTCGTTCTGAGAAGGGCTTTTTCTTGTGAATCTGAAGCTGTCCAGGCACAGGTGTGGACCACAACCAGATGTGGTTCAAAAAGAATGAAGCACATTGACTCAAACCTTGTCTTAGATAGTGGGACTGTTATTATAGATACCCTGGGCAGACTTTTCAGCTCATAGCTTTTGTCAATTCTGTTAGCAATTGAGGAAATTCCTTTCTCATGCTATGGATGATGTAGACAACCTAAGACTAGACTCAAAGCATTTTATGGATTGGTCTTTCCATTACTTAAGTATAAAGAAAAATGAAGATGTGAAGGGAGGGTTGATCAGGATGATTATAAAAGTGTCCTGTCAGAAATGACATGAACTAATCTTTTTTCATAAATTCACTCATGGCCAGGTGGAATTCTTGGTAGAATGATTATTTCTCACAGTATTGTGCTGAAGCATAGGTTCAGGCCTCAGAATAAAACCTAAACAGTCATGAGAATTCTGAGAAGGCTTGTTTTAGACAGAACTACATCAGAGTGAGAGAGACATCCATTCAGTTCAATGTTCCAATTTTGCACGTTCCTCTTAGGCCATAAAAGTTAAAGGGAAGGTAGATACTGTTAAATCTGAAAATTTGGTTGAAGGAGGCAAATAAGCTAGGTGATAGAAAAATCAATGTTGTTTATTATTTTCCCTTAAAGCATAGCTAAGCTAGCTTACTTGTACGTACAAGGAGTCAGAGCATAGGCTCTGGCTGTCTGAACAAAGGAATGAGAAAACTTATATACGTTATTTTAGCAGACCCAGCAAGCCTGTGTTACCTCACCTTTATGGCCCCCATGTATGTTTAACCCTGATACAAGAAGAGGATTTTCCTTAATGGAGTAGGGTTGTAAAGAATGTTGACAAAGGTCACTTAATATTAAGCGAGGTAGTCTCCCTTGGGGTTAGGGTCTTATCCTTTAATGGCTAACAGAGGAAAGAATGTCCTTAGGTCAGTCTAATCCGGCCTTGTTGACAGAGGTAAGGGTATTGCCTGAGCAAACTTTTAGAGAGAACAAAGGAGCCCAGGTCCTGGACCTTTATCTAGTTCCTCATTAATTCAGGCTCTGGGTCTGGTTGGAATTAGAAATGATATAAAATAGTATAATATTTTCCACAATACACAATCCTATGTTTCTGTCAATGTCATAAAAATCGACCAAACTTCATTAACTAGCATCATAGTCTCACAAATCCTAAGGAAACGAAGATCCAAACAAACTCAATAGGTAAACTATGTCAGGTTATAGATTAAATGACCTCTAGAGGATCCACAAACAGACTGAGCGGGAACATGCACATGTAGCCAAGGAGTCAGGGACAGATGAGACTCTTCCCCTGGCTTCTTATCTGAGAAAGGCTTCAGGCTCTCAGTAAAGTTTCCCATTCCATGGGGCAAGTTTTGGTCTGGTGAGGTTAATATTAAGCAAGTTTCAAGAGGAATAGAAGGAAATTTAAAATTTGCATAAAAGTAGGAAGAGCCCAGGAAGTCAACCTGTTGTCTCTCTCATTAAAGCATAAGCTCCCTGAGGGCAGGGACTAGTTTGGTTTTGCTGCCTTGGGGGGTCTCTTTTGTTTTGTTTTCTAGCCTCTCTTTGTATCTCCAGTTATTTGATCTCTGAAACCTTTTTTGATTAAGATCCAGCCTTAGCCCCAAATCACTCTGGCTCTCCTTCCTTGGCCAACAATGGTTGTTGGTTGTTGTCCTTCATTCTGGAAGAGGACCAAAATGACATCACTATGCTTGAGTCAAGATTCAATATGTCCAACTATGGCAGACCAGGGCTATATGAACTCAACATGCTCTACCACAGATTGGGCACAAATAGTCCATGTGAACATTTGGGGTGGATACTCCAAACTTGTGCATCCTGCATTTCCTTTGACCTGTTTCAATTCTGCTTTGCTCATAGAGCACAACACCTTCTCTGATGTGGTAATTCCATGCTGAGTGGTCCTGTGCCAAAGTCTCCCATTATACACAATCAATTCCAAAGTTCTTGAGGGAGACCTTGAGTGTCCTTGTATCTCTCCTTCTGACCACTATGTGAATGCTTGCCCTGTGAGTTCTTCAGAAAATAGTCTTTTTGGCAAGTGCACATTTTGCATTCAAACATCTTGGCTAGCCCATCAGAGTTTTGGCCAACAATAGTTCCCAGGCCAAACCCTACTTAGTCACTGTTTTGGTCCTGATTGGCTCACACTGAAATAACAATTGTTTCTGTTTTGACCAGAAACCCTGAGAGCCTTCCCCTCTGGGCCAGGGCTCTATGTGCCTGTTAAGGGACAGGGAATATCTTCAAATTCCCTTGATATTACAGCCCTGCTGGCATAAACAAGGCTGGAGCAGGTTTCAGGGACTAAATCACTGGCAGGTGTTGTGGTTTCCAGACTTTTGACTCACGAACACCAAAGATATCATAGAAGATCAATGAGAAAACTGTCAAGACCTGGGTGAGAGAGCAGAGCAGTCTGGCTCCAGCCCTGGGATGGCACAGGTGGCAGCAGCAGCAGCAGCAGCAGTATCTGCTTCCAGATCTCCCAGCCAACAGATGGGGTTGAGATTCAGAAGCTGATCAAAGGGGTATTGCAGGGATCTCTTTGCTGGTGCTGAGGCAGGATTCTCTTTGCCTTATTTGGATCTGGGTCACAGTCCTGGGTAGCAGTTCTGGGGTGAGGAGGAGCACTGGTGTGGTAGAGTTTGTGGTGCAGTGGAGAGGGAATCCTCCTCACAGGCAGAAAACAGTGCTTGTGGTCACTCAGACCAGAGCACAGACCAGGAAAGGAGTAAACACATCTCATTTGATAATACCATCTTGGAAGAACTGAAAATTTACTTGTCCCAAGAAGTATCTCTGAAAACAGCTCCACAAAACCCCTGAAGTTTGGGACAGTACACCAACCCTCCCCTACTGGAACCAGAGTACTACCTTGGCAAAGAGAAAGTCAAGTATTTGACTGGGGAAATGGGCAAACAGTGTTTTAAAAAAACTCAGACTATAGAATCTTATGTTGGTGACAAAGAAGATCAAAACATACAGCCAGAAGGAGACAAAAAAGTCAAAGCTCCTACATCTAAAGCCTCCAAGAAAAACATGAAATGGCCCCAGGCCATGGAAGAACTCAAAAAGGACTTTGAAAATTAAGTAAAAGAAGGAGAGGAAAAATTGGGAAGAAAAATGAGAGTGATGCAAGAAAATCATGAAAAATGAGTTAACAGGTTGCTAAAAAGAGACCCCCAAAATACTGAAGAAAATGACACCTTAAAAATAGATTAACTAAAATGGCAAAAGATGTCCAAAAAGCCGATGAGGGGAAGAATGCCTTAAAAAGCAGAATTGTCAAATGGAAAGGGAGGTCCAAAAGCTCACTGAAGGAAAGAATTCCTTAAAAACTGGAACGGAGCAAATGGAAGCTAATGACTTTATGAGAAATCAAGAAATTATAAAATAGAACCAAAAGAATAAAAAAATGAAAGACAATGAAATGTCTCATTTGAAAAACCACTGACCTGGAAAATAGACCCAGGAGAGATAATTTTAAAATTATTTGACTTCCTGAATGCCATGATCAAAAAAGAGCCTAGATATTATTTTTCAAGAAATTATCAAGGAAAACTGCCTTGATATTCTAGAACTAGAGGGTAAAATAGAAATTGAAAGAATTCACTGATCACCTCTTGAAAGAGATCCCAAAAAGAAAACTCCTAGGAATATTGTAGCCAAATTCCAGATTTCCCAGGTCAAGGAGAAAATATAGCAAACAGCCAGAAAGAAGCAATTCAAGTTTTGTGGAAACACAATCAGCATGAAACAAGATCTGGCAGCTTCTACATTAAGGAATTGGAAGGCTTGGAATATGATATTCTAGAGGTCAAAGGAGCTAGGATTAAAACCAAGAATCCCTACTGAGTAAAACTGAGTATAATACTTGAGGACAAAATATGGATTTTCAATGAAATAGAGGACTTTCAAGCATTCTTGATGAAAAAACCAGTGCTGAATAGAAAATAGAAAAAGTTGTTTTTACATGCAACTGAGAAATAAGATATGCAGGCAATGGCGTATAAAATCTATCTTGCCCTACAAGAAAGTAAGGGGAAGGGGGAAGGGGGGGAAGGGAAGGTGACAGAAGACAGGGCTGACTGGGGATCGGGGCAATGAGAATTTATGCCATTTTGCAGTGGGGGGAGGGTAGAAATGGGGAGAAAATTTGTAACTCAAAATCTTGTGGAGCTCAATGTTGAAAACTAAAAATATTAAATAAATAAGTTTTTAATTAAAAATAAGAGGCAAGAAAAAGTTTTAACAATGGTGGGGAAGAGGGGTGAGGTGAGAGGGAATGAGTCAACCTTACTTTCACTGGATTTGGCTTAAGGTGGGAATAACACACATATTCAATTGGGTGTCTGTAGCAACAATCTTGCTATCAGCTACTGTGGCTGTGTAAAACCAACAAGAACCAGCACACAGAAGGCCGCTAACACAGATTCTTTGATCTGCTTTACATAGGAAAGTAACTTTAAGGGGTTAACAATCTCACTTTAATCCAACATACAAATATCATTCAGGATGGAGAAGGAAAGAGAGTTAGAAGACCTTCTGTTGGGAGTAAGTTAGAGATTCAATTAGAGATCCATCATCAATCCATAAAAGGACTGCCTTCCTAAAGAGACTGCCCATACTAAGAATAAGTACTATGGGATGAAGAATCATGACTTTTAAGACCCTAAAGGAAAGGAAAGGTTTGTAAATTCCAGAGAATCTCAAAAAGTGCGAAAAAGACCAATAAATACTTTAATTGTTCAGAAATTCTAAGCTAGTTACAGAGGAAGTTAAAGGTGAAATATGGATTACAAATAGAGTATAAATAAGATGTTTTAAAAAAGAAATCAAAATGCTGAAAAGGTGAAAAGAGAATTTTATCCACATGAGATAGAATAATAGTATTAGAACCAACTAACAGAATTATTGCACAGGGGGTGAGATATAGGAGTCAAGGATGACAGCTAGGTCATAAGTTTGAATGACTTGGAGAAAACAGAACTTCTGAAAAAAGCAAATCATATCATTCTACTAGAAATGGAAGAGCATCAAATAACAAGTGCATTGGCTAAACACGGGTTCTACTTGTAGCAGGTTGGAGCAATAGATGACCCCCTCCCATGTATCAAAGATATATGCAAATGTGGCCACTCTTGTGTATTATGCATCATCTGCCTCTGAACTCTATCTGTTGACTACGGATCTCCAAAGATCTAGAAGTCTAGAGGTGTATTTAAATAATTTATTCCTCATAAATATTCTTTTTTGTAGTGATTTTAATACAAACAAGTGTAAATAATATTACAGCATCATTGTCGCATAGCCATCAACCCTTCTATCGGTTCTCACCTCATTTAATATCCTAAAACATTTATTGAGTTGGAACACTGTGTATGTGGTTACACACTAGTCACCTGGTGCTGTATTTTGAGATCTAACTTCTCTGTGACATCAGTGGTTTTCCAACATGTTTTGCTCACAACATAAGAGGCTGCAGTGAGGAATGACAGCATGCTGAACATGTAAGGGAGAACCTGGAGATGCACACATGCACACTCTCCCTTGGATAAGAGCAGATGCTTCCGTTGATTTCTCTGAGTTCAAGGTCATGCCTATTTTGGGGTTACTGTGGAAGTACAACAGGCAGGTTTGCTGTATTTTGGGGTTACTCTACTCATGTCACATGTGCTAGCTAATTAAAATGCATGTCACATAAATCTGATGATGAATTTTCCTTTTTCTATAATAATTTAATATCCAAAAGTTTGGGGAGAAACTTTTGACTTACCACTGTACTGCAGCACACACTGTGAGAGCCACTGCACTACATAGTAAATAGTGTCTGCTTTCTAATAGTTCTTACTATGAGGAATATTCTTCTTTGTCTGTAACAGGCCTTCAAATTGACACAGAGAAGACTAATTTTCTCTTTTATGTGACATCTTTTCTTTCTTTTTTTTCAAATTTATTTAATATATTAAATTTTCAGCATTGGGGCAGCCAGGTGGCGCAGTCAGTAGAGCGCCGGCCCTGGAGTCAGGAGGACCTGAGTTCAAATCCGGCCTCAGACACTTGACACAAATACTAGCTGTGTGACCTTGGGCAAGTCACTTAACCCCAATTGCCCTGCCAAAAAAAAAACAAAAAAAAAGTTTTCAGCATTGATTTTCACAGGAGTTTGAATTACAAATTTTCTCCCCGTTTCTACCCTCCCCCCCACTCCAAGATGGCATATATTCTGGTTGCCCTGTTCCCCAGTCAGCCCTCCCTTCTGTCACCCCACCCCCCTTCCCATCCCCTTTTCCCTTCCTTTCTTGTAGGGCAAGATAAATTTCTACGCCCCATTGCCTGTGTATCTTATTTTCTAGTTGCAGGCAAAAACTTTTTTTTTGTTTTTGAACATCTGTTTTTAAAACTTTGAGTTCCAAATTCTCTCCCCTCTTCCCTTCCCACCCACCCTCCCTAAGAAGTCAAGCAATTCAACATAGGCCACATGCGTATCATTATGTAAAACCCTTCCACAATACTCATGTTGTGAAAGACTCACTATATTTTGCTCCTTCCTAACCTATCCCCCTTTATCCAATTTTCTCCCTTGACCTTGTCCGTTTTTGAAAGTGTTTGTTTTTGATTACCTCCTCCCCTATCTTCCCTCCCTTCTATCATCCCCCCCCTTTTTTCCATCTTCTTCCTCCTTTCCCGTGGGGTAAGATATCCAACTGAGTGTGTATGTTATTGCCTCTTCAGGTCAGATCTGATGAGAGCAAGATTCACTCATTCCCCCTCACCTGCCTTCTCTTCCTTTCCTACAGAACTGCTTTTTCTTGCCACTTTTGTGCGAGATAATTTACCCCATTCTATCTCTCCCTTTCTCCCTCTCTCAATATATTCCTCTCTCATTCCTTAATTTGATTTTATTTCCTTTAGACATCATCCCTTCATATTCAATTCACCCTGTTCCCTCTGTATGTATATATGTATATATGTATATGTATATATATATATTCCCTTCAGCTACCCTAATACTGAGGTCTCATGAATCATACATGTCATCTTTCCATGTAGGAATGTAAACAAAACAGTTCAACTTTAGTAAGTTGTAACCAGAATGGCCTTTGTTTTCTTTGAGTGACTCAATTTATCTCAGTGAGCTTTACTAGGTGCTAAGCCCCAGGCCCAAACCCCAATAGGTGTTAATGTAATCCATGTGGATGTGAACATCCCAGGGTCCTAAGGGGAGGGGCCAACTCAAGAACCAATCATCAGAGCCTGAGCTCTGGTGATTCAGATGATGTTTGATGTCTGAAGCCCTATAAGAAGGGAGGACAAAGCCATTTGTGTGGGGCTCTGGAGATGGTGTTGATGAGGAGACTCCCGGCAGCTGTAGTAAGGAGCCCTCCAGCTTGTAAACTCGGATGCTGAAACTTTGTTGAACTCTGGTAACTATATGTTGGGACTTGAATCAGACAAAGTCTGTTGATGTCTGTAATTTGTTTGCATTTTGTTTTGAAGTTCAGGGTGCTGGTCTCTTCCCCTGAAGTAAATGAATGAATCTGTATTTGGTCTGTCTGTTGATGCTTGTAATTTGTTTGTATTTGTTCTGAAGTTCACAGTGCTGGCTTTTTCCCCTGAACTAACTGAATGCTGTCTGTATGCTGGATTAAAGTAAACTTGTCAACCCTTTCACCTTGCTTTCCTTGGTTAAGCAGATCAAAAGTACCTGTGCTCTTCCAGCATGCCAGCACCTTTCTGGGTGCTGTCTGTGGGTGGATCTTACACCCCCACAGAAGCTGCTAGCCGGATTGTTGAAACACTTGTGATGTGACCCATAAATTTAAGGAAATAATTAACCACTGAACCTTGGCTTCTGTACCCTTTTACTTACTCAACCATTAATAAGTTCAGTATAAATGTCTCCCTCTGAGCTCTGTTTGGGGCCACTGTGATTTGGGTTCCTTGTGCCCTGGACGGCTGCCAGCTAATAAATTCACCAATTAAAACTTATATTCTGTGATGTGTCTTGCTCGCTGCCAGTATAACATTTATGGAGGCCCCAGCAAGATAGAGGCGGTATTCCGCATTATTGCCCCAGAGACACTCACAGATTTCTGGACCTCAACAGGGAACCCCTGGAATTAGTCCACTTCCTCTCACTTCAGAGAAGCTGGCTCCTGGGATTTCCTAAGGCTTCAAGGTGGAGTCAGGTGTCTGGGAAAAGGGGCTCCCTGCTGAATTGTCCCCTTTCGGCCTACGGAGAATCCTGGTTCTAGCCCTCTAGAGGTAAGAGTTCTGTTCTGGGGCTAGCCATCTTGTCTCTGTTCACACGCTTTCCTGGGCACAGGTCGCTCGTGTTCTGAGGGTGAGGACGGGACGCCATCTCCTCACCAAGGGCAGTGACAGCCTGACTGAAAACCTCTGTTTATTCATGAATACTGAATCTGGTTGAAGGTTTCAGTTTGACTCTCATATTAGTCTTTGTCTGTTTGTCTGTTGTCTGGTCTTGTTACTTGTTTGTCCTAGTAGTTGAGAATGGGAACATCAGCCTCTAAATCCCAGACCCCATTAGATTGTATGTTATCTCATTTTGATGCCTTTGTTCACTCAGGATATGGTGTTAAAGTCACCAAGGGTAAACTGTCAACTTTGTGTGGTCTTGAATGGCCAACCTTCAGTGTAGGGCGGCCCCCAGAGGGAACATTAGATAAAGGGATTGTGGGGGCAGTACATTGAGTAATAACACGGGATCCAGGACACCCAGATCAGTACCCTTTTATTGATGTTTGGTTGCAACTAGTCACATTTCCCCCTCCCTGGTTAAAAACTCGTACCTTTCAGAACGGTGTTTGAATACTGGTTGCTCAACCCCTAACCCCAAGAGGGGTCCAGAAACTTCCTGAGGCTCCCATCTTCCAGGCGACTCTGGAAGACATGGAGCCTCCTTTAGCCTTTCCCTCTGACCTTCCTCCTGATCCCCCAATCTGGGCAAAAGTTTCCTCCTCCAGCCCGCCACCCTATTGCCCTCCCTCATCGTCCTCCACAAACCCCGACCGCTTCCCGAGAAAGAGACTCTACCCTCCCCTTCCCGATTGTATGGAATCCTCAAAGCCCCCTGACACCTCAGCCCTGGACCCGTTCCCTACCCTGTCTCCATCCTGCACCCAGGGAGGAGTCCTCTATGCCTTAGCCACCCCTCCTAATAATCCCTCTACCAAACCCCCAGATCCAACTCCTATTCTACCTCTTAGGCAGACTCTTGGGCCACAGGGAACTCCTTTCCTCGTATATGTCCATTTGTCAACAAGTGATATCTACAGTTGGAAATCTCAGACCCCACCTTTCTCTGAGAAGCCCTCATTAATCTTCTTGAATCTGTTTTTCATACCCATTGCCCCACCTGGGACAACTGTCAGCAACTTTTTACTACCTTGTTTACAACGGAAGAGAGGGATAGGATATAACAGGAGGCGAAAAAGGCGGTGCTGGAAGCAAATGGGGGTTGTCCTGCCCAGGATGAAGTTGAAGAGGCTTTTCCCTCTACCCACCCTGACTGGAATGCGGAACCTCAACTCCCTTAGCAATTACCATAAGTATTTGTTTCTGGGCGTGAAATGAGCTGCTAAGAAACCGACAAACCTTACTAAAATCTCTGAAATTAGACAGGGACCCGATGAGACTCCTGGAGCTTTCTTGGAAAGGTTATATGAGGCTTACCAGACCTACAGTCCCATTGACCCAGAGGCCCCGGAGAATAGAAGGGCTATCAATGTTGCCTTTGCCACCCAGTTGGCCCTGACATCTGGAAGAAGCTCCAGAAACAGGAGGGTTTTGAGGGAATGCTCATATCTCAGTTAGTAGAAATAGCTCAGAAGGTTTTTAATAACAGGGACACCCCTGCAGATGTGACTAGTAAACGGTGTGCTAAAGTTGTGATTGCAGCCCTCCAGTCACTGGACGGGAACCGGGGAAAGGGGCACTAGCCCCCTCCACGCAGCCGCCTTAGTAAGGACCAGTGTGCCTACTGTAAGGAGACTGGCCATTGGAAGAATGAGTGTCCCCAGAAAAAAGGAAGGAAGGCTCACCCACCCTCAGTATTGGTCACGACTGATCAAGCCTAGGGGTGCCCAGGTTCCACCCCCACTGATTCTAGGGAACCCTGGGTTCAGCTTTTAGTTGGGGGACATCCAGTCAAATTTTTGGTCAATTCAGGGGCTGCCGATTCTGTGCTCAAGACCCCACTAGGCCCCTTATCAGCCTGATCTACATCTATCCAGGGCGCTACTGGACAGGCCGCCTTTTTCCCCTGGACCACCAAAAGAGTGGTCGATCTTGGCAAAGGAACCGTAACCCATTCTTTCCTTGTCATGCCTGACTGCCCATACCCACTTGTTGGAAGAGACCTTCTCCATAAACTCAGAGCCACTATCTCTTTTTCCAAACCATCCCTCACTTTCACCTTTGCTCTGCTGGAGGGAAACATCCCTAAAGGATTTCTAAATACCGAGATCCACCTGCCCCTCTCTGCTGAGTATCTTCTTGCCATGACACCTACAGCATTTCCCTGTCCCTCCTCTCCCTCTCCCGTGCTCTCTCTGTTACAACAAGAATTTCCCAGGGTTTGGTTTGAATCCAACCCCACTAGCTTGGCTGCACATCACCCCCCAGTAGTTCAGCTCCTTGCCTCAGCCTCTCCCATTGCTGTCCAACAATACCCTATGTCCCAAGAAGCACACCAAGGTATCTCCATTCACATCCAATGCCTCTGGGACTATGGGATCCTAGTTCCTTGTTCTTCTCCCTGGAACACACCACTGTTGCCTGTACAGAAGCCCCATTCCAGGGACTTCCGCCCTGTCCAGGACCTGAGGGAGGTCAATAAGTGAGTAGAAACCATACCCACTGATGTCTCCAAACCATACACTTTACTCAGCCTTCTTTCCCTTAACAAGACTGGGTATACTGTCCTTGATCTGAAAGAAGCTTTTTTCTCCATTCCTTTAGCCCCAATTAGCCAGACTCTCTTTGCATTTCAATGGCATGATCCAGACAGGGTGTATACTGGTCAACTTACTTGGACTCAATTGCCTCAAGGGTTTAAGAACTCTCCTACTCTTTTTAGTGAAGCCCTTCATAATGACTTGGCACCTTTCTGTTTGGAACACCCTTCTTGTATCCTCCTGCAATATGTAGATGATATACTGTTAGCTTCTAGTTCTTATGATGAGTGCCTGACCTCTTCTCATGCCCTCCTGTCTCTTCTGCAATCATTGGGATATTGCGTGTCTGCAAAAAAAGCACAATTATGCCCCTAGGCTGTTTCTTACCTAGGCTACACTCTGCAGAAGGGGCAGTGATCTCTCTCTCCTGAGCAAGTACAGGTGGTACTTGCTATCCCTGTTCCATCCACTAAGAAACAGGTCAGAGAATTTTTAGGTGTGGTTGGCTATTGCAGGCTGTGGATTCTTGGGTTTTCAGATCTAGCCAAGCCCCTCTACTCTGCCACTTCCAGTCAGGGACCCCTCATTTGGGGGGAAACTGAACAGACTGCTTTTGATAACCTCCATCATGCCCTTCTCTCTGCACCAGCCTTGGCGCTTCCTGATATCCACAAGCCCTTCCACCTCTTTGTCACGGAAAAAATGGGAATAGCTAAGGGTGTCCTAACACAGCCATTAGGACCATGGAAGTGGCCTGTGGCTTATCTCTCCAAACGCCTTGACCCCGTAGCCTCGAGATGGCCTCCCTGCCTCTGTGCTATTGCAGCTACTGCTCTTTTAGTACAGGAGGTTGATAAGTTGTCTTTTGGTCAAAATCTCTCTATTTCAGCCCCACACTCAGTTGAGACCCTGCTCCGCTTCTCGCTGGATCGCTGGCTCTCCCACTCTCACCTCACTTCACTACCAAGGACTCTTATTAGACCACCCTCGCTTGACTTTTATTCATACAGGAGCCCTTAACCCAACTACCCTGCTACCGGACTCTGATCCATCTGTCCCTATCCATGATTGTCATCAACTTCTTGATCCAGTCCAATCTGCTCATTCTGACCTGACGGACATTCCTTTCCCAAACCCTGACCTGATACTCTTTACCAATGGTAGTAGTTTTGTTCAGGATGGTGTCCACTACGCTGGAGCGACTGTTATTTCCTCTCCATCTCTCAATGGTCTTTGGTCAAGCTCCCTCCCCTCCAGATCCTCTGCCCAGAAGGCTGAACTCATTGCCCTTACCCAAGCCCTCCATCTTTCGAAAGGCAGATCTGTCGCTACGCTTTCACCACAGCCCATGTCCATGCTTCCTTGTATCGTGAACAGGGCCTGGTAACTTCTGCTAGTAAGGAAATCCGCAATAAGTCTGAAATTCTAGACCTTCTTGATGCTCTCCAGCTCCCTTCATGGCTTGCTATTATCCATTGTCCTGGTCACCAGACCAGTGACTCTCCTGAGGCTCTGGGCAATCGAGCTGCTGATTCTGCTGCTCGGCTCTTAGCTACTTCTTCCCTCATTGCCCCCTTGGTGCCAACCCCACTCCCTCCCAGTCCTGTCTATTCCCCCTCAGATGATTCCTTCCCTGTCCAAAAGGGAGGGGCGAAGGAAGGATCATGGTGGGTCATAAAGGACAAAATTTTTATTCCAAAAGCTCTAGCAAGGGAATTGATTAGAGAAGTCCATGGCTCAACTCACCTGGGATCTAAGAAAATGTACCAGCTACTTGAGAGGTACTACATCCAGAATATAACCAATTTGATACAAGATACAGTAAATCAGTGCACAGTATGTGCCAAAGTAAATGCAAAACAGGGCAAAAAAGCCCCGCTAGGGGTACGAATTAGGGGCTGTGCACCAGGGGAGGTCTGGGAAGTAGACTACATGGAAGTTAAACCTCCTCCAGCAGGATATAAATACCTCCTAGTCTTTATAGACACCCTCACAGGCTGGGCAGAAGCCTTCCCCACTCAGAATGAGACTGCCCAGACTGTAGTGAAGAAGATTCTGAATGAAATTCTACCCAGATTTGGATTACCCCTTAAGATTGGTTCTGATAATGGTCCCTTGTTCACCGCTAAAATCTCCCAAGGTATATCTAAAGCATTGGGAATAGATTGGAAACTACACTGTGCATATAGACTCCAGAGCTCCAGCCAGGTAGAAAGAATGAATCATACATTGAAAGAATGCCTTACAAAACTTTGTCTGGAAACGTGTGAAAATTGGGTAACATTGCTTCCTCTTGCTCTCCTCTGGGTAAGATGCACCCCAAATAAACTGAGTTTATCCCCCTTTGAAATTCTCTGCAGGAGGCCACCTCCCATTTTACCTGTTGTAAGAGAGGACTTGATAGGGGAAGCAACTAACTCCTCTGTTGTTAAGTTCCTTCAGGGTCTCTGAGAAACCCAGAACTTGCTCCACAAGAAGATGCGAGACACGCTGCCCATCCTAACCTCAGATTCTGTGCATAAATTCCAGCCGGGGGATACTGTTCTAGTCAAGAAGCATTCCACTACAGATCTTACCCTGAGGTGTAAAGGACCATATACAGTGATCCTTACCACACCCACCACCATCAAGGTTGATAACATCCCTGCCTGGCTTCATCACAGTTGAGTTAAAGCAGCGCTGCCTGAGAAATGGAAAGGGAAATCCCTTGGAGATCTACTAAAGATAAGACTGTCTCGTTTCTCATCCTGATTCCCTTACTCTTCTTCCCTTATGTTTCCTCCCGAAATCCCCATGCCCCCAAATCCAGCTCTGACTGGGTGGTCACTGTACAAAAAGGATGATCTTGGACCTTTAGCAATCTCAGCCATACCCTTCTTCCCCTCCATACCCTGTTTCCCAGACCAGAAATATCCGCGGCAGTTGAAGGTTTTTTACTCTGCACCAATTCAGGGTGCCTGGCCCCTGTTTCTGTGTCTCAACTGATCCTAAGGGATCCCTATGTGAATGGGTGGGAAGTAAGGGGGGGGTCCAGATCCACTGTTCTGCATCCGAACAACTGGATTCAACCTCAATATCATTATTCAAAATCCCTCAGAGCCTATATGGGGAATGCAAGTTTCCTGGACCTCGGCCCTTCTCCAATTTAATTGGGATAAAGGCAAGAATGGGGAATCTGAACTGGGAGACAGGATGACTCTCACTGTGAACAGTGGAAATAAGGACCCTACCCCCCTGTACCATTGTTCCCTATAGGATCCTTGGAATCGATCCTCAAAGATCTACGCCCACCTCTCCCGGATGTCCCTGATGTACGCCCACCTCTCCTGGGTGTCCCTGATGTTCCGAAACCGCCAGGCATCCCTGTTGTTCCAAAACACCCAGGCGTCCCTGATGTTCCAAAACCCCCAGGTGTCCCTGATGTTCCAAAACCCCCAGAGATACCAGTAATCTCAGGAGCACTTGTCCCTGTCCTGCACCCGCCACCCACTCGAAACTTAGATCTCTTTCATCTCCTAGAATCTACCCATCAGCTTGTGAATATAACAAATCGTAACCTTGCTCAAGATTGTTGGGTCTGTGTAGACCCCCCAACCCCCTTTCTTTATGGGCTCTGCTTTACAAGATGCAGTTAGGGGAACTTCTACTGCTGACCTGTGCACCTGGGATCAGCCTAAGCTTACACTGGGTGATTTGCAGGGGACAGGCACCTGTCTGACCACTTCCTCCACATCTCCCTCAAATCCCCTCCATAGATTCTGCTCCAAAACCATTGAGGTGACTAGTCCTGAATCTCATCCCTACTGGTTCATGGCCACACCCAGTTCCTGGTTGGCCTGGAAAGATGGCCTGACCTGATGCACTGGTGCCTCGATACTGCTGACACAGGAGGACCCCCTCTGTGTCTTGGTCACAATTCTACCAAGGTTCTCTCTCATGACTGGCTTGGATGGTAGAGAGTTTTTCTCCTTGCACTCCAAGCTAGTACGTACAGGGAGGTCTGGGCGAACTGTGCCCATCCTCATCCCTTTGCTAGTGGGATTGGGGCTCGCTGGCTCAACAGCAGTAGGCACTACAGCCCTCATTCGGAGTGATAGTGGTTATCGCAAATTGAGCGCTCAAGTCAACCTGGATATGATGCACATTAAGAAATCCATTGCTCAGCTGGAGCGGCAGGTCAATTCCCTGGCTGAAATGGTCCTCCAGAACAGGAGGGGTCTAGACCTTCTCTTTCTGAAACAGGGGAGCCTGTGTGCTGCCCTGGGAGAAACATGCTGGTTCTATGCTAACAATTCGAGTGTCATTTGAGAAAGTCTCACTTTCATCAGGGAAGGTCTGCGAAAGAGGCAGAAGGAGAGGGAGAGTGGAGAGAACTGGTATCAGTCCCTTTTCAATGCCTCCCCTTGGCTCACCACCCTGCTTAGTGTTGTGGCTGGCCCCCTCATTTTATTGATCCTGGCTGTGACTGTAGGCCCCTATTTACTTTCCCATATTTCAAACCTAATTCGTTCTTATGCAAATACTGTCCGTATCTTAGTGGCCCAGACTCTAGACATCCCCGATCTGGTCATCCCTCTTTCAAGGGTTTGAATAGCTCCATAAAAGAAGTGGGGAATGTGATACTTGAGAAATCAGTTATTGCTGAATATTGTCAACCAGCCCTTGACAGTAGACACAGGTACCAGGAAAACCCCTGCCCCTCAGCTCCTGATAAAACCCCCCAGAATGCACAAGGGAGAAACATTTGACAAATATCCGTGGGGTCCCGTGGCTGTTCCAAGAAATGTCAATAAAATAGAATTATGCCAACTAAAGACACATGTCAGGGTCTTTGTTCCCATTCCCCCTGACCTTGTGACGTGACCCAGAAATTTAAGGAAATAATTAACTGCTGAACCTTGGCTTCTATACCCTTTTGCTTACTCAACCATTAATAAGTTCAGTATAAATGTTTCTCCCTAAGCTCTGTTCAGGGCCGCTCTGATTTGGGTTGCTTGTGCCCCGGACAGCTGCCAGTTGATAAATTCTCCAATTAAAACTTATACTCTGTGACGTGTCTTGCTTGCTGCCGGTATAACACTTTCAATTTCTATTTTACCCTCTGGCTCTACAACATCAGGGTAGTTTTCCTTGAAAATTTCTTGAAAGATGATATCTAGGCTTTTTTTTTTTTTGATCATGCCTTTCAGGTAGTCCAATAGTTTTTAAATTATCTCTCCTGGAACGTTGTGCACAGCCACAGATATATGGATTCCGTGAGGACCAACCCTGACATACTGCGCTCTTCTCAGCAACCTAAGGGGCAAGGACAACTCCAGAGGACTCACAATGGAGAATGCTATCTTCATCCAGAGAAAGAACTGTGAAGTTTGAATAGAGATTGAGGCGCAGTACATGCTCGCCTTTTTTTTGCTTCTCTTTTGTTTTTGTTTTTGGGTTGTTTTTTTTTTTTGGTTCTGTTTCTTCTTTCTCATGATTCATTCCATTGGTCAAAATTCTTCTCCACAACTTGACTAGTGCATAAATTAATTCAATGCGAAGTTATACATGACAGTTATATGAGATTCCATGCCGTCTTGGGGAGGCAAGGGGCAGGGAGGGGAGAAAATCTGGAACTCAAAACTATGTAGAACCGTGTGTGGTAAACTAAAAATAAATAAATAAATTAAAAAAAAATAGATGGGAAATGTTTAACAGAATGAACAATGTGTTTTATACAACTTTTACAGTATTTTTATTTGTATTATGTTGTATATTACAGTGTTTTAAATAATTTTATACAATAAAAAAAAATAAGTTAAAAAAATTATCTCTCCTGGATCTATTTTCCAGGTCAGTGGTTTTTCCAATGAGATATTTCACATTGAATTCCACTTTTTTATTCCTTTGGTTCTGTTTTTATAATATCTTGATTTCTCATAAAGTCACTAGCTTCCACTTGCTCCAATCTAATTTTTAAGGTAGTATTTTCTTCAGTGGTCCGTTGGACCTCCTTTTCCATTTGGCTAATTCTGCCTTTCAAGGCATTCTTCTCCTCTTTGGCTTTGTGGAGCTCTTTTGCCATTTGAGTTAGTCTATTTTTTAAGGTGTTATTTTCTTCAGTATTTTTTTGGGGTCTCCTTTAGCCAGTCATTGACTTGGGGGGATGGAGCCAAGATGGCAGCTGGAAAGTAGAGACTTGCGTGAGATCCCCCTCAGGTCCCTCCAAACAAAACAAAAACAAAAATGGCTCTGAACAAATTCTAGAACTGTAGAACCCACAAAATAGCAGAAGGAAGCAGGGCTCCAGCCCAGGACAGCCTGGATGGTCACAGGGTAAGGTCTATCACAGGGAACTGGGAGCAGAACAAAGCAGGGCCCAGGGTGGGCTGTGCCCAGACCAACCAGACTGCAGCCAGGCAGAACAGACACTAGCACCCTAAATCAGTGAGCTGTGCAATTACCTGACTTTCCAACCCACAAACACCAAAGACAATAGAGAAGGTTATTGGGAAAAACTGTGGAGGACAGAGTGAAAGAAGTTCGTGGTTTGGCAACCATCCTGGGTGCAGTGGACGTGATGCAGCTCTGAGGCTGCTTACAGAGCTACACCTGCAGTTGCTTCCTGCCCCAGGCCCACCTGGTGCAAGGAATTAAGTGGTGGATCTGAGCGGGAGTGTAGAGCCAGCTTAGATCTGAGTCTGGTCCCAGTTGGTGGTTCTTGGGGGAGGAGTAGCACTGGTGTGGCAGAGCTTGCTGTGTAGAAATAGCTCTGAAAACAACAGCATAGCCCCTCAAGCTTGGGACAAAGTACTCTAAACTCTACAAGCAGTCATACCCCAAGGAAAAGCTCAAGGGTCAAGTAAGTTGGCTGAGAACATGGCCAGACAATGAAAACGGACCCAGATTCAGACTCAGACTTTGGAATCTTTCTTTGGTAACAATGAAGATCAAAACATCCAGCCAGAAGAAGTCAACAAAGTCAAAGAGCCTGCATCAAAAGCTTCCAAGAAAACATGAACTGGTCTCAGGTCATTGAAGAACTCAAAAAAGATTTGGAAAAGCAAGTTAGAGAAGTCTATGAAAAAATTGGGAAGAAAAATGAGAGTGATGTGAGAAAACCATGAAAAACAAGTCATGGCCTAATTTGTAAAGTATAATGAGAAACCTCATATTGCCTGTGTCTCACATTTGTTGTGAAGGTCCAATGTAATTGGATTGTGTGTGGAACTCTGTGTTAATGAAATCATCCTATCAATGTGAGCTAATAGCATCTCAAAGTGATTGATTCTGTCCATTTACCTTTGAAGACTCTTCTTTTTAACTTGGGAAATTGGAAGTCAACCATTTTACTCCCCAACAAAAGAAGAGGATATATATACATACATACACACACACATATATATATATATATATATATATATATATATATATATATACACATACATATGTATACACACACACACACATGTGTATGTGTTGGTTTCCATCAGGTGCAGAGATCAGGTTGGCCATGAAACAGATGAGGGCAAATCTGAAAATGACCTCATGGAAAGACTTTTCTTAATACACTGAATACAGGGCTGGTCTTTCTGCACATAACAGAATCCACGCTGGAGAGAAACAATGTGAATGCAGTCCACACACATAGAAAAGCTTTGAGAAAGAGTTCTAGTGTTGCCAAGGATAAGAGAACAAATACTAAAGAGAAAGCACATGAGTGTCATGAATGTGGTAAAACTTTTAGTGCACACGCTTCCCTTATTAAACATCAGAGAATCCACACTGGAGAGAAACCTTATGAATGTAATGAATGTAGAAAGACTCTCACCCAAAGCTGGAATATTGCTGAACATCAGAGAGTGCATATTGGAGAGAAACTTTATGAATGTGATAATTTTAGAAGGACTATGAGAGAGAGAGAGAGAGAGAGAGAGAGAGAGAGGGAGAGAGAGAGAGAGAGAGAGAGAGAGGGAGAGAGAGAGGGAAAGAGAGAGAGAGAGAGATGTACTCTTGCTACACATCAGAGAATCCACAACAATCTTACATATGTAATCAATGTGGAAAGCATTTCTGATATTATTCCAAATTTGTTAAACATCGGAGAATCCACACTGGAGAAAAATCTGATGCATGGAAGAATGTGGTGAAACTCTCACTACAAGCTCAAATCTTGTTGAACATCACAGAGTGCATATTGGACAGAAACTTTATGAATGTCTAGAATATGTGAAACCTTTTAATATACATTCATCCCTAACTAGACATCTGAGAGTCCATAATGGAGGGAAAATCTCATTAATATAATCCATGTGAAAAAACATTCATGCTAAAGTCATCCCTTAATTCCTATAAACAAATCATAGGAGACAGAAATCATGTAGGAAAGCATACAAATGGAGTACAGAGCTTGTTAGACACCAGAAAATTTATCTTGGGAACAAGCCCTTTAGGGACTCAACATGGGAAGATCTTCAGCCCCAGATGATCTCTTGCTTTACATCTGAGGGGACTTAGTGGAGAGAAGACTTATGAATGTGCTTAATGAGAACTTGCCTTTCCCTGGAAGATGTAGGTCACTAGAAATCACAATATTCACAATGAAAAGTGTCATAAAAGCTATACTTGTGGAAAGGCTTTTACCTGGAGCCCATGCTTGCATGTACATTGGAGAAATCCCACAGGAGAGAAAACTTATGGCTCTAATTAATGAGAAAATGCCTCTTCCTGCAGCACAGATCCCATTAGATGTTGCAAATTTTATTCTGTATATAAAGATCTGAAAATGAATTGAATTTTCATATAGAACCCTAAGGTTTCTCATGACTCCTCTATAATATTCCATGGCATTTCTATGCCCTAACTTGGTACTCACTTTGTTTCATTATATTAGCTGACACAAAAAGTTCTAGTATAAATATTTTGCAATCTTTTGGATATTTATTTTTGTAATGATATTTTTAGAATGCCGTCTGGCACAATGCATAGAGGAATTTTCCTGCATATGTAAGACCTGAGTTAAAATTGAGTCTCTGATATTTGTTGGCTGTGTGACCTTGGGCAAATCATTTAACCCATTCCTGCCTGAGTTTCCCCATCTGGAAAATCCTTTTCACATAACAATGCAATAAAAATTATATTTAACAAGGGACCATGGAAACATAGATTAAAAACTAATTGGACATTAAATAATCTAATCTTAAGGAATAATGGGTTAAAGAGAAAATCATAGAAACAATCAATTTAATTAAAGAGAATGGCAATAATAAGACAAAATATGAAAACCAATGGGATATAGCAAGAGCAGTGGTCAGACAAATTTCATATCTCTAAATGTTTACATAAATAAAATAAAGAAAGAGCATGCCAATGAATTGGGTATATGATTAAAAGAAAAACAAGAAAAAATGAACAAACTAAAAATCCCCACTTAAATGCTAAAATGGAAATCCTAAAAATTAAAGGTGAAATTTAAAAAAAATGACTCTAAAAAGCCATTACACTAATAGATGGAAGTTGGAGTTGGTTTCATGCAAAAATGAATAAAATAGATGAATCATTGGTTAATTTAACAAGAGATGAAAACCAAATTACTAGTATTAAAATGAAATAAGTGAATATACCAATAATGAAGAAGAAATTAAAGCAATTATAAGGAGTTATGTTATCCAATTACATGCCACTAAATTAAGCAACTTGAGTGAAATGGAAGAATATTTTTTAAAAATGTAAATTGCCTAGATTAGCTGAAGAGAAAATAGAATATCTAAATAGACCAATTTTAGAAAAAAAAATGAATAGGCCATGTAAGAGCTACCTAAGAAAAAAGCACTAGGACCAGATGGTTTTACAAGTGAATTCTATCAAACATTTAAAGATCAACTAGGGTGAATATCAAATAAATTATTTGGAACAGGAGGCAAAAAAGGGATGCCCCCAAACTCCTTTTATGCAGCAAATATGATACTGCCACTTCAACCAAGAAGAGTAAAAAGAGAGAAGGACAATCATAGACCAATTTCATTAGTGAATATAGATGCAAAAAATCCTAAATAAAATACTAACTAAAAGATTACAACAATATATTACAAAGATTACACATTTTGATGAAGTGAGATTCATACCAAGAATGAGGGGGTTGTTTAACATAAGGAAATCTACTAATGTAATTTATTATTGCAATAATAATAGTTTGAAAATCATATGATTACATCAATAGATGCAGAAAAATCTTTTGATAAGGTACAGCATTCATTTGTATTTAAAAATATTTGAAAGTATAGGTATAAATGGATTTTCCTTAAATTGTTAAAAATCACTTATCTAAAATCATCAGCAAGCATTATTATAATGGGAATAAACTAGAAGCCTTCCCAGTGGGATCAGGTGTGAAACAAGAATGCTTTCTGTCATGACTATTGTTCAGTATTGTATTAGAAACCCTAGCAGTAGTAATAACAGAAGAAAAAGAAATGAAATCAGAATTGGAATTAAGGTAATAGTACTATCTCTTTTGCAGATGATATGATCTAATGGGAAAAGCTAGTTAAAACAATTAACAATTTTAGCAAATCAGCAGGATATAAAATAAATGTACAAAAATCATCAGCAGTCCTATATATAGCAAAAACCTTGCAAGAAGAGATAGTAATGTATACGCCATTTAAAATAGCTTTAGACAGTATAAAATACCTGGGAGTATGCCTGCCAAAACAATCTCAGGGATTGTTTAAGTAAAATTGTAAAAAATTATTTACACAAACAAAATGAGATTTAAATAAGTGAAAAAATGTTAATTGTTCATGGGTAGGCAGGGCCAATATAATGAAAATGAAAAGCTTACATAAACTAATTTACATATTCAATGCCACCCCAATTAAATTACCCAAAAATTATTATGACTGAATTAGAATAAATAATACCAAAATTCACTAGGAAGAACAGGTCAAAAAATATCAAAGGAACTAGTAAAAAAATGGAAAGGAAAGAGGCTTAGCAATACCAGATCTTAAAGTTATATTGTAAGACAGCAATTATCAAAACTATCTGGTACTGGCTAAGAAATAGTAAAGTAGATCAATGGAAGAGGATAGATGCAGTTTACAGCAGCAAAAAAAAAAAATAGTAACTTTATATTTGACAATGTAAAGACAAGATTTTGGGGTAAGAATTCATTATTTGGTAAAAACTGTTGAGGAAACTGGAGAGCAGTATGGCAGAAACTGGGCGTAGACCAATACCTTACACCATTTACGAAGGTAATGTCAAAATGGATACATGACCTGAATATCAGGAGAGATTAAAAGCAAATTAGAAGAACATGAAACATATCACTTATCAGACTTATGGACAAGTGAACAATTTATGAACAAACAAGTTGGAGAGAAGAGGGAGGTATAAAGTAGACAATTTCAGTTACATTAAATTAAAAGGTTTTTGTACAAATGAAACAAATATAGGCAAAATTAGAAGGGAAACAGAACATTGGAGGAAAAATTGTAGACAGTTTATCAGATAAAGGTCTCAAATTTCAAATGTATAAAGAATTCCATCAAATCTATAAGAATACAAGTAATCTCCCAATTTATAAATGATCAAAGGATAGGAGCAGCAGTTTTCCAATGAAGAAATCAAAAGAATTTATACTCATGAAAAAATGCTCTAAATAATTGATTAGAGAAATGCAAATTAAAAAAAATTTGAGATATCAATTTATACCTATCATATTGGCTAAAATATTTGAAGGGGAAAGCAACAAATGTTGGAGAGGATGTGGGAAAAATTGGGATGCTAATTCATTGTTGGTGGAATTGTGAACTGATCCAAGCACTTTGGAGAACAATCTAGAAGTATGCCCACAGTGTTATTATACTGCCTGTACCCTTTGACCCAGCCATACCACCACTAGGTCTATTATCAAAGATGATTACGGAAAAAGTAAGAGAACCCATATGTTGTAAAATATTTATAGCAGCTCTGTATGTGGTGGCAAAGAAATAGAAATTGCATAGCATTTATACAAAAAAAAGTCCATTGAGTACAAAAACCTCATAATTAAATGTAGAGAAGCATCAATATAAAATGCAGCCTATTGAGACCACAATGCAATAAAAATTACATTCAATAAAGGCCAGTAAAAGATATATTAAAAATGAATTGTAAGCTTATTCATGTAATCCTAAAGAATAAATGCATCAGAGAAGAAACCACAGCAATAATCGATAATTTCATTAAAGGGAATGACAACAATGAGACAACATAAGAACATTCATGGGATCCAGCCAAAGCAGCACTTGGGGGGGGGGGGGGGAATGTGTATATCCAAACAGTTAAATCAATCAAAGAAAGAGCAAATCAACGAATTGGGCATACCACTAAAAGGACTAGACAAAGAACAAAAGGGCGTTTTGATTTATGAGAAGGAGAGGATAAGGGAGAGATTTGTATGGGGGGTAGGTTCAGTAATAGGAGGGCAAGGTAAAAAGTAAAAGTAAAATGGAGGAGTTAGGAGAGATAGGAGAGAACAAACATACAAACAAAGATTAGGAGTAGAATCTTTTAGGGAAAGTATATGTTTACATATGTATGTATGTGTGTGTATTTACATGTCTATGTATATATCAATGTCTATATATAAATATGTGAATGATTAATGGTAGCCTGGAGGGGGAGGAGGAAGAAAGGGGAAAAAAGAACAAAGTAAAGTGGATAGCAGAGAACAAAAGAAAACCCACAAAAAAGCAAAGAAAAGATGGACACTTTTAACTTGATGTGCAGTATTTAATATATAGGCTTTCTTGAAATGCAAAGTTAGTGCTATATATTCTGAATCCTGTCCCATGTTCTGCTGTGTACACGGCATGTGTTTTTTCTTTTCTTATTTTATTTGAAAGTTTGTAATCCGTTTCTTTTTCTTTTCTTATTGTGAATTTAAGTTTTAGTATTTGTCTAAAATTAAAAAAAAAAAAGCAAAAGCAACCAAACCTGAGAGGACCCATGCAAACTGATGCAAAGTGAAATGTGCAGAACCAGGAGAACAATGAACATCTAACAGGTAAAGTATTCCATCCTCCCCTAATTTGTTTATGGTATCACCTTTTATCTTTCAATCACATACTCACTTTGCCCTTATCTTGGTATACAGTGTGAGATGTTGGTCCCTGCCTAGTTTCTGCTTTATTGTTTTCCAGTTTTTCTAGCAGTTTTTGTTAAATATTGGGTTTTTGTCCCCAAAACTTTGGGATTGGTGTGGCACTGAATAAGTAGATTAATTTAGCTAAAATTATCTTTTTTATTATATAGGTTCAGAGTATCTATGAACTATTCATATTTTTTCAGTTGTTTAGATCTGACTTTAATGTGTGAAAAATGTTCTATAATTGTGCTCATCTAGTTCCTGGTTTTGTTCTGGCAGATAGAGTCTCAGATATTTTATATTGTCTATATTTTAAATAGAATTTCTCTTTGTATCTCTTGCTGCTGGTCATTATTGAGAACATATAGAAATGCTGATGAATCACATTGCTTTATTTTATGTCTTGCCACATTGTTAAAGTTGTCAATTATTTCAGCTTTTTTTAGTTGATTCTCTAGGATTCTGTAAGCATACCATCACATCAGCAGCAAAGAATCGTAGTTTCCTCATTGTTTATTCTATTTTTTTCTTTTCTTGTTGCTATAACTAGCGTTTCCAGTGCAATATTGAGTAATAGTGGTTATAATTGGCATCCTTGCCCTACCCCTGATCTTATTGGGACAGCTTCTAGCTTGTCCCCATCACCAATAGTGCTTGCTGATGTTTTTAGATTGGTATTACTTATCTTTCTATGGAAAGCTCCATTCTTTCATATGCTCTCTAGTGCTTTTTGAGAGGAATGGGTTTTGTATTTTGTCAAAGGCTTTTTATACATCTATTGAAATAATCATATGATTTCTTTTGGTTTTGTTATTGATGTAGTCAGTTATGCCAATAGTTTTCCAATTATTGAACCAGCCCTACATTTTTGGTATACATCGCACTTGGTCATAGTGTGTGATCCTGGTCATATAGTGCTGTAATCTCCTTGCTAGTGATTTTACTGAAAAATTTTTGCATCAGTATTTGTTAGGCAAATGAGATTATTTTTTCCTTCTCTGTTTTTATTTTTCCTGGTCTAGGTCTCAGCAATATATTTGTATGTTAAAAGGAATCCTTCTTTGTCTGTTTTCCCAAATAGTTTATACCTTGGAATTAATTGTTTTTTAAATGTTTGGTAGAATTCACTTGTAATTCAATGTGGCCCTGGGGATTTTTTCTTAGAGAATTAATTGATGGCTTACGTGCTAAGATTGGTTTATTCTGTTTATCTGGAAAATTTATATTTTTGTAAATATTTATCAACTTTATTTAGATTGTCAGATTTGTTGGAATATATTGCAAATAAATTAGAGGGAGTGTTGGTGCATGATTTTTTTTTTTTTGTTTGCAGATGACTGTGCACTCAATGCAGCATCTGAGCTAAGATGCAACAAAGTGTGGATCAATTCTCTGCCACTTGTGCTAATTTTGGCCTACCAATTAACACGAAGAAAACACAGGTGCGCCATCAGCCGCCACCACATCAGCCATACATGGAACCATAGGTTCCAGTGAATGGAGAAGTTTTGAATGCAGTGGATAAGTGCACTTACCTTGGTAGTGTACTCTCCAAGGGTCTACATCTTGATAATGAGGTTGACATGCACTGCCAGAGCTAGCTCAATGTTTGAGAGGCTCCAAAGGACAGTATGGGAGAGAAGAGGTATTAGACTGACTGCCAAACTGAAGGCCTGCAGCGTCATTGTCCTGACCTCATTGCTTTATGCCTGTGAAGCCTAGATATAGTCTACCAGTGCCATCCCAGGAAACTGGATCTGTTATGAACATCCCGAAGATCACTTGGAAAGATAAGGTTCCAGACACTGAAGTCTTTTCTCAAGCTGAACTGCCAAGAATTCAAACTCTACTGCAGAGGGTGCCCCTCCAACGAGCTGGCCACAGTATTCAAATGAGAAACATACATTTGCCTAAAAGACTTTATAGAGGACTTACACAGAGCAAGTGCTCATCTGGTGGTCAGAAAAAAAGTGATACGAGGACCCCTCAAGTTTTCTTTTAAGAACTGGAATTGATTGCATGACATGGGAGACACTGGCCCAGGACCACCCAGCATGGCATGCCCTCATCAGGGAAGGTATTGTGGTCTATGAGCAAAGCAGAATTGAAGTAGCTCAAAAGAAGCATGAGATGCGCAAATTTTGAGAATCCATCCAAAATGTTCACATCTGCTATTTGTACCCTACCTGTGGTAGAACCACCAGAGCTCTTATTGGTCTGATCAGTCACAGGTAGATACACTGTAACTTGAATTTAACATAATGATGTCATTTTGATCCTCAACAACCAACCATATATTTAAGCAAAATAGATCCTAATTGTTTTAATTTCTTCATTCCTTTCATTTTAAATGCTGATAATTTGGTTTTCTTCTTTCCTTTTTTTAGTCAAATTAACCAGTGGTTTATCTATTTTATTGGCTTTTCCCTAAAACTAGCTCCTTAGTTTTATTTATTAATTCGATGGTTTTCTTACTTTCAATTTAATTAATATCTCCCCTGATTTCCAGAATTTCCAATTTGGTTTTTAATCGGGGATTTTAAATTCATTTTTTTCCAGTGTTTTTAGTTTCATGCCTACTTCATTGATCTATTCTTTCTCTATTCATGTGTTTAAAGATATGAATTTTCTCCCAAGTACTGTTTTTGCTGCATCCCATAAATGTTATGTTTTCTCGTTGTTATCATTAACTTCAATGAAATTATTGATTCTTTCTGTAATTTGTTCTTTGAGGTACTTGTTCTTTTTTAAATTTTTATTTATTTAATTTTTAATTTATGGAACAAAACAATCATTTCCTTTACACAGTATAATTTTTTAGAAATGATTGCCTTAAAAATGCATATCTATTTTGTACCACTTGTTGTTCATTTTAAATACATAATAAAGTTATCATTTAAATTTTTCCCCTTTATTTTCTTCACACACACACACACACACACACACACCCCACCCTATAGAAATTTGTCCTATACATACATTTATTTTTCAGTTCTTTCTTTGGATGCAGATAGTGTCTTCCTTTATAGTCAATTTGGATACTTACAATAGTCAAAATGACTTATTTGCTCAATGTCACTCTTAAAACAATATTGCTGTTACTGTATTCAGTGTTCTCTTGGTTCTGCTCATTTTGCTCTTCATTATTTCTTACAAATATTTCCACAGTTTTCTCAAATCATTGAGCTCATCACTTTTTTATTTTGATGACAGGAATATTCCATTACAAACATACCACAGCTTGTTCAGCCATTCTGGAATTAACTGGCATCCCCACAATTTTCAGTTCTTTCCCACCATAAAGCTGCTTTAAACCTTTTAGAAGATATAGGTCCTTTTCCTTTTTCCCTCATCATCTCTAGAAATAAACCTAGTATTTGTATTGCTCAAAAGATATATGCAGTTTAATAACTCATTGGGCATAATTCCAGATTGCTCTCCAAAATGGTTTACAATTATGCCAGAAATGAATTAGTGTCCCAATTTTTCCACATACCCTCTAACATATGCCACTTTCCCCTTAAATCATTTTAGCTAATCTGGTAGGTGTAAAATGACTTGTCAAGGTTGTCTGAATTTGCATTTCTCTAATCAATAATGATTTACAGCATTTTTTATATGTCTATAATTATCTTGATTTCTTCATTAAAAAACTTCCTGTTTATATCCTTTGATCATTTGTCAATTGAGAAATGACTCATATTCTTACAGATTTGACTCAGTTCTTCATATATTTTAGATACAATTGATACAGTTGATAAACTGTCTATAAAAATTTTTCCCCCAATTTTCTCCTTTCCTTCTGATCTTGGCTACATTTGTTTTATTTGTACAAAGCCTTTTTAATTTCATGTAATCAAAATTAATCCATTTTATACCTAACTTTGCTCACTATCTCTTGTTTATTCATAAATTACTTGGTTATCCATAAGTCTAATAAGTAATGTTTCCACGTTCTAATTTTCTTGTAAAATTTCTCTTTATATGTAGATCATGTATCTATTTTTGCCTAATCTCAGTAAATGGTGTAAGATATTGGCCTATGGCCCATTTCTGCCATACAGCTTTCCAGTTTTCCCAACAATTTTTACCAAATAATTCCTTATAATTCCTTTAACTTCATCTTCACTCATGGTGTGTTCACCCTTTTCATTTTTAATACTAGTGATTTGTTTTTTTCTCTTTTCTTAAATCAAATTAACCAATTGTTTTATTTTTTTCCATAAAAATGAACTTCTAGTTTGATTTATTAATTCAATAGTTTTTTTACACTGAATTTTATTACTCTCACCTTAAAATTTTAGGACTTCTAATTTAGTGTTTAATTGGGTATTTTTAGCTTAATATTTTTCTAGTTCTTTTTTTAAAAATGAGTATCCAATTCATTGGTCTGCTCTTTCTCTATTTTATTGAGGTAAACATTTAAATATATAAATTTTCCTCTGATCACTGCTTTTGTTGTATCTCATAGGTTTTGATATGTTATCTCATTGTAATGCTCTTTAATGAAATTCTTTAACCAACTTATTCTTTAAGATTAGGCTGTTTAATCTCCAATTATTTTTCAATCTATGTTTCCATGGTCTCTTATTGACATATAATTTTTATTGCATTTTGATATAAAAAGGATAGTTTCAACATTTCTGCTTTTCTACTCTTAACCATAAAATTTGTATGTAGTAATATAAGGTCAATCTTTATAAAAATACCATGAATGGCTTTTTTTAAAAGGTGCATTCCTGTATTTCCTTTCAATTGTCTCCAAACATTTATCATATCTAGGTTGTCTAGAATTCTATTCACTTCCTTGACTTCTTCCTTTTATTTTTAGTTAGGTTTATCTAGTTCTGAGTGGGAGAGATTAAAGTCTCCCACTGTTATACTACTATCTATCTCTATTTGTAACTCATTTAATTTTTCTTTTAAAAATTTAGATGCTACAGTATTTCCTGCATATAGGTTCATTATTGATATTGCTTCATTTTCTATGGTACCTTTTACCAAAATGTAGTTGCCCTTTTTTCTCCTTTAATTAAGTCTATTTTAGTCCTAAGTTCATCCAAAATCGTAATTGCTCCCTCTGCTGTTTTTGCATCAGCTGAAACATAAAAAATCATACTTCAACTCTCCCTTTTTGCTCTGTGTATATCTCTCATTCTTAAATGTTTTTCTTGTAAACAACATATTTTTGGATTCTGATTTTTATTCCATTCTGCTATCCATTTCTATTTTATTGGTGTATTGGGGATCCTTGCAGAGTTTGGCTTTTGTTTCCTTTGATTAATTCAGTGTATCATTGAATCTTATTAGGTGCTAAACCCCAGGCCCAAACCCCTATTAGGTACTAAACCTATGTGGGTGTGGATTGGTAACTAAGGTGGGGCCCAAGGTGGGGCTAACTAAAAGAGGCCTGATTAGATCTTTGCTGCTAAGTTTACCCCAGGCCCCTAATTACTAGGTGCTAAGCCTATGTGGGTGTGAAGCTCCCAGGGCCCTAAGGGGAGGTGCTAACTCTAGAGCCAATCATAGGAGCCTAAGTTCTGGTCACTCAGATGACATTTGATGACATCTGAAACTATTAAAAAAGGGAAGACAGAGCCATTTGCTCAGGGCTCTCACTCTTTGTGGTATGCTGATGTGGAGACTCCGGGCAGCTGTAGTTAAGAGCCCTCCAGCTTGCCCGGATGTCCAGACTTGGTTTTCTTGGTAACTCTAATTCAATAATTTGGTCTGTTTGTAATTTGTTTGTATTTGCTCTGAAGTTCAGGGTGCTGGCTTTTTCCCCTGAACTAAGTGAGTGATATTTGTATGCTGGATTAAAGTAAGCTTGTTAACCCCTTAACATTGCTTTCCTTAGTAAAGCAGATCAAAAGAACCTATGCTGGCAGCATTCTTGTTGTTGGGCTTGTGTTGGTTTTTCACCCCCACAGCAGCTGCTAGCTGGATTGTTGAAACAATTGGTGAGTTCATACCATTCACATTCAAAGTTACAATTACTATTTGAGAATTTTTCTCCATCTTATTTTTATTATTACTTTACTTCTTGGCCTCTTTTTAAAAATTCTATTCCTATTACCTTATGTTCTCCCCTTACCCTCTCATTCCTTATTTTACCCACTCCTCTAAAAGTCCCTCCCTTATCTATTATTATCTTATTTATTCACTGCACCCTCCTAATCTTCATCTATACACCTTTCTAAAAATCCCTTCCCTGCCCACACCCCAGTTTTCTTGACTCTCTATAAGTTCAGAAGACTTTTCTGTTCTTCTAGATGTACATGTTTTTTCCTCTTCAACCCACATGAGAGTAAGTTTCCAACATTACCAGCCCTCCACCCCCACCTGCTTCCTCTGTATTAGCTCTTCCTTTCATACCCCATTTTTATAATATAATTGCTTCCATTTAGCTTTTTCTATCCAATTTTGTATTTTAGAATCACCCCATCATACATCTCAGTCCCAAGCTGTTGCAATAATCTGACTAGCAGCTGCTGTGGGGTAATAAAACCAACACAAGCCCAACAACAAGAATGCTGCAAGCCCCAGTTCTTTAGATCTGCTTTACTAAGGTAAGCAATGTTAAGGGGTTAACAATCTTACTTTAATCCAACATACAAATATCATTCACTCAGCTCAGGGGAAAAAGCCAGCACCCTGAACTTCATAGCAAATACAAACAAATTACAAACATCTACAGACAGACCTTGTCTGATTCAAATCTCAATGCATAGTTACCAAAGTTTAACAAAGTCTGAACATCTGGGTTTACAAGCTGGAGGGCTCTTAACTACAGCTGCCCAGAGTCTCCACATCAGCACACCACCAAGAGTGAGAGCCCTAAACAAATAGCTCTGTTCTATCTTTTTATACACTCTTTAGCCATCATCAAATGTCATCTGAGTGACCAGAACTTAGACTCCTACTACTGGCTCTGGTCTTAGCAACTCCCCTTAGGACCCTGAGGGCTTTGTGCTCACATAGGCTTAGCACCTAGTAGATAGGGGTTTGGGCCTAGGGTTTAGCACCTAGTAAGAGCCAATCAAAGACACCCAACTTAATTGATATTACACAAGCTGACCAAGGTCACACATCTTCTTCTTTCAAACTACCTTACTAATGATGACAGTTTTAAGAATACTGATGATATTTTCATATATAATAAGTAAACAGTTGACTTTTAATTAATTCTAATTAATCTTTAATATTTACCCTATGTTTCTTCTGGATCTTTTATATTGAATTTTCCATTGAGTTCTGATCTTTTTGTTACAAATATCTGAAAGTCTTTCAACGTGTCAAATGTCCATTTTTTTTTAAATTCAGTATTATACTCAACTTTGCTGATTTATTCTCGGGTACAATCCCAGCTCTTTTGCTCTTTGAAGTATAATGTTCCAAGAAGTATGGTCTTTTATGTTGGTTGGTTGTGGTCCTTCATTCTCAAAGAGGACCAAAATGATATCACTATGCTTGAGTCCAGATTCAATGTCTCCAACTGTGGCTGATCAGGCCAATATGAGCTCAGAATGCTCTACCACAGATCAGGCACAAATAGTCCATGTGAATATTTGGGGTAGATAATTCAAACTTGAGCATCCTGCTATTCTTTTGAACTGTTTCAATTCTGCTTTGCTCATAGAGCACAGCACCTTCTCTGATTTGGGAGAGTCATGCTGAGTGGTCCCGTGCCAGTGTCTCCCATGGCACACAATCAATTCCAAAGTTCTTGAGAGTGTCATTGTATGGCTTCCTCTGACCACCATGTGAATACTTGTCCAGTGTGAGTTCTCCATAAAATAATCTTTTTGGCAAGTGTCTGTTTTGCATTTGAGCAATGTGGCCAGCCCATCAGAGTGGCATTCTCTGAAGCAGAGTTTGAATGCCTGGCAGTTTAGTGCAAGGATGGACCTCAGTGTCTGGTACCTTATCCTGCCAGGTAACCTTCAGAATCTTCCTAAGACAATTCAGTTGGAAACTATTCAGTTTCCTGGCATGGTGCCGGTAGACTGTCCACATTTCACAGGCATACAACAATGAGGTCAGCACCACAGCTCTGTGGACCTTTAGTTTAGTAGTCAGTCTAATACCTTTCTCTTTTGGCACTTCCCAAACACTGAGCTAGCTCTGGCAATGCATGCGTCAACCTTGTTATCAATGTGTACATCCCTGGAAAGTACACTACCAAGGTAAGCGAACATATCCACAGCATTCAAAACTTCTCCATTTTCTGTAACTGATGCTTCCATGTATGGATAGTGTGGTGGTAGCTGATGGAGCACCTGTGTTTTCTTGGTGTGAGGCCAAAATAAGCACAAGCAGCAGAGAACTGATCCACACTTTGTTACATCTCAGCTTCAGAGGCTGCATTGAGTGCACAATCATCTGCAAACAGAAAATCGTGCACCAACATTCCCTCCATTTTTTTCTTGGCTTATAGCCTTTTCAAGTTGAAGAATTTACCATCAGTGTGGTCAGTAACCTTGATGTCGTGCTCGTCCTCATTGGAAGCATTTGACAACATGGCTGAAAACATCATGCTAAAAAGCATGGGAGCCAGCACACAGCCTTGTTTCACTCCATTGGTGACTGGGAAGGCACAAGAGCGCTGTATCTTGACCCTGACTTAGTGATGCCACTTTGGTCATCTCAGAGCACAAAGAACAACCAAAATGACTAACTGTATCTAAATACTATAATAAAGAAATATATGCTATTGACAGATGAAAGCAGTCGTAAAGCAAAGGCATAAGATGCTTTGGCCGTGACATCATACCCAGGGTAGCCCCAAGTCCTCAATGTAACAACAGTTAACTCTCCTTCACTTGACTAGAAAGTCTCACATCCCTCAGATTGTAATTAGTATCTCTTGAGAAGCCTTTTCGTGTTTTATCTAGAGAAGACATTGTTTCAGCCTCTCAGGAAATAAACTAAATATTTTCTTTTTCTTTCCTCTCTTTTCTGTAATCACACAAATTCCCACCCCAGACCAACACCCCACAGAATGTGCTTGCCCTCTTCTCACAAACTCTTCACAGAATTTTTTTTATAACATCTCACTATAGTAGTTCAGGATAAGGATGAAATTTCACATCTCTTTTCCTCTTCCACACATCCTCCTACCTCACAGATAAAAACACACGCTCTATATAGGAAGGCCTTTCTCAACTTTAATCCAGCTGACTACATCAAATGCTTTTCTCAGTATTTCATTGGGCTCTTAGTAACTATGTTTTTAAGTGTTGACTCTGACACTCATCAAAGATACAAGCTTTGGGTAAATTTCCTTTCTGTGATTCAGTTTCCTCCTCACAGTTCATGAGAGTTAGACTACAAGAATTCTGGAGTCTTAGCTCTAAATTCTGTGACTTTCATTGGTTTAGGAGTTGGTGACAATCCAGGATGTGGCTGTGGAGTGGAGTGGAGCCCCAGAGGAGTGGGGCCTCTTGGACCATCCTCAGAAGGAACTGTACAAGGAGGTCATGCTGGAGAATGCCCAGAACCTGCTCTCCCTGGGTAAGGACACTTCCCCTGGCCACTCTGAGTCTCCTATCACAGGGAATATCTTCATTCCTGTGTGTGCTGGCTTTGGAGCATTTATCAATTACTGCAAAGGGACAAGTGGTGGTCTCTTGTGTCCCAGAGACAGGGTCCTCCTGCTGCCTGGTTTTCCTATAAAAGGTCAGTCCATTGTGTGAAGAGAAGCTGGAGGTTTCCTGATTGCCCCTGAAGCTGTCTCTTGCCAATTCTGGGTAGTTTGAGGTCAAAGTTCAGATCAGTGTTGAAGCATCTCAGGTGTGGAAGTAATCCTACATGTAGTCCAGCCTCTGCCTAGACATGAATCTTGCCTGCCAAATCTCTGAAATCTGCTTAGGCGGCTTTTCCCTGCACCCTCTTCCTCTTTGGGAGGGGCCAAATATTTAGGACACTGTTCTTTGTGAGAAGCACCAGTTTGTAGCTCCCAGCTCCTAGCTGTGCCTGGTAGGGCACGTTTGTCCTTCATCTTCCTTTACATTGCCCCAAATTCCAGCCCAGAAGGTGGGAAAGGGAGGAAGGGAACAAGCATTTCTGTTCACCAGCTCTTCACCAGCTGTTGTACTAAGCTCCTTCTTTACAATATGATGTCATTGGGTCATATTATTATCCCCATTGGACATTTTAGAAAGCTGAAGCAAACAGAGGTTAAGTGACTTTTATAGGAGCACATAGCTAGTAAGTGTCTGAGGCTGGATTTGAACCCTGGCATTCCTGACTGCAGGCCCAGGGCTCCCTCCACTGCACTACCAGCTGCCTCTAATTTCTGGATAATGGAAGCTCTGCAGTGAGTTCCTCCTCCCATGAACAAGGTGCACCAAGACCAAATGTTCTGACTCCAAATTGGCTCCATGATCTTTTCCCCATCTCTCCCCAAAGCTCCCCAAATAAATGCTATGGACACCTTGTTTCAGGACTTCTGGGAACCATCCTGTGCTCCTTGCTTGCAGGCCCAGAGTGGCCAGAAATCAGAATTTGACTAACTAAGGTTCATTGAGTTCCCCAGCAGGAGAATCTCACCAGAAGAGGCAAAGACTCCCTGAATGAAGAGTCTCAAGGGTTTTATAAGTTTCAGGGAGTAGGGAGCAGGGGAAGGTACAGGGCCACAGCTCACTCACCAGGATCTAATTTTCAGGAGCTCAAGGCAGATCTGGCACATCCTAGTTTGGGTTACTTGCATTACAAGCATTAATAGGAGAATAAGCCAGATCTGTGTGAACATGATGGAGTGATTCTCTAGGTTAGTATGCACACTCTTTTCCCTAAAGAGACCTAAATTACAAGTTTTTCTCCATCCTCACCCCTGATTCCCCATGCCCAGGTCTGCCAGTTCCCAGAGAAGATCTGATCTCTTATTTGGAGGAAAGGGAAGCCCCATGGCTGCTGGAGCAAGAAGGCCTGAGGAGCTTCTGTCCAGGTGAGTGAGGGGAAAGCAGGTCTATGAGAGCTGGGATAACAAGAGGCTTCTGGGTGTGCAGGTGAAGGAAGTGCTAGATCTGGGGCAGGAAGACCTGACTTGGAATTCTTTTTGAGACCCATTTTAGCAGCGTGATCCTGGACAAGTAGCTGTACTACTGAGTCTCAGTTTCTCCATCTGTAAAATAAGGGAGTTGGACACCATGACCTTGAAGCTTTATCCCAGTGACAAATATCTGATCCTAAAAAATGTCATTGTTTGGAATTTGTGAGTATGGACCTCCCCTGAAAGTGTAAAAAGGAGTTAGGCTTTCCAATATGGGTTCTTTCTTAGACTTTCAAGTCAATAAATATTCGTTAAATGCCTTCTATGTGCTGGATCCTCTATTAAGCACCAGGGCTATAAAGAGATACAAGGGACATCCCCTGCTGTCTTGCAGCTCACAGACTGGACCAGAGCAGGGGTGGCAGACAACATGCCAACATGCTAAATATAGCAATCTATCATGGACAGTTCAAATCGGAGCTCATTGTGGGAGGCAAAGCCCTAAAATGAAGGAGAACTGGAAAGGTGGGCTCTAGCTGGGGCTTCAGGGAGGCCAGGATGGGAATTCTAGAGAAAAGGTGAGAAAAACCCAAGAAGTCAGGAGATAGAGTTTCCTGTTCACAGAACAGAAAGGAGGTCCATACCACTGGATTATAGCATATGGGGGGGGGGGGGGAAATAGAGAGAAGACTGGAAGATAAGGAGAAGGAGAGAGCCCCAGAGAGTATTTTATATTTGATCCCTTTTCTAGTGAATCACAGGAGTACATGGTGACATGGCCAGTACAGAACTTGATGAAGATAAACTTTGATAAGTGGGTAGAGTGACTGGACTGGGGGGGAGACTTGAGGCAGATGGACCAAGCAACATGTTCTTGTAATACCTCATATGCGAGGTGTTGGGGACCTGAACCAAGAGAGAGGCAGTGCTGGGAGAAAAGGGGGTGAAAGGAGAGATGCTACAAAGGGGGAATCACAGGACTTTGCAGCAGATTAAATATGCGGGTTAGGAGTGTGAATGTGCGAGAGTCAGCCAGGAGTGCATGACACCTCATTTCTCAGTCTGCACTATTGGGAGGATGTCTTTGAGTGCCTTAGGAAAGTAGAATGGTGGGAAGGCTTGGGGAAGGAGAAGGAGTTTAAATCTGAGAACCAGGAGAGGAGTGTCACTAAAACCTGGGGGAGAGCGAGAGATAGAGAGAGAGAGAGAGAGAGAGAGAGAGAGAGAGAGAGAGAGAGAGAGAGTGAGAGAGCACGAAGGGTGATTGAGTGTATGAAAGGCTGCGGAGAAGTCAAGAAGGATGAAGATGAATAAATGACCAGTGGATTTAATAACTTTGAGATATTTGGTCATTTTGGAGAGAGAAATTTCAGTTGAACAATGAAATTGGTAACTGAACTGCTGAGAATTTCAGAGAAAGCAGAGGGAAGGAGTTCTAGACATTGGTTGTAAATGGGCATTTCCAGCTGTTTAGCCAAGAAATGGAGGGAAGATATTGGAAAATATCTTTTGCGTTGAAGGGATTAAGTGACTGTGTTTTGAGGCTTAGAGGAAATGGTTTTATTTGTGGCATTTGGAAAGGAGCCATTAGTGTGGGATAGACTGAAAAGTAATGAAACAATTGGACACTAGAGAGGCAGTGTGCTGAGGAGGATGGCTTGCTGGAAGTGGATGATTTGCAGAGGGAAACGTTTGCTTTAGCTGCCAGAGGGAGAGCCGTGTCATCTGTTAGCAGGGTCAAAAAGTACAAGAAGGCACCTGGTTCATGGGAGGTGAGGAGGATGAGATAGCTCCTGATAAATAGGCAGATTTCTTTCAGTGAAATGTGAGGTAAATTTCTCTGCTGAGAAGCTGAGTGGGGGGTGGACAGTGGGAGCAAGGAATAAGGTCGCATTGGGGGTGTACGAAAAAATTTGGCCTGGTGAGTCAGTTATGTGGTGGTTCAGTCATTTCAGTTCTTTCTGACTCTTTGTGACTCCATTTGGGGTCTTTTTGGCAAAGATACTAGAGTAGTTTGGATTTTCTTTTGCAGCATATTTTACAAATGAGGAAACTGAGGTAAACAGTATGAAGAGACTTGCCCAGGGTCACACAGCTAGTAATGCCTGAGGCTAGATTTCAATTCATGTCTTCCTGACCCTAGGCCCAGTAATCTAAGCATTGCACAAGCTAGCTGCCCCAGAGGAGTCTGTCAAGGAATAGCTTTGCCACAGTGAGGGCCACGGTGATATTATGTAGCCCGAATGTGTAGTAAACCCAGGGAATCTAGCTTCATAATTTTCTTCTTTTCCATTTAACAGCATGTAAGTTGTAACAAAGGCTGCTGCCTTACCTGAAATTAGTCCAAGACTACACTTTGCATAAATCATCAACCCATTTCCCTTACCTGATATCTATGACTTAATTTTTAGCCCATTCTTGGAGAATCATTGGGCAGATTCATTGAGGTGACAGCCACTCATTTTGGGGAGATGGAAGGTAGAGACTCCCAGCTGTCTGATAATAGGGGATGCTTCAGGAGCCTGGAAATAAGCCTTTTGTGATCTTCCATGTGGATCTGGTCAGGTCCCGTCAGGGTTAGAATGAGACAAAGACCCCTCGGTATAGGAGATTAGAGACACGAACAAGGCTGAAGCCAGAATCTGCATTTGCCAGCTAAGAGAGACCAGACAGCTTGGTCCAAAAAGGCCCATAGAAATATTTTGGTGTCTGCTGGATATTTATTTTTGCAGATTTCTTAGGCTCCTGGGGTGTGCCGAGTCTACAAGACTTCATTTTCAAGTCAGTCTCAGATAGCTTTTGGCCATGGGACCCTTGGCATGTCACTTCCTATTCCTGGATGAGTTTCCCCATCTGTGAAATGGGAATAACAAGAGCAGCTACCTGACAGGGTCGATGAGAGGACCGAATGAGATGGCGTTTGTCAAGCGCTTTACAAGCATTGAATCCCGACATAAAGTGAACTGCTGGTGCGCTCACTCACTGCCGTCGGCAGAAAGCTGTAGTCACTGAAACTGTCCTATGCTACTGAGACAAATCAGATGTGTAATATTGAAAAGAAAATGAGCCTGCTAAGCCTGCCTGGGTTCAACAAACTGGGTTTACTAATCCCTACGGAATGCTGGGAAAACTGGCAAGTAGTCTGGCAGAAATGAGGTATAGACCAGCATCTCATAGTGTACACCAGAATTAGCTCCAAAGGGATACATGTATGAGATTTGAAAGGTCACCTCAAACAAATCAGAAGAACCATGCTGAAGGTTCATTTTGGAGTTATGGAGCATCCCCCAAGAACAGGGGTGTGTGTATGAAGTTAACGCAGAATAAAACGGGGGAAAAAACTAATGTATCTAAAATGAAAAAAGGAAGCCATTAAATGGGGAAATGATTTGAACTTTTTCTGACAAAGGTCTCATTTCCAAGTATTTAAGGAGTGGATACAGATGTATAAAAATGAGCCATTCTCCAGGAGATCGCTGCTCAAAAGGGATGAATAAGCAATTTTCAGAGGAATAAATCCAGGTTTTCAATAACTATACTTAAAAACTGGTCCACATCTGTAACAACTAAGTCATATTACTAATAGTTAGAAAAGATTTTCAGATGGTAAAGGTATCATGAAAATGACAATCACCAGTATTAGAGGGAATTCACAAATGTTTATTGAGGGACATTGTTCCTGCATTCTCTGTGTCCAAGAAAAAAATGATGTGTCTCATCCTGCACTCTGAGTCGTTCATCGCTATCAGGACATAGATAACATCTTTTGTCCTCTGCAGACATGGTTGGTCATTGCGTTGATGCAAGTTCTTAAGTCTTTCAGATGTATTTTTCATTACAATATTGTTTTTGTATTTAAAGTGTTCTGGTTCTTCTCACTTCTGTTTATAGTATTTGATAAAAGCCTTCCTAGGTTTTTTCCCAACCCTCACCATTATTATTTCTCACTGCATAACCTTCTTTCATCTCATTTATGGAAATGACAAATATTTGGGGGAATTTGTTTTCCTTGAGTACATGTTAGCTTCAAAAGTCTGGGGAAGATCGGGTCAGAGGGGGAGAAAATAAATGTGGATTCAACAATTAAATATAAAAAAACCAAGCCACAACATGTGTGCTCAAATTCATCAATAATTACCAGGCATCTTAATTAACTCACTGTTCATGAAAGTGTGAATTCTAAAAGTGATTCACATGAGGAGACCAGCAGGAATCAGGACAGATTTGAAATTGCCATATTGAACTTCTTTAATATCTCAGAAACCAAATGAAGCCATAAATAATAGAAATTATTTCATGTGTGTTATACCAAGACCAAACTAGACACACTACAGAGTATAAGTTTTAAATGGAGAATTTGTTAGCCGGCGACCATTCGGGGTTCAACCCAAATCAGAATGGCCCCGAGTTGGGGTGAAGAAGTCATATTTATACAGAAAATAATGGGGTGCAGTGGTTAATTATATCTTGAAATTTACGGACCAGGTCACAAGGTGGTCCAGGGGCACAGGGACAGATTAAAGATTCTGACAGGTTATCGTTTGGTGGGATGATCTTATCTATTGACATTCCTTGGAGGAGTCACGGAGCCCCAGGGACATTTGCTAAATGCCAAAAGGTCTAAGTCCATTCTTTCTTATGCAAACTGGGGTTTTCTCAGGGGTCTCCTTGGCAATAACTGATTTCTCTAGTACCACATGTGGAATTCTCTTTTTCTGATTATATGTGTGTGGGCACATAAAACTATACAAAATATACGCGTATGTATAAAAGCATACATTATATATATACAGTGCTCATTTCCTTTCACGCTTCTGAATTTTAAAATGAAAAAATCCGATACTGACCGTCTCCCTCTTGTCCTTTTTGCTAGTTTTAAAGGCACAACAAGCAATGGCCAGGATATTTCAATCTGACTTTTTCTTAATCTTCATGCTGTGGAACAGTTTTTTCCTGTGCTCTTTTATATTTGTCAATGTCTTTGTAAACTTTTGGTCCTTTCAGTCCTCATCTGTTGGCAACGGCTCTTGGTGCCCACTGGGATAAGTTCCCTGTTTCTTGGATATATTGATTTATATTGTTTATTTTTCATCCAACATGATATAACATCAGTATTATAATTTATAATCTTAATTGATGCTCATTTACATTATTCCAGTCTTGTAAATTGTGGTAGTTAGAATTGTCTTTAATATATTTTTTACATTAAAAATACTCCTAGTCACAGTTATGAAAGTTACCTGATAATGTTTTCTCATGATTTTTAAAAATTAGTCTTATGTTTTTTCAGTCTGCAGAAATTCCCCTTACTCCACTTGCCTGCCTCTAATTCAAAGGGAAGGGAAACAAAAAACTCCTCTTAGAATGGTGCTTAATGAAGGAAAACATTCCTGCCTTGTCTAGAACCAGGAAATAGCTGTCTCATTTTGCACCATAAGTTCTTCATCTCTATTAGGAGGGAGGTTGCATATTTCATCAGTTGTCCACTTGAGTTTGTTTTTTGACTAGTTCAGATGAGACAGCTTCTCTGCCCATCAGATCCTCTCCTGTTGTAGAGACTTCTACTTGCACATCTGGATTGTGTGAGATCATTTTCCCTCCCCCTTCTTGTTCCACAGTCTCTAGCCTCAAGGTACTGATAGTCTAATGGAGGAAGACCACACCCAAAAGGAAGCAGAAAATGGAGGAGGGGAGAAAGTATGCTATTCGAAGGCAGGGGAGAGAAGTGAGTCTGAGAAAGTCCCAAAGTAGCCAAGCAAGGTCAGAAATGAAGATAAGTCTGAGATAAATCTCCTTCTTAAATGGAAGTTGGGAGTTCATAAGCCTGGCCCAGGTTTGTAAAATCTTGGGAATCTCCAAAAGTGGGAGAGGATCAACTGATTTGTTACCTGTTCAGAAGTTAATTAATAGAAATAAAGGAGTTTAAAGAAGAAATGTGGATCCAAAGTAGAGCATAAATCAGGCATTTTAAAGAAGAAATCAGGGCAGCTAGGTGGTGCAATGGAAAGAGTGTCAGGTTTGGAGTCAGGAAGACTCCTCCTCCTGACTTCTAATCTGGCCTTGGACACTAGCTGTGTACCACTGGGCAAATCACTTAACCCTGTTGGCCTCCATTTCCTCCCCTGTAAAATAAGCTAGAGATGGAAATGCTAAAACAACTCGAGTATCCTGTCCAAGAAAGCACCAAAAGTCAAACACCATTGAAATGACTGAACAGAAAGAAGAAATCAAAATGATGAAAAAGTGAGGTCCACTATATAAACACTAACTCCTCCCTGCCTCTCTCCCTGCCCACCCTCCCCCCCCCACCTCCGCTGCCCTTCCTTGCTTGTTTTTTGGGTTGTCCCTCATGACAAATTCCTGAACAGGACACTTCACTCACAGGTCTCTATTCCACAGAGGTCATGTGTTCACTCTCCATGCCAGCTGTAATAGCAAGAAAAGTTGTACTTTTTGCTGTGTTTTTCTCTTGGAGTTCTTCTCAACACTAAACCAATCAAGTGCCTTTGATTGAGTCTTGCCTTTCATTGAGACTTGCCTTTGATTGAATCAAGAGTCTTCCACTGAAAACAATATATATTGTTTAGAGAAAGAGAAGCAGAGCTGAGAGAGAGAAGTGAGCATGAGTAGGCTAGGGGAACTTGCTTGTAGGGAGGCCTAATAGAAAGAATATTTGTGATGCTGAAACTCTGTCTGTGGTCTGTGTTAATTTCTCAGACATAAGCCCTGTCTGCTGGTCTGTGTTAATTTCTCAGACAGAAGTCCTGTCTGCTGGTCTGTATTAATTTCTCAGACAGAAGTCCTGTCTGCTGGTCTGTGTTAATTTCTCAGACAGAAGCCCTGTCTGTTGGTCTGTGTTAATTTCTCAGACAGAAGCCCTGTCTGCTGGTCTGTGTTAATTTCTCAGACAGATGTCTTGTCTGTTGGTCTTTACGAGTGAATTGAGATGATGGTGCTGGTAATGTGTGTAAATATTGTTGTAGCCCTGTTAAGCTTTGCTTTCCCAGAAACAGAAGCTGTGGGCAGGAACTCCTGGAGTCTGCTGTCAGGTAGGAGCAGGAGGAACTTGTGGTGGAACAGTCCCTGTGAGCTGAGACAAGGAGCAGGAGCAGAGAGCTGCCTCTGTGTGAACCCAGGCAACAGCTGGGAGGGGTTGACCCACTGAGGAGGAACCATGGGGTTTGGAAGTCAGCCTCCAGTCAAGATAAAAGAGGATTTTACTTGGATACTATATTGACTGAGGAGATTATAACTTGCTGTAATCTAGGGGTGGATGGTATTAGTATTTTCTGCTACCCCTTAAGGATGATATGTTGTGCTAGGGAAGACCCTGGCCTGGGACCCTCCTGCTTGTGTAATCAAGGATTTGGGGGAGTGCTATTGAATGCAATGAGATTGGCTATATAGGCATTCTGAGGAATGCTATAAGACATACTGAATGATATGCTTTGTTATGTTATTGTGAATGTTACAGTTTAGTTCCCTGAATATGGTTTAGTTCTGGATAAATAGAGTTCATTATACTATGTGATTAGACCCTTAAAGTTATTCACAGCAGCAGTCCTCAGGTGTGCTGCCATAGTTGGCTTTACACCAGCCTAGCTCCTGCCCGCCCCCCAATTTCTCCCCCTCCTCTCTGTTTCTTTTGGCTAAGCTCTTCCTTGTAGCAGCTGAAGGTCCAGGAAACCCCTTCCCTGAGTCTTACCTGGCCAGGCCTGGTGAAGAACCCTGAAGGCTCCCCCAGCCCTGGTGCTTTACAATGCTGTCAGCAGAGCAGAAATTGCTCTCCTGGTGTTGCTCATGTCCTCCTGCCTCAGCTCACACAAGTCTTCCCAGGTCTCTCTGAATCCTTCCCCTTTACTAGTTTTTAGGTCCAGGTAACAAGTATTTTGAAAAGGTAGAGACACTGTGCTAACCTACTGGGGATACTGAGGAAGGAAAATCTGGTCCCTGCCCTCAAGGAGCTCCTGGTCTACAGAGGGACCTTCTAGTCAGCTTATTGTTCTTCACCTAGAAGAGATTCTCTCTATACTTTAAGCAGAAATAAGATCTCCCAGTTGGGTGGGGTCCTGCCCAAGACTGAAGAGAATGTTTCCTGGGTTAGACCAATCTCACCTCCAGGCCCATCCTTCAGAGACAGTCTGACCTTCAAGAGCTGCTCCCTAAAGGAGAAGTAAAAAGAGAGGAAAAGCTGTTAATAACTTAATAAAACTGTTAATAACTTACCTGCAGATAATTGGTTATGAATGATAGGAAAATAATCGTTTCTCTCAGTTCTATTCCATATGCAATTTTATAATTTTCACCATCAGTGGCTCGACAATCCATCTGATAAAAATCACTTCTATATTAGAAACAAACTTCTAAAAGCCACTACTCACCCCCCACTCCTTGGAACTGTGAGAGGTCTTAGCTACATAGTCAGAATTGGGTCACCTTCTTTCAGCAGCTTCTTCTCAAGGGCTGATAAGATTTCAGGACCTTTTCCAAAGAGAAAGTCCCAAGGCATCTGTCAAGTACCCCTAAACCTTCCTAGATACTGAGAATTTATAAGGTCTTTCGCACTTTTCCCCAAACAGTAAGTCATTATTATTATTTGTTTTAAGATAAAATATACCCAATTAAATAAAGTTTTAAACATTGTAACCACACTTTTAAATAGCTTAATCCATCATTTCATAGCACTGAGATCTGAAGAGAGGTTAATTTCATCAGGATATAATTGCATTTAGAAATCATTTTTTTCAATTAGCAGTATTTCATACACAATAGTTTCCCCACAATCCTTCTATAAGAAATATTAAGATATGATATTTGGGATTTAAAAAATAAAATAAAATGATTGCCCATCAATTGACATTTCCTTCAATTGGATGCATTTCCAAATGGTCACACATAGAAAATCACTTCATATATACATCAATTCGACACTCTAGCTGCATTGAGAGACCCGCATAGCATAATTTTGATCGAATTACAGTTGGATTATCCTTACAATTTCTAACATATTGCCTTTATAACAATTTTAAGCCTATTTTGCATTAAGGTCTGCCCTTCCTATGCAAGGTCAAATGTTACAATTACTCTCCTAGGCAAACACATGTGCCTTGAAATGAAATCACATTCTCTTTTTGTTTAGGACAAACTCAGTCCCATCCAATCTGGATTTATAATTGTAAATAGAACTACACAGAACCTCAGTTTCCCCAACAGCCATTTGCAGGTAGCGCCTACAGCTGTAGAGCCTTCTCCTTAGTCCGCTGACCAATCTGTATTGTGGCAATCTTCCTACTGAGAAGGAGGAGGGTCTGCATCTCAGGGAAGGGGGAGGGAGGACGTGGAGGGCTAGGGGAGGAGGAGCTCTCAAATGTGATCAGTGGGCGGTAGCCCAGGTGGAATATGAGCCTTGGGGTGGAGTTTAGAGTTTGGAGTTTGGGCGGAGTCTAGAGTGGAAAAGGGAGTCTTCCAATGGTGGAGCCCTTCCATGAAGGCATCCCACAAGATAGAAGGCAGGCAGGGTCCTGAGGTCCTGGGCAGGGTGGGGCTCTTGGGACTAGGAGGACCCTCCTAGAGTGGGCTGACCAGAAGCTGAGATCGCTCGGCCTTCTTCCCCCAGAGCTGAGATCACTCGGCCTTCTTCCCTTGGAACTGAGATCTCTCTGCCTTTTCTCAATCTTTGATCTGTCTTCTGGAAGCCAGCTTTTCGGGTGTAGGTCCCAGGTAAGTCTGAACCAGCTCCCTGTACATTTCCTCATTTCTGCTTGCTGCCCTTGCCTTGGGTCTCATTCTCCTCCTCTGACCATGTGGTGAGTTGTAGGGAGTTAGTGCCGACCCCAGGGCGGCTCGGACCCTAGTGCTTGGCCTGTTTCCTGGGTAATACCAGACAGGCTTAGTAGGAGTTGGAACGGTAGGTGCCCGAAGGAAAGACTTCCGTCCCTAGCAGCCCCCCTAACAGCACCTCCCTCCTGCTCTGATAGCCATCCTTTCTCGTGCAGGCAGAGTCCATTCACCAAGGACTCACAAGCCCAGAAGGAGGAACACAGCTGGCCATTACCGAATGCTCTTGAACCAGTGCCTAACACAAACATGCTTTAATTAATGGGAACTTCTTGGATACTTTACAAGGGCATCCTGCCCGGTGCCTCACATAGCTCATACAGTTCTGATACCAGTTTGTATCCTGCCCGAGCATTCCCAGATACTGTAGAACAGCACTCCCCTTCTGTTCCCATACTCCCATGGAAACTACCTTACCACAGTCCTAGTTTTTCCCATACACTTGTAGGAAACATAGTTTACAATAATCCAGATTCTTCCCACCAGATATCGCTACTTACATCTAATCTAAGTGCAACAATACATTACTGAAGCACATCTCTTTTTTCCCATGCTCTCATCCCCTTGAACACCTGCTTCTGCTTATGTAGTGCAAAAACCTATAAAAATGGATAATGGATTCCAATAAATGGGAGTTGTATCCATCTTCAATTCCTGCCTCATCATTGCGTACTGAGATAGGGATACTTGCTGGTCAAGGACCCCTAACAGTGAGTGTCCTCCAGGTCTGCCTGGAGCATGCCTCCCTCCCATGCCAATTAGATAAGCTCCCCGCTCCTAGCTCTTTTGCAGAGTCCCAGTCACTTCCTCAATGTCCAGGGTCACCCTCCTTGGATTGGGCATGGAGTCACCCTTTCCCAAACCTTAGATCTCACCCATAAGAACCCAGGAGTCCTGTCTCCTAGATCCCAGCTCTGGGTTAGAGATTGAGTTGTTCTTCCCTCAGAACAAGCCCCCTATAAGGGTCTGAAAGTTCTGCCTGCCCTGAGGACCCCACTTTGGATGCTGGAAACAAAGCTCCTGCCTGGCCCCCCTTACCTGGACCCTCAGCTCCTGGACTGTCTCCCTATCAAATCCCAGGCACTGGCTCCCTGTGTCTGGTCTCCCTTGAGGGATTCTAGGCCTAAGCCCAGGACTCCTCCCCACCTCCTAGTTAGAACCCAGGACACAATTCTGCTTTCCAGACTCAGAGTCCTCCTGGAGCCCTTCTGTGTCTCCAGTGTCCCTGACCTCCCTGCCATGACCCGAGTTAGAATGTCTTCCACCCAAACCCTACCTGGGCTCCCCTTCTCCAGGCCCCATGCTTCCCTTCCCCCTCTTCTTTCAGAGCCCTCAGGCCCCTGCTGGGGGACTGAATCCCAGACTAGATTTGGTCTCCCAGCCTCATGCTTCCCCTGGTCATTCTTGGTGACCCCACCCCAGGGTACTGCCTGTCCTCAACCTTCCCTCCCTTCTGGATTTAGCAGTCAGGCTGTTGTCTAGAAAATGTGTCAGTATGTTAATTGGGGAGAGGGGAGGCAGGGAGGGCCGAGAACCAGCTGGAGGGAGATCTCTGATTCAGGAGACATTGAGGCTCTGACTGGTCTCATCCCACCAGGGATCCCAAGCCCCTTCTGTCTCTTGGTTCTCTGAAGGAGAATGGGGAAGGGGGAGGGGACAGAAGAGGAGGAAGAGTCTTCCTTCCCTCTGTAGGCTGGAAATTTCTGCTATGGTGGAAGGGCCAGTGTCTTTGTAACTCAGGTGGGACCTCACCCTCTGTAAATCCCTGTAACCCAGCCTCCCACCCAGGAAGAGAATGGAAGGAACTCTGCCCCTCTGGGATCCTTCAGCCTCCCCAGCTCAGCCTGCAAAGGACCAAGGCCTGGCCCAAGTAGGGAGCCTGGAGCCAGAGAGAATGGCCCCTGGGAGCTGCAGACCCCCAGCCCAGGTGAGTGCACTCTGTCCTCAGACTTGGCCAACATCAGCCAAAGAGGCCATTTCCAGAGACAAAGATGATTGTCTGTGAGGCTGGTAATCCCCTACCTATGGCTCATTACCTTTACAAAAATAGGCAGGAAATTGCATGCAGTAGTAACAACACTGCCCTGCTCTTGCCTTCTGTGTTTTAAACTGATTCCTTGGAAGTTTGGCATCTCATGAACTAACCACCCACGCCCCAGATTGCTGCCCTCCTGGGTTGGGTTTGTTTCTTCAGTTTTCCCCTAGGATCCCTGACTCCCAAGGGTGACCACTTCACTCATTCCTTTCTGTTCTGTAGGGGTCATGTCTTTGTTCTCTTCATGGATGCCCAGGACCTCTCCCTCTCTCTGTGTTTCTCTCTCTGTGTGTGTCTCTTCTTTCTGTCTCTGTGTCTCTCTCTGTATCTCTGTCTCTTTCTATTTCTCTCTCTGTCTCTTCTTTCTGTCTCTGTGTCTCTCTGTCTCTGTCTCTCTTTCCTGCTGACCTAATGGATATGCAGACTTTAGGTTAACATCCTGTATCTTTGCCAAGCAAATCCCTGAACTAAAACAGGACGCTTGGGCAGAAAAAGGTACAGAAAATGTGAATTTTTTTAACAGAAAAGAGACTTAAAGTGTTAAAAGACTTTAGCTGTGTTCCCATCTGAACAACAACAGAAAAACAAAGCCAGCATCTTCTTTATGAGTTAGCTATCTAATTAGCATTGGCTAAGCTCCTGCTACCAGCCTTATTAGATAGGATTGAGGAGAGAGGGAATTTCTGGAAGTATCCTAAGTCCTAGAGGGAAGGCTGCTACTGCAAGAGACCTTTTTCTTGTTGTCTTCACTTATTTCACTCTCCTCCATTAGCCTCTTTGGGGTTTTCTTACCAAAGATATTAGAGTGGTTTACCATTCCCTTCTGCAGCTCACTTGACAGATGAGGAAAACTGAGGCAAACAGGCTTATGGTCCCACAGCTAGTAAGTGTCTGTACTGAGACCTTCCTGACTCCATGGCATGTGTTGTATCCACTGCAGCACCAACCACCTGCCAAAAGTACTTGTGGAAGAGCCATCTGGTGTAAATGCAAAGACTTGTAAGAGAGAAAGTGGAATGAGTATATGCTCTTCCCCAAATTCACTTTTGACAATCTTTACAAAACCCTTTGAGTCAGATGATATCATTATCTTTATTTCACAGTTGAGAAAACTGAGGCAAACAGTAATTAAGTAACTTGCTAAGATCATGCAAAGTAATTGTGCGAGGTCAGATTGGAATTCATCTCTTCCGGCCTCCAGGCCCAGGATTCTAGCCACTGAGTCCACACTTTCCTCTAACAAGAGATAATTTTCCTCAACCAAAAATAAAACAAGCAAACAAACAAAAAATAAGAGTTATCCAAGCTTAAATTTTGATGGCCAGAAGCTGCCCACTTAACTTGAGGTTTACTGGCTAGATTCCTTCCTTCCTTCCTTCCTGCTTTCCTTCCTCCCTCGCTTCCTCCCTCCCTCCCTTCATTCCTTACTTTGTCTCTCCCTCCCTTTCTTCATTCCTTCCTTCATCTCTCCCTCCCTTCCTTCCTTCCTCCTTTTCTCAATACCGTAAACCCAGCTCACTCTGAAACTCATAGATTGGACCCCTATAGGTCCCTGCCCAAGTTCCACTTAATGCCTCTATTTTGGGCCCTCCTGGCTTAAAGTGAATGTCAATGGTAACTTTCTCTTTGGAACAGCAACCGTGAGGGTCTTCGCCTCCCAGTTTGATTTTTTTTTCTTTTTTTTATTCTAATTAAAGGGGCCATCCCTTGACTCACTTCTTAAAGAGGCCTATTCACTGAATGGGTACTATCTCACTCTAAGTGAGTACATGAAAAGGCCTGAACCTAAAAGGATGAGGGTCTCTCAATGCATCCTGGGTCACCTCCAGTCATCCTGATGAATATCAGGCCACTAGACCCAGATGGCTCTGGAGGAGAAAGTGAGGCTGGTGACCTTGCCCAGCCCTCCCTCACTCAAATCAAAGTCAACTGCAAGTCATGTCATCATCTCCCTGATGTCCTGGTCCTCTTCCAAAATGAAGGACAAATGTAATAAATGCCCAGAAGGACTTTTGAAGGATATGTGTGGAAATTATCACAAACTTTTAGAGTCACCTAAACATAACAACAATTCAGGGTTTCACCTAGGATCCATGTTATTTCTCTTATACTTTGCTTAAGGAAATCTTTTCCCTTTTGGAGGTGTTCATTAAGTTCAGAACAAATCTAAAAACTAAAGAATCCTTCAAGGTTCTGGTCAAAAGGGAACTTTTCTAGGGAAGCTTTCTGCTCCCCAAGCAGCCAGTGCCTTCCCCTGGGAGATAGATCCCCTTCTGTCTATTTTCTGTGGCATCCAGGTGACCCAGTGGATAGGGAGCTGGGATGGATTCAAACGTTGCCACAAGCACTTACCAGTGTCTAACATTGGCCCAGTCACTTATCCTCTGTCTGCCTCAGTGTCCTTATCTTAGAGGATGAGGCAGATAAAAACACAACCTCGAGGTTGTAAGGACCCTCCATCAATCAGTCACTAAACATTTCTTGAGAGCCTATTTTGTGCCAGGCTTTGTCGTAAGCCCCAGAGCTTGGTACCTGCCTTTGGGGAGCTGGCAGTCTGATGGGGAGTCCCCTGTAAACACACATACAAAATCGGACTAGATAACTAGGAAATAATTAACACAGAGAAAGCACTAGAATGAAGAGGATAGGAAGGCTTCCTGTAGGAGGTAAGGTTTGAGCTGGGACTTCGGGGAAGCCAGGGAGGTCAATAGTCTGAGCTGGGGAGGGGGAGCATTCCCTGGCATGGGAGAAAGTCAGAGAAGATGCCAGCAGGCAGGAGATGGAGGGTCTGGCTCTTGGAACACCCAAAAGGCTAGTGTCACAAGAGTGCAGAGTATATGTCAAGGAGTAAGGTATAAGAAGACTGGGAAGGTGAGGGGTCAGGGAGATTGGCCTTGGAATTTCAAACTGCATTTTGTACTTGACCCTGGAGGCAACAGGAAACCACTGGAGTTTACTGAGTAGGAGCAATGAAATGAGGGGACCTGCTCCTTGAGAGAATCACTGCAGTGGCTGAATGGAGGCTGGATTGGAGTGGGAAGAGGGCTGAGGCCACTAGACCCACTGGGAGGGTACTGGAATGAGACAGCTGGGAAGTGAAGAGAGCCTGCCCCAGAGTTGGGGCTGTGGCATCCATCAAAGGGATTCACAAACCTTAAAGTCATGTAGAAAGGCTAGCTATTTTATAGGTAATGATTTCCCTACCTGCTGTCTCCCCCACTGGGACCTTTTCCCTTTGAATACTGAGCTAAGCCTGGCCCATGGTAAGTGCTTAATCCATGCTACTGGCTTCCTGGCAGAAGTTGTCCTTCACTTGTCCTGTCACTTCCTTGGTGATCCGTCCCTTGAGGGTGCCTGTGGCACACAATGGAGCATGGGAAGAGATCTCAATGACCCCTGGTCCTCCCCATCAGCAGAAGGAATCTCCACTAAGACCCAGAAGTGGTCACCTGCCTCTACACACATTTCAAAGCAGCACGCCACACTGCGGACAGCTCTCATTGTTGGGAGGTGTTTAGTTGGGGTTTGGTGGAGTGGTTTTTTTTTTTTAATTAGGCTGAAATTGGTTTCTCTATAACATCTGTGCTTGTTTCTTGGTTCTCCTCTCTGGAGGCCAAACAAGGTCAAGTACAAACCCCCCTTCATAAAATTGCCCTAGAGTTTCTGACACTACATTTACTGGACACTTTCACCATCTCACTCGTGCTCTTGCTTCCCTGATCTCTACATTTTGTTTTCTGAACTAAGTTTGCTGGTGAGCTCCCCGATCCCATATTGTTCTCTTGGGACAGTGGTTTTATCTTGTCATTGAAGTGCTTTTCCTTTGCGTCTTCAGGATTAGCTATTTGAATGGCATTTGTTGGTCTTGGGCTAACTTCCCCTATAGAATAGGAGGCCCTGGAGCCTACCTATCCTGTTTCTGAGTCCTTTGTAACCTGATTTTTCCAAATCAATAGTGCCCATCCCTCATCCTTACGTATCCCCTTGTCTGTGCCACATTCTAGAAGGGGTGGTTACTTCCCTCCAGGGTCCCATCATTTCCAAGCCAACATTGAGTTCCTTCCTTTTGGTGACAATCTGATAGAGAATAGATTTGCCACCTGTAGGTTCCTGTACCTTCTGAAAGATTCATTTATCTTGAAGAGCAGTTGATCTGTTGATCTCCTGTGCTATTGAGAGAAATAGGAGGAGAGATGGGGAGAGGGAGAAAGGAGAGGAGAAGGGAAGGAGAAAGAGACCTAATGAAGTCTTCCCAGCAGTACTGCCTCATGTATCTGTGCCAAGCTTTCTTCCTTTTCCCTGCAGGATCCGCAGGTGCTTCCTCCTTGGATGGTTTTGGTGGATCTGGCTCCTGTTGCATGAATTGTTCTATGCTTTCCACCAGTGAAGGCCAAAAACTCAGCAGGAATCAGAGAAAGAGGTTTCATTCCACCCAGAGTGTAGCAAACCCACCTGGCCTTGAAGGGAAGGTGTGGCATTCACAATTCAGCTAGCAGTGTTTATACCATACTGGAGATAAAGGAAAACAGGTGGCTATCCATTCTGGTGAAGCTAGTTGTACCAACACCAAAGGTGTGCTTCTAATGGTCCTTGTAAATCTTTAACTACCAGTGGTAAAGGAGAGATGGGTCCTTGCTAGTATAGCTAGTTACCCTAAATCCAAGGGAACTATTTGTCATGGCATGTAATGGAGAAAGGTAATTCCAGGGAATGTTGGGAGTCCTTTTTTTTTTTAACCAATTCGAAGAGTTGACCCTGAAATGAACCTGTTGTTGTAGCAGCTGGTACTGAGGTTTGTGCAGGGGTCATACAAAACAAAAGATAGGTTGTGGAACAAAATGGAGTCAGTCATGTTCTCCACAAATGTACCTCCATCACTCCAGCTATGTGCTGGAGCCAGCTTGAACCAGCTGGGGAAGGCTGGTTTTTAAATGTTTCATGTGAACATCTAATTCAAGGAATCAGCCAAAGCTACAAGTCAGATCTTGACGATTTTGTTGAATTCTAGACATAACGAAGTAATGATCTCAACGAACAGCAAATGTAAAAATATCTTTTGCTCACTTTTTTTTTCTTCCAGAAACCAGGTGTGAAACCTTTCCTAGAACAGTGTTGTCTGGCTCCCTTTTTGGTTTCTTTGCTATAGGGATCCCAACAAACTCCCTTTCCCCATCGTGGGAAGGCATCAGGAAAGCCACTAATCTCTTTTGCCGGGGACAAAAGAAAATGGGAGACTGTGGGTAGAAGCAATGGAGGTTGGGTACTCTTACCCCACGAACTAAACAAATGGGGGACAGAGCCAAAGGTAAAAGCGGTAAAGAGAGAAAGGTTAGAAATAAACCTAGGCCCAGAGGCCAAGAAGGCCATCTTGTTAGAATGATAACAAATGAGGAACAGCTCTAAGAGAAAGACCCAATCAATCAACAAGTGTTTGTGAAGGGCCTCCCAGGTTCTAGGCCCTCTACTTGGTCTGAAGAACAGGGATCCAGAGAATCCAATAAACCTGACTCAGATGAGTTTAGATAGTAATGGAGGAGAAAACAAGAGCTTAAGTAAGTTCATAAAACTAGAAATAACAACAACTTAGCTGAATTAATCAAAATAATACAAAAGCACCAAGCACAGACTGGCTTAGGAAGGATGGTGCCAGCAGGTGTGGACAGCAGGTATGACCCCAAGGAAAAGATAGCCCATGGCCTGTGTCTTATGAGGTGATGCATTGGTAACTAAGGTGGGACTTTCTTACTGTTTTAGAATGCTAAATTAATTAATTCTCTTTGATTGAGCCTTACTAGGTACAAAGCCACAGACCCAAACCCCTAATTACTAGGTGCTAAGCCTATGTGGGCATGAAGCCCTCAGGGTCCTAAGGGGAGTTGCTAAGACCAGAGCCAATAGTAGGAGCCTAAGTTTTGGTTGCTCAGATGATGTCTGATGATGGCTAAAATGTGTATAAAAAGAGAGAACAGAGCTACTTGCTTGGGGCTCTGAGCCACAGGAGGAGTGGCACGCAACTTTGGGCCAGCCTTTGTTATGAGCTCCTAGCTCCTGAACTCAGATGTTGATGGTTTCTTGGTAATTATGAATTGTATTTGGTTTGTTTATACTGTACGTTTGTAACTTGTTTGTACTTGCTCTGAAGTTCAAGGTGCTGGCTTCTTCCCCTGAACTAAGTGAGTTTATATGTATATGTTGGATTAAAGTAAGATTGTTAACCCCTTGACTTTCCTTTCCTTAGTAAAGCAGATCAAAAAACCTGTGCTGGCAACCTTCTTGTTGTTAGGCTTGTGTTGGTCTTTCACCCCCACAACAGCTGCTAGCCAAATTGTTTCAACAAGTGAGAGGGATTCCAAGTTGGAGGGGAGGGTGAAGCTCCAGGCAAAGGGGTCAGGAAGTGCCCAGGATCCTCTGTGTGAGAAACAGAAGGACTAGGTAGCTGCATCTCAAAGAGCAGAGGGGTGAGGAATGTCTCATGTGCTGGAAAGAGACATTGGGGCAGGATGTGTAGGGCTTTGGGGCTTTAGGGGAGGGGTTGCTGTTTGATCCTAGAGGCAAGAAGGAGCCACTGGGTTGGCTGAGTAGAGTGGTCACATGCTCAAATTTGTACTTGAGGAAAATGAGTTTGGCAGGAGTATGGTGGATAGATTACGTGGGGAAAGACCTGAGCCTGGGCAACCAATTAGGAAGGTGGAGAGGGAAGGTAAGGAAAGAGATTAAGAATTTATATAGCACTTACCGGGCATTGTGCTCTGTGCTTTACAAACCAAATTTCATTTAATCCTCCCAACAACCCTGTTATTGTCCCCATTTTCCAGGTGTGGAAACAGGTAAACAAAGTTTAGTGACTTACAGAGGGTCATACAGCTAATAAATCTCTGAGTCTGGATTTGAACTCAGATCTTGCTGCCTAGCTACCTCTATCTTAACATCTCATACCAGAAATTGGATAGTTTTCCCCTAAAAATGTATTGGGACCATTCTATGGTTGTCTCAGGGGTCTAAAAGCTCAGGCTATTAATTTCCTGTTCTCATGAGCACCAATAGACACAGGGAGCTCCACATGTGCCCAGATGCTTGGCTGACGTGATAGAGCCTGCTGATTTGGGTCAGTGTCCTTCCTCAGTGTGGATTCTTTTGGAATATTCTCCTCTGATTGCTGAGCACATCTGCTCTTAACTGTCAGAATACTTGGGAGGCTCTAATGTTTTTCAGTCTATCACCTAAACTCCCAGGGTCTATCTTGAGTCAGGCAAATCCCAGAACAGAGGCTGTTGCACCAACCTAGGGGAAGATGAGATAAAGTTCAGAAAGAATGTGGTTTCTATGAGAGTGGACAGGAGGGCTCAGATTTGAGAGATGGAGTGAAGGTCCCACCAAACGTGGTACTTGCTAGCTTCTCATAAACTCTTCATGGAATTTTCTTAACATATCCCATTTGACAGTGCTGATTTTTCCTCCAGAAATCCTCATATCTCTTTGCTGGAACACATAAATTTCCTGATTCCGTACAGAGTACCATTGCATAGTAAGACATTTCTCAACTTTATTCCAACTCAAAATATAAAATGCTTTTCTCAATATTCCATTGGCTCTGACTCAAATGAAGGTGAATCCCTTCTCTATCCCTTCGTTTCCTTCTGTAAATTGATGAGCATTGAACTAGATCAATTTTGCAGTGTGTTTCTACTCCAAGTCCTATGGGTCTTGATGTTTTAGGAGCTGGTAACATTCAAGCATGTGGCTGTGAACTTTACCCCGGAGGAGTGGGGCCTGTTGGACCATGCTCAGAAAGAGCTTTACAAGGATGTCATGCTGGAGAATGCTCAGAACTTGCTCTCCCTGGGTAAGGACCACTTCCTCTCGGGGCTCTGAATTTGCCATCAAAGCAATGTCATCATTCCCTCCCTAGTGTGCAGAATTTCAGGCATTTATCAATTCTCAGGAAAGCCAAAGTGCCATCCTCCTGTGTCCAACAGTCTTGTTGCCTGGTTTTGCTATGAGAGGTCTTTGTGTTGTGGGATAGGGAGCTGAGTTTCCTTCCTGGCTCCTGAAGCTGTCTTCTTCAGATTCTAGGCAGCTTCAGGTCAAGGACCAAGCCAATGGTCCTGAATCTCAGACATAGGATGAATCTCAGGTGTTATCTGATTTCACCTATGTGGATGTGAATTTTGTCTGCAAAATCTCTAAAAACTCTTCCTGTCCTTTTCCTTGAACATAGGCAATGAAGGGAGCCCCCTTCCTCCCAAGACCACCCTTCCTCTTTGGGAAATGTTTTGTCATCAGAATGTTCTTTTTCGTAATAAGGATAAATGTGTAGCTCATTACCCCTGGTGTCATGCTTAGATATCTTGGATTTCAAGTGTGTCCTTGTTCTTCCTTCATATATGCCCCACATTCAAGTAGAAATGCAGGGAAGAAGCATTGATCTCCATCTGCTGTGAGCCAGGCACTGTGCCAAGGGCTTTCTTCATGCATGTTATCTCAATTGATCCTCACAACAACCTTTTGGATTGCTACTATTAATATCCCCATTTTATAGTTGAGGAAACTGAGTCAAACAGATTCATGGATTCAGTGACTTACCCACAGGCACACAGCCAGTAAGTGTCTGAGGCCAGATTGGAGCTCAGGTCCCTCTGACTCCAGAGCCAGTGCTCTATCCACTGTGCCACCTAGCTGCTCCTCCCAGAAAGCATCTTTGAATAGTCCTTGGAACCACATTATGGTTCTTGCTTGTGTTCCCCCCTTTCCTAATGAGGCTTAAATTACAAGTATCTATACAACTATCTCTTTTTCTTCCTTCCTTCCTTCGTTTCTTCACATCCTTACCCTTCCTTCTCCTCTCTCCTCTCCCCTACCCTTCCCCTCCACTCCCCTGCTCTCTGTCCACCTAGGGTATGTTTGAACAATCTGGCTAGCAGCTTCTGTGGGGGTATAAGATCCACCCACAGCCAGCACCCAGAAAGCTGCCAACAGCACAGGTTCTTTCGATCTGCTTAAGTAAGGGAAGCAAGTTGAAGGGGTTGACAAGCTTACTTTTAATTCAGCATTCAAATATTATTCAGTTAGTTCAGGGGAAAAAAACCAGCACTCTGAGCTTCAAAACAAAATGCAAACAAATTACAAACATCAACAGACTTTGTCTGATTCAATCCCAACACATAGTTACCAGAGTTCAACAAAGTTTCAACATCCGGGTTTACAAGCTGCAGGGCTCCTTAACTATAGCCGCCTGGAGTCTCCTCATCAACACCATCTCCAGAGCCTGGGCACAAATGGCTCTGTCCTCCCTTATTATAGGGCTTCAGACATCATCAAACGTCATCTGAATCACCAGAGCTCAGGTTCTGGTGATTAGTTCTAGAGTTGGCCCCTCCCCTTAGGACCCTGGGAGGTTCACATCCACATGGATTAGGTTAACACCTAAAGGGGTTTGGGCCCAGGGCTTAGCACCTAGTAAAGCTCACTGAGATACATTGAGTCACTCAAAGAAAACAAAGGCCATTCTGGTTGCAGGGTATCATACCTATACCTGTAGATACTCTACCCAAAGAAATGTGAATTTCGATCTCTGAAAACTCACAAGATATCTTGGGCTTTATGGGCTAGATTTCTTCCTCAAGGCTTTTGCCTTAAATCCAAATCACTGTGGCTCTCACTGATTGGCCAATAATAGGTTGCAGCCCAAGCCTCGCTTGTCATTGTTTGGGCCCTGATTGGCTCAGAGTGAATGTAAATAGTAGTTATTTCTGTTTTGACCAGGAACCCCGAGAGTCTTCCCCTCCCAGATGGATTCTTTTTTATTAGCTAAGGAGGCCATTCCTTGCCTTATTTCTTACCTAGCCTTCATCACTGAATGGGAACTGCCTCAGTCAAATTGAAAACTGTTAAAGTCCTTGGCTTAAAAAGGCCAAGGTCTCCCACTGCATCCAGGGCCATCTCTAGTCATCCACATCTATATCTCACCCCTGGACCCACATTGCTGCAGAGGAGATGCTGGTAACTTTTCATAGCCCTCCTTCACTTAAATCCAATTCACTGGCATGTCATGGCATCAACTTCCTGATGTCATGGTCCTTGTCAAGAACAAAGTATAATCAACCACAATGAGGATTAAATTGCAGCTTTCTCTCAATCCCTATCCCAATTTATTCCCCATGCCCAGGACTTCCAGTTCCCTGAGAAGATCTGATCTCTCATTTGGAGCAAGGAGGTTTGAGGAACTCCTTTCTGGGTGAGTGAAGGAAAAGCTAGAGTGCATGGACTTGGTCCCAAGAGGCTTTTTCATGTTGCAGTTATGGGAGTGTTAGACTTGGGGGAGGAAGACCCAACTTCTTATTCCTTTTCAGACACTTTTTAGCAGTGAGATCTTGGGCAACTCACTGAACCTCTGAGTTTCAGTTACCCCAAAATGAGGGGCTTGTGCTTCATGGCTTTCCAGTTCCCTTCTAGTGATAGCTCAGTGATCCTATTAGAAGTCATTGTTGGGATCTTTGAAGCATGTAACTCTCCTCCAACTATCTAAAAAGGGCTGAGGCTGTTTAATAGGAGCTCTTTCTTAAGTCAACCTGCATGTACTCAGTGACTACTATGTGTCCAGGCCCTTTGCTAAGCACCAGGGATATAAGGAGATACAAGGCACATGCCCTGCTCTCAAGCAGTTCACAGTGTGGTGGGAAGGACAACATGGACATGGTTTTGAAAATCTGCTATTTACAAAATAAGTTGGAGCCTGGCAAGATAAGAGAAGCAGGCACTATGCTTAAGGAGGACAGGAAAGGCCTATTGTATCAGGTCTGGTTTGAACTTGTACTTCAGAAAAGCCCAGGTGAGCATTCTAAGCATGAGCGCCAGCCAAGGAAATCCTATGGGGTTGGAGGATGGAGTGTCCCATTCATGCAACAGAAAGGAGGCCTCTGCTGCACTGGATTCTAGCATGTATGGAGGGGCAGCAAGGTGAAAGCAGACTAGAAAGGTAGAAGGGGGCAAATGATGAAGGGTCCTAACAGCCCAACAGAGGATTTAACCTTTGATCTTGGTTATAGGAAGCCAGCAGGGTTTTTAGTCTAGTAGAAAGTGATATGGTCAGGAAGAGCTATAGGAAAATGAATTTGACAGCTGGTTGGAGGATTGAGTGGCCTGGGGAGAGACTTGAGGGACTCCTTGTAAATACTTCAGATGTACGGTTCTTAGGGCTGCTAAGCAAGAAGGGGCAATGTTGGGAGAGTAAGGGTTACAGAGGTGCAATCAACAGGACTTTGGTATAGATTCAATGGTGGGAGGGGTGTGTGAGAGACAGTGAGGAATGGATGACACCTAGGTTTTGCCCCTGGATGGTTGGGAGGGTTGTGCCCTGGATATTAATAGCAAAGCAAGATGATGGGGACATTGGGGGAAAAGATAAGTTTAGATTTGGACATAATATGAGGAGTAGGACTCAGGAGAGAGTAGTATCCCAGTATGGAGATTAAAATTGTCCAGCCTTCAATATAAGAGACTGAGGCAGAGCTCTGAGCCAATGAGACTTTATTAAAGGATCTGTGATCCCCTCTAATAAAGTGGGCCTTAGATCTTCTTCATGATCAGAACCTTGTATTTATGGAATTTGATACCCAAATATACAAAAGAGGTATGGTAAGATACTGAAACTCTTTGGTTGACATAAGGTAAAATAAGCAAAAAAGATATGTCAGCAAGGTCACAAGTTGGGTAAAGCAAGCAAGATCTCTGTGCCAGCAGTGGCATGAATATATGAAGTAATTGGCACAAAAAGACACAAACATGGGGCTAGGTGAGTCGTATAGTCAGGCTATAGACTGACTTTAATAGAGTTACTGGCAGTATTTTATACAAGTTAATTGCTGAGTCATCCTGACTTCTAAGAAGAGTATAATAAAGCATTGGTCGAGTTTTTTATCTCCTTGTTCCTGGGAGTGAGACACTAGTTTTCCTCAAAGCTAACAAATTTAAACATTTATGTTCTCTCCCGTATAGATAACCAGACTGCAACATTTCTGTCATCTCGAATATGGATAATCAGCTACGAAGGCAGGTTTTCTTTGCCACGTCTTCTTATCCTGAAACTGGCCTTTGCCATGCACAGACCCATTCTCAATTGACCTTGCCGTGCAAAGATCTAAGAGACTGCTTTGCAGAGGTCTAATGAGACCTAAACAGGATATAGCTGGCTCTCCACAGATCTCCACTGACTAGGTAGTCAAAAGACGGATGGGCAGGAGGATTCGGCAGGAAGAGATTGTACAAACTATACATGTGCTACAAGAACATATGGTGGGGGAGGGGGACTTTCCATACCATGCCACCACCCATGCTTGCCTTGGTCATGGAATCTGAGCAAAACACATGGAGATATCTTTGTCCACATTCTTGTGGTTGCACAAATGAGCTCCATAGCTAGTAAGGAAGTAATGAACATTACATTAAATTCTGAGGCCTATTAAAGGGCCCTTCTATTGGAATCTATATTCCTATGTGACTTATACAAAGTAGGGATTAATACATTGCTTATTCTTAGACCTATTCTTAGGTGATTGACTAGATGTGTATTACTGAGTGACTATATTAAATAAATACTACTAATCATTACCCCTTATAAAATCATGATAAACTAACTAATACTGAATAGAGTAGAGGTCCTCAACGAATCACCTCTCTCATGAAGAAATTAGAGGGAAGAGAAGAGAGTATTAAGGAAAAGTTGATGGTTAACAGTATCAAAGACTGAAGAAAGGGCAATAGCACAGTATCTATGAATATACATGAATTATCAGAAAAGATGGTTCTAACTGAAAATTATTACGTGACACGTGAAAAGACAACATCTGTTTCTCAGGTTATCGTGAAATTTAAAAAGAATGACCTTATGATAGAGCAGCAAAACTGCTCCATACGGAGAAGTAGGATGATGACTCAGACACAACAGAATAACATTGTCATCATCAAAATGCATTTAAAGAAGAATTTAAAAGGGAAGTGAACATTTGTCTGGTGCAGTGGACAGAGCACAGTCACTGGGTTTGAGTTCAGGTCTCAGCTGCTGAGATTTAGGTCAGTTCCCTTAGCCATTTAGAGCTCCTGGCCTGAGTTGTGAAGCATAAGGAGAATCCTCACTCTGCCTGTGATTAGGATTTGTTGTAATGATCCAATGTGATTGTGTGTGAACTCTTTATTAATTAATTTCTCCTATTGGTGAAAGCTATTACCATTTTTTAATTTTTTAAATTTATTTATTTAACATATTTAGTTTTCAGCATTGATTTCACAAGAGTTTGAATTACAAATTTTCTCCCCATTTCTACCTTCCCCCCCACTCCAAGATGGCATATATTCTGGCTGCCCTGTTCCCCAGTCAGCCCTCCCTTCTGTCACCCCACTCCCCCCCCATCCCCTTTTCCCTTCCTTTCTTGTAGGGCAAGATAAATTTCTATGCCCCATTGCCTGTGTATCTTATTTTCTAGTTGCATGCAAAAACTTTTTGTTTGTTTTTGAACATCTGTTTTTAAAACTTTGAGTTCCAAATTCTCTCCCCTCTTCCCTTCCCACCCATCCTCCCTAAGAAGTCAAGTAGTTCAACATAGGCCACATGCGTATCATTATGTATAACCCTTCCACAATACTCGTGTTGTGAAAGACTAACTATATTTTGCTCCTTCCCAACCCATCCCCCTTTATTGAATTTTCTCCCTTGATTCCGTCCCCTTTTGAAAGTGTTTGTTTTTGATTACCTCCACCCCCATCTGCCCTCTCCTCCATCATCCCCCCCTGTTTTTTTATCTTCTTCCCTCTTCTTTCTGTGGGGTAAGATACCCAATTGAGTATGTATGGTATTCCCTCCTCAGGCCAAATCTGATGAGAGCAAGATTCACTCATTCCCCCCTCACCTGCCCTCTCCCCTCCTCCCCCAGAACTGCTTCCTCTTGCCACCTTTATGCGAGATAATCCACCCCAATCTATCTCTCCCTATCTCCCTCTCTCAATATATTCCTCTCTCATCCTTTAATTTGACTTTATTTCTTTTAGATATCTTCCCTTCATCTTCAACTCACCCTGTGTCTGCTCTCTCTCTCTTTATATATATATATACACATACATATATACATACATACACATTCACACACACACATATTATATCTATATCTATATCTATATATATAAACATATATACGCATATTCCCTTCAGCTACCCTAATACTGAGGTCTCATGAATCATACACATCATCTTTCCATGTAGGAATGTCAACAAAACAGTTCAACTTTAGTAAGTCCCTCATGATTTCTCTTTCTTGATTACCTTTTCATGCTTCTCTTGATTCTTGTGTTTGAAAGTCAAATTTTCTATTCAGCTCTGGTCTTTGCACTGAGAAAGCTTGAAAGTCCTCTATTTTATTGAAAATCCATATTTTGCCTTGGAGCATGATACTCAGTTTTGCTGGGTAGGTGATTCTAGGTTTTAATCCTAGCTCCATTGACCTCCGGAATATGGTATTCCAAGCCCTTTGATCTCTTAATGTAGAAGCTGCCAGATCTTGGATTATTCTGATTGGGTTTCCACAATACTCAAATTGTTTATTTCTGGCTGCTTGCAGTATTTTCCTCTTGATCTGGGAGCTCTGGAATTTGGCGCCAATATTCCTAGGAGATTTCTTTTTGGGATCTATTTGAGGAGGCGATCGATGGATTCTTTCAATTTCTATTTTGCCCTGTGGCTCTAGAATATCAGGGCAGTTCTCCTTGATAATTTCTTGAAAGATGATATCTAGGCTCTTTTTTTGATCATGGCTTTCAGGTAGTCTAATAATTTTTAAATTATCTCTTCTGGATCTATTTTCTAGGTCAGTGGTTTTTCCAATGAGATATTTCACATTGTCTTCCATTTTTTCATTCCTTTGGTTCTGTTTTATAATATCTTGATTTCTCATCAAGTCACTAGCTTCCACTTGCTCCAATCTAATTTTTAAGGTAGTATTTTCTTCAGTGGTCCGTTGGACCTCCTTTTCCATTTGGCTAATTCTGCCTTTCAAGGCATTCTTCTCCTCATTGGCTTTTTGGAGCTCTTTTGCCATTTGAGTTAGTCTATTTTTTAAGGTGTTGTTTTCTTCAGTGTATTTTTCAGTATTTTTTTTGGGTCTCTTTTAGCAAGTCATTGACTTGTTTTTCATGGTTTTCTTGCATCCTTCTCATTTCTCTTCCCAATTTTTCCTCTACTTCTCTAACTTGCTTTTCCAAATCCTTTTTGAGCTCTTCCATGGCCTGGGACCAGTTCATGTTTTTCTTGGAGGCTTTTGGTGTAGGCTCTTGCACTTTGTTGACTTCTTTAGGCTGTATGTTTTGGTCTTCTTTGTCACCAGAGAAAGAATCCAAAGTCTGAGACTGAATCTGGGTGCGTTTTCGCTGCCTGGCCATATTCCCAACCAACTAACTTGACCCTTGAGTTTTTCGTCGGGGTATGATTGCTTGTAGACTAAAGAGTTCTATGTTCCACGTTTGGGTGGGGTTTGTGCCAGCTCTGCCACACCAGCACTCCTCCTTCCCCAAGAACCCCCAACCTGGACTGGATTTAGATCTTCAGCAGGCTGTGCACTCCTGCTCTGATCTGCCACTTAATTCCTCCCACCAGGTGGGCCTGGGGCAGGAAGCACTGCAGCTGCCCCACCTCTTCTGCCCCGGGGCCGTGGTCGAACCTCAAACTCCTTCCTCTCCTGCAGCTTTTCCCACGAACCTTCTCTGCTGTCTTTGGTATTTGTGGGTTGAGAAGTCTGGTAACTGCTGCAGCTCACTGATTCAGGGTGCTAGGCCCCGCTCCGCTCCTGGTCTGTTTGGTCCGCGCCACTCATGCTGGGCTCTGCTCTGCTCCGCTCCCAGTGCCCAGCTCCCAGCTCCGTGTGGGATAGACCTCACCCAGAGACCATCCAGGCTGCGCTGGGCTGGAGGCCTGCTTCCCTCTGCTGTTTTGTGGGTTCTACAGTTCTGTCAGGTAGGGTGTGACTGAGTGGATATCAAAAAAATCTTCAGAGGCAAGCTCAGAGAACTTCCAAAGTTCCAGCTGAGTGAGAAACTTGGGGAAATTCCTAATCTGGCAGAATTTCTCAGAAAGCTGTTTATCCCCCTCACTGGGCATCCCATTTACCTCCTAAGTTAGGCATTAACTTTATGGATCACAGCCCCCTTGACCAAGCCATTAGGGGGTTGTAGTTACAGCCATGGCTAGCTTCTCCAACAGGGCTGTTGTCAGTTGTAGAGAGTAGACATTCTAGCCACCGTTTCTGAAGTTTATCAACCTCTTCAAAATGAAAAAAAGGCTATTACTATTTTGAAATGATTGATTCTGCTTGTTTCAGTTTGGAGACTCTTCTTTTTGACTGGGGAAACTGTCAACCAGTTTACTTTTTTTGAAACAGAAGGAAGAGATTATATTTATTTGTGTATGTGCGTGTTTGTTTCTATCAGTTACAGAGGCCAGGTTTGATATCAAGGAGATGAGCACAAATCTGAAAATGATATCATGGAACAACTATTCTCAGTATAGTGAAGAGAGGGCTGGTCTTGCTAAACATGAGATTATCTACACTGTTGAGAAACATTCTGAATGTAATCAATATGTAAAGACTTCCAGAGGCAGCTACCGTTTTGCTGGACATCAGAGAATCCATGGTGGAGAGAAAGCTTATGAATGTAATCAATGTGGAAAGATTTTCAGATGCAGCAATTATCTTGATATACATCAGAGAATTCACACTGGAGAGAAACCTTATGAATGTAATCAGTGTGGAAAGACTTTCAGACAGAGATGCCATCTTGCTCTACATCATAGAATCCATACTGGAAAGAAACCTTTCGAATGTAAACAATGTAGAAAGACTTTCACAGAATGTTCCACTCTTACTCATCAGGAAATCCATACTGGAGAGAAACCTAATGAATGTAAGCAACATGGAAAGGCTTTCAGATGCCCATCCAATTTCATACATGTCAGAAAATCCACACTGGAAAGAAACCCTATGAATGTAATCAATTTGAACAATCTTGTAGATGCAGCTTCAGTCTTGCTCCCCATCTGAGAATTCATACTAGAGAGAAACCTGATAAGTGTTTACCACATTCTCAAACTTTTAGTTTACTCTCTCACCTTCCTGGATCTCAGAGAATTCACACCAGAGAGAAACCTTATAAATGTAATTAACGTGAAAGGGCTTTCACACAGGACTTGAATCTTTTTCAAAATCTGAGAATACACACTGAAGAGAAACTTTATGAATGTCTGGAAAGTGATGAAACTTTTAATGTACACTCACTTTTCCAAACAACTCAAACAAACAAAAAGTCTGAGAGACATAATTTCTGCGTAATCATTTCATTAACTATGAATAATGAGTATTTAATAAAAAGATGGTCATTTAGCTATCTCTTGTAAACCAAAGATGAATCATGGAGGCCTATCAATGCTTACATGTGCTTACATAAGTGGGTATTACCAACAGGCATAAATTTGCTCCGATTGGTTAAAAAGTAATGAGAAGATGAGTATTATAATGAGAAGTGGGCTTATTTTAATGAGGGGCTAGGCGACATGACTCATCACTCATTCTTGGACAGAGACTTATCTCTATCCAGACCACCCCTGTCTAGGACAATCTAGCCAAAAGGGGGAACCCACTTCCCCTCAGACCTGTCTGACTAAAGTACAATGGTCCAGAATTCACCTAGACTAAAATCTGTTTCCCTTTTGGTCAGATCTAAACTTTCCCAATTGCCTAGTTCTTGCCCAAGATTTCATCTCATCCTCAGCCCTGCCCTTCAAAGGCTGGCTGAATGACTTATAGGGGCTGATTTCTGAATGAGGAAATAGAAAAGGGGAAAAAGCTTAGTCCTAAATCAATTAGTAGTCATTAATATGAGAGAAAGAACCATTTCTCTCACATCAGAGAATCCATTGTAGAGGACATACCTTGTTAATATAATCAATATAAAAAGGCATTCAAGCTAAAGTCATCCCTCATTTCCCTTCAGAGAATTCACACGAGATTGAAGTCATTCCTGTAATGAATGTAGAAAGACATCAAATGGAATATAGATCTTGTTAGATATCAGAAATTTCACCTGGTGAACAAGCCCTGTCTGGGCTTAGTTGAGATCTGCAGCCAGAGATCATCTCTTCCTTTACATCAAGGATGCATAGTGGAAAGAAGACCTATGAACGTGCTCAATGAGGTCCTGCCTTTTCCTGGTAGATGCAGTCACTAGACACCCCAATATTCACACTGGAAGGAAGTCTTATAAAAGCACTAATTGTGGGAAGGCCTTCACCTGGACCTCATATGTGTGTGTACTTTGGAGAAATCTTTCTGGAGATAAAACGTATGGATCTAATAAATGAGGAAAGGCATCTCCCTTGCAGCACAGCCTCATGAGACATCACAAATCTCATACAGTGCATAAAACCATGAAAATGGGTTGAATTTTGCTCTTGAATCCCAAGGTTTCTCCTGACTCCCCTAAAATACTTGATGTCCCTCTAAGGTGAAGCCTGCCACTGGCTTGCTCACCTAACTGCATTCTCCTCCATTCTAGCTCACACCTCAAGCTGTTGTAGGCTGGTAATCTGCTTCACTGCTCAAAAATTGGTCCTGAGGCATTAATGCAAGGTTATTTCAAAGGGAATTTGGAAGATCCCAGGCAAGTTACTGCCTCACCTTGCCATCTTGGCTCTAGAAGTCCTTGTACCCATTTTTTGCAGGAAATATTCTCTTGATAACTCAAATTTTCTTGAAGAGATTTCTTGTCTTTCCTATTCTATTGTTTTCTTCTATTTCTTTGTATTGCTCATTTAAGAAAACCTTCTTATCCCTCCTTGCTATTCTCTGGAATTCTACATTCATTTGGGTATATCTTTCCTTTTCTCCTTTATCTTTCCCTCTCCTTTCCTCGGCTATTTGTAAGGCCTCTTCAGACAGCCATTCCACTTTCTTGCTCTTCTTTTTTTTTTTTTTGGAATATATTTAGTTCGTGCCTCCTGTACAATATTAAGAACCTCTGTCCATAGTTCTTCAGGTACTCTATCTATCAGATCTAATCCCCTAAATCTATGCATCACTTCCACTTCATATTCATAAGCAATATTGTTGTAATCTTCTAGATAGTATTTTATTTAGGATTTTTTGCATCCATATTCATTAATGAAATCGGTCTATAATTGTCCTTCTCTCTTTTTACTCTTCTTGGTTGAAGTATCAGTATCATATTTGTTGCCTAAAAGATGTTTGGTAGCATCCCTTTCTTGCCTACTATTCCAAAGAATTTATTTGATTTTGAGCTTAGTTGATCTTTAAATGGTTGATAGAATTCACTTGTAAAACCATCTGGTCCTAGGCCTTTTATCTTAGATAGCTCTTATATGGCCTATTCAATTTTTTGACCTAACTTCCTTTTCCTGTAAGGAAGCTCCTCTCACCACATGTGGCTTGGGCTTCCTCTAATGTAAGCAGGTCACATGGCCTATTAATGGGTGGAAAAGGTCTTCAAATCTAAATTGCTACTACACAAGGAAGAGGCAACCTGGAGATTTCCAGAAAAGCAAGTGATTCACAGCAAAACAGAGCTTAGTTTTAGAATGCAAGTTGTTCATAAAATGTAATCAGTCTGGTTAGCACATTTCTCCTATTTTCAATTAGAACGGGGATCATGTAAAAAGCCAGATTCCAGGAAGATAGTAAGGATGTTTGACCAGCTAAGTGCAGATGCACCCTTAATGTAAAATACTCTTAAAATTTAGCAATGAGCACGGAAGGACCACAACTGGGATGGGGGTGGGGAGGGTGAGTAGTTAGTGCTCCTGAAGCAAAAATAACTCACATCAATTTAAAACAGGCAAAGAGCAGGGCGCTGTGGTTACTACTTTTGTCAATTTCCCACCTATTTTTGTAAAGAAACAATCCATAGGTAGGGGAATGCCAGCCTCATAGGCAATCCTCATTGTGTCTAGAAATGGTCTCTTTGGCTGTTTTTAGTCGTCTGAGAACAAAGTGCACTCACCTCGATTGGGGTCTGCAACTCCCAGGGCCATTCTCTCTGGCTCCAGGTTTACAGCTTGGAGCATGCCATGGTCCTATGCAGGCTGATCTGGTGAGGGAGAAGGATCCCAGGGGAGGAAGCTGGCCAAATAGGATTTACAGAGGATCAGGTGTTGCCCTCAGGGCAGACTCCAACGTATTGGTATGGTAGAGCTTGGAAAAGAAGATGGCCTCACCATCTCCTGCTGCTTCTCTTCTGTCCCCTTCCTCTCCCAATTCTCCTTCAGAGAACCAAGAGACAAAAGGGGCTTGGCATCCCAGGTGGGATGAGACCAATCAGAGCCTCCATGGCTCCTGAATCAGAGATCTCCCTCCAGTTGGTTTTCTGCCCTCCCAGCATCCTCTCTCCCCAACTAACACACACACATTAAATAGACAACAGACTGACTTCTCGATCAAGGGAGGATGGTAGCTTAGGAAGGTTAGGATAGGGACAGTTCTAGGATGGAGCCACCAGGGGAAGCCTGAGGCTGGGAGACCAAATCCAGTTTCACATTCAGCCCCTTGCCAGGGGGCCTGAAGCCTCTGAAAGATTGGTTGGTTGCTTGTTGTCCTTTTTCTCAGAGGACCAAAATGACATTGCTGTGCTGGAGTCAAGTTTCAATGTGTCCCACTGTGGTTGATCAGACCAATATGAGCTCTGAATGCTCTACCACAGGTTTTCCACAAATAGTCCATGTGACCATTTGGGGTAGGTATTCTAAATTCATGGGTCCTGTATTTCCTTTGAGCTGTTTCAATTCTGCTTTGCTCACACAGCACAGCACCTTCTCTGATGTGGGAATACCATGCTGAGTGCTCCTGGGCCAGTGTCTCCCATGTCACACAATCAATTCCAAAATTCTTGAGAGAGACCTTGAAGGTGTCTTTGTATCCCTTCTTCTGACCACCATGTGAACACTTGCCCTTTGAAAGTTCTCCATAGAATACATTTTGTATTTGCACAATATGGCCACCCCATCAGAGTTGCACTCTCTGAAGCAGAGTCTGAATGTTTGGTAGTTTAGCTCATGTAAGGACCTCAGTGTCTGGTACCTTATCCTGCCAAGTGGCGTTCAGAATCTTCCTAAGGCAATTCAAATGGAAGGGATTCAGTTTCCTGCCATGGCGCTGGTAGATCATCCAGGTTTCAAAGGCATACAACAATAAGGTCAGCACCACAGCTCTGTGGACCTTCACTTTGGTAGTCAGTCTAATACCTCTTCTCTCCCATACTTTCCTTTGGAGCCTCCCAAACACTGAGCTCACTTGGGCAATGCATGCATGAACCTCATTATCAAGGTATACATATCTGGAAAGTACACTACCAAGGTAAGTGAACTTATCCAACAGCATTCAAAACTTCTGCATTTGCTGTAACTGATGGTTCCACCTTGCAATAATGGCTCAGTACCACTTTCAGAACAGTGAAGCAGATTACCAGCCTAGGACAGCTTGAGGTATGAACTGGAAAGGTTTCTCTCAATGCAGTTGGAGGAGAGTTAAGTGAACAAGCTAGTAACAAGTTTCACCCTAGGAGGCTATGGAATATTTTAGGGGAGTCAGGAGAAACCTTGGGATCTCAGAGCAAAATTCAATCTCTTTTCAGGGCTTTATGCGCAATATGAGATCTGTAATGTCTCATGAAGTCTGTGCTGCAGGGAGATGTCTTCCCTCATTAATTAGATCCATAAATTTTTATCTTCAGGAAGATTTCTCCAATCTATACACACATATGAGCTCCAGGTGAAGGCCATCCCACAAGCATTGCTTCTATAAGACTTCTTTCCAGTGTGAATCTTGTGTTGTCTAGTGACCTCCATCTTCCAGGAAAAGACAGATCCCACTGAGCATTCATAAGCCTTCTCTCCACTATGAAGCCTTGATGAAAGTGAAGACATGAGCTCTGTCTGCAGACCTTCCCAATTGAGTCCAGATAGGGCTTGTTCATAAGGTGAAATTTCTGATGTCTAACAAGGTCTGTATTCCATTTGATGTCTTTCCACATTTATTACAGGAATGACTTCAATCTCTTGTGAATTCTCTGAGGGAAAATGAGGGATGACTTTAGCCTGAATGCCTTTTATATTGATTATAATAACAAGGTATGTCCTCTACAATGGATTCTCTGATGTGAGAGAAATGATTCTTTTTCTCATATTAATAGCTACTTATTGATTTAGGACTAAGCTTTTTCCCCTTTTCTATTTCCTCATTCAGAAATCAGCCCCTGTAGGTGATTCAGCCAGCCTTTGAAGGGCAGGGCTAATGATGAGATGAAATCCTGGCCATGAGCTACCCAACTGGGAAATTTAGATAGGACCAAAATGTAAAGAGATTTTAGTCTAGGTGAATTCTGCACCATTGTGTTTTAGTCAGACAGGTCTGAGAAGAGAGAAGTCTCTCTGTCCAAGATTGAGTGATGAGTCAAGTCCCCCAGCCACTCTTTAATAGAAGTCTCCCTTTCATTATAATATTGATTCTCAATTTTTAAGCTATGAGAATTGATTTATACCTGTTAGTCACATTGTTATGGGAATTAGGGCAGGATTTTCTTTGCTATTCTTCCCTTTTAGAATGCTGAGGCCATCAAGTGCCTTTAATGAGTCTAGCCTTTGTTTGAATGGGGCAGGCAGGTGTTGTCTTTTTGCTTTGGAGGGCTTCCAAGCACTAATGCAATGGGGAATCATTGATTGCAAACAATGTATATGATGTGGTGCTAGGGACAGAAGAACTTTCCCAAAGCCTAAGCCCTCAGGGCCCTGCACAGGGTATATGTGCTGGAAAGTTAGTGGTTCACTTTTGTGGGTACACTCATTTACATAGTGTTGGTGATGAGACTCTGGGGAGGTGAATGAAACCACTCTCCCCCACCCTAACTTTGAAGAACTCAGATGTTGCTGATTCTCTGGCAAATATGTATTGTGATTTGATCAGACAAGAACCTGGTTATATTTTCGGTTTGTGTTTGTTCTCAACTTCAGGGTGCTGGTTTCTTCCCCCTGAACTAAGTGAATAATATATGTATCTCAAAGTGCGATTGTTAACCCCTTAAAGTTGCCCCCTTATAAAAGGAGATCAAAGAACCTTTGCTAGCAGCCCCTCTGTGTGCCAGTGTTATATCTTATACAGCCACAGTAGTTGCTAGCAAAATTGTTGTTACAAACATCCACTTTTCTAAGGGCATATAAGTGTTGAGAGGCCTGTATGATTCAAATCTGGTTTACAGGATGTAGATAACTGACCATTGTCTTTATTAAATATTCACCACCTATAATTAATGAAACGATTAACCAGACATTATGTCTCTTGGACATTTAATTCATCGGATTCCATTGACAAGGAGATTGTATACATAAAAGTTTTATCACATTCCAAATACTGATAAAATTTCTCTCCAGTGTAGATTCTCTGATATTGAGCAAGATTCAAGCTCTGAGGGAAAGCCTTTTTGCAGTAATTACATTCATAACATTTCTCTCCAGTGTGAATTCTCTGATGTGCAGCAAGACTGGTGTTCTATGTACAAGCCTTTCCACACTGATTACATTAATAAGATTTCCCTCCAGTGTGGATTCTCTGATGTTTAAAAAGAGTTGAGTGTAGTGTAAAAGCCTTTTCACATTGATCACATTCATAAGGTTTCTTTCCAGTGTGGATTTTTAGATGCAGAGAAAGACTGGATCTCTGCATGAAAGCCTTTCCACACTGACTACAGTCATAAGGTTTCTCTCCAGTGGGGATTTTCTGATGTTTAGCAAGTTGAGACTTCATTCTGAAAGCCTTTCCACACTGAGCACATTCATAAGGTTTCTCTCTAGGGTGGATTTTCCAATGCAAAGCAAGATCACAGCTTGTTCTAAAAGCCTTTCCTTATTAACGACATTCATAATGTTTCTCTCCAGTGTGGATTCTCTGATGCATAGAAAGACTTGACTTGTGTGTGAAAGCTTTTCCAAACTGATCACGTTCGTAAGGTTTCTCTCCAGTGTGGATACTTTCATGTGCAGCAAGAATGGATCTCCTTAAGAAGGCTTTCCACACTGATCACATTCATAAGGATTCCCTCCAGTGTGGATTTTCTGATGTTTAACAAGGTGAGATTTCATTCTGAAAGTCTTTCCACACTGATTACATTCATAAGGTTTCTCTCCAGTGTGGATTCTCTGATGTACAGCAAGGTGAGTCTTCTTTCCGAAAGCCTTTCCACATTGATGACATTCATAAGGTTTCTTTCCAGTGTGGATTCTCTGATGTTCAAGAAGGTTATACTTCTTTCTGAAAGCCTTTCCACACTGATCACATTCGTAAGGTTTCTCTCCAGTGTGGATTCTCTGATGTTCAGCAAAGTGAGACCTCACTCTGTAAGCCTTTCCACAATGATCACATTTGTAAGGTTTCTCTCCAGTGTGGATTCTCTGATGGATAGCAAGATTAGGGATTTTTTTAAAAGCCTTTCCACACTGAGCACATTCATAAGGTTTCTCTCCACTGTGGATTCTCTGATGGTTAGCAAGTTGAGACTTCATTCTGAAAGCCTTTCCACACTGAGCACATTCATAAGGTTTCTCTCCAGTGTGGATTCTCTGATGGTAAGCACGTTGAGACTTCATTCTGAAAGCCTTTCCACATTGAGCACATTCATAAGGTTTCTCTCCAGTGTGGATTCTCTGATGGTAAGCAAGTTGAGACTTCTTTCTGAAAGGTTTTCCACACTGAGCACATTCGTAAGGTTTCTCTCCAGTGTGGATTCTCTGATGGTAAGCAAGTTCGGAGTTTCCTTTAAAAGCCTTTCCACACTGAGCACATTCATAAGGTTTCTCTCCAGTGTGGATTTTCTTATGTTTAGCAAGTTCACACATCATTCTGAAAGCCTTTCCACATTGATGACATTCATAAGGTTTCTCTCCAATATGGATTCTCTGATGCATAGCAAGATCAGAGTTTCTTTTAAAAGCCTTTCCACACTGATCACATTCATAAGGTTTCTCTCCAGTGTGGATTTTCTGATGGTAAGCAAGTTGAGACTTCTTTCTGAAAGCCTTTCCACACTGAGCACATTCGTAAGGTTTCTCTCCAGTGTGGATTCTCTGATGGTAAGCAAGTTCGGAGTTTCCTTTAAAAGCCTTTCCACACTGAGCACATTCATAAGGTTTCTCTCCAGTGTGGATTTTCTTATGTTTAGCAAGTTCACACTTCATTCTGAAAGCCATTCCACATTGATGACATTCATAAGGTTTCTCTCCACTGTGGATTTTCCAATGCATAGCAAGAACATTGCTTCTTCTAAAAGCCTTTCCACACTGACCACATTCATAAGGTTTCTCTCCAGTGTGATTTCTCTGATGTTCAGCAAGGTGAGACTTCTTTCTGAAAGCCTTTCCACACTGATCACATTCGTAAGGTTTCTCTCCAGTGTGGGTTCTCTGATGTATAGAAAGAGAAGTGTTCCATTTGAAAGCCCTTCCACACTGATCACATTCATAACGTTTCTTCCCACTATGGATTTTCTGATGAGCAGCAAGATCAGAGGTTCTTCTATAAGCCTTTCCACATTGAGCACATTCATAAGGTTTCTCTTCTGTGTGGATTCTGTGAAGTACAGCACAGATTTGTCTCCCAGGGAAGTCACAAGGACCACCCCTCATGAAACTTTCCTCATGAATTTCTTTCACAGAAATGCTTAGCTTGCCAGTTGTCTCTTTCACTTTACATGTAATCTCTCCTTCTGCAAGAAACAAACAATAAAACATATATATACAGAGACACATGTACACACATGTATAATTATAATCCCTTCCCTCCTTTGGGATAAAGTAAACTAAGTGATCTATATCCTACTTATCCAGGCCAAGAGGAAAGTCTTCAAAGTTCAATGGACAGAATCAATCATTTGCCAATTATTCCAGTCATTTTTGTGAAATAGTGAATTCTTAGCCCAGAAGCTTGATTCTTTGGGTTTACCAAAGAGTAGATTGCTATAGTCAGTGACTACTGTGTTTTGTGTACCTATCCTATTCCACTGATCCACGACTCCATTTCTTAGCCAGTACCAGGTAGTTTTTTTTTTTTCAGATTTTTTATTCATACTTTACAACACTTGGTTCTATACAATTTTGAGCTCCAGATTTTCTTTCTGCCCCTCCTCCTACATCCCCAGGATGACATGGAATCTGATATATCTTCTATATCTAACTTTGCTTTGAACTTATTTACACAGTAGTCAAGTTGTAAAGAAGAATTATGACCAATGGAATGAATCATGAGAAAGAAGAAAGAAAGGAGAAAAAAAACAACGAAAACAAAGGCAAGCATAAAGTGTGCCCCAATCTGCATTCAGATGCCATAGTTCTTTCTCTGGATGTAGATAGCACTCTCCACCATGAGTCCTTTGGAGTTGTCTTTGCACCTTGTATTGCTGAAAAGAGCAAAGTCTATCAGGGTTAGTCATCACAGAATCCATATATCTGTGGTTGTGTACAATGTTCTCCTACTGCTCCGCTCGCTCAGCATTATATCATGTAGAGCTTTCCAGGTTATGATGAAGTCCGTATCATCCCCATTTCTTATGGCACAATAGTATTCCATTACCTTCATGTCCCACAACTTGTTCAGCCATTCCCAAATTGATGGGCATCCCCTTGATTTCCAATTTTTTGCTATTACAAAAAGAGCAGCTATAAATATTTTTGTACATAGAGGTCCTTTTCCCACTTGTGTAATCTCTTTGGGATACAACCCTAGAAGTGGTATTGCTGGGTCAAAGGGTATGAACATTTTGATAGCCCTTTGGGCATAGTTCCAAATTGCTCTCCAGAATGGCTGGATCTTATCACAATTCCACCAACAACGTATTAATGTTCCAATTTTCCCACATCCTCTCCAGCATTTATCATTTTCCTGTTTTGTCATTTTATCCAATCTGACAGGAGAGAGGGGGCACTTTACAGCTGTTTTGATTTGCATTTCTCTAATCAGTAGTGATTTTGAGCATTTTTTCATATGGCTATAGATATCTTTAATTTCTTCCTCTGAAAATTTATATCAGACTGCTTGCCATCTTAGGGGGGAGGAAAGAGAAGAAAATTTGAAACTCAAGAACATGCAAAACTAAGTGCTATAACCCCCCAAAAATGTAATAATAAAAAAAAAGAAAAAAAAAGAAGGAGTAGACAGTAGGAAACAAAAGAAAAATTAGAAAGAAGCACACACCAGCCCTGGAGTCAGGAAGACCAGAGTTCAAATCCAGCTTCAGACACTTGACACTTACTAGCTGTGTGACCTTGGGCAAGTTACTTAACCCCAATTACCTCACCAAAAAGGAGGAGGAGGAGGAAAGAAGAAGAAGGAGAAGGAGGAAAAAAGAAGAAGGAGAAGGACAATGAGCAGGACAAGGAAAAGGACAAGAAGAAGGAAGCACAGAAAACCTGGATAGCTTTGAAAACAATGTATAGTAATTATCACACAATTTCAGAAAAGTGAACAGTCAGAAATGGAAATTTATAGTTTTATATTGAGTTCTTCATGTTCTGTACATGGAAATTTTCCCTCTCACTTTGTATTTAAGTTTAAAATAAATAAAAATTTAAAAGAAAATGAATCAATCATTTGAATATATCATTAGCTCACACCTGCAGGATAACCTGACTTACAGAGAACTTCACACACAATCACATTGGCTCTACACAAACACCTGTGATACTGGCAAGACAAGAATTCTCATTACATTCTCAGCTCAGGCCAGGAGTTCAGAATGGCTGAGTGAACTATCCAACATCTCAGCAGCTGAGCCAAGAACTCCAACCCTACAAGAGCATGCATACTCTGTCCATGGGACTTGAAGGCCAGTCTGCACTCCAATTTCTTTTGTTTTGTTCTCTTAAGAAAATATGCTTTCTTATTGCTAATTGACTTGTTCCCTCCCTCTCTTTGGGTCTTCCTATTCCATGAGACATAACAGCATTGGAATTAGGCCAACTACTGCTCCTACGATGAGGGTTTAAGTTCAAGGGAAAAGAGGAGTCAATCAATGTGGCAAACTAAATTGCCACAATCATTGCCAGTCTGGAGAAACCACCCGCCTGATCGGTCTGCAGCCAGCAACACTGGGCCAGTCTCCACCAGCAAGAACATTAAGACTCACTGAAGGCTTAGCTAATACTTACATTCTCTTTAGTAATAAAATATTTGTAAAGTATCTACCTTTCTTTTAGACATAACAGTGTTGTACCTATAACAGACAACAGCATATTGTAAACATATGTTTTATATGCACTGAGAAACCCAAAAATCAGGTGACTCACTTGATTGCAATATTCCGGTTACTGTGGTGCTCTGGAACAGGACCCACAATATCTCTGAGCTGGGCCTGAAATTCATCATTCTTGCTTTGATTTTGACTCTTTGCTCCCTAATTCTCCTCTCCTTCTGAAACTGTTACACCCCTCACTCTTCAGCTTCCCTTATATTCCTTTGAACTAGATTTCTTTCCATTCCCAACACTCTTCCCTGGATCAGCTAAGACCGATGTCCCCAGTCTGGTGTTTCTCCTCAAACATCTCCATGTTTATATGGCAGATTGGGAGCTCCCTGACAGCAGGCACTGGTTTTTCCCTTCCAAAAGGAGCCAAGAAAACTGGAGGTGCTTAATCTCTGTTTATTGACTGAATGACTGGGCCCAGGGCTGACACCAGGCCCCAGGCTCGACCTCAGTCCTTGTACCCTGGTCGCTGTCTGAGTTGGCAAATGCAGGTTCTGGCCTCCAAACTGTTTCTGGCTCTTTCTTGCACCTTATTCCCTATGCTGAATGACCTCTATCTGCTTCTCACCCTCATGAGACCTGACCAGACCCACAGTGAAGATCACAAACACTTCTTTCTAGGCTCCTGAAGCATCTCATACCATAGACATCTGGGAGTTTCTACATGTCACTTCCCCAAACTGAGAGTAGCTGTCCTCTCAAAGAATCTGGTCAATGATTCACCAAGAACGGGCTAAAGATTGAGCCTCAGAGATGAGGGGACAGACACAGGTTGATGATTTATGTAAAGGAGAGCCTTGGATTAACTCTAAGTAAGGCAGCAACCTTGGCTACTACTTTGATGCTAATGAATGGAGAGAGTTCCTTTACAAATTTAGGCTACATAATCTCTGGGTGGCCCTCCCTGTGGCAAGACTATCCTTTGACATCTCCAGAAATGACTTCCTTGGGGTAGCTAAATGGTACAGTGGATAGAGAACTGCTCAGGAAGACTCAGGTTCGAATCCAGCCTCAGACACTTACTAGCTGTAACACTGGCCAAGTCACTTAGGCCTGTTGGCTTCAGTTAACTCATCAGTAAAATGAGCCTGAAAAGGAAATAGCAAAGCACACCACTATCTTTGCCACGAAAACCCCATATTGGGTCACAAAGAGTCAGAAATAACAGATATTAGTGAAAAACCTCATAACTGACTCACTACCCCATTCAGGACAGCAGCTTGTCCAAATACTCTCATTCTTCCCCAACCCTCCCTTATTGCTTGCTCCCACTCTCCACCCCCACTCACCTCCTCACCTAAGAAGAATCTGCCTCATATGATGTTGAATAAATTGCATACGTAACAAGAACTCTCTTATCCTCTTCATCTCCCATAAATCAGGTGCCTTCTTTTCCTTCCTGATACCATCATCAGATGAAATGGTCCTCCCTCTGTGAGACCCAGCAAACTCCTTTCTCTGTCTAAACCATCCCATTCCAGCACCTCATCTTCCTCAGTACACTGCCTCCCCTGCATCCCCACTAGTTCACTACTCTTCAGTCTCTCCTGCACTAAAGACACCTTTCCTAGTGCCACAACTGAAACCACTTCTCTCTAATCCTGAACATGTACTCACTTGATGCATTCAACCCAAGAAAAATTTCCCTATGCCTTTCTTCCATTTCAGAGCTAAACAACTGGAGACATCCATTTACAATGGGTGTCTCCAACTCCCTTGGCTTTTCTGAAATTCTCTGTAGTCAAGCTCCCAATTTCATTGTTCAATGGAAACTCCTCTCTCCAAAAGCAACAAAAATCTCCCACTTGGTAAATGCACTCACCATTTCTCTCTCTATCTCTCCCTCTCTCCCTCTCTGTCTCTCTCTCTCTCTCTCTCTCTCTCTCTCTCTCTCTCTCAGTGACACTCTTCTCCTGGTTCTCCAAACTAAACTCATTCTTTTTCCCCCAGCACCCCCTCTTCCTACTTTCCTAATGCTCTGCAAGGCACCCTTCCAATACTGTAGGCAGATAAGTAACGTACCATACACTCGTCACTGACTCTCACACATCCACAGTCCTGACCCCCATAGTCAATCTGCTCCAGAGTCCTGCGATTCCACCTTGGTAACATCTCTCCCACACACTCATTTGTCTCTCAACACTGGAACTATCTTGGTTCAGGCCCCAATCAAAGCAGGCCTGAGGTACTACAAGAACCTGCTGCTTGGTCCAGAAGAATCAGGTCTACCCTCTCTCTAGTTGTTATGGACTATGTCACCATGTACTCAACAACCTCCTGTGGCTCCCTAGCAAGAAGATCAAACAAAAAATCCTCTCTGGGGCTGTTAATCACCTACCCCTTCTTCACCTTCCCTTCTCCAACACTTCCAGTCTTCTTTCACCTTATTTCCATCCTAAAAGAACTATTACTCAGTGGTACAGATCTCCCGTCTGTTCTGTGAACAGGACACTCCACCTCCACACTCCACAGGCTTTCCTCACCATCCCCCAGCCTTGATTGCTCACCCTGGCTTCCCTGAAGTCCCAGCTAGAGCCCACCTTCCACAATAAGCCTTTCCACGCTTCCTTTACTTTATGGCCTTCCCTCTCTCAAAGAGCTCCAATTAGTCCTGTCCCGGACAGGTTTCCATACTGTTTTTGGCACATGGTCTGCCCCACAAGCCATGAGTTACGGGACAGCAGGGGATGTCCCTTGTATCTCCTTATGTCCCTGGTGCTTAGCAGAGGGTCTGGCAGATACAAGGCACTTGATAAATGCTCACTGATTCGAAGAAAATCTAGGAAAGAACCCAACCTGGAAAGTCTAGCCCATTTTTGCACATTCAGCTGAGTTCCTGACCCAAAATTCCAAATATGGACTTTGTATAGGGTCTGACATTTATCACTGGGAGAAAGCTTCAAGGTCATGGTGTCCAACTCCCCCACTTTAAAGGTGGGGAAACTGATACTTTTCCAGGCTCCCACTGCTAAAAAGGGTCTCAAAAAGAATTCCAAGTCAGGTCTTCCTGCCCCCAGATCTAGCACTTGCTTCACCCCCACACCCAGAAGCCTCTTGATATCCCAGCTCTCATAGACCTGCTTTCCCCTCACTCACCTGGACAAAAGCTCCTCAGGCCTTCTTGGTGCAGTAGCCATGGTGCTTCCCTTTCCTCCAAATAACAGAGAAGATCTCCTCTGGGAACTGGCAGACCTGGGAATGGGGAATCAGGGGTGAGGATGGAGAACAATTGGTAATTTAGGTCTCTTTAGGGAAAAAGAGTGTGCATACAAAGCAAGAGAATTACTCCATCATGTTCACACAGAATTGGCTTATTCTCCCATTAAGGCTTGTAATGCAAGTAACCCAAACTAGGATGTGCCAGATCTGCCTTGAGCTCCTGAAAATTAGATCCTGATGAATCAGCTGTGGCCCTGTCCCTCCCTGTCCACCCGCCAGCTCGCCACTCCCTGGAAAGTATAAAAGCCTTTGGACTCTTCATTCAGGAGTCATTGCCTCTTCAGGTGAGATTCTCCTGCTAGGGAACTCAATGAACCTTAGCTGGACCAAATTCTGATTCCTGGCCAGTTGACCTGCATTGACAGAGGACTACAAGAAAGGAGCACAGGATGGTTCCCAGAAGTCCTGAAACAAGATGTCCATAGCATTTATTGTGGGAGCTTTGGGGAGAGATGCGGAAAAGATCATGGATCCAATCTGGAGTCAGAACATTCAGTCTTGGTGCACCTTCTTCATAGGAGGGAAGGAGGGACTCCTTGCAGAGCTTCCACTATCTAGAAATTAGGGGTAGCTGGTAGTGCAGTGGAGAGAGCCCAGGGCCTGCAGTCAGGAATGCCAGGGTTCGAATCCAGCCTCAGACACTTACTAGCTGTGTGCTCCTGTAAAAGTCACTTAACCTGTTTCCTTCAGATTTCTCAAATGTCAAACAGAGATAATAATATGACCCAATGACATCATATGGTAAAGAAAGAGATTAGCACAGCAGCTGGTGAACAGCTAGCGAACAGAAATGCTTATTCCCTTCCTTCCTTCCTTTCCCACCTTCTGGGCTGGAATTTTGGGGCAATGCAAAGGAAGATGAAGGATAAAAGTGCCCTACCAGGCACAACTAGGAGCTGGAAGCTACAAACTGGTGCTTCTCACAAAGAACAGTGTCCTAAATATTTGGCCCCTCCCAAAGAGGAAGAGGGTGCAGGGAAAAGCCGCCTAAGCAGATTTCAGAGATTTGGCAGGCAAAATTCATGTCTAGGCAGAGGCTGGACTACATGTAGGATTACTTCCACACCTGAGATGCTTCAACACTGATCTGAACTTTGACCTCAAGCTACCCAGAATTGGCAAGAGACAGCTTCAGGGGCAATCAGGAAACCTCCAGCTTCTCTTCACACAATGGACTGACCTTTTATAGGAAAAGCAGGCAGCAGGAGGACCCTGTCTCTGGGACACAGGAGACCAGCACTTTTTCCTTCCTAGTAACTGATAAATCCTCCCGAGCCAGCACACACAGGAATAAAGATATTCCCTGTGATAGGAGACTCAGAGTGGCCAGGGGAAGGGTCCTTACCCAGGGACAGCAGGTTCTGGGCATTCTCCAGCATGACCTCCTTATAGAGCTCCTTCTGAGGATGGTCCAAGAGGCCCCACTCCTCTGGGGTGAAGTCCACAGCCACATCCTTGAATGTCACCCATTCCTAAACCATCAAAAGTCACCAGATTTAGAGCTGAAAGAGACTCCAGAATTCCTATAGTCCAACCTTCATCAAGTGAGAGGAGGGAAATAAAGGGCAGAAAGGGCATCTACCCAAAGGTTGTACCCTTGATGAGTGTCACAGTCAACACTTGAAACCAAAGTCATTAAGAGCCCAATGGCCAAGTGAGAAAAGCAGTTGATGTGATCAGTTGGAATAAAGATGGAAAATGTCTTACTACAAAATGGAGAATTTCAGATAAAGTATGTGTTTTATTTGTGAGGGAGGAAGATCTGTGGAAGAGGCAGACAGAAGATGATGTGAAATTTCTGCCTTCTCAGAAATGATAGAAATGGGGCAGCTAGGTGGTGCAGTGAGTAGAACACCGGCCCGGGAGTGTCAAGAGGACATGAGTTCAAATCTGGCCTCAGATACTTGACACACTCTCTGTGTGACCATGGGCAAGTCACTTAACGCCAATAGCCTTCCCTTGTCTTCTCAACAACAACAACAAAAAAGATAACAGAAATCGTAGAAGTGATATGTTATAATGCAAATTGTGTGAGGTATTTGTGAGAAGCTGCCAAGTACAGTGTATTCTGGGTGCAGGGGCATTCATTTGTGATTATTGAAAGGAGAGGAATGAAAAAGAAAAGACATGGTTTAACTCCTGAGAAGCTGAAACAATGTCTCTTCTCTAGCTAAAACATGAAAAGGATTCATAAGACATCCTAATTACAATCTGGACTTAAGAGAGGGGTGTGAGACTTTCTAGCCAAGTGAAGGAGAGTTAACTGTTGTAACACCGAGGGCTTAAGGGCACCCTGGGCACGATATGCCAGGCCAAAACATCCTTTGCCTGTGCCTTAGGATTCCTTTCACTCATGGATAGCATATATTTCTTTATTATAATGTTTAGTTCTCATAGTTGGGCGCTTTCTTTTTCTTTCTGCCCAGAGTGAACCAAAATGACATCACTATGTCGGGGTCAAGGTACAGTGTCCCTGATGAAGGCTGATCAGACAAAGACAAGCCCAGAAGCCTCTACCACAGATTGGGCACAAATAGTCCCAGTGAACATTTGGGGTGAATAAGGCTCTCAATTTGCGCATGTCATCATTCTTTTGAGCTACTGCAATTCTGCTTTGCTCACTCCGCACAGCGCATTCTTTGATGCAGGCATGCCATGATGGGTGGTCCTTCGCCAGTGTCTCCCATGTCTCACAACTGACTACAAAGTATTCAGAGAGACCTTGGGAATGTCCTTCTGTCACTTCTTATGACCACCTTGGGACTTTCTTTTTCACTTGAGTTCTCCATAAAATAGTTTTTTAGGCAAACGTTCTTTTGGCATTTGAACAACATGGCCAGTCCATAGTAGTTGTGCTCTCTGCAGTAAGATTAGAATGCTTGGCAGTCTAACTGGAGGAAGGACCTCAGTGTCCACTACCTTATCTTGCCAGGTGACCTTCAGAATCTTCCTAAGACCATTCAAATGGAAGAGAATCAGTTTCCTGGCATGGCAGCTTTAACAGGCATACAACAGGGAGGTCAGCACAATGGAACTTCTGTTTTGTAGTCACCCAAATACCTCTTCTCTCCCACACTTTGCCTGGCAGCCTCTCAAACACTGAACTGTCTCTGACAAAGCAGGTGACAGCTCAAAATTAGTTATCTGAAATAGAAAATAATCTGAGATGCAAAATTTACTAGTAGATAATGATTTAATTGTAGCAGTTCACAGGTTAACTTTAAGGTCAACCAATTCCTCAGTAGTTTATGACAAAAGTGTGATTTACAGAAATGATTTTTAAAATAGAAGAGAATGAAAAAAATTAAAACAATCTTAGGAAACATGCTTTGAACAAAATTCAATTGGACAAGGCAGGTCACCCGACTACTTACTCCTCCCAGTTTTTTGTGACCCAGATTCATCCTGTGTCTATCAACCAAAAGTCCTTGCTCTGCAGCTGATGAGTTTTGCATCCAAAAGTATTACTTCAAGGGAGCCTACAGCTTGAAGAAAGACTGGAAAAGAGAAGCTTGTGGTTTGCAGTTAGCAGGCACTCTCCATCCTCCAGCTGCCAGAAAGGGAAACTCAGTCTTAGAAGATTATACCACTAGGCTTAGAGTTAACCTCCACCTGAAAGGAAAGAAAGCTTATCCACTAAGACTAGGAAGAGGAATTTAGACTTCCATTAACCCCCTTTCTGCAGCAGCCAGAAACAGGAATTTAGCCTGTGAAAAGACTCTTACAATGCCATGATTGTTTTAGTCCTACAAAGATATGAGTCTTACTCTAAACTACCTGCTATTAAATGATAAAGTCTTATCAGTCGTCTGTGCAATCACTAAATCTAGAGGTAACCTGGACTTAGAAGAATATCTATGTTAGTATAGCTTAGCTGCGAGGGCTAGCTTTTCCCAAACAAAGGAACTAAACCTTACAATGTAACTAAAAACAAATCAAAATAATGAAATACTAACTGACTTGAAGGTTATTCTTTTCACAACCTCATCACCTGTGTACATCCTGGAAAGTACGTAGTCAAGGTAAGTGAACTCATTCAGAGGATACAAAATTTCTTCAATTGTTATAACCAGTGGATGGTGCTGGGCTAAATGGTGGAGATTTTTTTTTGTATTTTTAAGAAATATTTTTTATTTTCCTCCAATTACATATTAAAATTTTTACATGTTTGTTGTTTATTAAAGGTTTGAGTTCCAAATTCCACCTCTCCTTCCCTCAGTCTCCCACTCCCCCAGGAAGCAATCACATATAGCTTACATGTGTGTAATCATAAAATATCTCCCTATTAGTCATATTATACAGAAAATTTTGAAAACAAGAAAGTGAAAATTACATTTCTTCAGTCTGTATGCAAACAATATCAATTCTTTTCCTGGAGTCAGACAGTATGCTTCATCATTAGTCCTTTGGGATTTTCTTCCATCATTGCATTATTGATAATAGCTAAGGACATTAGGATTAGACCAACATCTTACACAATATTCTACAATACATTCTATATGGATGTTATTGTCGTTCATTTGTGTCAGCTATGTCTGACTCTCCATGACCCCCTTTGGTATCCTCTTGGCAAAGATATTGCCAAGGAAAACAGCCCTGATATCTTAGAGCCAAAGGGTATAGTAGAAACTAAAAGAATCCACCAATCTCCTCCTTAAAGGATCCCACAATGGAAACTCCAAAGAATACTGAAGCCAAATTCCAGAGCTCCCAGGTCAAGGAGAAAAGAGTGTAATCAGCCAGAAAGAAGCAAGTCAAACGTCATGGAGTCACAGTCAGGCTAACACAGAACTGAGTAGCTTTACATTAAAAAGTCAGAGGGTGTGGAATGATATTCAGCAAGACAAAGGAACTAGGATTATAACCAAGCAGCACAAACCCGGAAAAAGCTGAGTACAGTCCTTTAGGGGCCACAATGGACCTTCAATATAGAGAAAATAATCAAGCATTCCCAACAAAAATACCAGAGCTGAAAAAAAATTGATCTTCAAACACAAGACAAGAGAGAAACATCAAAAGGTAAACAGGAAAGAGAAAACAGAAGAGATTCAATGAGGTGAAATTGTGTCTATGCCTACATGGGAAGGTGACACCTGAACACTTCAGACCTTTATGAGCATTAGGGCAATTAAAAGGAATATACCTTGACAGTCACTATATACATTGTATGCATTGCATCATACATGTATACCTGTATGGTAGTATATGCTGACTGTGAAGGGATGATATTCAAAGAAACAAAATCATAGAGTCAGAAAGAGAATTTCATTCCAAGAAGAGGGAAGGGAGAGGTAGAAGGGAGTGAATCATCTCACATAAAAGAGGCAGAGAAGAACTATTACAGTGAAGGGGAGGATGGGGAGGTAGGAAGGGACTGCTTGAACCTTACTCTTATGAAAATTGGCTCCAAGAGGGAATGATATATACGCTCAGGTGGGTATAGAATTCTCTCTTATCTTATAGGGAAGTAGAAAGGGACAGGAATGGGCCAGGGGAATGACAGGAGGAAGGGCAGTTTGGGGGAGGCATTGGTCAGAAGCAAAACACTACTGAGGAAAGACAGGGTGAAGGGGTAAAGGGAAAGAGAAGGATGCACAGAGGGAAAATATGATGCAGAGAAAAACACAGTTAGTTAACATAACTGTAAATACAAACAGAATGAACTCACCCATAAACTGCATAACTAGATGTAAAATGTATAATTTTGATTGTATTAAATCAAAAAGGTTTTTACAGAAACAAAATGAATGAAACCAAGATTAAAAGGAAAACTGACAACTGGGGGGAAAGTTACAGCAAATATCTCTAATAAAGGCCTCGTTTGTCAAATATATAGAGCTCTCAGTCAAATTGATAAGAATACAAGTCATGACCCAATTGATAAATGGTCAGAGGATATGAACAGACAGCTTTCAGACACAGAAATCAAAGCTATTTGTAGTCATATAAAAATGCTATAAATGTCTGTTGATCAGAGAAAGGCAAATTAAAACAATTCTAGGTTACTACCTCACCTATTAAATTGGCTAACCATGAATATTGGAGGGAAGTAGGAAAACTGGGACACTGATGCACTATTGGTAGATTTGGGAACTGATCCAACCATTCTGGAGAGTAATATGAAACTATAATCAAAGTGCCATGAAACTGTGCATACCCTTTGATCCAACAGTAACACTGCTAAGTCGGCACCCACAAAGGATTTTTTAAAAAGAAAGAGAGAAAAGGACCTATTTAGAGAAGGGTATTTATGATAGCTCTATTTGTAGTGGTAAACAATTGGAAATTGAGGAGATGCCCAAAAATTCGGGAATGCCTTAACAAGCTGTGGTATATGACAAGCAGGATGATTTCAGAAACACCTAGAAACACTTACATGAACTGATGCAGAGCAAAGTGAGCAGAACAAGGAGAACATTGTACACGACAATACGGTATGGTGAACAACATGAATAACTTAGCTATTCTCAGTGATACCTTGATCTAAGGCAATCTCAAAGGACTCATGATGAAAACTGCTACGCCCTCCACAGAGAGAACACTAATCGAGTCTAAACACAGACTTAAAGCGGACGATTATTCAGGTTCTTTCTTTTGGTTCAAATTTTCTTTCACAAAAGGAGTAATATGGAAATGCTTTACATGATTGCATGCCTATAACCTATCTATGATTGCATACAGTCTGAGGAAGGAGGTAGTTTGAGAATTGGGAACTCAAAATAGGAATAAAAAATATTTTAATTTGTCTTTAGGGAAAAAATAAAACATTATTTTAAAAAGACTAATAGCCAATGGCAACTAGGTTGCCCTGTAGATAGAGCACGAGGCTTGGAATCATAAAGAGCTATGTCAAATTTAGCCTCAGACTAGTACTAGCAGTGTGACCCTGGGCAAGTCACTTAAACCTCTTTGCCTCAGTTTCTTATCTGTAAAATAAGTCGGGGAAGGAAATGGCAAACTACTCTACTATCTTTGCCAAAAAAGCCCAAAAGCGTGTCACAAAGAATGAGACAAAAGTGGAACAACTCGAAAGGAACAACAAATAGCCATTCCCCAATAGATAAATGGTCAAAGGGTACGAACAAAGAATTCTCAAAGGAAGAACTGCCAAGTACTCCCAACCACAGGAAAAAATGCTCCAAGCCACTAATAAGAGAATGGTCAACCAAAACCACACTGAAGCTTAATCTCATACTCTGCAAAACTGACCATAGTGACAAAAAATGGCCGCAGTCAATGTTGCAGGACTTGTGGGAAGGTGGACACATTAAGACCATGTTGGGGGAGCTAGGAAATGGTAGAAGATAATGAAGCTCTGAGTTCCAATCCAGCCTCAGACACTTACTGGCTCTATGACCATGGTAAGTCATTGAATCTCTTTGCCTGTTTCCTGAATTGTGAAATAAAGATAAGAACACCTACCATACAGGGTTGTTGTGAAGATGGTGCAAAGTAGATTTGGGGAGAAGATATGTCCCTCCATTGTGTCTTTGCCTTTGAGCCTGATGCCTCTCTGACAGGAGCTGAGTGTCTCCTTCAGTACCTCCCTTTCCCCCATTGGAAGAGAAAACTCCCAGGACTTTGAATAGTTCCCCAAACTCAGCCCTTTCGCTACATCCTCTCTAACAAGGGAAGTCCCAGGCCCTTCACAAATGCTAATACACTAACAGCGAAAGATGGTACCCTTTCTTTGGCCTAGTGCAAACAGCTGTGCTAAGGGCTGTGAACCTATGAGTATGACTCAGATGCCAACTTTACCTGTTTTCTTCAGTTCCCATATTTTCCAGAAACACTGAACAAGAGAGTGCAGGAGGCCAGGATCCTATGCTCCACCCCCATGGACCCCACGCCCTGCTGAGGCCTAGCTCATAGTATTTGGTCCTTTCAACCTTCACTGCCTTGTCAGTGTGCCCTTGAGAGTCAAGCCACCTAAAAGACAGGACAGGTCAGGGTGCATCCGGCAGTTAAAACTGTGCAGCTCAGATGCTTGAGAACAAGCCTTCAAGGTCTCAAGGGGAGAACTTGGCCAAAGAAGCAAAGTTCTATGGATGTGGGGGAGGGGTGCTAGGCATAGACAAAGGGAGCAAAGAAAGACCATACAGGACAGAGAGGAATGAGTGAAGGGGTCATTCTTGTGACTCAGGGATCATGGGGGAAACCTTAAAAAGGAACATGGGAGGGCAGCAATTGGGGCTAACAGGGGTGGGGTGGGTAACTTAGTGCCTTTTATGCCAAAGTATATGATATTCAAAACACAGGAGAGCAAGACACTGTTGTTACTACTGCTTTCAATTTCCTGCCTATTTTTTGTAAAGAAACATTCCATAGGTAGGGGATTGCCAGCCTCACAGACAATCCTCTTTGTCTCTGGAAAGGCTGTCTTTTGCTGATGTTGGTCAAGTCTAAGGACAGAGTGTACTCACCTGGACTGGGGGTCTGCAGCTCCCAGTGGTCCTTCCCTCTGGCTCCAAGCTCCCTGCTTGGATCAGGCTTTGGTCCTCTGTAGGCTGAGCTGGGGAGGTTGAAGGATCCCAGCGGGGCACAGTCTTCACCTGTTCTTCTAGGAGGGGAAGGTGACCTATGGGGGATTTACAGAGGGTCAGGACCTGCCCTCAGGGAGTAGAGCTTAGAAAAGATGATGCCACCCTCTTCTGTCCCCTTCCCCTCACCCATTCTCCTTCAGAGAGGTAGAAGGGGCTTGAGATCCCAGGCAGGATGAGACCAGTCAGAGCCTCAAGGGCTCCAGAATCAGAGATCTCCCTCCAGTTCCTTCTCTGCCCTCCCTGCCTCGCCTCTCCCCAACTAGCACACACACATCATCTAGAAAACAGACTGACTGCCAGATGTACAGGGAAGCTTAGGAAGGTTACCAATGGGGAGGCCTCTGGGAGGGAGCCACCAGGAAACGACGAGTGGAACCCTGAGGATGGGAGACCAAATCTAGTCTGGGATTCAGCCCCTGTTACAACAATGTTCCTAGCAGCTGTTGTTGGGGTGAAAGACCCACACAAGATGAACAACAAGACGGCTGATAGCAGAGGTTCTTTGATTTGCTTTTCTAAGGAAAGCAACTTGAAGGGGTTCACAATCTCATTTTAATTGAACATAAATATATCCTTCACTTAGTTCAGGGAGAAAAGATCAGGTCCCTGAGCTTCAGGGCAAATATGAAAAGAAATTACGAGCATAGAATATAAACAGAACAAATAACACGAACCAGTCCATCCATACCAATATACAGTTACCAGAGAAGGACCTGGGTCATTGAAGCTGGGGAGGAGGGCAGTTTCAACAGCTTGCCCACAGTCTTGTCACTAACACTGTTTTAATGACTTTACCCCCAAAAGCCAAACTCTGACCTCACGTCTTACATACCTGTCTCAGGACCCTGGGGCACCTGATCACCTCAGTGTGGAGAAGCACTCACACAAAGAACAGGGAAGAGTCCCATTCTGCTTGCCAATACATTTGAAAGGTAAGACTCATCAAACACACTTCATTACCTAAGCATTCCAAAAGAGAGGACTAAGAAAAAGTTCTGCTCTAATTACACTGCAGCCCCCTGGCACGGGCCTGAGGGCTCTGAAAGAAGAGGAGGCAGGGAAGCAGGAGGCCTGGGGAAGGGAGCCCAGGTGGGGTCTGGGAGGGAGACATTCTAACTCAGTTCATGGCAGGGAGGTCAGGGACACTGGAGACAGAAGGGCTCCGGGAGGATACTGGGCCTGGAAAGCGGGAGCACTGTGTCCTGGGCTCGAAGTAGGAGCTGGGGAGGATTCCTGGGACCCTCTAGAAGACCACAGACAAACAGGAGACCAGACACAGGGAGCTAGTGTCTGGTATCCCATAAGGAACCAGCCCAGGAGCTAAGGGGGGGGGGGGGTGGTGGTGCAGATAACAGGGGCCAGGCAGGTTTTGGTTCCAGCATCCAAAGTGGGGTCCTCAGGGCACGTAGAACTTTCAGTCTTTACAGGGGGCTCGGTTCCTAACCAAAAGCTGAGGGCACGCAAACAAGATTCTGGGGATCCTGTGGGTAAAGTCTGAATTTTAGGAAAGGGTGACCCAATCTTAAATCTGGGGAGGGACCTTTGGGAAGTGATTGGGAGTCTGGAAAAAGAGTTAGCAGAGGGAAGCTTGTCCAAGAGCCAGGACTGGGAGGGAGGATTGCTCCAGGCAGGACTACAAAGCACTCACCACGTGGTCAGAGCAGAAGGAACTGACCCAATGGTAGGGACAGGGAGCAGAAGCCAGCAGGTGTGGGGTGGGGGGTGGGCCTCGGACCTACCTGGGACCTGCACTGACAGAGCTGGGGTCCTGAAGGCAGAGATCGAGGGTCCAAGAGAAGGCAGCGTCACCTCAGCTCCGACGCAGGAAAGCAGAGAGGTCTCAGCTGCATGGGAGGAATGCAGAGAGATCTGGGCTTGGAGGGAATGAAGAAGGCAGCCCAGTCTCTGCACAAGTTCCTGTTTACAGCCAGCCCCCTCTGGGAGGGACCTCCCACCCCTTCCCCAACCTCTAAGGCCCTCAGGACAGAACTTTTCTCCAGTCACAGGCACGGGCAGGAGCTCAGGCCCTGCCTACCTCCCCTCCCCCAAGCCCAGCCCTCCATCACATGGAATGCCTTGGCCACTAGGATGAGGCCTCTCCTACCCTAGATCCAGCTCACGGCTCCAAACTCCACCCCGGGCCTCCTATTCCACCTGGGCCACCACCCACCAGGCTGGCCAACTCTGAGAGCACCTCCTCTCCCATTACTACCAGCTGATTCCAGAAGTGAAGAGGTGGGAGAGGGAGAACAAGGAAGAGGCAACCTGGAGATTTCCAGGAGAGCAAGTGATTCACAGCTAAACCAAGCTTAGTTTCAGAATGGAGGTTGTTCACCAAATGCAATCAGGCTGGCTGGCACATTTCTCTAATTTCAATTAGAATGGAGCTCATTTACCCGCAGACCCCGCGAGGATAATCCGGGTGTTTCATCATGTTAGGGCAGATCCACAGGTAATGTAAAATACATTTACAATTTGGCATTTAAGGTATTGCGATTAGGACCTGAGAAGAATGAGAATTCCATGTAAAGGGATCAGAATTACCCTGTTGTAGTCTCTGATAGCCTTCCATCTGCAGGGTCAAAGGGATAGATGGAGAAAGTCGGTTTTATATTTGAGACAATTCTAACTAACAAAATCAACTGAATAGATGCTATGTGACTGGCAATTTTGTTTCATACATTAAAACTGTAGCATTGTTGGTGTTCTTATTATGCTTCCAAGTTTTGTCATTTGGGGATTTGGAGGAAATCATGCTATAAATTAGGCTCTTAATTTAAAAAAAATGGTTTCTAGAGGGCTATGCAATTGTGCCCTTAGAAAAGTAGTGGGAAATCAGCCAAGGGCCCCCCCAAACCATTGGAGGACCACCACCCCCTCCACACACACACACACACACAGCTGAGAAAGACCCAAAAAAAACCTTGATTGGCCAATGAGGAGAGGCATTGTGGTGCACTTTGAGCTTAACCTACCATAATGCCCTGCTTGCTCCGGCATAACGGACAATGAACTCTCATGCATCTCTCTCTCTGCAGGATCCACCAGCTTTGAGAGAAATAAACATACACATGCAGCCTAATTTTGTTTGTCTTTCTGGGAAGAAACTCAGTAATGGTTCACACCTCTTACCAAAGGTTTGATCAAGACCAAACAGAATGGGGTTCACCTTACCAACGGTAACCCCAGCACTTAGCACAGTGCCTGGCACACAACCAGGATTTGTTGAATTGACATGATGGAGTCCCCAGATCATGGGGATTGGAGCCATTCTCTTATTTTCTGCATTCCAAGATCTCACAATATCGCTTTTCCTCAAGGAAGGGGTCCAGTTTTGAATCAGTAAGTCTGTTGAGCCTGAGTTGGGTCAAAGGTGTAACTGCCATACATATTACTCTGGGTGGAATTTCATACTTCCCATAATCAGGGGCCAGGCAAATTCTCAAAGCTCCTCCATCATAAACAAACTTGCAAGCTCCCCTCCCCAAACCCTGCTTTGGCTCTTAGAGGTCTTAATTACTCAGTAAGTCGCTTCATTAGGTTAGAAGTTAGCAGCTTCTTCTTCCCCAGGGCTCAGAAGATTTGGTGGACATGCCCAAAGGGAAGGTCCCAAAGCATTTGGTTAGTCCCCAAAGAACTTCTCAGAGAAGGAGGATTGAGAAGTCTTTTCTACTTTTGCCAAACAGTAAGTTATTCTGATTATTCTAGTAAAAGCCGTACTCATCCAATTAAATACTTAGCAGTTTAGAAACATTGTAACCACATTGTCTAAGAGTTTAACTCATCTTTTCACAGCATCCAGATCAAAAGAGGAGTTGATTTCCTAAGAATACAATTGCATCACCCTCCAGGTAACATGTTAAAAATTAGTAACATTTCTCATCAAATAATTTCCCCAAAGCACAATAAAAGGAAATTTTGAAGCATAATAACCGATACAATATTACAGAGTCAAAACAAATGTTATTGTTTGGACAAAACAGATTTAAAACACAGCCTTGTTGTCAATCAAATGACATCAATTCAGTTGAGTATATTTTCCAAATTATCTTACATAGAAAATCACTCTGTCTAGCTATGATTTTAATACTCTGATGGCAGTCAGTTACCAAAATATTTATACCAGGACTTTTTGGGCCGGCAAAGAAGAAGAAATGAAGTGAGTACCCATCAATCGTTGGGTAGCTAAAGAAATCACAGTATATGAATTCAAAGGAATATTACTGAACAGTAACGAGAAACATCAGGATGTCAGGGGGACAAGCCATGAAGCCATTTATAGGGATTTATTCACAGTAAGGAATTTTGGATGTTTAATGAGGTCTCTTACACTGGGAAATCTAATGAGGTCTTCAGTAAGAGCCCTAACCTTGTTAATTGGATCCATAAGTTTTGTCTCCAGCAAGGTTATTCCAAAGTATAGTCAAGTAGTGTTCAAATCCAAGGCAAACCATTCAACATCACAGTAAGAAATCTGTCTTCCAACCACTGACTCCAAAGAGCCCAAAGTTACTCAGTTCCATGAAAACCTAAAACCTTTGCTAGGGAAAAAAGGCAGAAGTAGTGACGTTCTAGACAATCCATCAAAACACAACCTGGATTTGACTGAGGCTCAGATCATGAGCTTCTCACTGCAAAATTCAGACTCAAAGTGAATAGGGAAAACCCTCAGATGTGACAGACATGCCCTAAATAACATTGCTTATGAATATGAAGTGGAAGTGATGGATAGATTTAGGGATTACATCTGAGTGAGTGCCTGCAGAACTATGGACAGAGGTTCTTAATATCGTACAGGAGGCACCAACTAAATATATTCCAAAGGAAAAGAAGAGCAAGAAAGCAAAATGGCTGTCTGAGGAGGCCTTGCTGATAGCTGAGGAAAGAAAGAAAGGGAAAGGTAAAAAGAAGAAGCATAAGATATACCCAAATGAATGCAGAATTCCAGAGAATAGCAAGGACAGATAAGGTTTTGTTAAACAGCAATGCCAAGAAGCGAGGAAAACAATGAAACATTGCTTATATTCAAAACGTTTTTCTCCAGTATGGCTTCTCAGAGGTAGAGCAAGATGCCTACATGCATGGATTTCTCTCCACTGTGGATTGTCTGATGTACAGCAAGATTGGAGCTGCATCACCACGCAGTTCCACACAGATTACATTCATAAGGTTTCCTGTTACTGTCAATACTGTGATGTACAGGGTGTTCCTAAAGTCTGGACACATAGGCAAAAATGCATATTTTCAAGAAACAAACTGAATGAGATTTTCAGCCACATTTTATCTAATTGGAACATTCACAAATAACGTCTTCAATATGATTTCCATCATTTGTGATGCAAAGGTTAATAGGCTTTGCAAGATTCACGTGAACTCGATGCAATAACTCCACATTGCCATCAATTTTCCCATGTGTCCAGACTTTAGGGACACCCTGAAGGATGAGGATTCGTTAAAAGCTTTATGGAATTCGTGACACTCATGATTTCTTTCCAGTGTGAATTTTTTGATGGTAAATAAGGGAGGACTGTTGACTCAAGTCTTTCCCACGATGACAACAATCATAAGGTTAGTCTCCTGTGTGGACTCTGTGAAGTCCAGCACAGATTTGTTCCCAAGTGAAGTCCCAGGGACCATGACTCATGAAGCTTTGCTCATGAGCTTCTTCCACACAAATGCTTAGCTCTGCTGTAGATTCTTTCCTTTCAGGTCTAATCTCTCCTTCTGCAACAAAGAAACAATAAAACATCTATATGGAGACACATGTAGACAGATATATAATTGTAATCCTTTCCTTCCACTGGGATAAGGTAAACTAACAGATCTACATCTTCTTTCTCCAGGCTTAGAGATAAAAGTCTTTAGAGTTAAATGGGAAGAATCAATCATTTTAAAATGCCATTAGCTCACACCTGCAGGATAACGTGATTTACAAAGAGCTTCACACAATCGCATCAGATCTTCACAAACACCTGTGACACAGGCAGGCCCAGCATTCTCATGACACGAGCAGCTTAGGTCATGCAGCTGAGGCTGGAACTCAAACACTGTGACAGGTGTGCTCTGTCCATGGTATGAGTTAGCCTTTCTCAATTGAACTTTCTTTTGTTTTCTTTTGTTTTTTCTTTTCCAATTTAAAAAATTTATTTTTAGTTTTCAACATTTGTTTCCACAAGATTTTGAGTTATAAGTTTTCTCCCCATATTTAACCTCCCCCACCCCGAGATGGCATGTATTCTGATTGCTGTTTACCCCAGTCTGCCATCCCTTCTATCACCCCACTACCCCTCCCCCATCCACTTTCCTCTTACTTTCTTGTAGGGCAAGATAGATTTCTATACCACACTGCCTGTATATCTTATTTCCCAGTTGCAGGCAAAAACAATTTTTCAATTTTTTTAACATTTGTTTTTAGGACTATGGGTTCCAAATTCACTCCCTTCTTCCCTCACCATCCACCCTCCTTGAGAAGGCAAGCAATTTAATATAGGTTATACATGTATCATTATGTGAAATACTTCCATAATAGTCATGTTGTGAAAGACTAAGCATATTTCCTTCCATCCTATCCTGTCCCCTTTTATTTAGTTTTCTGCTTTGACCCTGCCCTTTTTCAAAATTGTTTGCTTTTGACTACCTCCTCCCTCAATCTGCCCTCCTTTCTATCATTACCCCCTCTTATCCCCTTCCCCCTACTTTCCTGTAGGGTAAGATACTCAGTTGAGTGTGTATGTTATTCCCTCTTTAAGGCAAATCCAATAATAGGAAGGTCCACTCATTCACTTTCACCCACCCTTTCTTTCCTTCCATTATAACAGCTCTTTTCCGCCACTTTTATGTGAGATAATTTACCCCATTCTATCTCTCCCTTCCTCCTTCTCCCAATACATTCCTCTCTTACCCTTTTATTTTATTTTTTTTTTACATATCATCCCTTCATATTCAACTCACCCTGTGCCCTCTGTCTGTATATATGTACATTCCCTTCAACTACCCTAATACTGAGAAAGGTCTCAGGAGTTACAAATATCATCTTTCCATGTAGAAATGTAAACAAAACAGTTCAACTTTACTGAGTTTATTATGATTTCTCCCTACTGTTTACCTTTTCATGCTCCTCTTGATTCTTGTATTTGAAAGTCAAATTTTCTATTCAGCTCTGGGCTTTTCATCTAAAATGCTTGAAAGTCCTCTGTTTCATTGAAAATCCATTTTTACCCCTGAAGTATTATACTCAGTTTTGCTCACTAGGGATTCTTGGTTTTAATCCTACACCTTTCACCTCTTGAATATCACATTCCAAGCCTGCAAATCCCTTAATGTAGAAGCTGCTACATCTTGTGTATCTTGATTGTGTTTCCACAATACCTGAATTGTTTCTTTCTGGCTGCTTGCAGTATTTTCTCCTTTACCAGGGAATTCTGGCATGTGGCTACCATGTTCCTAGGAGTTTCTATTTCTATTTCCCCCTCTGGTTTGAGAATATCAGGGCAGTTTTCCTTGACAATTTCTTGAAAGATGATGTCTAGGCTCTTTTTTGATCATGACTTTCAGGTAGTCAAATAATTTTAAAATTATCTCTCCTGGATGAATTTTCCAGATCAGTGGTTTTTCCAATGAGGTATTTCACATTGTCTTTTATTTCTTCATTCTTTTGGTTCTGTTTTATAATTTTTTGGGTTCTCATACAGTCGTTAGTTTCCATTTCCTCTGTTCTAGTTTTCAAGACATTCTTCTCTCCATTGGCTATTTGCACCTCTTTTGCCATTTGGGTTAGTCTATTTTTTAAGGTGCTATTTTCTTCATTATTTTTGGCGTCTCCTTTAGCAAGCTGTTGACTCATTTTCATGGTCTTCTTGTATCCCTCTCCTTTCTCTTCCCAATTTTCCCTCTACTTTCTTACTTGACTTTCAAAATCTTTTTTGAGGTCTTCCATGGCCTGGGGCCATTTCATACTTTTCTTGGAGGTTTTGGATGTAGGAGCTTTGAATTTGACATCTTCTTCTGGCTGTATGTTTTGATCTTCTTTGTCACCAAAGTAAGCTTCTATAATCTGAGGGGTTTTTTTGCACACTTTGCTCATTTTTCCAGCCAAATACTTGACTTTCTCTTTGCCAATGTAGGACTCGGTTCCAGTAGGGGAGGGGTGGTGTCCTGTCCCAAACTCCAGGGGTTTTTTACTTGAAAATCTTGGCTATGATGAAAATGTATACAGTAATTTAAACATATTAATGATGAGTCAACTATCAGGTGTTTGCAGTATGTCTGAAGCCCCAGAATATGAGTAGTTATAATTTATAAATTATAAATTATAAAGGATACATGAAGTGTTAATATTAGGGAAATATCAGGAAAGATATTTGAGCCATAATTTGTGGTTGGTGAAATTTTGGCATTTAAGGTGAAAATTCCAGTGACTGTAACTTACTATTGTTTTGAGCTTTGATTACAGGGGTAGTTTTGAAGCCAATAGTAGAAAATGGCATGTGCTGCAGTCTGTGAACTGGTAAAAGTGAATGTCTGTGCCTAGAAATAGTTTTGGGGATGATCCTGGTGTGGCCTAAGGTAGGATCCTCTTGACTTTATTTCCCAATTGGGCTATTTCCTTTCTGAAAAGGAAAGATCCCCACCTGATTAATCCTGAGCCCTGCTTTTAACATCTAGGGATTACATGATTGGCTGTCAGATATGACTCATGGCTGGGGTCAAACAGAGCTAAGGAAGTTATTCCTTTCTCTCATGATATATGACATTGATATGACTATCTCCCTCTTTTTACTTTTACACTAAATTGCTATAATTAAGAAGTTCTCTAAGTCCAATACTAAATGTGTTAGATAGTAGATTGATACTGGAACATCTTCCAATTTTGATGTGTATTTGTGGTCAAATTATAACATAGGGATGCTACCGTCCTAAGGGAAAACTGATTAGACAAAATAATAAGACAAAGATGTAATGTAAGAGTTTGCTAATTCAGCAGCACAGGACATTTTGAGAAAGTAATGAGATCAGACTGTTTTCTAAAAGAACCATGTATATATATGTATGTGATTGGTGTCCAAATTTAACTGGCAAGGAAATTCGGGCCTTGGCTATATTTGACTAATAAGGTTTCTAAAGTAGAGTAAAGATTTCACACATAACGTGTATTGATAATGGTAAGGAAAATGAAATTATTTTCCCATTTTAAAGTATCTGCCTGATAATTTTAAATGGCAGAAGAGCTCATTTTATGGTGGTCTCTCATGAATTTAAAAACTAAGATTCTTATATCAGGTACAGGATTTAGGTAAGGATAGAAACAGTAAATGGTATATGAACCACTGAAGAAAATACTACCTTAAAAATTAGATTGGAGCAACTGGAAGCTGGTGACTTGATGAGAAATCAAGATATTATAAAACAGAACCAAAGGAATGAAAAAATGGAAAACATAGGAAAATATCTCATTGGAAAAACCACTGACCTGGAAAACAGATCCAGGAGAGATAATTTAAAAATTATTGGACTACCTGAAAGCAATGATCAAAAAAAAAAGAGCCTAGATATCATCTTTCAAGAAATTATCAAAGTGAACTGCCCTGATATTCTAGAGCCACAGGGCAAAATAGATATTGAAAGAATCCATTGATCGCCTCCTCAAATAGATCCCCAAAAGAAATCTCCTAGGAATATTGGCACCAAATTCCAGAGCTCCCAGATCAAGGAGAAAATACTGCAAGCAGCCAGAAGGAAACAATTTGAGTATTGTGGAAACACAATAAAAATAATCCAAGATCTGGCAGCTTCTACATTAAGGGATCAAAGGACTTGGTATACGATATTCTGGAGGTCAATGGAGCTAGGATTAAAACCAAGAATCACCTACCCAGCAAAACTAAGTATCATGCTCCAAGGCAAAATATGGATTTTCAATAAAATAGAGGACTTTCAAGCTTTCTCAGTGAAAAGACCAGAGCTGAATAGAAAATTTGACTTTCAAACACAAGAATCAAGAGAAGCATGAAAAGGTAATCAAGAAAAAGAACAAAAAAAAAGAAATTGCAAGGGACTTACTAAAGTTGAACTGTTTTGTTTACATTCCTACATGGAAAGATGACGTGTCTGATTCATGAGACATCAGTATTAAGGTAGCTGAAGGGAATATGTGTATATATATATATATATATATACATATATATATGTTTTTGTATATATATATATATATCAGTGAATGTGTATGTATGTATATATGTATGTATATATATAGAGAGAGAGAGCGGGCACAGGGTGACTTGAAGATGAAGGGAAGATATCTAAAAGAAAATCAAATTAAGGGATGAGAGAGGAATATATTGAGAGAGGAAGATAGGGGGAGATAGAATGGGGTAAATTATCTCACATAAAAGTGGCAAGAAAAAGCAGTTCTGTAGGAAGAGAAGAGAAGGCAGGTGAGGGGGGAATGCGTGAATCTTGCTCTCATCAGATTTGACCTGAGGAGGGAATACCATACATACCCAATTGGGTATCTTACCACACAGGAAAGAAGAAGGAAGAAGATAAAAAGGGGGGGATGATAGAAGGGAGGGCAGATGGGGATGGAGGTAATCAAAAACAAACACTTTTGAAAAGGGACAGGGTCAAGGGAGAAAATTCAATAAAGGGGGATAGGTTAGGAATGAGCAAATTATAGTCTTTCACAACATGAGTATTGTGGAAGGGTTATACATAATGACACACATGTGGCCTATGTTGAATTACTTGACTTCTTAGGGAGGGTGGGTGGGAAGGGAAGAGGGGAGAGAATTTGGAACTCGAAGTTTTAAAAACAGATGTTCAAAAACAAAAACAAAAAAAAATTCTCTGAAGTTCCAAATTGGACGACCAAATTTAAGTGGTTGTCTTAAATTATATTGAGTCAGAATTATCTAGGAATCTCTAGATTTGGAACCAGAGAAGCAGAACATCCTTTAGAGCTGCCCTGAGAATATAGCCTATTGTCTAAGAAAAGATCTGTAGGGACCAGATGACTACATGAGACATCTGGGACTCAGAAGGTTCTGCTTAAGTGGACATTGAGAATGGATTACCAAGATTCAAGGAGGCATGATGGCAGTTAATATTGCTGATAATTATTATAATGCTTTGGCCTTCTGTTTCCTGATGTTTAAGTGTTCTTGGTTGCCTTGGTGACATATGAATCTCCCTTCTCAAAACTAGTACTTGTGAGGCCTCTAACTAGTTTGATCTGGAACCTGACAGTAATGTAACCTGACAATGTATTTCTGATTATAAACTTATGAAAAACCTTATAAATTTCATTTATAGATAAGTGATCCATAAAGAGAGTGGATTGCCCACTCGCCTATAAAGCAAAAAGGGAAACTTGAATGAATTGAGGGGATTAGGACAGCAAATGGTTAATAGTGGGACCTGAGTGAACCACAATGACTCCATCTAGTGACTCAGTCTCAGAACTAGCTTATTACCTATTCAATTATGGGGCTAGTCCACCATCTGTCTTTGAGAAAACTTTATTCAACTGTGGGAATTGCATAGTTTGATCCTAGTCCTGTGTGACTGGGAAGCTGGACTATCTATGTGCTCTTTAGAGACCCTTAACCAAGGACCTTCCTAAGTTATGCTGACCAGAAACACAATCAGATCCAAAGATTGGTGCAAGTTTTCTCACCATTGTATGTCTCAAGCAACTCATATGTCTTACCTGAAAACTGGTCCTGTCCTGAGCGGTCATTTTTCCATGTTACAGACACTTGGGAAGTGGGACATTCCTTTTCCGAATTCAGGAAATTGCAGCTATTCACTACTCCTCTCACTCAATCTAAGGTCCTTCCCAATCTTTCTGACGACTTGCACAGCTGCCAAATTTGTGGGCGTGGACTCCTGGATCATCTGAAGAAAGCCCCCATACCTGAGTGAATGGCAGACTCCTCCAGGGACCCCAGGGTCACCCGGAATGGACCCAGAAGCAGCCGACATCCAGACAGCTGTCCCAGGATTCCAGAGGAGGACTGAGTCTACTGTCCTAGTTTGTTTGTCCCCTTCCCTTTTGTTATGTGCCTGACCACCAAGGCCTTGGTTTAGATCCATGTTGGCATATTCTCCCTCCACATTCTTGGCCCCTTCTTCTTTCTACTGTAATAAACAATGACCAGGCAAGTCCTCTGACCCCATCTGTATATGCTCTTTGCCCAACTATAGGAAGTTTCACCATGATGCCTGGGACACACTTACCTGATAGGGCCCCTCAAGGAAGTGACCTTCTGGGAAGAACATGCCATTCCATCCTTGCTAAGGGGAAAGCCTACAGATTCTGAGATCTGCCACCTTAACCGCTCAGCTCACCAACCTAAGGCCACAGCTATCCCTCAACTCCACATTTCATCGTGGCCCAATGTGCCTCATCTGGCATCTTGGCTTATACCTGCCTCTCCTTTATGGACTAGAATGGGGGGGGATTCTTTAGACCACCACAGGGAGTAGTATAAGGATCTCTATGCCAAAACCACCCCTCTCTTTTTACTCTTAGGAATCACACTGTTTTCCAAAGCTAAGGCCCAGCAAGTAAGCTATGATCTGAATGCACTCTCTGGATGATCTCAGCCACCCAGAATTGTTTCCACACCAGCCCCAGGTGGACCCTGAGCTGGGGCAAGCACCTGTATGACCCATGGTCTGGTCATGAAACCCTGCCATCAATCAAACTTGTCTCATCATTGCTGTTGCCTGTCACTGTCACACTTACAGCTCCCTACATAACTACAGCTGTACATAGTAAGATTTGGCCTCATTAAAGTGGGTCTCTTCAGTATTAGAGGAGGACCCAGAACATATGTCCTGTTTCCTTCATCCAATGGAATGTCGAACACTTTCACCTTCTGACTGCTGTTGGAGCTATTTTTCAGTTTGGTTTATTTCATTTCTTAGAGTTAACTGTGGTTGGGATGACCTGTGTGAGCTCTTTGATATTTTGAGAGTTAACCATGGTTGCAAAATCACTGTGACTTTTTGGTCATTTGTTTTCATTGTTGACAAGGCAGACAGCTGAGCCTGGGAAAGCAGAAGGACTGTCCTGGGGTCCAACTAGGAGGTCGGGAGGTCTCCTGGGCCCCTCTGGAAGAACTTGGGCCTGGAATCCCTCAAGAGATTCTGTGCACAAGGAGCCAGTTCCTGGGATCTAATAGAGAAGCAGCCCTAGGAGCTGTGGGTCCAGGTAAGGTTGGCAAGGCAGGAGCCATGCTTTCTGCATACAACACTGAGACCTCAGAACAGGCAGAAGTGATGAATCCTTACAGGGGGCTTGGTCTAAAGGCAGAAAAATTGAATCTCACCAAAAGCTGGGGGCAGGGAGACAAGATTGTGGGGTCCCTGTGATTAAGGTCTGAATTTGGGGAAAGAGTAACCCAATGATACACCTGGGGAGGGTGTCCCCAGGGAATTGGGAAAGTAATTGGGAATCTGCAAAGAGTTAGGGTTGGGAAGCTTCTCCAATTGCCAGGCTTGGGAGCAGGGCTTGCTCCCTGCTAAACCTGGAGGACACTCACCACGCGATCACATGAGGAGGATAAGACCCAATGGCAAGAGTAGCAGAAGTCCAGAGGGGTGGGTGGTTATGAGGGGCTGGTTCAGGACTATTTGGGACCTGCACTCACAGTTTCTTCAGGAAGCCAGAGAGATCTCAGCTCCCAGGGAAGAAGGCAGAGGTATCTCAGCTCCAGGGAAGGGAGAGAGATCTCAGCTACCAGGGCAGAAGGCAGAAAGATCTCAGCTCCAAGGGAAGAAGGCAGAGAGATGTCAGCTCCGAATGAAGAAGGCAGAACAGTCTCAGCCCACGTTCCTGTTTTCATTTAGCCCACTCTGGGAGAGTCCGCCCACCCCCTGTGCAGCTTCTGAGGCCCCCAGGATGGGCCCTTTCCTCCAATCCCACCCAGTGCCAGGAGCTTGGGATGCTGTCTGCCTCCACTCCCAAGCCCAGTTCTCCATCCCATGGAATGCCTTGGCCACTAGGATGAGTTCTCTCTTGCCCTAGACTCCTCCCAGGCCTCCAAACTCCACCCCAGGGCTGTTTTTCCACCCGGGCTACCACCCACCAGTCTGGACAGCTCTGAGAGCTCCTCCTTCCCCAAACCTGTACCACCTGAATCTTTACTGGAGGAAAGATGTGGGACTCTCTTAGTAGGGAGGGCTAGAACAAGGAAGAGGCAACCTTGAGATTTGAGATTCCCAAGAGATCAGGAGATTTATAGCAAAGGGAGCTGAGTTTTAAAATAGAATTTGTTCAAACAAAAAAATAAATGCAGTCACTTTGGTTATCACATTTCTCCTAATCTAAATTAGGATGTGGGCTCATTTAAACTGAGATGTGGGGGACAGGAGCCAAGATGGCCACGTGAAGGCAGCATCTTACCAGAGCTCTCTCACAAGGTCTGTCAGATTCCTATAAAAAAGTGAATTTGAGCACATTTGAGAGAGTCAGAAACTGCGAGCAGTCTGCCTGGGGCAAATTTCTGAGCCGGGAGAGTCTGAAAGGCCGGAGGCACGAACCTGTAGGCTTGGAGAGTGCTCGGTGCGGAGCTGTTCCAGACCAAGGCAGAAGCGGCTGGCCGGGAAATGCACATGGGAGACAGGCTGGGAGAAAGCTGGGCTCCCGAAACCGGCGGAGATCCCCAGGCCTCCCAACACAGGATGGCAGTCTGTGGAAGCGATGAGAGGCAGCGCAACGCCACCCATGAAACACCGTCTCCAGAAGTTTGCAGCCCAAACGTATTAAACGCGGCTTCTTGAACTTCCGGGAGTTCTTAATGTCCAGGTAAACAGCTCTAATTCCTCCCCTCCCCACCCAGGGAATCCCTCGGGGAAAAAAAAAAAGAACGCTGGAACTGAGCAGAAAGTAGTGGGGCTTCAGTGCTCAAATAGCAGAAGTTCATTAGTCCCATAGGGGCAGAGTCAGCAGGGGTCAACGCCAGGAGCCCAGATGTAACCTTGCTCCCCCAGGGGAAGTGCCAGACATCAGCTCAAACAACAAACAGCTGAGACCATTGCTGAAAAGCAAGTGCTGGAGAGCACCCACAGGGAGTGAGACACCAGGGAGCCAGACCCCTCCCCCACACCTCAGGAAACTGAAGGTTATAATCCTAGACTCACAATCCCCAGAATAAGAAAGCTGGGACAGAAAGCCCTGAGGCCCACAGATAGAAATTCGTTGTAAAGCCAGCAAAAGGCAAACCAACATGAAGAAGAACAGAAAAAAACCGAGGACAATAGATTCTTTTTATGGAGACAGGCAGGATCAAAATACAAATATGGAAGAAGTAAGTAACAATACTGTAGATACATCAAATACCTCAAAAGGTAATATGAACTGGTCTCCAGCCCAAAAAGCACTGCTGGAAGAGCTAAAGGAGGATTTTAAAAACCAAATTAGGGAGCTAAAAGAAAATATGGAAAAAATGGAAAAAAGGGGAAAAAAATCCACTGATGAAATCAAGTCCCTAAAGAATAAGATTGGCAAAAAGGATACGGAGATTCAGAATCTAGAGAGAGAAAAGGACACCCTGAGAGGCAAAATCAACCAATTGGAAAAGGAGACTCAAAAGCAAAATGTAAACACTAACTCATTAAAAATTAGACTTGAGCAAGTGGAAGCTAATGAATCTATGAGGCACCAAGAAGTAATAAAACAAAACGTAAAGAATGAAAAAATAGAAAAAAATGTGAAATATCTGATTGGCAAAACAACTGACCTGGAAAATAGATCCAGGAGAGACAATTTGAGAGTTATTGGTCTACCAGAAATCCACGATGAAAAAAAAGAGCCTTGACAGTATCTTTGAAGAAATTATCAAAGACAACTGCCCAGACATCCTAGAACCAGAGGGCAAAATAGTCATTGAAAGAATTCACCGATCACCCCCTGAAAGAGATCCCAAACTGAAAACACCAAGAAATATTATAGCCAAATTTCAGAGCTATAAACTCAAGGAGAAAATACTGCAAGCAGCCAAAAAGAAGCAATTCAAATATCGTGGAACTACAGTCAGGATGACGCAGGATTTCTCAGCTTCCACATTAAAAGACAGGAGAAATTGGAATATGATATTCCGAAGGGCAAAGGAGCTGGGACTACAACCAAGGATCAACTACCCAGCAAAACTAAGCATAATTTTCCAGGCAAGGAGATGGACATTCAATGAAATAAGGGAATTCCAGACCTTCCTGATGAAAAGGCCAGAACTCAATGGAAAATTTGATCTCCAAATACAAAACTCAAGAGAGACATAAAAAGGTAACCAGGGGGAAAAACCCCACAAACCTTATTAACCAATAAGGGCAGGTTGTTTACATCTTTATGTGGGATTATATCATCTTATGTATGTTATATGTATGTATATACATGTATAAGTCATTCTTGTGAATGGTACAGCTATTATGGCAAATGAAAGGGATATACATAGGTTGTGAATGCCTGTATAAATTAACTGATATAAAATATATAAAGATATAAGATATAAAATATAAATAAGAGATATAAAGGGAGGGCTATGAGGGAAGCGGTAAGGAGGTAGTAGAAAAGGGTAAATTACACCAAATGAAGTGGCACAAAAACATATTATAGTAGAGGGAAAGAAGGGAGGGAGAAGAGCAGTATTTGAGCTTTACTGTCATCTGATCTAGTTCAAGAAGGGAATAACATACTCTGATAAGTTTAGAAATCTAACTTGTCCTACGGGAAGTGGGAGGGTAAGGGGGGAAAAAGGGAGGGGGGTGGTCAGAAGGGAGAGGAGAAGTAGCAAGTGGGTAATGGTAAGATAAGGGAGGGGAATAAAGAGGGAGGGTTAACTGAGGAAAGCGGCCGTCAAAAGCAAAACTTTGTTGAGGAGGAGAAGGGGAAAGGGAGAAATAAAAGCATAAACAGGGGGAATTAGGATGGAGAAAAAGACACAGATAGAAATCATAACCCTGAACGTGCAGGGGATGAACATTCTCACAAAACAGAAGCAGATAGCAGAATGGATTAAAAACCATAATCCTACAATATGCTGTTTACAAGAAATGCATTTGAAACAGGGGGATACACATAGGGTAAAGGTAAAAGGCTGGAGTAAAATATATTGTGCCTCAGCTAAAGTAAAAAAAGCAGGTGTAGCAATCCTAATCTCAGACAAAGCAAAAGTAAAGATAGATCTAATTAAAAGAGATAAGGAAAGACATTATATCCTGCTAAAAGGCACCATAAACAATGAAGCAATATCATTGCTTAACATATATGCACCAAGTGGTAAGGCATACAAATTCTTAGAGGAGAGGTTAAAGGAGTTACAGGAAGAAATAGACAGCAAAACTATAATATTGGGAGACCTCAACCTCCCCCTTTCTGAACTTGATAAATCTAACCTCAAAATAAATAAGAAAAAAGTTAAGGAGGTAAACAGAATTTTAGAAAAGGCACATATGATAGACCTCTGGAGAAAACTGAATGGGGATAAAAAGGAATATACTTTCTTCTCAAAAGTACATGGCACATACTCAAAAATTGACCATGTACTAGGGCATAAAAACCTCACAATCCAGTGCAGAAAAGCAGAAGTAGTCAATGCATCCTTTTCAGATCATGATGCAATAAGAATCATTTTTAATAAAGTACCATGGAAAAATAATCTAAAAACTAATTGGTAACTAAATAATTTAATTCTAAAGAATGAGTGGGCCAAAGAACAAATCAGAGAAACAATTAATAATTTCATTCAAGAGAATGACAATAATGAAACAACATACCAAAACTTTTGGGATGCCGCAAAAGCAGTTCTTAGGGGAAGTTTTATAACTCTAAATGCCTACATGAATAAAATAGGGAAAGAGGAGATCAATGATCTGGGCATACAGCTGAAAAAGCTAGAAAAAGAGCAAATTGAAAACCCCCAATTAAATACCAAATTAGAAATACTGAAAATCAAAGGAGAGATTAATAAAATTGAAACCAAGAAAACTATTGAATTAATAAATAAAACAAAGAGCTGGTTTTATGAAAAAACCAATAAAATTGATAAACCTTTGGCCAATTTGATTAAAAAAAGAAAGAAGAAAATCAAATTACCAATATCAAAAATGAAAAGGCTGAGGTCACCTCTAATGAAGAGGAAATCAAAACAATAATTAGGAATTATTTTGCCCAACTGTATGCCCATAAATTTGACAACCTTAGAGATATGGATGAATATCTACAAAAACATAAACTGCCCAGGCTAACAGAGAAGGAAGTGAAATTTCTTAATAACCCCATATCAGAAAAAGAAATTGAGCATGCCATCAACGAACTCCCTAGGAAAAAATCTCCAGGGCCAGATGGTTTTACATGTGAATTCTATCAAACATTTAAAGAACAACTAATTCCAATACTTTGTAGACTATTTGGGAAAATAGGTGAAGAAGGAGTCCTACCAAATTCTTTTTATGACACAAATATGGTACTAATACCCAAACCAGGTAGAGTTAAAACAGAGAAAGAAAATTATAGACCAATTTCTCTAATGAATATTGATGCAAAAATTTTAAATAAAATATTAGCAAAAAGGTTGCAGCAACTCATTACGAGAATAATACACTATGACCAGGTAGGATTCATTCCAGGAATGCAAGGATGGTTCAATATTAGGAAAACTATTAGCATAATTGACCATATCAACAACAAAACTAGCAGAAACCATATGATCATCTCAATAGATGCAGAAAAAGCCTTTGACAAAGTACAACATCCATTCCTATTAAAAACACTAGAAAGCATAGGAATAAGTGGAACCTTCCTCAAAATTATAAATAGCATCTACCTAAAACCATCGACAAGCATTATTTGTAATGGGGATAAACTAGATGCATTCCCAATAAGATTGGGGTGAAACAAGGATGTCCATTATCACCCCTATTATTCAATTTGGTACTAGAAACATTAGCTGTAGCAATAAGAGAAGAAAAAGAAATTGAAGGAATTAGAATAGGAAAAGAAGAAACTAAATTATCACTTTTTGCAGATGATATGATGATTTATCTAGAGAATCCTAGAGAATCAAGTAAAAAACTACTTGAAATAATAAACAACTTTAGCAAAGTTGCAGGATATAAAATAAACCCACATAAATCCTCAGCATTCCTACACATTACTGACAAAGCCCAACAGCAAGAGATAGAAAGAGAAATTCCATTCAAAGTTACTGAAGGCACTATAAAATATTTGGGAGTCTATTTGCCAAGACAAACCCAGGGCCTATATGAACATAACTGTGAAACACTTTTCACGCGAATAAAATCAGATCTAAATAAATGGAAAAATATCAGTTGCTCATGGTTAGGCCGAGCTAATATAATAAACTGAGATGTGTTCTCCCAGGAGAGTAATTGGCATGTTTGACACTCTTTGGGTAGATCTGTCCTTATGGCAAAATACACTTAAAATTTGGCATTTAAGGGGATGCATTGAGGAGCTGTCAGAACAATAATCCAATGTAACTGGATCTGAATTACCCTATGTTACTCTCTGAATGTAATCAGTCTAGAGGGTCAAATGGAGAAAGTGGTTTTTATATCTAAGGTCATTTAAACTAAGATAATCGACTGAACTGATGTCATTTGACTGGCAATTTTGTTTCATGTATTAAAACTAACATTGTTTTTTTTCTTATTATGCTTCTTGCTTTTCTCATTTTGGGACTGGGGGGAAACCACTGCATAAGACAAGTTATGCTCTTAATTAAAACATGATCTCTAGAGGGATGTGTAATTGGACCCATGTTGTACCCACTGGTTCCCTTTCCTTTGTTCTGGATACTACAGGATTAAGAATCAAGCTGTAAGAGTGTGGCTACAGTTTTGACTGTTACTCATTTAATTGGGATCATTTTGCTTTAAAACAAATGAAAATAAAAATAATTTACTGTTTGAGAAAAGCACAAAGGACCTTGTAAATTCTTCCTTAAGGCTTTCATCCTGAAGAAGGAGGCAAAACTCAGGACAAAGAGAATGCAAAGGAGTAAATTCTACTGTGTGGAGGTAGCAGCACACTGAGGGGTTGATCCCTTGGGATTCCTTCCTTCACCTGAGCTGATATTATCCTGCAGAAAAGAAGACAAAGCTTCCCATTCTCTGGACCTGCGGTTATATGATCAGTTATTCAAGAAGCATTTATGCATCAGTCAATAAACATTTTCAGGCAGGTGCTGTGTGCCTGGTGCTATGTCAAGTGCTGAGGATACAAAGAGAGATTTACCAGCCCCTCCCAGACACTTTTCTTTACAATGTTGCTGTTACTGTGCTCATTGTTCTCCTGGTTCTGCACATTTCACTTTGCATCAGTTTGCATAGGTCCTCTCAGGTTTGGTTGTTTTTGCTTTTTTTAATTTTAGACAAATACTAAAAATTTCACAATAAGAAAATTAAAAGAAACAGATTACAAACTTTCATATAAAATAAGAAAAGAAAAAACACATGCTGTGTGCACAGCAGAACATGGGACAGTATTCAGAATACATAGCAATAACTTTCCATTTCAAGAAAGCCTGTATATTAAATACTGCACATCAAGTTAAAAGTGTCCACCTTTCCTTTGTTTCCTTGTGGGTTTTCTTTTGTTCTCTGCTATCCACGTTACTTTGTTCTTTTTTCCCCTTTCTTCCTCCTCTCCCTCCAGTCTACCACTAATCATTCATATATTTATATATATAGACATTGATATATACATACACATGTAAATACACACACATACATACATATGTAAACATACACTTTCCCTAAAAGATTCTGCTCCTAATCTTTGTTTGTATGTTTGTTCTCTTTTTAGTGGCATGCCCAATTCATTGATTTGCTCTTTCTTTGTCTGATTGATTTAACTGTTTGGATATACACAGTTCCCCCCAAGTGCTGCTTTGGCTGGATCCCATGAATGTTCTTATGTTGTCTCATTGTTGTCATTCCTTTTAGTGAAATTATTGATTACTGCTGTGGTTTGTTCTCTGATGCATTTATTCTTTAGGATTACATGAATAAGTTTACAATTCATTTTTAATACATCTTTTACTGGCCTTTATTGAATGTAATTTTTATTGCACTATGATCTCAATAGGCTGCATTTTATATTGCTGCTTCTCTACATTTGATTATGAGGTTTTTGTGCCCAATGCACTTTTTTGCATAAATGCTTTGGCCAGTTTTTCTGAAATTTTTTTTTATCCCTTCCATTCCTTGACTCATTTTGAAAGAGATCTATTCACTGAATAGACATAGCCTTATTCAAAGTTGGAACCTGAAAAGGCCTTCCCTTTACAGGCCAAGGCTTCCCACTGTATCCTGGGCCATCTCCAGTCATCCTGATCAATATCTGGCCACTGGATCCAGATGGCTCTGGTGACCCTGCACAGCTGTCCCTCACTCAAATCAAAGTCAACTACAAGTCATGTCATCATCTCCCTTATGCCATGGTCCTCTTTGAGAATGATGGACAAACCACAATCCTCCAAAGAATCCCTCCTCTCCCTCCCTTATCTTCTCCCTCCTCCCTAGCCCCTTAAGAGTTTTAGTTCTTCCTAAATTTAGAAGACTTTTCTACTCTTCTGGATATATATGTATGTTTCCCTCTTGAACCCTTTCCTGATGAAAGTAGGTTTCCAGGACTGTCCCCCTCCCCCATCCAGTTCCTCTATATTGGTTCTTCCTCTGGCACGTCATTCGTATAATTATTCTTTCAGTTGTTCTTGACTGGTTTTACTTTCGTCAGTTACATTATACTCAGGTGGGCCCCAATCTTTCTTATAAGCCAGCTAATAACTGGCTTATAATAACACTCTTAGATATAGGTTTTACATTTTACATACATACAAGGTAAACAGTCTATCCTTATTGTGTCTCTTGTAATTGGTTCTCTTGCCCCGTGGATATTGAATCTTCTATTCAGTTCAGTTTTTTTTTCACAAAGCCCTGAAAATCTGACAATTCCTTAAATATCCATTTTTTTCATTCAGAATTGTGCATAAGTTTCCTAGGTATGATATTTTTGACCAGAACTCCAGTTCTTTTGCTCTTCGATATAAAGTGTTCCAAGATCTGCAATCTTTTAGAGTTGCCACTGTTAGATCTTAGGTGGTTCTAATTGTGGTACCACTATATAAGTGATTTTTTCTTGTTCCTCATAATATTGCCTTTGAGCTGGGGATTTCAGAATTTGACTATTACATGCCTGTGAGTTTTCCTTGTAGGCTCACTCTCAGGTGGTGATCTGTAAATTTTTTCTATTTCTATTTTCCTCTTCTTTTAGTGCTTCAGGACAATTTTATTTAATTATTTCTTGTGTTATTTGATCAAGATTCCTTTTTTTGATGACAGCTTTCACGTAGACCAATTATTCTTATGTTTTCTGTTCTTGATCTGTCCTACACATCAGTTGTTTTTCTTATGAGATGTTCCACATTACCTTCTAGTTTTTCATTCTTTATATTTTGCTTTTTTAAAATTTCTTCATCTCTTATCACTTCACTGGCTTCCCCTTGCCCAATTCCAATTTTAAAGGACTCATTTTCTTCCTTAAGATTCTTGATCTCCTTTTCTAATTGGTTGACTTTTCATATTCTTCTTGTTTGCCTTGCATCATTCTTATTTTTCTTTTTAGTTTTTCTTCACTCTCATTTGATTTCTAAAGTCCTTTTAATGTTCTTCAATGAATTCTTTTTTTGCCAGATGACCATTTGACATTACTCTTTGGGTAGAAGAGGGTTTCTTTGCTTCATTATCCTCCTCTGAAGAGGAACCCCAGTCTTCTCTATTCCCATAGTAGCTCTCTATGATTGGATTCTTTCTCCTTTGCCTGTGCCTCTTTTTTTAATAGTTTAGTTTTTATAATCACCTCTAATCCTGAGGTATGGGGAATGGTACATCTGGCTTCAGATCTTTTTCAGTTCTCCCCTCTGACCTTGAACTCAAACCAAGTTCTCCAGTGTCCTATTAAGTGCCCACAGCCAGGGGAGTCTGGCCCTATTGCTTCAGCACTCACCAGGCATGTGCTGGTTCCTTCTTGCCTCACCACTCTCTTCAGCACAGCTGAGTCTGGCATTCCTAGTCAGCAGAGGTTCCCTAGATCATCCTTATCTCAGATGCCCAACTTCCCTCACCTTCCCAGAGTGGGGTGTAAAAGTTCCTGTGGCTGGGGCCCAGGCCACCTCCCAAGCCAGGTACCTCCAGGGCTTGCTGCTTGCTGTGTAAGTGAACCTAGGACCCAGCCAGGAGGTGTTTACTCTTTACATGGAGGAAACATCAGCTTGGGATTTTTCTTCAGATTTTAGATTGTCCCAGGAGGACCCTGTTCAGCCCCTACTCTTATTTATTTTCACCACTCCATGTTCACCCTGAGGTGCTATTTTATCTCTTTGCAGAGTAAAATCTTGAGAGCTTGAACTTTTCTGACCTACTCCACCATCTTCCCAGAATCCTCTCCCAGGTTTGTTTTTTAACCATCCCCTTCATCCTATCTTTTTATTTTATTTACTTATTTTTGTTTCATTTTAATTTATGGAATAAAACAAGCATTTCTATAACTTAATATGATAAAAAGATAATAGCACATAAAAGTACAAATCTATTATGTCCAACTTGCTATTCCTATTAAACATATAATAAAATTATCATGTAATTTCTTTCCTTTTTTTCCTCCCTCCACAAATGACCACCATGAGACAAAAATATGTATGTATGTATATACATACATAAATATTCATTTTATATATACCTTTTTTCATCAGTTCTTTCTCTGGATTCAGATAGTGTCTTCAATTTCCAGTTCTTTGCCACCACATAGAGAGCTGCCATAAATATTTTAGAACATATGGGTTCTTCTTCTTTTTCTCTAATCATCTTTGATAACAGACCTGGTAGTTGTACTGCTGGGCCAAAGGGTACAGGCAGTCTAATAACTCTTTGGGCACACTTTTAGATTGTTCTGCAATACAGTTGGATCACTTCACAATTCCACCCACAATGAATTAGTGTCCCAATTTTTCCTATATCCTCTCCAATACTTGTTGCTTTCCTCTTCAAATTTTTTTTGGGGTTTTTTTGTTATTTTCACCTTCAAATATTTTAGCCAATCTGATAGGTATAATTTGATATTTCAAGTTTCTTTTAATCTGCATTTCTCTAATCAATTATTTAGAGCATTTTTTCATATGACTATAAATTCTTTTGATTTCTTCATTAGAAAGCTGCCTGCTCATATCATTTGATCATTTATAAATTGGAGGATTACTTGTATTCTTATGGATTTGATAAAGTTCTTTATACATTTGAGATATGAGACCTTTATCTGATAAACTGTCTATAATTTTCCCCCAATGTTCTGCTTCCCTTCTAATCTTGGCTATATTTGTTTTATTTGTAAAAAAAAAAAACCTTTTAATTTAATGTAATTGAAATTATCCATTTTATACTTCATTCTACTCTCTATCTTGTTTATTCATAAATATTCACCTATCCATAAGTCTGACAAGTAGTATGTTCCATGTTCTTCTGACTTTCTTTTAATCTCTCTTTATATCTAGGTCATGTATCTATTTTGACATTATCTTGGTAAATGGTGTAAGATACTGGTCTATGCCCAATTTCTGCCATACTGTTTTCCAGTTTCCCCAACAATTTTTTACCAAATAATGAATTCTTATCCCAAAATCTTGTCTTTACATTGTCAAATATAAAGTTACTATTTTTTTTGCTGCTGTAAACTATATCTATTCTCTTCCTTTGACCTACCTTTCTATTTCTGAGCCCATACGAGATAGTCTTGATAACTGCTGTCGTATAGTATAGTTTTAAGATCTGGTATTGCTAAGCCTCTTTACTTTACATTTTTTTTTACTAGTTCCTTTGATATTTTTAACCTTCTGTTTTTCTTAGTGAATTTGGTATTATTTATTCTGATTCAGTCAAATAATTTTTGGGTAATTTAATTGGGATGACATTGAATGTATAAATTAGTTTATATAAGCTTGTCATTTTCATTATATTGTCCCTGCCTACCCATGAACAATTAATATTTTTTCTATTATTTAAATCTGATTTTATTTGGAAAAATAATTTTTATAACTTTACTTAAACAGTCCCTGAGATTGTTTTGGCAGGTGTACTCCCATTTATTCTGTACAGCCTAAAGTTATTTTAAGTGAGGTAGAAGTTACTATCTCTTTTTGCAGGGTTTCATGACATCTAGGAATGCAGATGATCTTTGTGGATTTATTTTATGTCCAGCTACTTTGCTAAAATTGTTCATTGTTTTAACTAGCTTTTCCCATCATATCATATCATCTGCAAAGGAGATAGTATTACTACTTTAATCCCTATTCTGATTTCATTTCTTTTCCTAATACTGAATAATAATAGTGACAGAGGGCATTCTTATTTCACACCTGATCCTACTGGCAAGGCTTCTAGTTTATCCCCATTATAATAATGCTTGCTCATTGTTTTAGATAAATGCTTTTTAACAATTTAAGGAAAATCCATTTATGCCTATACTTTCAAATGTTTTTAAATACAGATGAATGGTGCACTTTATCAAAAGGATTTTGTGCATCTAATGATATAATCACATGACATTTAAACTATCATTATTGCTATAATAAATTGTTGATAGATATCCTTATATTAAACAACCTCCTCATTCTTGGTATAAATCTCACTTGGTCAAAATGTATAATCTTTGTAATATATTGTTGCAATCTTTTAGTTAATGTTTTATTTAGGATTTTTTGCATCCATATTCATTAATAAAATTGGTCTATAATTTTCAAATAAGAAAGGCAGAAGAAAAATTGAGAAAAGCAATGAAAGGTATGCAAGTCAGAGTCAACAGCTTGGAAAAGGAAGAACAAAAATTGACTGAAGAAAACTATTCCTTAAAAAATATAATTGTCAAATGGGAAAAAAATCCACTCAAGGAAACTACTACTAAAAAAGGAAGAATTGGCCAAATGGAAAAGGAGGTACAAAAGCTAACTGAAGAAAATAATTCCTTAAAAATTCAAATTGGGCAAATGGAAGCTAATGACTCTGTGAGACAGCCGCAATCAAACAAAATGAAAAGAATAAAAAAAAGAAGAAAATGTAAAATACCTCACCAGAAGAACAACTGACCTGGAAAACATATTCAGAAGAGATAATTTAAGAAGTAATGGGCTACTTGAAAGCCATGATTGAAAAAAGAGCTTGGACAGAATCTTTCAAGAAATTATCAAAGAAAACTGCACTGATATCCTAGAATGAGAGGAAAATACTCATTGAAAAAACCCACCTGTCACCTCCTGAAAGGGATTCCAAAATGAAAACTCCAAGGAATGTTGTAGCCAAATTCCAGAATTATCAGGTCAGCAAGAAAATACTGCAAGCAGCCAGAAAGAAACAATTCAAATATCATGGAGCCACAGGCAGGATTACATAGGATTTAGCAGATTCTACCTTAAAGAGTCAGAGGGAACAGAGAGCTTAGATTATGGTAATCAGGAAGGCAAAGGAGTTTGGATTACATCCAAGAATCAACTAGCCAGCAAAACTGAGCATAATCTTTCAGGGGAAAAGATAGACATTCAGTCAAATAGGGGATTTTCAATCATCCCCGATGAAAAGACCAGAAAATTCAATCTTCAAGAACAAGACTAAAGGGAAGCATGAAAAGGTAAACAGGTGGGAGAAACATGTTATCCAATAAGTTTAAACTGTTTACATCCCCACATGGGAAGATGATACTTGCAGCTCTTGAGAACTGTATCTGTATTGGGGCTGTTAGAAGGAGTATACATAGTGTCAACCCTTACTGAGTTCTTTCAAAGAAAGGAAAACAAAATTAGGCTGCCTGCGTATGTTTATTTCTCTCAAAGCTTGCAGAACATGCATATTGGGATATCCATGGGAGCTCACTGTAGAAAATGAGCCCAAGTATCAAAGACAACTCCAAAAGACACATGATGGAAAATGCTATCCACATCCAGAAAAAGAACTGTGGAGTCTGTATGCAGATCGAAGCATACTATTTACTCTCTTTTCTTTTTTTTTCTTCTTTCTTGTGGTTTCTCCCCTTGGTTCTAATTCTTCTTGACAATATGACTAATGTGAAAATATGTTTAATATGAATGTATATATGATTGCACACCATCTTGGGGAGGGAGGATGGGTGTAGGGGGGAACATTTAGAATTCAAAATCCTGTGGAAGTGAATATTGCAAACTAAAAATAAATAAATAAATAAGTAAATGAATGAATGAATGAATAAATGAATGAATAAATAAATAAATAAGTTTAAAGGAAAAAAAAGGGAAAATGTCATTTTATTATATTACCTTGGCCTACCCATGAACAAGTGATATTTTTCTAATTTTTAGCTCTGACTTCATTTGTGTGAAATGTGTAACTGGGTTCATATATTTTCTGGGTTGTCTTGGAAAGTTGACTCCCAAATATTTTTTAACATCTGCAATAACTTCAAATGTAATTTCTCTTTGTATATCTTGCTATTGGGCTTTGTTAGTAATATATAGAAATATGAATGACCTGTGTGAGTTTATGTTATATCCTGCAACTTTGCTAAAGTTGTTTATTATTTCAAACAGTTTATTTTTACTTGATTCTCTAGGATTCTTTTAAGTATACCATCATATCATGTGGACAGAGTGATAGGTTGTTTCTTCTTTGCCCATTCTAATTCCTTCAATTTCTTTTTCTTCTCTTTTTGTGAAAGCTAACATTTCTAGTACAATAATGAATAACAGTGGTGATAATGGACATCCTTGTTTCACCCCTGTTCTTATTGGCAATGCTTCTAGCTTATCTGCATTACATAGAATGCTTGCTGATGATTTTAGATAGAGGCTACTTATCATTTTAAGGAAGACTCCATTTATTTCTATGCTCTCCGGTGTTTTTTTTTTAATAGGAATGGGTGTTGTATACTGATATGGTTAATTATGCTGAAAATTTTCCTAATATGGAACCAGCCCTGCATTCCTGGTCATAGTGTATTATCCTTGGGATAAGTTGCTGTAACCTCTTTGCTAATATTTTATTTAAAACTTTTGCATCTATATTGATGTATTAGCAATTTTGATTTGAAGATCTTTCACACTCATCAATAGGCTATGTGACCTGCTTACATCATAGGAAGCCTGAGACATATGTGGCAAAAGGAACTTTCTCACAGGAAAAAGGAAGCTATGACACAGAAAATATTGAGGGAGAGAGAGAGAGAGAGAGAGAAAGAGAGAGAGAGAGAGAGAGGGAGAGGGAGAGGGAGAGAGAGGGAGAGATTATGGCTACTGGTGGCTGCTAATGGCTGCCCTTATGATTATTAGAACTGAACAGGCTGGCTTAGCTGTACTGTGAGCTTGTTTTGGGGAAGACCCCAGGGGGGGGTTGAAGAAGTTTTGGGATGGCCAGTTTCCAAGCTGTGATATAGTGTTTTAAGTTTCTTGCTATTATGATAAAGTGGCCTGACTGACTGTGGGAGCTGAACATTTAGTTATGAGATATGGTTTTCGGGTGTCTGAATAAATGTTATACTTCTTTTACCTTCTATGTGGAGAGTCTCGTATACTTTGCGATACAGAACTACATAGGCATTTTGACAATTATCATCGACATTGTTATTGTCGCCTTACTGTTTCAATTAATTAGGGAAATTGGTCTATAATTTTCTTTCTCTGTTTTGGCTCTTCCTGGTTTAGGTTTCAGCACCATATTTGTAACATAAAAAGAACTGGGTAGGACTCCTTCTTTCCTTATTTTTCCAAATAGTTTATATAGTATTGGAATTAATTGTTCTTTAAATGTTTGGTAGAATTCACCTGTAAATCCATCTGGCCCTAGAGATTTTTTCTTAGGGAGTTCATTTATGGCTTGTTCAATTTCTTTTTCTGAAGGGGCATTATTTTAGAATTTTATTTCCTCTTCTGTTAATCTGGGCAATTCATATTTTTGTAAATATTCACACATTTCCCTTAAATCATCAGATTTATTGGCATACAGTTGGGAAAAATTGTTCTTAATTATTGTTTTAATTTTCTCTCATGAGGAGGACTGTTAAGAGGCAGTACTCCCAATCTGAGCTAAACTGAGTGGTAAACAACTATTTCCAACCAAGTGAAAAATAGTTATCTGTTGGTTTTACTGAGGGCATGAGGTGACACTAGGTATAGCTTCTGTCTTTGCTTTATGATTACTTTCCCATGTTAATGGCACCTATTCTTTTATTTTCATATTTAGTTATATAGAAACAAGTACCATATTTCTTTTTTTGACAAGTACCATAATTCACAACATAATCATTGCCACTGCATAATCATCTCATCCTGTTTTTTTTCCAGTCCAACTATTGGTTTATAACCTTTCATCATGTAATCATCAGATGGTGTAATTCTGTTCATCATGCCACTTAAAAGCTAAACAGGGCAGCAATATATTCATTCATCAATGGCATATGGACACATATTTCTCTCTCATGCGTTGCAAGCTGTCAGGCTAGAATTCTCAGCAAAAATGCACTGTCAGTATATTTCCAAAAGCCAACTTGAGTGATTTGTTTGGAGCGCTGCAATACTAACAGTATTGTCACGTAACCCAATGAAGAGCCAATAGGAATAAGGGGAGAGAGCAGGCAGGTGAAGCTGCCATGAATAAGACACATGATATGGTAAGACTTGTATCTTCCTATGCTAGCCAAATTGTACAGTTTGTCTCCCAGCACTGCTTTGGGACTTCTGATTGAATTGTCTACCAGGTCCTAGGGTTTGGTGTTTTCTCCCCCTACTTCCCTTTCAGCTTCCTTTTCTATCTTGTCTTCCTAGTTTGGATGGTAAGCTCCTTGAGGACAGGGACTGTCTTTCTTTTTCTGTATTTGACATTCAAGATAGTATCCAGCACATAGAAGGTACTTAAATGTTTATTGATTATTACCCAAACTAATAAGTATTTTGCCTCTTAAATGTGTTTTAATGTGTCATCTAAGTGTTTTGCCTCTTAAATGAGGCCATTCAAACTGAGCTACCTCTTCTCCCAACTTCCTTTCAGACATCTGGAAGAGATGTCTAATAGATATCTTAAACTAAATATATCCAAAAGGGAATTCATTATCTTTCCCCCTCCACCCTTCCTGTTGCTGTAGAGGGTAACACCATCTTTTGTATCCCCCCAAACTCATAATTGTGGTGTTGTGCTTGACTTCTATCCCTCACCTCTCCCTTATCCAATCTGCTGCCAGTACTGTCCATGTCACAAACACATCCTCTTCTCTGCTGATACTGCAACCACACTGGTGCAGACCTTTATCCCCTCACCCTAGGACTATTACAAAAGCCTGCTGGTGGGTCAGTCTCCTTCAAGACTGTCCCCATTCCAATGCATCTTTCATTTAGCTAACAAATTGATGTGCCATGTCACTCCCCTACTTAATAAATTCCATGGTTCCCTATCACCTTGAGAATCAAATACAAAACCATCCAACGCACTTTGGGAAAGTGACTTGGAGTCTGGAAAAGAGTTAAGGGTGTGGAGCTTGTCCAGTAGAAAGGCCTGAGATGCAGGCATGTTCCAGGAGGACTAGAGGACACTCACTACATTGTCATATGAAGAGGATGTAACCCAAGGCAAGGGCAGCCAGCAGAAGCTCGTAGGTGTGTGTGGGGCTGGCTTGGACCCACAGAGCTGGCTTGCAGAAGGCAGAATTCTCCTAGTACCAAGAGCCCCACCCTGCCCAGTCTTCAAGGCCCTGCTCCCCCCACCCCATAGGCCCTTTCCTCCAATTACATCCAGGGCCAAGAGCTCAGGACCCTGCCTGCCTCTCCTCCCCAATCCCTGCCCTTCCTCATCTGGAATGCCTTGGCCACTGGGATGATGGCTCTCCTGCCCTTGACCCCTCCCAAGTCTCACAATTCCCCCCACCCTAGGGCTCTTATTCTACCCGGGCCACCACCCAACAGGCTGGCCATCTCTGAGAGCTCCTACTCCCCTCTCCCTCCATCACCTCTATCCCTTTCTCCTACTCCTCTGGGACTTGCCCCCTCCTCTTCCTGAGCACAAAGACTGCCTAGATAAAACTTGGGCAACAGTCTAATTCTAATGTGGGCTCATTTAAAGTCAACTGTGTTCTCATAACTGGGATTTTTGAACCTCTACAGGTAGATCAAACCTCAATGCAAAATACACTTAAATTTTGGCATTAAGGAGATATGGTTAGGAGCTGTAAGAACAAGAATGAAGTGTAATTGGATCAAAATTAATGTAATCAACTCTCTGAATGCAAGCAGTCTTGAGTGCCAAATGGACAGAAGGATGAAGTGATTTTTCCATGGAAGATAGTTCAGAAATGCATTGATGTCATTTTATTTGCAATTTTCTTTCCTATTTTAAATATGTAACCTTATGTTATTATGCTTCTAATTTTTCTCTTATTGGTATTTTTGGGAAAATATAGTATAAAAATACAAATTTGAAAAATGATTCCTAGAGTGTGATGTGATTGTATTACAAGAAAATTAACTCCTCAAATGATGAAAGTTGGAGAAGATATGGTAAAATTTAACACTAATGCATTGTTGGTGGTGCTATGCACTGCTCCAACCATTCTGGAGAGCAATTTGGAGCTATGCCCAAAGGGCAATTACACTGTGCATACCCTTTGACCCAGCAATACCACTTCTAGGTCTGTATCCCAAAGAGATTATAAAAATGGTGAAAGGACTCACATGTACAAAAATATTTGTAGCAACTCTTTTTGTGGTGGCAAAGAACTGGAAATCAAGGGGATGACCATCAATTGGGGAATGGCTGAACAAGTTGTGGTACATGAATGTAATGTAGTATTATTGTGCTATAAGAAATGATGAGCAGCCCATAAAAGTGGCAAGAAAAAGCATTTACAATGGAGGAGAAGAAGGGTGGGAGATGAGAGGGAATAAGTGAACCTTACTCTCATCATATTTGGTTTAAGAAGGGAATAACATACATACTCAATTGGGTATGAAAATCTGTCTGGCCCTCAAGAAAGTAGAGAGGAAGGGGATAAAGGGGATAGGGGTGATAGAAGGGAGGGCAGGTTGGGGGAGGGGATAGTCAGAAGCTTACACTTAGGAGGAGGGACACAGTCAAAGGAGAGAATAGAATAAATAGGGGCAGGATAGGATGGAGGAAAATATAGTCTTTCACAACATGACTATTATGGAGGTGTTTTGCATGACTACACATGTATAACCTATATCAAATTGCTTGCCCTCTCAATGAGGGTGGGTGGAGATGGAGGAAGGGAGAGAATTTGAAACTCAAAGTTTTAAAAAAAGAATGTTAAAAACTTTTTTACATGCAGCTGGGAAATAAGATACACAGGCAATGGGGTTTAGAAATCTATCTTACCCTACAGGAAAATAGAAGGGGAAGGGAATAAGACACAGAGGAAGGGGTGATGGAAGGGAAAACAGATTGTGGGAAGGGGCAATCAGAATGTATGCCATCATGGGGTGGTGGGAGGGGAGAGATGGGGAGAAAATTTGGAACTCAAAATCTTGTGGAAGTGAATGTTGAAAACTAAAAATAAATAAACTGAAACTGGAAAATATAAAAAAACTAAAATAATTTTTTTGCTGACATCAAGGTTAAAAAAATTATGAGGAGGCAGATTTCAGAAAAACCTGTTAAGACTTCCATGAACTGATGCTGAGTTAAGTGAGCAGAACCAGGAGAACATTGTACACTGTAACAATAACATTGTGAGGTGACCTTCATTAGCCTCTGTCCTTCTGAGCAATGCAATGTTCTAAGACAATTCCAAAAACTCATGATGGAAAATGCTATCTACATCCAGAGAAAGACTGTGGAATCTGAATGCAGATCGAAGCATACTGTTTTCACTTTTGTTCTTTCTCATAGTTTTTCTCTTTTGTTCTGATTCTTTTTTCACAACACAACTAATGTGGAAATATGTTTAATATGATCATACATATATAGCCTACATAAGATTGATTGTCAACTTGTGCAGGAGGGAGGGAGAAAAAAATTTGGAACTGAAAATTTTATAAAAGTGAATGTTGAAAACTATCTTGACATGCAATTGGGAAAAAATGCTACCAAACGGGGAAAAAAGAAATGAGTGATGATGTTAAAATAACACTGAATTACAATTTTAAAAAACAAAACCAATCAAAACCAAAAAAAAAGAGGTTCAAGCCTAAAGCTTTCCCATAGTGATTACTTTACAAGGCTCTTCTAAACTAAGATTTGCCTGATGGTCAGAACAAAAACTAAATGTTGGTTATTTTCCCACATCAATTAAATTTATTGGGAATGCTATCAACTCTAATTTATCTGATGTAATGTTTGTGCTCTAGGTGAGGCCTTCTCAACTTCCTTCCTTTTGAGGTTTTATTAATGCATTTGGTCTTTATACCAGAGCAGAGACAAACCATCTTTCCCCCTCCAGACTGAATCCTGTTTTGTGGCAAAGAAAAATAACAGACAGGGAATCCAATCCCATGGGCACATTGGCTAGTGGAGATAACCTTCTACCCTGGGAGTGACTGAGCTTCTGGGTGTCTTGGTGAAGGAGGAGGTCTCTCTCACTATCTGATCTCAGAGACAGCCACTGTTCTGGACAGTTACTCAGAGGGCTACTTGCTTTGGTCTTCACATTTACATTGCTGTAGACATTAGGTTTGTACAACATATACTGTATATGGTTCACGAGGTTCTACTCTTTTCTCTCTTCTCTGTGATAAAAGATGAAGGGGAACCAACTAATTGAGAAAAAATAGAACGATTGAATGTAGGGGCCCAGAACTTGATACGCTCAAGAACATGAAAGGGCAGGGTAAGGATTCCCTTATTGCAAAGCACAGCAAAGAAAACTGGAAAGCAGTTTGGTAGAAATCAGGTTTAGACTCCCAGCCTCCACCTCTGAGTACACTGAACTCAAACAGAGACTGGACCTGACTAGAAAAGTCACCAGTTAAAACCTTCAAGAAAGAAGATGGAGGAGGAGAGAGAGCCATGAGCTCAGCACTCCTCCACCTCCTGCAAACAGATGGAGAATATCATGGCCCTGCCTGAATCCTGAGTGGGAAACCAGGGTGAGGCTGTGTTGGCAACCAAAAATGGGCTCCTTAGCACTTAGTCAACAAGTGCCCTTGACTAGTTTGGCTTTTTCCCCTGAACTGAATGCTGTTTGTATGTTGGACTGGAGTAAGCTTGTCGGCCCCTTCACCTTGCTTCCCTTGCTTAAGCTGATGGAAAGAACCTGTGCTTTCCTGGTCAACCCCTTCACCTTGCTTAAGCAGATTGAAAGAACCTGTGCTTTCCCCGGCGTACCTTACACCCCCGCAGAAGCTGGATGGTTAAAAGCAGCTCCCGTTGGAGCCAGAGGCTGCTACAGCTACAGCCACAGCCGCAGCCGCAGCCACAGCTACAGCCACAGCTGAAGCAGGAGCTGCCAGTAGCAGAGCTGACCTACGGGAGGAAGCTGAACAAAGACTTCAGGCCAGTGGGTAATCTTTTTACCATAGAGGGGGAAGCATGATTTTGCTTTATGCAATCATGCTTCTCTGTAGCCTCCTGGTTACTCTTTCAAGGCATACTTATTGGGCCTGGAAGCTTTTGATCAATATATCAAAATGGGGTTGCTGGTTCATGGGTTGGTTACTGTGGAGCCTAAATATATGTTTTGATTCTTCTGCCTTCTACTTTGAGAGTTTCTTATATCCGGCGGTTCCGAACCTTTCAGACATGTTTATGATCCTCTTTGAGATTATAAACTCTGCCCTCCTAATACATTTGGCGACGAGGATGGGATCGCTAGGTATAAGATCTCTATTTAGAAGCAGAACAATTTCAGAGGAAGAGATGAATATCCCAGGATGGGAGGATCCATTTTATTCCTCCCTAGCAAAAGAATTGGCTAAAAAAGCTGGACCCTGTGAAAACTGGGAACCAAGGCTATGGAGAGGAGATCCTAGGGATTTGGAAAAGTGTTTACAAGAAGTTGGGATTCAGTCAGGGGCATCACTATCTAGGCAAAGCTGGATAGTGTTATCAGCCTACCGGCTAGTATACGAAAGATTGAGATTAAGTGAAAGACATGGGGGCACTCCTACCCCACAGCAAGAAGGGGAATCTCAGATAGCAGGAGACCAAACTGACTCAAATGAGAACTTTTCTATTAATGTGGCTAAGAGCAACAGGAGACCAAAAAAGCCCAGAGTGCATTTCAACCCAGCCCAGAAAGAGCCTGACTGCCTGCTTCGTCCTAGCCATGGTGGCAGAGGAAGTGAGTGGGGGGAAAATGAGACAATGTTAGGGGCTGAGGCACAAAACACTACTGGGGTTCAGGATGTCCCTCACACAGAGAATAGGAGATGGTTAAATGATCAGACAAGGGCTCGACCCATACAAAGGAGGAAGACAGAAACCCGAGGTGAAGATTCAGTTACAAGGGAAATTCAGGAAGATTTCTCACTGCAAGAGGTCACAGATATTTTGAGTAGATTCAGCCAAAGAATAGGAGAACCATTGATATCTTGGATGGTAAGACTCAGTGATCAAGGGGCCAGTGGAATATCAGTAGATAGGACAGATTGCATGAGATTCATAGGTATCAGCCATGATCCTCTAGTTCAACAAGCTTTTAGGGAACATCATCAGCAAGGAGATGGTGATAGCAGGACTACTCTGTTGGCATTAGCTGCTGTGGGGTGCAATAAGAGATATGCTACTGATTCTATGTGGCCCACTGAGCACAGACCCTGGTATTCACTTAGAGATTGTATCATGAGACTAAAGGAGGAGGTAATGAAGACTGGCATTATGATAGGAACTGCAGACAAATATTACAATGATCCAATGGGACTGCCTCATAGGAATTTAATAATTAGGACAGCTCCCCCTGCTTATAAACAACTAATTTTGAATTTATTACTTGGAGAAGTGGGGAGCCGTCTTACAACAGTGATAAATAAGATTTTACAGTTACATGACTTAGGTGACTGGGGAAGGGATAGATCTCCTCGAGAGAGAAGGGTAAATAACCAGCAAACTTGGCGCCAAAGGAGAGTAACAAGGAAAGAAATGTTTACTGCTCTATTGAGAGCAGGGGTAGGTTTTGAAATGATAGATGGAATTCCAACCAATGAATTATATAGAATGTATAGAGATAAAGGACTTGATAACAGGAGAGATAGGGAAATAAGAACTGCTCCTGCAAATACTACAGATGTTGAACCTTCAAACCCAAGTGAATCACATGAAAGGGAATACTAGGGAACAGGCCGAGCCCCAGTCCAAATTAAGGAAATACACAGGCTGGATTGCAGACCTCACATTAACTTGACCATATATTGGAAAAATGGGTCAAGTACGGTAACTGAGGCATTAATAGATACTGGGGCCGAGGCCACCCTTATTTATGGAAATCCAGACAAGTTCAGCCATGGAACTCCTATTACCATTACAGGACTAGGAGGGACTGAAATATCAGCCAGGCAAGTTAAATTAATGATGAAAATTGGACAGTTGCCCAAGAAAGAATATAGTGTGGTTATTGTGCCTATTCCCGAATACATCATTTGAATAGACATATTGAAGGGTATGACCTTAAATTTACCCAAAGGGAAATACCAATTTGCTGTGAGGAAAATGGGCATTAATGCAGTCTTAGTGGGGAAAATCAAGATGGATCCAATCACTTTGCCCGAACCTTCTAAAATAATTACTTTGAGGCAATATCGTGTGCCAGGTGGGCAAGATGAAATTGCCAACACTATAAGAGAATGTGTTGAGGCAGGAGTGTTAGTCCCTACAACTACTCAATGGAACAACCCTGTCTGGCCAGTCCGAAAGTCAGATGGGACATGGAGGATGACAGTAGATTATAGACAGCTGAACAAAGTGACTCCTCCCTTGTATGCTGCTGTTCCAGACACGGTTACTTTAATAGAGAGAATACAAAAACATGAAGGGACTTGGTATGCAGTTATTGATTTGGCCAATGCCTTCTTTACAATCCCAATAGACCCCAAGCAATGGAATCAGTTTGCTTTTACTTGGCAAGGCCAACAGTATACATTTACATGCCTGCCGCAAGGATATATTCATAGCCCAACTATTTGCCACAGGATTGTAGCTGAGCATTTGGATGAATTAAAGTTACCTGGTGTACAGTTTACACATTACATAGATGACATCATGATACAGGGAAAGAATATAAAGGAGGTGGAGGAGAGTTTAGCATTATTAATTGACCATATGAAAAGCAAAGGATGGGAAATCAACCCCGCAAAGGTTCAAGGGCCAGCTCAAACTGTAAAATTCTTGGGGATACAGTGGAATAGAGGACTGCGAGAAATTCTCCCACAAGCTCGACAAAAAATCCAGGATTTTCTCCACCCCTGGAGATACACCCCTCCTAATACAGAGGCCTAGTTCCAGACCGGGTCAGTGTAGAGGGACAGAAAGAGAGATCTGTGGACCCAGGGGAAGGCTTCTAGTCAGGAAGGACATTAATGAGCATTCCAGATCAGGGAGAGGCTGTCCAGCAGGCCAAGAAGGGGACCCAGAGCCAGAGTATCAAGAGGCTTCGACTTGTTCAATCTGCAGGAACACATGGTACCTGGCAGCCCTCTCACTTACTGCCCAATTCTGGGTTGGACATCCAGAGCAGACTGAGGGGAATTGCCCCTAGATATGGCAGTTCCAGGGTGAGGGCAGGTGCTGGGCCCTAGCCTGGGTATTAAGCAAGGAACACCTTCACAACAAGTAGCAACTGTGGTTCTGATCTGGCCCAGTGTGAGGCCTGTGGAAGAATAACCAGTGAAGGAATCTCATCCAAAAAAGGACCCTGAAATTCTCTGTCTGGACCAGTTGTCCAGCTGCTTTATAGTGACTGAGTCCTTCAACATTCTACTGAAACTCCACATGGGGGAGGTCCAAAGAAGAATTGCTCAAATCCAAACATAGGTCAGGAATTTTCAGATCAATGATGGGGGACAGAAGAGGGAATAAGAACATTTGGGGGGCACTGACAGACTGTAGGTCCCTGACATGAGCATTGCCTGAGATCCCAGAAAAACACCAAACTGAGGACACCAAGAAAGCCACAAGAAGAACATCATGGCCATTCCCTGCAGAATGTGGACAGAGCCTGGCCCTGCTAGCAAGTCCATGGTCAGGAAGGAGCCTGGAAGCATCAGTAAACAAGTAACTCCACCACCAATGTTACCTGGATGACAGAGACACTCAAGACCTAAACCCAGAAGAAGAGAATGACTTCAAACCAAGTTTCCTTATATATGAAAATGTTATCAGAATTCTTTTTAAGACAAATACTAAAACTTAAATACATAAGAAAAAGAAATATTATAAACTTAAATATAAAGAAAAAAATGTCACGTGCGCAGAATATGAGAGGATTCAGAATATATACCAAGAACTTATCATTTCAGGAAAGCCTATATAGTAAATACTATGCATTAGTTGAAAGCTGTCTATCCTTCCTTTGCTTCCTTGTAGGTTTTCTCTAGTTCTCTGCTGTGCACTTTTTACTTTGCCCTTTTTCCCCCTTCCTCCTCCTCCCCACCACCCCCAAGGCTACGATGGAGTACGGATACATTTCTATATAGGTACTGATACACACACACACATACTTCTCCTAAGATTTTACTTCTAAACTTATTTTTGTTTGTGCATCTTTTTTCCTCTAACTCCTCTACTACATTGCCCTATTACTTAACTTACCGCCACTCAAGCAATTCCTCCCTTATCCTTCCATTCCCCTAAACCTAAACACCCCTTTATACACACCTTTGACCTATTCTGTTCCCTCTCCTCTAAAACTTCCTCCCTTATCCTTCCATTCTCCTAAACCTAAACACCCTTTTATACACACCTTTGACCTATTCTGTTCCCTCTCCTCTAAAACTTCCTCCCTTATCCTTCCATTCCCCTAAACCTAAACACCCTTTTATACACACCTTTGACCTATTCTGTTCCCTCTCCTCTAAAACTTCCTCCCTTATCATCCCATTCCCCTAAATCTAATAGCCCTTCTGTATCCCCCTTTTAACTTATTCTCTCATCCTCCCCCTCCTCCCAATCTTGGAGTTTCTTTCTAAATTTAGACTTTCACACTCTTCTAGATGTATATATATTTTACCCTCTTAAACCCATTCCCAATGAAAGTAGGTATTCACAACAGCGCCCTTCTCCCACCTAATTCCTCTGTATCGATTTTGTACCTCATTTATATAATTACTCTTTTAGCTGTTTTTGAACAGCTTTACTTTTTTTTCATTTGTATTATTTTAGTTAACATTCATTTCCACAAGATTTTGAGTTCTGAACTCACTAGGAGTCTGGCTGGCTTCTATTGGTGTTACAATAAAGTCCCTACATGGATTGAAAGGTTTGAGTGGTCAGATACTTTCAGGCAGACCCCCTGTACCCTTGGATTTTGAGGTTCCTAGAACCCTAGACTGCAAAACTCTTACCTCTATTTTGCAGCAGAGAAAACTAAGGCAAACTAGCTGGTGCCTAAGGCCAGACTGGACTGATTCTAGGCCCAGCAGCCTATCCACTGTATCTTCTAGTGATCATGCATTGTGTGTGTGTGTGCAAATTGTCTATTTTCTTTTTCCATTCCTGGAATCTGAAGAAGCTACTACTTGCCTGGACCATAACAGGTGCTTAACAAAATCGTGTTGACTTAATTACTTGACTAAACCCATTAGAATATGGGCTCCTTGAGGGCAGGGGCTGTTGCACCTTGTTTAGGAAACCCAGCAGTTAGCAATGTGCCCGGTACATAATCAGTGCTTGTTGAATTGACATGATGGAGTCCCCAGATCATGAGGACTGGGGTCATGCTCCGATTTTCTGCATTCTAAAATGTGACCCATCAACTTTACCCAAGAAAGGGATCCCATTTTGAATCAAAGTTGGAGTCCATTGAGACTGAGTTGGTTCAAAGGTGTAGTAACTGCCACACTAGGTGGAATTTCATAATTTCAATAATCAGCGGCCAGACAAATTCTTATAAAACTTGGATATTGTAAACAAACTTGCAAGCTTCCCCTCCCCAAACTGTATTTTGGTTCTTAGGGGTCTGAATTACTCAGTCAAGTACCTCATTACTTTAGAATTGGACAACTTCTTCTTTGAGCAACTTCTTTCCCAGAGCTGATAATACTTTGTGACCTTGCCCAAAGAGAAGGTCCCAAAGCCTTTGGTTTGTCCCCAAAGAACTTCCTAGAGTAGAATTTATAAGCTCTTTCTACTTATCTCAAAAGGTAAATTGTTATTTTTGTTCTTTTTAATGCCAAATATATTCAATTGGGTACTTAGCAGTTTTTAAACATTATAACCACATTCTCTAACAGTTTAATTTGCTGTCTCACAGCATCCAGATCAAAAGAGGAGTTGATGTCCTAAGAATACAACTGTATCATCCTTTAGGTATCATTTTTTAAATTAACAACATTTCTTATCAAATAATTTCCCAAAATCACAATAAAAGAAAATTTTGAAGCATTATAACAAAAGCAATATTACAGATTTTTAAAAATCTTAGTGTTTTCACAACACAGACCTAAAACAAAAACTTGTTGCCAATCAAATGACATCAATTCAGTTGAATATATTTTCCAAATTATCTTAACATAGAAAATCACTTTGTCTAGCTATGATTTTAATATTCTGATTGCAGTTATCAAAATGCTTATACCAGAACTTTTTGTGCCAGCAAAGAAGAAGAAACAAAGTGAGTACCCATCAATCATTGGGTAGCTAAAGAAATCGTACTATATGAATTCAAAGAAATATCACTGAAGAATGAGAAACAAGATTTCAGGGGGAAAAGGTAGGACATTTATAGGGATTTATCCACAGTGAGTAATTTTGGATGTTTAATGAGGTCTCAGACTGGGAAATCTAATGAGGTCCTCAGCAAGAGACCTAATCTTGTTAATTAGATTCATAAGTTTTATCTCCAGCAAGATTATTCCAAGGTATAGTCAAGTACTGTCCAAATCCAAGGCAAACCATTCAACATCACAGTAACAAGAGCCCAAAGTTACTCAGTTCTATGAAAACCTAAAACATTTTCAAGGGCAAAAAGGCAGAGGTGGTGAAACTGACTATAAGATCAGTCACAACACACCCTGGAGCTGAGGCTCAGATCATGAGCTTCTTATGGCAAAATTCAGACTCAAAATGAAGAAAATACGGAAAAGCATCAGACCCTACAGATATGACCTAAATAACATTGCTTATGCACCTGAAGATTTAGGGGATTAGATCTGACAGCGCCTGCACGACCACGGGCAGAGGTTCTTAATATTGTACAGTAGGCACCAACTAAATATACTCCAAAGAAAAAGAAGAGGAAGAAAGCAAAATGGCTGTCTGAAAAGGCCTAATAGCTGAGGAAAGAAAGGGAAAGGTAAAAGAGAAAGTGAAAGATATACCCAAATGCATGCAGAATTCCAGAGAACAGTAAGAGGAAATAAAGTTTTCTTCAACGAGCAAAGAAATAGAAGAAAACTATCGAATGGGAAAGACAAGAGATCTTTTCAAGAAAATTCCAGCTATCAAATGACTATTTCCTGCAAAAATGGGTATTCAGAGTAACCTCTGAAGCCAAGACAGCAAGGTGAGGCAGTAACATGCCTGTTCCCTTCCAAACAACCTTGCAATGATGGCTCAGAACTAGTTTTGGAACAGTGAAGCAGATTACCAGCCTAAGACAGCTTGGAGGGTGAGCTAGAAAGGTCTGTCTCACTGCAGTGGGAGGAGAGTGCAGTTAAGTTGGAAAGCCTGTAGCAGGAGCCATGTAATATTTTAGGGGAGTCAGGAGAAACCTTGGGATTTCACAGAAAAATTCAACCCATTTTCAAAGTTTTATGCACAGTATGAGATTTGTGATGTCTCATGAGGCTGTGATGCAAGAGAGATGCCTTCCCTCTTTTATTAGATACATAAGCATTATCTCCACGAAGATTTCTCCAAGTGAAGGCCTTCCCACATTTATTGCTTTTATAAGGCTTCCTTCTGGTGTGAATATTGTGGTGCCTAGTGACCTCCATCTTCCAGAAAAGGCAGATACTCATTGAGCACATTCATAACCCTTCTCTCCAATATGAATCCTTGATGAAAATGAAGAAATGATCTCTGGCTGCAGACCTTCCCAATTGAGTCCAGATAGGGCTTGTTCACAAGGTGAAATTTCTGATGTCTAACAAGTTCTATATACCATCTGATGTCTTTCTACATTCATTACAGGAATGACTTCAATCTCACATGAATTCTGAGAAGAAATGAGGGATGCCTTTAGCTTGAATGCTTTCTCATATTGATTACACTAACAAGGCAGGTCCTCTAGAATGGATTCTCTGATATGAGAGAAATGATAATTTCTCCCATATTAATAAGCAATTATTGAATTAGGAGTAAGCTTTTCCCCTTTTCTATTCGCTTATTCAGAAATCAGTGCCTGTAGGTGATTCCGTTGGCCTTTGAAGGGCATGGCTGATGATGAGATGAAATCTTGGGCAACACCAACCCAACTGGGAAAGTTTAGGTCTGACTAAAAGGTAAAGAGGTTTTAGTCCAGGTGAGTTCTGGCCCATTGTACTTTAGTCAGACACATCTTTGGGGAAATGGATTCCCCCTTTTGGCTACATTGTCCTAGGCAAGGGTAGTCTGGATAGAGATAAGTCTCTTTGTCCAAGATCGAGTGATGAGTCATGTTGCCCAGCCCCTCACTGGAATAAGCCCAAATCTCATTCTAATATTCATTTTTAACCAATCAGAGTTGATTTATGTTTGTTGGTAATACCCACTTATCTAAGGGCATATAAGTATTGAGAGACCTCCATTATTCATCTTTGGTTTATAGGAGAGACATAAATGATCATCCTTCTATTAAGTATTCACTAGCCATAATTAATGAAACAATTACCTAGAAATTATGTCTCTCAGACTTCTCTTTCATCAGATTTGTTTAGTAAGGTGAGAGTTTACAAGGTATTATCACATTAGTTTTCTCTGCACTGTGGATTCTTGAATGTTTAGCAAGATCAGAGGTACTTCTAAAAGCCTTTCCACATTGGTCACATTCATAAGGTTTCTCTCCAGTGTGGATTCTCTGGTGTACAGCAAGACTGGGGCTACAACTGAAAGATTTTCTACATTGATAACATTCATAAGGTTTCTCTTCAGTGTGGATTCTGATGTCTAGTACGCTTGGAACTCTGTGTGAAGGCTTTTTTTCCACACTGATTACATTCATAAGGTTTCTCACCAGCATGGATTTTCTGTTGTACAGGAAGACTGTAGCTGGAACAGAAAGCCTTTCCACATGGATTACACTGATAAGGTTTCAAAGCCAGTGTGGATTCTCTGATATACAGCAAGATTAGAGCTTCTTTTAAAAGCATTTCCACTTTGATCACATTTATAGAGTTTCGCTCCAGTGTGGATCCTCTGATGTAGAATAAGATGGTTTTTAATCTGTACGCATTTCCAAACTGATTACATTCCTAAGGTTTCTCAGCAGTGTGGATTCTGTGATGTTTAGCAAGCTTGGAACTCTCTGTGAAAGCCTTTCCACATTGATTACATTTATAAGGTTTCTCTCCAGTGTGGATTCTCTGATGTACAGCAAGACTGTAGCTGGAACAGAAAGCTTTTCCACACAAGTTACATTGATAAGGTTCCTCTCCAGTGTGGATTCTCTGATGTAGAATAAGATAGCTTTTAAATCTGAATGTATTTCCACATTGATTGCATTCATAAGGTTTCTCACCAGTGTGGATTCTCCGATGAACAGCAAGTTCAGAGGTACTTTTAAAAGCCTTTCCACATTGATTACAGTCATAAGGTTTCTCACCAGTGTGGACTCTCTGATGTCTAGCAAGCTTGGAACTCTGTGTGAAAGCTTTTCCACACTGATTACATTCATAAGGTTTCTCTCCAGTGTGGATTCTCTGATGTATAGCAAGTTTGGACTTCTGAGTGAAAGCTTTTCCACACTGATTACATTCATAAGGTTTCTCACCAGTATGGATTCTCTGATGTACAGCAAGAGTGTAACTGGAACGGAAAGTCTTTCCACATGGATTACATTCATAAGGTTTCTCACCAGTGTGGATTCTCTGATGTACAGCAAGACTGGGGTTGCAACTGAAACACTTTCCACATTGATGACATTCATAAGGTTTCTCTCCAGTGTGGATTCTCTGATGTACAGCCAGTTCAGAGCGTCTTTTAAAAGACTTTCCACACTGATTACAATCATAAGGTTTCTCTCCAGTGTGGATTCTCTGATGAACAACAAGATGAGAGCTTCTTTTAAAAGCCTTACCACATTGATTACATTCATAAGGTTTCTCTCCAGTGTGGATTCTCTGATGTACAGCAAGACTGTAGCTGGAACGGAAAGCCTTTCCACATGGATTACATTCATAAGGCTTCTCTCCAGTGTGGATTCTCTGATGTACAGCAAGTTCAGAGGTACTTTTAAAAGCCTTTCCACACTGATTACATTCATCAAGTTTTCTGTCACCATGAGTACTCTGATAAATAATGAATGATGAGTGTTCACTAAAAGCTTCACCACATTCATGACATGCACATAGTTTCTCTGCTGTTTGAATTTTTTGATGATATATAAGGGATGACTCTTGACTCAAGTCTTTTTCATAATGATGACAATCATAAGGTTTCTCTCCTGCATGGATTCTAAGAAATACAGTGCAAATTTGTCTCCCACTGAAGTCACAGGGACTATCACTCATGAAGCTTTGCTTGTGAGTTTCTTCCACAGAAATGCTTAGCTTCGCAGTAGTCTCTTTCATTTTAATCTCCCCTTCTGCAAGAAACAAACAATAAAATATATAAAGAGAGACACACATACACACATATATAATCATAATCTCTTCCCTCCTTTGAGATAAAGTAAACTAAGATATCTACATCCTATTTCCCCCCAGGCTAAGAAAAGCCTTCAAAATCAAATGGACAGAATCAATTTTTTGAAAATGTCATTAGCTCACCTCTGCAGGATAACTTGACTTACAAAGAGCTTCACACAATCACATTGAATCCTCACAAACACCTGTCACACAGCAGGCACAGCATGCTCGTTACATTATCAGCTCAGGCCATGCAGCTGAGACTAGAACTCCAACCCTACAAGTGGCCATGCTCTGCCCATGGTACTAGATGGTCTTTCTCCACAACATTTTGTTTTGTTTTTAAGAAAAAAAATTTTTTATTGCATGTTGACTTGTTCTCTCCCTCTCTTCAGATCTTCTTATTCCCTGAGACACAACAATATGGAAATTAGGCCAATTAATAACCCTACAGTGGGGCTTTAGGTTCAAGGAAAAAGAAGAATCAACGTGGCAAACTTCACTGTTGCCTTTAGAATCTGTACATTTTTAGACATAACAGTATTGTGCAACAGTATATTATAAACACAACTTTTATATGCACTGAGAAACCCAAAATTCAGGTGACTCACTTGATTGTAACATTCCCTTTACTGTAGAGCTCTGGAACTGAACCTGCTATATCTCTGAGGCAGGCCTGACATTTCTGTCATTATTCTTCTGGCTTGGACTCTTTCTTCCAAATTCTCTTTCTTAAACCATGACTAGCCTCACTCCTTGTGTTCCATCATATCCCACTGAACTAGATGTCTTTCCATTTCCAAACACTCTCCTTTCCCTGGATCAGCTAAGAGTGAAGTTCCTCATCTGTCGCTTCTTCTCAAACATCTCCATGTCTGTATGCCAGACTGGGAGTTCCCAAACAGCAGGGACTAGCTTTTCCCTTCCTAATGCTTAGAACTGGAACTAGAAGTCTCTAGTTCTACTCCAGAATACATTGTTCTCTTTCCTTCCAATTCAGGGTGCCTAGAAAACTGGAGGTGCTTAATCCATGTTTGTTGACTGACAGGGCCCAGGGCTGACACTCAGGTCCCAGCCTCTACCTCAGTCACTGCATTCTGGTCTTTCTTTCAGCTAGTGAATGCAGGTTCTGGTCTCAGCCCTGTTTCTGTCTCTTTCTTGCGCATTATCTCCTATACTGAGTGACCTTTGTCTGGTTCTAACCCCAATGGGGCCTGACCAGACCCATAGTGAAGACCACAGAGACTTTTTTTTAAGCTCCTGAAGCAATTCATACAATGGGACACCTGTGAATTTCTACTTCACACTTCCCCAAACTGAGAGTGGCTACAAGCAAAATGAATCTGGCCAATGATTCTCCAGGAATGGGCCAAAGATTGAGCCTCAGAGATCAGGGGAGGGACACAGGTTGAGTTTTCTAAGTAGGGCAACAGCCTTTGCTACTACTTAGATGCATCTGAATGGAGACAGAGAAAATCATAAAACCAGCATGCCACTACAAATTTAGGCTCTATATTCTCAGTGTGGCCCTCACTGTGGGAAGGCTATCCTGTGACATCTCCCTGACTCCCTTGGGGCAGCTAGGGGGTACAGTGGATAGAGAACTCGTCATGAAGACTCGAGTTGAAATCAAGCCTCAGACAATGATTAGCTGTGTGACCCTGGGCAAGTCACTTAGGCCTGTTGGCCTCAGTTTCCTCATCTGTAAAATGATCCTGAAAAGGAAATGGTAAATTACTCCAATATCTTCACCAAGAAAACCCCAGATGGGATCATGAAGAGTCAGAAACAACTGTAATGACTGAACAACAACATAACTGACTCACTGTGCCATTCACCACAGCAGCTTTTCCAATCCTTTTCATTCTTCGCTAACCCTCCCTTATTGCTTACTCTCACTGTCCATCCCCCACTTGCCTTCTCAGAAGCACAACTTGCCTTCTATTTCATTGAAAAAAAAACTGGATACTTATCAAGTGGAATCTCCTCCTCCTCATCTCCCATAAATCAGGTGCCTTTTTTTTCCCTTTTTGACACCACTATGAGATGAAATGGCCCTCCCTCTGCTAAAGCAAACTCCTTTCCATGTGTAAATCACCCCATTCCAGCCCGCCATCTTCCTCAGCATAATGACTCTCCAGCATTCCCTTTTTTCATTACTTTTCTGTCTCTCCCACACTAAGGACTCCTCCCCTACTGCCACAAATCAAACCATTTCTCTAATCCTCTAAACAAGGACACTTGACCCATTCAACCACAAGAGATATTTTCAAATATCTTTCTTCCACTTCTTGGAATGGATGCCTCCAATTCTTTTTCTTTGCTTTCTCTGAAACTCTCTGCAGCCCAGCTCCCAATTTCATTGTTCAATGGAAACTCCTCTCTCCAAAATTACCAGAATCTCAAAGTTACTAAATCCACTGGCCCTTTAATCATCCTCACCCTGCTTGGCTTCTCTGTAGCCTCTGACACAGTCAATCACCCTTTTCTCTCTCTGGGTTTTAGTGACACTCCTCTTCTGGTTTTCCTACGGCATCCAAACTAAACTCATTTTCCCCCAGCTTTCCCATCTTGCTACTTTCCTAATGCTCTCCAAGGTAACCTCCCAATAGTGCAGGCTCACAAACAAGGTGTCATGCACTCCTCACTGACTCTCACACATTCATACTCCTGACCCCCATATTCAGTCCTATGATTCCACCTAAGTAACATCTCTCCCCTACACCCCCTTCTCTCCCAACATTGCCTCTGTCTTGGTTCAGGCCCTAGTCATCTCGTGCCTGAGATATCGCAAGAAACTGCTGCTTGGTCCAGCTGTCCTCCAGTCATTCCTCCACCCACTTGTCAAAGTAAATCCCTTTAAAGTTCTACAGTGACCGTGTCACCATAATGGAGTCCTAATAGAGCTGCCCCCAGCCTCACTATTTTAACTTCATTATAGGCCTCAACCACCCCCCACCCCCATACTCTAACTTCTTCGTATATGCCTCACTGCTCCCTAGAACTAAAGGTGTGTCCCTGAACTCTTAGTTCTCACAGAAACAGCAGATGTGCCCATGTGATGGGATCCTAGTCACTGCCTCTAGCTAGCCTCTACCTCCAGACCTATTCCCACAGAAATAGGTGTGTTCTTGCACTCAACCACAAGCACGGCATCCAAGACAGGACCATGATACCTAGCTATCCATCTTGACCAGACAGGACCACAATAGCTAGCCAATCAGAAGACAGCACTGCCGGGCTGTAGAGCAGGACGCCTGACCACCAATCTGTAGAAAGGGTCCACCCTACCATAGCACCTGCATAGTAATAGTAAAGAACTGACATAGAGTGAATTTATGATGTAGAGGCTTATTATAATATCATTACCATATATACATAACCCTCAAACTGTATGCATTATGGGTAACCACATGTGCGGTTCCACTGAGGCTGGGAGCCCTCCTCCATTACTTAATCCCTTAGCAAACTCCTCCTGCCTTTTTAATATTAATCATATTCCCATATTCTATGTCAACTTTGATTGTGTAATCAGCATCACATTCTCTATAAAACTGTCTCTCTTACCTTACTGAATGAAGTTGCTAATTCCCCTAGGGGACTTAGCCACTCACCAGAGCATGAAACCTCAGAACTGTAACAAATCTTTCCAACTGGCTGGGAGTCAATTTGAGTCTTTGAAATTTCTATAGAGATGTCCTGCAGCAACTGTACCTGAACCGCAACAACCATGTACTCAACAGCCTCCCGTGGCTCCCTAGCAAAAGGATCAAATACAAAATCTTCTCTAGGGCTGTTAATTACATACCCCCTCATCATCTGCCTTTCTCCTACTCTTAGAATTTTCTTTCACCTTATATCCCCACCAAATATTCTATACTTTAGTGGAAAGGGCCTCCCTTCTGTTCTGTGAACAGGACAACTCCACATCCATAATCCACAGGCCTTCCTCACCATCCCCCTGCATAGAATGCTCACCCTGGCCTCCCTGAAGCCCCAGGTAGAGCCCACCTTCCACAGTGAACCTTTCCACTCTTCCTTCACTTTAGGGCCTTCCCTCTTTCAATAAGCTCCAATTTGTCCTGTCCAGGACAGGATTCCATATTGTTGTTGGTATGTGGTCTGTCCCCCTCCCCCCCAGTCTGTGAGTTACAGGAGAGTAGGGGATGTCCCTTGTATCTCATTACATCCCTGGTCCTTAGCAGAGGGTCTGGCACATAGCAGGCACTTGATAAATGCTCACTGACTTGAAGAAAGTCTAGGAAAGAACCCAGCCTGGAAAGTCTAACGCATTTTTGCACATTCAGCTGAGTTCTTGCCCCAAGATTCCAAATACTACCTTTTTACAGGATCTGAGATTCATCACTGGGAGAGAGCTTCAAGGTCATGGTGTCCAAATCCCTCATTTTAAAGGTGGGGAAACTGAGACTCAGTAGTTCAGTGACTTGTCCAGGATCCCACCGATAAAAAGTGTCTCAAAAAGAATTCCAAGTCAGGTCTTCTTGCTCCAGATCTATCATTTCCTTCACCCCCACATCCAGAAGTCTCTTGTAATCCCATCTCTTATAGGCCTGCTTTCCCCTCACTCACCTGGACAGCAGCTTCTCAGGCCTTCTTGTTCCAGCAGCCATGGTGCTTCCTTTTCATCCAAATAACAGAGGATATCTTCTCTGGGAACTGGCAGACCTGGGAATGGGGAATCAGGGGTGAGGATGGAGAACAATTGGTAATTTAGGTCTCTTTAGGGAAAAAGAGTGTGCATACAAAGCAAGAGAATTACTCCATCATGTTCACACAGACCTGGCTTATTCTCCCATTAATGCTTGTAATGCCAGTAACCCAAACTAGGATGTGCCAGATCATCCTTGAGCTCCTGAAAATTAGATCCTGATGAATCAGCTTTGGCCCTGTCCCCTTCCCTGCTCCCCATTCCCTGAAACCTATAAAAACCTTGGGCCTCTTCATTCAGGGAGTCATTGCCTCTTCTGATGAGATTCTCCTGCTGGGGAACTCAATGAACCTTAGTTTGACCAAATTCTGCTTCTTGGCCAGTCTGTTATTCCTGCATTGACAGGGGCCTGCAAGCAAGGAGCACAGGACAGTTCCCAGAAGTCCTGAAACAAGGTGTCCATAGCATTTATTTGGGGAGCTTTGGGGAGAGATGGGGAGAAGACCATGGAGCCAATGTGGAGTCAGAACATTTGGTCCTGGTGCCCCTTCTTCATAGGAGGAACTCATTGCTGAGCTTCTGTTATCTAGAAAATAGAGGCAGCTGGTAGTGCAGTGGAGAGAGCACTGGGCCTGCAGTCAGGGATGCCAGGGGTTAAATCCAGCCTCAGACAGTTACTAGCTGTGTGCTCCTGGACAACTCACTTACCTCTGTTTGCTTCAGATTTCTCAAATGTCAAACAGGGATAATAATATCACCCAATGACATCATATTGTAAAGAAGGAGCTTAGCACAGCAGCTGGTGAACACCTAGTGAACAGAAATGCTTGTTCCCTTCCTTCCTTTCCCTCCTTCTGGGCTGGAATTTGGGGCAATGCAAAGGAAGATGAAGGACAAACGTGCCCTACCAGGCACAGCTAGGAGCTGGGAGCTACAAACTGATGCTTCTCACAAAGAACAACGTCCTAAATACTTGGCCCTTCCCAAAGAGGACGGGGGGGCAGGGAAAAGCTGCCTGAGCAGACCTCAGAGATTTGGCAGAGAAAATTATAAGATTAATGCAGAATAAGAGCTCTCCCTGCCCATCAATAAGCCTCATGTGTAGCCCATTAAGGGAAGCTTGCTTGATTACAGGAAGGCTTACACACCCTTTGATAATTTCTGATTAGGCACTGAATCAGGAGGGTTCTGGCTCTGAGACTATTAGTTGGAAGGGTGTATATCCTGAGGGGTGAGCTTTTGCTTTGGGAGCTCGTTTACAAGAAGGAACTTGTGATTCCCTGGTCGAGACTGCACTGTTATGTTCCAACTGCTCCTTACTACTCCAACTGCTCAGAAGTAAAGGTTCTCTCGATCCAGTGGTGTACTGGCAGTATTGTTTTGATTCAGGCAGTAGAGCCATCTGTTGGTCTTTGTTTCTATTCTCTGTATTTTCTGTTTGTATTTTATGTAATTAAAGAAGACTGTTGACCCCTGAAACAGCTATCTTTCTTTAGTAAAGCAGAGCTAAGAACCTGTGCCAGCAGCCATCCTTGGTGTGCCAGTGGGTTGTCGTTACAAAAATTTGTGTCCAGGGACAGGCTGGACTACATACTGTGGGAATACTTTCACACCTGAGCTGCTTCAACAGTGATTTGAACTGTCCTTCAGCTACCTAGAACTGGCAAGAGACAGCTTCAGGAGCAACCAGGAAACCTCCAGGTTCTCTTCACACAATGTATTGACCTTTTATAGGAAAACCAGGCAGCAGGAGGACCCTGTCACTTGGACACAGGAGACCAGCACTTTTCCCTGTCCAGTAATGGATAAATGCTCCAAAGCTAGCACACTCAGGAATGAAGATATTCCCTGTGACAGCAGACTCAGCGTGGCCAGGGGAAGGGTCCTTACCCAGGGACAGCAGGTTCTGGGCATTCTCCAGCATGACCTCCTTATAGAGCTCCTTCTGAGGATGGTCCAAGAGGCCCCACTCCTCTGGGGTGAAGTCCACAGCCACATCCTTGAATGTCACCAACTCCTAAACCATCAAAAGTCACAGGATTTAGAGTGGAGACACTAGAATTCATGTAGTCTAAGAAAAGATAATGTGACATTTCTTCCTTATCAGAACTGATAACAGTGATGTTATAAAGAAAATCCCATGAGAAGCCGGCAAGTACAGTGTATGGGGAGGAGGGGTGGAATTTATGTTTAATTATAGAAAAGAGAGGAATGAAAAGGAAAAGATATAGTTTATTTCCTGAGAGGCTGAAACAGTCTTCTCTAGATAAAACATGGAAAGGATTCATAAGACATCCTAATTACAATCTGGACTTGAGAGGGGTGTGAGACTTTCCAGCCAAGTGAAGGAGAGTTCACCGTTGTAACACTGAGGGCTTAAGGGCACCCTGGGCATGATGTGCCAGGCCAAAACATGTTTCGTCTTCGCTTCATGATTGCTTTCATTTGTCAATAACATATATGTCTTTATTATAATAGATAGTTCATAGCTTTTGCTGTTCTAAGAGGACCAAAATGACACCATTACATCAGGGTCAAGGTACAGTGTGCATGGTCAGACTAACGGGACCCAGAAGGCTCTACCACAGGTTGGGCACAAAGAGTCCATATAAACATTTGGGATGAAGATTGCTCCAAATCTGCACATGTCACCATTCGTTTGAGCTACTGCAATTCTGCTTTGCTCAGTTGGCACTGTGCATTCTTTGATGCAGGCACGCCACGCTGGGTGGTCCTTCGCCAGTGTCTTCCATGTCTCACAATTGATTAGTGTTTCTCAGAGAGACTTTGGGAACATCCTTGTATCACTTCTTAAGAACACCTTGTGAGTACCTTCTTTGCATGAGTTTTCTGCAAAATAGTCTTTTAGGCAAATATACTTTTTGCATTTGAACACAGCCAGTCTATAAGAGTTGTGCTCTCTGGGGCAGAATGTGAATGCTTGGCAATCTAACCTGAGGAAGGACCTCAGTGTCCACTACCTTATCTTGCCAGGTGAGCTTCAGAATCTTCCTAAGACCATTCAAATGGAAGAGATTCAGTTTCCTGGGATGGTGCTGGTAGACTGTCCAGCTTTTACAGGAATACGAGAATGAGGTCAGCACCACAGCTCTGTAGACCTTCACTTTGGTAGTGAGTCTAATACCTCTTCTCTCCCACACTTTCCTTTGGAGCCTCTCAAACACTGAGCCAGCTCTGGCAACGGAGGAGTCAAGTGTTAAAATCAGTTATCCAAAATAGAAAATTATCTGAGGTACAAAATTTGCTAGCAAACAATGATTTAATTGTAAAAGTTGACAGCTTATCTTTAAAGTCAACTAATTCCTCAGTAATTTGTGACAAAGGTGTGACTTACAGAGATTATTTTTATAATAGAAGAAGAAAAAAATTACAACAAAATTAGGAAACCTGTTTTGAACATAATTCAATTGGACAAGGCAAGTTCACCTGACTACTTGCTCCTCCCGGGTTTTCATGACCCAGATTCATCCTGTGTCTATCAACCTGTCTGTCAAAGTGAGATTTCCCCGGAAGGCCTTGCTCTGCAGCTGATGAGTTTTGCAACCAAAAGTATTACTTTAAAGAAGCCTATAGTTTGAAAAAAGACTGGAATAGCAGAACTTGTAGTTTGTAGTTAGAAGTCACACCCCATCTTCCAGCTGCCAGAAAGGGAAACCAAAACCTAGAAGATTACACTTCTCAACACAGACTTAACCCCTAGCTGAAGAAAAAAATAAAAAGGCGCTTATCTGCTAAGACTAGAAATATGATTTTAGCCTTTCAACAACCTCCTTTCTACAGCAGCCAGAGACAGAAATTTAGCATTTGAAAAGAGTCTTACAATCCCATGATTATTTATTTTAGTCCTTCAAAGATGTCTTACTATAAAGTCCTATCAATCTGTGCATATAAGCAACCTAGACTTAGGAGAATATCTATGCTAGTTTGGCTCAGCTGTTAAGACTAGCTTTTCCCAAATAAGGGGTAATCTTACAATGAAACTAAAAATAAATTGAAGTAATTAAATTCTAACTGATTTAAAGTTTATTTCTTTTCACAACCTTATCACCGCTATGTACATTGGAGCATGTACTGTTAAAGTGAACTTATTCAGAGGATTCAAAATTTCTCCCTTTGCTGTAACTAAGGGCTGGTGCCATGCTGAATGGTGGAGAACCTCTATTTTCTTTTTTTAAATATTTAAAAAAATGTTTTTATTCCTTCCCCCTCCCCATTACACAGTAAAAATTTTTAAATGTTTCTTGTTTTTTAAAGTTTTGAGTTCCAGATTCTATCCCTCCTTTCCTCCATTCCCTTCCCTCTAACTTAGATATTAAGCAATAAAATATAGGTTATATATGTGCAATCATATAAAACATTTCCATATTAGATATTTTGTACAGAAAGACTTGGAAAAAAAAAAAAAGAAAAACCGTAAGAAAGTGAAAAATAGCATGCTTCAGTCTGTATGCAAATATCAGTTCTTCCTGTGGAGGCAGATAATATGCTTCATCATTAGGCCTTCAGGATTTTCTTGGATCACTGTATTACTGAGAATAGCTAAGCCAGTTCTTCATTGAACAGTATTGCTGTTAGTGTGCACAACATTCTCCTGGTTCTGTTCACTTCACATTGAATCAGTTCAGGTAAGTCTTTCCAGGTTTTTCTGAAATCATCCTCCTTGTCATTTCTTATAGCACAATAACATTCCATGACAATCATATACCACAGATTATTTAGCCATTTTCCAATTGACGTGCACCTCTTCAATTTCCCATTCTTAGCCACAACAAAAAGAGTTGCTATAAGTATTTTGTACAGATAGGTCCTTTCCTCTTTATTTTGGTGTCTTTGGCCTATAGACCCAGCAGTGGCATTGCTGGATGAAAGTGGTATTGCTGAAATGAGTGTTTGTTCCAAAAGCCTGGATCGTTGGGTTTATCCTATGCCAGATTACTAGGGTCATTTACTATAAAAATAATCGGTCCCACTGATCCATCACTCAATTTCTTAGCCAGTACCAGATTGTTTACAGCTTTATAACATAGTCTGAGATGTGGTACATTGCTTTCCTCGATATCCTTGACTTTCTGGACAACTTCCATTTTCTTGTCAGTTACTGTCAGGCCAAATTTAGCACAAGCAATCAGAGAATGGATCCATATGCTGCTACTTAGTTACACAGAAATAAGAGTAACCGTGGAGGGCTCCTTCATACATGTAATTAATGCAGGTTGTGTTTCAGCTAATGCATTAGAGTGACATTGACAGTTTACTGAAGAGAAATGAAGGATCTAAACTTACCTCTAGAACACTAGAAACCTGGGAGGACAAAAGTCAAGAGAACAGACCATATACAGTAGAGGATGGCCAAATCTGAAAATACCTTGATACTTGGGAGCAATCATCTATATTTCCAACCTGCTACAGGCACAATGTGCATTTGGCCAACGTGCTTGGAATTTGATGGTCTTCCATTTCCATTATTAGTATATGATGTACTTTATCAGAGATTCTGATATTTGGGAACAATTCTCTACCATATCCGTTTTTATCATTGTTATTTCTTCTTTAAAACACCTGACTCATGGTCTATTTTTAACCAATATAACACCTTTCACTTCGGTTATTCCATTATTTTATTTTGGAACAATTAAGGTATTTATTGATCCTTTACACTTTTTGAGATTCCTCAGAATTTGTAATTCTTATTTTTACTGGGGTCTCGAGTCACTATCCTTCACTGCATCATGTGAGCTTTCACTACAAGAAGGCAGTCCTACTATTGATTGAGAACCGATCTCCTTCCCTAACCCACACCCAACCAAAGCTATTCTAAATCTTTTCCTTTGCACGTCTCCCGCATCCATCTCTCCTCACCATGGGATGGGCTTATGAACTCCAAACCTCCAGTTGAGGAGAGAGCTCATTTCTCACCTGACTCACTATCTTCCAGACTTCTCCCACTGACTGCTCCATTGTGCCACTGAACTAGGGTGCCTTCTATCTCCAACCCATTTCCATCATTTTTGGTGTGTTGTCTTCCTCTGTTGGACTGCCAGTTTCTTGAAGCTAAGTGACTTCTAAAAGTCATCATGAGAAAGACTTTCAAATACCATGGAAAGGACACTGAAATATGCAAGGCTATATTCCAAACCCACGATGGATGTGTTCCAGAGAACAGAGAAGCTCAGTATGCAGCCCAGGGTGACCTATCCAGCAAATGTAAGCTTAGCAAAACAGGACAAAAAGTGGATGTTCAATGATAAAAAAGAGTCTGAAATATTTTTAGAAAGAAAATCAGAACTGAAGACATTATTTGTTTCTTTGAACCACATGGAACTTTTGCAAAAATTAACCATGGACTAGGGCAGAAAGGTAATGCAAACAAATGTAAAAAGGCAGAAATTATCAATATATTTTTCATTCCATAATAAAATAAGAATGGAGATTGGTTCAGGGACAACAAAAAATTCAAACTCAAATGGAGATGTAACAACGATATTTATAGTTTTAATACTATAATAATGAAATTATGGAGGCAGCTAGGGGCAGAGTGTATAGAATAGTGTGGGCTTGGAGTTAGAAAAATCTGAATTTAAATTTGGCCCCAGACTCTTTACTAGCTGTGTGATCCTGGGCAGATCATTTAACTCTGTTTGCCTCAGTTTCCTCATCTATAAAAATGAGCTGGAGAAATAAAAAGAAAACCACTCCAAAATCTTTGCCAAGAAAACTCCAGGTGGGGTCACAGAGAGTTGGGCACAACTGAACGTTGATAACAAAAAATGATGCAAGAGATATTTGGCAGGGCTGAAGAAAACAATAAAATATGTTTGGAGAAATAAGACACCTAAAATAACATCAAGGGGGATGATGAAAACAGGTAAGGATACAGGGGGAAGAGAGCTTCCAGACCTCCAACTACACTACACAGCAGTGGTTATCAAAACCATGAATGAAGTAGAGAGAGGAAGAGAGAGAGAGAGAGAGAGAGAGAGAGAGAGAGAGAGAGAGAGAGGGAGAGAGAGAGAGGGAGGGAGAGAGAAAGAAGAAGAGGAAGAGGAAGGGGGGAGGGGAAGGGAGAGGGAGGGAGAGAGAAAGAAGAAGAGGAAGAGGAAGGGGGGAGGGGAAGGGAGAGGGAGGGAGAGAGAGAGAGAAAGAGAGAGGGGGGAGGGGGGAGGGAGAGAGAGGGAGACAGAGGAGGAAGAGAGAGAGGGAGAGACGGAGAGAGGAAGAGGGAGACAGAGAGAGGAAGAGAGAGAGGAGGAGAGAGAGAAGGGGAGAGAGGAAGGGGGAGAGAGGGAGAGAGGGGGAGAGAGAGAGAGGGAGAGAGAAAGAAAAATGGAACAGATTAAACCAGGGAGATCCAGGATCACTAGAACTCTAGAACTCGGTGTTTGATAAAGTGGAAAACAAACTACTTAGGGTAAAACTCCTGATTTGGTTAGAAAAACAGCTGACAAAACTGGAAAGCAGTCAAGAAGGAAATTTGAATCAGACCAACATTTTATACCATACTCTACAAAACGTTCCACATGGATGTTATTGTTGTTCAGTTGTTTTAGTCATATCTTACCCTCTGTGATCCCATTTGGTATTTTCTTGGCAAAGAAATTATTAAGGAAAACAGCCCTGATGTCTAGAGCCGGAGGATAAAATAGAAATTGATATTCAACAAGACAAAGGAGCTAGGGTTATGACCAAGCATCAAATACCCAGAAAAACTGAGTAAAATACTTTGGAGGGGAAAAAGGACCTTCAATAAATAGAGGATAATCATGCATTCCTAATGAAAAGAGCAGAGCTGAACAAAAAGTCTGATCTTCAAATACAAGACCCAAGAGAAGCATCAAAAAGTAAACAGGAAAGAGAAAACAGAAGAGACTCAATAAGGTCAAATTGTTTATACTCCTACATGGAAGGATAAGACCTGTTAACTCTTAAGACCTTTATGCCTATTAAGGCAATCAGGAGTATACACTGACTGAGATGGGATGATAGTCAAGAAAACAAAATTAAGGAGTAAGACAACTGCATTCCAAGAAGAGGGAAGGGACAGGTAGAAGGGGCTGAATTATCTCACATAGAAGAGGCAGAGAAGAGCTATTATAGTGAAAGGGAAGGTGGGGGAGGTGGGGAGGGCTGGAGCCTTACTCTTATCCAAATTGGCTCAAAGAGGGCTGGGTGTGGGTGGGGTTGGTACAGAAATCTATCTTATCCTACAGGGAAGTAAAAAGGGACAAGGATAAGGGGGGGAGGGAGAGGGCTGATAGAAAGAAGGGCAGATTTGGGGAGGCATTGGTCAGAAGCAAAACACTGGTGAGGACAGACAGGATGAAATGTGAGGGGGGCGGAATAGGAAGGAGTAAATACAGTCATCATAACTATAAATATGAGTGGAATGAGCTCACCTATAAACTTCATTACTAGATAGAAAAGGAATAATTTTGATTTTGTTAAATTAAAAAGTTTACAAAAACAAAATCAATGTAACCAAGATTAGAAGGAAAGCTGAGAACTAGAAAAAAAAATTTCCACAAGTGCTCTGATAAAGGGCTCATTTCTCAAATATATACAGTACTGAGTCAAATTTATAAAAATACAAGTCAAGACCTAATTGATAAATGGTCAAAAGATATGAATAGGCAGTTTTCAGACAAAGAAATCAAAGCTATTTATATTGTCATATAAAAATTCTCTAAATTCTATTGATTGGGGAAATGCAAATTAAAAACTCTGGGTTACCACCTCACACCTATTAAATTGACTAATAAAACAGAAAAGGAAAATGATAAATATTGGAGGAAGTGGGAAAACTGGGACACTAATGAACTGTTGGTGGAGTTGTGAACTAATCCAACATGCCGGAGAGGAACTTGGAGCTATACTCAAAGGGATATGAAACTGTGTATACCCTTTGACACAGCAATAACACTAAGTCAGTATCCACAAAAGATTTAAAAAACAAAAGAGAGAAAAGGATCTATTCATATAAGCACATTTATAATAGCTCCATTTTTAGTGGCATAGAATTGGAAACTGAGGAGATGCCCATTAACTGGGGAATGTCTTTACAAGTTGTAGCATATGATTGCAATGGAATACTATATTGCGCTACAAGAAATGATAAGAAGGATAATTTCATAAACACCTAGAAAGACTTACATGAACTGATCGAGAGTGAGGTGAGCAGAACCAGAAGAACATTTTATACAACATAACAGCAATATCGTATGGTAAACAAAAGTGAGTAACTTAGCTATTCTCACCATTACCATGATCTCAGACAATCCCAAAGGACTCATGATGAAAAATGCTATCCCCTCCATAGAAAGAACTAAATGAGTCTGAATTCAGATCTAAAGCATATTACTTCTCACTTTCTTTCTGGTTAAAGTTTTCTTTCACAAAATGACTACTATGTTTACATATGTAAAACCTGTTTCTGATTGCTTACCTTATGCAGAAAGGGTAAGAGGAAACAGGCAGGTACAGAACTGTGACCTCAAAATTTAGGAACAAAAAATTTTTTACATATAATTAGGGGAAAATGAAATATTTTAAAAACTAATAGCCAAAGGGAGCTAGGTTGCCCAGGAGACAGAGCACCAGGCCTGGAGTCAGCAGGATCTGAGTCAAATTTAGCCTCAGACACTTGCCAGCAATGTGACACTGAGCAAATCACTTACGCCTGTTTGCCTCAATTCCTCCAACATAAAAGGAGTTGGGGAAGGAAATAGCAAACTACTCCAGTATCTCTGAAAAGAAAACCCCAATAAATATCACAAAGGGTCAGACGTTACTGAAGCCACTCAAAAACAACAGATAGCCATTCCCCAATAGATAAATGGTCAAAGGATACGAACAAAGAATTCTCAAAAGAAGAACTGCCAAGTACTCCCAACCACAGGAAAAAATGCTACAAACCACTATTAAGAGAAATGTAAATCGTTCTCGGGGGGCAGAGCCAAGATGGCGGCTGAAAAGCAGGGACTAGCGTGAGCTCCGCGCCGAGTCCCTCCAAAAATCTATAAAAAATGGCTCTGGACCAATTCTAGAACTGCAAAACGCACAAAATAACAGAGGGAAGCAGGGCTCCAGGTCAGCCTGGATGGTCTCTGGGTGAGGTCTATCCCGCACGGAGCTGGGAGCAGAGCCCAGCGTGAGTGGCGTGGACTAACCAGACCAGGACCCGGGTGGAGTGTGCCCTAGCACCCTGAATCAGTGAGCTGCAGCAGTTACCAGACTTCTCAACCCACAAACACCAAAGACAACAGAGAAGGTTAGCGGGAAAAGCTTCGGGAGTGGAAGGAGTTCGCAGTTTGGCTACGGTCCAGGAGCAGCAGAGGTGGGGCAGCTACAGAACTACAGCTGCAGTCCCTTCCGGCCCCAGGCCCACCTGGTGGGAGGAATTAAGTGGCAGATCAGAGCAGGAGTGCACAGCCTGCTGAAGATCTAACCCCAGTCTGGGTTGGGGGTTCTTGGGGAAGGAGGAGTGCTGGTGTGGCAGAGCTGGCGCATCCCCCCCAAACATGGAACATAGAACTCTTTAGTCTACAAGCAGTCATACCCCACTGAAAAACTCAAGGGTCAAGTTAGTTGGTTGGGAATATGGCCAGGCAGAGAAAACGCACCCAGATTCAGTCTCAGACTCTGGAATATTTCTTTGGTGACAAAGAAGACCAACACACACAGCCAGAAGAAGTCAACAAAGTCAAAGAGCCTATACCAAAAGCCTCCAAGAAAAACATGAACTGGTCCCAGGCCATGGAAGAGCTCACAAAGGATTTGGAAAAGCAAGTTAGAGAAGTAGAGGAAAAACTGGGAAGAGAAATGAGAAGGATGCGAGAAAACCATGAAAAACAAGTCAATGACTTGCTAAAGGAGACCCAAAAAAATACTGGAAAATATACTGAAGAAAACAACACCTTAAAAAATAGACTAACCCCCCCCAAAAAATAGATTAAGCCAAATGGCAAAAGAGCTCCAAAAAGCCAATGAGGAGAAGAATGCCTTGAAAGGCTGAATTAGCCAAATGGAAAAGGAGGTCCAATGGACCACTGAAGAAAATGCTACCTTAAAAATGAGACTGGAGCAAGTGGAAGCTAGTGACTTTATGAGAAATCAAGATATTATAAAACAGAACCAAAGGAATGAAAAAATGGAAGACAATGTGAAATATCATTGGAAAAACCACTGACCTGGAAAATAGATCCAGGAGAGATAATTTAAATATTATTGGACTACCTGAAAGCCATGATCAAAAAAAGAGCCTAGATATCATCTTTCAAGAAATTATCAAGGAGAACTGCCCTGATATTCTAGAGCCACAGGGCAAAATAGAAATTGAAAGAATCCATCGATCGCCTCCTCAAATAGATCCCAAAAAGAAATCTCCTAGGAATATTGTCGCCAAATTACAGAGCTCTCAGATCAAGGAGAAAATTCTGCAAGCAGCCAGAAAGAAACAATTTGAGTATTGTGGAAACCCAATCAGAATAACCCAAGATCTAGCAGCTTCTACATTAAGAGATCGAAGGGCTTGGAATACGATATTCCGGAGGTCAGTGGAGCTAGGGTTAAAATCAAAAATCACCTACCCAGCAAAACTGAGTATCATGCTCCAAGGCAAAATATGCACTTTTCAATAAAATAGAGGACTTTCAAGCTTTCTCAGTGAAAAGACCAGAGCTGAATAGAAAATTTGACTTTCAAACACAAGAATCAAGAGAAGCATGAAAAGGTAATCAAGAAAAAGAAATTGCAAGGGACTTACTAAAGTTGAACTGTTTTGTTTACATTCCTACATGGAAAGATGATGTGTATAATCCATGAGACCTCAGTATTAGGGTAGCTGAAGGGAATATACATATATACATGTATATACATATACATACATATATATGTAGACAGAGGGCACAGGGTGAGTTGAATATGAAGGGATGAAATCTAAAAATAATCAAATCAAATTAAGGGATGAGAGAGGAATATATTAAGAGAGGGAGATAGGGAGAGATAGAATGGGGTAAATTATCTCGCGTAAAAGTGGCAAGAGGAAGCAGTTTTGTAGGAAGGAAAGAGGGGGCAGTTGAGGGGGAATGAGTGAATCTTGCTCTCATCAGATTTGACCTGAGGAGGGAATGCCATACATACTCAATTGGGTATCTTACACCACAGGAAAAAAGGAGGAAGAAGAAGATTGAAAAATAAGGGGGGATGATAGAAGGGAGGGCAAATGCGGGTGGAGGTAATCAAAAACAAACACTTTGGAAAGGGGACAGGGTCAAGGGAGAACATTCAATAAACAGGGATAGGTTAGGAAGGAGCAAAATATAGTGAGTCTTACACAACATGAGTATTGTGGAAGGGTTTTGCATAATGATACGCATGTGGCCTATGTTGAATTGCTTGACTTCTTAGGGAGGGTGGGTGGGAAGGGAAGAGGGGAGAGAATTTGGAACTCAAAGTTTTAAAAACAGATGTTCAAAAACAAAAAAAAAAGTTTTTGCATGCAACTAGAAAATAAGATACACAGGCAATGGGGCATAGAAATTTATCTTGCCCTACAAGAAAGGAAGGGAAAAGGGGATGGGAGGGGAGTAGGGTGACAGAAAGGAGGGCTGACTGGGGAACAGGGCAACCAGAATATACGCCATCTTGGAGTGGAGGGGAGGGTAGAAATGGGGAGAAAATTTGTAATTCAAACTCTTGTGAAAATCAATGCTGAAAACTAAATATGTTAAATAAAAAAAAGAAATTAAACAAAGGGAAATGTAAATCAAAACAATATTTCATCTCACACTCAGCAAACCGCCCAGAATGATAAAATACAGCAGCAGTCAATGTGGCAGGGGTTGTGGGAAGGTGGGAAGTTAGGAAATGGCAGCAGATCATGAAGATCTGAGTTCAAGTCCAGCCGCAGCCACTTCCTAGCTACATGACCCTGGTAAAGCATTGAACCTCTGTTTGCCTCAGTTTCCCAAAGTGTAAAATAAAGAGAATAGGAACACCTACCATCTACCCCCCTACCCCTACCTGCCTACCACCTGGGATGGTTGTGAAGATGGTCGAAAGTGGATTTTGGGGAGAATGTAAGTCACTCCATTGTGTCTTTGTCTGAGCCTGATGCCTCTGAGAAGAACTGTCTCCCTTCCCCCTCCCCTAATGGAGGAAAAAGAAAAAAACTCCCAGGACTTTGAATAGTTCCCCAAATTTAGCCCTTCCCCTAAATACTCTCTAACAAGGGAGGTCCTAGGCCCTTCACAAATGCTCATACACTAACAGTTAAAGAAGGTACCCTTTTCTTTGGTCTGGCCCAAACAGCTCTGCTAAGGGCCTTTGAATATGCCAATGTGACCAAGAAACCAACTTAATCAGTTTTCTTGAGTTGCCCTATTTTCCAGAAACACTGGACCAGAGTATGCAGGAGGCCAGGACCTCAAACCCCTGTGTTGGTAATTAAGGAGGGACCTCACTTTTAGCACTTATTCAACCAAGTGCCCTTGAAGAGTTTGGCCTTTGTTTCTTGATTAAATTAGGAGTCCCTGATGACCTCCTCGCCTCAAGGGAAAGCCTAGTTTACATAAGTTTGAGTGACATGTTTGTGACATCAGAGGCTTTAGACCACGTGGGTTTAAGTCGACTCTTTATGACGATTTTAGGTCACATGGGTGAGTCACATGTGTGACTCACCTTTGACCCTGAATAAGATATATAAATCCAGAGGTTGGCGTTCTCCCTCAAGGCTCTCACTCCTGGAGAAGTCTTGGTGTGGGACTCTGGGCAACTGCTCTAAGAGCCTCCTGGCTCACCCAGATGTTGATGGTTTCTTGGTGACTATGAACTGTATTTGGTCTGTTTATAATGTATGTTTGTAATTGTTTGTGTTTGTTCTGAAGCTCAGGGTGCTGGCTTTTTCCCCTGAATTAAGTGAATGATATGGGTATGTGGGATTGAAGCAAGATTTTTAACCCCCTAAAGTTACTTTCCTCAGTAAAGCAGCTTGGACCCTGCAGGCCAAGAAGAGCATCCTGTCTTCAAGGATTGGCAGGGAGAGTTGGCCAAAGAAGCAAAGGGGAAGGGGGAGCAGTTCTATGGATGGGGAGAGGGGTGCTAGGCATGGATAAAGGGAGCAAAGACAAGACCCTACAGGACAGAGAAGAATGAATGAAGTGATCATCCTTGTCACTCTGGGATCTGTATCAGTAAGGGAAGATTCATAATGTAAATGGTGACCATGAATATGCCTGTATAGTTTGGAACTGCAAAAAAGTATAAAAGTTTCTCTATGTAGAAGGAAGTAAAGCATTTATTCAGACACCAGAGGATCAAATTCAAAAACCATAATTCCAACTAGACATAGCAACAACTGTATTCCAAAACCAGTAAGTCCACCTTAATGTAACAGCAAGAAAATTAAAACACAATATCGTAGCAAGCAGCCAAGCCAGCCTGTAACCTTCCTTTGAACACTCACTCAGGAATCCTAACAGTCTGATTGCCTGGACCTCTCCTCCCACACTTCTGAAAGCCCTTGCTTTCTCTCTTCTTCTCTGGCCGAATTCTCTCTTTAATGGCTACCAACAGGGTATGTATACCTTGTATACGGCTGGGGCTTAGCACTAGTAGCAAAATGGGCACAGGCCTGGGGCTTACCACCTAATAGCAAAAAGGTGTGGGGCTGCTTACAAGAAAGCCTCTCCTAATCAAGCTTCCCTTAACTAGCTCCGCCTGAGCCCTACTGAATGCCTAGGGAAGATATCTGATCACATTAACACCACAGGATCCTGAGGGAAAACTAAAACAATGAACATGTGAGGGCAGCAATTGGGGTGGGGGTGCGAGGTAATTAGTGCCTCTGCTGCTAACATGCCTTGAATCAGTTCAAAACACATAAGGAGAGAGCAGGGCAGTGTTGTTAATACTGTTTTCAATTTCCTGCCTATTTTTGTAAAGAAACAGTCCATAGGTAGGGGATTGCCAGCCTCATAGACAATGCTCTAGGTCTATGGAAAAGGCCTCTTTGGCTGATGTTGGTCAAGTCTGAGGACAGAGTGCACTCACCTGGGCTAGGGGTCTGCAGCTCCCAGGGGCCATTCCCTCTGGCTCCAGGCTCCCTGCTTGTGCCAGGCCTTGGTCCTCTGCAGGCTGAGCTGGGGAGACTGAAGGATCCCAGGGCAGGGGGTTGGCCTAATGGGATTTACAGAGGGTCAGGCCCTGCCCTCAGGGCAGAGAATCCAACTTACAGGTTTGGTGAGGCTGGGAAAAGATGATCCCACCCTCTCCTGCTCCTTCTCTTCTGTCCGCTCATTCTACCCCACCAGAGAATGACCAGGGGAAGCCTGAGGCTGGGAAACCAAATCCAGTCTGGGATTCAGTCTCCTGGCAGAGGGCCTGAGGGCTCTGAAAGAAGAGGGGGCCTGCGGAAGGGGAGCCCAGGTAGGGTCTGGGAGGGAGGTCAGGGACACTGGAGAGACAGAAGGGCTCCAGGTGGACACTGAGCCTGGGAAATCAGGAGGACTGTGTCCTGGGGTCTAACTAGGGGCTGGGGAGTACTCCTAGGATCCTCTGGTACAGCCTGGAATCCCTCAAGGGAGACTGTGCACAGGGTGCCAGTGCCTAGAATCTGATAGGGAATAAGCCCAGGAGCTGCTGGTCCAACTAAGGACAGCACCGCAGGAGCTTTGGTTCCAGCATTCAAAGTGGGGTCCTCAGGGCAGGAAGAAATTTTGGGCCCTTATAGGGGGCTTGGTCTGAAGGACGAACAACTGAGTCTCTAACCAAAAGATGGAGGCAGGGAGACAGGATTCTTGGGTTCCTGTGGCTAAGGTTTGAATTTTGGGAAAGGGTGACCCAATCTTAAATCTTGAGAGGGTGACCCTGAACATTCAGGAAGTGCCTGGGAGTCTGGAAAAGACTTAGCGGAGGGAAGCTTGTCCAATAGCCAGGCCTGGGAGGAAGGACTTCTCCAGGTGGACCTGGAGGGCACTCACCATATGGTCAGAGGAGGAACAGGTAGAAGCAGCCAGCAGATCTGTGAGGGGCTGGCTCAGACCTGCCTGGGACCTGAATCCACAGAGCTGGGGTCCAGAAGGCAGAGATCCAGGGTCCAAGAGAAGGCAGAGAGGTCTCAGCTCTGAGGGAGGAAGGCAGAGAGATCTCGGTTCTAAGGGAAGAAGGTAGAGATGGTTCAGCTACAAAGAAAGAAGGCAGCCTAATCTCAGCACAAGTTTTTGTTTTCAGCCAGCCTCCTCTGGGAGGGCCCTCCCACCTCTGCCCAGCTTCTGAGGCTGCAAGATGGGCCCTTTCCTCCAGGCATACCCCGGACCAGGTCCTCAGCACCCACACAGGGAGAGCGGGACTGCATTGTTACTACAATTTTCAATTTCCTGCCTATTTTTATAAAGAAGCAGTCCATAGGTAGGGGATTGCCAGCCTCATAGACAATCCTCTTTGTCACTGGAAATGGCCTCTTTGGCTGATGTTGGTCATGTCTGAGGACAGAGTGCACTCACCTGGACTGGGGTCTGCAGCTCCCAGGGCCATTCCCTCCAGCTCCAGGCTCCCTGCTTGGGCCAAGCCTTGGTCCTCTGCAGGCTGAGCTGGGGAGACTGAAGGATCCCAGGGCAGGAGGTTGGCCTAATGGGATTTACAGAGAGTCAGGCCCTGCCCTCAGGGCAGAGACTTCACCCTACAGGTTTGGTAGGGCTTGGAAAAGATGGTCCCACCCTCTCCTGCTCTTTCTCTTCTGTTCCCTTCCCCTCCCCCATCTTCCTTCAGAGAACCCACAGGCAGAAGGGGCTTAGGATCCCAGGTGGGATGGGACCAGTCAGAGCCTCAGTGGTTCCAGAATCAAAGATCTCCCTCCTACCCTCCCTGCCTCCCCTCTCCCCAACTAACACACTGACACATTATCCAGACAACAAACTGACTGCTAGATCTAGGGAGAAGGGAAGCTTAAGAAGGTTGGGGATAGGCGGAGCCAAGATGGCGGCTGGTAAGCAGGGACTAGAGTGAGCTCAGTACCCGAGTCCCTCCAAAAACCTATAAAAAATGGCTCTGAACCAATTCTAGAACGGCAGAACCCACAGAACAGCAGAGAGAAGCAGGGCTCCAGCCCAGGACAGCCTGGATGGTCTCTGGGTGAGGTCTATTCCACACGGAGCTGGGAGCTAGAGCTGGGAACGGAGCGGAGCAGAGCCCAGCCTGAGCGGCATGGACCATCCGGACCAGAAGCCGGGCGGAGGGGGCCCTAGCGCCCTGAATATGTGAGCTGCGGCAGTTACGAGACTTCTCAACCCACAAACACCAAAGACTGCGGAGAAGGTTAGTGGGAAAAGCTGCGGGAGTGGAAGGAGTTCGGGGTTCGGCTTCCAGCCCCGGGGGCAGCAGAGGTGGGGCAGCTACAGCTGTTGTTACTTCCAGCTCCAGGCCCACCTGGTGGGAGGAATTAAGTGGTGGATCAGAGCAGGAGTGCAACAGCCTGCTGAAGATCGAAGCCCAGTCTGGACTGGGGGTCCTTGGGGAAGGAGGAGTGCGGCTCTGACAGAGCTGGCACCTCCCCCCCAAACGTAGAACATAGAACTCGTTAGTCTACAAGCAGTCATACCCCACTGAAAAACTCAAGGGTCAAGTTAGTTGGTTGGGAATATGGCCAGGCAGCGAAAATGCGCCCAGATTCAGTCTCAGACTTTGGATTCTTTCTTTGGTGACAAAGAAGACCAAAACATACAGCCAGAAGAAGTCAACAAAGTCATAGAGCCTACAACAAAAGCCTCCAAGAAAAACATGAACTGGCCCCAGGCCATAGAAGAACTCCAAAAGGATTTGGAAAAGCAAGTTAGAGAAGTAGAGGAAAAATTGGGAAGAGAAATGAGAAGGATGCGAGAAAACCATGAGAAACAAGTCAATGACTTGCTAAAGGAGACCCAAAAAAATACTGAAAAATACACTGAAGAAAACAACACCTTAAAAAATAGACTAACTCAAATGCTAAAAGAGCTCCAAAAAGCCAATGAGGAGAGGAATGCCTTGAAAGGCAGAATTAGCCAAACGGAAAAGGAGGTCCAAAAGACCACTGAAGAAAATACTACTTTAAAAATTAGATTGGAGCAAGCGGAAGCTAGTGACTTTATGAGAAATCAGGATATTATAAAACAGAACCAAAGGAATGAAAAAATGGAGGACAATGTAAAATATCTCCTTGGAAAAACCACTGACCTGGAAAATAGATCCAGGAGAGAGAATTTAAAAATTATTGGACTACCTGAAAGCCATGACCAAAAAAAGAGCCTAGATACCATCTTTCAAGAAATTATCAAGGAGAACTGCCCTGATATTCTAGAGCCAGAGGGCAAAATAGAAATTGAAAGAATCCATCGATCACCTCCTCAAACAGATCCCAAAAAGAAATCTCCTAGGAATATTGTCACCAAATTCCAGAGCTCCCAGATCAAGGAGAAAATACTGCAAGCAGCTAGAAAGAAACAATTTGAGTATTGTGGAAACCCAATCAGAATAACCCAAGATCTGGCAGCTTCTACATTAAGAGACTGAAGGGCTTGGAATACAATATTCCGGAGGTCAATGGAGCTAGGATTAAAACCTAGAATCACCTATCCAGCAAAACTGAGTATCATGTTCCAAGGCAAAATATGGACTTTCAATAAAGTAGAGGACTTTCAAGCTTTCTCAGTGAAAAGACCAGAACTGAATAGAAAATTTGACTTTCAAACACAAGAATCAAGAGAAGCATGAAAAGGTAATCAAGAAACGGAAATTGCAAGGGACTTACTAAAGTTGAACTGTTTTGTTTACATTGCTACATGGAAAGATGATGTGTATGATTCATGAGACCTCAGTATTAGGGCAGTTGAAGGGAATATGCATGTATGTATGTATGTATGTATATATATATATATATGTATGTATATATATATATGTGTGTATATGTGTGTATATATATGTGTGCATATGTGTGTATATATGTATATGTATATATATGTTTATGTGTATATATATAGGTGAATGTGTATGTATGTATCTATGTGTATGTATGTGTATATATATGTGTGTGTTTTTATATATGTATGTGTTTATATGTATGTGTATATATATGTGTATGTATGTATATATGTATATATATATATGTAAAAGAGAGAGAGCAGACACAGGGTGAGTTGAAGATGAAGGGAAGATATCTAAAAGAAATAAAATGAAATTAAGGGATGAGAGAGCAACATAGTGAGAGAGGGAGATAGGGAGAGATAGAATGGGGTGGATTATCTTGCATAAAGGTGGCAAGAGGAAGCAGTTCTGTGGGAGGAGGGGAGAGGGCAGGTGAGCGGGGAATGAGTGAACCTTGCTCTCATCAGATTTGGCCTGAGGGGGAATACCATACATACTCAGTTGGGTATCTTACCCCACAGGAAAGAAGAGGGAGGAAGATAAAAAAAATAAATAAAAGGGGGGAGATGATGGAGGGGAGGGCAGATGGGGGTGGAGGTAATCAAAACAAACACTTTGGAAAGGGGACAGGGTTAAGGGAGAAAATTCAATAAAGCGGGATGGGTTGGGAAGGAGCAAAATGTAGTTAGCCTTTCACAACATGAGTATTGTGGAAGGGTTATACATAAAGATACATGTGTCGCCTAGGTTGAATTGCTCGACTTCTTAGGGAGGGTGGGTGGGAAGGGAAGAGGGGAGAGAATTTGGAACTCAAAGTTTTAAAATCAGATGTTCAAAAACAAAAAAAGTTTTTGCATGCAACTAAAAAATAAGATACACAGGCAATGGGGCGTAGAAATTTATCTTGCCCTACAAGAAAGGAAGGGAAAAGGGGATGAGAGGGGAGGGGGGGTGATAGAGGGGAGGGCTGACTGGGGAACAAGGCAACCAGAATATAAGCCATCTTGGAGTGGGGGGGAGGGTAGAAATGGGGAGAAAATTTGTAATTCAAACTGTTGTGAAAATCAATGCTGAAAACTAAATATGTTAAATAAATAAATTTAAATTTAACAAAAAAAAAAAAGAAAAAAAAAGAAAAGAAAATTTAAAAGCTTAAAAAAAAAAAAAAGAAGGTTGGGGATGGGGACAGCTCTGGGATAGGGCTACCAGGGATCGACCAGGGGAAGCCTGAGGCTGGGAGACCAAATCCAGTCTGAGATTCAGCCTCCTGGCAGAGGGCCTGAGGGCTCTGAAAAAAGAGGGGGCAGTGAAGCAGGAGGCCTGGGGAAGGGGAGCCCAGGTAGGCTCTGGGAGGAAGACATTCTAACCCAGCTTGTGGCAGGATGGTGTTTCCACAATCCGGCTAGCAGCTTCTGTGAGGATGTAAGATCCACCCACAGCCAGCACCCAGAAAGCTGCCAACAGCACAGGTTCTTTTGATCTGCTTTAATAAGGAAAGCAAGGTGAAGGGGTTGACAAGTTTACTTTAATCCAGCATACAGACAGCATTCACTTAGTTCAGGGGAAAAATCCAGCACCTTAAACTTCAGAACAAAATACAAACAAATTACAAATATCAACAGACAGACCCAATACAATTCATAGTAACAAACATCTAGGTTCAGCCCAGGAGCTCGGAACAAGGGCTGGCCCAGAGTCATGCACCACCACTGCTGCAGCAAAGAGATCCCAAGAATAGACAGCCAACCCCTGGTTTTTATATCTTTTTCAGCATCAGGGTTGAGTTCCACGTGACCTAGAATCGTCACAAAGAGGCGGACTTAAACCCACGTGGTCTAAAAGCCTCTGCTCTCCCAGACATGTAAACTAGGCCCTCCCTGGAGTTAGCCCTACCTTGGGCCCCACCTTAGTTGCTAATCCACACCCACTAAGGTTTTACACCTAATAGGGGTTTGGGCCTGGGGCTTAGCACCTAGTAAGACTCAATCAACGACACAGAATTAATCAAAGGAAACAAAGGCCAAACTCTTCAAGGGCACTTGTTGAACTAAGTGCTAAGGAGCCCATTTTGCTTACCAACACAGATGGTCAGGGATACTGGAGAGACAAAAGGGACACTGGAGAGGCAAAAGGGCTCCAGGAGGACACTGAGCATGGGAAAGCAGGAGGACTGTGTCCTGGGGTCCATCTAGGGGCTGGGGAGGACTCCTGGGACCTTCTGGAAGAGCTTAAGCCTGGAATCCTTCAATCGAGATAGATGCAGGGAGCCAGGGCCTGAGATCTGATAGGGCAGCAGCCTAGGAGCTGCTGGTCCAACTAAGGACAGCACCGCAGGAGCTTTGGTTCCAGCGATAAAAAGTGGGGTCCTCAGGGCAGAAAGAACTTTCGGGTCCTTACAGAGAGCTTGGTCTGAAGGAAGAACTGAGTCTCTAACCAAAAGCTGGAGGCAGAGAGACAGGATTCCTGGGTCCCTGTGGCTAAGGTTTGAATTTTGGGAAAGGGTGACCCAATCTTAAATCTTGAGAGGGTGACCCTGAACATTCAGGAAGTACCTGGGAGTCTGGAAAAGAGTTAGGGGAGGGAAGCTTGCCCAGTAGCCAGGCCTGGGAGGGAGGACTTCTCCAGGTGGACCTGGAGGGCACTCACCATATGGTCAGAGGAGGAACAGGTAGAAGCAGCCAGCAGGTCTGTGAGGGGCTGGCTCAGACCTGCCTGGGACCTGAATCCACAGAGCTGGGGTCCAGAAGGCAGAGATTCAGGGTCCAAGAGAAAGCAGAGAGGTCTCAGCTCTGAGGGAGGAAGGCAGAGAGATCTCAGTTCTAAGGGAAGAAGGCAGAGATGGTTCACCTACAAAGGAAGAAGGCAGCC